>NC_089582.1:130839585-132116103 GCF_019320115.1 Miscanthus floridulus | reverse complement strand
AGATTGAGATTGTGTGTTTTATGCTTACAATGATATGAAAATGGGTTAATTTACTGACTCGCTACAATTTCCATGTTATGTGTTTTCTTATGCTTGTCAGTGTTTGCGATAAATGGCTTGTACACGGCACTTGGAGCACCACAGCTGCCTAATTGGACTTCAAATGGTGGTGACCCCTGCAATGAGAACTGGCAGGGTGTTTCATGTGTAGCGTCAAATATCACCTCCATGTATGATCAGTGCATATGTATTTTTCCTGAAGTATTTCAACTCAGTGAGTCCTTTTGGTTAACTGAACAATGTAGCATGTTCTTCTTGTAGAGTACTCAGCGGTGCAAATTTGGGTGGACAGCTGGGCAACACTTTGGGGAATTTCACATCATTAATCACCTTGTAAGCTGACAATTGTAGAGTTTGTGATGCCAGTCTGTTTGGGTTCAGAATTCGTGACATTCTATCAAGTTGGCACTTAACGCTTCCTGATTTACCTCATTTAGGGATCTCAGCAACAATAATATCGGCGGGACCATACCAGATGGTCTACCACTCACAATGCAGAGATTGTATGTCTACTCGAGCATTCTATTGCTCTTTCCATCCATTTGCATGATTATTTTCTTACTACAAGACCTTTCTGTCAATCACAGTTTCCTTTCAGCTAACCAGCTAAGTGGTAGCCTTCCAAGTACATTGTCGTCCCTTACATTTTTGACAAGCATGTAAGTATATTACTGCCAATACAAATTCACAGGCCTTTAGAAAATTAGAACTTGCTATGATAGTTTCTCAATCTGTCCCTCCTATGTTCTTTCATTTTGCAGGTCACTCAATAGCAATCATTTGACTGGAGCGATACCAGATGTATTTTCAGCACTCACTGGACTTGCAAATTTGTAAGAGCACTCTAACTTGGATAACAATGTTATTCTACAGATAATTTAAAGCTACTTATCAATGACAATCAATCTTAATTAGAGATTTTTCTGACAACAACTTGACCGGTCCGTTGCCACCTTCAATGGGAAATTTGACAGCATTGACTAGCCTGTGAGTACTGAAAGCCTATTGCACTATCATTTGTGATGGACTTTTCACTATGTTTAATTACCTCATTTTCTACAATCATTGCAGACATATTCAGAACAATCAAATATCCGGAACCCTTAATGTGTTGCAAGATCTCCCTTTCCAAGATTTGTATGCCCACTCCATTATAGATTCTTGTTTTTCTTTTCCTGAAGGGTAAATGAATTGGGGAAATGAAATTTCTGCCTTATTTCATGACAACTGTTTAATTCAACAGGAACATTGAAAACAATCTTTTCTCTGGTCCCGTGCCTGTGAAATTACGAACTTGCCAAACTTCAAGTAAGAACTCAGAACCTCCTTGATTGGCCCTTTTTTTGGCGGGGGCACAGTGTTCATATAATTTAATTTACTGCCCAGGAAGGATGGGAACCCATTCAATACCAGCATAGCTCCATCTGCGCAGCCTCCCTTGGCGGCCAACACCATTACCATCAGTCCCACCTTCAACAGGGCATGTCCCCTCAAAAGAACCTGCACATTCTTCTAGTGTTCCAGGTGGAAGTACTTCAGGATCAGGAAAACATACTACACCTCAAATTAGTTGGATATATTCTATTGGGGTGGTATTAGCAGTAGTTCTTTGTGCTAATTTGCAATGTACGGTTTATCCAAGTACAAAGAAAAAAAATCGAGAGGTGATATTTATATGAGAAAACAAGATAGGAAGGGTACCTCAGAAGCTTGGAGAGGCCTCAAATCAAGGAGTTGGTGAGAAATGAAGGAGTCACCACTAAACTCAAGAAATAAGTGCTGAGAAAGGTTCCAATTCTTTCTCTTGACACTATTCTGTAATATCTCTTTCTCTCTGATTTTTCCTCTTACCTTTAACATCTTCAATATTTTTAGCAGCTTCGAATGTTGTTTCTGATGAAAGAGAGGAGCAGAAGTTAAAAATGCCAACGTCAGGTGACTGACTTGAACCCTAAGAAAATGCACACAATTGTAACTATTATTATTTATTTCGGTGTAAGTTTGAATACAGGAGAATTAACAGATATACTGGCATATGAGGCCCCACATTTCCTCAATCTGTTACATTAAAGAATGCTTTGTGCAGAAAACTTCAAATGTGGTTTATGATCCAAGTCGAAGGGATGGGCAGAACTTAGATTCGTCGATGGCAGGTAAATGAGTTGAAATTCAGTTGCATCAGAACCCAGAATTATTATTCCAGTGCACTGCAAATTTTAGCATACGGAAGTTAACACAAACAATCACATGGCAGCTGTACCTGGGGTTGTTACAATGAATAAAAAAGAGCACGTGATTGATATGGAAAAGGTTGATAATTTTGTTGAGGACCAACTGCATCCCCCGCAGCCGATTGCACCGCGGACCTGAAAAAGTCATTGTCAAATCAAGTGTTCGTACAAGAAAGGGAAGAGTACCTTCAGTTGAAAAGGTGGAATCGACGACTACTGTCAAGTCCTTCTCCATTGCATCCCTCCAACAATATACCAATAGTTTCAGTGAGGAAAATATCATAAGAGACAGCTGGTTTGGTAAGGTATATCTGGCAAAGCTTCCTGATGGAGAGGTAAATGGTTCAGCAAAACTTCAAGTAATTGTTATCTTCAAGTTGGGTTCATGATACAGTTATCAGCTCTGAAATTATGTATTCATTTTTTAAGCAGCTACTGGAAATTTTGAAGATCGACACTTCTAACTCAAAAGTGCCAGTAGATGCCTTTCTTGAGCTAGTTGTGAGGATTTCTGAACTGAGGCATCCTAACATACTTGGTCTTGTTGGATACTGTGCGGAGTTTGAGCAGCGATTACTTGTCTATGAGTACTGTAGCAAGATGACCCTACATGATGAACTTCGTCATGTAGATGACTCAAGCAGCCATTATCATGGAATGCTCGCCTCCAAGTTGCTGCGGAGGCAGCAAAAGCATTACAGTATGAAGACATAAAATTGCCCCTATCCTATTTTTTTAATTATTATTTGTGTGCTGTGATTTGAAAAGATATCTGAAAATGCTGTGTATATCTTTTCTTTTTGCAGACATCTTCATGACAGTTGCCAACCACCAGTTGTACATCAAAATTTTGAACCATCTGTTGTTCTTCTCAACAGCACCTTAGTTGTGCATATTTCTGAATGTGGCCTTGCATCATTAGCATCAAAATCAGTTTCTCAGGTAAAATAATGCTAATCACAATATTTTGATATTAGATTTTCTCTTACCTATTAAGGATGCTTGTAACTAAAGGTGGTGCTATTTCTATTTTGCCAATCCCGAGTTATCTATTGTATCTTTGTTTGTTAGTTCAGTCTCTTGAAACGGGTTTGTATTGGACTATTGGCCACATTTATATATACCGAGCTGCAAAATCGTATGATTGTGGACAATTCATTTGTACTTCAACACATTTGTTAAGACAAATATGAACCTAAACATAACTAAAACATGCATTATGCCGTGATGTTTTTTTGACCTGTAACAGTTTTCTATTGCATCTGTACCTGCCACCTCATGCTTGTTTTCTCCTTCCATTTTGTAACCATATGTGATTTTAGTGGGCTATCTTTTTCTTTATATTTTGATGCTTTAAAATTAAAGTTCCATATACAATGCTATTCTTTGAGTTTTGGTTATGAACTTATTATATATTGCTCTCATTAAAACTTGCCAATTCGTTTCAAAGTAGTGAATAGTGGAATCCATGTTTGATGAGAAGGGAGGGAATGCTATTATTCCATCTTCTTATAAACCTTTATTTTACTTTGCATGACAGTTGTCCGGACGCACCTTATTCCATTATGAAGCACCTGAAGTGCATGAATCTGGATCAGTAAGTGATCGAAGTGATGTTACAGCTTCGGTGTTGTTATGTTGGAGCTTCTAACAGGGCGTAAACCTTATGACAGGTAACATTAGAAATAAAGAACACAAATCCATTTTTTTACACTCATCTGGCACATTTATTTTTCTTGAAGATGATTTCTGAGTTCTGACCTAAGGAATCTAACAACTTCACATGGAATGGAATTTGCAGTTCACGTCCACGAGCTGAACAACATCTAGTGCGATGGGCCACTTCTCAACTCTATGATATTGATGCCATAGCGAAGATGGTTGATCCCTCCATTCGAGGACAATGTTCTGAAAAGGCATTATCCCGTTTCGCTGACATTATTAGCCGCTGCATTCAGGTAAAAACATTTGATCCTACATCTGACATCCTCTTCGCATGAAGGTATGCAGTGTGACACCTTAAACTTTATGCAGCATGAACCGGAATTCAGGCCACCAATGTCTGAAGTTGTCCAAGACTTAACTCGCATGGTAAGTAGTGTATCAAGGGCTTCCATGTAGGCGATCCCTTAAGGAAGGGAAAAATGTGGAGGCCCGTGCTTAGAAATTAGAATTCAAGAATGCACCTCGTTTTGGAGCTTCTTGCCAGATTCAGTTCTCTCTGGCCATGTTGCAAGACGCCTTTGATGATCATTGATGCGGTAGTAGGATATTTTGGGCAACGCAAGATGGATGGAACACAATGGCAGGATGCAAAGATTGCACCGCGTTTTGTCCATTGTCAGTGATACTCCTCTGAATCTCTGGTCAATTTATAGTCCAAAGCTATTGTTGTAATTCTGTAGTCTGCACAATACATTTCTCAGTGCCCGGTTCCAGATCACTTGGTGTGATTATGCGTGGTTATCTAGACCATATGTAAATACCAAGACGTCAAACAAATATATTAGAGTTTGCTCGTGTTAAAGGTCACTCCGTGTCGACGATTGATTTCACTCCGTGTCTATGAGGCATTATTATCTTTTGCTCCTTTTGTTGAGATGCCGCTGAAAATTTTCTGATCCAATTCATGGTTGTCGGATTTAAAGTCCAATCCTGCAATCCAATTCCAGTCCAGTGCTTTTTCCGACACGGACCCAATCCAGTCCCCATCGGGTCATCCGATTCCGAATTCCAATGCACTACTCCACGGTCGCAACGGGAAAAAAAAGTGGAGCGAACCCAGAAATGAAAAATCCATCACCCACGCGACGCGAGCCAAACCCGAAAAAACAGCAGGCGGGGCAGGGAAACCAGACCGCCGGCCCCGAAACCGCGACGACCCGACACCTTGTCCACCTCTCCTCCTGACCTCCCTTTCCGACTCCTACTGGCTATCCACCGCCCGTCTCCCCTGCGATCAAGCCGACCAGAGCCGGCAACCGATGGTGGTGGTGGCGGTGGGAGGGGGCGGTGGCGGCGGCTGGGGGACGTGGGAGGAGCTGGTGCTGGGCGGCGCAGTGCTCCGGCATGGGGGCGCAGCGTGGGCCACCGTGGCCGACGAGCTCCGGACCCGCTCCCCGTGCACCTTCTCGCCCGAGGTACAACCCCGCAACCTGTCAAACCCTAGGTCGTGTTTACAGCTCGAGACCGACTCGGATACGGATTAGGGCATGGCCCTAGGGCCCCACCGGTGCGGAATAACTGTCTCCAGCTAATATCGAGGCTAGGGTTCCGTGGCCCTACCTCTGCGAATGCTTGATTTTGCAATGTCCGTAGAGCTATGCGATTCTATAAATGCTGAATTTCTGTGGTCGTAGATGGTTGGTTCCTAAGTAGGCTGTGATTGGATTTGATTTACCATGCAATGATTTTGAGTTGAACAAGGGGAAGCCCAGTAACAACCATGTAGGCATTAATGAAGTGCGATACAGTAATTAGCAATGCCATGACAATGCACATTGCATGGTTTGTGCACAAATTTCTGCTTGCATGTTCTTATAGCCATTGAAATGATGTGCACTATTTGAGTATTTTCATGTTCACACACGAGGAGCACACTATTAGATGACAGCTATTTTCATAGAAACAAGATAGTTTCCCAGGCAGCCTTCCTCAACTTGCTTGGGACTAAAAGGCTCTGTTGTTGCTGCTGTATAATTTCCTAGGCATTTTTGGGGTGCTACTACTATGTTGCCTTTTTCCAACAGTGAAATGTAGTAGAACCTTGAGCCTATCAATGTGCGTTTTTTGTGCAGTTTGTTTTACACATCAAGTTGTTTCTGATTGCATTGCAATTCAACTGTTTTATTATCATCTGGAAGTTATGGCAGACTGATCAAGTACAGTTGTTAATATCTGCAGGAATGTGAAGCAAAATTTGCAGAGATACAGTTGCGGTACTCTGCATGCAAGTAAGTGATACTTGATCGTGTGATGTTCATGCTTTGTACCTTCTTGTCCATTACATGACCTTGCAAATTGGATGAGTGGCATAGAACAACTACTGCATATCATTATATATCTAGAGAAGTTGAAATAATATGAATTTTGAGCCTTTTTATGAGCTGATTAAGAACTTTGTGAATCTTTAAATATAACAGTCGGGTAGAGTCTTTGCTATTGTGCTAAAAGATAACATGTAAGCAGCATGCTACATTTTGATCATATTCAACAATACTTCATCTCAAATTATAGTTTACTTTAGCTTTGTGCCTTTGTCCTAAGTCAAACTTGTCTAACTTTGACCAACTTTATAGAAAAATACATCAACATCTAGAATAACAAATTATTTTCATTAAATTCTTCATGAAATTTGTCTTGACAATGCATTTGATTGAACTTGTAGATGCTAATGTATTTTTCTAAAAACTTGGTCAAAATTAGAGAAGTTTGATGTAGGGCAAAACTAAAGTGAACTATAATTTGGAACGTGGGAGTAGTTGCTAATCAGCATGTCTGCTTCTGCACTCAACAATCAGAAATGCCTGCACTTCTTTCTATTCGCAAGTTGGTGATTCACGTTTTTAAATTTGCATCTTACTACTTCACAAGTATACATAACCAACCGTTTGAAGAATGGATAATATACAAGGAAGAGAATAAAGAGGGAAAATACTAAAACATAGACCACTTAGTGATCAACAACCTCAGCTTTAAGATTGGATTCTCAATCCCATAAGCAATAAGTTGTTTATACAACAATGCAGGCATTGCACTGCCTTTCAGATGGCTGCAGTTGAATAGATAACTCTGATGTGAAGCATTTTATATTTTTCTGAGTTCTGATCATCCTATTTGCTTCAATGCAGTGCTTGGTTTGAAGAGCTTCGTAAGCAGAGAGTTGCTGAACTCAAAAGGGATTTGGAGAAGTCGGAAAATTCTATTGGGTTAGTGACAATTTGTTCACAGAGCATTTTTGAAGTTCAGTTGAGCTATTTATATTTTGTTCTTATTGTTGACTATCCCAGATATAATCTTTGTCGATTGTTTTTCATCCAGGCAAGTCATTGTTTGATACTTTGCCAACTTTTTGGTAATGTGTGATCTTCCTTTTACTCTTCCAGATCCCTCCAATCTGTTATTCAAAGCCTCAGCAATAGCAAACATGTTGATGGGAGTTCTGAATGCCGCACCAGTCATACTGAATCATGTCCGCGCTCCGAAAATACAGCAGATACTAATTCCTCAGGTAAAGAAACGTCCAGGGATAGATCATCAGCTGCTAGTTTCACAGAGGAAGCAAGCAACAGTCAGAAATCTCAGAAAGTGCAGCAGTGTGATACTGATTCAATTCAAGCTATCAATCCATCACCAGATGAGTCATATCCCCGGGCCCAAGTTGAAAAGGTCGGTCCCAAAGATGGCTTGCTTTGGGGTTCTAGAAAACAAAGAGGAAGGAGAGCTAGAAGGACACTTCTGAAAGGTGGTGATAGTAGTGGGGATGGTGAGCCTACATCTACAGCATGCATACAGAGGGAGGGTTCGTCTGAAGGCTGCATGAAGAACTTGAAAACTCCAAATGTAGAATCAGTTGTTATGAAGAAGGGTGTGAAAACTCCAAAGGTAGAATCTGGTGTGATGAATAAGGATTTGAAAACTCCAAATGTAGGATCTGGTATAATGAAGAAGGGCTTGAAAACTCCCAAAGTAGAATCTGATTTGATGAAGAAGGGCGTGAGAACTCCTAAAGCAGAATCTGATGTTATGAAGAAGGGGTTGAAAATTTCCAAAGTAGAACCTGATGTTATAAAGGACTTGAAAACTCCCAAAGCAGGATCTGATGTTATGAAGAAGGGCTTGAGATCTCCAAAGGCAGAATGTGGCCAGCTTGTGATTGAGAGAGTTAAACTGAAGCTGGCAGAAATTTTGAATACTATATCGACTCAAGATGACTGCAAAATGTTGCAACGCCAACTTGATACCCAGGTATGATGGGTTCACCGAGTTTCATCACTTTTCAGTGCCTCAGTGATGGTCTAAATTATCTGTATATATATACTTCACTGATTAATATAGGACTTGTTGACTATTATGACTCCTTAGGTCATTTGAGAGATGGGATACTTCATGTGGGTGCTAATACTTTTATAACTGCTATTAAAACGGTTCCGCTGTTTTTTTTTTCCTGCTAGTTACTCAACTCAGATTTTTGTGGGTTTTTAATTATGGTTATTTTCTTACTAGCTGGCTATAGTTGATTATGTTACTCCCTCCGTTCCAAATTATAAGTCGCTTTGACTTTTTTGGTTCATCCATTTTGTTATGTATCTAGACATCTAGATGCATAGCAAAGTGGATGTACTAAAAAAGTCGAAGTGACTTATAATTTGGCACGGAGGGAGTACTTCTCAAATCGATTGTTCCGTCAAATCATTCTCAAGGTCTGTGAAATAGCATGAACACTTATGGACTGAATTTCATCTGATTCCTTACCTTTTCGTCTATATAGAGGAAAAGAGCTAGATATAAGAAGATGATTCGCCGGCATATGGACTTCCGAATACTTCACTCTAAGGTCAAGAGTGGCGCAATCTCTTGCACCAAGGAGCTCCTGAGAGATATGCTCATTTTCATCAATAATGTAATAGCCTTCTACCCGAAGGCTACATTGGAGCACATGGCGGCGGTTGAGCTTCGTGACTTTGCATGCAAAACAGTGAAGCAGAGTGCAAGCTTGTTCTTGAAAAGCCATGGAGAGACCAGAACAGCTGGTGCCCCTGTAGTAAAGAAGAATGCTCGAGCCCTGCAGCCTGGACACCCTGGCCCTGGTGATGCAAGGGCAATCAAGGTTTCTTCAAGGGACACTACTGCCAAGGAAGGAGATGGCAAGAGACCTTGCAGTGATGAGCTGGCTAATCAAAAGACTATACAGAGAAATGAGCAAGCCAAGAAGAGAGGTGTGGGTCGGCCTCCAAAGAGTGGGCAGAGGATTGCTGAGGCGCAGGAAGATAGCCCCATCAAAGGCCGGAAAAGGGGTGCTGGGGCACTGGTAGATAGCCCCAGCAAAGGCAGGAAGAGGAGTGCGGCAGCACAGGAGGATAGCCCCAGCAAAGGGGGCAAGAAGAGCCGGCGGTGAAGCTACCATCAGCTCAATGCCGGTGAAACTGTGTACAGCTTAAATATATCATAGGCTGGCCCCTTCCAGTGTTGTTTAACTGACAAAAAAGTTTTTGTCCCAGTATTCAAACTGGCGTAACAGGAAGGGGTTAGCTGTTTTTGATGTTGTTTTGTAAGGAGCAAGGACAGTTAGAAGGGAACCCTCGTTTTCCTGTAGAGATTATCCGAGTTAGGCTATACATGTCTGACTGTGTAATGCTTACTCCCTCCGTCCGCGTGTCCAGGTAATTGCGTTTTTTTTTTTGACGGAGGGAGTAATAGTTTAAGTTGTTATACCATGTGAACTGATCTTGAACACCGACAGTTACCTGTTGACTGAACCAGACAGGAAAGACTGCAAGGACTTGAACAGTTGAACAGTTCGGCTCTTGGCTTCGAGAAAGAGAAGCGGCAGTGCTGGGCTGATGCTGGGCCGCTTGCCGTGCGTCGCTCTTTTGGCATGCATCCGTTGGGCCGTGCGTCACCGTCGTGCACACGGCACACGCACTAGCGGCGAGGCAAGGAACCAACAAACCGAGCGGAAAACCCGGTCGCGGGCGTGGCCGAAACGGCAGCTGCGCCGCCTGCGCGCTCGTCACCCGAGCGGAGGATGCCGTGTGGGGCGCTCGCTGCGAGCACTGAGGGGGCAGCGCGGGTGGAACTAGGCGAGGCGCCACCCGTCGCGTTTCCTCTGAGGCTCTGACCCGACCGTCGCTGTCGCGCTGTTCCTCGGGCTCTTGGCTCTCTGGCTCCCTCCCGCGGCCGCCTCCGCCCGTGCCCGTCCCCGTCACAACTTCCACCCAACCTTTCCCAATCCCTCCGGACTCCGGCACTGCGAGACGTTTCGTTAGCCATTGCCCGGCATCGCCGCGACACAATCAGCACCAGCGGTGCCCTCGCTGCCAAGGCGCCCACACGTGTGACGAGTGGCTGGAGGCGCCTCCACGGCTCCACCACCGCCCATTGCGCGCTCAGCTCCGAGGCCTCCCGCCCACCGCGGCATCATCTCCGGCTCCTCCCGCCGCCGCGGTAATTCGTTTTGTTCTCACTCAATCCGATAGTACAAATATCCGCGTGCTACACCTGGTATGTCATGGATTGGTTCTGATCGTGCCTTGGGACTTGGGTGCTCCTACCTGTAATTGGGATTTAGGAAACGATCTCTTGGGACGCCCTCGTTGTCTCGAGGTGGCTCCCGAGCTGGAAGCCTGGAATTGGAGTCTGGAGGGGTGGGTTAATAAAGTGTAGCGTAATTCGGTCGCGGCCAGTGCGTCAGTGTTCCTGCTCCACTCGTCATTGATGCGTTCGTCACACCCCTTTGCTGTCAATTTGCTTCAAGGGGGCACTGCTGCACTCCGAACAACAAAAGCGAGATCACGCATGATGCTTTCACCGGACGTTCATCTATTCGTTCGAGATTTCACCACCTAGTTAGCTCCCTCCCCTTTTCCGTTTTACCAGCAAAAATATGGAGAAAAGAGATGCTAAAGTATTTTTTTTTACCTGATGTGTGCCTGGAACCTGTTGACTTAAGGTTGTTTGAGTGGGTGGTGGTCGATGTGTTCAGTGGGTGGTGGTCGATGTGCCTGAACTAAGCAGCACGCCAATCTTTCCATTATGAAATTATTAATGATACTGTTTGTTACGCTGTTTTTTGGCCTGCTATCCTGCAAGCAGGGCGTCATGAAATGATCCTCACTTGCTTGAGTTGCTTCTTGACACCATAAGAAGGCGATCCATCTGTTTCCAGTCGTACACAGAAAACTAGTGTCTTGAAAGATAAGGTGAGCTTGCTTGTGTTCTTTTGATGATTCCTTACTTATTAGTGGCATCTACATTTTCTGAACCCTTAAGGTTGGTTGAGTGTGAGGTCAGGATACTATATTGCTACCTACTTTTGATTGTACAGAATGGTAAGGGGGGCGATAGGTGTCCTAAGATGAAACTGCGGTTGCATCTGTTCGTCCTGTGCGTGATAATCATATTCCTGGTGTACAACATGGCTAACTTTCAACATAAGCAGACATCGGTAACCATCAATATCCCCTGGTTTATTGTATAATAACAGAGTTCTCTGAACATAAAAGATTAATCTTATGTGATTATGCAACTTTACAGTTGGAAGCAAAATCTCATCCATTTGATACAGTGACGGTATGTGAACACATTTCCTTCCATCAAAAGTCACAAGATTTTTTCCCCCCCTATTAACCAGAGGCAGATTTTCCTCTGTTGCTAAGATATGATTTGCGCCTCCAATGTAAATATCAGGTGTCTGACAGAGACGCTGTTAAGGTGCCTCAAAAAGCGGAGGCTAGGATTGGTTATTTACCCCATGGTATAGTGGAGTCTAACTCCGACATGGAGTTGAAGCCATTGTGGCTGACAAGTGCGCAGTCAAAGGTTAGTTAAGTACAATATATACCTGACGAACTTTGATTCCAGTACAATATTTCTGTCGGTTTCACTTTTCAAACTCAACAAGCATTAGCTGTTCCCACCTCATAACTACAGAATCTTATTTGTTTAGTTATTTAATGCTCTGTGGGTGTTTTGTCCTAGCAGAAGTCTAAACAAAGTGATCAGTTTTTGATTGCTATTGCTGCCGGTATAAATCAGAAAAAAAGTGTGGATGCTATTATGAAGAAGGTACTTCATTTACACCTCTTTAAGCGGTAATTTGCACGTAAAATTGTCATGTGACTCTTGATTATTCAGTTTCTTCCAGAAAATTTTACAGCTATATTGTTCCATTATGATGGGAATGTCAATGGGTGGAATGATCTACCATGGAGCAAAAGTGTGATACATATAGCTGCTTCTAACCAGACTAAATGGTATGGTATCTCCTCCTTTGCACTGAAATTCGGCAAGCCTTTTCTCTCATTTTAGCTTCAAGATAAGATGACAAGGTATCTGTTTTTATAGGTGGTTTGCAAAGAGGTTCCTCCATCCTTCTGTTGTGTCCATGTACCAGTACATCTTTCTTTGGGATGAAGATCTGGAAGTTGATAACTTTAACCCGAGAAGGTATTGTGTAATTGTATTACATGGTACCAACCTTATGTTGTCAAACTTATCAATGCCTAGCAACAACAAAAAAAAGAGTAAAGACGGACACATCAGAGTTCTGTTTATTGGACTTTTAAATCTTGGTTCGGGCAACTACTAGTATAAAATGACAGTTTTCTGGATGTTTCTGCTGCCAGTGCCAGCCTGCCATGTATGTGCTAGGCGGCAAACAATTTCTTGAAAATATCCAGCTTAATTTTGTGTTCTATATAGGAGAAATCTGTGAAGAAACGGCATATTATGCTAACCCCCTCCACACACAAATGCGCGCGCGCACACACCAAATGTGTTTGTTTGATCTTTCCATTCTCTGCACCAATTTAGCTAATGCATTGATTCCTTTCAGATACTTAAATGTAGTTAGATCAGAAGGGCTGGAGATATCACAACCAGGTCTTGACTCTAAGCTTTCTGAAATTCATCACCGAATAACTGTTCGTAAAAAAACAGAGACCTTTCATAGGTAAGTTCATGTAGTGCAACTTTTATTTTGGAAATGTGTGGTTACATCATAACTAAATCAAACACGATGTGTATTTTGACAGAAGAGTTAGCCGGGCTAACAAACAGTGTTCAAGAGAAGGACCGCCTTGTTCTGGGTATTTCTTTCTTGAACCCTTTCTTATGCTACAACAGAATTGCTGATTAGCTCTTGACATTTTTACCGCATGATCGATTTTCACCAGAATTGTCTTACTATTTACCAACCATGGTATATGCATATGACAAATATGATTGAGAGCCGTGCATGACATGATAATTGTTTGTTTGATCTATAGATGGGTCGAGGGCATGGCGCCTGTTTTCTCAAAGTCCGCTTGGCCATGTGTGTGGCATCTTATCCAGGTAGACTTTATCTTCATATGATTTCTTAACCATGTTCTGTATTTGAACTTCTATTGTACCAGACAATATGACTGTTTTCCTTTCAGTGATCCACAAGTTCTGAGCATGAATTGTACAATATGGTTTATGGTGTAGCATTAGATGTCCATGTGCATCGTATTCCTATTTTGGAATTTAGAGTCAGGGAATACTTGGAACATGCTTAACCGTGAGTAACCATGTTGAGAAAAGCAGGGGTGGAAACCCAAACAGGCAAAGCTAATACAATTTTTAACCTGGGCTTAGTGTTGAGTCTTCACATTTTGTTTCTTTCTGATATGTGTGATGTCTTTATATTTTGCTTCTTTCTGAAATAATATGGAGTGCAGAAGCAATAGATATATACAAGCTAGGAGCTAACTACTTGTCTCATTGGCTACAATATATTTTTTGATTTATAATATTCACAAATCACAAGGTCAGTTTTGACGCTACATTCGTCAACATTTTGTGTCATTACTTGTGGATAATTCTTGAATTAGATTCATGTTATTTCTATGTATTATTATCCTCTAGCTGAGTTGGTTAGGTGGCTTGAGTAACACTCCTCAGGTCCTTGGTTCGACTCCCCGTGGGAGCGAATTTTCAGGCTAGGGTTAAAAAAATCTCGTCTGTCCCATGGCAAAGCACAGGTCTAAGGCCCAGCCCCGATCGTGGTCGTTCTCACATGGGCTATGGTGCTGCTGTGTATGGGTGGGGAAGGGGTTTGAGGGTTTTCTCGACCTTCTTAATGCAATGCTTGAGGGCTGTCTTACACCCGTAGGTTGAGTGTTTTTATGGTCCTAGTTTTATAGGTGTTTATGAACTCACTACAGTGCCTTCACATACCTTCATTGCTCCACGCATTGTCACTGCTGCATTTATCAGGGACACAGGCAAATATGAGTCCACATTAGTTCATAGGTCTTTAAGCTGTTTTTGAAAAAAAAAAAGTACTTTATGTGATAATCTCCTTTGTCTTTTATGGTTTTACCTGATTGATTTTTGTGGAGTATTCCAGATATTAATATATCTACATTGTATTTATACAGAATGATCTTATCCATGGATGGGGTATCGATTACAAGTTTGGATATTGTGCTCAGGTTTGATAAAAATGTTGTTCAAGTAACTGTGGCATGCCTTATAATTTAAGTTCATCTAAAGCACAAAGTATTGAAAGTTTTCGTTTGACCTTTGTCCATGCAAAAAAAAGTGTTTATTTTAAATTATATATTATGATCAGTATTCCCAAGAAAAATCATATAGCACTATTTTCCATCTGTTCAATTAATATAATTTTTGTATGGTAATCTATTGAAAGTTATCGTTTTTTGCCCGAGGTGATATATAAAGGAATAGAAACATTTGTACCTCTTTATGCTCTTATGCATCTTGCATCTTTTAACATAGTCATTCTGAGTTCATGACCTCATTGTCCAAGCAAACTTTGTCGTCTTTTTAGTAAAGACTTGAAATAAAAGTTTTATTTTTCAAAAAAAAAAGAGTTTTTTTCTTAAACTGATTTCAGGGTGACAGGACAAAGAACATCGGCGTAGTTGATAGTGAATTTATAGTTCACCGAGGAGTGCAGACATTAGGAGGTTCTACAGTAACAAAGGTTTGTCTTAACTCCTGTTTTGTTGCTGCAAGTTAGAACCTTGGTGTTTCCTGCAACTCTTGCATACAAAACATGGTTATGTCTAAGAACAATAGATCATGGCAATATTTTTCAGTACATTCCATGAATTTGAGCTGCGCTTCCTAATGCAATAATACGCAAGCTTTTGTGTTTTCTCAGAGAAAAAAAAATGTGGTTCATCTGCACTTGTGCATAATTCATACAATCCTTAATTAAGTTTTTTTTATGAGAACAAAAGCCCTTTGTTTCCTCATAAAACTGGTTACATGCCATCAAACTTCTGTATTTCTGTTATGGGAGTATTGGAAATGGGGTTGACCTCAGTTAAGAAAAGCCCTTTGTCATAATTAAAAAAAAACTCGACCCGTGGGGTTAAGACAGCCTCCGGCATTCTACTTAAGATAGAAGGTAACCTTCTCACGCAGGTCGAGAAAACCCCCGAAACTGCCCCACCCATATACAGCGGCACCATCACCTATGTGAGAACCTGAGCTGGTTCTTAGACCTATGTTTTGGCGTGTGACAGATAAGGGGATTTTTTAACCCCATCCGTTCGCTCCCGAGAGTTACTAGAGCCATCTATCCAGTTCGGCTAGAGTCATAATTGATATTTTATGAGGTAAAGTTATTATGGGAACTAGGAACTTTGGGGCCGTTCACTGGTCTTATCAGACCAGCCCGCCGGCTGATCCCCCCTCTCAATACACTGTTCACCAAACCAGCCAAACAATGTTTTTCTCTCACAACAAACCAGCCGGAACAGTGTTTTCCAGCCAAGTTTCAGACCAGCGAACGGGGCTAAAGGAAATGTCTTTTGATAATACTATGCCTTCTATCTGTATATTATGAATGTTCTTTGTTGGTGTGCAAATTAATGTAAAATGTTTCCTCTGTTTTTTTTTTAAATTCTGGAAGGATGGTACTCGTGGCAAAAATGCCCAGCCACTTCGTCAGAAAGCAGCTCAAGTCCAAAAAACGAGAGTATGTTCTGTGTGCCTGACCTTAAAGAAAAGTTTGATGCATACTACGTATGTTGCTGTATTTTATTCTGCGACCTTGACACCTTTTATGATTTACCAGGGGAAGGCACCAGGCCTTGATATGCGAACAAAGGTGAGCTAACAAAGCATTTGGTATACTGTACATCGTTTCAAGTGTCTAACTCGAAAAATGTCGGTGGAAGCTGAAAATTCAGATTTCAAAACCCTGTCACTTCACTTGAATTAGTTTATTTTTATGGGAAAACACATGAAATTAAAAAAAAACTCAACCCGCGGGGGTAAGACAGCCCCGGGCATTGTGTTTAAGAAGAAGACCTTCTCACGCAGGTCGAGAAAACCCCCGAACCTCTGTTCCATCCATACACAGTGGCACCGCAGCTCCCGTAAGACTAGGCTGACCTTAGACCTGTGCTTTGGCGTGGGGCAGACGATAGGATTTTTTTCAACGCGCAGATAAACTGCGCCTCCTCCGACCAACAAATTCGCCCCGAGGGGATTCGAACTCTGGCTGGGAGGGTGCAAAGTGCAGAACCAGACCAACCGGTCTAGCATTCGCTGGGCCTAATTTTTTTTATTTCCCTTCAGTTGACAATAACAGCGTAATAATCAGCTCTAGCTATCCAGATTATGCAACGCATCAGAATTTGCATGCCATTAATCGATCAGTCCTCACAGTTTGCCACAACATTGTTTCGACCTTGCAGATCCGGAGAAAATCACGATCGGAGCTTCGTGATTTCCAGAAGCGCTGGGACCGGGCTGCAAGGGAAGACAGAACATGGGTTGATCCGTTTGCCCGCTCCCGAAGAAAGCGGAGGAATAGAAACCCACAATAGATCAGCATAATCTTTACTGTTA
The DNA here is from genome assembly GCF_019320115.1 of Miscanthus floridulus. Lineage (NCBI taxonomy): Eukaryota > Viridiplantae > Streptophyta > Magnoliopsida > Poales > Poaceae > Miscanthus > Miscanthus floridulus. The sequence goes on along the minus strand of NC_089582.1, from coordinate 132,099,238 downwards.
CACTTGCACAGAATTCCATTTGCACCTTCGATTTTGATAGAGTGTATAATTGAATAATCAACGCTCGCAAGGACGAAACGAAACAGATGACCACACGTGAAATTTTGCGGGGCAGCGAGTTCCCACTGGAAGCTGTTGCTCATACTGACGAACTAGTTTGTGTTCCTAATCACTCAACTGGGACTCTGCTTTCGAAGAGCGTGGGCAGTGAGTGCAGCCGTAGCATAAAAACAGAGGTACCCACCCATTAGCAATGAAAATTAGTGGCTCGATTGCTGATTGTAAGCCATGGGGGGCAAACAAACAGGCCCCGAGTACAGTGGTGTTTTTGTCGTTGGCTACTTGGCTAAACTCTGCATGTTGCTACCCTGTGACTGCCTTCGGAAACAAAACTCAGCACAGCGAAATGTCTGATCGTGCCTGGGTTGTTGACTGTCACGCACGAGCGAGGAAAACAGAACTGACGGACATGTCGCACGTCCACGCAATTTGTCGCCGCGTCGTGTTTCAGGGACACATCCAAATCGCTGTTTGGTAATTCTTGAAACAGGGCGTCCGTTCGTGCCGGACGCTTAGAATGGTGAGTCTTGCGAGCCGGTCCAACTACCGCCTCTAAAAGAAGAGTCTGAAGCGATGTATGGTGTGGCCTTATCATTTAAGCGAGTTAGTCTCATCTATTATTCACTGAGCCAAGGGGTGCGTGAGATTTTGCTTAAAAAAAAGGTGGGCGAGATGCTGACCCAAACCTAGCTCACTAGAGTAACTGCTGTGGCGATTCGGAGATTCAGTGGTGGTGGCATGGGTTCAGCGATGCAGCCGCAAAGGCAACGACATCCACCTTGCGCACGGCAGCCCATCTCCGTTCCCCAGCGCCGCGACGTCAGGGATCTTCTACGCTTCTCTTCTGCACTCTTGCGGCCCGCACCTCCAGCAACCACTGCGCTTCACGCGTTCGGTTGTCGGCGCACAAGCAAGGTAACGGCAGCTCCGAGGCCGGCGCGCGTGGGAGGCAAAGGTGCCTCCGGAGGCCCACGTGCGAGCGTCGCGTGGGAGACGAGCACGGCGACGGAGATCCGCATCGCCGCGCAGAAGGCAAGGGTGGCTATGGCATGGAGCTGGTAATCCGTCGCGGCCTTCTAGAGCGTGTGGATCCGCAGCAGCCTTCTCCACCGAACCTGTCGCGGCCTTCTCTACCAGAGAGGTGAGCTCTATGCCACTAGCGAGCTCTATACCGGTGAACTCCACGAGCCGATGAGCATCCATTCCGAAACAGCAAGGAAATATTGCGCTAAAAGTGCATGCTGCAAGCATATGTTTCAAGTGTTTCAGATGTTTCAGAGAATGTTTTATGCGGATGTTGCAAAAGTACATCGCGATGTTACACATGTTGCAATAGTTGTACACGTATGTTGCAAGCTTCTGTTTGCAATGTTTCATCTGTGTTTTTTTCAACGTATGTTACAAGTGTGTTTATTTCGATGTTGCATATGTTTCACGCTTATGTTGCAAGTGTTTTATCTGGATGTTACGTATGTTTTGCAATGGCTTTCAAGTGTTTTTGCAAGTGTTTTAGATGCATGTTTCAAAGTGTTTCATCTGTCTTCGGGCGTATATTGCAATTGTTGCATCTGGATGTTTCAAAAGTAGATTGGGTGTTGCATCTTCTTCCTCGCTTTCTGATGCCTTCCTCTGCGTCTCCTCCTCCTCCCGACATCGACTGGGCATCCACCGCCCCCTCCCTCTCTTTCTCGATGCTAGTGACGTTCGGGGCGACGTGGACCTCATGTAGGCGCACGAAACCGCATGAGAAACGGCTGCAAGCGTGAGCGTCCGGACGTACGGCCGCTAGCAAGCTCTATCGCTGTTGCAGCACCAAATATGCATTGAGACCATGGCCCCTCGAAGTTCCATCAAACCTGTTATGGTCCTTGCACGACGGCCGTGTGTTTTCCTTGTGTAAACGAAAACAGAGCCGCACTCGGTTCCTCTCTTTCTCTCCCCCGGAATTAGGTATCCACCCATGTCAGCTTCGTAATTGACTTATCCAGCAACAATTTGTTTACCCCATGCCGCGTCATCGCCTGTGTGTAAGCGTATTAACGCTTAAAATGCTACTGGTACTCATCGTCACAACTCACAAGAACAAAACACAGCTATCACTAAAATAGGGGAAACAAGATTAAAAGACGAGGTTATATAATCTATGTATATTTTTATCTATATAATCTTTTGTAAAGCAAAACCTCACTACAAGTCTAAATTTGCTCCATCGATGAGCCCCATAACCAAATAAACAATAGCAGTACAATTTTTGCTTCACATGTTTTAACGTTCATTCACTCACTCCATGCGACCAATCGCACTCCACCAAGGAATCAATACTTCGTCCGTTTTGTTTTATAAGTCCATTCCTATAATGAAATGAAACAAAATCCACGATGCATAGTGTCATGTCTAAATATCTAAATGTTGTATGTTGTTTTGCGATGAAATTGTCGGTGTTTCGAGTAAACACCAACGAGTAAATTTGTGTTATTACGCGTCTGGCCCGGATGGTGTGCTAAAAAGACATAAGGTTTATACTAGTTCGGATAGAATGTCCCTACGTCCAGTTCATGGCTGCTGCTCATGTTATTAGCACTAAAAAGTTTGTAGTAGGGGTTACAAATAGGCGAGAGAGGAACAGGTCCCAAGTCTCTGATGGAAACGTTGAATGGGTACTGAGAGCTTGGTTGCTGCTCAGCTACGTGTGATGTGATGCGTGATGTGTTTTTTTCGATCCCCTTTGTGGGGTGCTACGCTCTCCCTTTTATAGGCCAAGAGAGAGTATGGATTACAGATGGGAGAAAAGTGGAAAACAAGAGGCAAATGAAGTCCTTCAAGGTGCCCGGTTTTCCTTTTCCCCTATGCGGGGCCCCTGACATGGTAGGCGGTGATGGAGACAGCCCCACACTGGGCGTATGTCTGCTGACCCTGACAAGGCCATGCTGAGTGTCTACCCGCTGATGATGCCATGTCCTGGCATTATCAGCGAGTTGTCACGTCCCATCTTGCCCCGGTGGGCGGCACGGCGGACCAAGGTGCTGATCTGCAGCCATACAGGGAGCAGACGGCGTAGTGATCGCACGTCCGTTACTATAGGTGATGCGAGTTTCCTCCTAGACCCTAGTGGTTGTCGTGAGCTTCCATCAGGATCCATGCCCCAGGGCAAATGGTGGCGCCCACAACACTGAGGCAAATATCGGCGCCTACAACACTGTTTTGGGCTCTGACATGCCTAAAAGGTCGCAAAGCGCCCTTCTTATCATATCCTGATGGTACTTTCCTACAGGCGTGTAGGGTACGGTCCTCGATATTGCGGTTGACTTAAGCGTCTTGCCTTATCTACTCCGCCTGATTCCTAAGTCGGTGTCGTGGTAATGTCGTCATAGATGTCGGGCGAGACGGAGCTAGCCCTCAAGGGTCGGGAGAGACGGAGTCTACCCTCAGACATTAGGCAAGGCAGAGCCAGCCCTTGGGGGTCGAGTGAGATGGAGTCTGCCCTCAGACGTTGGGTGAGGTAGAGCCAGCCCTCGAGGGTTGGGTGAGATGGAGTCTGCCCTCAGACGTCGAGCGAGGCAAAGCTCGGCAAGCGGTGTAGTCGCGCTCTTGGTCACACGGATGAATCAATGTTGATGGTCATTAGCTCCTCCTCTTCGGGGTACCCTAATATTGGTCCCTGATAGTAGCCCCTAAGCCCTCGGACGATTCGAGCAGAATTACCTAGGGGATTTTTTGACTTGCCAGTGGGTGTAGCCCTCAAGCCTGTGGAGGAGCAGGATACTCCTTTGGAGGTTTTTCTGAAAGAGAGGATTCTAAGAGCCCTGACCCTCTTTTGTTGCCCATGGTGTGTCCTAAAGATGGTGATTTCTTCTTGCCGAGGTCGGACCCTTCGTGGGTATGGTCGTGAGATTTGGTGGTTGTTTAGCTGGATAGTTTGATTGAGGTCCTGGTATCCCATTCGTGGGGATCCAATCTAGGTAAGCCTGACTAAGACTTAATCGTGGGGCGAGATGCCCATGGCGCTTGTGTGCCTAGGCGCTGGCCATTTGTGGGGCCTAGGTCTTTCCATCCTTTGTCATAGGGGTGTTTGGAGCAGCTGTTGGACCTGTTGATGGGCCAATCGTCGAACTCCTATGCCTAGATGGGCCATAGATGCGCTTTTGGTCCATATTCCTCTTACTCATGATGAGTCCCGGTCCGCCCAGGAAGGCGAAACGTCCGATGAGTTTTCCGAAGGAAAGGATAGGGATTGTGTGCACGTATCCCATGGCGTGACATTATGGCAGATCATGGGAGGCGCGGAGATCTAGGCGAATGATTGGTTTCCTCGTATTCATCGCCCCTATAAAACCAAAAGGTTTGCCCCTAGGATTTCATACTTTGCCTCTTTGCCTTCGCATCTGCCACCTTCACCACCAATCGCCTAAGCTCCCTACATCCGTGTCTCAGTCGTCATCAAGTTCGCATCTAGCCACCCCCATCTTCCAATGGAGCTATGGTGCCACTCTGAAATCACCCTCCAGCGCCTAGAGGACCTTGTCCACCATGGTCTTCTCTGCGCGCGAACCACCGCCGAGTGGTGGCTGCCTGGCGAGGAGGATGTGTCGTCACCACTCGATGGCTACGTCGTCTTGTTCGTGCGCTTCCATGAGTGTGGGTTCACCACCCCTGCCCATAGATTCCTTCGAGGACTGCTGCACAATTACAAGATAGAGTTGCAGCACCTCAACCCTAATGGGATCCAACACATGGCGACGTTCATCGCCCTGTGTGAGGGATTCCTAGGGATCAGCCCTACTTTGATCTATGGCGGCACTTCTTCACCGTCACCCTCCAGAAGAAGAGGAAGAAGAGGCAGGAGCTGAATATGCCAATGGGATGCACCGACATCTAGCTTTGGAATAACCGGGTCAGTGACTACCTAGCAATGCGGTTGTCGACCTCCAACAAGGGGTGGCATTCGCATTGGTTTTATCTCAAGAATGATGAAGTCGCCGCCTTGTCAGAGTTTACCGGGTGCTTAATCGAAGAGCCCCCAGATTCATAGAGAAAGTGGGGTGTCCCAGAGAAGGACAAGAAGAGGAACTAGGCCCATCTCGCCGCCATCCGCTTCCTGAAGGAGAAGGGGTTGAAGGGGTCGAGAATCATTGGCTCCTACCATGTGAGGAGGGTGGCACCACTAATGAGGCATGCGCTTCCCCCATACGCGATGGCGCTCGGGGCGTGTGGGGGTATTAACCCCTATACCCTTACGGCTGGGCTTGGGCCGGGCTAGACCAGGGGGCCTGGCTCACTAGAAGACGACGCGTGGCCCGACCAATCTGTTCGGAGTCCCGCGTAAGGAATCAAGACAGATTTGGAGATCAAGCAAGATCCTGGTCGAATAGAATATGAATCCTTATCCGGCCACCTATGGTAATTATAACTAGTTAGGATTAGTTTCTAGATCTGTAACCCTACCCTTGGATTATATAAGGCGGGTAGAGGACCCCTCTAAAAAACATCTCTCATTGACATACAGCAATACAATTAGACGCAGGACGTAGGTATTACGCCTTCACGATGGCCGAACCTGGATAAAACCTCGTGTTTGTCTTACGCCACCATCTTATTTGTAGCTTGCGTATCTGTCTACCGATAATCTACTATCTTGGACATACCCCTAGGTAGACTGCCGACCATATTTCGTCGATAGTGGCGCGCCAGGTAGGGGGGTGTGCGTACTACTCTCCAGGCGAACAAGATGGTCATCATCCCCGGTTCCATGGCTACGTCGAACGGCCTCATGTTCACCATTGGCCAGATCACCTAGACCACTAGCTCTGATGACTTCATTGCCATGACCATGGAGGAGGCGCGGATCCAATCTGCGTCGACCACTGCTTTGCCTACATCAGCTACGGCTCTGACCATGGTGGATCTAGCTCCAGCCATGCTAGCATCGTCTTTAGCCACGCCGACAACCCATCGTTCGCTTCCTCGCTACAAAGGGAGGCAGATCGACAGCACCGACCTGCTCGACTCCATCAATCAGGTCGGCACCAAACTTGCTGAAACCCTTGCTCTGGTAAGTTTGATTCAAAGTCAACCTAATGAGTAGGTAACCACTACCCACAATAGATCTACCCGACTAGCTCGGGCCAGTTGTCCTGCATGACTTCGTACAGATCTTGTGGTCACATCTACTCCTGAAGGGTGCTCCGTTCGTCGTTGACCAGCCCCCATGATGGGTCTCTAGCTCTCCGAGTACGAAGCCTCGATGGAGAACTACCAGGCCTAGCCCTATGGCCTACGCAACTTCATCAACATGGTCTGAATTGAGGATTATCAAGAAGGATTGGTCCACACAGTTCAAGAGGGTGGCTCAAGCTCCTCATTTGGCATCGCATCTAATGCCTCCGTCCATATCGAGCTCCAACATCATGATGATGAAGGCATTGAATACGATCTGGATATCCCAGACCATGCCCTGGGGTTCCCACGATTCCCGTCCTTCCCACCAAGGTGAGGAGACTTGATCAATGTTGTTAGTAATAATGAACCACCGGCGGTTGGTGAAATAGAACAAGAAAGGCTAGTACGCGAAGCACGCAATATTGATCGGTTTAATCACTAACAAATCGAAGCCGAGGCAGAAGAGGAGGCCCGACGCATAAGGGTCCAGCCACATGACCTTAACAATGCCTTTGATAGGGTGGGGGACAAGCAGGTCTTTAGGACCCCAAGCGCCAACATAGCTGTTGCTATGTCGACAATGCAACGACTACCCAATACCCTGGAAACCCAGGCAATTCACGATGATATACAAGCTTACCTGACGGCTGCTATGGCCCAGACTGCAGAGATTGTAAATCAAGCCCGGGCTCCATCCATCTCAGTCGAATCAAGGCACAGCCGCCAGTACTCAAGTCGCTCATAGCCACCCAACCAACATGGCTCACGCAACAATGACCCATCAGACAACCGTCAAGGCGGAAAAGGTGGCCATGATGGTGGTCGGGATGACAACCATCACCGGGATGATAACCGTCGCGACTATCGGGAGGACAACCGCCGAGACAACCACGACAATCATCATGATAACCGCGGTCGTAGGATTAACCAGGGTGGCAACCAGGATCGCCGTGATGGCAATAATGATCTCCACCATTACCTAGGAGAACATGATCTGCGCGATCGCATTAACCAAAGAGCCAATGATCGTGCATCCCACGAAAGCTATCGCCGTATGGAATATGATACTACCCACGGCCCTCCGAGTTTGAAGCAGTTTACTCCACACCTTCGCCAAGTCATATGACCTAAGAACTTCAAACTCGAAAAACTTTAGAAGTACGACGGCAAGGAGAACCCTAAATTATGGGTCATGCTCTACGAAACCGCGTGCAGATCAGCCATGGCTAATGAGCACGTCATGTCTAATTACTTCCCAATCACCATCGGCCATGCAAGCCACCAATGGCTGGTCAGCCTATCGGCGAACTACTTTGATTCTTGGCAAGAGCTCAAGCAAGCATTCATCGACAACTTCATTGCTACTTGCGAGCAACCCGGCAACAAATATGATCTGCAGCGGATTCGAGATCGGAAAGATGAGCCACTGTGTGAGTACGTCCGGCGTTCCTTGGAGATGCACATCAAGGTCCCATCAATCTTCGACAATGAGGCAATCGAGGCTTTCATCACTGGTCTCCACTTCCATGATGCCCTAAGGGACAAGCTTCTCTGCAAGAGACCTAAATCAGTCACAGCACTCCTGGCCACTGCTAAGAAATATGCGGATGCCGACGATGCTAAAAAGATAATCATCGAAGAAGCAGCAAGGGTTCCATGCTTCGACCACCCCCACACCACGACGACTACCACGACAACCATGGTCAGAACGACAATTTTGATCGCCACAACCAGCGCAACGACTCCCGCGACCACCATGACTAGCGTAATCAGTGGCGTAATCGTCGTGATGATTACAGGGGCAAGCGTGCTCAGGAAGACGACGACAAGGTCAACACCGTTAAAAAAGGTGGCGGATGTCGCAACTACGAAGAAGATTATGCCAAAGCATTGAAAGGACCCTACTAGCTCCATCCCAAGTCAAACCATACCATGGAGAATTGTCGTGTTCTCAAATCTATCTACACACGCCAACAGGCTCTGGATACATCCAACAAGCCTAACGACGCCGAGGAGCAGCGTAACAAGAATAATGACGATAAAGACGCAAATTCCTGTCACAAGTACGTCAAGCCAACCGATCGCGTCTACACCATCATTGGAGGCAAAGTGTCCATCAAGACCAAACGAGAACGCAAGTTGCTCGCCCGCGCCTGCTTGAACGTGGCCAACACCAACAACCTCATCACCGATCCGCGGCTCCCTCCTTGGTCTCACCATGAGATCTCCTTCAGCAAAAAGGACCAATGGGCTGCAATACCTGAGCTAGGATGTTTTCCTCTGGTCCTTGATCCTTGTATCAACAAGGTTCAGTTCAACAGAGTGCTGATTGACGGTGGCAGTTCCATCGAGATACTGTTTAAGAATAGTTTGCTAGCCCTAAAGATAACCCAGGCGGATCTCAAGCCATACGAGGCATAGTTCTGGGGTGTTCTCCATAGACAAAGCTCTACACCTCTCGAGCAGATCATGCTACCTGTGCAATTTGGTACCCCGGACCACTTCCGCACCGACTACATCAACTTCGTGGTCGCTGACTTCGACGACACCTACCATGCTATCCTTGGTTGACCATCGCTGACCAAATTCATGGCCATACCTCACTACAGGTATTTGGTGCTCAAGATGCCTACCGAGAAAGGGGTTCTAACTCTCAGGGGCAATGTATACGCAGCTTATACCTATGAGGACGACAGCTTCAAAATAGCAGAGTCTCACGACCTCTCTATTTGCATGGCTGAGACCACGCTCGACGCCAAGAAGACCTTAGCCAACCACCTAGAGATCTTAGAGCTCGAGGCCCCACGCAAGAACATCAAGTCCAAAGAGCACAAAGCGATCTAGCTGGTCGATGGTGGTCCTAGCAAAATGGCCCTTATTGGGGCCAACCTGGATCCTAAATAGGAAGACACGCTTGTCAGGTTCTTGAGGAGCAACATGAGTGTGTTCGTATGGAAACCTACTGACATGCCCGGTGTACCTTGGAACTTGATCGAGCACTCCTTAAATGTCGATGGCAAGGCCAAACCTATCAAGCAGAAGCTACGACGGTTTGCTCGTGACAAAAAGGAGGCTATTAGGGTAGAAGTTACATGGCTTTTGGCAGCCGGATTTATCAAAGAAGTGTATCATCTAGAATGGTTAGCCAACCCAGTTCTTGTACGCAAAAAGAATAATGAATGGAGAATGTGCGTTGATTACACTGATCTCAACAAACACTGCCCTAAAGACCCCTTTGGCTTACCTCGCATAGACGAGGTCATAGATTTAACTGCCAGTTGCGAGTTGCTTTCCTTTCTTGATTGCTACTCTGGTTATTACCATATCGCTCTAAAAAGGATGACCAGATCAAGACATCCTTCATCATGCCCTTCAGCACTTACTGCTACATGACCATGTCGTTCGGGCTTAAGAACGCTGGGGCTACCTACCAACGCGCCATATAGGCCTACCTCAAAGATGAGATAAAAGACAACCTCGTCGAGGCTTATGTTGACGATGTAGTTGTTAAAACCAAAGAAGCATACACCCTTGTTGACAACCTCAAACGTACCTTTGCAGCTCTTAACATATTCCAATGGAAATTAAACCTAAAGAAGTGTATCTTTGGTGTTCCATCTGGTATATTGCTCGGCAACGTTGTTAGTCACGACGGCATACGCCCTAACCTAGAGAAGGTAAAAGCTATCTTGGACATGAAGCCGCCCAAAAAGGTGAAGGATGTTTAGAAGCTTACCGGATGCATGGCTGCCCTAAGTCATTTCATATCAAGATTAGGCAAAAAAGGACTACCATTTTTCAAGCTGCTGAAAGCATCCAAGAAGTTTGAGTGATCGGAGGAAGAAGACGCTGCCTTCACATAGCTGAAACAATTCCTTATGTCACCTCCGGTCCTCACTGCTCCCAGATAAGACAAAACCCTCATGCTTTACATTACGGCAACTAATCGAGTGGTCTCCATTGCCATGGTGGTCGAGCGCGACGAGCCTGGCCACATCTACAAGGTACAACAACCAATCTATTTCATCAGTGAGGTACTCAATGAATCCAAGACCAGGTACCCACAGATTCAGAAACTAATCTACGCCATACTGATAACATCCCAAAAGTTGAAACATTACTTCAACGGATATCGTGTGGTGGTCATGACCGAGTACCCTCTAGGAGACATCATTCGCAACAAGGATGCGAATGGGCGCATCGTCAAATGGGCAATGGAGCTATGCCCTTTCTCCTTGGAATTTGCAAGCCGTACTACAATCAAGTCTCAGGCACTTGTCGATTTTATCATCGAGTGGATAGACTTAAGCACATCTGCCTCTTAGGGGCCCGACGAGTATTGGAAGATGAACTTCGACGGCTCTCTCAACATCGACGGCGCAGGAGCAGGAGTCCTTTTTGTGTCACCATTCAAGGAGCAGCTCTGGTACGTCCTTAGGATTTATTTCCTGGCGTCCAATAATGCCACCGAGTATGAAGCATGCCTACATGGTCTGCGCATTGCGATTGAGCTCGGTGTCAAACATCTCTATGTCTATGGAGACTCGGCTCTGGTCATCAACCAACTCAACAAGGACTAGGATACGACCAGTGAAAAGATGGATGCATACTGCAAATCAATCAGAAAGCTGAAAGGCAAGTTCTATGGCATTGAGTACATACTTGTGGTCTGGGACAAAAATCAAGCAGCAGATGTGTTGTCAAAGTTAGGATCATCCCGAGCCAAAGTCCCACATGGTGTATTTGTTCAAGACCTGCTCATGCCTTCCATCAAAGAAGAAGATCCCACCATCGACAAGCCTCTAGACCAGCTATTGGTGGCTATGGTTCTAGCGTCAAACACCACCGAACCACCTCCGACCACTAAGGAGCCTGACTGGAGAGTACCTTTCATCAAGTACCTGACAGATGGTAGCGGTTACACCAATCGAACAGAAAACGAATGCCTGATGCGTCGCAGTAAGCAGTATCTGCTCGTCGATGGCAAATTGTGGCACAAGAACGCGGAGGAAATCTTGATGAAGTGTATAACCCAGGAGGATGGTGAACATCTCCTAGACCAAATCCACTCTGGCTCTTGCGGCAACCACGCAGCCTTAAGAACACTGGTTGGCAAGGCTTTCTGAGCAGGGTTCTATTATTCGTCAGCCGTAGCCGATGCAGAGAAGCTAGTCCGCCATTGTGAAGGTTGTCAGTTCTTCACCAAGAGAATCCATGTGCCAGCACACAAGATTTAGACAATACCAGCCTCTTGGCCCTTCGCATGCTGGGGACTGGATATGATCGGACCTTTCAAACCGGCCCGTGGGAAATTTACATGCGTCTTTGTGCTGATCGAAAATTTTTCCAAGTGGATAGAGTACATGCCCCTAGTCTAGGCATCTTTAGAAAAGGCTGTCATGTTCATCGATCAGGTCATCCACCGCTTCGGTATACCCAACAGCATCATCACTGATCTGGGTACTCAGTTCACCGGAAATGCTTTTTAGGACTTCTGCGATGAAGGAGCATAGTAGTAAAATATGTCTTGGTGGCGCACCCTAGAGCTAATGGACAGGTCGAATGGGCAAATGGTATGATCTTGGACGCACTTAAGAAGAGGATGTACAGAGAAAATAACAAGGCTCCCGGAAGATGGCTCAAAGTGTTACCAGCCATGGTCTGGGGTCTCAGAACCCAGCCCAGTTGCAATACCGATGTATCACCATACTTTATGGTTTATGGCACTGAGGCAGTGCTCCTAGTAGATATAGCTTTCAGATTAGCACAGGTAGAAAACTTCAATGAAGACAAGGCCAATGAAGTACAGGAGCTAGAAGTGAATAGTGCAGAAGAGAAGCGGCTCGATTCTTATGTACGTACAGCCAAATACCTTGCTGTTTTGCACAGGTACTACAACAAAAATGTCAAGGAACAGTTCTTTGTGGTTGGGGATCTGGTCCTAAAGTGGAAGACGAATCAGGCTGGCGTCCACAAACTCGCAACCCCATGGGAAGGGCCCTTCATGGTCAAGGAGGTTACACGACCAACGTCTTACAGGTTAGCTCACCTGGATGGTACAGACGTACCCAATTCATGGCACATCGACAAGCTTGGACGTTTCTATGCTTAATTACTAAGATATGTACTTCTCTTATATTTTCGATTTAATTCAATAAAGCTATTATGATTTCTCCGACCACTATAATGTGTCACTTCGAAGTCCATTGTTAATCTAACTCAACTAGTTAAAACCGACCACCATCCCTTCTTAGTTTTCGGAGCAGGCCCTGTCTCCGGTTCCTCCCAACGCATGCATGGGATCTGCTCTCTACACTACGGGTGATCGGCAGGTGCTCTCTAGTTTGACTTGTGTGTGTCTACGTGTGCACAGGCTGCTGTAGCACCCGGTTTTAAAGACAAAACTAGATACACACTATGGTAGCGGTTAAACACCACCGAACCACCTCTGACCACTAAGGAGCCTGACTGGAGAGTACCTTTCATCAAGTACCTGACAGATGGTAGCGGTTACACCAATCGAACAGAAAACGAACGCCTGATGCGTTGTAGTAAGCAGTATCTGCTCGTCGATGGCAAATTGTGGCACAAGAACGCGGAGGAAATCTTGATGAAGTGTATAACCCAGGAGGATGGTGAACATCTCCTAGACCAAATCCACTCTGGCTCTTGTGGCAACCACGCAGCCTTAAGAACGCTGGTTGGCAAGGCTTTCTGAGCAGGGTTCTATTATTCGTCAGCCGTAGCCGATGCACAGAAGCTAGTCCGCCATTGTGAAGGTTGTCAGTTCTTCACCAAGAGAATCCATGTGCCAGCACACAAGATTTAGACAATACCAGCCTCTTGGCCCTTCGCATGCTGGGGACTGGATATGATCGGACCTTTCAAACCGGCCCGTGGGAAATTTACATGCGTCTTTGTGCTGATCGAAAATTTTTCCAAGTGGATAGAGTACATGCCCCTAGTCTAGGCATCTTTAGAAAAGGCCGTCATGTTCATCGATCAGGTCATCCACTGCATCGGTATACCCAACAGCATCATCACTGATCTGGGTACTCAGTTCACCGGGAATGCTTTTTAGGACTTCTGCGATGAAGGAGCATAGTAGTAAAATATGTCTCGGTGGCGCACCCTAGAGCTAATGGACAGGTCGAATGGGCAAATGGTATGATCTTGGACGCACTTAAGAAGAGGATGTACAGAGAAAATAACAAGGCTCCCGGAAGATGGCTCAAAGTGTTACTAGCCATGGTCTGGGGTCTCAGAACCCAGCCCAGTTGCAATACCGATGTATCACCATACTTTATGGTTTATGGCACTGAGGCAGTGCTCCTAGTAGATATAGCTTTCAGATTAGCACAGGTAGAAAACTTCAATGAAGACAAGGCCAATGAAGTACAGGAGCTAGAAGTGAATAGTGCAGAAGAGAAGCGGCTCGATTCTTATGTACGTACAGCCAAATACCTTGCTGTTTTGCGCAGGTACTACAACAAGAATGTCAAGGAACGGTTCTTTGTGGTTGGGGATCTGGTCCTAAAGTGGAAGACGAATCAGGCTGGCGTCCACAAACTCGCAACCCCATGGGAAGGGCCCTTCATGGTCAAGGAGGTTAAACGACCAACGTCTTACAGGTTAGCTCACCTAGATGGTACAGACGTACCCAATTCATGGCACATCGACAAGCTTAGACGTTTCTATGCATAATTACTAAGATATGTACTTCTCTTATATTTTCGATTTAATTCAATAAAGCTATTATGATTTCTTCGACCACTATAATGTGTCACTTCGAAGTCCATTGTTAATCTAACTCAACTAGTTAAAACCGACCACCATCCCTTCTTAGGTTTTCGGAGCAGGCCCAGTCTCCGGTTCCTCCCAACGCATGCATGGGATCTGCTCTCTACACTACGGGTGATCGGCAGGTGCTCTCTAGTTTGACTTGTGTGTGTCTACGTGTGCACAGGCTGCTGTAGCACCCGGTTTTAAAGACAAAACCAGATACACACTATATGTGAGCCCAGGAAGTCAAATATCACATATAGCCACAAATTAGGGTAATATCAAGAGACAATACTTATTACATAATGTATTGGTAAAAAGAAAATAACCTCAGAGTAAAGACAGCGGAAAGTTGACTCCGATCTTCTGGCGAAGACTCCAAATTCATAGGGACGACTGACTGGTTGACCACAAGCCTAACTCCTCCAAACCAGCAATCTGGTACCCATCCAGGATTTTTATCCAATGTATAGAAAAGTAAAATAAGCGTAAGTACATATCGTACTTAACAATTATATCATGGGGTTCATGAGGCTCAAAATGGCTGACACTAGTTTACTGCGATTAGCTTTAATAGATCATCTTTTTAGCAATTGGTTGGCAACAAGTTTATCCATAAGCCCATAAACTCATGATCAAGTAAACATGAATAATGTATAGCATAAACAATCAATTATTAGCATCATCATTATCCATTAGTGATCATCTCTATTCCATAAGGGTCCAAGGTCGCTCGTGTCTGTGAGCATGGCTGTTATAACAGTTTTACACTCTACAGAGTTTGTACACGTTCACTGTGAGTTGTGATTTACCCTTTTGCCCGAGGTAGCTATTCTCTTGACCCACTTCCAAGGAAGGTCGGTAGGGCTCACTATGAAGCCTTTCAAAGAATTTGTCTAACAAGTTAGGGCCGCCTGGCGTATGTGGCCCATCTCTAGGAGTGGCATGCGTGGGCATCGCAGCATGATACACACTTCCTAGCAGCAAAGGAAACATACCCCGCGCCTGAAAGGTAACCACTAACAAGCTAGAAAAGATCCTTATACTAAGCTAAAGCCAGAGCCATATGGCCCTCACAGCTGTATTGTAAGTCCTGGATGATCACTTACAGATAAGTCCTTAGGGAGAGGAATCTGAAGCATATAAACACTTTAGCCCCCTATTTCCATGTTATTAAAAAGTCATGTTTTAATGTTTATTGCATATACCATTAGTCAAGTTACAAGATCATGGTTTTGATTAAGCACTAGCAAAAACTATCCCATGCAATATCCCAAGGGTATCAAGGTACAAGTTATCAAATATCTAGGATATCCTATTTGGCAACAAGGTAGACACATGCAATATGAATTAAGTGTTTAAATGTGAATAGGTAACAAGGATAGTCCCATGCTATACTTGCCTTACACACTGATCCTTCGGTAAGCTTTATTCTTTGATGTCTTCCTTCTTTTTCTGGATCACCACGTGTATCTCACCGACGCGAGGTCGACGATGGTGGTCGCGGTGTCTAGAAGACCTCCGAAGGCATGGTCGACGGCAGTGGTGATGGTCGTGGGGGACAACGGTGGAGCTCTGGGAGTCTTTGGCGACGAGAATAGTGCTCGGGAGGGGGAGTTCACCGGCGGCAGTGGCAAGCTACGATCATGATTAGAAAAAGGGAGAGATGGAGGGGGGGTCCGGCTGGACCTTTATAGGCGGGCGGCTGCGACGTAGAAGGAAGGGGAGCAGGGCTGACTGGCCGCTTGCCAAACGGGCGCGGGCGCGGTGGTTGACCATGCACGGCTGCGCCATCAACAGGAGCAAGAAGGGAAAGGAGACAGGGAAAAGAAGGAAGGGAGACGACAGCGTGCGGGTGGCTGACAGGCGGGCCAGTGGAGCAGTGAGAGGGAGAAGGAAGTGGCTACTGGCAGGCGTAGGCGTGTGGGCAGGCCGAGCGGACGGGGCACCAGCTGGGCCATGTAGTGGAGCTGGGCCACGCGGGCGACGACGTGCGAGCTGGGCTGCCGAGTTGGGCCAGTGCGGGAGGAGGAGTGTGGCTGGGCTGGCCAGCAGGCCAGGCCGGTTGCTGGGTCAAGAGCACAAAGGAGGCCGGGAGTTGGGCTAGAAGAGAGTTTTCAAATCAATTTCTTTTTCAATTCTTTTTCTTTTCTTAATTCAAAACAATTTCAAATGTGAACCAAATCAAGCATAAATATGATTTCAATATACTTTCTAATTCCAACATAGATGAACCAAGTTTTGGGAAGTTTCCAAAAATAACTTTTTAAGTTCTTACATTTCCAATTCCTTTTCTTTTTCTAATCTTCTAATTCTAAGCTAAATTCAAATCCAATTCGAGTATGGTTTCAAATATACTTTCCCATTCAATAAAAATAGACAATTCTATTAGGCTTTCCAAGATAAACTTTACAACTTTAAAAATACTTTTATTTTCAAAATTTTTTTCTTTCTTTTCTTTTATTTCAAAGCCATTTTCAATTTCATTTCAAAAGCATTCCAAATTACTTTGGAGTTTGGATCACACCATTCATCACAATAAATAAAATGCAACAGCATGTATGCTCACACATGTTACTACCTTATGATGTATTTTAATTTAATGAAAAAAATTTATTTCCTATATTTCATGTGCACAAGAATTCATAAATAAATCATTTGAACTCTATTTCAAAAGAGGCTAATTTAGGGTGTTACAATTCTACCCCCCTTAAGATGAATCTCATCCTCGAGATTCGGAAGACGTTGACTAAGAGATGGGAATACTCCGTCCTTGGATTCTTCTTTACTTCCTCGTGTAGTTCTATCATCTTGATTAAGATCCACTTTACTTTACATACATGTTGACCTTACTCCAAGTAATTTGCCAAACTGATTCCAAAACTTTGACAGGTGCCTTGAACAACTCTTAGGTAACCCTAATCACTAGGCCATAATTCTCTTTCCTCATATGTTCACCATCCAACAAAGCTTCCTTATCTTCTTGGTCCAAAAGAGAATCTACCACCAATCTTCAAAACATTAATGATCCTGGTGAAGTTGCTCGAACTAGGAATACAACTCTTAATCCTTAGGGTTACTCGAACCTTCTTAGCATAATTCTCCGTTGCTAAGGGCATCGGTCATGACTTCGCTTCTTAAAGTGATAGCACTTTTCCAAGTCCTAATCAATCTCATTCCAACAAGGTTATCACAAGCTCAAGACTAACTTGGTGAAGATATCCTATATACTCTTGTGATCCTCCTAGATATTACTTTTACCTTCAAGAAGATGGTACTTCCATGCATCATAATGGATAACTCTAGATAATAGGTTAGTTGAACTCATGCTTATAAGGACACATCCTACACCTTCACAAGATGCATTATTGTAGATACAAAGCTCTCGTCCTGATCTAACAAACTAATACTCAGGTTTTACTTTGACCTCTTAGACTCCTTCAAACACTTGGCTAAAGTCTCTTGATCCAAACTAACTTAAAAGCTTTTCCGGTAGATTTATCAACATCTTGCTAGTCTTGGATAAACTTTTCTTGGACTTCTAACCAAAACTCATTGAAACTCTGAGTTCCTCCTGCATCATTGGGTACCACCACACTTCCGCTGTGCACTCTGATTTCCGCTGTGCAAACTCGAACGTATGATACTTCATCTTACCAATTCTTCAACTTGACTACCCCCCTTAAGATAAGGTAAGGTAGGGAATACCAAAGCATAGCTTGCATCATATTGTGATTGAAGTCTACTGTTGTCCAGAATTTCCTCATGATTTTTGATTGTCCAAAATCAGAGATATGAACCGATAAAGATAGGCTGCTTTAAAGACAAGATAGGAAAAATAGAAGAAAACCGTAACCCAACTATTTATTTCATTAATCCTTATACCTTAGGCCTATAAACTAAATGAAATTGTGGGAACACCCAACAAGATCATTGCACTCATTACAAAGATGCAAAACAAGCATAAACATAATGACAATTCGACAAAGCACTTAAAAATGCACAACTCAATCATCGACTCAACTTGCGATACTATCGTTTTTATTACATAAAGGGCACAAATTCCTAATTCTTAAAAATGGCATGATTGCAGGGACATCTCTCGCATGGGAGTAACACGTCATCCACTACATCAATTTCATCATGGGCTTCCCTTGTATTATGTGTCACCATCGTTTGCTGGTGGTAGTCCTGTATCGACCTAACTCTGGCTACCTCCATGGCATAATTGTTGATCCTTCTGTGGGCAAGATTTAACATAATGTCCTTCCTACTGGCAATGATAACACTTTCTCTTAGCTAGATCTTTAGTGATGTCATACTCCACAGAATTGTTGCTTAGAGTATTGTCAGCTTGCTGACTCAGTAAGTTCATCTTTGTTTGACTAGACCGCTTTTTAGCTCGCTTGATTTTTTGGGGTTGAATCTCTGTGTAGGTGATTGTCCACCCATCTATGCATACCTCATGTGGAAAGACTAGAGTAACCTTAGCTTGAGAAACTTTCAATTCTTTAGAGTCTGAGTTTATCTGACTAGGGATTGGAGTTGGATGTGATGATGTAATAGAACTTGAATGTTGATTGCTTCCCAATTCTGACTCTGGTGAGATCTCCTTTCTCTTCTTATCCACATTATCCTCAGGTACAGGCTAAATACCTTCATACTCAATTCTTTCTCTTGACAGTGTGGTTAGAAGCACCGAACACTGGGCATACTTGATCACTCCTTTACAAGCAAATAGCCATCCTATTCCAAGAATGACATCAATGTCCACTAACTCTAATACAATAAGATTTGCTTCAAATTTCACCCCTTTGATGTTAAGACTAACTGTTGGGCATTTGTGGTTTGCCTTCATTTCTCCTTCTGGGGTCTTAACTATCATTGGTCTCCTCATTGGAAGCATAGCTATCTTATGTTCCTTTATGTATGCGCTGGAGATAAATGAATGTGAAGCTCTGGGGTCAAACAACACTGTGGCAGAAGCTAAGTTTACTTGAATGATACCATACACAACCTCCTTAGCTCCATGAGTGGTCGTCATATCCACATTATTCAATCTTCCTTAGATGTAGTTTCTCTTTGCTTTACTTCCTTGCTCCTGTTTCTTCTGGACTTTCTGTTCTTGCTTCTATTGTGGGTGATCTTGGCATTCATGTGCCGTCCTTCCAACATCTTTGTTGGACTTCATATTCTTCCAAGCTTCTACTACTTGTCTCTTCACTGGTACATTTGGTATGTTGGTTTGACCTTGTGGCAAGCACTGTTGAACACTCCTAGGTTGAGTCACTCCTTCTGGTGCTTGTTGTTGCATAGCTACAAACTTCTCCTTGTTGAATGCAGTCAAGGACAACATAGCTTGGTCCTCCTGATCTCTGATGTTGGCAGTTATCTCGTTATGTTCCATCTATATAGACAAAGATAGAGGATTGAGAATAGAGACAAAGTTTTCATAATAGACAGGGGCGGAAGTGAGCATAACTTTTAGCAAATAACAAGGTTGGAGAGAAAACAAGAACTAAGCAAGATAAAAGCATGCTAAAACGTCCAGTTCTATCTAGGCTTGCGTCCTACAGTCAGCATTGCTTTGATACCACTTTGTAGCACCCGATTTTAAAGACAAAACTAGATACACACTATATATGAGCCCAGGAAGTCAAATCTCACATATAGCCACAAATCAGGGTAATATCAAGAGACAATACTTATTACATAACATATTGGTAAAAGAAAATAACCTCAGAGTAAAGACAGCGGAAAGTTGACTCCGATCTTTTGGCGAAGACTCCAAATTCACAAGGACGACTAACTGGTTGACCACAAGCCTAACTCCTCTAAACCAGCAATCTGGTACCCATCCGGGATTTTTATCCAATGTATAGAAAAGTAAAACAAGCGTAAGTACATGTCGTACTTAACAATTATATCATGGGGTTCATGAGGCTCAAAATGGCTGACACTGGTTTACTGCGATTAGCTTTAATAGATCATCTTTTTAGCAATTGGTTGGCAACAAGTTTATCCATAAGCCCATAAACTCACGATCAAGTAAACATGAATAATGTATAGCATAAACAATCAATTATTAGCATCATCGTTATCCATTAGTGATCATCTCTATTCCATAAGGGTCCAAGGCCGCTCGTGTCCGTGAGCACGGCTGTTATAACAGTTTTACACTTTGTAGAGTTTGTACACGTTCACTGTGAGTTGTGATTTACCCTTTCGCCTGAGGTAGCTATTCTCTTGACCCACTTCCAAGGAAGGTCGGTAGGGTTCACTATGAAGCCTTTCAAAGAATTCGTCTAACAAGTTAGGACCGCCAGGCATATGTGGTCCATCTCTAGGAGTGGCATGTGTGGGCATCGTAGCACGGTACACACTTCCTAGCAGCAAAGGAAACATACCCCATGCCTAAAAGGTAACCACTAACAAGCTAGAAAAGATCCTCATACCAAGCTAAAGCCAGAGCCATATGGCCCTCACAGCTGTATTAGTAAGTCCCGGATGATCGCTTACAGATAAGTCCTTAGGGAGAGGAATCTGAAGCATATAAACACTTCAGCCCCCTGTTTCCATGTTACTAAAAAGTTATGTTTTAATGTTTATTGTATATACCATTAGTCAAGTTACAAGATCATGGTTTTGATTAAGCACTAGCAAAAACTATCCCATGCAATATCCCAAGGGTATCAAGGTACAAGTTATCAAATATCTAGGATATCCTATTTGGCAACAAGGTAGACACATGCAATATGAATTAAGTGTTTAAATGTGAATAGGTAACAAGGATAGTCCCATGCTATACTTGCCTTACACACCGATCCTTCAGTAAGCTTTATTCTTTAATGTCTTTCTTCTTCTTCTGGATCACCACATGTATCTCACCGACACGAGGTCGACGGTGGTGGTCGCGGCGTCTGGAAGACCTCCGAAGGCGTGGTCAACGGCAGCGGCGATGGTCGCGGGGGACAATGGTGGAGCTCTGGGAGTCTTCGGTGATGAGAATAGCACTCGGGAGGGGGAGTTCGCTGGCGGTAGTGGCAAGCTTCGATCATGACTGGAAAAAGGGAGAGATGGAGGGGGTCTGGCTGGAGCTTTATAGGCGGGCGGCTGAGGCGTAGAAGGAAGGGGAGCGGGGCTGATTGGCCGCTTGCCAAACGGGCGTGGGCACGGTGGCTAACCATGCACGGCTGCGCCATCACCGGGAGCAAGAAGGGAAAGGAGACAGGGAAAAGAAGGAAGGGAGACGACGGCGTGCGGGCGGCTGACAGGCGGGCCAGTGGAGCAGTGAGAGGAAGAAGGAAGCAGCTGCTGGTGGGTGTAGGCGCGCGGGCAGGCTGAGCGGACGGGGCGCCAGCTGGGCCACGCGGTGGAGCTGGGCCGCGCGGGCGACGACGTGCGAGCTGGGCTGTCAAGTTGGGCTAGTGCAGGATGAGGAGTGTGGCTAGGCTGGCTAGCTGGCCAGGCCGGTTGCTGGGCCGAGAGCACGAAGGAGGCCGGGAGTTGGGCTAGAAGAGAGTTTTTCAAATCAATTTCTTTTTCAATTCTTTTTCTTTTCTTAATTCAAAACAATTTCAAATGTGAACCAAATCAAGCATAAATATGATTTCAATATACTTTCTAATTCCAACATAGATGAACCAAGTTTTGGGAAGTTTCCAAAAATAACTTTTTAAGTTCTTACATTTCCAATTCCTTTTCTTTTTCTAATCTTCTAATTCTAAGCTAAATTCAAATCCAATTCGAGTATGGTTTCAAATATACTTTCCCATTCAATAAAAATGGACAATTCTATTAGGCTTTACAAGATAAACTTTACATCTTTAAAAATACTTTTATTTTCAAATTTTCTTTTCTTTCTTTTCTTTTATTTCAAAGCTATTTTCAATTTCATTTCAAAAGCATTCCAAATTACTTTGGAGTTTGGATCACACCATTCATCACAATAAATAAAATGCAACAGCATGTATGCTCACACATGTTACTACCTTATGATGTATTTTAATTTAATAAAAAAAATTTATTTCCTATATTTCATGTGCACAAGAATTCATAAATAAATCATTTGAACTCTATTTCAAAAGAGGCTAATTTTAGGGTGTTACAGCTGCGCACCTTACACTCCGACCACAAGACAAACTAGGGCCATACAAACCTTTCAGGATGATATGTCGATTAAACTAGTACAACTAAACAGAACGCTAACATGTTCTCATTTAGTTACACCAACACGATATTCAAGCTTAAATACATTTTCTACAAAACAAACAAGATTATGCTGATATACAGTTACGTTATTACAAGCTTGCCTGAAAGGGTCTAAGTTTACAATAACACAACTATATCTTCTTCCACAGCTATAGCCTATACTATTGGCTGGTCGGGGCACGCGGCACCTGCTGCTCGCTGGGCCTGACATCGTGCAAGGGTCTCGAGGACTCTGGCATTGTTCGAGCTGAAGAAGATGGCCCCACCGATGCCTGGCTGGTCAAGACCGCAGGCTTCGCCGGTTGGCTTAAAAATGACAGCGCTTCCAGTTGACTTGTTGATGGTGTTCCCTGTATAGGTGTTGTCGTGCCTCCATACAGGTTAATGTCGCCAATTATTTTCGTCGACAAGTCTAGCTGGGTCATCCGTAGCTCCTCAGCCTTGTTTGGATCTACCTCCTTTGGGTATCTAGCCTCCAGGCGCTTGAGGTCAATCAGGGGGTAGTGAGCATATACCATGCTTAACACATGTGCGTCTGTGTACCCTCCCGCCTCCTTCACGAACTCCTGGAACCATCCCCATGCCTTTCGGCATCTCTCGATCAATCCCAGCTACGGCATCCTTGGCACATCCTCTATTAGCGCTGGATCGATGAGGTTAAGGACCGGCAAAATGCCCGTTGCCACCTCCTAGCACCGGCTTTTCCAGGTGTCATGATCCTTGGTGATCTCTAGGCACTGCGCCTGCCAGCCATCACGGTCTTTTATCACGGCCTCCGGATGCTTCTTCGCGTTGATTTTTATAACTGCAAACTGTACATGCTGTTAAGACGCTATATTACGCCAAACTACGGTAGGCAACAAAAATGAGCAAAGGGGTTTAGAAAACTTACTGTTCAGCTCCTCTATCATCTTGGTCATGTGGTCCTAGAGCTATGACTGGTCGTGCGCCAGTTTTCTATTGTCCTCTTTTAGGTGATCACACTCCACGACCGCATGACTGTTCTCCTCTCAGAGATGGACCACTTCGGCTTCTAAGCATGCACTACAGCTGTTACTACCAACAATGCAACAACACTGGCAGTATTCATTATGATAAAGTGGCTACTTACTTGTTCTTTCCTGCTCTTTATTACTGAGCTGGATGACCAGGTTTTGGTTCTAGGACTCTTGCTCCGCCTTCTCATGGTTGGTGGCTTCAAGTCGGTGGCGTAGGCGTTCCACCTCCACCGTTAGCTCCTTATTGCTTGCAGTGATCCCCTCAATCTGGTCGAAGCATTTCTTGCGGTACCTTGCGGCCTTCATTAAGTCCTGTGTGCAGATAGCTAAGTAAGACAGCTCTACTAGATAGCAAGATCAAGTGGTGAAGCAAAGCCTACCTAGACCTCCATCACCAGCCGTTTCGCTGCCCGTTCAACTTTCTTGGTCTCTTCGACCTCCGAGATTTCCTCATGAACAACCCATTGGTCGTTCCACCAATGTGACACATACACATGTTGTCGCTTATCCTGTGGACGGCCCAGGACCTCCTCCACTTCGTCCTCTTCGGGCTCTTCTTCATGTCTACAGCATCGACAAACATGCTCTGTGCTCTCACCTTCGGCCGCTGCTCCTCAGTCTGTTCCATTACCCTTGATGCTAAGGTGTTGCCCTTAGCAGGTTTAGCGCTCGGAGTACTCATGCTCGGCTTGGCACTTCCCTCGACCCCCTGCTCGGGGACTGTTGTCTGACTGTTTGTTTGCTGAGGCATTGATGGATCTTCTGCTATGGGTTCCTCGATGGCCGGCTGCTGGGCAGTCTGCTCTGAAATTACTGGTGGAGCCACACCACTTCCGGCTAGCTGGTCCAGACTTTCGATGGACGCCAAGCTAGTACATCCGAGATAAGTTCAGAAGGCAATCATATTCAATGCAAATTGCTAGCTTACATCAAGGTTACAAATACTTACATGTTCGAAGCACAGAATGATGTGGTGAAGGCATGTCTCTTCGGCCGTGCTTGCTCCACGTGCTGTGCGGGTGACTCCTTGTCTCCCTCTACATCTAGCACTGTTGCTGGGCCTTGGTGCTTGACCCCTTCCCCGCTTGTCCTTCGCGCTGCAGTGGTCGGCGATGTAGGTCCCACCGGCATAGAGGAGCCACCTTGCTCCATTAACTCTAGTTGCCTCCTCTTTCGAGGGACAAGTCGAAAGGTGTCTGCATCCTCTCCCTCCTCTGCATCATCGTCTGACAAAGTAAAAATCACCTAACAACGCTTGCTAGCCGCTGGCCGCTTACCAGTAGCTTTGGCCGCTGCCTCCTCTCCAGCTCCGAGCACCGCCCAGTCGACGTCCTTGATCTCAACGCTGGTCTGGATGGTTGGGTCAGCTCCTTGTGGCCAATCTACTCTAGGGGGTGGTGACACAAACACTGTCGCTCTATCCTGACCATTAATCTGGGAAACAAATGGGAGTGAACATAGTGAGTTTCTACCATAGTATAAGACTATGGGTACAAGGCAAGATGAGTTACCTTTGGGGGAGGTTGGGCGAGCTTGAAAGCATGCTCGATGTCGCTCAATCTGATATAATTTGGATCAGCTAAGTTAAATAGCTCTCCAATTCTAGCTCTGACTTCGTTTTTGTCAAGTGCCACCTGCCTCATCCTCGTCGGGTTCACGCTACCTTGATACTCGTAGCCAGGATGTACCCTCCTTTGGCAGGGCTAGATCCGTCGGCTGATGAAGCTCCCGACCACGCTTGGACCGTCTAGTTTTTTCCATGGAATCATCCCAAATATTTCTAGAATCTGTTCTGGGTGCTCGGGCTTCTCTGACTAGCTTGTCCTCTTCTCCGAAATGTACCCCACGTCGCACAGTGTGATCATGTTTGGCTCTTCGTGGATGTAGAACCATTTCTTGTGCCAGTCGTCAAGCGACGTGTTCTATGGGCAGTGCAGGTACTAGGCTTTCATGCCATCATGGAGGCTGAGGTACACACCTCCAGCAATCTTCGATCCACTGCTTCCTTTCTTTCGCAGACAGAAAAGATGGCAAAAAAATCGAAATGGGGCTAGAAGCTGCCATATGCTTCGCAAAGATGAATGAAAGTGGCGATAAGGAGGATCGAGTTGGGATGCATATTGCAAATCTCAATCTCGTAGTAAAGATAGAGCCCCTGAAGAAAAGGATGAACAGGAACCCCAAATCCCTGCTTAAAGAAGTCTTCGAACACCATGATCTCACCTGGTTGTGGATCGGGGTACCCCTCACCCTCTGGCGCACGCCATCCTGTGAGCTCCTTGTTGTGGAGTACTCCCATGGTGACGAGGTCTTCAATGGTCTGCTCGTTGCTTCTCGATTTCCACCACTCCTTCGCCATGACTCCGGCTTTCTTCTGCGCATCGCTTTTCACCATGAATCTGCCCTTATTGATGAACGAGGAACTGGCAGAGGATTGATTAGTATTAGGGTTGGTGAGAAGAAGAAGATGGCTACAGCTGCGAATGGCAATGGGGTGCAGTAAAAAGTAACTTACCTATCCTATACTGTATTTAACCTAAGAGTTATGCCGTTTCGTCTGCCCAAGATTCTTGGGAGACATGCGCACGTGCCGCAGACGGTTGTTTTCATAGCCTCGAGATCTATGCCAATATATGCGCCTCTTCGTTGCCAGTGTATGCGCCTCTTCGTTGCCAGTGTGAGAGGGCCCACGCTGACGCACCTACTTACAGGTGCCATGCAACTGTTTGCTTGACAAGACAAGAAGGCAGTATGACGTGCTATACCCGTCTACTTTTTTTTCCAGACGTGTCAGATTGGACTTGACATAGCAAGAAAAAAATACACAAAATAATAGTACAAGTGGCATATGGTTTTTCGCCGCACTTCTCGTGCTCGGGGACTGTCCAGACCACCATTGTGTTCGAGGACTATCTAGACCACTCTCGTGCTCGTGGACTATCCAGACCACCATCATGCACGG
The DNA here is from genome assembly GCF_019320115.1 of Miscanthus floridulus. Lineage (NCBI taxonomy): Eukaryota > Viridiplantae > Streptophyta > Magnoliopsida > Poales > Poaceae > Miscanthus > Miscanthus floridulus. Next base: position 132,073,069 of record NC_089582.1, on the reverse strand, counting down.
GGACTGTCTAGACCACCATTGTGCTCGGGGACTGTTTCGACCACTCTCATGCTCGGGGACTACCTCGACCACTCTCCAAACATTGCTCGAAGACTGCTCTCCTCGGCTACATGTGATTTGTACTCACATACAGTTGAGAGGCATTTATTTAGACCTTGCTACAAGGCTGATACCTAGCCTTCCAGCAAGTTCGGAGACTACATCGGTACGATGCACCTACCGGTGTATCTCGTATTGCTTGTACGATGATTGGATTCTCAACTTCAGTAGGAATTCTTTTTAGACCCTGGCACCATGTGCCTACGTCACCTACTACCAAGCTCGGGGACTAAGTGGGCACACTTCACCTTGCGGTGAATGTGCTTATTTTATCGACCCCTACACTCTAACTGTTGGCCAGAATTACTATTGTCCAAGAGTCACTTACATTTCTTTTCAGAAATACAAGTGGGCACACTTGATAAGGAAAGAAATCTTTTTCTTTTTTCTTTAGAGCACCATGCATTCTTTGGACAACCAGAATCTTCAGCTATAATCGTGGTCTACTGCTCTCTATTCTGACCAAAATACTGGCACATTCGATTGGTCAATGTTTCAACCAGTTGGAGATGACATGAAGACGGATCGTATTAGCTGAAGGAGATCGAACGGTGTGTCGTAGCATAATATATGGTGCTCGGGGACTAGCTATGGGGGTTTTAACCCCTATACCCTTACGGCTAGGCTTGGGCCAGGCTGGACCAGGGGGTCTGGCCCACTAGAAGACGACGCGCGGCCCGGCTAATCTGTTCGGAGTCCCGCGCAAGGAATCAAGACAGATTTAGAGATCAAGCAAGATCCTGATCGGTTAGAATAGGAATCCTTATCCAGCCACCTATGGTAATTGTAACTGGTTAGGATTAGTTTCTAGATCTATAACCCTACCCCCGGATTATATAAGGCGGGTAGGGGACCCCTCTAAAAACATCTCTCATTGACATATAACAATACAATCAGACGTGGGATGTAGGTATTACGCCTTCACTGTAGCTGAACCTGGATAAAACCTCATGTTTGTCTTGCGTCACCATCTTGTTTGTAGCTTACGCATCTGTCTGCCAATAATCTACTACCTTGGGCATACCCCTAGGTAGACTGCCGACCATATTTCATCGACAGGGCATCATTTGATGGGACGACGCTTGCTAAGGAGGCGCTCTCCCCCTTCGAAGTCGCACATCGCATCAAGGAGGCGATGGAGCCTTCTCGGGACAGCGCAAGCGCCCCTCTTGATTTTGTGTACCCAGTGCCAGGGCATCCCCTGATGCGATCGAAACCAGGGTATATTTTTCCTTGTAAGTTTTCTCTTCCTCGTGTCTTCTTCAATTGAACTTCCGACCCCTTGATACTGACATTGAGATTAGGGGACCAGCCGAGGGACCTCATCCTCACAGATCTCCCAACTCCATTGTTGAGGGATCTATCCATGAGGGCGGTGAACCGCGTCGAGGCCGAGTGAAAGGTCCTAATGGCTAGAGGAGGGGTGAATAGCCTATTAAAAATTTCTACAACAACACTTAACAAAACCGGTTAGACAATTATAAGGTAAAGCAAGTGTTGCGCTAGCCTATTAAAATAGCAAGCCACCTACCATAATTCTAGTTTAATAGTTTCTATCCACACAATAGCTATGACGCTACATTAAGTTAGTGTGCTCTCAAAAACTAACTAAAGAGCCACACTAACCCAACTAACAAGCTATCACAACTAGATATACTAAAGAGCTTGACAACTAGTTTGCGGTAATGTAAAGAGAGTGAGCAAGATGGTTATACTACCATGTTGAGAAGTGAACCAATCAATCACAAGAATCAATATCAATGAAGACCAATCACCTTGGAATCAAATGATGAACACAATGATTTTTTTCCGAGGTTCACTTGCTTATCGGTAAGCTATGTTGATGGGCCAATCGTTGAACTCCTATGCCCAGACGGGCCATAGATGTGCTTTTTATCCATATTCCTCTTACCCATGATGAGCCCTGGTCCGCCTGGGGAGGCGAAACGTCCAGCAAGTTTCTTGAAGGAAAGGATATGGATTACATGCGCGTAACCCATGGTGTGACATTATGGCAGATCGTGGGAGGCGTAGAGATCTAGGCGGATGGTTGGTTTCCTCACATCCGTCGCCCTTATAAAACCAAAAGGTTCACCCCCAGGGTTTCATACTTTGCCTCTTTGCCTTCGCATCTGCCAGCTTCACCACCAATCGCCTAAGCTCCCCGCATCCATGTCTCAGTCGTCATCAAGTTCGCATCCACTCACCCCCATCTTCCAATGGAGCTGTGGTGTCGCTCTGAAATCACCCTCCAGTGCCTAGAGGACCTTGTCCACCGTGGTCTTCTCTGCGCGCAGACCGCCGTCGAGGAGTGGTGGCTGCCTGGCGAGGAGGACATGTCGTCGCCACTCGATGGCTACATCGTCTTGTTCATGTGCTTCCATAAGCGCGGGTTCTCCACCCCTGCCCACAGATTCCTTCGAGGACTGCTGCACTATTACAAGATAGAGTTGCAGCACCTCAATCCTAATGGGATCCAACACATAGCGGCGTTTGTCACCCTGTGTGAGGGATTCCTAGGGATCAGCCCTACTTTGATCTATGGCGGCACTTCTTTGTTGTCACCCTCCAGAAGAAGAGGGAGAAGAGGCAGGAGCTAAAATGCCAATGGGATGCACCGGCATCTAGCTTTGGAATAATCGATCGGTGACTAGCTAGCAATGCGGCTGTCGACCTCCAACAAGGGGTGACATTCGCATTGGTTTTATCTCAAGAATGATGCTATCGCCCCCTTGCCAAAGTTTACCGAGCGCTTAATCGAAGAGGCCTAGATTCATGGAGAAAGTGGGGTGTCCCAGAGAAGGACAAGAAGAGGAACCAGGCCCATCTCGCCACCATCCGCAACCTGAAGGAGAAGGGGTTGAAGGGGTCGAGAATCATCGGCACCTACCATGCGAGGAGGGTGGCACCACTAATGAGGCACACACTTCCCCTGTACACGATGGCGCCCGGGGCATCATTTGATGGGATGGTGCTTGCCGAGGAGGCACTCTCCCTCTCCAAAGTCATGCATCGCATCAAGGAGGCGATGGAGCCTTCTCGGGACAGCGCGGGCGCCCCTCTTGATTTTGTGTACCTAGTGCCAGGGCATCCCCTGATGCGGCCAGAACTGGGGTACATTGTCCTTGTAAGTTTTCTCTTCCTCGTGTCTTCTTCTTCAATTGAACTTCTAACTCCTTGATACTTACATTGAGATTGGGGGACCAGCTGAGGGACCTCATCCTCATGGATCTCCCAGCTTCGTTGCCGAGGGATCCATCCATGAGGGCGACGAACCGCGCCGAGGCTGAGTGAAAGGTCCTAATAGCTAGAGGGGGGTGAATAGCCTATTAAAAATTTCTACAACAACACTTAACAAACCGGTTAAACAATTATAAGGCGAAGCAAGTGTTGCGCTAGCCTACTAAAATAGCAAGCCACCTACCATAATTCTAGTTTATATAGTTTCTATCCACATAATAGCTATGATGCTACACTAAGTTAGTGTGCTCTCAAAAGCTAACTAAAGAGTCACACTAACCAAACTAACAAGCTATCACAACTAACTACACTAAAGAGCTTGACAACTAGTTTGCAGTAATGTAAAGAGAGTGAGCAAGATGGTTATACCACCATGTCAAGAAGTGAACCAATCAATCACAAGAATCATATCAATGAAGACCAATCAACTCAGAATCAAATGATGAACACAATGATTTTATTTCCGAGGTTCACTTGCTTGTTGGAGAGCTAGTCCTTGTTGTGGCGATTCACTCACTTGAAGGTTCACGCGCTAATTGGCATCACACGCCAAACCCTCAATAGAGTGTCACACAACCAACACAAGATGAGGATCACACAAGCCATGAGCAATCCACTAGAGTACCTTTTGGCTCTCCATCGGAGAAAGGTCAAGAACCCCTCAATCACCATGATCGGAGCCGAAGAAAATCACCAACCTCCGCTCGACGATCCTCGTTGCTCCAAGCCATCTAGGTGGTGGCAACCACCAAGAGTAACAAGTGAATCCCACAGCGAAGCACGAACACCAAGTGCCTCTAGATGCAAACATTCAAGCAATGCACTTGGATTCTCTCTCAATCTCACAAAGATGTTGAATCTATGATGCAGATGAGTGGGAGGGCTTTGGCTAAGCTCACAAGGTTGCTATGTCAATGCAAATGGCCAAGAGAATGAGATTGAGCTGGCCATGGGGCTTAAATAGAGAGCCCCCACGAATAGAGCCGTTGGGCTCCTCACTGCACTGAACACGGGCCGACTAGATGCACCGGTCATATTGATTGGACGCTGGACCTCAGCGCCCGGTCGCACGATGCACGCCATGTGTTCCCTCTCTTCAAATATTGAGCGCTCGATCCCAACGGTCAAGTGATGACCAGACGCGTTGCAGCGAAGTGACCGGACGCTGGACCTCAGCGTCCGATCATTTCTAATAAGCATCTAGAAACAAGAAATCATGACTAGACACGTCCAGTCATGCTCGACTGGACACACCCATCGTCCGGTCACACGGCAACCCCCTGTGTGCTGCCATGTCAACAGGACTGGACACAACCCTCTAGCGTCCGATCACTAAGTGACCCAGCATCCGGTCAGAGACCGATGCCAGTGTCTCGCTGCTTCTTCTGACCAGACGCACCGGTCCTATCGAGACCAGCATCCGGTCACTTACAGTGACCTCCATCTTTTCTATATAGGGCGCTGGTGGCACCGTCGGACTATCCGCACTCTACGGACGAACACTCTACCGGTGAAGTCCCTAACCCTTGCTTAAATATGCCAACCACCAAGTGTATCACCTTGTGCACATGTGTTAGCATATTTTCACAAAATATTTTCAAGGATGTTAGCACTCCACTAGATCCTAAATGCATATGCAATGAGTTAGAGCATCTAGTGGCACTTTGATAACCGCATTTCGATACGAGTTTCACCCCTCTTAATAGTACGGCTATCGATCCTAAATGTGATCACACTCACTAAGTGTCTCGATCACCAAAATAAAATGACTACTACCATTTATACCTTTGCCTTGAGCCTTTTGTTTTTCTCTTTCTTCTTTTCAAGTCCAAGCAATTGATCATCACCATGGCATCACCATCATCATATCATGATCTTCATTTGCTTCACCATTTGGAATGTGCTAACTATTTCATGATCACTTGATAAACTAGGTTAGCACTTTGGGTTTCATTAATTCACCAAAATCAAACTAGAGCTTTCACCGAGTGGTAGAGGAAAGCGAAGGAGGACAAGAGAAAGAAGAAGCAACAGAAATTGCGTGCGTGGGAGTGAGGGGAGGAAATTGATAGTGACGACGATGACGAGGAGGAAGAAGATGATGAGGTAGTTGATGACACCGAGCATGATGGCCTAGAGAGCGAGGACATGCTGATAGGCACCGGCTCATCCTTGCAGGGGTCGGGACCTTTCTCGTTTCATGGAGGGGAAAGTGCATCCACGAGGCTGATGGAGATGGGACAGACCGTTGACCTACCCTCAGAACTAGTAGGGGTGGGCGAACCTACCACTGTGCTTGAGGTGCCAGCGGAGGGGGGCAACTGTCGGTGTTTCGAGTAAACACCAACGAGTAGATTTGTGTTATTGCGTGTCTGGCCCGGATGGTGTGCTAAAAAGACATAAGGTTTATACTAGTTCGGGCAGAATGTCCCTACGTCTAGTTCATGGCTACTGCTCGTGTTATTAGCACTAAAAAGTTTATAATAGGGGTTACAAACGGGCGAGAGAGGGATATGTCCCAAGTCTCTGATGCAAACGTCAAATGGGTACTAAGAGCTTAGTTGCTGCTCAGCTATGTGTGATGTGATGCGTGATGTGTTTTTTTCGATCCTTTTTGTGGGGTGCTACGCTCTCCCTTTTATAGGCCAAGGGAGAGTATGGATTACAGATGGGAGAAAAGAGGGAAACAAGAGAAAATGAAGTCCTTCAAGGATGCCGGGTTTTTCTTTTCCCCTATGCGGCCCCCCTGACATGGTAGGCGGTGATGGGGATAGCCCCACACTAGGCGTATGTCTACTAACCCTAACAAGGCCACACTGAGTGTCTACCCACTAATGATGTCATGTCCTGGCATTATCAACGAGTTGTCACGTCCCATCCCATCCCGACGAGCAGCTCGGCGGACCAAGGTGCTGATCTGTGGCCATATAGGGAGCAGACGGCATAGTGACCACACGTCCATTACTTTAGGTGATGCGAGTTTCCTCTTGGACCATAGTGGTTGTTGTGAGCTTCCGTCAGGATCCATGCCCTAGGGCAAATGGCGGCGCCCACAATAGTGTGAGGCAAATGTCGGCACCTACAACACTGTTTTGGGCTCTAACATGCCTAGAAGGTCACAAAGCGCCCTTCTTATCATATCCCAATGGTACTTTCCTGCAGGCATGCAGGGTATGGTCCTCGGTATTACGGTTGACTTGAGCGTCTTGCCTTATCTACTCTGCCTGATTTCTGGGTCGGTATTGTGGTAATGTTGTCATAGGCGTTAGGCGAGGCAGAGCCAGCCCTCGAGGGTCGGGCGAGACGGAGTCTGCTCTTAGATGTCGGGCGAGACGAAGCCTGCCCTTGGCGGTTGGGCGAGATGGAGTCTGCCCTCAGATGTCGGATGAGGTGAAGCTCGGCAAGCGGTGTAGTCGCATTCTTGGTCGCGTGGATGAATCAATGTTGATGGTCATTAGCTCCTCCTCTTCGGGTACCCTAATATTGGTCCTCGACAGAAATGCTCCAAGTGGTGTTTCACTCTGTTTCCAAAGCGTAAGAATGAAACAAAACACCCCCAGTGATCCAGTTTCCACTATGTTGGTAATAGTGCATACATAGTTTTATCTTGATGAAACACATCTCTCTGTTCTCATAATTTCTATGTGTGGGGGATATACCCTCCGGTATCCATAAGACAAGACATGGGCCGCACCATCAGAGGTGACCCAGCCCACAAGATCAAGACATGCACGACACTAGTCGGCGTCCACCGCAAGATATTATATAATACCAAATAGGATACTTTCCTTATAACCCTACCCCTCCAGAGTATATAATGAGAGACAGGGGTTCCCTAGTCGATATCTACATACATCTCATATCCAATACAATACACCAAAGACATAGGACGTAGGGTATTACGTCGATTAGACGGCCCAAACCTGTCTAAATTGCTCTCTCTACGTCTTGTGTCACCATCCGATTCTTATCACGCGCACCTCCACCGATCAATCTACCTTCGTGTGATACCCCTCGGAGGACCGCCGAGCATCTTTTATCGACACTATGACACACCATCTTTTATGCGTCACCTAAACTCCATTGAGCTCCCCTAAAAAAACCTAAACTCCATTGAGCCAAGCCTAAGACGTATTCTCACATGACATGATATCCCAAATTACACTTTTAACCATTCATTTGCTTTATAGTATTTTTTATAATTATAAGCTTATGATTATTGGATAGTATATTTGATTATAAATGTAACCATATCAATTTGTATTAGAATAGTTAAATAATATTGGATAATTATTGGTCCAAAATTCTAAATTTTGAATCTTCATTTATCTATGCGCCTTAAACTGGACCGGAGGGAATAACCACTAACAAAACATGTACATGAAACAAATTTGGTACTTTGGCTATAAAAACCCTAGATCAATGAACATGCATCTTTCAAGTTGTAAGTGGAGGGATTCTTGCAACTTTTTTAGCAGCCGAAGAATCATATCTATTAACGTGCATTTCAAACTGCCTTTCTCTATTCCTCTTTTTATGACTTTCTATTACGTGCTGAAAGGTGATGAAGTTGGAATGAACATCTTGGCACGCTCTTTATAAACTCATAAGTCATAATGTTTGCATCAGATGCAAAAGCTTATAATAACCTCGAACGTACTATGAAGAAAACTCACATAGACCATCAAGATAAATTTCATAGCCACAGGTACAAATGGTAGTAAACCAACATCTTTTTCTTCAACTTTCAGCACCCTTAATTTTTAGTCCATGGCAGAAAAATTAAGAGGAGCTAATGTTCGTGTTTTGGGGGACATTAGCTCATGGGACATTAGCAACGTGTTCGGCTGCACTTCTTTTGGCTGATTTGGGCCTACTGCTGAAGCAGCCACAGTGCAAGCTTCAACCGAGCAAGCAGCCATCAGCCAACAGCAACCGAAGCGGTATCCAATTCAAATGTCTGACATCAACCAATTCAATTCAAATTCCGGCGGGAATCATCAAATGGCGCCACAACTTGTGTGCCCCATTACAATAGCTAATTAGTCATCACCAAATATTTCCAAATGTCTACAGTCCTCCATATCTACAGTAGCCATTACATGGAACAATTACAATATTCTATAGTTCAGTACATCTAACAGATAGCATCTAAGCCTACTAAAATCCACCAAGTACATAACATGAAATCGTTCTCCATAACATCACAGGTCGAGCCGATGAAAACTAAGCACACGAGTTGTGCAGTCACAAAAGAGTACATATTCTCTTTATCATCTTCAAACTTTGAGAACAGGTCTGCACAAAAGATTACACAGATAGGTCAATTAATAATGAGGATAACTGATGACTTTCAGTAAAGAGGACAGTGAGGCAATATATGCATAGCAAAGTGCTCTATGGGTGATTTCACATTAACACTAAAATATTATCTCATTCTAAATCACGAATTATAGAAAAGTGTGTGTGACAGTATAGGTACAACACAACAACATATGGTTCCATCTAGTAGCTGCAAAACTGCTAGTAGATTAAGCATCCTTAGGTGAGCTTGTTATAGATTTCCTCTGATGATAATTAACAAAAAAAGGCAAACGATACAACTCATTTGTGGCCACAGAATATCTGGAGTCAAGATCTAAACATGTCATATTCTAGATGAAATGGTAATCATTCCAGGCCAGCATATGCATGATGAACAAACTAAGGATGGTACCAGGACTGCTCAAGCATGACATGAGCTAAGATATAGATATGCAAGACAATAACGATACAACATATCACAATAGGTATCATCATATGCCTCAGTGTACATACCTATGCACTACATAGCCCATAGTCCCATAGCGATCCAATCTCACACTTGTGACATATCTTCACTTTCAACTGATGCCGCCCATGTTGACAGGTTGTAATCTACACCCCTAAGAAGATTCCTCGCCGTAGCCCTCCATCCATTTTCGCCCTCCACAAAATTGTGTAGAGCAAAACATGCAATTACCACCTTCACTTGCTTATGTCTCACATAATTTGGGACTTCGAACAGAATGTGCCACTGAGCTTTCAGCCTCCCAAACGACTGTTCCACAACATTGCGAAGCCTTGAATGCTAGTAGTTGAATTTCTCTATATATCCATCCGCCTCTCTGGCTCTAAAGTCATCTAGATGGTATCTTGCATTCCGATATGGCCCCAAATATCCTGCGCGCACAGCGTATCCAGAGTCAACCAGGTAGTATCGTCCTGCAACTCATCAAGTCATTTCACCCATTACTCACAAAGGTACTCTTACAAATTGACAACGTAGTCAACGATAATGCAATATTACCTGCTGGGGGATGCGGGTAATCTGGTTGCCCCATATAATACGTCAGAACTGACATGTCATGAGAAGACCCCGCCGATCCCGCACCAACATATGTGAAAAGCCCATCCATGTCCACTATCCCTAACACATTCATGGTAACATCTCGTTTTCTATTCATGAAGTCCACCCGTGACTTGCGACTAACTTGCACTTTGATGTGTGTTCCATCCAAAGCCCCTATGCACCCATCAAAGTAGGGTCTGAATTCGTCGAACCTAGGATGGATTTTTCTATACTTCGGATCCTTTACCGCAACAACCGTCTAGGCAAAGGAGTACATGGCGTCTGCAACCTCACCCATCTTCTCACTAACTATGCCCATACCCCTCCTAAATTTTTGGATTATCTGTCTAGTTGCCTGCTTTGTCGCACACACCCACAGGAACATAGCTAGTGACTCATACGATGACATGTCTTGTGAACTACCTAGCCCATGATACTGCACTAACTCATTGTGCAACTTCATGAAAGAGTGAGGATACATCCAAAAGTTGTCGAAGCAATTACGTTCATTATGCAAATTTGCTTCCACCCATTGTCGCCCGGTCAATTCTTCGAATGGGCACTGAGGATTCGGCATAGGACTTTGCCTGGAACAAGCCACAACAGCAAGCGCAGCTCCAAGACCCGCCAACTTGACTATGTTTGCCTTGAGTTTCTTCTTGGGGCCATCACTGGAAGTTGTGCTCTCGCTGGACTGTTCGTCGGAATGTTCAGTGCTGCTCATTCTACAAAACAGGAACTAAATCATTGAAAGAGAACAATTGGAGGCATACAAATTGGAGCTAGAAAGGATTAAATCAGCATTAGAAGCTGAAAAGGAAAGAATATCAGAAGAGCAGAATAATCTAAAACTCACAGAGCAAGAGAGGCAGGAGCATAGCTTGCTAACAGCAAAACTTAAGGAGACTGAGGAATACAGAATGTGAAGCAACTCCGTATCTGAGGAGATGGAGGATTCGAGGAAGCAACGGCAGGAAAATACAAGGACCAGCTGGAGAGTTTGCGGAGTGAGACAACAGTCTATAGGCCCACTCAGCACAAAACAGGTTGCTGAAAAGAATAATCAAGATACTTAAATAATGGCACATGGAAAACCCCTATCTTGATGTGCCGTGTAGTGTATATCATGGGCAAACCAATTTGCCCAAAAATAAGAGACCAACTAACTCTCACCGATTATATTGTACACTGACAAGAAGATACTCCATCCGTTCCAAATTATAAAACATCTTATAGGATGAACTAGATAATAGGGAGTACAAAGTTACAACTGCATAATATTGTCGACGAACATTCAGATTACCATCAACTAAGTATAAAAAATAGGTGATAGAACATAGGAAAATATCCACTGACCTCTGATGCTCCTTAGAGCACTCAATAAACTCGGCGGTGATATCAGCACTTTGATAGGATGCAAGAACAGCCCTGATGTCAGCAGGTCTTACCATAGCAACATCTACAAATTTTTTATGTGTTATAAATATTGCCAAAAAAAGAAAAATTAGCAAACTAGACAAATGGAAAAGCTTGACCTAATAGGATGAACTAGATAAAGTTCCCAATGCTTACATTCTAGAAATGGAACAAGATCAAGCAGTTGAGTGTCATCACTTTCAAGCTTCCAAGGTTTAATTTCCACACAATTTTCAGGCTGCAGGCTTGACTCTTTAGCATGAGCGCTGATATAAAGAACTTAAGCAGGATTTCTGTTCAGCTTTGACAGATCCTAGTAAGCATATGGTGGTTATCATCCGAAAGTGAGATAAGCACAATTAAGCATATCAATGCCAAAAAAAGAATAGTATTTAATGCCCTTGGATAACTTAAGGCAGCACACAAAGTGAGATAAACACAATACTGTTGTTTTCTCAAAACCATAAAATACCGCTGCAGTTTTCAAATACTGTGGTCTTTCAAATACAACATCCAAACAGGCCCTAAACTATATGCCATATATTTCCTTCAGATTCACTTATACCATGTACGACAGTATAATGAGTTACTCCAGATCAGCAATTTATAGTAATGTGTTCCCAAAAAAAGGCATACCTCACTGGCGCATGCAGAGGAAGATTTAAGTTTTTTTTAGCCCAGTTCAAGACAATCTGTGCAACAACAAATTATTATATAAATCAGAGTGACAGAGAATGTCAAAAGCCATGTTGAATATTAATCAGAAGCAAAAGGTCAATGGACAGAATGCCCAACCTTAAAAAATTCTGGAGTAATTGCAAGTCTGGGATACCGTTTTGTTAAGGACATATAATCCCTCTCATCATCCACGAAGCGAAATGGCAAAACCTACAAATAACATCATAGTTAGCATTAAGTTCACAACATTAAGTTCATTTACAGTTCAATACCTGACAGCCTTCCAACTCACTGAATAGTCAAATGTAGTCTTGCCACCCTTCTCAGGCTTCTTCACCCGTTGTCAAGTACAATAATGGCAAGCTTACATGGAGGAATATCAATGCTGATAAATATGGAATAGATCAACAAAAAACATACAGGTGAAGAAAATAGCATGACCCTTGAGAAGGAACAAATGAACAATCCTCTGTTGTTGTCTTTTTATGCAAATATGACTAAATAAATAACATAAAAGAAGGATACCGGGTAGAAGTTTATTATGATGCAGTACACAAAGAACAAAGAGTTCATGCCAAACGCTCACAGTACATGAAACAAATTCGAACAAGCAAACACACATCAATTCAAACATTTGAACACTCATGCAAAGAAATTAAACGAAGGATGCCTAAACATCAGCGTTGCTACAGTTCCATTTGTCTACTTGTTTTCCCAGTTAAAGGTGATCCAAGTTAGTCGGCCTTCGCGTGTTTTCATGGTTAGGAACATCCTACGGTTGAGTTTCTTCCTGCATAGGTACGTGGCTCTCAGGAACTCCTCGGTCCCCTCTGGAAAACCATCTTGTTCTAAAATCTGACGCACTTGGTCCATCTCCTTTTCCTCTCGGCTGAGTTGTTGACCACCCGATGCCATCTCTTTCACGGTGTCTGAGATGTCTCTCACGTAGTCCTCCAAGCTGGCACTCTTCTTTTTCTACGGGCTGTCCACCACGTGGTCCCTGGTGTGCCTTTTGGACGACTGACCAACACTGGATCCAGCTACGAAGTCCTGTGACATAGCTGCAGGAGTGGCTTCGGTCATCCGTGGCGGTGTCCTCTCATGGTGCCCACCGGCACTGAGCATTGTGCCCCTATCTCTGGGTTGGTGCCCGTACAAAGTGGTCAGTTCGTCAAGAAACTCTGGTGGAGCCCCGGGATCCACACCTTCATCAGTATGGTCCTACAGGTGAACAAGATAGTTATTCGAACAGTACATGTCATTGCACGAGTAGACCCAAAGAATAGATGAAAGGAGTTACCTCTTCCTCTTCTTGGAACAAGCTGGGATCAGCTGTGACACCTCCAGTTTGGGGGTCACGTCCGAGGCCTGTATGGGTGATACGGTCGCGCCAGGTGAAGTAGTGTTGGCGCATGGCCGATAGCTTGTTCTGCAGCTTCTTATTGTCCAACTGAAGGCCAGTTTGTGAGGCGAAACCGCGGTACACATTTCTCCATCCCAGTTTAGTTAAGCCCCACTGATTGAAGTTTATTTTGTTATTCTCAGCAATGCAAAGGTCCAGGAGAATTTTTGTCTCCTCATAGCCCCAATGGGCTCGGCCGCTGGACGTCTGTCTATGATTCCCCGACATCTATACCCAGGTGTAGTTACTATGGTGCTGTACTTACACTAGATGTATGTGGTGCTACAGTAAATGCTACAGTAAAGAAATGGGCATGATGCACGAAACATACATGCAACACAAGTAAGGAATAAACATGAGTACACTAGTCTCTTAAGGAATGATAGTTTTGAAGGAACTAATGTCCTATTTTTTTAGTTTTGTATGTATTACAGTGCTATACTTTGGGCGGGCCTATTTTTTTAGATTTATAGCTGGGCTGCTGCTTCTTTATATAAGTGAGGAGGATGCATTCTGGTTTTGGGATGTGTTTATGCCAGCCAATGGTTTATCACAGTTTTCACATATTCCTTCCCATTTTATCTAACTCTTAGAGTTTGGGATGTGTTTCTTTATGAGGTTAGAATCTTATCCTGCCATATGTGTATTTCGTGTTCAGATTGCATCTTGGTTTATTTGACTTTTCTCTAGGCAGTATTGCTTCATAAATAGTATACTCTCTTATATCTTTACAACTCCTTTCATTAGGAAACCCCACTGATTGACATAAAGAGTTTTGACTTAAGATATACTACCTCTGTGCACGAAACATACATGCAAGATGAATGTGGGGATACATTGAAGAAATGGGCATGATGCACGAAACATACAGGTAAGATAAGTAAGGAATGAACTAGAGTACACTTGCCTTTTCAAGCAACTTCGCGCGTTTGGAACGCCGGTAGTAATGCCTGGCCTCAGGTGGCGAGCACGACGAAGAGGACGACTGTGCCAGTGTGGACACCGTTGCACAGGAGGCGTTTAAAACCTGAACAAACCGCTGAGAGGGGATCCATGGAGGCCGAAGGCGATGACGACGAGCTGCAAGGCGGAGCCGTTGGCGCCGACAGAGAACACCCGGATCTGCCCACGAGGCGGTCAGAACCGGACAGGGGGAAGAAGGCGGCCTCGGATCCAGCGACGGAGTGGGGTGGTACTGCGTAGCTGTCTACGGTGGCTGGCGGCGTGGCGACGAGGAGAAGGGGCGACAACGATGGGGAATGACGTTCAGCAAGGGGAGGATGACGCCGTTGGATCCGGCGGCGGAGTGGGACGGGGGTGTGCCGGTGGCGGTCGCGGCGGCTGGCGTCGGGACAAGAAGCCAGGGCCAGAGCGACCCCAAACCCTAGGCGCGGCACGATGGGGATGATATTGAGCGAGGGGGGATGCCGGCGTTGGATCCGTCGGCGGCGTGGGGCGGGGGAGCGCTGCTGACGGCCGCCGCGGTTGGATTCGCGAGAAGCCGGGGCGAGAGCGGCGCAGAAACCCTAGGTGCAGCGTGATGGGGAATGGAGCGAGGGAGGGCGCGCAGGTGTGGTCCTCCGCTTGTGGGTCTGCCGAACGGCTGCGGGAGCTGTTTCATCTCGCTTTACTGTAGCAGTAGGTGCAGCCAGCCGACAGCAGCCAACCGTGGAGCAGCCGAACGGGTTGTAGCTCTACTACTAGCACAGTACGCCGTGACAAGGCAAGTACTACTCAGAGATATGCCTGCGTAAAAAAATTTCAGAGATGGTCCTGGCGATCTGTCCGCTGGAACTGAGCGCGTCTGAATCTGAAGGCAAATCAGCGGAGCGAGCGTGCGTGCGAGACCACCAGGTCCGATCCGGCCCCGCCGAGCCGAGGACAGCAGCGGGGGCTCGCGGTCTCCTCCTTCAGATCTCGCACCCCCTCCAGATCTCGCGCCCTCTCCATCCCATGCCCACTCCCCCTCCTCGGATCTAACCACTCCACCCCTCCTCCCGTCTACGTGGCCGGAGCTGAGATCCGCGGTCATGGCGGGCGCCGCGGGCGGGTTCGTCACGCGGGCCTTCGAGGCCATGCTCAAGGAGTGCGCCGCCAACCGCAGCAAGTTCGCCGCGCTGCAGCAATCCATCCAGTCATATCTCGGTGCGTGCGTGCGGCCCCTTTCCCCCCTCTCCTCCCGCGCATTGGGATCTCGTGGTGGCTGATGATGGAGCTGTGGTGGTCTCTGCGTGGCTCGTGTCGTTGCAGATAGCATCAAGGGGGCTACGGCGGATGGTGCGGTCATCACGGAGGCGCTCGCGTCGGCTGGGCGTGTGCTCGACGGGCCCCAGGCCGAGCTGGTGCTGCAGCCGCTCCGCCTCGCCGTCGAGACCAAGCACGTCAAGCTCGTCGAGCCCGCGCTCGACTGCCTCCACGTAATTACTAATCATCATCATCATCATCCCATTTCTGCTCTTCCTTTGCCTGCCTTGCATGCCTGAGGCTCATAAATCGTCAGACGTGTTGCATTGACGTGGAGCACTGTGATGGTGTCACTGGAGGGGTCATTCGCTCCGGCACCATGGATGCTTTGGACGTTAGCAGGCTAGAAACACGTTTCCTTGTCTAGGGTAGATACTTGTATCGACCAGTCTTCATTTTGTACACGCAGAGCCAAGGCCCTGAATTGATTGTTTGGGTTATAGATGGTAGATAGTTCCAGGTTTATGCCATTTGACTTATTTACAATTTTGAGAAGATTGTGATGTAACACAGACTGTTGTTATATGAAGACGATAGAACTCAGGATGGTAAAAATGAGTGTGCAGTATGAACAAGTAGCTGTCTAGACATTAAGTTGATACATCAATATTACATTATGCATTGACAAGGTTCAATAAGATAGGATGCTATGCTACACATTATCTAATATTCAGAAATATGATGTATAAATACGTCCATTTAAGTTATATGTTGCCATCATATACATCTCATGTAACACTGAATTTGGATCCTTGTGCAGTAATTGCTTATATGCTTACACAGATGTGAGATTTGGACATTTGGTGCTATCTTATCTTGCCCATAATCCATGCATAAATCAATTTCCATAATTTTTCCCTTATGCCATGTGCTCAAGAGTTTGGGCAGTGCTAAGTTACTTGGGGTAGAGTTAAATGTGTGGATTTTACGATAGTTGCAAAGCAGTTCAGATCAGTGTGCTATTTTCTGCTCCTTTTCCACCACATTTCATTTTGAACCAAGAATCAGTCCGCTAATATATCTGTACCACCTTTTTTTTGTTTTATGAAAACGCAATAGACACATCTTCAACAATCCATTCTGATTGAGTTGTTCAATTTCTGTTACCAGAAACTTATTGCTTATGACCATTTAGAAGGCGATCCTGGTTTAGAAGGTGGCAAAAATTCCCCAATATTTACAGACATCCTGAACATGGTATGTGGTTGCGTCGATAACACCTCCTCTGACAGGTATACATCACATTAACTGAGATAATGTCGTGTCACACTTTTGCACAAGTACTAACATGAGTATTATTCTCTGGGCTGTAGTACTGTTCTCCAAGTCTTGAAAGTGCTTCTCAATGCTGTTGCTTCAAATAGGTTTAGAGGTAACTTTTACAAGCATATTCTCTTTACTCCTAGTATTTTGTTTACTGTCTCTTTGGAGACATCTGATAGTATTTTGTTTATTAGGTAAGTTTAACTAATGCTATTTTTTGAAATGCATTTAGGAGATATGAGGTTATAGATAATGACATTATGCATTAGGCGGTTAAGTTTATGCATAACACTGCAACATGCATGCATTAGTTTGTACAATGTTCCTTCTCATACTTTTTTTCCCTGTATGTGCAAGCGTCTTTATAACAGTCACATAAGAAAATAAATTGCAAGTTGGTAATAAATTCTTATATTTTACTGCTACAAAGTCAGTGGGGTCCAAAACAGCTCTGCATGTAGCTATATTCCTTTGTTAAAGTACAATGTAAGCTGCAAGCCTCAATACATCTTTTGCGTTTGATTCTGTTTTTTGGAATGCAGTTCATGGAGAGCCATTGCTTGGGGTCATTAGAGTATGCTATAACATTGCTCTTAATAGGTACCTGTTATATCGCTATCTTCTTGTTTGCAGTATGTTGGCTTGTTGCCCTTTGCACCATGTATGATAATTTATTCATTTGTATTTTCTTAGCAAGAGCCCTGTGAACCAGGCTACCTCAAAGGCTATGTTAACCCAGATGATCAGCATTGTATTCAGGAGAATGGAATCTGAGCAGGTAAAGAATTTCCGCATATCTTATCTTGTGCATAAAAAAATGATTTGTTGAGGTTGTTTCTCTAGGTATTATTTTACTTTCTTGGTTCCAGGTTTCTGTATCACCTGCAAGCTCTGTGGTTAAAGATACGCCTTCATCTATCACAAAGGAATCTGAAAATGGAGAAATATCTACTGATAGCCAAGATGAGGAAAAAGTTACTCTGGGAGATGCATTGTCCATGAACCGGCCTTCTGAAGCACCTCCAACATCTGTTGAAGAGCTTCAGAATCTTGCAGGTGGAGCAGATATTAAGGTACTGAAACTTGATCTCTTGTTGCTATTGGAACTTCCCAATGTGTCTCATGCATTGCATTGGTTCCATCTAATTCAGAGAGTTCGTTTACAGGGGCTGGAAGCTGTTCTAGACAAGGCTGTTGAACTTGAAGATGGGAAGAAAGTGTCACGGTTCGTTAAGCTTGTTTTAAGTTGTGCTTAGTATCTGGGTTTTTGCATGTCTAAGGCGATGCATCGGGGACTCTGATGTGGCAGTAACTAACTACCTTTGCCCCCCCCCCCCCCTCTGTTTTTCCAGTGGAATTGACCTGGACACTGTGAATATAATACAGCGCGATGCACTATTGCTCTTTCGAACTCTCTGCAAGGTTGGTTGCTTGAGTAATGTTACTTTAGTGAGAGCTACAAGAAAGTAACAATTATATCCTTCCTGCGTTTTGTCATCCTTTTAGATGAGCATGAAAGAAGAAAGCGATGAGGTTGCTACCAAGACAAGGCTGCTATCACTCGAACTACTACAGGTTAGCTTACTTCTTTGGGGTTGATAATGTTTATTTTTTGTTTGTTTTGATGTCATTCGTAGCCATTCTCTTCAGGGATTGCTAGAGGGAGTCAGCAATGCGTTCACAAAAAATTTCCACTTCATTGATTCGGTCAAAGCATATCTTTCATATGCTCTTCTGCGAGCATCTGTCTCTTCATTGCCAGTTGTTTTTCAGGTAAAAAAATTGAAATTCATTCAGTTTTGGTTTTCATCATACTTGGTGTGACGGCACTGATCATTTCTGAAGACTGGGCTATCTTGCTAAGTTGACGTTTCTTCTTTTATTACAGTATGCTTGCGGTATATTTTCAGTTCTGTTGCTCCGGTTTAGAGAGAGTCTGAAGGTAAAATTATTATTAAGAGGACTCATGTATGGAAATATTGTTTGTTGTGTTTGCTTTTGGTACCATTACATTCTTTGAATTTTTCAAATATTGGTGCAGGGGGAAATTGGTGTCTTCTTTCCTCTGATAGTGTTAAGGTCTTTGGATAGCTCTGATAGCCCCCTCAGCCAGAAGGCTAGTCTTCTTAGGTGATTATCTTTTTCCTTTATGGAATCTCAGCTGCATGCATAATGCATGAACAGACACAGTTTGGTCATTGGAGACATCTAGTACATTTATGTTTGATGTTATTTGACTGATTTTACAATCAGGATGTTGGAGAAAGTTTGCAAAGATCCCCAAATGCTTGCAGATGTGTTTGTGAACTATGACTGTGATCTTGAGGGACCAAATCTTTTTGAACGCACGGTAATCATATGCTTTTTTTTTTCACAGATCCACAAAGCATAGCTTCTGAATTTGTCTGTCTTTTTTTTTCTTTGGCTTGTAACGCATCTGATTGATAATATGTCTCCTACCAGGTTAGCGCACTCTCAAGAATAGCACAAGGATCTCAAATTGCTGATACTAACTCCATTGCGTCATCCCAAACAGTTTCTGTAAAAGGCTCGTCTCTCCAGGTTACTATGATTCAGGTTACTTGAGCCTCCTTTATAATTTCTTGTTTATTGTTAGTTTGACATGAAGATTTTTTATTGCAGTGCTTGGTGAGTATTCTGAAGTCATTGGCTGATTGGGAGCAACTTAAAAGAGATTCCTCAAAGCAAGGGAGCATTGTTGAATCTCATGAAGAGGATGCTTCAAGGAGCTTGGCAACTGATGAGATGAGGAGCCAAGAGGATGGTCGGAATCAGTTTGAGAGAGCCAAAGCTCATAAGTCGACAATGGAGGCTGCAATCTCAGAGGTGGGATGCCTGCAGTTTTTATAACCACTTTGGAACTGAAATATCACATTGTTTCTTGAATGTTTTAGTTCGTAGCTGACACCTTCACCTAATTGTTTTGCAGTTTAATCGTAAACCAACTAAAGGGATTGAATATTTATTGTCAAATAAATTGATAGAAAATAAGGCATCATCTGTAGCTCAATTTCTCAAGAGCAATCCCAGCTTGGATAAGGTGATTTCGAGATTTCATTGAGCGTCTTGCTGTAACAATATAACTATTGTTTAATGTTATTTGTCAAAAAGGTGTACATACATCTAACTTCTGTTAGCTATATGCAGGTTATGATTGGTGAATACTTGGGACAACACGAGGAGTTCCCTCTTGCTGTGATGCATGCCTATGTTGATTCCATGAAGTTTTCAGGGTTGAAGTTTGATGCTGCAATTCGTGAGTTCCTGAGAGGATTTCGCCTTCCTGGTGAAGCGCAGAAGATAGATCGTATAATGGAAAAGTTTGCTGAGCGGTAGGTGTATATGTATTTATAGAACTCAACACATTTTTCCTTAAGATTTCCCCCCAGTGACCCTCAGATGCTGATATGATTATTTGCAGGTACTGTGCTGATAATCCTGAGCTTTTCAAAAATGCAGATACTGCTTATGTTCTTGCTTATGCTGTTATAATGTTGAATACTGATGCACATAATCCAATGGTATGGCCTAAGATGTCAAAATCAGATTTTGTTCGTATGAACACTGTGAGTGATGCAGAAGAATGTGCCCCAAAGGAGCTCTTGGAAGAAATTTATGATTCCATTGTCAAGGAAGAGATAAAGATGAAAGATGATTCTCATGATACTTCAAAAACCACCAAGAGACCTGAAACAGAAGAAAGAGGCCGTCTTGTCAATATCCTCAATCTAGCCCTTCCAAGACTGAAGTCAGCTAGTGATACAAAGGCAGAGAGTGAAAAGATCATCAAACAGACCCAAGCACTTTTCAAGAACCAGGGACAGAAGAAAGGTGTTTTCTACGTTGCACATCAGGTTGAGCTTGTTAGACCAATGCTTGAAGCTGTAGGATGGCCTTTGCTTGCAACATTTTCTGTGACCATGGAGGAAGGTGACAGTAAGCCTAGGGTTGTATCATGCATGGAAGGGTTTCGTGCTGGTATCCATCTTACTCGTGTTCTCGGGATGGACACCATGCGATATGCTTTCTTGACATCCTTAGTGAGGTAGGTTTATCCTTTGAACTTCTTCATATAGTGCAACTGCATTTACTTTTTATGTAGCAACTAGAAGATACTCTGCGCGTTGCTGCAGAGATTGCTAAGAATTTGGTATGAAATTAAGTGAAAATGATGTGGATAACTTGCATTAAGAGGTTGGAAGTTAGTGGGATGGCATGGCTATTAGTGGAAGATGATATGGATAGTTAATAGGGATGATGTGGATGGCTTGCATGTTGAGATAGACTTGTAGTGGGATTAGCTTTATAAGAAATATAGATATAGATATAGATATAATGCTACCCTTTTCTTTCATAACCATTTTGCAGGTTTACATTTTTGCATGCTCCCAAGGAGATGCGTAGTAAAAATGTTGAGGCACTGAGGACTCTTCTTGGTTTAGCTGACACTGATATGGATGCTTTACAAGATACTTGGAATGCTGTTTTAGAATGTGTCTCGAGACTCGAGTATATCACTTCAAATCCTTCAATTTCCGCAACGGTAATGCTGGGATCAAATCAAATATCGAGGGATTCTATAGTCCAATCGCTGAAAGAGTTGGCTGGGAAGCCTGCTGAACAAATCTTTGTAAACAGTGTAAAACTGCCAAGTGATTCAATTGTTGAATTCTTCACCGCCCTTTGTGGCGTTTCTGCTGAAGAGCTAAAACAAACACCTGCTCGTGTCTTTAGCTTGCAGAAGCTTGTAGAGATAAGCTATTATAACATGGCTCGTATACGGCTGGTATGCTCTGTTTCTTGTTCTCTGTGCCATCCATTTTACACCATTTTTCCTAGACAATAATTGTGTGAAGTGATAAAAAAGTTGGTCTGAACATGCAATCTGCCTTAGCCCACAACAACTTACCATTTATACATGAAATGTAGGTGTGGGCTAGAATATGGTCTGTGTTGGCCCAGCATTTTATTGCTGCTGGAAGCCACCATGAGGAGAAAGTTGCAATGTATGCCATTGATTCACTAAGACAGCTTGGTATGAAGTACTTGGAGCGTGCTGAATTAAACAACTTCACATTTCAGAGTGACATACTGAAGCCTTTTGTCATTTTAATGAGGAATAGCCACAACTCAAAAATCCGAGGTTTAATCGTTGATTGCATTGTTCAGGTATGCCCTTATGCATGAATTTTGACACATCTATGAAATGTAATGATCTGGTGTTTCTTTTTTCTTTTTCTTTTTTTTGCGAAACAATGATCTGGTGTTTCTTATCAAATGATGCTACATGTAAAAACTTTGCTGGATGTACATGTAGTTGATCAAGTCAAAAGTTGGTAGCATAAAGTCAGGGTGGCGTTGTGTATTCATGATATTTACTGCAGCGGCTGATGATGAGGATGAATCAATTGTTGAGAGTGCTTTTGAAAATGTAGAACAAGGTAAATAAGGAATTTATATAGCTGGCTCGTAAAGTGCCTTACCCAGCTTATATCCTACCAATGTTGAAATTTTATTGGCTGACTTCGTGAGCTAAATGATGTCTTACAGTTATCTTGGAACATTTTGACCAAGTTGTTGGCGATTGCTTCATGGATTGTGTCAACTGTCTTATTGGTTTTGCAAATAACAAGTGCACTCCTCGGATTAGTTTGAAGGCTATTGCTCTCCTGCGTATATGTGAAGATCGTTTGGCAGAGGTTTGGATTATCTGCTACCTTCACCTACATATTCATTAGAATTGGGGATGACTTTTGTGTGTCTCATTTATCTCTATCATACAGGGATTCATTCCAGGCGGCGCTGTTAAACCTATTGATGTTGTTCTAGAGGCCAATTTTGATGTGACTGAGCACTACTGGTTTCCTATGCTGGCTGGTTTGTCTGATTTGACTTTGGACTCCAGACCAGAAGTCAGACACTGTGCACTGGAAGTGTTGTTTGATTTGTTGAATGAAAGAGGACATAAGTTTTCTTCTCCCTTCTGGGAGAGTATTTTTCATCGTGTACTATTTCCAATTTTTGATCATGTAAGACATGCTGGAAGGGATGGACTTTCTTCTTCTGGGGATGATTGGCTTCGTGATACTAGCATTCATTCGCTGCAGTTAATCTGCAACCTTTTCAATACATTCTATAAGGTAACGTGTGTTGTTCTTCCTTTAAGTTGCTTCACGGACATCCTTTGCATTTCAGAATATCAGTGTGATGAAAACTGGTCATCCCCTACATTCCATTGACATCACACTGAAACTTGTTTGGTTGGTCATCGTCTGATTGTGGCATTTACACAGGAGGTATCCTTTATGCTTCCACCTCTTCTCAGATTGCTGCTTGAGTGTGCCAAAAAAACAGACCAAACTGTTGTTTCAATTGCTCTTGGTGCTTTAGTTCATCTGATTGAAGTTGGTGGTCACCAATTCAGTGATGGTGATTGGGAAACATTACTAAAGAGTATCAGGTATTTTCTGAAATTTTTGTTCCTACCAATTTTTTTTTTACTTCTCATTATTTACTCGTTATTGTTGATATCACTTGTCAGGGATGCATCCTACACAACTCAGCCTCTTGAACTGCTGAATTCATTAGGATTTCAGAAATCAAACAACCAGCAGTTACTTTCAAGAGAAGAAAGCAATGCACATGGCAATAGTTACCATGGCAGCCGGGGGGAACCCTCCATCAGTAATAATGGTGAGCATAGTCATCCAGAGGCAGGTCCACAAACTAGCCTGGAGAATTCAGAAGGTATCATGATCTGAGGTGTTCATATCGCTGTTTTGATGCACTAATTTAGTAAATTCCATACAGATTGGAATATGAAAGGTTTACACAATTTATGTATTCATCTAGGTTTACCGTCACCATCAGGGAGAACACAACCTGCTGTTTCCCCACGTGGCCAAAGCTTTGGACAAAGAATTATGGGCAATATGATGGATAATCTTTTGGTCAGAAGTCTTACGTCCAAATCAAAAGGTCGAACAGATGATATTGCTCCACCCTCACCAGTGAAGGTATATGTATGCTCTTTCCTCCAGCACATGTTGATAGGTCATAGGTACTATGGTTTGGGCATTAGTAGTCTAGTACTCTCTCTGTTCCAAATTATAAGTCATCTAGGTACATAGCTTTTGCTATGTATCTAGACATAGCATATATGTCTAGATGCATAGCAAAAGCTTTGTACTTACAAAAGCCAAAACAATATGATTTGGAACGGAGGGAGTAGTTGCTGTAGCTTGGTGTATCTACAATTCTACGCATCAATACGTATTTGACCATGCATTCCTAGAAAAAAATAAAAAAAACATATTTGCTTTATTTGGTCTTTTCTCAAATTTTGTGTTGATCCATCTCACGAAGGATGCTGGTTATTTTGTAATAGTTTGTATGTTAACTCGCTGACACCTGAGTCCATTTGGTATGTGAACAATAGATGTATTACATGGACTCTTAATTATTATGGTACCATGTATGGTTAATGAACTTATATTATGCTACTCTATTGTTGTGACAGCCAATTGTATGGGTCTTCATTAGTACTCAATGTATTATTTTGATTAAGTTTTCGAGTTAGTTTTACTAAACTCTGCTATTCCACTCTTCCAAAAATCTGGTCGTTGCTGAAGGCTAAAGCGCTCAGCTCATATGAGCTTTGTTTAGCTGTTCTAACCCTCATTTGGTAGCTCATATGGCATCCAAAAGCTAGCTATGGACATTTCTTAGTATGCCTAGTATGGAAGTACTGACATTTTCTTCTTTGGCTTTGTGCTTGTTGATCTAGGCCCCTGATGACGATGAGGCTGACAAGGCTGAAGAGGAAGAGAGCCCTATGATGGAAACTGTCAGGAGCAAATGTATCACACAGTTACTGCTGCTTGGGGCAATTGACAACATACAGGTAAGCACTTTCCACTTTATATACATGCTCTTAGATCTGAGTCCATCCATTGTCTCTCTGACAATGTGGGTCTGGATGCACCTTGTCTGTGATACAATAGAGGACTCTCAGAATTCTAGTAGCAAATAAGGAATTCATCACCCTAATATATTAGCCAGCCCTACTTGGGTTGATATATTGTGACTAACTATCGATGAAACATTTCAGAAGAGGTATTGGAGTAGGCTAAAAGCCACACAACAGATAGCAATAATGGATATCTTGCTCTCACTCCTAGAGTTTGCTTCTTCGTATAACTCACCTTCAAATCTTCGGACGAGGATGCACCATATACCTCCAGAAAGGTAAGACCTGAAGACCAAATGATTTTTGCTTTTGTTGATCTAGGAATCAGTTTCTAACATTTAAATTTGTGTAGACCTCCACTGAATCTTCTCCGGCAAGAACTAGCTGGAACAACAATTTATTTAGATATCCTCCATAAATCAACAGTGGAGCTGGGCGAAAAGGACTCCACTGAGGAAACAAATGGTCTGAATGTGGAATCTGATGACCAGGAAAAGATCAAGTACCTAGCAGAAGGGAGGCTGGTTTCTTTTTGCGGGCAGATTTTGAAAGAGGCGTCTGATCTCCAGCCTAGCACTGGGGAGGCTGCCAGTGCAGACATACATCGTGTATTAGACTTACGGGCACCTGTTATTGTCATGGTATATATCTGGATCCTGGAAGCTTTATGTTAGGTCTTGAAATTCTAATCCATGTTTTAGGATAATCTGTTTATGCTCTGACAAGAAATTTTGTTTGCATTTCAGGTTTTGAAAGGAATGTGCATCATGGATGCTCAGATCTTCAAAAGGCACCTGAAAGAGTTCTATCCATTAATTACCAAACTTATCTGTTGTGATCAGGTACGTACTTTCTCAGATGTCGTTTAGTTTGTAGGTACCATCAACGAAACATGCGATAACACCAGAGCTTTAATTTGTGGTTATGCTTCAGATGGATGTTCGTGGAGCCCTTGGTGATCTCTTTAGCAAACAGCTTACTCCACTCATGCCCTGAAGTGTGGCAGTATTTCCTCTCTTGCATATATCTTGTTGGAATATATTCGTCATCAGCATTTTTGTGCTTGACATCCTTAACATTTTTTTTTGGATGACGCAAGGGAAGTAGCTTGACTGTTGCGCACACCATGTTTTTGCTAGTGACTTGTACCTTTGAGCTATTTATCTGTGCTCGGACAGGGATGATGCTTCCATTATACAGTAGAGTAGTGTTGGTGATATGTACACATTGTTCAGGACATTGTACTTGAGGCCTGTTATTATATGGCAATAGTAGATTATTTGCGGCAAGCCTTGTTTTTGTGCGTCTAATAAAGTGGGGTCCTGAGAAGTATAGCCTTATCTGACTGATTGTTGCAGAATTGCGTTCCACATTCCTATTGTCCTGATTGTTGCAGAATTGGGTTGGCAAATTCCTGTTGTCCTCGAGTTGCTGTAATGTTGACACGGTGCATTTATCTGTTGGTATTTTTGTCTTGTCCGTGTTGGGCGCATGTGTTGTTTGATATTGTGCATCAGTGTATTTATCCGTAGTTGACAGCAATACAGATATTACTACTGTTTTCACGCAGGCGCATTGTGTATTGGGTTTCCATATTTTCAATCACCTGTCGAGAATCGAAGTGCAATGTGAATCCATATTGGTAACTAATGCTTTGTGCACCAGAATCCAATCATTCATTTGCTGCCAATGCAGGCACATTGTTTATTTGGTTTCCATATTTTCAATCACCTGTCGAGAATCCGAGAAGGCCAAGGTGAACGCAGCATATTGTCTACTATTAATACTTTATCTTGCGTACTAGAGTGATCGCTGTAGAAGTAGGACTATCTTGCGTACTAGAGTGATCGCTGTAGAAGTAGGACGAATAGGCGAGACCCTCAGACCCATAATGCAGCCGACGAGAAAACCAACCCTAGCCCAAGTGAACAGGTTCCAGAACCCAGGTACTACAATACGGAGTATATGGCAACAAGGCCGCAATGTTATTGTTTGCAAAGTTCTCCAGTCTCCAAATAGTGTGAGAAGTGCCATTTTACATATCCAATGGTCTATGATTAGAGCACCCGCAATGAGCCGAGACTTGAAATATGGGCCCCCAATCTGAACATTTTTCTCTATTCCTTCGCATGAGAAAAATCTCCATCTCTCTTCCGGCCTGCTGCAAAAGAATTATTTTGTGGATTAGAAGCCCAGGCACGCTTCGTTGAAAAGTCAGGCTAAAAAGTACTGTTCGCTGATTTGTTGTGAGAGAAAAACACTGTGCCATGGCTGATAAGCCAGACTAATAAATTGAAGCGAACATATTATGCTAGATTTCGGAGATGAAGCATCGACCCTGCAGTGTTGAAAATCGATGCTTGAATCCTGTCTCCTTTTTAAAAATCGGGAGTACTCTGCCGATGCTCTTATAGTCCCACAAGAGAGGGGACATGACCCGTTAAACCATGAAATACGTATTTTGTGTGGCGAAGAATATAGATCTTATATAAGGAAAAATAGGCTATTGACACTTGAACAATTATGCATCACAAATTCAAGTTGAGAGGAGATAAATCTTGGTTGTGTTGCCGTACGCTCACTTTCGCTAGCTAAGCTAGGAGTATTATATTATTTATCATTATATTTGTCCTAAAATATAAGATGTACACGTGTCTGAATATTCCAAGTTTGTTATTTTCACCAACAATTAGTGTAGCCATATTATTTTTTGTACTACAAAATTAGTTACACTGAATTTGTATTTAGAAATATTTTAAAATGAACACATTTTAGTAACCTTGCAATACCACGCTAAGTCAAACCTCACATCATATTATGATGAGATGAGATGGAGTCAGTATTCCATAAATAGTTGATAAATTCTAAGACAAGAGCGAACAAATTTGTGTAGTCACAAGTACTAAGCATAGTCCATTTACGTAAATCTAAGTCTGAATCTTTAGTACTATGTTTGGATCTTTAGTACTAAAATTAGCACTATGTTTAGATACTAATTAGAAAGATTAAGCGTGAACTAATTTCAAGACTAATTGCATAAGCGGTGACTAATCAGCGAGTCAAATCTATTAATCCTAATTAGACTATGGTTAGCTTATATGGTGCTACAACAAACATAGGCTAATCAAGGGCTATTTACGATTAATAGATTCGTCTCATAAATTAATCGCTGCTTATGTAATTAATTTTAAAATAAGTTTATATTTAATCCTTTTAGCATCAAACGTAGCCAACCAGGACCGAACAAGCCCCCCTTAACACATGTACTCGTATTTTTCGCTAATTATACCTTGGTCCACGTCGAGCTGGCGGCGAGAGTTGACTCGCGTACGTGTTGATCTAAAATACGTATTCTTTAGACCTCGTCACTGGTGCCGCACAGTCGAACCGTGTGGACCTGTTCGCTTACGTGTTGATCTAAAATAAGTAGCGCTATGTTTATTTAGCTTATAAGTCGTATTTTTTCAATTAACGAATAATATATTTTTTCTATAAATTAATCAATAGTATTTTCGACCGTGGATTATCAGGTAAGAGATTCCTGTAAACAATTTGATGGGCCCACAAGATACGGAGGGACAGCAGTGAATGATCATAAAGTTTGGGGAAAAAGTCTACTTAACATCTCACCTTTCATATATGGTCTATTTCACCCCCAACTATGAAACCGTCTGTTTTACCCCCTGAATTTTCCAAAACCGTCTATTTTATCCCCCTGGGCGGTTTTTGACAGCGGTCTGCTACAGTAACAGCGGGTTTCCAACAGTAACAGTGTGTTTGCTACAGTATGGTGGGTTTGAATTTTTTATTTTCGGTGAATCTTTGAAAAATCACAGTAAATCATAGAAAAATCATAAAATAAAAGATCTAATTTTGTTGGACTCCAAATGAGTAGATCTACATAGTGAATATATAATACGGTATGCTTTAGTATAAAATTTTTACTGTAGCCTTAGATTAATTGAAAAATCTAATTTTGTCTGTAATTAATTAGAATAATTTATAGTTGTAGCTTTTATGGTCCAATTGTGGTGAAATTATTGTACTAAAGCAACGATTAATTTGTACAGACAAAATTGGATTTTCCAATTAATCTAAAGCTACAAAAAAAATTTGTACTAAAGCATACCGTATTATATATTCACTGTGTAGATTTACTCATGTGGAGTCCAATAAAATTAGATTTTTCATTTTATGATTTTTCTATGATCTACTGTGATTTTTCAAAAATTCATCGAAAATAAATAAAAAAAGAAATCCAAACCCACCGGCACTGTAGCAAACCCACCGTTGTTGTCGGAGACCCGCTGGTACTGTAGCAAACCGTCACTGAAAACCGTCCAGGGGTAAAATAGACGGTTTTAGAAAGTTCTCAGGTAAAACCGACGGTTTTATAGTTGAGGATGAAGTACACAAGTATGAAAAGTTTGACCCACGAGCAGTTACTGGCCGGACAGGTGGTTTCCGCGTGTGCACGTTCACCCGCCTCCTCTCCTTCGCAAGACGGCAAAGAGGAGTCGCCATCGCCCGCCCCATCTAGTCTGTGTCGGTGCGGCCGTGCGGGGGCGGTGCTGCGGTCCTCTATTCGGCAGGACTCTTCATCGCCGCCTCACTACTCCAATCTCCATCGCCATTGCCGGCGCAAGCAAAGCAAAAGGGGCGGAGAAGCATGGCGGGGCGCTACGACAACAACCCCTTTGAGGAGGAGGACGTGAACCCTTTCTCGGTACGTGCGCCCATCCTCCACCCCTATGGCGCAGATCTAGTTTCCTTATCTGGCATCGGTTTTCTTCCGAGAATCAGTGGGGTGTTCGCTACTTCGCTCCTGTTTGGATCTGGACGGGGCGCAGAACTGACCACGTCCCGGCGATGGAAAAACAAATGCATATTACCCCCTTGCAGTATCGCCGACGCTGCTAGTGTTTTTTTTTATTCTGGCCTGATGATGCAATGGCGCTTGAACCTCTTGTGCGTGTCTGTGGTTCAAGTTTTTATCGGTGCGTTTTCCTTACACAGGAACAAGCGCGCGGCAAGGCTGGCGGGCAGTCCAACTTTGGCAGTGGCGCGTTTTACATGCCTGTGAGTTGTTCTGTTCTTATGAAGTTATGAGTTATGTGACCTACATGGTATACCACATCAGTTAGGGGTGCATATTGCTTGCCTGCTTAATGTTGTGTGATTTCTGCTGAAATGTAGAACCCCAGAAACGTGCCTCCTGCATCCAATTCACGTCTTTCGCCGCTTCCTCCTGAACCGGCAGACTTCAGTGCTACAGTGGATATACCCCTTGACTCGTCAAAGGTGTGTATGAATGTGCATTGCCTCCCCACATGCAAAATGCGGCTGCAATGACCACACTTACTAGGAAATGCTGTTCAGGGCAACCAATAACATGTGCTTGTGGATATCCAGGACCTGAAGAAAAGGGAGAAGGAGCTGCAAGCAAGGGAAGCGGAATTGAACAAGAGGGAGAAGGTATGCTGCACATGACACATACCTCTACATCTTCCTTTCAGTTTCGACTAAACACAACACAATCACGGCTCCTTAGATAATTGGTTTTGTTGTTGTTGAGATGATCAATTTAATTTTCATTCCAAGCATGGATTGTTGCTTACTGGGCTCTATTTTTCTGCCCCAAATTGTATTTTTCTGCTGTACCCTGATATATTTGGAGGAATCTCTGAAAAACTGTTGTCAGTTTCTGACTGTCTGTTGTATCTGTTATATTGACTAGGAACTAAAACGAAAAGAGGAGGCTGCAGCAAGAGGTAAATGCTCATTGTTTTTTTTTTTGTTTATTAATGACTCAGTAGAAGAACTGTACATTCGTAGTGTCTTTGTCTCTTCCCATTGAAGAAGAAATAAGCATGCAATTTACCTAATGTTGACAGGTTAGAAGTATGGCATTTTACATCTGATGATATGAAATAATAACATGGTAGCTAATGCTATATATATCCTGAATCTTGTAAAACATGTCTACTGAGCCTCAGCCACACTGGTTCGTTAACGTATAAGCACTAACCTGGCTCTAATTGCTTTCTTGAAGGTAAACGGTACTGTGGTAAATGACACTACATAATTATATGTAAAACAAGTATGAATAGTAAACATCAGAAAGTTTGGAAGGCTTTTATACATTCATTCTCTTTTTCACTCAACAGGGCATTGACATGAAAATTATTATGATCCATGTTTTTAAGATAAAGTTCATTTTGTTTCACAAGTTGCTAAGCTTACATTTCCTTATTTTGTTTCGCAGCTGGCATTGTCATTGAGGAGAAAAATTGGCCTCCTTTTCTGCCACTCATCCATCATGATATCACCAATGAGATACCGAGTCACCTTCAAAGAATGCAATATGTTGCATTTGCGTCATTTCTTGGTATGCTGCTTCTGATTCACAACATCCTGAAAACTTTCACTCTGATGAATAATATTCAATATTCTCCTTTATTTAATGGTGCAATCTGCAATGGACATGCTTTCCCTCCAAATATATTGGATGATGTTCTTTTAAGTTCTACATTTTGGATTTTCCATTGGTCTTATCTTCTCACTGGTGGGTTGTGAACCTGTGTAAGACATGCAAGCGATTTCTTCCAACCTTTGAATCAATGACGCCAGCATTCCTGTAATGGTTTTGGTCAGATATATTTTAGAATGGAAAACTGATACTTCCATTGATACATTTCTTATATTTTAGCCAGAATACAAGTTATTAAATTGATATGCATGCTGATGGAATTATCAGTGACACTAATGGTTGTGTTCTTGTATGTCTGCATTCTCCAAACATGTTAATTTAATTTCTTAAACATAGGGAGGAGCTTTTAGTAAGATATTAATGGTATTGAAAAGTTGCATTCCTTTTGAAGTTATACAGAGCTATATCGCATTGAGAAATCTACATATTTTGAGAGGCAAAGATCGAAGGATTTAGAAATTTATCTTATTAATTTGCATATGATTTATTTAAGCATATTATTTCAACAGTTTTATTTGGTATTGAATAGGGTTGGGTTGCTGCCTCTTCTGGAATGTCATAGCAGTTACTACAGCTTGGATCAAGGGGGAAGGTATGCTGAGTCCTTTTGGTGTTATTTGTGGTTCTATCAAATTATCTCGTGCTCACATTTTTAAAATTGTATTAACCGTTTCAGGTGTTAAGATCTGGTTATTGGCGATAATCTACTTCATATCTGGTGTTCCTGGTGCATATGTTTTGTGGTATCGTCCTCTGTATAATGCAATGAGGTAATTTATTTGAAATATCATCACATTATTTTGTGGCTCTACCATATTTTTTTGTATGCATGGATGGGTAATGTTTGCTGGCAACTTGTTTTGTAGGACTGATAGCGCATTGAAGTTTGGATTGTTCTTCTTGCTTTACTTGGTAAATATAACAAGTTTCTTAAGTGTCAAAGAGTTATGATTTTTATTTATATTATTATTATGTTCATTAATGCTTGAACCTCCTGTGCTTGCAGTTCCACATTCTTTTCTGCGTATTTTCTGCTGTGGCTCCTCCTGTTGTATTTGAGGGAAAATCATTGGCGTAAGTTTCTTGCCTGCCTTTTCCTAAAAGCTTTTGGCTTCTGTAAACTTGCACTCGATCAAATATGTTTTTTACTATGATGTATGGGTGACGCAATCTGTAGATCTTGCACATTTCAATGTGTCTGTAAAGTAACATTGATGTTAAAACTAGTTTAGTTGGCTTATATAGAACAAATCTCCACTGCTCTATTTCCTAGTTGGACAACCCCATCACTGGATGAAGATAAAAACACGAAGTGTTTTACTGGTCTGGACAATGGCATCCCAAGATCTTGTGGTTGATGTTTAGAGGGGCAATAGATAACTGAGACATCCTTGCAGTACCTTGTGGATCTTTGGCATATGAACTAACTCCTGTTGTTTACTCTTGCAGAGGAATTTTGCCAGCAATTGATCTTATCAGCGTGAATGCTTTGGTTGGGGTAAGCTGAGCATCTTTTTGTTTGCCAAATGAGAGCTATGAAATTTTTGATAAATTAAACCTTGATGCAAAATGTAATTCTCTGATTTGTTTAGTAACTGAGTAATCCATATGATTGTTCTGCAGATATTCTACTTTGTTGGATTTGGATTGTTCTGTCTGGAATCGTTGCTCAGCATCTGGGTCATCCAGGTCAGTTTTCTATGATCAACCGTTCTAATTTTCCTGAACCAACTTCAGACTGCAGGGCGACATATCTGAGCCCTTTTTGGATTCTCCGCGTGCAGCAAGTGTACATGTACTTCCGTGGAAGTGGAAAGGCTGCAGAGATGAAGCGTGATGCGACAAGGGGTGCAATGAGAGCTGCATTTTAAGTGCGGTGTGGTATTTTTGTGATGATAGTCCTAGTCCCAAGCGCATACTTCCGGTGGATAGGTTGTGCCACAAACAAAAGCACATGTTTCTTCCTTGGTTGCTGACTGATACCAAACTGCCAGTAGGTTATCGTGATGTTACAAGTGACATTATATCACTCGACGTCCTGTTTTAACTAAATATAGGGAATGTTAAGCTTTTACAGCTTTACTTCATCGTTTTCTTCTTGCTTGTTGAAATGTGGAGTGAATTATGAACCATCTTTAATTGAGTTGTACAGTGCTGTTAACTATTTGTTCTTTTTTGAGCGGCTTTTTGTACTTGTTGAATGAGTAGTGCCAATAAATTTCTAGCGTGTGGGAGGTGCACATGCGTGTATAATCGTGTACTAGTTTGAACGCGGTGTGCGAAGTGTGTGCGTCTTTAATTGAAAATGGGTTGTCAATTCTTTAATTTGAATCCCACAATCCAAGGCCTTGCTTGCTTAAGCTTATCAGCCTGAACTGGCCCTACTTCTCAGTTATGGAAGAATGTTTCTCTCATAATAAATCAGCACTATAAATTAGCCACAACAGTAATAAGTCCTGTCGAACAGGGCCTAAATTAACTGGCCAATGAAGGCCTCTAATGCCAATGAGGCTGCCCTAGGGGTAGTCCTGGGCATAATTGACCGAAGACCAAACTAACTGAGATCGAAATGATAGAGACTAAAGTTTTTGGTCACTAGATTGGTTTCGAGTTCCTCGGTCATTAGTTCGTTCTCAAGTCCATGCTACTTGAACTTTTTAAGGTTAGTTTGGTTACAATGTCACGAGTAACCGAACTAACTGAACATTTGGATTTTGTTGACATAACGTGTACTTTAGACTATTATTAGTGATGTAATATTCATTTTAGTGGGTTTATATCAATTATCACTCTTATCACTTTGTTTAATCTATCTGTTGTATTGACATTTTTGCCTTAAAATAGAAAAAATATTACTAAAATTCACTTTGTTTAATCTATCTGTTGTATTGACATTTTTGTCTTAAAATAGAAAAAATATTACTAAAATTATGCTACTTAGTGGTTGTTTTGTCTAGTTCGATAATGATCGAGACCGAACCAAACTTTCTCGGTTCTGAGTTTTAAAATGGACCGATTGATCTCCATTTTTAGATAACTGCAACTTCCAAAATGACCGCACAACCGATCGATTTGCTTTTGTAAGACTGAATGCTCACCCCTACCTAGGGGACCTACCCTTCCTAACACATACAAGCTCGATTGTCAGCCTGTTCGCTTGGTCGTAAACGATCATAGATTATAAGTCAGAACAATATTTTTTTCTCACATCAAACCAGCAAGCAGTAATAATTCACGATCGTTTCACCCGAAACGAACAGGCTGTGTACAGTCAGCAGCCATGCGTGCAATTTTGGAAGTTAGTGACTTGGATGGCATCACCGTAAGTTTAGGTATCTCGTCCCATTTAGCAAGATTGGGGAGATATATAGATATGAACTTTTAAAAGTTTGAGAGCTAGATGGCCGTCCAAATTTAGATACTAGACCAATATATCATGTTTACGTCAACATGCCACATCAGCACGTGGATTGGGTCGAAATCCGTTTCAACCGGTGTCGGAGTCCAGGACAGGTTTAAGGATTAGAAATAAAATGATTAACGGAATTGCTAGCGTCTGATTCGGGCGCTAGCGTTCGGACGCTGCCCGCACAGGAAAGGAGCGAGCGCCTAGCGTGTCGGGCTCGCGAGCGAGCGCAGCAGTAGTGGGCCCGCGCTGCCACGGACGTCGCCCCGGATGTCGCCCATGCCGCCCCGAACGTCGTCCGCGGCACCAGCCGCTTCTAATGTTGGAGCTAGAGAAATTTAAGGGAGGGTGCACCAGCCTTGTGGGTGTATCGACTTTTACAGTATGGGTGCATATATGGTGGAGAATTGAACATAATCACTGCTTTTTAATTTTTTCGTGGGTCCGGCCGCACCCGCTACAATGAACATACATCCGCCCCTGGTCGCTTCCCACACGCATCCCATGTATAACACCCGATCTACTTTATAAACATCTAGATGCAACCGTTGCAACGTATAAAAAAGATAGATGAAACACATGAAAAAGGTGTATGAAACACTTGAGAAAACACCTGAAAAATATTTGAAAACCATTGCAAACATATGCAACATACTAATTGTAAGGAAAATGGACCCTATGCCCATTTATTTTGGATTTTGGTGTTTGATGACCAACACAACAAAATTGGACTAATGAATTTGCAAGTGATTGTTTTGTAGTTCAATAGGATACAAGACATGACTTGGACAAAGGCGACGTGATGATCCGATGATCAACATCTCAAGCAAGACCTTGGGAGCACAAGAGAAGACCTAAGATATCAAGCAAAGTCCAAGCATGAAGATAGGAACCAAGCCACATGCAAGATCGTGAAAAAACGAGCTCACAGAAGCGACCGGACGCTGGAAGAAAGTGACCGGACACTCTGATTAGTGGCTCGGCAACAACAGGCGTCAGCAGCAGCAACCAGACGCTGAACAAGTGAATCGACCGGACGCATCGATGGCACTGTTCTTCAGTCCGGCAACACACCCAGCAAGTGACCGGACGCTGGCGGCAAACCGACCGGACGTAGCACAGCAACGTCCGATCGAGTACAGAGAGTGTACCGGACGCTGGCAGCGTTCGATCAGTTGTTCGCGGCTCCAACGGTCGGGACGACCAGACGCGTTCGATCAGGACGACTCCAGCGTCTGGTCAGTAGCAGAAAAGCGGGACTTCGTCCCCAACGGCTACTTTCTCAGTGGGGCTTATAAATACAACCCCCAACCGGCCAAATGATATGAGTGGAGTTGAGAAAACATACTAAGGGTGTTGATACACCATTTTAGTGATCTCCACTTGCATAGTGCTTAGTGTTTAATTAGGTGATTAGCGTAGGTACTTTGCGAAGTGCTTAGCGAAGTGCTTAGGTTGATTAGACCACCACTTATACGCTTGCTCTAGGTTTAGGCCTAGTGTTTAGTGAGGTTTGCATACCTTTTATCACTCGGTGCTTGCACGCACCATTATTGTACATCGGAGGGGTTTGTAGTCTTGCAAGATCACATCAACCGCGTCTGTGGTGTGGCCGCCATCGTGTACTAGAGGGAACAAGGCCCGTGGTGTTTCGACCTGAAGCTTGATA
Source organism: Miscanthus floridulus (assembly GCF_019320115.1). Lineage (NCBI taxonomy): Eukaryota > Viridiplantae > Streptophyta > Magnoliopsida > Poales > Poaceae > Miscanthus > Miscanthus floridulus. The sequence goes on along the minus strand of NC_089582.1, from coordinate 132,036,802 downwards.
GTGAAGATGGTGGAGAGCATCTAAGAGAGGCTTGCTGAAAGGCACGTCGAAGACCCACTTGCGCGTGGGGAAGGCCCGAGGCTATCCACGGAGTTACCCGACCGGGAGCTTAGCCCTTGCGAGGGTTTTCTTGCGAGGGGCTCCAACGAGGACTAGGGGGAAGCTTGCGTGCTTCTCAATACCTATATAAAAATATCGGAGTCATTGATGGGAGTTTGCATATCTCTATCTTGCTCTTTAGCTTCTGCATTTACATTATTTGTATTACTCTTTTTGCGGTAGAGATAGCAACACACTAGTAAAATCGTAGTTGCACATTTAGATAGATATCTGTTGCATAGATTTTGCTAGGGTTAGAAAAAGAGGCCATAGTTTAGGGTTAGATTTTTAAGTTGTCTAATTCACCCCCCTCTTAGGTGTCACGGTCCCTTCAATTGATATCAGAGACGGTTGGCTCAATTTAGACCTTTGGCTTAATCGCTGTTGAGTCGACGCTATTTAGAGTGGTTGGGATGGATACCTCTAGGCCTCCGCACTTTGACGACACTAACTTCCAATACTATAGAGCTAGAATGGCTTGCTACCTTGAGGCAGTTGATTTGGAAGTTTGGAGAGTCACTCGTGACGGGATGAAACCCATTAAGAATATCGATAAACCCACAAAGAGTGATGAAAAGAAAATTTATTTCAATGCTAGAGCAAAGAATTGCTTGTTTGAACCACTTAGCATGATGTGTTTAACCAAGTATTCACTTTAAACATGGCACATGAAATTTGGTTAAAACTTGAAGAGCTCCATGACGGCACAAGTAATGTCCGTGAGCAAAAACATTGTCTAGCCAAACAAAATTATGATTCCTTCAAAATGAATGATGATGAGCTTGTTCGTTATATGTATTCTCGTTTGAATCTAGTTATCAATGAGCTCCATTCTATAGGATTAACAAAGCTAGATGATGTGGACATCGTGAGAAAGATAATCTCCGTGCTACCATAAAAGAAATATGTAAGCATCATCATCATCCTTCACAACATGGAGGACTTGAGCACCATGACCCCGGCCATAGTCATTGGCAAGATAGTGGCAGTTGAAATGTCACGCAAGATGGGTCAAGAAGAAGCCTCTTCATCAAGCAAAGGCAAAGCTCTTGCATGTGGCAAGAAAAAGAAGATAAAGGGCAAGCAAGTTGAGACAAGCTCAAGCTCAAGCTCCTCAAGTGAAGAAGAAGAAGAAGATGATGAGGATGATGATGATGATGAAGATTCAAGTGATGATGATCAATCTTCCTCCTCTGCCTCTGACCTTGATGAAGAATCAATCAAACTTATCAATAAGGTGGACAAGATGATCCAAAGGCTCAATGTCAAGGGTGTGCCCATCTAAATTCAAGATATCATCTTCACCAATCAAAGAAATGAGCAAAGAAAAAGAGGATGCTATGGATGCGGCGAGTTGGGGCACTTTATGAAAGTTTGTCCAAACAAGCCCACACCTAAGACAAAGAAGAAGGCGTGCAAGAACCAAGCCCTCACATCAATAAGATCATGGGATGATTCTTCAAGTGAAGAAGAACACCATCACAAGAGGCGAGGACGCAAGCACTCATCATCAAGCTCTTCACGTGTGTGTCTTATGGCATGAGTTAACGAAAGCTCATCCTCTAGTGAGAGTGATAGTGATGATAAAATGCCTTCTTATGAAGAAATTATGAAACAAAATCTTAATTATGCTAAAGTTTGCACTAGTCAACAAAAGAAGCTCAGGAAAATAAAAGAAAAATTAGATAGTTCACAAAAAGCATATAAAACTTTACTTGAACAATATGAGAACTTTGCTAATCTTAATGTTAAACTATCTACTAAAATTGAGCAACTTGAGGCTAGTGCAACAACAAATACATGCACAATCAATGATGAGCAACTTATAAAGAAAAATGAAAAATTAAAAGAAAAGTTAGCTAGCTCACAAGATGCTTATAAAAGTTTGCTTGCTAAAATGGAAACCATGTGCAAATATTGTGATGAACTAACTAATAAAGTTGCTAATCTTGAAGCCGTTAGTACAACCATCACCAAGGCATCTAAAAAGAAAAGTTCTAACATGTCTAAAAAGGATGCCTCTACTTCTTGTAATGATTTATGTTTAGACTCATCCTTGTACAACTAAGTTTGTGTTGAGAAAGTTGTTGTAGATACATGCACACAAGAGGTTGCAAAGGAGAATGAGCAACTTAAGCAAGAAGTAGCTCGCCTCACCAAGGACTTGACTCAAGTGAAAGGCAAGGCGAAGCAAGCCCAACTTCATGAAGATAACACCGTCAAGGGAGTGAAGAAGCTTGATGAAGGACAAACCGTGGTTTGCTACGTGTGCCACAAGGAAGGTCACAAGTCCAATGAGTGCAAGGTGAAGAATGGGGGAGGAGCAAAGAAGAAAGAGAAAAAACAAACAAGCAAGCTCTCCAACACCTACACCGACAAGGTGGACAAGAAGGCCTCCACACCTTATCTCTTGAAGAAGAAGAAAAATGATAAGGTGGTGGCCATCAAGGTGAACAAGCAAGACAACAATGGGGCCAAATGCTTTTATGTGCCAAAGGAAATCATTTCCAACATGAAGAGCACCAAGAAGATTTGGATCCCGAAAGGGAAGTGAGAAGTCCTATGGACTTCGAGGAATTTTAAGACTTGGCAAAGTATGGATGCATTTCATGGGGTGCATCATGATGGACAAAATTATTGCCAAGTGGGTTAGTGAATACTATGGACCCAAATTCTCCTTTCCATGTTAGGTAACTAGATTTAATTTACTTTAATTGGTAGTAGATTTAAATTTTCCTACAATTAGTATCTTTTAGCATCTAGTTACCCTTCATGCCTAGGTTTGTATTTGCATTCTTATATATTTTATCATGTATACACTAGGTATTTCATATGGTAGGCTTGCTCAGTTTCATTCTTATTCCTTAGAGCAATCCTACATGGTTTAAAATTGTTTTGGAGCACAGCACATAGCTTGTCCTTTAATTGTTCATCTAATATGTGCCAAAGTCCAAATTATAGATAATTTCTTCCGAATATCGCCTTCGAAAATGACTCTCACATTCATGTGATGTCATATTTCAAGTGGTATTTTTATTCTAAAATCAATGTGCATGTTTTCTACAAATATTCTATACTTGTGTGCACAAATTTAGGGGAGGTTACTCTACAGGTTGGATGCTTTGAGACTAACACCTTTTCAAGCTTATCATGTGTGTAGTAGTCTCATTGCAAGGAAAATGGAGTCCCCGAAGTTAAGCATCATACTTCAAATATCCACCACCGATTGCAAGTGGTAGAAATCAAATTAATTTCTACATGTGGTATTTCTAAACCAATTTCATCATGTTGATTTCATTTTGATATTTATATGCTTTCTCCGTGCATTATATAGATTAAATTCCCTTATGCAATACTTTGCCAATTATGCATGTACTTTGTCTTCTATCATGTGTATGCATATATTTAGGGGGAGCTTAGTCTATATAATGTGAGAGTCAAATTTTATGATCTATTTCACTCTACACACAAAGGATCACAAAGTTTGACCCTCCCTTATGCTACTAATGTCTTCCTTTTTGGTGTTTGATTTCAAAGGGGGAGAATTTAGAGGACCAAAAGCAAGCATCAATTTGTAGTAATGGTTCGAGAAAGGGAGGATAGTGGATTATGGATTAGCCTATGTAATGAGGAGAATTTGTAGGAAGCAAGGCTTAAATTCATAATACCACATAGGGACATTTGCAAGGGCAAGATGAGTTTTTATGTAGTCTTACAAGTAGTATCTTTTAGCATCATATAATCTTGCCCCTTGCAATGCATCCTAGCAAGTAGATAGGTTTTAAATTCAAAATTTTTATTATTTGCTTACTTTGGTCGTGTTGTCATCAATCACCAAAAATGGGGAGATTATAAGAAAAATGGACCCTAGGCCCATTTACTTTGAATTTTGGTGTTTGATGACCAACACAACTAAATTGGACTAATGAATTTACAAGTGATTGTTTTGTAGTTCAATAGGATGCAAGACATGACTTGAACAAAGGCGACGTGATGATCCGATGATCAACACATCAAGCAAGACCTTAGGAGCATAAGAGAAGACCCAAGATATCAAGTAAAATCCAAGTATGAAGATAGGAACCAAGCCACACGCAAGATTGTGAAGAAATGAGTTCACAGAAGCGACCAGACGCTGGATCAGACACTGAAAGAAAGTGACCGGACGCTCCAATCAGTGGCTCGGCAACAGCAGGCATTAGCAGCAGCGACCGGATGCTGAACAAGTGAATTGACCGGACGCACCGATGGCACTGTTCATCAGTCCAGCAACACACTCAGCAAGTGACCGGACGCTGGTGGTAAACCGACCAGACGTAGGATAGCAGCGTTCGATCGAGTACAGAGAGGTTCTAGAGTGGTGAACTTGCGACCGGACGCGTCCAGTGGCATGTGACCGGACGCTGACAGCGTCCGATCAGTTGTTCGTGGCTCCAACAGTCGGGACAACTAGACGCGTCCAATCATGACGACTCTAGCGTCCTGTCAGTAGTAGAAAAGTAGGACTTCATCTCCAATGGCTACTTTCTTAGTGGGGCTTATAAATACAACCCCCAATCGACCAAATGATATGAGTGGAGCTAAGAAAACATATCAAGGGTGTTGATACACCATTTTAGTGATCTCCACTTGTATAGTGCTTAGTATTTTATTAGGTGATTAGTGTAGGTGCTTTGTGAAGTGTTTATGTTGATTAGACCACCACTTATACGCTTGCTCTAGGTTTAGGCCTAGTGTTTAGTGAGGTTTGCATACCTCTTATCACTCGGTGCTTGCGCACACCATTGTTGTACATCGGAGGGGCTTGTAGTATTGCGAGATCACACCAATCGCGTCTGTGGTGTGGCCGCCATCGTGTACTGGAGGAAACAAGGCCCATGGCATTTCGGCCAGAAGCTTGATAGTGAAGACGGTGGGGAGCATCTGGGAGAGGCTTGCCGGAAGGCACGTCGGAGACCCACTTGCGCGTGGGGAAGACCCGAGGCTATCCACGGAGTTACCCGACCGGGAGCTTAGCCCTTGCGAGGGATTCCTTGCGAGGGGCTCCAATAAGGACTAGGGGGAAGCTTGCGCGCTTCTCAATACCTCGATAAAAATATTAGAGTCGTTGACGGGAGTTTGCATATCTCTATCTTGCTCTTTAGCTTCCGCATTTACATTATTTGTATTACTCCTTTTGCGGTAGAGATAGCAACACACTAGCAAAACCATAGTTGCATATTTAGATAGGTTATCTGTTGCATAGGTTTTGCTAGGGTTAGAAAAAGAGATCATAGTTTAGAGTTAGATTTTTAAGTTGCCTAATTCACCCCCATCTTAGGTTCACGGTCCCTTCACTGATGAAGCACTTGCAAACATACGTATGAAACACTTGGAACATACGCTTGCAACATGCATGTATATGCAACATCCTGATATACTTTTGCAACTCCAGATAAAACACTTGCAACATACGTTTGGACCGGATGAAACATTTTGAACATACACTTGAAACATAAGTGTATATCCATTACAACATGTGCAACATCTTGATATACTTTTGCAACATCGATATACAACACTTGCAATGTACCTCTGAAATATATGAAACACTTAAAATATACTCTTGCAACATTCGGTTTTCACCCTTCTTCTATACGATGCAACACAGAGCGGGAGGACGACCGATTCTGGCAAGTCGGCGGCCAAGGATGGTGGCGTGGCTTGGCAGCGGCCAGCTACGCCTCCACCTAGCCTGGGCCCGGCCAGCGGCGACCCCCTGTCTTGGCTGCCTGGCCACACACGGTGGTCCGAAGGAGCCGCCGATTTTGGCGAGGTCGAAGAGGATGCCCGCAAGGAGTGATGGGGATGGCAACGGCAGCGGTGGGGTGCGGGGATGGGGATGGGGACCAACATGTGCGGCGGTGAAAGCTCTAGTTTGATTTTGGTGAATTGATGAAACCCTAAGTGCTAACCTAGTTTATCAAGTGATCATGAGATAGGTAGCACACCTCAAGTGGAGAAGCTAATAAATATCATAACATGACAATGGTGATGGCATGGCGATGATCAAGGGCTTAAACTTAAAAAGAAGAAAGAGAAAAACAAAAAGCTCAAGGCAAATGTATAATTTATAGGAGCTATTTTGTTTTGGTGATCAAGACACTTAGAGAGTGTGATCACATTTAGGTTTGATAGCTGTACTATTAAGAGGGGTGAAACTCGTATCAGAATGTGGTTATCAAAGTGCCACTAGATGCTCTAACTCATTGCATATGCATTTAGGATCTAGTGGAGTGCTAACACCCTTAAAAATGTTTGTGAAAATATGCTAACACATGTGCACAAGGTGACACACTTGGTGGTTAGCACACTTGAGCAAGGGTGAAGAGAATGGAGGAGATGCCAGCATCGGTCAAGTGACCAGACGCTGGATCCAAAAGTACCAGACGCTGACTGCCTATGTCCGGTCACGTTGACTGGCGATACAGTGGCTAGGGTTTACCACCAGACGCTAGGCTATGTCCGGTCGAGGTGGACTGGACGCGTCCGATCGAGGTAAACCGGTTTTTGACCCTTACTGTACTCGACCGGACGCTGAGGCTCCAGCGCCCGGTCAGTTTTGCCGGAGCGTCCGGTCAGCTTCATAGCCATTGAAATCTGACGAATAGCGTTTGAAGCTGGTGACACATGACGTCCATTAGTGGACCAGACGCTGAGTCTAGGGTTTGGTCAGTTGGACCAGAGCGTCTGGTCAGAGCGCAGTGTGCCCAGTGAAGGGGTACAACAGCTCTATTTTGTGGGGGTTTCTATTTAAGCCCCATGGCCGGCTATGGCTCACATCTTTGGCCATTTTCATTGACATAGCAACCTTGTGAGCCTAGCCAAAGCTCTCCCACTCATCTTCATCATTGATTCATCATCATAGTGAGATTGGGAGTGATCCAAGTGCATTGCTTGAGTGTTTGCATCTAGAGGCACTTGGTGTTTGTGTTTCGCTGCGGGTTTCGCTTGTTACTCTTGGTGGTTGCCGCCACCTAGATGGCTTGGAGCAGCGAGGATCATTGAGCGGAGAGTGGTGATTGTCTCCGGCTCCGATCGTGGTGATTGTGAGGGGTTCTTGACCTTTCCCCGGCAGAGCGCCAAAAGGTACTCTAGTGAATTGCTCATGGCTTGTGTGATCCTCATCTTGTGTTGGTTGTGTGGCACCCTATTGAGGGTTTAGCGTGTGAAGCCAACTAGCACGTGAACCTCCAAGTGAGTGAATCGCCACAACAAGGAGTAGCTTGCCGGCAAGCAAGTGAACCTCGGTAAAAATCATTGTGTTCATCCTTTGATTCCGAGGTGATTGGTCTTCATTGTTATTCATCCTTGTGATTGATTAGTTCACTCCTCTACACGGTGGTATAACTATCTTGATCTCTCTCTTTACTTCATTGCAAACTAGTTGACAAGCTTTTTAGTGTAACTAGTTGTGAGAGCTTGCTTGGTTGGTGTGGCTCTTTAGTTAGCCTTTGAGAGCACACTAACATAGGGTAGTGTCATACCTCTTGTGTGAATCGATACTATCTAAACTAGAATTGTGGTAGGTGGCTTGTATTTTGAGTAGGCTAGCGCAACACTTGCTTTGCCTCATAATTATCTAACCTTTTGTTAAGTGTTGTTGTAGAAATTTTTATTAGGCTATTCACCCCCCTCTAGCCATTAGGATCTTTCAAGTGGTATCGGAGCCGAGGTCACCGTTATTTGAGGCTTAACAACCTTCGGTGTTAAAATGACTCAAATCAACAACACCAAGAAGCCACCCTAATTTGATGGCATAAATTATCCTTATTGGAAGTCAAAGATGACAACACACATCAAGTAAATCAATAGAAAGGTGTAGAAGGTGGTAGAAACCAAAATTGAGATTAGTGATCCAAAGAATCCCACCGCCGCCAAAGAAGTGCTTCTCCAAAACAATGACATTGCTCTAAGTGCCATTCATGATGCAATTGATGAAAGAACATTTGAGCAAATCAAGAATATTGAGATGGCACATAAAGCTTTGAAGAAGTTAGAAGAATCATTTGAGGGCACTCAAGCCGTGAAGGGTGCAAAGGCATACATTCTCAAAGAGAAGTTTGCAAGCTTCAAGATGAAGGAGGATGAAAGTGTGCCGGAGATGTTTCATAGGCTTCAAGTGCTTATCAATGATCTCAAAGCACTTGGAGAAGAGGTGAATGATAAGGACTTCTCCCACAAGTTCTTGAGATGCTTGCCTTCAAGATTTGGTATATTGGTCACCATTCTAGTGAGAAGCGGTTTGGACATCATGACACCAAACTAAGTATTGGGAGATATAATGACCGATGATACCTATAGAGATGATGATGAGAAGGAAGAAAGAAGGAGAAGAAAGATGAGAAGAAGAATGATAAGAAGAAGAGCGTGGCATTCAAAGCCACATCATCCAAGGATAAAGCAAAGCAAGAAACATCAAGTGAAGAAGATAAATCATGGGATGATGATGATGATGATGAGAAGATGGCTCTATTTGTCAAGAGATTTGGCAAGTTCATGGTGAAGAAGGGCTATCGTGCTAGAAGAAAGAAGTCTTCATCCAAGAACAAAGAAGAGTCAAGAAGATGCTTCAAGTGTGGAAGCAAAGATCATCTTGTTGCTCAATGCTCGTACAATAGTGACAACGATGATGACAACAAGAAGAACAAAAAGAAGGACAAGAAGGAAAAGAAAGAGAAGAAGGACAAGATGGCCTTCAAGAAGAAAAAAGGTGGTTCATATGTAGTCACTTGGGATAGTGATGCTTCCTCAAGTGACGATGACGATGATAGTGATGATCACAAGACCACCAAAAAGAAGGCGCTTGCAAGTATTGCCATCAATGAGAAGCCTTCTCTCTTCGAATCTTCATCATGCTTCATGGCTAAGGCCACTAAGGTATAATCTTGTGATGATGAAAGTGATGAAGAACATATTGATGATAATGAACATGAAAAGGAAAATAATAGTGATAGTGATGATGATGAACCTACTAAGGATGAATTATTTGATATGCTAGAAGATGCTAGAGAACACTTTGATATCAAGAGAAGGGAATGCAAAAACTTGCGTAAGGAACTAAAAGTCCTTAAGCAAGCCTTTGATGAGCTCAATGCATCTCATGAGAGGCTAGAGAAAGCCAATGAGAAGCTTGGCAAAGCTCACAAAAAGCTTGAAAAGGCTCATTCTACTTTGCTTGATGAGCAAAATAAAAGGAAGCATGTTGAAACTTGTAATGTAGGTTTAACTTGTGATATAATAGATGAATCACTATCTATGTCTATCATTGTTGCTCCTACTAACCCTTTTTGTAGCACTTCCACTTCTACCTCATCTAGTAGTGATGGTCTCACTTGTGACACCTCACTAGTGGTTGAGAATGAGAACCTTAAGAAGGAGGTCACTAACCTTACTCACACCTTAGCTAAGGCTTATGGTGGTGAGAACCGCTTGCTTATGTGCTTGGGTAGCCAAAGAGCTTCTCTCTATAAAAAGGGATTGGGCTATACCCCCAAGAAAGGCAAGACGCCTTTGCTCCTCACAAGACAAGTTTTGTGAAGAACGATGGTCGGTTTTGCACTAGTTGCAAGCAAGTTGGTCATAGAGAGCATGAATGCACCAATAAAAACAAAAATGCAAATGTATCCTTCATTAAGCTTAATTCTTCATATATGCTTGTTAAGGGTACAAATGGTGTGAAGGCTAAGTTCATTGGCAAACCATGGATGGGCTCTAAGAAGAAAGCCATTTGGGTGCTAAAGAGCTTGGTTACTAACCTTTAAGGACCCAAGCAAGTTTGGGTACCTAAAAACAATTGATCTTCTTTTGTAGGTAAATTACAAAGCCGGAGGAAGGCATTGGGTTCTTGATAGTGGGTGCACTCAATACATGACCGGTGATGCAAGAATGTTCAACTCAATCAACACCGATGGCAATGATGGTTATGATAGTATCATATTTGGTGACAATGGCAAAGGCATGGTTAAAAGGCTTGATAAGATTGCAATATTCAATGACTTGAACATATCCAATGTGTTGCTAGTAGAGAGCTTAAACTTCAATTTGCTATCCATGGCTCAATTGTGTGATCTTGGATTCAAATGCATATTTGGGGTAGATAATGTAGAAATCATAAGTGTAGATGGCTCTAATTTGATCTTCAAAAGTCTTAGATATGAGAATCTATACTTGGTTGATTTCAATGCTAGTGAAGCTAGACTATCCACATGCTTGTTCACTAAGTCTAGCATGGGTTGGTTATGGCATAGAATGCTTGGTCATGTTGGAATGAAATAATTGAATAGATTGATTAAGCATAACTTAGTTAAAGGCTTGAAAGATGTTGTGTTTGAAAAGGATAAGCTTTGTAGCTCTTGTCAAGCCGGCAAACAAGTTGAAAACACCCATCCTAAGAAAAGCATGATGAGCACTAGTAAAGCATTTGAGTTATTGCATATTGATTTGTTTGGGCCAACACAATACACTAGTATCGGTGGAAACAAATATGGATTTGTGATAGTGGATGACTACACTAGATACACATGGGTATTCTTTCTAGTGGACAAAAGTGATGTGTTTGCAACATTTAAGTCATTTGTCAAGGGCATTCACAATGAGTTTGAAACAACCATCAAGAGAGTTAGAAGTGACAATGGTAGTGAATTCAAGAATACTAGAATTGATGAGTTATGTGATGAATTTAGAATTAGACATCAATTCTCGGTCAAATACACTCCTCAATCAAATGGCCTTATTGAGAGGAAGAATAGAACACTCATTAATATGGCAAGGTCTATGCTTAGTGAGTATAATGTGAGTCAATCTTTTTGGGCCGAAGCTATCAACATGGCTTGCTATTATAGCAACCGCCTCTATTGTCACCGATTGAAAGAGAAGACACCATATGAGCTCTTGAATGGTAGAAAGCCCAACATTGCATATTTTCGGGTCTTTGGTTGTAAATGCTATATCTTGAAGAAAGGCACAAGATTGGGCAAGTTTGACAAGAAATGTGATGAAGGATTCCTACTTGGTTATTCTACTATAAGCAAAGCATATAGAGTTTGGAATTTAGATAGTGGTACTCTTGAGAAAGTTCATGATGTTGAATTTGATGAAACCAAGGGTTCACAAGAAGAGAATGAGAACTTGGAAGATGTTAGAGGCATTCAACTTTCAAATGCCATGAAAAATATGGATATTGGTGAATTGAGGCCTAGGCAAGTGATTGATGATGAAGATGATCAAGTGCAAGTGCTCTCCAACTCAAATGTGCAAGATGATATAAATCAAGTTAGTGCAAGTGAGTCTCATGACCATGAACAAGATCAAGTGGCTAGTACATCATCTCAACCCAATGATCAAACAAGTGCAAGCAATCAAGCTCCAATACTCCAACCAACAAGTATTGCAAGAGATTATCTGTTGGATACAATTATTGGTGATATTTCTAGAGGTGTATAAACAAGATCAAGATTGGTATCATTTTGTGAATACTTCTCATTTGTGTCATCCATTGAACCAAAGAAGATAGATGAAGCTTTGAAGAATATTGATTGGGTGAATGCTATGCACGAAGAGCTTAACAACTTCACAAGAAATCAAGTATGGGAGTTGGTAGAAAGACCAAAGGGACATAATGTGATTGGAACCAAATGGGTCTTTAGAAACAAGCAAGATTAAGATGGGATAGTAGTAAGGAACAAAGCAAGATTGGTAGCACAAGACTACACATAAGTTGAAGGTCTTGACTTTGGAGAAACATATGCCCCGGTTGCTAGATTAGAAGCAATAAGAATCTTGCTAGCCTATGCTTGTGCTCACAACATCAAGCTCTATCAAATGGATGTTAAGAGTGCATTTCTCAATGGTTATATCAATGAAGAAGTATATGTTGAGCAACCTCCCAGTTTTGAAGATGATAAGAAGCCCAACCATGTGTACAAGTTGAAGAAGGCATTGTATGGCTTGAAGCAAACACCTAGAGCTTGGTATGAGAGATTGAGGAACTTCCTCCTCTCTAAAGGGTTCACAATGGGGAAAGTCGACACCACTCTTTTCATCAAAAAGATTGGAAAAGATCTATTTGTTTTGCAAATCTATGTTGATAATATCATATTTGAATCAACCAATCAAGAATTTTATGATGAGTTTGGAAAGATGATGGCTAATAAGTTTGAGATGTCCATGATTGGAAAATTGAGTTACTTCCTTGGTCTTCAAATCAAGCAATTGAAGAATGGTACTTTTGTGAGTCAAGGCAAGTACATCAAGGACATGATCAAGAAGTTTGGCATGGTTGATAGCAAAGTCATTAGCACACTAATGGGAACCAATGGCAACTTAGATAGTGATGCAAGTAGAAACATGGTGGATCAAAAGTTGTATCGGTCTATGATTGGAAGCCTACTCTATGTGACCGCATCAAGGCCGGATGTCATGTTTAGTGTATGTATGTGTGCAAGATTTCAAGCCTCACCAAGAGAAAGTCATTTGAAAGCTACAAAGAGGATATTGAGGTACTTGAAGCATACACCAAATGTTGATTTGTGGTATCCCAAAGGAGCAAAGTTTGAGCTAGTTGGTTACTTTAACTCAGACTATGCGGGATGCAAGGTTGAAAGGAAGAGCACCTCGGGCACATGTCAATTGTTGGGAAGATAACTTGTTTCATAGTCATCAAAGAAGCAAAATAGTGTTGCATTATCAACCGCCGAAGCCAAATACATATCCGTCGGTAGTTGTTGTGCACAAATACTTTAGATGAAGGCCACTTTGAGTGACTTTGGAATCAAGTTCAAGAAAGTGTCATTGCTTTGTGACAATGAGAGTGCAATCAAGCTAACCAACAATCCGGTACAACATGCAAGAACAAAGCATATTGATGTCCGCCACCATTTCATAAGAGATCATCAATAAAAAGGAGACATTTGCATTGAGAGTGTAGGCACCGAAGATCAACTTGCCGATATATTCACCAAGCCATTGAATGAGAAAAGGTTTTGCAAGCTAAGGAATGAGTTGAACATATTGGATTTCTCAAATATGTGTTGATGCACCCCCCATTTACATGACATGCCTTTCCTTCGAGCAATCCAAGGTAAAAGTTGATTGGCATAGCATACATCCTTACTAAGGACATAGTTAGTGCATCTAGTCATATTTTCAATCTTATTAGGACCTTTCAAATGGTTCTATTTTATTAGGCTCATTCATGAAAATCAAATGATTTTGATGTTTATATGATATCACTATTGCTTCTATGCTTGATTTGATCTAGTGATAGCATATGACATGTTTATGGGCTTGTAAACCTAGTGTTTAATCTAGAAAAAGAGCTATAAGTGTTTAACTCAACATGGTACAAGATAACCCTTATTTGGAGGTGTGAAGAAGCTTGTCCTTGGATCAAACCGAGTTAAATATCTTTGGTAAATGATCTAGACTAGACCAAATTTGGAAAAATGATCCCCACCTTATTGATTGACATTGATAATCTCGACCCTACAAGTAATACCATCTATATTTAGAACCTTTGTGGTCATTGATGACAAAGGGGGAGAAAAATAAAGATAAGGAGGAGAGAAACAAAGAGGAAAGAAACATAAAGATATCTTGACATATGACATAGGAGGAGAGATATGAAAAAGGAAAGGGATCAACTAAAATTTTAAAATTTTAAGCACACAAGTAGGGGGAGCAAGCTCATGAACTTGTATGGTGCATTTGAATGTGGATTTCGTATGTTTGCTTGCATGGCATAAGTATTAAATTTAAACATCCATGCTTGTGTGATGAATGTTAGTTGTAAGATCAAATGATGAAATGAAATCACTAGATAACTTTCATTTCCAAGTAAGCTTTTACAAGTGGTTTCTTTCTAAAGTATGTTTCCAAGTGATATTGAGTTAACCATGGTGCTAAGGATAGTATGTTGGTGCACTTCGATTGGTATCACGCTTCAAAGGTCCATCTCTTATACCTTAGCATCATTTGGTAGACATTGACTCCTATATTTCCTATCTAAGCATATGTGCAAGCTTCAATCCAAACTCTTAGCATATATGTAGGGGGAGAAATTGCTACCTTTTGGGGTTCATAAAACTTTTCCATATCCTTTTTACACATGGTAAAAATGCTTGGGCAAGCAACATAGATTCAATTAAATTTCAATTCATATCTTTGTGTAAGGGTTGTCATAAATTAACAAAAAGGAGGAGATTGAAAGCTCTAGTTTGATTTTGGTAAATTGATAAAACCCTAAGTGCTAACCTAGTTTATCAAGTGATCATGAGATATGTAGCACACCTCAAGTGGAGAAGCTAATAAAGATCATAACATGACAATGGTGATGGCATGGCGATAATCAATGGCTTAAACTTGAAAAGAAAAAAGAGAAAAACAAAAAGCTCAAGGCAAAGATATAATTTGTAGGAGCTATTTTATTGTGGTGATCAAGATACTTAGAGAGTGTGATCACATTTAGGTTCGATAGCTGTACTATTAAGAGGGGTGAAATTCGTATCGGAATGCGGTTATCAAAGTGCCACTAGATGCTCTAACTCATTACATATGCATTTAGGATCTAGTGGAGTGCTAACACCCTTGAAAATGTTTATGAAAATATGCTAACACATGTGCACAAGGTGACACACTTGGTGGTTAGCACACTTGAGCAAGGGTGAAGAGAATGGAGGAGATGCCAAAGTCGGTCAAGTGACCGGACGCTGGATCCAAAAGCACTGGACGCTGACTGCCTGCGTCCGGTCGCGCTGACTGGCGGTACAGTGGCTAGGGTTTACCACCGGACGCTGGGCTGTGTCCGGTCGAGGTGGACCAGGTAAACCGGTTTTTGACCCTTACTGTACTCGACCGGACGCTGAGGCTCCAGTGTCCGGTCAGTTTTGCCGGAGCGTCCGGTCAGCTTCATAGCCGTTGAAATCTGACGAACAGCGTTTGAAGCTGGTGACACATGGTGTCCATCAGTGGACCGGACGCTGACTCCAGGGTTCGGTTAGTTGGACCGGAACATCTGGTCAGAGCGCAGTGTGCCCAGTGAAGGGGTACAACGGCTCTATTTCGTGGGGGCTTCTATTTAAGCCCCATGGCCGGCTATGGCTCACATCTTTGGCCATTTTCATTGACATAGCAACCTTGTGAGCTTAGCCAAATCTCTCCCACTCATCTCCATCATTGATTCATCATCATAGTGAGATTGGGAGTGATCCAAGTGCATTGCTTGAGTGTTTGCATCTAGAAGCACTTGGTGTTTTGTTTTGCTGCGGGTTTCGCTTGTTACTCTTGGTGGTTGCCGCCACCTAGACGGCTTGGAGCAGCGAGGATCGTTGAGCGGATGGTGGTGATTGTCTCTGGCTCCGATCATGGTGATTGTGAGGGGTTCTTGACATTTTTTCGACGGAGCGCCAAAAGTTACTCTAGTAAATTGCTCGTGGCTTGTGTGATCCTCGTCTTGTATTGGTTGTGCGGCACCCTATTGAGGGTTTGGCGTGTGAAGCCAATTAGCGCGTGAACCTGCAAGTGAGTGAATCGTCACAACGAGTAGTAGCTTACCGGCAAGTAAGTGAACCTCGATAAAAATTATTGTGTTCATCCTTTGATTCTGAGGTGATTGGTCTTCATTGTTATTCATCCTTGTGACTGATTGGTTCACTCCTCTACATGGTGGTATAACTATCTTGATCGCTTTCTTTATTTTATTGCAAACTAGTTGACAAGCTCTTTAGTGTAACTAGTTGTGAGAGCTTGCTTTTTTAGTTGGTGTGGCTCTTTAGTTAGCCTTTGAGAGCACACTAACATAGGGTAGTGTCGTACCTCTTGTGTGAATCGATACTATCTAAACTAAAATTGTGGTAGGTGGCTTGCATTTTGAGTAGGCTAGCGCAACACTTGCTTCACCTCATAATTATCTAACCTTTTGTTAAGTGTTGTTGTAGAAATTTTTATTTGGCTATTTATCCCCCTCTAGCCATTAGGACCTTTTAGGCGGTGACTCATCGAAGTGGGCAGCGGGGAGTTGGGGTGGGCTGGATTGAGGAGCGGGTGTAGGAAGCAGCACGTGTGCTCTTGTATGAGCAGGCAGCGGCTGCGTTTCCTGTTTAGAGGACGGAGAAGAGGAGCTGACGTTTATGCCCGCGTGTAAGATTGAGGGAGAGAATAAGTGGGGTGACCGGCTAGGCTGCTGGTCATTTGGCCCAGAATAGCGTGGAGCAGCGTCCGGTTTTTTTACTAAAGTTGGGACAGGCGGCACTCCCAACTTTAGTAACCGCCGACGTATTTTACTCTAAAAAAAATACAAACCTTAAGGGCCTGTTTGGAATGCGGGATTTTTTTTCTATTCATACATTTTTCCTATGAAATTGAACTGGTTTCTGTAAAATTTTTGTGAAATTCGTGCGTTGCAAACAGGCCCTTAACTTTGTGGGCGTACACGTTCACGCAAGTTTCTCACTTTGCTTCGCACGATATTTTACCTCTCACTGACGTATCTTCTTTCTCCGGCCCTCTTTCGCTCGTAGGCTCCAAAGTCTAATAGCGCGATAGAGAGCAGCCGTAGAACTATATACAATAAAGGTGGTGCAGTACAAATGAGCTAATGACGTGAGCGATAGATGACATCTATTTTTTTTATTGTACATAAAAAAAAGAAAAATGACGGCATCTATCACTCACATCAGCTACAACAGCACCATCCTTTTTTTATTGTACATACAATACTCCCTGTGTCCTTTAAAAAAAATCATTCTCGCTTCAATACTCCCTGTGTCCTTTAAAAAAAATCATTCTCGCTTAAAAAAAGAACAACTTTTAAATTTTGATCAAATATATTTAATAAAATATTAATATCTATGATACATGATTAGTATCATTAGGTATATCATTGAATATACTTTCATAATAAACTTATTTAGAGATATAAATGTTATACGTATTTTCTATAAATCTAGTTATAATTAAAAAGTTTTTCAGCACGATTTCCACGTGGACTCTTTTTTTAAGTACACTCTATGGTCAGGGGAAGGGATAATTATCGTTAGAGAAAGACAAAACGAGAAAATTTGCGTGAAACAACCTCCTACGGGGATAGATACAGTGTACCAGTCTATGGTCAGGGGAAACAGGGATAGATTAAGGCTACGTTCGGTTACCTTGGATTTGGCCCAGGAACCATTCCAGCTTATGAAAACTATACAAATTGTGAAGCAATTCCAGCTGGAATCATTCCAGCCATTCAATCCACGGCAAACGAACGAGCCCTAAGGGGATATATACACTCTACCAGTCTATGGTCAGGGGAAACAGGATAGAGGGACGCACGGAGATTGAATTAATAAGGGAAGGGATGAGCGGTGAGAGAGAACGTGTGCATCGGTTTGTATTTTTCGTCTACTCTACAAGCTCCATAGACTGTTTCAACTCATGCAAGTCAATCTGTCATCTGTGTGTGCTCTTGCCAACTGAACCTGTTGACACCGTTTTTTGCACAATGATCAGAGTGAGCTAATCGGCAGGAAGAAAGTTACTGTATACACTGACAGCCGATGAAAAAACAGCTTGTAAAGATAATTGCCGATGAATGGTGGTGATCGATGGAGAGGTTGATTTAGACTCGGGCGTTGCCGATAAGGTTGGAGATGTTATTGTCGATGCCGATGAAGGAAGGCTTGAAGGCTACTGCCGATGAAACAGGAAGTATGCCGATGGAAAGGAGGTCGGTAAGATTTCTATCGTAATCGAGGCGGACAGGGAAATAGATAGGAGTTGATTTCCTTTTCTATATTTGTTAGAGTGTGATTCATGTAAGAGTCATGTGTTTTCTTAGATTTGGACTTGGTGTCCTAGTTGTGTTTGGCTATGCCTCTTTAGATCAGGGTATAAATATAGATTGAGGGGCAATGTAAAAAAAGGAATATCAAAACCAATTTTTACTCCTATTTTGCATCTACTTACTTTTCGGCGATTTCGTCAATTTGCATATTTTCCCTTTTTACGAGTTCTCATTGATTCGGCGAGTTGCATAGCTTTAGTGCGACCTTCGGCGATTCTCGAGTTTCGCGTGAGTACCTCTTGGCCGTGGCTTCCGGGCGTATCGCTGTTGTCAGGACCAAAGTGCTCGTATCTTCATCCTTGTCGATTAACAGGTCAAATCGACTGGCACGCTTTGGATATCGATTCGGGTATTAGCCCTTTGTATTTGCAGATCTACTTTTGCATCAACACATCTTTTGGCACGCTCGGTGGGACCAATCAATCCGATCAATATGTTCAATTCCGAGATCAATTCAGAGAACATTATCGCGGTATCAGAAGAAGATCTTAAGGAAGAGCAGAGGCAGGCTATGAAAAAGGCTGTAGAAGAATACAGGCAGCTTTGTCTGAAATCGTTTAGCCTGAACAAGAGTGGACAAGTCATCCAGAAGCAAGATTTATCGTTGCCTCGGTAGGTTACCTTTGACTCCAATCCTGGTAAACTTCAAGAGATGGTTAATTCTGTAGTAAATCATGCTTTAATTAATCATTCCAATGTGTTGTCCAATACTGTTCATAATGCTTGTGGTTCGAACTCTCAAAGAAGGACAAACGGCACCGCATTACGTTGGGCCTGCCTATCACCAACCAGAGCCGGCATCTGTTAATACTCTATCGGCTCCCTCGGCCGTTGTGGGTACAGAAGTTACTTCTCCTCCAGTATCGGCAGGCTTACCTAATATTCAATCTACACCGATACGATCAGATCCGATACTACCAGGAGGACGAGTTCAGCTTAATACAGATCTATCGGCATCAGCTATGTCAGGCCCTGTGTCTCAGAATAGCCAGATTCCTACTAATTGGTGGGGATATGGTATGCCTCTGGAGTCATCTGCTTTCAATCCTGGGTTACCTCAAGTATTTGACGTAGTAGGAAAAGCTCCTATACCATCGGCTGTTTTCGCCGATGGCTCAAGTGCCTCAATATGCCACAGCAACTACTGTGCAACCAACTCTAGGAGGTTTCCAGATGCCTTTGGTTCAAACACCCAATTCAAGTCCATCGGCAAGCTTACTGTCGATGCAGCAGAAAGCCCCTGCTATGAGTCAAACTATGGTTCAAGTTCATGCCTCAAGCTGGTTATAATTATCCAACAATGTCAGCAAATTACCAGTCATTGATAAGTTTTGTACCGATGAGTTCTAATAATGGTTGGCCAGGATAGTTACCTATTCAACATACAGTTTCAGCAAAATCAGCAGG
The DNA here is from genome assembly GCF_019320115.1 of Miscanthus floridulus. Taxonomy (NCBI): domain Eukaryota; kingdom Viridiplantae; phylum Streptophyta; class Magnoliopsida; order Poales; family Poaceae; genus Miscanthus; species Miscanthus floridulus. The sequence goes on along the minus strand of NC_089582.1, from coordinate 132,017,430 downwards.
TTGCAGGGGTTCAACAAGGTCATATGCAAGCTGGTTTCCTAGAATCAAGCATCGGCAGCTCAGCCGATGAATCCTTTCCAGCAGGTTAATGGACCACAAGTAACAGGCAAATATGCCGATTGCTGGAGATCGTGGGCCACAAAGATATGTGGAGGGATATCAGCAAGTACCTCCTGTAGAAATTTAGCTAGTTCGTCAGCAGGAGGCTGGTGCTTTTTGGGCCGATAAGATAGCAGAAATTATGAAGGATCAGTTTGGGATAAAGCCCAAGGTCAATACTTATTCTTATCGGACTCCTTACCCTCCTGCATATGATTTAATTCCTCTCCCAAATCGGTATAAGGTACCAGATTTCACTAAATTCTCTGGGCAAGATGATACATCAATAATGGAACACGTCAATCGCTTCATTATTCAATGTGGAGAGGCAGGTAGCAGAGATGAATTAAGAGTTCGATTATTTTCATCATCTTTGTCTGGATCGGCATTTACATGGTTCATTTCATTACCACCAAATTCTATTATTACCTGGGCTGATCTAGAAAAATAATTTCATAAGTATTTCTTTGCTGGAATTCATGAAAAGAAGCTTACCGATTTAGTAAAATTGAGACAGCGTAATGATGAATCGGTAGAAAGCTTTGTGCAAAGGCTACGAGATGTAAAAAATAAGTGCTACAGCCTGGTGCTGGATGATCGACAGCTTGCCGATTTGGCTTTCCAAGGGTTATTGCCACATCTCAAAGACAGATATGCTTCTCAGGAGTTTGAAAGCCTCAGTCATCTCGTGCAAAGGATCTCTGATCAAGATACTAGGGTTTTTGAACCTAAAAAGAATTGGAGTAAAAAAGTATCATTTGTTGAAGAAGTAGGAGATTCTGATTCTGATGAAGAACCAGTTATCGGCTTAGCTGAGTGGGTTAAGAATAAAAAGCCGATATCTTGTCCCTTTGGTCAAAAAGAGCCAGAAAAGTTTACCTTTGATATCACCAAGGCCGACAAGATATTTGATCTTCTGCTTCAAGAGGGCCAAATTAAGCTGTCACCTAATCATGTGATCCCATCGGCAGAAGAGTTGAAGAAGATCTTGTACTGCAAATGGCACAATGCAACTTCACACAGTACAAATGAGTGCAAGGTGTTCAGGCAACAGTTACAATCGGCTATTGAATCTGGGAGAATTAAGTTTGGTACTTCCAAGGCCCTAGAAGCCGATGAAAATTGATCAACACCCTTTTCCAGCAAATATGTTGGAGGCCAAAGGGAAGACCAAGGTATTGACGTCAGAGGCTGCTGAGAAAAACGCATCAGTGGATCCCCAACATCGGATAACTACCGATGATGCAAAAAGTAAGGGTTTGCTGGGAGAAAGCAGTAGTTCCAAAAATCCTCCTCGACCTGGCATTGTGATTACCCATCGAAGGCAGCAGGAGAGTTGGCGTCAGCGAAATGACCGATATCGACAACAGCAAGAAGAGAGACGTCGGGAAGAATGACAATCGGCATAAAGATCATTGGAGGTGCCCGTTTTTCATCCATTGCTGGGAAGAAGGTATTAAATTGCCAACTGTTGAAAATTGCCCTGAGTGCAATGGTTATTATGGGGTCAATCGGTCAGAAAGGAGGTTTCAACCTAGCGATCAGGGTTTATTTATTAATGAGCCGATCAGAGGCAGAGCATCAGTGCATGATCGGCTGGGGGGCAGACTAAGTGTACATGAGAGGCTTGGTAAACGCGCTGGATATTTTCCAAGGAATCAAGAGGAGCTTGAGGAGATGGCAAACGCAAGAGTTCCCGATGAAGAAATATTCTACTAGGGACCCTAATATATGCCAGTGTAGAATCAACTAGGACCTGTTATCAGCCGGTTTGGAAAACCAAGTTTCCTCGATGGTGCCTGGAGGGTCTGACAAAGACACAGAGAAGGAGGATGCAACAGTGAGCATCAGGAGGATTTATAGCAAGAGGAAAATTCTTCCAATGAGAGGTCCGGTCATCAGCAGTGGCAGGTAAAACACAAAAATAAGGGTCCATCGACAGATAGTTAATATGGTATTCATGTTGCCGATGGAGTTTTTGGCACTATCTGATAATGAGGAAGAAGTTGTTCTCTCTGATCAAGTAGCTCAGTTGACACTAGATCCAATGATGGCAGTTTTTGAGAAACCTACTGATGACGAGAGACAGCATCTTAAGGCTTTGTTTGTGAAAGGTAGAGTTGATGGGCAGCCTGTATCTAAGATACTTATCGACGGAGGGGCTGCTGATTAATATTATGCCTTATGTGATGTATCGGAAACTTGGTAAGGGAGATCAAGACTTGGCCAAAACCGATATGATGCTGAAGGATTTTGAAGGCAATGTGTCACCAGCTAAAGGGGCGATATGTGTCGAATTGACTATCGACAGTAAAACCTTGCCGACGACGTTCTTCGTTATTAATGGCAAGGGTGCATATAATCTGCTTCTAGGGAGGGATTGGATTCATGCTAATTGTTGTGTTCCTTCTACAATGCATCAATGCCTCGTACAGTGGATTGGGGATAAGATTGAGTTTGTCCCTGGTGATTCTTCTTATATCATTGCATCGGCAGAAACAGATACTTATGAGCGAACTAAGTGCATATCAGGAGAAGTTTGGGAAAAAGAGTTCCTTAGAGTTGCTGATTATGAAATTCCACCGATCCAAGCAGTCGGTTATGAAGAAGAGTTTTAATGGATAGGTTTGCCGATGATGGAAAATTAGGTCAAGGGTTCACATCGGCAGATGATTTAGTAGAAGTAGATATTGGTGATGGCGATAGGCCAAGACCTACTTTTATTAGTGCTAAGTTAGATTCCAAGTGTAAGCAGCAAATGACTGATTTGTTAAAAGAGTATAAAGATTGTTTTGCTTGGGATTATACTGAAATGCCTGGATTAGACCGATCGATAGTTGAACATCGGTTACCTATCAAATCTGGATTTCGGCCATATCAGCAGCCAGCGCGCCGATGCAAGCCCTAATATACTTCCTGACATTAAGGCCGAAATAACTAAATTAATTAAGGCAAAGTTTATTCAGGCAGTGTCGATATGCAGAGTGGATCTCTAATGTGGTTCCTGTTTATAAGAAAAATAGGAAAACTTCATGTTTGTATTGATTTTAGGAATCTTAACAAAGCCACACCGATGGATGGCTATCCAATGCCGATTGCTGATTTATTGATTGATGCTGCAGCCGGACATCAAATTATCAGCTTCATGGATGGTAATGCAGGTTACAATCAAATATTCATGGCTGAAGAAGATATTCCCAAGACTGCTTTCAGATGTCCAGGTCATGTAGGGTTGTTTGAGTGGGTAGTCATGACGTTTGGTTTGAAAAATATCGGCGCTACTTATCAAAGAGCTATGAACTTTATTTTTCATGAATACATCGGCACATTAGTGGAGATCTACATTGATGACGTAGTGATTAAGTCTGGAGATATCACAAAACATCTAGCCAATTTACGAAAGATATTGGAGTGCACAAGGAAGTATGGATTGAAGATGAATCCTAATAAATGTGCATTTGGTGTATCGGCAGGTCAATTTTTGGGTTTTATGGTGCATCAGCGGGGTATCGAAATCAGTAGGAAGTCTATTGATGCAATTAACAAGGGTGGTTGCTCCTGCCACTAAAACTGAATTGCAATCTTTGATCGGTAAGATTGATTTCATTAGAAGATTCATATCTAATCTGTCAGGAAGGATCAAGGCTTTCAGTCTATTACTTAAATTGAAAGCCGATCAGGAATTTGTATGGGGAGCTGAGCAGCAGTTAGCCCTAGATGAGATTAAGAAATATTTGACAATCCTCCAGTGCTAGTTCCACCTCAACATGGGAAACCTTTCAGGTTGTATTTGTCAACTGATGATACCATTATCGGTTCAGCTCTTATTCAGGAATTTGAAGGGAAAGAGCGTGTTATTTATTATTTGAGCAGAAGATTAGTGGATGCTGAGACCAGGTATTCGGCCATTGAAAAATTATGTTTGTGTTTATATTTTTCTTGTGCCAAATTAAGACATTATTTGTTATCTGCCGAATGTACGATCATATGCAAAGACGACGTAGTCAAGTATATGCTGTCAATGCCGATATTAAGTGATAGAATCGGCAAGTGGATTTTAGCATTATCAGAATTTGAACTACGTTACGAATTGACTAAGGCAGTTAAGGGGCAGGTTATGGCCGATTTTGTCACTCAGCATTGTAACACAGTGGACTCTCTGGAGGTTGCTCCTTGGACGCTTTTCTTCGATGGGTCCACATGTGGCGAAGGAGCAGGTATCGACATTGTGTTGATTTCACCTCAAGAAAGGAAGTATGAGTTTTCATTGCCGATTGTTGCTACATCGACAAATAATCAGACTGAATACCAAGCCTTGATAAAAGGGTTAGAATTGCTGAAGGAGATACGTGCCGATGCTGTTGAAATCTTTGGTGATTCTATGCTAGTTATAAATCAATTGGCTGGGATTTATGAATGTCGAAGTGAAGTTTTAATTTCGTATTATGAAAGTGTCGATGTTTTACCACCGATAGCCTGCCACGGGGATACCCGGGGCAGTATGTTCGGGCTTCGGCGTATGCCGAACTCGATGGTTAACGCAAGACACAGTCGATTTATCCTGGTTCAGGCCCTCGATCGTAGATCAAGTAATAACCTTACGTCCAGTCAGCGTTAGCCTTTGCGTTGGATTGATTGTCAAGTGTTATGTTGTACAATGGTCCTCTCGTCTCAGGAGTCCTGCCCTCCTTTATATAGTCAGGAGGCCAGAGTCCTAGTCCGTTTACAATGAGATTTCCTAGTAGGATTACTTAATAGCTATACTACTAAGATTACATGGGGAGAATCCTAGTTGGACTAGATATTCTCTCTCCCTTGCGGGGTATCCTGTGGGTCCTGCATCGACAAGCCCCCAAGCACTTCATGGTTGAGCTCCAAAAGTCTTGCTTTTGCTTCTTCAAGTCTTGTTGAGTAGGAACAAAATGTCATCCGAGTACTTTCTGGAGTGAAACCTTGTAGCGCTTCTTGGGATCTTCGAGTGGTGAGTGCTTTTTGAAGAAAAAGTACATCCACCTGGTTGTAGCCCCCGAGCCTCTCGCTATTTGGAACAAGGAGCTGGAGGATCTTGTCTTGAAGTTGCTCTAATTGTTCGTTGAAGTTTTATGAAAAAAGAACTCGAATATGGCTCGTTCCGGGTTCTTTTTGTCGTAGTGTCTTGAAGTGATCTGCGTTGAGGAAGTCTTTTGGTGACGTGTGCTTTTTCGAAGAAAAAGTGCACTCACTGAGTGTAGCCCCCGAGCCTCTTGCTATTTGGAACAAAAAGTTGGAGGGTCTTGATTCTTGTCTTCAAAAAATTCTGTGGCTATGTATCCTACTTTCTCCGAGTTCTTCTCTTTTAGAAAAGAAGTCGGATGAAGAGTCTTGATGTGTTGTCGTCGTTGTAGTCTTGAGCTTCTTGTATTCTTGGTCCTTTGTCTTTGGTTCCGAGCCTCCGGGGGGTAGTTGAAATGAAAGGCCGAGCTCCCTAGCTTAGTGTTGATTAAGCTACGATGTTGGCCGAGGCCCCGAGCGTATATCCATGTTGTTTTGTTCGGGAAGAACTCGGATGCGAGGTCTTGGTGTATTCTTTGATAGTCTGCTGTTGTCAGATGTAGTTGTATGGTGGTGGTTGAGTGTAAATGCCTTTTGTTCACGGGTTGTACTGTGCTGGTATATTCTTCTAAATATGCCCATCTTCGAGTACTGCCTCTTCTCGCCTGAGTCGTCCATTATTGTGTCCTGTCTTTTCACTGTGTCCTTTGTTAGGCTTATTTCGTTGGTACTCCTAGTCCATGTGCGTCGATCCTTTGGTCTATAAATACTGTCCCGGAGTGCTTGTTTTCATTCATTGGATACTCTGTTGAAACCTTGGTGGTCATGAACATGGTAGTTTGTGAAGTAGAGCAGCCCCCGGGCATGTTTTGTAGTTTCTGTGTGTCTTGTCATAGCTGGAGGAAGTCTTGTGATAGGGATTAGAGGTAGGCTAATCTCGCGACAGCATTGTGCCAGGATGTACGTGGTGGTACCTTAGGAAAGCACAAGCGCCACTCAAGAAAGCACTCGGATGCCGAGTCATAGCACGGAAAAACTAACACTACGGACCATTGTACAACACAACACTTGACAATCAATCCAACGCAAAGGCTAACGCCGACTGGACGTAAGGTTATTACTCGATCTACAATCGAGGGCCTGAACCAGGATAAATCGATTGTGTCTTGCGTTAACCATCGAGTTCGGCATACGCCGAAGCCCGAACATACTGCCCCGGGTACCCCCGTGGCAGGCTATCGGTGGTAAAACATCGACAGCTGGCACGCCAGGTAGGGTTGTAGATAGTCTAAATATTGATATTTCCCTTTCTGATGACAACGCCTGACTCAACTGAGCGTCCTCTTGTAATATTACACTTCCTTTTAAATGAAGATTCTGTCGATGCTTTACCACCGATAGCCTGCCACGGGGGTACCCAGGGCAGTATGTTCGGGCTTCGGCGTATGCCGAACTCGATGGTTAACGCAAGACACAATCGATTTATCCTGGTTCAGGCCCTCGATCGTAGATCGAGTAATAACCTTACATCCAGTCGGCGTTAGCCTTTGCATTGGATTGATTGTCAAGTGTTGTGTTGTACAATGGTCCTCTCGTCTTAGGAGTCCTGCCCTCCTTTATATAGTCAGGAGGCCAGAGTTCTAGTCCGTTTACAATGAGATTTCCTAGTAGGATTACTTAATAGCTATACTACTAAGATTACATGGGGAGAATCCTAGTTGGACTAGATATTCTCTCTCCCTTGCGGGGTATCCTATGGGTCCCGCATCGACAGAAAGGTGTTTGCAACTGTTGAAAGGATTTAGAGATTTTCGTCTTGAACATATTTCTCGACTGCATAATGAGGAGGCTAATCGACTAGCTCAGCATGCTTCAGGGTATTAGCCTATTCAGGAAGTGCTAACATCGGCAGTTGATACCGATGACTGGAGGAAGGAGATTATCGATTATTTAAAGGATCCATATAAAAAGGTTGAAAGACGTATAAGGTTCCAAGCTACCAAGTATGTGCTCCTCGATGATGAATTATATTATCGAACTATAGATGGAGTTTTACTTAGATGTGTTAGCAGTGATGAATTGAAAAGCTTGATGGGTGAAATTCATGAAGGAGTGTGTGGGCACATCAATCGGCTTTCAAGATGAAGTGGATGATCAGAAGGAATGGATACTATTGGTCGACTATTCTTGAAGATTGTTTTAAATATTTTAAAGGATGTCAGGGGTGTCAAAAGTTTGGTAATATTCAAAGAGCGTCTGCATCGGCTATGAACCCTATAATCAAACCTTGGCCGTTCCGGGGATAGGCTATCGATCTCATTGGTCAGATTTATCCGCCATCAAGCAAAGGACATAAATTTATTCTAGTTGCTACCGATTATTTCACAAAATGGGTTGAGGCAATTCCTTTAAAAAGGTGACATCGGCTAATATGATCAATTTTGTGAAAGAGCATATTGTTTACCGATTTGGTATTCCTCAGACTATCACTACCGATCAGGGCACTATGTTTATATCAGGAGAATTTGATGAGTTTACTGTAGGTATGGGAATTAAAGTTTTAAATTCTTCTCCATATTATGCTCAAGCAAATGGTCAGGCTGAGGCTTCTAACAAAGGGATCATCAAACTCATTAAGCGCAAAATTGAAGAAAATCCTAAGAGGTGGCATACAGTATTAAATGAAGCCTTGTAGTCATATCGGATGTCATATCATGGTGCAACCAAAGTGACGCCTTATCAGTTAGTATATGGACACGACGCAGTATTGCCTTGGGAAATTAAAACTGGCTCTAGGCGAATACGTTCTCAAAATCAGCTGACAGCCGATGATTATGATACTCTTATGATGGATGAGTTGGAAGATGTGGCGGGTCATCGGTTAAGGGCTCTAGTTAGCATCGAAGAAAATAAGAAAGGAGTAGCCAGATGGTATGACAAGAAGGTGAAGGTAAAGGAGTTTGCCGATGGAGATCTGGTCTGGAAATTGATTTTACCGATTAGGACTAAAAGTTCAAAGTTCAGAAAGTGGTCTCCTAATTGGGAAGGTCCATATCGGATAAATTAGTCTATTCCTGGTAACACATATATTCTAGAAACCCTCGAAGGGGTCGTGTTTCCCAGAGCGTTAAATGGAAAATATTTAAAGAAATATTACCCTAGTATCAAGATGGATGCATAAAAGTATAAGTGCCGATAACAGTCCTATCGGCTAGAATTATACAAGGATGTCAATGTCTCGTAAAGTGCCGATGCAATAGACAAGATGTACAAGTTTAATAAGGATTGGATAGTCAATATCGCACGCAGGCGAATTTGGCCGGCTTCCTTCATTTTTTTGATGTCTTCATCGGCAGCACCTTCCACAGGCTTGAGTTTTTTCTTCATGGCCAAGGCTTTGCGAGCCTGGGTGTCTCTTTCTTGCTGAAGGGCCTTGATGGCATTGGGTAGCTGGCTTTCTTCTTGTTGAGCATGAGTTAAGGCTGCCTCGACTTCTTTCAATTCAGCCAATAGAGCCATCTTCTTTGCCGATAAATCTAAGATTTTCTGCTTAAGTTCAGCGCCCGAAGTCTGCAAGTTGTCGATGCCCTTGTGCTTCTCATCAGCAATTTGTTTTAGTTGTAGCATCTCTTCTTTGAGTTGAGCCTGAGCTACTCTATCGGCAATGAGTTGAGCAGCCCGTTGATATTGCAGTTGGTGGCTTTCTAAATGGGCTGCTGGGAAGAGTACTTCTTCAACATCGGCAGGGACCTAGCCACGGATTGTTTTGAAAATTGCCTTTGCGGGGTCTGAGTCATCTACCAGTTGGGCGGTATCCTGCTGTAACAAGTTTAGGAGAGCTTCCAACTTGGACTTAGTTTCTGCCGATATTGTTCCCAGTGCAAGGGAAGAACTTGTTTCCTCTCCATCATCGTCAGAAACGTCAATGGCAAAGGAGAATAGGCCGTTTGGGGAGTCTTGTTCCTGAGGAAAAGAAAAGGAGGTCAGTTAAGGATAAGTATGAGTATTATAAATCAACTAGGTCAATCGGTTTACCTGTTTCAAGGCAATTTCCTGTGCTTGACTGGAGGAAGCAGCCTAGAGTATGCCGTGTGGAGGATCGGCTGAGCTTGCCGATGGGATATCCTCTGTGACCTCATCGGTGGTTGGCTCTTGGGGTATGATGACCGATGACATTGGGGCAGATGTGGGGATCGGCATGGACTTCTATCATTTTGGCTGTGCCTCGACATCTGTTAAGGCTTTGCGCTTTGCTTGGGCATCAGCAACGGTTGGCTGCGGGGGCATCGGCACTTGTTGGTTATGAAACTTGGACATCTAGTACGCTTGCCGATGTACCCATTTGTTGCTACAAAACAAGTGTAAGGTATGATATTTAACAGATAAAATGTAAAATCAAAGGGGTACCTCTGAAGGTTTGTTAGAAGAAGTGGTGCTTGATATTGGAGGAATTGCTGATGATGATCCAGCAGCGGCTCTTACCCCTTGATGATTAATGTTAATACAGTTTGTGATCGGCATAAGTAGAAATAAACAGGGTTGTTACCTTGAATGCCTTGACCAAGGTTGTAGCAGCAGCCGATGGAGTGGCCCTAGCTGTAGCCAATTTGGACTTGGAGGTGATGGTCTTGGTACGGATCTTCTGGTGAGTCAAAGCAGCTAAGGTGGGGGCGTTGTAGCCGATCGGTGATATCGGGGAAACAGGCTGAAGATCGAAGGGTTTCCCACTTTTGCTCATAGTTGGTGCTGGGTTGTTAACCTGTCACGAGAAAGTTAGTTACCGATATATGAAAGAAAAAAGCAGAAGGGAGCTAAAAGGAACTTACTGCGTCATCGGGAATGGCGTATTCAGGGTCGATCATGTGCCGATATGTGTGAGCAGATGTTGCAAACAGCTGTTCTCTCCACTCTCGCCACCATTGCTTATATGATTCGGTGATGAAAGATACTGGCGTCCAGACGGATATATCGACATTTGTAGTATCGGCATCGGGGGAGAGTTGCACTACCCTGCTCCAATCTGTTCTGCAGGTGATTGTTTCTCTGGGTTTGATCACATCGGCAAAACAAAGTTTGATTGGCAGTTGTCCAAAAGCCAATTGACGGGATACTGCCGATGGGTTGTAAAACTCATACGTGATATTGGTGTTTTTCCCGCTACCGAATGTGTTTACTAGAATTGCCCTGGGAGTAATGATGGCCATCATGAGTTCATTATCCTGATTCAGAGTGTCATCGGCAAAGTTGAAAAGAATGGGGAATCTGTTTTCTTCGTCAATATAAGGTACCCAGGCCCTATGATCACGAGAAAGACCATTGTAGAAGCTTTGAAAGAATCTGCCGATCTGGTCTTCATTGGCCTCTGTTCCAGGGAGGACAATTATGGCTTCACCGAAATTGAGGGGTGAGCGTGTTGCCGATTCCTCGTCCCCAAGCACATGGTCTTCAGCAATTTCTCGTGGGAATTGTTGGGCAAAGAAGTCTCATTGCAACCGTTTGTGCATATGGGTATTCAGCCACATGTTGATGAACCACCACGGGCCTCCTAAGTGGCCGATGGGTTCGTCAAGCAAAAGTTTCTAAGACACTTGATGAAGAAGATGATAAGTGGAGCTCAGAAGGTATCGGCCAAGAGGGAACCTTACACCATTGGCCAAGAGTTCAGCAGCGGGGAGGAAAGCGTTGGTTGGTCCTACTGATCGACCACAGAAGATAAATTTTTCTAACCATATATTCAAGAATGTGGCATGTTCCCTCTGGTTAACTGTCCCAGTCTTCTGGCATTCTTGAATGTATCCTGTCCAACCGCCGATGTTGCGGGTATTCACCCTATATTCAGATTTTCTGCCATAGATGGAGCCTTCATTGGCAGTTGAAATATCCAAACCAGTGAGCATGTAGACATCGGCAAGTGTGGGAGTAGCTGGGCCATGTCCAAATATAAAAGTGTTTGTTGTGTCTGACCAGAAGTAAGCAGCTGCAATCATCATTGACTCATTCTTCTGCATATCGGCAATAGATAGCCTAATGCATTGGTCTAGCTTCCGTTCTGCCCAGTGTACTTGCATCGACCTATTAACCCTCAAGTACCAATCTTTCCACCCTTTGGTGGTTTTGGGCCAAGATCGGAATGTATCTTTTCATAAATTCAGAGAGAAATTTTGGGCTCTAAAGGGGATTCTGTTAACCTCTGCATTAATCAGATCAGTTGGATCTGGGTTGCCCATTGGTCCTAGGCATTGGACATGCGGCTAATCGATTGGAATAACTAATTTGTTGTGCAATTCCTAAGTTTAAAGGATTCGGAGAACAAAAGAAAAGAAAAATCACCAACTGTATGAACTTGCAAAAATTAGGAGAATCGAGGTAAAAGGTAACGGAAGTGGAACGAACCGCAGGGACGTCGAAGTTGATTGCCATTATCTTAAGGAAGATGGGGGCACGAGCCGGAGACTTGAGGTTAACGCTGGAGAAGAGTTCTTGTTGGTTGAGGTCGCGCAGTTGTTCGTCGGAGTCGCCGCCGGAAAGAGAAAATATCAAAGATTGGAGTCTGAGGGTAGAAGACGAGCGTTCCGGAGAAATCTATTTATAAGCCGCTTGGAGTAGGGGTATTTTGGACTTATCTCTATGCCGCGCGCATGTAGGTCGAGGTGGTTCAGATGGATATGGTAACTGTTCGCACGATAATCAGGGGATTGTACAGATGAGTTGATGGCAAGTAATCATGACTTGGAAGAGATATCGGTACAGGATATTTTAATTCTGAAAGTGGCAGCATTATTATGTTAGGATCTTACCGATGGATTATTGTTTCGGTATCTTAACCATAATCAAGGCAAGAGTGGTTGGCGATTGTGCGATATTTACTGAGGTGCGTGAATCAGGATTAGATTTGATTAGATTTGATAACAGATCAAGTTTTGGCTTGGAGGATGAGTTACGGTAATTGGGCGAAGGCAAACGTTATCTGGAGTAAATTTCGGAGCATTAATGGTTTTATACTCCGAAATTGGGGGGCATGTGTTGACACCGTTTTTTGCACAATGATCAGAGTGAGCTAATCGGCAGGAAGAAAGCTACTATATACACTGACAGCCGATGAAAAAACAGCTTGTAAAAATAATTGCCGATGAATGGTGGTGATCGATGGAGAGGTTGATTTAGACTCGGGCATTGCCGATAAGGTTGGAGATGTTATTGTCGATGCTGATGAAGGAAGGCTTGAAGGCTACTGCCGATGAAACAGGAAGTATGCCGATGGAAAGGAGGTTGGTAAGATTTCCATCGTAATCGAGGCGGACAGGGAAATAGATAGGAGTTGATTTCCTTTTCTATATTTGTTAGAGTGTGATTCATGTAAGAGTCATGTGTTTCCTTAGATTTGGACTTGGTATCCTAGTTGTGTTTGGCTATGCCTCTTTAGATCAGGATATAAATATAGATTGAGGGGCAATGTAAAAAAAAAGAATATCAAAACCAATTTTTACTCCTATTTTGCATCTACTTACTTTTCGGCGATTTCGTCAATTTGCATATTTTCCCTTTTTACGAGTTCTCATTGATTCGGCGAGTTGCATAGCTTTAGTGCGACCTTCGGCGATTCTCGAGTTCCGCGTGAGTACCTCTTGGCCGTGGCTTCCGGACGTATCGCTGTTGTCAGGAACAAAGTGCTCGTATCTTCATCCTTGTCGATTAACAGGTCAAATCGACTGGCACGTTTTGGACATCGATTCAGGTATTAGCCCTTTATGTTTACAGATCTACTTTTGCATCAACAGAACCCAAACTCATGCATTTCATCTATCGAATATCTAAGGGATATCTAGAGAGACTGAGAGAGTATGGAGTATGGAAGCCAAACAGAAATATCTCAGCACATTGTTGAATTACAAACGAAAGAACAAAAATGAAAGCCAATCTCTAGCTCCCGTGGACTATTCAGAGGAACACAGGCGACCAGCTTAAGCTGCACCTCGTCAGCCAATCCTGGTGTTGTCCCTGCCAAACACAAGCGTCGTTCCCCAGTTCACCGCCACGTAGAACCTGTTCCTCCAGCTCACCACTCGCGTCAGGTACGCTGACCGCCACATCAGCCAACTGAGGAAGCCAGCCATCGACACTCCCTTGGCATCCTGCAAATGCGAAAACCATTTGTCAAATCCTAGCACTAATATCTCATGCCACATTTTTACTGATCAGGTAGGAGATTAATGGCTCAGCGGCAGTGCCTTGTTCTCCCTGAGGTCGACGAGCGCCTTGTACCGGCCGACGGACGCCATGCTGCCGATGTGCTTGTACACGAACGGCTCCCCGAGGTCGGCCTTGCCGGCGCAGTGCGCATTGCCGCCGTTCTGCGCCGCGACCCTCCCGAGCAGACGCGCCAGGTAGCGGCCCTCCCGCTCCGCGACCTGAGCCAACGCCGGGAGCACCGGCTTGCCGGTCCCCTCCAGGAACCCCGCGCAGTCGCCCAGCGCGAACACGTCCGGGGCCGTGGGCACGCGGAGCCACTCGTCTACGCCGATCCTACCGCCAGGGGACTTGGGCAGGTCCAGGGACTTGACGAACTCCGACGGGCCGACGCCCGTGGACCAGACCAGCAGGCCGTAGGGCACGCGGGTGCCGTCGCTCAGGGTGATCTCAGTGGGCTTCACCTCCTTCACGATGCCTCGCACCAGATTAACTCCATACTGTCACAGATGCAGCACAAAAGATTGATTAAGCCCTGAGATCACATTAATTAATCTGAATTTGCGAGAATGTTACACTTCAGAGTGTCATCACAGAAATAAGCCTATGTTACCTTTGATAGGTGATTCATCGCGTACTGCCGCAGCCCGATATCGAACGATGACAAGATCTCGTTTGCCTGGAAAGAACAGGTCATAAACGATGAGATGATCAGAAACTTCTTCAGTAAGTCCGATCGATGCATATATACTAATACTCTAGATTATGTATGTAATCGGTTCATGAGGTGCACTGAGTACGTACCTCGATGAGGGTGACCTTGACGTAGTCCTTGACGTGCGCGTACCTCTGGCGCACGTCGCGCGTGATGAAGTCACTGAGCTCACCGCTGAACTCGACGCCGGTGGGCCCTCCGCCGACGACCACGCAATGCAGGAGCCGCTGCTTCTCTTCGTCAGACAAGCCTAGAGAGCACAGTGCTTGATCATCATCACAACCAAAGTTTGCAATGCGTGCAAGCTAAATAGCTAATAATGATCAACGCGCGTAACTAATGATGATGGACGTATTTTCCCTGAAGAGAGGTGTGTACGTGAACCGATGTTGTGTTGTTACCTGGATTCTCGGCGAGCATGAGGTTGGTGAGCAGCTTCCTGCGGATCTCCTGTGCGTGGCTCACCTCGCGGAGGAAAATGGCGTTCTCCTGGACGCCCTTAATGTTGAAGGTGAGCGGCTCGGCGCCGCTCGCGATCACCAGCTTGTCATAGGCGATCTTGAACTGGTACGGGTCGCTGGGCAGCTGTGCGTCGCCGGACGCGGCCGTGCAGTACACCTCGTGCGCCTTGGTGTCGACGCCGGTGCAGGAGGCGAGGAAGAAGTAGGAGCCGGGGTGGGTGGCGAGCGCCGATTGGATGCGGCTGACGGGCTCGACGACGGAGCGGAACTCGAGCGTGCCGACGCACGTGGACGCCAGCAGCGGCGTGAACACCATGTGGTTCCGGGGGGACACGCACACGACGTCGTAGAAGCGCGTGTCCACGTCCTTGAGCAGCCGGCACGCTGCCCACCCGGTGCCCAGGACCACGACGCGGGGCTTCTCCCCTGGCCGCGTCGGGCCGAGGCTCGGCATCTGGCGAGGCGGCGACGTCACAGGCTCGTGTTCCCTCGTCTCCGCGTCCGAGAGCTCCGCCGCCACTGCCGCGGACGACGCGGGGTGCAGCCTCGCGGGCGTGGTGACGATGCCCCTGCTCGGCGGCTGGAGGAGGTGGCCCGCGGACCTTGCCGCGAGGCTGTGGAGCGACGACGGGTGCTGGCCCCGGGCGCGGGACAGCGCGGCGGCACTGCGCATCGCGGAAACCGCCTCCGCGGGCGACTCGCCGCCGACGCCGCCCTCGTAGAGGGTCCTCGACAGGGACTGCGACAGCGACAGCTGCGCTCCCCTCCCGATCCTAGACCACGCCGCCGCCATCTACGGGAGTAGCTGCTTCAAGCGTGCGAGGGAAGTACAGTATATATCAGAGAAGGGCCTGCAAAACGGAAGTCCAGCCAAATTGCATTCAGCAATGTGTGCATAACTGACAACAAATCTGCACGAGAATTTATATGTGTAGACAACGGAAGCAGAGCAAAAAGGACATGTGACGAATGCGAATTGGCTTTGGTTCGATGCGCATTTTTCCTGGGAAGTTTCGGTGTTATGAGAAGGGACATGTGGTTAGGACGCTGATATTGACCAGCCTCCGAGGAATCTGGAACTGACGAACTATGCATCTATCTACGAATTGTACTCCAAGTAAAAGCAGTCAAAAGTCAAATTGTTCTCCAAGAAATTTGCCGAGGAGAAGAACAGGGCCTTGTTTAGATCACCTCCAAATGTAAGTTTTTTCACTCTCTCTCCGTCACATCAATTTTTGGACGCATGCATGGAGCATTAAATATAGGTAAAAAAATAACTAATTATACAGTTTGGTTGTAAATCACGAGACGAATCTTTTGAACCTAGTTAGTCCATGATCGGACAAAGTTTGTCAAATACAAATGAAACATGCTACAGTATCCAGATTACAAAAATTTGCGATCTAATCAAGGCCCAAGTACAAGCCCTTGGCAAATCAGCGACGACGGTGGAACGCGCGCATGTACCACGTCGTGCAAGAGGAATATACGGGTGGACTCATTAGTTATCACGCGCATGGAAAACAACATTTGTACAAAGTAACCAAGAAATCAAAAGTAGCCGCAGTTGATGGCGCGTTGTGCCCGCCGCCGCCGCCGCCGGGGAGTTTCGTTCATGGTTCCAATTCCCCCTCAGCCCTCGATCGTGCAAAAACCCTAGAGCCCCAACTTTCGTGGATGGCCATTCGAGAACGCACACAAACGCCGGTAAAAGTTTCGAAGAATTACCGTGGGAAGATGACGAGGAAGGCGACGGGGGGAAGGGAGAATCATCCCACGACGTCACGGCCCGTCGCCATCGATCGACTCTCGGACTAATTGAAGAATTGAAGATTCCAACAGCAGCAGCGCCGCGAAATGGACAGCTGGTGGTGGTGTATAACTGTATAATATGGGAAGAAAAGGGGGGGGCAAGGATTTCGGAAAGATCTGGAGAGACGGGGCCGTGCGCGTGTTCCTGCCTCATTTTATATTCCTGACTTGCCGGAGGGGGATCTCGCGGCTCGCGGCGGGGAGGCCTCGACTTGCGTAGCAAGAAGAACAAAACGACCGGGACCCCACAAAACCTCTCGCCTACCCGGGTCCCTGCGTGCAGTGAAGGCGCGCTAACGGCTAGGACTCCGTCAGCGGCTCAGCGCTTAGCTGTCGCGGCCTGTCACCGGTCGCCAGGCGCCCAGATACTTGCGGCGCACCCTGCTGGTCGGCGCGGAGCGTTTCCACGGACGTTGTATTGTGCCTTTGCGCTAGGTCACCATGTCCCAAAATAAAATTGAGTCTGTCTAGCGGAACAATCCAGTGTTTTTGAAAGCTCCTCCCAACTGATTTTTGTCTATACATTTACACCGTCTTTTAGTTATGTTTATATTATCTTATTACTATGTTTACACTGATTTCTTCAGTGTAATTTATCGAATAGAGTGATGTAATTTTAGGATAACACTATGGATTGCAAATCTCAAAGAAATATATACCGTTTGTACCCCCTACTATGAACCTTTCAGTGTTAATAACACGAGCAGCAGTAAATTGGACGTAGGGACATTCTGCCGAACCAGTATAAACCTTGTGTCTTTTAGCACACCATCCGGGCCCAACGCGCAACAAATACAAATTTATTAGTTGGTATTTATTGGAAACATCGACAGTTGACGCGTCAGGTAGGGGACCTTTGCACGTTCCGATGTTAAACATCAGACCACGGATGGCTAGCCACGGAATTAGCTGGGTCCCGGGCGCACACGTGCGTTTCGGTGATCTGAACTTCATCATCATGGTGGGAGGAGAGTTGGCGTTGGCTCACGCCGCCATACAACCTCTTCCCTCCATCGGCCTCAACTACGGGAGGCTTGAGCGCCAGCTCGACGTCTCCTTTAGACCCTAGTCGTCCAGGGAGGACCCACGCCGCCTCACCCTCTCTCTAGAACACCCCGCACGAAGCACCTCGGCAGTGCTTTCGTTCGGTCTGCACAACGCCGCGGCGACCGCCAACCACTTTGTGGCACAGCGCATGATCCCATTCTCCACGAACAACGAGTTCATAGGAGTGATCGAACAAGTCACGGAATCTCTCCACGGCCTCCTCGCAGAGGAGCCGGGTCGCCCTTTGTCGACGAAATATGGTCGGCAGTCTACCTAGGGGTATACCCAAGGTAGTAGATTATCGGCAGACAGATGCACAAGCCCCCAAACAAGACGGTGACGCAAGACAGACACGATGTTTTATCTAGGTTCGGCCGCCAAGAAGGCGTAATACCTACGTCCTACGTCTGATTTGTATTGCTGTATGTCAATGAGAGATGATTTTTAGAGGGGTCCCCTGCCCGCCTTATATAGTCCGGGGGGCAGGGTTACAGATCTAGAAACTCATCCTAGTCAGTTATAATTGCCATATGTGGCCGGACAAGGATTCCTATTCTAACCAACTAGGATCCTCCTTGGTCACCAAATCCGTATTGATTCCTTGTGCGAAACTCCAATCAGGTTAACTGGGCCGCACGTCGTCTTTCGGGTGGACTGAACCCATCGATCCGGGCTAGCCCAAGCTTAGCCGTAAGGGTATAGGGGTTAATACCCCCACAGCTAGTCCCCGAGCATCATGTATTATGCTGCGACACGCCATTTTGACCTTCTCCGACAAGTGAGGCTTGAACCCTTGATGCCTCCGACCACCGTCATCACCGGAGAAGTAGGTTGTCCGAAGAATGTATGGTGCTCTTAAGAAAAAAGAACAAGAAAAAGATTTCTTGTCCTGAGAAGTGTGCCCACTTGTATTTCTAAAAAGAAATGGAAGTGATCTTGAAGCTTAGCGTCCTTGAACATCAGAAGCGTAGGGGTCGAAAAACAAACACATTCACTGCAAGGTGAAGTGTGCCCACTTAGTCCCCGAGCCTGGTAGTAGGTGACGTAGGCACGTGGTGCCAGGGTCTTAAAAAAGAATTCCTAGATTAGTTGAAAACCAAATTGCCGCACAGGCAAAACAAGATGCACCGGCAGGTGCATCGTACCGACGTAGTCCCCGAGCTTGCTGGAAGGCGAAATATGAGCCTTGTAGCAAGGTCTAAAGAAATGTCTCTTAACTGTATGCGAGTATAAATCACATGTAGCTAAGGAGAACCATTATTCAAGCAGTGGTCGGGGCAGTCCCCGAGCATATTATTAATCCTTACAATTATTCAAAGCACAGGGGTCGAGTAGAGAAACACATTCACCGCAAGGTGAAGTGTGCCCACTTAGCCCCCAAGCCTAGTAGTAGGTGACGTAGGCACGCGGTGCCAGGGTCTCAAAATAAGTCCCGCTGACGTAGAAAATCCAATTGCCGCATAGGCAGAACAAGATGCACCGGTAGGTACACCGTACCGACGTAGTCCCCGAGCTTGCTGGAAGGCGAAATATGAGCCTTGTAGCAAGGTTTAAAGAAATGTCTCTCAACTGTATGCGAGTACCAATCACATGTAGTCGAGGAGAGCAAACTCCAAATAGTGGACGGGAGAGTCCCCGAGCACGGCAGTGGTCATAGCATTTACTGAGTATGGTAATGGTTGGAAAAGTTACCGTGGTCGGGGTATTCCCCGAGCAAGGGAATGGTCCGGTCAGTTCCCGAGCACAGTAGTGGTCTAGGCAATCCCCAAGCACAGTAGTGGTCTAGGCAATCCCCAAGCACAGTAGTGGTCTAGGCAATCCCCAAGCACAGTAGTGGTCTAGGCGATCCATTATCGCATGTGCCGCTTGCACTATTATTTGTTGTATTTATTTGTCGCTGTATTCTGTTAAGTCCAAACTGACACGTCTTGGTCAAAAAAGCAAACAGGTATAGCACGGCATTCTGCCCTCTTACTCTTTCTGTCAAATTGTCGCTTGGCACCTATATAGAGGTGCGTCAGTGTGGGCCCTCTAACTTTATCAGCGAAGAGGCACGTACACTGTAAACAAAGGAGCGTGTACACTGTAAATGAAGGGGCATGTTTATTGGCATAGATCTTGAGGTGGTGTGAACAACCGTCCGCTGCGCGTGCGCACGTCTCCTAAGAAACTCAGGTGGACGAAACGACAGAACTCTTCGTTATTTATAATGTAGATCTGGCAAGCTACTGTCACCGTTCCCCATTGTCATTCGCCACCGCCACCTTCATCTTCCTCTTGCCAAACCCTAGTCCTCTGACAAACATCGCCAAATCCCCTTGCCACCGCATCCACCCCCCTAGAAAGGACAGAGTAATGGCGAGGAGAGACGCCCAGAAGAAAGGCTGAATCATGGCGAAGGAGTGGTGGAAGTCGCGTAGCAACGAGCAGACCATCGAAGACCTCGTCGTCATGGGGGTGCTCCATAATAAGGCACTCGCTGGATGGCACGCACCGGAAGGAGAAAGCTTCCCCGATCCACAACCAGGTGAAATTGTGGTTTTTGAAGATTTCTTCAAACGGGGTTTTGGGATTCCAGTGCACCCTTTCCTTCAGGGTCTCTGCTTGTACTACGAGATTGGGATTTGCAATCTGCATCCCAACTCGATTCTTCTCGTCTCCACCTTCATCCATCTCTACGAGGCGTATGGTGGCTTCCAGCCCCATTTCGACCTCTTTCGCCACCTGTTCTGTCTTCGGAAGAAAGGGAGCGGTGGCTCGAAGATCGCCGGAGGCGTCTACCTGAACCTGCATGACGGCATGAAAGCTCAATACCTGCACTGTCCCTGGAACACCTCATTGGACGAGTGGTACAAGAAGTGGTTCTACATCCGTGAAGAGCCAAACACCATCACTCTGTGCGACGTAGGGCTAATTCCAGAGAAGAAAAATAGATGGTCGGAGAAGCCCGAGAACTTGGAGCAGATCGCCGAACTGCTCGGGATGATCCCATGGGGAAGGCTTGATGGCCCAAGCGTGGTCGGCAACTTCATCAGCCGAAGAATTTAGCCCTGCTAGAAAAGGATTCATCCTGGCTTTGAGTACCAAGGAGGCGCGGATCCAACAAGGACCAGGAAAGAGCCGCTCGACAAGATGGAAATCAAGGCCAGGATTGGAGAGCTGTTCAACCTGGCCGATCCCAATTATGTCGCGCTGAACGCCATCAAGCACGCCTTCAAGCTGGCTCGACCTCCCCCAAAGGTAAATGACGCCTCCTTTTAACTGTAGAGTCATGTTGTAGCAAGAAAATAACTGCTTTCCCCCATTTTGTGTCTCAGTGCAATGGTCGTGACCGGGCAGAAGTGTTCGTGTCGCCTCCCCCCGGTGTAGAATGGCCGCAAGCTACCAGCCCAGCCGCCCAGACCAGCGCCAGGACCGATGACGTTCACTGGGCGGTACTCGAGACTGTAGAGGACGCCTCGACCAGAGCCGCTGGCAAGCGTTCGG
The DNA here is from genome assembly GCF_019320115.1 of Miscanthus floridulus. Lineage (NCBI taxonomy): Eukaryota > Viridiplantae > Streptophyta > Magnoliopsida > Poales > Poaceae > Miscanthus > Miscanthus floridulus. Next base: position 131,996,592 of record NC_089582.1, on the reverse strand, counting down.
CTGCCAGCAAACGACGCCACGCCATCTTCCCCCTGTCGGACGACGAAGCAGAGGATGCGGACATCTTCTAGCTCGTCCCCCGAAAGAGGAGAAGGCAGGTGGGACTAACAGAGCAGGGTGGCTCCTCTGGGCCAGCAGTGGTCACAGTACCGACCACTGCAACATAGAGGACAGATGAAGGAAACGTCGAGCATTATACCCCGATGCCTGTACCGGAGGTAGAAAGAGTCCCGTCGGAAACTGCCGAGCAAGCGGAGCAGGGGCGGTCGAGGAGACGTTCCTTCGCCACGTCATTCCACAAGTCGAAGCTGTAAGTATCTATATTTTTTATGTAAGCTTGCATTTTGCATTGGATACTATTATCTTCTGAACTTGTCTCTGATGCATTAGATCGGCATCCACCGAAAGCCCCGACCAGCTAGCTGGGTGCGGCACGTCTTTGCCAACAACGGCAGGTCAAACTGCCCAGCAGCCAGCCATGGAGGAGCCCATAGCAGGGACTCCGCCTGGGCCTCAGCAGGTAGACGACCAGACGCCAGTCCCCGAGTAGCTGGTCAAGAAGACAACCGAGCAGAGTACAAGTGCTCCGAGCACGAACCCTGCTGAGGCAGATACCATGGTGCCAAGGGAGGTGGATCTAGCCGAGGAGCAGCAGCCAGAAGTGGCCCAGAATGTTTTTGCCGATGAGAGGGCTCGTGGAAAAGCCCTGGTGGTCGTGGAGTCTTCAAACTCCAGACCAGCGCTGCCTCCCGAACAGGAGGCTAAAGAAGATGAAGTGGAAGAGGTCCTGGGCCATCCCCAAGATAGGCGACAACATGTATATGTGTCGCGCTATCGGAACGACGAATGGGTCATGCACGAGGAAATCCCAGAGGTCGAAGAGACCTTAAGGGTCGAACAGGCGGCCAAGCATCTGGTGACAGAAGTCCAGGTATATTTGGCTTGAGTCCTTGACCCTTTTGTGTAGTCGAACTGTCTGACGTAGCTTGTCTGTATGTAGGACTTGATGAAAACTGCAAGATACCGAAAAAGGTGCTTCGACCAGATAGAAGGAATCACGGCGACCAATAAGGAGCTAACGGCTGAAGTGGAACGCTTACGGCACCAACTTGAAGCCGCCGACCAGGAGAGGACAGACCGAGAAGCATAGAACCAAAACCTGGTCGGCCAGCTCAATAACAAAGAGCGGGAGAGAACAAGTAAGTTTTCACCGTATCATAGTAAGTGCAAGACTTGTGTTATTGTGTTCTCGGCAGTAACAGCTGTAATGCAGGTTTAGAAGCTGAAATGACCCGCCTCCAGGGGGAAAATAGCCGTGTGACCGCAGAATGTGGTCGCCTGAAGGAGGACAATGAGAAACTGGCACGCAGCCAGTCTGAACTCCAAGACCACACTACCAGAATGAAGGAGGACCTGAAAAGTAAGCATTCCAGATCACCTCTCTCATTCTATTGCCCACCTTGCCTTGTCATGTCATCACGTTTGATGTCTTATACTGCGTTCAGTTTTGAAAGTCAATGCCAAGAGGCACCTAGAGGCCGTGATCAAGGAGCGTGACGACTGGAAGGCACGATGCCTCAAGGCCACCGAGGAGCAGGACACGTGGAACAAGCGGTGCCAAGAAATGGCAACTGGTATTGTGCCCGTCCTCGACCTTATCGATCCGGCGCTCACAGAGGAAGAGCTAAGGACGCCCTAGCTCAGACTGGTCGAGAGATGCAGACAAGCATGGGGATGGTTCCAAGAATTCGTGAAGGAGGCGGGTGAGTACACGGGTGCCCATGTGCTAAGCATGGTGCATGCTCACTACCCCCTGATCGATCTCAAACGCCTAGAGGCTGGGTACCCAAAGGAGATAGACCCAGACAAGGCAAAAGAGCTTCAGACGGCCCAGCTGGACTTGTCGTCAAAGATAATTGGCGATATTAACCTGTGTGGAGGTGGGACAGCACCTGTACAGGGTATGCCATCGACAAGCCAGCTGGAAATGCCATCATCTACAAGCCAACCAACGAAGCCTGCGGTCTTGACCAGCCAGGCACCGGCGGGGCCATCCCCTTCAGCTCGACCAGCTCAAGAGTCCCCGAGACTCGAGTAGGGTATCAGAGGCGGCAAGCAGCAAATGCCATGCGCCTCGACTAGCCAATGTAATAGGCTTAGAGCTGTAGAAGGAGGACATAGTTGTGTTATTGTAAACTGGAGCCTCTTCAGGCAAGCTTGTAATAACATAACTGTATATCATTATAAGCTCGTATGCTTTGTACAAAACGTATTTAAGCTTGAAATTTTTTGTTGGTGTAACTAAGTGGGAACGTGTTAACGTTCTGTTTAGTTGTACCGTTTTGCTCGACACGTCATCCCGAAAAGTTTATGCGGCCCTAGTTTGGCATGTCGTCGGAGTGTGAGGTACTATGACCTGTGCACACATGGACGCAGACAAGTCAAACCAGGGGGGACCTGCCGATCACCCACAACGTAGAGAGCGGATCCCGTGCATGTGTTGGGAGGGACCGAAGATAGGGCCTGCTCCGAAAACCATAGAAGGAGTGGTGGTCGGCTTGTACTGGCTAAGTTAGAATAGCCATAAAATTCGGAGTGACACATTAGAGTGGTCGGAGAAATCATAATTGCTTTATTAAAGTAAATTGGAAATACTAGTAGAGTACATATCTTAGTAGTTAAGCATAGAAACGTCTAAGCTTGTTGATGTGCCATGAGTTTGGTACGTCCATGCCATCCAGGTCTGCATCGTCGTCGTCGTTCTCCTCGTTGCGCCGTTCCCCCGTGTCGTTAGGCTTGTCGGACGTATCCGGAGCCTGTTGACGCGTGTAGATAGTCTTGAGGATGCGACAGTTCTCCATGGTGTGGTTCGACTTAGGATGGAGTTGGCAGGGCCCCTTCAATGCCTTGGCGTAGTCGTCCTCGTAGTTACGACGTCCGCCACCCTTTTTCACGGTATTGACCTCGTCGTCGTCTTCCCGAGCATGCTTGCTCCTGTAATCGTCACGGCGATTGCGCCGCTGATTACGTTGGTCACGGTGGTCGTGGGAGTCATTGCGCTGGTTGCGGCGGTCAAAATTGTCGTTCCGACCACGATTGCCGCGGTAATCGTCGCGGTGTGGAGGGTGGTCGGAGCGTGGAACCCTTGCTGCTTCTTCAACGATTATCTTTTTAGCGTCGTCAGCGTCTGCGTATTTCTTAGCGGTGGCCAAAAGTGCTGTGACTGATTCAGGCCTCTTCTGGAGGAGCTTGTCTCTTAGGGCATCGTGGAAGCGGAGGCCGGTGACGAAAGCCTCGATCGCTTCGTTGTCAGAGATTGATGGGACCTTGATGCGCATCTCCGAGAAATGCCGAACATACTCGCGCAGTGGTTCGTCTTTCCGATCTCGGATCCGTTGTAGATCGTACTTGTTGCCGGGTTGTTCACAAGTAGCGATGAAATTGTCGATGAAGGCCTGCTTGAGCTCCTACCAAGAGTCAAAATAGTTCGGCGGCAAGCTAACCAGCCATTGGTGACCTGCATGATCAACAACGACTGGGAAGTAGTTAGACATGACGTGCTCGTCAGCCATGGCTGATCGGCACGCAGTTTCGTAGAGCATGACCCATAATTCGGGGTTTTCCTTGCCATCGTACTTCTGAAGTTTCTCGAGCTTGAAATTCTTGGGCCATATGACTTGGCGAAGGTGTGGAGTGAACTACTTCAGACCCGGCAGACCGTGGGTGGTGTCATACTCCATATGGTGATAGCTTTCATGGGATGCACGATCGTTGGCTCTCTGATTGATGCGAGCACGCAGATCACGTCCACCGAGGTAATGGCGGAGATCATTATTGCCATCGCGGTGATCTCGATTGCCATATGGATTAGCCCTGCGACCGTGGTTATCACGGCGATCATTGCGGTTATCACCTCGAACGTCATGGTGGTTATCCTCCCGATGGCGGTTTTCGTCCCGACCGCCATCATGACCACCGTTTCCGCCTTGACGGTTGTCCGATAGGTCGTTGTTGTGCGAGCCGCGTCGGTTGAGCGGCTATGAGCGACTTGAGTATTGGCGGCTGTGGCTTGATTCAACTGACACAGATGGAGCCCAGGCTTGATTCATCTCTGCGGTCTGAGCCATAGCAGCCGTCAGATAAGCTTGTATGTCATCACGGACTGCTTGGGTCTCATGAGTGTTGGGCAGCCGCTGCATTGTCGCCATGGCGACGGCTACGTTGGCGCTTGGGGTCTTGAAGACTTGTTTGTCCCCCACCCTGTCGAAAGCATTATTGAGGTCACGCGGTTGGACCCTTATGCATCGTGCCTCCTGGTCTGCTTCAGCTTCGATTTGCCGGCGATTAAACCGGTCAATATTGCGTGCTTCGTGTGCAGTCTTTTCTTGTTTTGTTTCGCCGACTGCTGGTGGCTCATCATTGCTGACAACATGGATCAAATCCCCTCATCTTGGCAGGAAAGATGGAAATTGGGGGAAACCTGGGGCGTGGTCTGGCAGATCCAGATCGTATTTGACGCCTTTGTCTTCGTGACGCTGAAGCTCGGTGTGGACAGATGCGTTGGATGCGATGCCAGATGAGGAGCTGGAGTCGCCATCTTGGACCGTGTGGATGGATCCTTCTTGATAATCTTTGGCTGAGATCGGTGTTGACGATGTTGCATGGCTTTGGCTGATGTTGACGATGTTGACGATGTTGCATGGCTTTGGCTGAGATCGGTGTATAGGACATAGATCCGAGCGACGTCGTAGATTGCCTGCGTAGCAGGAGGCAGCATTTTGTAGGCCATAGGGCTAGACCTGGTGGTTCTCCATCGGGACTTCGTACTAGCAGAGTCAAAGACTTGTCGCGAAGGCTGGCTGGCGACGAGCAAAATGCCCCTCAGGAGTAGATACGACCACGAGATCTATTCCAAGTCGTGCAGGACGACTGGTCTGAGCTGGTCGGATAGATCTGTTGTGGGGAGCTGTTACCTGCTCATTAGGTTGGCTTTGAACCATACTTACCAGAGCTAGGGTTTCAGCGAGTTTGATGCCGACCCGATCGATGGAGTCGAGCAGGTCGGTGTTGTCGATCTGCTTTCCTCTGTAGCAGGGAAGCGGATGATAGGTTGTCGGCGTGGCTATAGGCGTGGTCGGAGCCAGATGTACCATGGTCGGAGCTAGATTCATCGTGGTCGGAGCCGTGTTTACCGTGGTTGGAGCCGTGTTCACCGTGGTCGGAGCCGTGTTCACCGTGGTCGGAGCCGTAGCCGATGTAGGTGAAGTAGTCGTCGGCGCAGGTTGGATCCACGCCTCCTCCATGGCCTTAGCGATGGAGTCGTCGGCGCCGGTAGTCTAGGTGATCTGGCCGACGGTGAACGCGAGGCCGTTGGGCGTAGCCATGGAGCCGGAGATGATGACCGTCTTGTTTGCCTGGAGAGCAGTACGCACACCCCCTACCTGGTGCGCCACTGTCGACGAAATATGGTCGGCAGTCTACCTAGGGGTATACCCAAGGTAGTAGATTATCGGCAGACAGATGCACAAGCCCCCAAACAAGATGGTGACGCAAGACAGACATGAGGTTTTATCCAGGTTCGACCACCAAGAAGGCGTAATACCTACGTCCTGCGTCTGATTTGTATTGTTGTATGTCAACGAGAGATGATTTTTAGAGGGGTCCCCTGCTCGCCTTATATAGTCCGGGGGGTAGGGTTACAGATCTAGAAACTCATCCTAGTCAGTTACAATTGCCATATGTGGCTGGACAAGGATTCCTATTCTAACCGACCAGTATCCTGCTTGGTCACCAAATCCATATTGATTCCTTGTGCGAAACTCCAATCAGGTTAACTGGGCCGCACGTCGTCTTTCGGGTGGACTGAACCCATCGATCCGGGCCAGCCCAAGCTTAGCCGTAAGGGTATAGGGGTTAATACCCCCACACCCTTTGACTCTGACTCCAGCAAGGGGAGTCATCACCTCTCCCGAGAATGCTTCATGGCGGGTACCCCCGAGGGACACATTGAAAGTGTCTCCGTGGAGGAGGCTACCCCGACGAACAACCTCGGCGATGAGGCCGAGAGGGAGACAGCAGCCCCACCTCGCATGGGGGTGGAGCAGTTGAAAGGCCGACACCAGGAGATCGAGGAAGCGCGACTCCAGCTCACGCAGGAATGCTCGGAGCTCGATCGGGAGATCGAGCGCCGTGAAGACGGTGGGCGCGCACATGCCATGGCTCGCGATGTACACCGGAGGATCATCGCCGATGATGAAGCCCTTCCTCGCTTCGCCCGGGCAAGCCAGAACATCACCGTTGTAGCGGCCCTGCTCCATGGCCTTCCGAAGGCCACAATGCCCGAGGACCATCGGGCCCACCATGAGATTGGCACGCTACTCGAGCGTGCGGTGGCGCAGCATGCAAAAGTTCATTGTCTCGACAATGCGAGCTCGACGCCAGCCATCGCACACCCTTGGAGCATCTCAATTGGGATGCGTCGGTCCACCAGGCACCATAGGACGGTAGACAGCGCGCCGTGGTCCCGGTACATCAGCATCTCAGCTGCAACCACGATGCACGCAGCACCCTCGACGTCCGTAGATGTACCAACAACGATCCAGGAGAAGGAGCCCACCGCCGCTATCATCTTTGTCATGGCGGACGCTACGACAGCGGTGAGGACCGAAGCCCAAGCCTCAGCCTACCGGGTCCTCAGGCCTTCGGCCGTCACATCCTCAACGCTACTTTCCCGCCAAGGTACCGACCATCGACCAATATCCCAAAGTACTCTAGGGAGACAAACCTCGGATTATGGCTCAAAGACTATCAGCTTGCCTGCTAAGTCGGTGGTGCGGATAATGACGACTTCATTATCCACAACCTTTCACTGTTCTTACCCGATTCGGCACGAGCGTGGTTGGAACACCTGCCGTCCAACGCAATCTAGAGTTGGGCAGACCTGAAGGAGATCTTTGTGGGAAACTTCCAGGGCACATACAAGCACCCTAGGAACCCATGAGACCTCAAAAATTGCCGTCAGAAGGCCGGTGAGACCCTTCGTGGGTACATCCGGTGCTTCTCTCGGCAGTGCAATGAGCTACCTAACGTCGTCGACACCAATGTCATAGGAGCTTTCTTGTCTAGGACTACCTGCGAGTATCTAGTTCATAAGCTAGGACGCAAGGGCCTGCGAACCACCAAGGAATTCCTAGACATCACCACCAGCCACACCTCTAGAGAAGAAGCGGTTAGAGCAATCTTCTATCGTCTCAATGGCAAGGTAAGGCGGGACAAGGGCGCCGGCGAAGGCGCCTCCAATCGTTCTGCTAAAAAGAAGAACAAGAACCAATGGCGTGAGGACTCGCTCGTAGCCATTGCTGACCGTAAGGGTGGTCGAAAGCCTATGGAGGGCACTCTGAACCACTTCAAGAAACTACTCTAGGGCCCATGCCCGAACCATGCTTTCCTGGTGAAGCATCTGTACAAGGACTGCAGCCTCATGTGGCGGTTCTTGTCCGTAGGTTCCAACAAAGGGGAGCACAAAAAGGACCCTGCCCCCACCGTGGATGATGCCGAGGAGAAGGACGATAGCTTCCTAACACCGGATGGTTGCCTCATGATCTTCGGAGGATCGGTGACCTACAACTCCAAACGTTGTCAGAAGGTCACACGCTGTGAGGTCTATACGACCAAACTGGCCACGCTCGCCTTCCTCCGATGGTTAGAGGCCGCCATAACCTTCGATCGGACTGACCACCCAGAGAGCATCCCACATCTAGGGAGATATTCACTCATGGTTGACCCAATCATCGGTTCGAAGTGGCTCACCAAAGTACTAATGGATGGAAGCAGCGGCCTCTACATCATGTACGCCAAGACGCTCGATGAAATGGGCATCGACCGAACATGCCTCCGTCCAACCTGAGCACCTTTCCATGGCATTGTGCCCAGAAAGCAGGCCATGCCACTTGGGCAGATCGATCTACCTATTACCTTCGGGGATCCATTCAATTATAGGACAAAAACCCTCACCCTTGAGGTGGTTGGGTTCCCCAGAACCTTCCACGCCATCCTAGGACATCCATGCTACATGAAGTTCATGGCTGTCCCCAACTATACATACCTCAAGCTAAAAATACCAGGCCCCGGTGGGGTCATCACCGTCGGCACCTCCTTCTAGCGCGTCTATGAGTGTGAGGTCGAGTGCTGTGGCCATGCCGCAGCAATCGTCGCCTCCGGAGAGCTCGCCGCCATCAAGAGGGAGGTCACCGAACACCAAGAAGTCGGCCGGGTCCTTTGAGCCAGCAGAAAGCTCTAAGGAAGTCCTCATAGATCCCGACAGCTCCGAGGGCAAAATGGCGTGCATTGGTACTATGCTTTCCTTCGAATAGAAAAGCGCGCTCGTCGAATTCCTCCATGATAACAAAGACATCTTTGCGTGTAAACCCTCGAATATGTTAGGCATTCCGAGGGAAGTCACCGTGCATACCTTGAAGATCCGCCCAGGCTCCAAGCCGATGAAGCAACGCCTGCGTCGTTTCGACGAGGAGAAACGCAGGACCATCAGTGAAGAGATAGCAAAACTTTTGGTAGCCATGTTCATCAAGGAAGTATACCACCTAGAGTGGTTAGCCAATCCCATTCTTGTACGAAAAAAGAGTGAGAAATAGAGGATGTGTGTTGACTATATGGGTCTTAATAAGGCATGCCCATAGGATCCGTTTCCTTTGTCGTGCATAGACCAAATAGTCAACTCTACCTCGGGGTGCGAAACCCTCTGCTTCCTTGATGCGTACTCCGGGTACCATCAAATCGTGATGAAAGAGTTCGACCAGCTCACGACATCTTTCATCACCCCCTTCGGATCATTCTACTACGTCTCAATGCCGTTCGGTCTGAAGAATGATGGGGCTACATACCAGTGTTGTATGCTCAAGTGTTTTGGGGGCCTCATTGGGTGGACTGTTGAGGCCTATGTTGATGACATAGTGGTCAATTCCAAATGGGCTGACCACCTCATTGCTGATCTTGAGGAGTCCTTTGCAAAACTCCGAGCCAGCGATATCAAACTCAATCCCGAGAAGTGTGTTTTTGGGGTCCCAAGGGGTATGCTGCTCGGCTTCATCGTCTCCGAGCGTGGCATCGAAGCCAACCCGGAGAAAATCTTAGCTATCACAAGGATGGGCCTAATTCAGAACATAAAGGGGGTTCAGCGAGTCACAGGGTGCCTCACCGTACTTAGCCACTTCATCTCACGCCTCGACGAATGAGGCCTTCCCCTTTATCGACTTCTGAAGAAGACCGATCATTTCGAATGGACGTCCGAGGCCTAGGAAGCACTTGACATAGTTAAGCAGCTCCAGACAAAGGCCCCAATCCTAGTTCCTCCTACCAAGGGAGAACACCTTCTGCTCTATATCATGGCCACCACACAAGTGGTCAGCGCCGCCCTGGTAGTGGAGCGAGAAGAAGAGGGGCACGCCTTCAAAGTAAAACACCCTATATACTTCATCAGCGAGGTCCTATCTGACTCAAAGACCTGCTACCCCTAGATCTAGAAGCTTCTATACACTATCATTATCACAAAGAGGAAGCTACGCCACTACTTTGAGTCACACCTGGTAACGGTTGTGACATCCTTCCCCCTCGGTGAGGTCGTGCAAAGCTAGGATGCCACGGGGAGAATCGTGAAATGGGCACTCGAGCTGATGGATCAAGGCATTTCGTATGCCCCTTGGACGGCCATCAAGTCCCATGTGTTAGCTGATTTCATCGTAGAATGGATCGAGGTCCAAATGCCACCGGCAGTCATCGATCAAGAGTACTAGATGATGTACTTCGATGGATCACTGATGAAGAAGGGCACCGATGCAGGGCTAGTCTTCATGTCGCCCCTTGGGGTACGCATGAGGTACATAGTTCATCTCCATTTCTCCTTATCCAATAATGTGGCTGAGTACGAAGCACTCATCAACGGCCTACGCATTGCCATCGAGTTGGGCATCCGATGCCTCGACATCCCAGGCGACTCCTAGCTGGTCGTCGACCAAGTCATGAAGGAGTCAAGCTATCATGATACCAAGATGGTTGCATACTGTCGGGAAGTCCGATGGCTGGAGGACAAATTCGACGGCCTCGAGCTCAATCACATCCCAAGATGCCTCAACGAGGCAGCCGACACACTTGTAAAGGCGGCATCCGACCGAGAGCCAGTGCCGATAAGTGTTTTCGCTAGCAACCAACATAGGCCCTCAGTGCGCTACGAAGGGTCAGAGCAGGCCAATGATGGTCTGCCCTGATCCAGCCTCGAGGGCTAACCAACCGACGACTCCATTCGGCCCCGAGGTCATAGAGCTTGAAGAGGATCCATCGACTGAGCCGACCCTCTGGTCGACTGGAGAACACTCTATCTCGACTCCCTCCTTCATGACACACTGCCAATGGACAAGACGGAAGCTCGATGGCTCACACATCATGCTAAGTCTTTTATTCTTGTAGAGCGCAAACTCTACAAATGAAGTCACACCAAAATCCTGTAATGCTGCATCCCCATTGATCAGTGGAAGCTCTTGCTGAGCGATATCCACTATGGGGTCTGTGGTCACCACGCCATGCCTAGAACCTTGGTTGGAAATGCATTTCGATAGGGCTTCTACTGGCCCACTGCGGTAGTCAACGCCGAGCAGATCGTACGCACCTGTGAAGGGTGTCAGTACTACACTCGGCAAACGCACCTCCTGGCCTAGGCACTCCAGATGATCCCCATCATGTGGCCCTTCACAGTTTGGGGGCTTGATCTGGTTGGACCTCTTAAGAAGGCGCCTGGAGGCTACACCCACTTGCTTGTCACTGTAGACAAGTTAACAAAATAGATAAAAGCTCGGCCGATCCCCGCGATCAAGTCCGAGCAAGTCGTACTGTTCATCCTCGACACCATCCATCGCTTTGGAGTCTCGAACTCCATCATCACAGACAATGGTATGTAGTTCATTGGAAAAAAGTTCCTTCGATTCTATGATGAATACCACATCTAGGTCGATTGAGCCACCGTTGCGCACCCCCGAACAAATGAGTAGGCCGAGCGCGCGAACAGCATGGTCCTACAGGGTCTCAAGCCTAGGATCTTCAACCAGTTGAACAAGTTCGATGCACGGTGGGTCGCCGAGCTCCCCGTGGTGCACTGGCTACATGCCTTTCTTCATGGTCTACGGTTTCGAGGCCGTCCTCCCAACCGACCTCTACTATGGAGTGCCAAAGATCAGGGCATACGACCGATAAGGAGCCGAGGCATCCCACGAAGACACCATGGACCAGCTAGACGAAGCTCATGATGTCACCCACCTCCGCTCGGCCAAGTACCAGTAGGCATTGCGATAGTACCATAGCCAATGGGTGCAGGACCAAGCCTTCAACGTCAGGGACCTAGTTCTCCGCCTCGTGCAGAGCAACAAGGACCACCACAAGCTCTCCCCACCCTGGGAGGGGCCGTATATCATTACAGAAGTACTCTAGCCTAGGGCCTACAAACTAAAAACCATCGACGGCGAGGTCTTCACCAACGCCTGGAACATTGAGCATATATGTCGTTTTTACCCCTAAATAAACATATACTTTCTCTTATCAGTTTTGTCGTTGAAATCCCCAACCTTTTGTAACGTCTGACCCTTGCAAGTGCGAGGGGCCAGGCCTCACTCGGCGGCTGGTATCAGCACATTTACCTTGCAAACATTCTCTATGCACGCCCTCCTTTTTCACGTTAATTCCTGAGAGTTTAATTTATGGGAACAATTTTGAGTATAACTGGTAGGACTACGGAAAACCCAAGCCCCAATGGCTACGGACACTTTGCTCACCAGCCTGATCAGAGCTGGCTCGCCCACACTCTAAGCTTTTGCAACCTTAACCACGGAAAGGGTCGAGATGCGCTAAACCTTTTTTACACAAAAAGGGGAGAACAAATAAAGAAGCTATTTGCTATAATGAAATATTGAAAGCTTGTCCATTTGTTACAAGTTTCACCGCCTTGCTTCCCTGCTTAACTAAATTCCTGCATGGGATGTCCGCATCCTTTATACCCATAGGAAATTCTTGTTTCAGCAGGTAGCCCAAATTGACCGAATGACATGAACATTGCTAGGAAACGGATGGGACGAGCTTCCCCTTACAAAGTGATTTTATCTTGAAAAACGGACTGATGTATTCATGAATACAAAAAACTATTCACACGAGGGCTCCCCCACAACTTAAATGGTTACATCTGCTGACCACTTCTACTCTAAATACTACTGTGGCCGCCGCGCCACGCTCTCTATCGGCAACATCCTACTACTCCATGGGATCCCTAAGGGTGCCGTCTTCTACAACGTCGAGCACCACGTCGGTGACCGTGGTGTCTTCACTGGGGCGTCCAGGGACTACGCCATCATGATCAGCCGCAACCCTGACAATGACACCTTGAGACGAGGCACCTCCTAGAGGGGGACACTGCACGTCGAAGTATGGCCGCCATGGCTGGTGGATGTCTCCGACATCTCATTAAACTTCATGAATTGGCCGACCTGAGCGGCTATAAGGGCGAAACCCTGCACCAACAAAGCTCACCCGGAGAAGATTCATTAGAAGAAGCCTACGCATGGCTCCATCCCGGTGAAGGCCTCGTAGACGGTGATAAAGCCAGCGATGTGCAACACCCTCCAGTGTGCCTCCTCCTTCGATGGAAGCGGCCCCTTCTCGGCGAAGGTGGCCAGCACCATCTCATCTATATTGGATGACCTCCATCTCGACACCACGCTCTGGATTCATGAATGGATCCGTGAGTTCTCCTCTCTCTCGCATCACCCTCTCTCACTTACGAACGGCCATGACACACGAATGCACTCGGTGAGAAGGAAGAAGGAAGAGAGTTAGCATCTCAAGAATAGGTGGAGGAATGGGACGAGAACCCTCTCCCTTCTCCTATTTAAAAGAGACACAACAGTTGGAGAAAGGCGAAGGGTTGGGGCGAAAAATCCCTCTCCCTTCCCCTATTCAATGTGGATGGAATTCGAGGGGGGCGACTTGACCGACGGGACATGCCCTGCTCGACGAGATGGTGCCTGGTCAAATAGGACATGGCCTAGGCATGGCCCACCACTACCGCATGCCGAGCACGAGAAACAAGGTGCAGCCGCATGTAGGTGGCTCTCCACCTTCCCAGGCAGGCCCTGGAAGGGCCCAATGACGGAACCTCCATCAAGGGAGACCAATGGGCCTCCTAAAGTCAATCGGACGGCCCAGTCAAACACCGACCGATGGGGTTGAGGAACCGAACGGCCGCCGAAAGATAAGTACCCTTATTTAGTTACTTACTTTATGTATCAATTTCACTACCGAGCCTTCAACCCTAGCAACGATAGGGGCGCGAACATCGCTCGGGGGCTACCGAGAGTGTCAACTTGTTTAGACATTCTCTTCACCCTACCTCTCCATATGTTAAAAAATCAGAGGCATGGTGTGCGGGTGTAAACTTTGAGTAAAACTGGTTGAACCGCTAGACCCTATGCCCCAACGGCTAAGACGTTTTGTTCACCAGCGTGATGAATTCTTTGTCCCCGCACCCCAAACTTTAGCATCCACCTTCTCGACAAGGGTTTAGAGGGGTCTACCTATGGAATCTCCTTCAAGGAGAAGCTGTCAGGTTGCCCAAGTTGATTGAATGACTCGTATCACTACCGAGAGACAGAAACGAAAAATTGCGATACTCGTGCAGGTTACGCTAGCCCCATCGCAAACGTCAGACCTGAACCCATACGAACATGTTCGGTAAGAGCTCCCCATCACTCATGCCACCAAGGTAACATCACCAACCCCTGCTTTCATTTCCATTATATCATGCATTCATCCCATATATCCAAGCGTTGCATATGCAATTGCTGCATCTCAACGCTTCGCGTCGCATCACAAAGCGGTAGTCGCCTCATTCGATATGAGTGGCAATTGACCGAGGTTCAAAGGCTGGCCCACGAAGGGCTCGAGGCTGCCTCATATCAAACAAAGCTAGGGGAGAAAAACCGAGATGAGCCCCAACGGCCTTGCCTGACCCCGCTCAGAAGCGGACAGGGACATCTCGACCTTTCTTGTTCACTTCTAACTTTGAGCCAAACCCACAGAATCTCCATCGAGGAGACGCCAATGGGCCACCCGAGCCTAATGAACGGCTCAGGCTTCTACCGAGAGGTGGGTTAAGAAGTAGTGGAATGCCACATGAGGGCTCTACCGACCCCGTCAGTGGATGACGGATCCGGTTTCCACTTAAACGTGCCTGTTAGCGAGCTCATTGAGTGCAACACTCGAGCCGTTGAGGCAAGTGTCGTTAGCTTAGCCCCTTTGGTTGCGGAAACTAAGGATAGGGTGATGCATAAAACATGGCCAACCCTATTAGACCCCAAGGGTCTCGAACCGCCCGATACTAGATCGAGAGACCGAGGTTCGAAGGCTGGCCCACGACAGGCCTGAGGTCGCCTCACGTTGAACAAGAGCTAGGAGAAAAAATACAGATGAGCCTCAGTGGCCTTCGCCCAACCCGCATAGAGGCGGATAGGGTCATCTCAACCTTCTTGTTTGATCCAGCCTCTAGCCGACCCATAGAATCCCCATTGAGGGGGAATCTGTTGGAAGGTGGGTTAAGGAGCAACGAAATGCCACCCAAGGGCTTTGCTGACCCTATCACAAGTGATGGGACCGAATTCCATTCGAACATCCCCGTTAGCGAGCTCATCAAGTGCGTCACTCGAGCCATTGAGGTAAGTGATGTCACCTCAACCCCTCTAGTTGTGAAAACCATAGACGGGGCAACGGTTACAAAAACGAGCCGAAACATGATCGAATCCCTGCCACGCGCGGGGGCTCGAGGAAAGTTGGACTTACAAAGTGACCAAGCGCATGGTCACAGAATGATAGCTAAAATCCTAAGGAAGGGGAAGTGTGAGTACGAAAGTAGTTTTGTTATCCCCTCTTTGGTCTTCAGTGACATTCGACCCCAGCAACCGCAAGGGGTCAGATCTCACTCGGGGGCTAATAAAGGTATAAATACCTCCTTTTTCGAAACAGTCACTGCGTCGGACCTCTTCCTCATGTTAAAATTAGTGGCAAGGTTTGTGGGAACAAATAACCAAGCGTGCCTAGTCAGACTGCAAAAAAACCACGCCCCAACAGCTACGGTAACTTTGCTCACCAGCATAATCAAAGTTTCCCTCTTATACACCTAGGGCCCTATGGTCATAATGAACGGAAGGGTCGGATTGCATGGGCCCCTTTTTTTGAAAACAAAAAGGGAAGAAAACAAGTTCAATCAAACTACGAATTTGTTTAACAAAATGAAATTGTGAATCTATTCTTGAGATACAAAAGTGCCGACACTTGTCCACAGATTAAAAATAGTGTCCATTAGACCTATTTGACTAACTACCCCATCTAGGGGAGAACCATGTCCACAACTTTGCTCGCCAGAGTTGTCGCAAGAGGAGTCACCACCGCTTCTATCTCATCCAACTCGGAGGCTTCATAGCCAGGCATGAAACCAAGGTTCATCGCCTCTAAGTCGATGCTTTCATTGTAATGCGAGCAGATGATGGCGAAGGCTTGGGTGATCCCCGAGTGAAGTGCTTCCTTCTCCTGCTGGCACACTCATGCCGTGATATCTATGGCATGGGTCATGAGCGAGCTGGTCCCCTCTGCCTACATCACCTGTAGGTCATCGCAGACTACGCCAAGGGCAACCTTCAGGACATCGAGCTCATCGCTCTCTGCCTAAAGAAGACTCCTCGCCTCGGCAAGATCCGTAGCTAGTCCGGTAGTGGCACCCTTGGCCTCTAGCTTTTGGGCTTTGGCGGCTTCAAGCTCGACCTAGAGGGAGCTGATCCTCTACTGCTGTGGGGGTATTAACCCCTATACCCTTACGGCTAAGCTTGGGCTGGCCCGGATCGATGGGTTTCGGTCCACCCGAGAGACGATGTGCGGCCTAGTTAACCTGATCGGAGTCCCATACAAGGAATCAAGACGGATTTGGCGACCAAACAGGATCCTGGTCGGTTAGAATATGAATCCTTATCCGGCCACATATGGCAATTGTAACTGACTAGGATTAGTTTCCAGATCTATAACCCTGCCCCCCGGACTATATAAGGTGGGTAGGGGACCCCTCTAAAAATCATCTATTGACATATAGCAATACAAATCAGATGCAGGACATAGGTATTATGCCTTCTTGGCTGTCGAACCTAGATAAAACCTCGTGTCTGTCTTGCGTCACCGTCTTGTTTAGGGCTTGCGCATCTGTCTGCCGATAATCTACTACCTTGGGCATACCCCTAGGTAGACTGCCGACCTTATTTCATCGACAGTGGCGCGCCAGGTAGGGGGTGTGCATACTGCTCTCCAAGCAAAAAAGATGGTCATGATCTCCGGCTCTATGGCTACGCCCAATGGCCTCACATTCACCGTCGGCCAGATCACCAGGACCACCGGCTCCAATGACTCCATCGCCGTGACCACGGAGGAGGTGTGGAATCAACCTGCGTCGACTACTACTTCACCTGCATCGGCTATGGCTCCGACCACGGTGAACACAGCTCCGACCACAACAAACACAGCTCCGACCACGGTGAACACGGCTTCGACCACGACGGATACGGCTCCAACCATGATGGATCTAGCTTCGACCACGATACATCTGGCTCCGACCACACCTATAGCCACGCCGACAACCCATCATCTGCTTCCCTGCTATAGGGGGAAGCAGATCGACAACACCGACCTGCTCGACTCCATCGATCGGGTCGGCATCAAACTCACTGAAACCCTAGCTCTAGTAAGTATGATTCAAAGCTAACCTAATGAGCAGGTAACCGTGCCCCACAACAGATCTACCCGACCAGCTCGGACCAGTCGTCCTACACGACTTGGAACAGATCTCGTGGTTGTATCTACTCTTGAGGGGCACTTCGCTCATCGCCAGCCAGCCTTCGCGATGGGTCTCCGACTCGGCAAGTACGAAGCCCCGATGGAGAACCACCGGGTCCAGCCCTATGGCCTGTAGAACGCTGCCTCTAGCTACGCATACAACCTACAATGCCACTCGGATCTGTGTCCTATACACCGATCTCGGCCGAAGCCATGCAACCTCATCAACATGGTCTGGATTGAAGATTATCAGGAAGGATCCGTCCACATAGTCTGAGAGGGCGACTCTAGCTCCCCATCCGGCATTGCGTCCAATGCATCTGTCCACACCGAGCTTCAGCGTCATGAAGATGAAGGCATCAAATACGATCTGGATCTACCAGACCACACCTCGAGTTTCCCCCAATTTCTGTCTTTCCCACCAAGACGAGGGGATTTGATCCATGTTGTCAGCAATGACGAGCCGCCAGCGGTTGGTGAAACAGAACAAGAAAAGACTCCACGCAAAGCACGCAATATTGATCGGTTTAATCGCCGACAAATCGAAGCTGAAGCAGACCAGGAGGCACAACGCATAAGGGTCCAGCCACGTGACCTCAACAATGCTTTCGACAGGGTGGGGGACAAATAAGTCTTCAAGACCCCAAGCACCAACGTAGCCGTCGCCATGGCGACAATGCAGTGGCTGCCCAACACTCCCGAGACCCAAGCAGTCCGTGATGACATACAAGCTTATCTGACGGCTGCTATGGCTCAGACCGCAGAGATGAATCAAGCCCGGGCTCCATCCGTTTCCGTCGAATCAAGCCACAGCCGCCAATACTCAAGTCGCTCACAACCACTCAACCAACGTGACTCGCACAACAATGACCCATCGGATAACCGTCAAGGCAGGAACGGTGGTCATGATGGTGGTCGGGACGACAACCGCAGCCGGGAGGATAACCGCCACGACGTTCGAGGTGACAACCGCCGAGATAACCGCGACAATCACCGTGATAACCACGGTCGCAGAGCTAATCTAGATGGCAATCGAGAACGCCACGATGGCAATAACAATCTCCGCCATTACCTCGGTGGACACGATCTGCGCGCTCGCATCAACCAGAGAGCCGACGATCGAGCATCCTACGAAAGCCACCGCCGTATGGAGTATGACACAACCCACGGCCCGTCGAGCCTAAAGCAGTTCACTCCACACCTTCGCCAAGTCATATGGCCCAAGAATTTCAATCTCGAGAAACTTCAGAAGTACGACGGCAAGGAAAACCCCAAATTATGGGTCATGCTCTATGAAACTGCATGCCGATCAGCCATTGCTGACGAGCACGTCATGTCTAACTACTTCCTAGTTGTTGTTGGTCATGCAGGTCACCAATGGCTGGTTAGCTTGCCGGCAAACTATTTTGATTCTTGGCAGGAGCTCAAGCAGGCCTTCATCGATAATTTCATCACTACTTGTGAACAACCCGGCAACAAGTACGATCTGCAACGGATCCGAGATCGGAAAGATGAACCACTGCGCGAGTACGTTCGGTGTTTCTCGGAGATGCGCATCAAGGTCCCATCAATCTCCGACAACAAAGCAATCGAGGCTTTCGTCACTGGCCTCCGCTTCCATGACGCCCTAAGAGACAAGCTCCTCCGAAAGAGACCTGAATCAGTCACAGTACTCTTGGCCACCGCTAAGAAATATGCGGACGCTGACGACGCTAAAAAGATAATTGTTGAAGAAGCAGCAAGGGTTCCACGCTCCGACCACCCTCCACACCGCGACGATTACCACGGCAATCGTGGTCGGAACGACAATTTCGACCGCCGCAACTAGCGCAATGACTCCTGTGACCACCGTGACCAACGTAATCAGTGGCGCAACCGCCATGACAATTACAGGAGCAAGCGTGCTTGGGAAGACGACGGCGAGGTCAATACCGTGAGAAAGGGCGACGGACGTCGTAACTACGAGGACGACTACGCCAAAGCATTGAAGGGGCCCTGCCAACTCCATCCTAAGTCAAACCACACCATGGAGAATTGCTGCGTCCTCAAGACTATCTACACGCGTCAACAGGCTCCGGATATGTCCGACAAGCCTAATAACACAGGGGAACAGCGCAACGACGACAACAATGATGACGATGCAGACCCTCATCATAAATACGTCAAGCCAACTAATCACGTGCACACCATCATCGGTGGCAAGGTGTCCATTGAGACCAAACGAGAATGCAAGCTGCTCGCCCATGCTTGCTTGAATGTGGCAAACACCAACAACCTTCTCACCGATCCGCGGCTTCCTCCATGGTCTCACCGTGAAATCTACTTTAGCAGGAAGGACCAATGGGCCGCCATACCTAAGCCAGGGCATTTTCCCCTGGTCCTCGATCCTTGTATCAACATGGTTTAGTTTGATAGGGTACTGATCGACGGCGGCAGCTCTATTGATATACTGTTCAAGAATAGCCTGCCCGCTCTGAAAATAGCCCAAGCGGACCTGAAGCCGTATGAGGCACAGTTCTAGGGCGTTCTCCCCGGACAGAGCTCTAAACCTCTCGGGCAGATCACGCTACCTGTGCAATTTGGGACTCCGGACCACTTCCGCACTGACTACGTCAACTTCGTGGTCGCCGACTTCGACGGCACCTACCATGCTATTCTTGGTCGACCATCGCTCACCAAGTTCATGGCCATACCTCATTATAGGTATCTGGTGCTCAAGATGCCTACCGAGAAAGGAGTTTTAACCCTCAGGGGCAACGTATACGCAGCTTATACCTATGAGGACGACAGCTTCAAAATAGCAGAGGCCCACGACCTCTCCATTCGCATGGCCGAGACCATGCTCAATGCTAAGAAGACCTCAGCCGACCACCTGGAGATCCCAGAGCTCACGGCTACGCGCAAGAACATTAGGTCCAAGGAGCACAAGACGATCCAGCTGGTCGATGGCGATCCTAGCAAAACAGCCCTCATCGGGGTCAACCTGGATCCCAAATAGGAAGACGCGCTCGTCAGGTTCTTGAGGAGCAACGTGGATGTGTTTGCATGGAAACCTTCCGACATGCCCGGTGTACCTCGGAACTTGATCGAGCACTCCTTAAATGTCAACAGCAAGGCCAAACCAATCAAGCAGAAGCTACGACGGTTCGCTCGCGACAAAAAGGAGGCGATTAGGGTAGAAGTTACACGGCTTTTGGCAGCCAGATTTATCAAAGAAGTGTATCATCCGGAATGGTTAGCCAACCCGGTTCTTGTACGCAAAAAGAATAATGAATGGAGAATGTGCGTTGATTACACTGATCTCAACAAACACTGCCCTAAGGACCCCTTCGGCTTACCTCGCATAGACGAGGTCGTAGATTCAACCGCCGGTTGCGAGCTGCTTTCCTTTCTCGATTGCTACTCTGGTTATCACCAGATCGCTCTCAAAAAGGACGACCAGATCAAGACATCTTTCATCACGCCTTTTGGCGCCTACTGCTACATGACTATGTCGTTCGGGCTCAAAAACGCCGGGGCTACCTACCAACGCGCTATACAGTCCTGCCTCAACGACGAGATAAAAGACGGCCTCGTCGAGGCTTATGTGGACGATGTAGTTGTCAAAACCAAGGAAGCACGTACCCTTGTTGACAACCTGAAACGCACCTTTGCAGCCCTCAATATGTTCCAATGGAAATTAAACCCAAAGAAGTGCATCTTTGGCGTCCCTTCCGGCATACTGCTCGGCAACGTCGTCAGTTACGACGGCATACGCCCTAACTCGGAGAAAGTTAAAGCTGTCTTAGACATGAAGCCCCCCAAAAAAGGTGAAAGATGTCTAGAAGCTTACCGAATGCATGGCCGCTTTAAGCCGCTTCATATCAAGATTAGGAGAAAAAGGGCTACCGTTCTTCAAACTGCTCAAAGCTTCCAAGAAGTTCGAGTGGTCGAAGGAAGCAGACGCTGCCTTCACGCAGCTAAAACATTATCTCACATCACCCCCGGTACTTACTGCTCCCAGAGAAGACGAAACTCTCCTACTTTACATTGCGGCAACCTGATCAGGGTGGTCTCCACTACGATGGTGGTCGAGCGCGACGAGCCGGGCCACGCCTATAAGGTACAGCGGCCAATTTATTTCATTAGTGAGGTACTCAACGAATCCAAGACCAGGTACCCACAGATTCAAAAACTGCTCTACGCCATACTGATAACATCCCGAAAGTTGAGACATTACTTCGACGGATATCGTGTGGTGGTCATGACCGAGTATCCTTTGGGGACATCATTCGCAATAAGGATGCGAACGGGTGCATCGTCAAATGGGCAATGGAGCTATGCCCCTTTTCCTTGGAATTCGCAAGCCGTACTACAATCAAGTCTCAGGCACTCGCCGATTTCATCGTCGAGTGGACAGACTTAAGTACGCCTGCCTCTCCGGGATCCGACGAATATTGGACTGATGTACTTCGACTGGTTCTCTTAACATTGACGGTGCGGGAGCAGGAGTTCTTTTCGTGTCACCATCCAAGGAGCAGCTCCGGTACGTCCTCAGGATTTATTTCCCAGCATCTAATAACGCCGCCGAGTATGAAGCATGCCTGCATGGTTTATGCATTGCGGTTGAGCTTGGTGTTAAATGTCTCTATGTCTACGGAGACTCGGCTCTGGTCATCAACCAACTCAACAAGGACTGGGATACGACCAGTGAAAAGATGGACGCATACTGCAAATCGATAAGAAAGCTGGAAGGCAGGTTCTATGGCATCGAGTACATACACGTGGTCTGGGACAAGAACCAGGCAGTGGATGCGTTGTCAAAGTTAGGATCATCCCGAGCAAAAATCCCACATGGCATATTCGTCCAAGACCTATTCATGCCTTCCATTGAAGACAAAGAGTCTACGGTCGACAATGCTCCAGACCAGCAATTAGTGGCTACAGTTCCAGCACCGAGCACAACTGAGCCATTTCCGACCACTCATGAGCCAGACTGGAGAACACCTTTCATCAAGTACTTAACAGATGGTAGCGGTTATACTGATCGAACAGAAAACGAGCGTCTGATGCGTCGCAGTAAGCAGTATCTGCTCGTCGATGGTAAGTTATGGCGCAAAAATGCAAAGGAGGAAATCTTGATGAAGTGTATAACCCAGGAGGAAGGCGAGCATCTCCTAGACCAAATCCACTCTGGCTCCTGCGGCAACCACGCGGCCTTAAGAACACTGGTCGGTAAGGCTTTCCGAGCAGGGTTCTATTGGCCGTCAGCAGTAGCCGACGCGGAGAAGCTAGTCCGCCGCTGTGAGGGTTGTCAGTTCTTCGCCAAGAGAATCCATGTACCAGCACATGAGATCCAGACGATCCCAGCCTCTTGGCCCTTCGCATGCTGGGGACTAGGACATGATCGAGCCTTTCAAACCGGCTCCTGGGAAATTTACATGCGTCTTCGTGTTAATTGACAAATTTTCTAAGTGGATAGAATACATGCCTCTGGTACAGGCATCCTCAGAGAAGGCTATCACGTTCCTCGACCAGGTCATCCACCGTTTCGGCGTACCCAACAGCATCATTACTGATCTGGGTACTCAATTCACCGGGAACGCTTTTTGGGACTTCTGCGATGAAAGGAGCATAGTAGTAAAATACGTCTCGGTGGCGCACCCTAGAGCTAATGGACAAGTCGAGCGGGCAAATGGCATGATCTTGGATGCACTAAAGAAGAGGATGTACAGAGAAAACGGCAAAGCTCCCGGAAGATGGCTCAAGGAGTTACCAGCCGTGGTCTGGGGCCTCCGAACTTAGCCCAGTCGTAACACCGGCGTCTCACCATACTTTATGGTTTACGGCGCTGAGGCAGTCCTCCCGCTAGATATAGCTTTCAGATCAGCACGGGTAGAGAACTTCGACGAGGGAAAGGTCAATGAAGTACGAGAGCTAGAAGTCAACAGCGCAGAGGAGAAAAGGCTCGATTCTTGTGTACGCACGGCCAAGTACCTTGCTGTTTTGCGTAGGTACTACAACAGGAACGTTAAAGAGCGTTTCTTCGTGGTCGGGGACTTAGTCCTGAAGTGGAAGACGAACCAGGCTGGTGTCCACAAACTCGCAACCCCATGGGAGGGACCCTTCATTATCAAGGAAGTCACACGTCCAACGTCTTACAGGTTAGCTCACCTGGATGGCACGGACGTACCAAACTCATGGCATATCGACAAGCTTAGACGTTTCTATGCCTAACTACTGAGATATGTACTCCACTTGTATTTTCGATTTACTTCAATAAAGCAATTATGATTTCTCCGACCACTCTAATGTGTCACTCCGAATTTTATGGTTACTCTAACTTAGCCAGTACAAGCCGACCACCACTCCTTCTACGGTTTTCAGGAGCAGGCCCTGTCTCCGGTTCCTCCCAACACGTGCACGGGATCCGCTCTCTACGTTACGGGTGATCGGCAGGTCCCCCCTGGTTTGACTTGTTCGCGTCCACGTGTGCACAGGTCACGGTACCTCACACTCCGACCACATGCCAAACTAGGTCCGCACAAACTCTTCGGGATGATGTGTCGAGCAAAACGGTACAACTAAACAGAACGTTAACACGTTCTCACTTAGTTACACCAACAAAAAGTTTCAAGCTTAAATACGTTTTGTACAAAGCAAACAAGCTTATAATGATATACAGTTACGTTATTACAAGCTTGCCTGAAGAGGCTCAAGTTTACAATAACACAACTATGTCCTCCTTCTACAGCTCTAAGTCTATTACATCGGCTGGTCGGGGAGCATGGCATTTACTGCTCGCCGCCTCTGATACCCTACTCGAGTCTCGGGGACTCTTGCGCTTGTCGAGCTGAAGGGGATGGCCCCACCGGTGCCTGGCTGGTCGAGACCGTAGGCCTCATTGGTTGGCTTGCAGCTGATGGCATTTCCAGCTGACTTGTCGATGGCATCCCCTGTACAGGTGCTGTCCCACCTCCACACAGGTTAATATCGCCAATTATCTTCGACGACAAGTCCAGCTGGGCCGTCCGAAGCTCTTCTGCCTTGTCTAGGTCTACCTCCTTCGGGTACCCAGCCTCCAGGCGCTTGAGATCGATCAGGGGGTAGTGGGCACGCACCATGCTTAGTACATGGGCACCCGTGTACTCACCCGCCTCCTTCACGAACTCTTGGAACCATCCCCACGCCTGTCTGCATCTCTCGACCTAGTCCCAGCTGGGGCGTCCTTAGCTCTTCCTCTAGTGAGCGCCGGGTCGATAAGGTCGAGGACGGGCACAATGCCAGTTGCCATTTCTTGGCACCGCTTGTTCCACGTGTCCCGCTCCTCGGTGGCCTTGAGGCATCGTGATTTCCAGTCGTCGCGCTCTTTGATCACGGCCTCTAGGTGCCTCTTAGCATTGACTTTCAAAACTGAACGCAGTACAAGACACCAAATGTGATGACACGACAAGGCAAGGTGGGCGACAGAATGAGAAAGGTGATCTGGAATACTTACTTTTCAGGTCATCCTTCATTTTGGTGGTGTGGTCTTGGAGTTCAGACTGGCTGCGTGCCAGTTTCTCATTGTCCTCCTTCAGGCGACCACATTCTGCGGTCACACGGCTATTTTCCCCTTGGAGGCGGGTCACTTCAGCTTCTAAACCTGCATTACAGCTGTTACTGCCAAGAACACAATAACACAAGTCCTGCACTTGCTATGATAAGGTGAAAACTTACTTGTTTTCTCCCGCTCTTTGCTATTGAGCTAGCCGACCAGGTTTTGGTTCTGTGCTTCTCGGTCTGTCCTCTCCTAGTCGGCGGCTTCAAGTTGGCGCCGCAAGCGTTCCACTTCGGCCGCCAGCTCCTTATTGGTCGCCGTGATTCCTTCAATCTGGTCAAAGCATCTTTTTTGGTATTTTGCAGTTTTCATCAAGTCCTGCATATAGACAAGCTACGTTAGACAGTTTGACTACATAACAGGGTCAAGGATTCAGGCCAAATATACCTGGACTTCTGTCACCAGACGCTTGGCCGCCCATTCGACTCTTAGGGTCTCTTCGACCTCTGGGATTTCTTCGTGCATAACCCATTCATCGTTCCGATAGCGCGACACATATACATGTTGTCGCCTATCTTGGGGACGGCCCAGGACCTCTTCTACTTCTTCCTCTTCAGCCTCCTGTTCGGGAGGCGGCGCTGGTCTGGAGTCTGCAGACCCCATGACCACCAGGGCTTTTCCACGAGCCATCGCGTCGGCAAGAACGCTCTGGGCCACTTCTGGCTGCTGCTCCTCGGCTAGATCTAGCTCCCTTGGCACCTTGGTATCCGCCTCAGCAGGGTTCATGCTCGGAGCACTTGTACTCTGCTCGGCTGTCTTCTCGACCAGCCGC
This sequence comes from Miscanthus floridulus, assembly GCF_019320115.1. Lineage (NCBI taxonomy): Eukaryota > Viridiplantae > Streptophyta > Magnoliopsida > Poales > Poaceae > Miscanthus > Miscanthus floridulus. The sequence goes on along the minus strand of NC_089582.1, from coordinate 131,971,321 downwards.
TCGGGGACCGGCGTCTGGTCGCCCGCCTGCTGAGGTCCAGGCAGAGTGCCTACTACAGGCTCCTCCACGGCTGGCTGCTGGGCAGCTTGTCCCAGCCAGTTGCTGGCGAAGATGTGCCGCACCCGGCTAGCTGGTCGGGGTTCTCGGTGGACGCCGATCTAATATATCAGATACAATTTTAGACGATAATAGTATCCAATGCAAATTACAAGCTTACATCAAAGATATAGATACTTACAGCTTCGATTTGCGGAATGACATGGCAAAGGAGCGTCTCCTCGACTGCCCCTGCTCCGCGTGCTCGGCAGGTTCCACCGGGTCTTTTCCCACCTCCGGTACAGGCGTCGGGGTTTGATGGTCGATGTTTCCCTCGCTTGTCCTCTGTGTTGCAGTGGTCTAGGGATGCGACCACTGCTGGCACGGAGGCGCCACCCTGCTCCGATGACCCCATTTGCCTCCTCCTCTTTCGAGGGACAAGCTGGATGATGTCCGCATCCTCTGCTTCGTCGTCCGACAGGGGGAAGATGGCTTGGCGTCGTTTGCTGGCCGCCGGACGCTTGCCAGCGGCTCTGGTTGATGCGTCCTCCATAGTCTCGAGGGCTGCCCAGTGGACGTCGTCGGTCCTGGCGCTGGTCTGGGCTGCTGGGCCGGCAGCTTGTGGCCAATCTACACTAGGGGGAGGCGACACAAACACTGCTACCCAGTCATGACCATTCCACTGAGGCACAAAGAGGGGACAACAGTCAATTTATGGTTACAACAAAACTCTACAATTAAAAGGAGGCCTCATTTACCTTTGGGGGAGGTCGAGCCAGCTTGAAGGCGTGCTCGATGTCGTTCAGCCTGACGTAATTGGGATCGGCCAGGTTGAAGAGCTCCCCAATCCTGGCCTTGATTTCCATCTTGTCGAGCGGCTCCTTCCTGGTCCTTGTCGGATCGGCACTCCCCTGGTACTCGAAGCCTGGATGAACCCTCTTCTGGCAGGGCTGGATCCTTCGGCTGATGAAGTTTCCGACCACACTTGGGCCATCTAGCTTCCCCCATGGGATCATCCCGAGCAGTTCGGCGATCTGCTCTAGGTTCTCGGGCTTCTCTGTCTAGCTATTCTTCTTCTCTGGAATCAGTCCTACATCACACAGGGTGATGGTGTTCGGCTCTTCATGGATGTAGAACCACTTCTTGTACCACTCATCTAGTGAGGTGTTCCAGGGGCAGTGCAAGTATTGTGCTTTCATGCCATCGCGCAGATTCAGGTAGACGCCTCCGGCTATCTTCGAGCCACCGCTCCCTTTCTTCCGAAGACAGAACAGGTGGCGAAAGAGGTCGAAATGGGGCTGGAAGCCACCATAAGACTCACAGAGATGGATGAAGGTGGAGATAAGGAGAATCGAGTTGGGATGCAGATTGCAAACCCCAATCTCGTAGTACAAGCAGAGACCCTGAAGGAAAGGGTGCACTGGAATCCCGAAACCCCGTTTGAAGAAGTCTTCGAAAACCACAATCTCACCTGGTTGTGGATCGGGGAAGCTTTCTCCTTCCGGCGCACGCCATCCCGCTGAGTGCCTTGTTGTGGAGCACTCCCATGGCGACGAGGTCCTCGATGGTCTGCTCATTGCTCCGCTGACTTCCACCATTCCTTCGCCATGACCCCGCCTTTCTTCTGGGCGTCTCTCTTCGCCATTAGTCCGTCCTTACTAAGGGGGTGGATGCGGGATGGCGAGGGGATTGGCGATGATTTTCGGAGGAATAGGGTTCGGCAGGAGGAAGAAGAAGGTTGCGGCGGCGGATGACAGTGGGGAACGGTGTGAGTAACTTACCAGATCTACAATATATAAAACAAAGAGCCCCGTCGTTTCGTTCGCCCGAGAATATTGGGAGTCAGTGCGCACGCGCCATAGACTGGTTGTTCACACAACCTCGAAATCTGCGCCAATAAACGCGCTCCTTCGTTACCAGTGTACGTGCCTCCTCGTTGATAGTGTAAGAGGGCCCACACTGACACACCTCAATACAGGTGTCAACCGACTGTTTGCCAGAAAAGAGTAAGAAGACAGAATGACGTACTATACTCATTTGCTTTTTTGACCAGATGTGTTAGACTGGACTTGGCAGAGAATAGAGACCAATAAATACACCAAATAATAGTACAAGCAGCGCACGCGATCGTGGATTTGCCCTGACCACTACTGTGCTCGGGGACTGCACAGACCGCTATTGTGCTCGGGCACTGTCCAGACCACTTTTGTGCTCGGGGACTGCCCAGACCACTCTCGTGCTCGGTGACTGCTCCGACCACGGTGACTGCTCCGACCACTGCCGTGCCCGGGGACTGCTGCAACCATTACCGTACTCAGGAACTGTTATGACCACTGCTGTGCTCGGGGACTCTCCCGACCACTTCTTGGAGTTTTGCTCTCCTCGGCTACATGTGATTTGTACTCACATACAGTTAAGAGACATTCCTTTAGACCTTGCTACAAGGCTCATACTTTACCTTTCAGCAAGCTCGGGGACTACGTCGGTACGATGCACCTGCCGGTGCATCTTGTTTTGCCTGTACGGCAATTGGATTTTTAATGTCGGCGGAAATTCTTTTTAGACCCTGGCACCACGTGCCTGCGTCACCTACTACCAGGCTCGAGGGACTAAGTGGGCACACTTCACCTTGCGGTGAATGTGTTTGTTTACTCGACCCCTGTGCTTTGAATAATTGTAAGGATTAATAATATGCTCGGGGACTGCCCCGACCACTGCTTGAATAATGGTTCTCCTTGGCTACATGTGATTTGTACTCACATACAGTTAAGAGACATTTCTTTAGACCTTGCTACAAGGCTCATATTTCGCCTTCCAGCAAGTTCGGGGACTACGTCGATACGATGCACCTACCGGTGCATCTCGTTTTGCCTATACGGCAATTCGGTTTTCAACTAAACTAGGAATTTCTTTTTAGACCCTGGCACCACGTGCCTGCGTCACCTACTACCAGGCTCGGGGACTAAGTGGGCACACTTCACCTTGCGGTGAATGTGTTTGTTTTTCGACCCCTACGCTTCCGATGTTCAAGGACGCTATGCTTCAAGACCACTTACATTTCTTTTTAGAAATACAAGTGGGCACACTTCTTAGGATAGAAATCTTTTTCTTTTTTCTTAAGAGCACCATACATTCTTCGGACAACCTACTTCTCCGGTGATGACGGTGGTCGGAGGCATCAAGGACTCAAGCCTCACTTGTCGGAGAAGGTTAAAATGGCGTGTCACAGCATAATACATGATGCTCGGGGACTAGCTATGGGGGTATTAACCCTTATACCCTTACGGATAAGCTTGGGCTGGCCCGGATCGATGGGTTTCGGTCCACCCGAGAGACGATGTGCGGCCCAGTTAACCTGATCGGAGTCCCATACAAGGAATCAAGACGGATTTGGCGACCAAGCAGGATCCTGGTCGGTTAGAATAGGAATCCTTATCCGGCCACATATGGCAATTGTAACTGACTAGGATTAGTTTCCAGATCTGTAACCTTGCCCCCCGGACTATATAAGGAGGGCAGGGGACCCCTCTAAAAATCATCTATTGATATATAGCAATACAAATCAGACGCAGGACATAGGTATTACGCCTTCTTGGCGGCTGAACCTGGATAAAACCTCATGTCTGTCTTGCGTCACCGTCTTGTTTAGGGCTTGCGCATCTGTCTACCGATAATCTACTACCTTGGGCATACCCCTAGGTAGACTGCCGACCTTATTTCATCGACAACTGTGCCTCGTCGTGCTCTCGAACGGCCTAGTCGTGCTCCCCGCGGGCCATGCCACGCTCCAACCGGAGCCTCTCCACTGTATGGCATAGCTTGTCTCACTCCTGGGGGAGCTAGATGACCGCTTTGATGTCTAGCTTTGCCCTCTGCTCTAGGCAGTGGCAGAGCTTGGAGCTAAATATAGGGGAGCCATTTCAGTGACACCTGACTCTAGCGGTATAGATTCTAGCGTGGCTACTATTGGCTGCCTAAGCCTTGCCACATTGGGGCACTGCCGTGCCAGCCGCCGAGGGCCGGTCAGCCGACCGCCGACGAGCGAGTCAAGGAAGGCCGCCGCCAAGGATTATAGCTTGAGGCATCGATAGCTCCAGTGCTCCAACCTTTGGCTTTTGGCTCGTTGCCTCCACCGTCTCGGTCACTCCGTGGATTATTTTGCTCGTGTTGACTGATGCTAGGGCCTAGGTGCCTAGGTCCCAACTCCTAAGTGCAGGCTTGCACGTGGCCCATCACCTGGTGGGCTAAATTAGCTAGCGGACTTGCACATCCGCAGCATATATCCTTATTTTTTTTATGGGGCAAGGGGGGCCGGAGCCCTCTATGGCCAACACATGGCTCTGCCATTGGCTCTAGGGCCGTGGACCTTTCCTTGGCTCCCAGCCTGAGATCCCACTCCTTCTCGGCCTCGGCCAGGAGGTCGATGATCCGCTGGTGGGTCTCGGCATCCTGCTAGAGTAGTTTGTCCCGCTCCTTCCGCACTCTAGCAGCCTCCTCCTCATCCTGCCATGCCCTCGCCGAGAGCTCCCCGAATGCCTTCTCGGTTTCCTCCTCCTACCGACGGGCCTCGATCTCCTACAGTCGGAGACTGGCTGCCTCCTCAGCTAAGAGAGTCAGCTCAACCACCCTCCATTAGAGCTGGGCGGTCACATCCCTGTGTAGCCATGCCTCATTAATGAGGTGGTCCTAGTCCTCCTTATGCTTGCGATGGAACCGGGACTTCTCTCGGCTATGAGCAATATGAGACTGAAAAAAGATGGTGGTCAGAACACAAAAATAGAGGAAGAAAGAGGAGGGCAAGAGTCAAGACTAAGTGAATACCCGGTCGGTGGGAACAATGACGTCTTCTAGGGTGCCCCTGGCCTAGTTTAGAGTGTCCAACATGGCCGTGATCCCCTCGTTGAGCCTCTCCTGCTCCATGCCCTGGCGACATCATCGAGGGTGAAGAGTTCTGACAATGGGTCCCGCGGACTCGTCCACCAGAGCAGGGACTCATCCTACGTGGGCGAGTGGCGGCCCTCTGATGTCAGGACCAGGGACAACTCCCTGCCGGTCTCCTCGGCAACCGCCACGGTGTCTAGGGTCCCCTCGGCCATGACCCTTTTCGTCCTACCCACGATAGGCGTCGTCTCTAGGGCCGTCGGTAGCATGGGACGCGTCGCTGCCTCGGGCGTCACCACCGTAGCTTTTGGCTATGACCCATCCATCATAGCCATCATAACCTTCACCCCTATTGGCAGGACCTCGTCTGACTGCGCCACGCCCGCCGTGGTCGACACAACAAGTACGACCGGCAGATCCGCCCGCTCCGACGTCGATAGCGAAATCACTTTCATCACCGCTTGCTCGGCAACCTCCAAGGGCGCTCCCTTAGTCTCACCGACTGCTTGACCCACTGAGGGCATGGACACTGCCATGGGCGACGCCTGACCGGCCGATGAGGCTATGATGCTGGCTCCGCTCTCACCTGAAATGGGAGCAACGTTAGACGATAGCCCTCGCCTTGCCTGAATGGCGACACTCTTCTTGGGCGCCTGCACTAAAGAAGTGCCCTGTCTAACCCATCTCCTGACACTGCAAAAGAAACAAAAGGCGTGAGTCATGATGACAACAGGCAAAAAAAGAGAAAAATAGAGAAAACAGAGAAGCTGGAGACTTACGCTGGCGATGTTGGGAGGTAGAGATGTTTGGGGGATGAACCCTTGGGCCTATGCTCTATCTCATCGGGGCAAGAACATTTTGAGCCTACCCCCTACTCCTAGGTAGAGGGATCCGCTTCCCTTGCATCTGGGGGCATGACAGCAGAGCCGTCCCCCTCCACCGACACCTCGGGCATGGTGACAGACCCACCCGCTCCTACTTTCTCCTGGGGCAGGCTAACAGTTCGACCTGTCTCTGCCTGCCCCATGGACATGCTTTCCCCTGCATGGAACGGGAAAGGCCCCTACACGGACGAGTGGATACCTATCAGCGTATCCTCGCTCACCGAGTCATCCCACTCAATGTTCGTAGCTACCTCGGCGTCTTCCTTGTCGTCATCATCGTCATCATCACTATCGGTCTCCTCTCCTCGCTCCCATGCCATCATCTTCTGCTGCTTCTTCTTCCTCTCGACCTCCTTCATCTTCTTCTACCACTCGGTCGCAGTGTGATTCACCACTGCCATGAGCGGGTCCTTTGGTAGCGGGGCTAAGCGATCCATAAAGACGAGCCTCTTCAGCTGGTCTTGCTATCCCAATATCAGCATCAAGGGGTCGAGAGTTCAATTAAAAAGGGGGCACAGGGAAGGAGAACTTACGAAGTTAATGTAACCCGGTTCTGGCCACATTGGGGGATGCCTCGGCACTGGATACACAAAATCAAGAGCGGTGCCGACGTCGTCCGTAGAAGGCTCCATCGCCTCCTTGATGCGCTGTGCCACTTCAGAGGGGGAGAGCGCTCCCTCGGCTAGCGCCGTCCCCTCAAGCGATGCCTCGGGCACCATCATGTGTAGGGGAAGTGCGCACTTTATCAGCGGTGCCACCCTCATGTATGATAGGCGCTGATGATCCCTGACCCCTTCATGCCCCTCTCCTTTAGGATTCAGACGGTGGTGAGATGGTCCTAGATTTTCTTCCTGTCTTTCTCTGGAACCCCCCACTTTCTCCATGAATCCGGGACCTCTTCGATAAGGCACCCGATAAACTCTAGTAATGGGGCAGCCGCGTCATTCTTGATGTAGAACCAATGCGAGTGCCACCTCTTGTTGGAGGTCGACAGACACATCGGTGGGTACTCGTTGACCCGGTTGTTGTGGAGCTGAATGCTAGCGCATCCCATCGGCATGCTCAGCTCTTGCTTCTTCTCTAGCTTCTTCAGGAGGGTGACGGCGAAGAAATGCCGCCATAGGTCAAAGTGAGAACTAATCCCTAAGAATCCCTCACACAGGGCGACAAATGCCGTAATGTGCTAAATCCCATTGGGAGTAAGGTGCTGCAGCTCCACATTGTAGTAATTCAGCAACCCCGAAGGAACTTGTGGGCGGGAGTGGTGAATCCCCGCTCGTGGAAATGAGTGAAGGACACAACATAGCCTTCAGGCGGCGACGGTGCGTCCTCATTGCCGGGCAACCGCCACTCCTCGGCGGTGGTCCATGCGCAAAGAAGGCCACGACGAACGAGGCCCTCCAGGCGCTGGAGGATGACATTAGATCTACACCGCGGCTTCATTAAACGATTGGGGTGGATGGATGTGAACTTGACGGCGGCTGAGATGCGGATGCGGAAGGCTTAAGCGATAGGCGGTGGAGGTTGTAGATGCAAATGCAAGGAGGCAATGTACGAAACCCTAGGGGCAAACCCTTTGGTTTTATAGGGGCGACAGATGCGAGGAAGGCAACCATCCACCTAGATCTCCATGCCTGCCACGATTCGCCACCACGTCACCACGTGGGATATGCGCCTCCAATCCCTATCCTTTCTCACCAAAGTCGCGCCAGACATTTTGCCATCCCAGACAGACCAAGACTCTTTACCAGCGAAAGGACACAAGTCAAAAAAGCGTTCTTCTGGCCCGCTCGGGCCCAGGAGTTCGAGGGCTAGCCCATTAACAGTTTTGACAACCGTCCCAAGGCAGCCTTACGACGAAGGATGGGCCCGCGAGCGGCCAAAACCTAGGCACACGAGTGCCACAAATATCTTGACCCACGATTGAGTCTCAGTCAGGCTGACTCTCACCGGATCCCCGCGAATGGGATACCGGGACTCCAATCAAACTATTCAGTGATCAAAACACCAAATCTCACAGCCATAGCCACGAAGGGTCCGAATTACCTCTAGATGATTCTATCCGAATCACCCGAGGGCTTGGGGGCTACACCCGATGGGTGCGCTCGTGCGCACCCTTTGGCAAATTGAAATACCCCCAGGCGATTTTGTCCGAATCACCTAGGGGCTCGGGGGCTACACCCGTCGGGTGCGCTCGCGCGCACCCTCTGGCAAGTCAAATCACCCCGGGCGATTCTATCTGAATCACCCGGGGGCTCGGGGGCTACTGTCGGGGACCGAATACTGGGTACCCAAAGAGGAGGAGCTAATAACCATCAAACATTGATGCTTCTGAACAGACAAGAACGCGACTATACTTCTTGCCCAAACGACCGAAGGTTGGCTCCGCCTCGCCCGACCCCTGAGGGCTGGCTCCGCCTTGCCCGACCCCCGAGGGCTAGACTCCGTCTCGTCCAACCCCCGAGGGCTGGACTACGCCTCGCCCTCGCCCGACGTCCGTGCGCTACTCTTTCATGACTACGCACGTAGATAAGACGGGGCACTTAAGTCAATGCAATATCGAGGACCATACCCTGCACGCCCGCAGGAAAGTACCATCAGAATATGACCAGACGGGTGCTTTAAGCCCTTCTAGACATGTCAGAGCCCAAATAGTATTGTGGGCGCCGACATTTGTCCTACAGTGTTATGGGCGTCGGCATTTGCCCTCGGACACGAATCCTGATGGAAACATACGACAACCGCTATGGTCCAAAAAGAAACTCATGCCATTTACAGTAACGAACATGGGGCCTCTACGCCATCTGTTCCCTGCAGGGTCACGGCTCGATACCCTAGTGCGCCGCGCCGTCCTCCGAAGTGGGGTGGAACGTGACCACTTACTGAACGAAGCTAGAGCATGGCCCTATCAGGATCAGCGAACGTGCTATCCCTGGCATCGTCTACTATATCAGGAGGGCAGGCTCGAAGAAAAAGGAAGACCTGACACCTTCGAAGGACCCTCTCTGCCTCTGGTTTTTTCTATTTCTCCAATCTGTAATTCCTACTCCCCCTTGATCTATAAAAAGATGGCAGGGCACCCCACTAAGGGGGACGGATCGATTCCACACATCACACCACACAGCTAAGCAGCATCCAAGCTCTTAGCACCCGTTCGATCTTTTCATCAGAGACTTGTGACATATCCCCCTCTCAACTGTTTCTACCCCTACTACGAACCTTTCAGTGCTAATAACACGAGCAACAGCAAACTGGACGTAGGAACATTCTGCCCGAACCAGTATAAACCTTGTGTCTTTTAGCACACCATCCGGGCCCAACGCGCAACAAATACAAATTTACTAGTTGGTGTTTATTCGAAACACCGACACAAATTGTTCACAAATTTCAGAAAAAAAAATTCACAAATTGTCATGGGCCCGCTTTGCATGTCGTGCGCTGCGTGCAAAATCGCGCGCCACCGGCCTCCGAAACACTCGCGTGTTGATTAGCAATTAGCAATATTCAAAAAATATACATGGTGCCATGGTGCCATTCCAGCATATAGCACTACCACCACAATGTGTACGTACACGAGTTTGTATCAAACTTTGAAACATATAATTGTACAGTGGAAGAATTGAGTCGATTTTTCCTGGCTGCACATGTTGTAACATAGTCGCTTTCACAGACAGACAGAGCTTAAGCGTTTCGGTTTCATTCTTCTTGATCGAAAGTTCCTACTCCTAGTAATATTATGTTTTAGAAATTGGAGCGCAAATGAAAAAGGATTGAGAACAAGATAAATATCATCCCGTTTTGACAAACAACGGCAAGGCCACGAGTCAAGGCGGACGCAACTGGAAGTAAGATCACCGCATCGGCTTGAAGATCTGGGAGTAAGGCGAGACGACGGCCTCCTGCACCATCCTCCGGCCGTCCTTGGGGTCGGTCCCCCACTGGACCTCGCTCATGTTGGGCGTCTCCACGAAGAGCATGGTGAACTCGCCCACCTTCTCGGCGCGCCCGCGGCGGCCCGCCCGCAGCACCAGGGCGTTCCCCCTGTGGTACGAGAAGATGCCGTCCGTGAGCCGCACGATGTCGCCCAGCTCGAACGCGCCGCACTCGCCGCCCCACAGCAGGAAGTGCGCCGCCGCGGTCTCGTCCGCCACCAGCGCCAGGCACGTCACCTCCTTCTCCTCCCTGCCGCCGCCGCCGCCGCCGCCGTCGCGGGCCTGGGCGTGCGGGTGGCGGTGGGACGGGCGGGCCGACGGCGCCGCCTTGTCGAGCACGATGAACGTCGTGTTCACCGTGTTGGTCGCGGCCGGGACCAAGTCCTTGAGCTTCACCATCCTGCCGCTGGAGACGGCGGTGCCCTCGACCGGCGCGTCGGCCTGCAACAGTTGGATTATAGATTTATAGATGGTTGGTCGCCGTGGAATAGAAGCTCCTTACTATGGCATTTGATCGAGCACCTTGTGGGTATCGTGGGTTCGCATGGCGACGGGAAGGAGGAAACCACGCGCGAGACGTACCAAGCTCGTAAGAGGAGGAACGCTGCTGGACTCACCTCTCTTGCCATGTCTGGAGTCTGGACGCCGCCGCCGCCGCCTCCCTGCCTGCTCCCTGCTGCCCTCAGGCTTCAGCCGTAGCCCGTAGTCCGTAGCGCCCGGACGGAGATTCGGTGATGCGTTCAAATCTGATCCAATGGCTCTTAGGCTGTGTTTAGTCGGAGGGAAAGTTAGGAATTTGATTACGGTAGCACTTTCGTTTTTATTTGGTAAATAGTGTTTAATCATGGACTAATTAGACTTAAAACGTTCGTCTCGCGATTTCCAACCAAACTTTGTAATTAATTTTTTTTCGTCTACATTTACTGTTCCATGCACGTATCGCAAGATTCGATGTGACGAGTACCGTAACACTTTTTTGGAACTATTTTTGGAACTGAACACGCGCTTAGCGATCGTGAGGAAAAACAAGAGGTGAGGGAGGCAGCGCGGAACAGAAGCAATTCGCGTCGGGTTCTCTTTGGCGCGGAGAATCGTGCTCTCCCACGCTCCCGCTCTACGAAAGTGAAGGGAAGGGCCGCGCGCCGTAGGGAGGCCTTAAGGATGCGCTGGACGCCTTGGAGCAGTGGGAGGCGGCCTGCCGCCGGGACGCCGCCGTGGAGTTCCTCCTCGTCACTGACTTGATGAACCTCGCACGCCGCGTTCGTCCTCGCCGCCTGCGGACCCTGGCCACGGTGACCACGTCCCCATTGCTGCATCGGCGTCCCCCACGCCGCCCACCGCAGGTGCCCGAGGGACTGGAAAGTCGGCTCTATCCCGGCGCCTAGCCACTCCGGGGTGGAGCCGGGGAGCGTTGAAGGCCATGAACCGCGTGATGTTGCATAGCCCTGTCGACGGCGAAGTGCGGTGATACGCAGCCTAGTCGCGAGCGCCTCAGTCCGACGATGTTGAGTGAGACAACGCGCCCGGCGCGGCAGCTAGCCCACGCCGTGCACGGGTCCGCATGCCGCGGTCAGCCCGCGCCTTCAGGCCGAGCAAACCCCGCAGCAGTAGAGCACTAGAGCCGTTGGGATCCGACCGTGACGTCAGGTTCCCGCTCGGCATGCTCTGCGTTGAGTTCCCGCCCGCCGCCGCATATTGCACCAGCGCGTCGAACAAGTACCCACAGCAGCCCCTGCCCCTGCCACGAACACCGCCACCCCCGGCTAGCACTGCGACCGCTACACACCCACTGGCACTGCGAATGCCGCCGAGTCTCCGAAGCCCTCCCAGATGCGCCGGGCACCCCTCAGTCCTGCGCGACCGACACCAGCATTGTTGCTAGGCGATGCAGGCGAAAAAACTGAAGTCTGGCTACACCTACACCTCAGTTCTCATGATCGAGCAAAAAGATACTAACTATTCTGAAATTAGCCAGCAGTAACATGGCACATGAAAGTGTTCTAGTTTCAAATGCATACAGCACCTTTTCTGAACGAAACAAATGCGTACCTTTTTAACAGAACAAACACATTCACTGCAGACTTCCCAACACATTCATTGCAGGCTTCCATTACATGCTATAAGTTCAGGAGTGAACATGTACTATGTCTATGATAGGTCCAAAGGAACATGACAGCAAAAGGTAACAAACATAAGTGACGTGGCCCCTTCAACAAAACACAGAACCCCTAACAGGCAAACAAATTTAGGTGATAATTGTGCCATCATAAAGCTTACACTCGTTATGGTTACCAATACCCAATTTCCACTTGAGCAAGAAACCCATAGATCATCACTTTAAGCTTCTGATGCACTTGAAGCACCTGTAGTTGGTTCCTCACTTGTAGAGGCGGCTGCTGCTTCCAATGCTGCAGAAATGCAGAAAAATTGATAACATCAGCATTTTGAGAACCAAGTTCCCCTCAGTGAATAATTGCTTCGCCAGACACAAAACATACGAATTATTGGCTAAAGAAACAGGCAAACAACACTAGTTTATTATCCACAGTCTGTCAAGTAACAGCCACATGACTAAAAACTCGAAAAAGAAATACCTATCTCTATTTAACACAGGTGCAAGCGGTAGAGTCTTACCGCCTGTGACCGGAAGGTCCCAGGTTCGAGTCGCGGTCTCCTCGCATCGCACAGGCGAGGGTAGGGCTTGCCACTGACACCCTTCCCCAGACCCCGCATAGAGCGGGAGCTCTCTGCACTGGGTACGCCCTTTTTATTTAACACAAGTACAACGATCTCTATAAGTGACAATGACAGAACATGGATGCTAATATATGCAGTGCAGAAGGACATGCATGTTATGACTTTCGAAGAGAAATAAAATCTCTTTCCTGCTGGGTGCCTTACTGGGTAACAACTAGACCAGATCATTAACAGCTCTCCAAGGTTAAATATCATCACCCATATCTCTATGCTATCAAATATATAACAGCTAGACCAGATCATTAACATTGGCAAATCATAAACCAAGCAAAAACTGTACCTAGAGTGCACCAGCTGCTGTAAGGAACAATGTTGTGGAAGCCATTACCCTCACATAACATTTTCACCTGGCCTGTCTTCAGCTCAATACTGAATAATCTACCATCTGCCTCCACAAGAAGGACTTGATAGACTTAGTGGATCACCTAGACATAGATCTAGCGGGTACAACCTTACATAGGGGATGAAAACTTCCTAGAACATGATCTAGAGAGAGAGAGGAAGTGAGATGAGATGTCACCGACCATCCGCGGGCTTGGAGGAAGAGTTCGACGTAGCCATGGCGAAGGTGATGCGGTCCGGGTCGGCGGAGTCGCGGTCACGGCGTTGAGGTCGGTCGCAGTGTAGTGGTGGCGCAGAGGCGGCGGTGAAGACGTCAGTGGAGCTTCCCGTTGCTTCAGCACCTCCCTCTTAGATCGGATTAGGGTTATGACTGTAGGTGGGAGAAAGACGGCTCAGGTGAACCTCGTGACGCAAGCCCCGGCCTCCCACCTCCTTTATATTGCGTTGCGCGACGGGGGCCCACCAACCATGGAACGGTTGGGCGCCCCCGGTCACGGCGCGGATCAAGGCCCCAACTCGGTCGTTGGACCGAGCCGGGAGGAGATCAACCTAACAGGACTCCATCAGCGAAGCCAACAAAGTTCGAAGAGATGGAGAGGGGATTAACAGTGAACAGGTTCCCAAGCTCAATGACTCGGATTTGTGTCCATCCAATGTCTCCATTGGGATTCGCCTCCATTGACCAGAGGGACAGTCTGGCTACACCGTGCCCTGTTGCAGCTCCCAGCCCACCATCCTCCATCGTCATGAGCATAGTATTGTGCCAAATTGACCTGGTTGGCAGGGGAATTACAGATGTTTCCCGTGTAGCCAAATCATACCTAAGAGTCCTACTGCTGGCATCAATCACAAAGTAGAGTGCGGTCCCCACAAGGGCAGTGGGCACCAAATGGACCCAGTGTGTCCCAGGGACATAGGTTAGCTCACTCCAGGAGCTGGAGTCCGATGAGTAAACGCACAAGCACATCTCATGGGAGCTGCATCCCACGGCAACGACGATGAAGGGTCCGCTGCGGCAGTCGATGTGGTCGCAGGCGCCGCTGGCTGTGGAAGCACAGAGCACGGCCGCGTTCCAGCACTCCGGTTGCCAAACGTCTGACACCGGGGGTAGTTGGTGCCACCCGTCCGTGATGGGGTCCCAGACGCTGAGGTAGATACCCAAGAGCAAGCTGAGGAGGACCCGGCCGTGGCGGCCGTCGAGCGCGCGCCAGTTGTGGTCGGCGCGGAGCGGGCAGGCGGAGGAGGTGGGGAGGAGGCGCGAGACATAGTCGCCGTCTTGGTCTCTGAAATTGCAGAGGATACCGAGCATGGGGGGCGAGCAGTGGAACTCAGAGAATCGTCGGCGGAAGCGGCGGTCGGAGATGATGCGGCACCAGGGCTTGCAGACGAGGGCGGCGCGGAAGAGGTTCGCGGGATCCGCCGGAGGGAGGCGGAGGAGGACCTCCTCCACGAGCTCCTCCAGCAGCACCATGCTGCTTGGTGCCTGCTTCGCCGGAGCCCGGTGCGGCGGTGCCGGCGAGCGGGCGGAGCGAGGGTTTTGGTCGGCGGGGAAAGCGAAGGAAGAGCGAGCGAGCGAGCGGAGAAAGGGACAGTGCGGAATTGTGCCTTCTTGGGTTAGTTGGGGGCATTGCTGCCGCAACGTGCGTCGAGATAGATGAGTGGGCTTTGGAATACATGGGCCGGGCTGGCGTGCTCTTCCGTGTAGGATGGGCCGTTCTGTGACCCCGCGGTGGCCAGAGTTGTCTGAATAATTGTGTAGTCTAGTTTTTTTCTTTTTTCTCGATCGGACCATTCGGCCCGTTTTTTTTTAAGAAGTGGAACTTAGAGTAGCCATTACAAAAGTAATCCCCCACGGTGGCAAGGAACCATCGTGAATGGCTCACTGACGCCCTAACTACTGGGTGTCATATTATTGTGTAGTCTAGTCATTTGTTATTTTTGTGGTAGCTCTAAATCGTTGGCATTCAGTGTTCACACGATTCATCAGCAGGCAATTATACAGTATAGTTTGCGCATAGCCACAGGGTGCAGAAGAACAATCATATATCCTGATTATGCAGTCATTCAAGCATTCAGAAAATGCAGATATCAAGTTGTATGCAAACATTCAGGCATTCAGAAAATGCAGGTATCAAGATGTATGCAGATTCAGAGCTCTTGGGCAACATGAGCCACCGAAATAAGAACAAGCTCGTCTGACGGGAATACAAGGCAACATAACATGAGTAAGACTAGGCATAATACTTAGAGATCAAAACTCCTGGCTGGTGTTCATGTGTTTGAGCGTGCTGCTGCGCACAGGAGTTCCTCGATACGGCCATTCCTTCATTTTCTGCATGGGCATGTACGGCACAAGTGTTGTCATGCTATGCCACCCGCTGTTAGCCCATTGCTACTGTTAGCCGCGATACAATGATCTCGAGTTTCAAGTGCTATTGCAGATGTACATATTCGCTATCCATGTAAACATCAACGGTGGTCCTGACCGTATAAACAACACTGCTCTCTCTATCCCAAATTATCTGTCATTTATTTTTCCGTGTCACAAAAATGACTCAATTTGTAGAAAATACGTGCAACATTTATATCCCTAAATAAATTTAATAAATAACTAGATTCAAAGATCTTTCTACTGATATCAATTATGTACCATAAATATTAATATTTTTAATATATATTTTACCAAAGTTGTTTATCGGGAAGCGGAAACTACGGATATTTTGAGACGGAGGGAGTATGTATCTATACTTATATACTCATTCTGTTCTAAATTATAAGTCGTTTTGATTTTTTTTTGTTTATTTATTTTACTATCTATAGTAAAATAGATGTATAAAAAAATTAAAACGACTTATAATTTAGAACCAGTACGAAATATGATGGCGCGACTAGGACGTGACGGCCAGTCGATTGATACATTCCTTCTGGCCGAGGGAATGAACGAACGAGCGGGGTCTGAGAAAGCCTGGGCCACTCGATCCAACCACGGATTGATGGATCGATCGGTCCATTACTTATTTTATTATTTTTAGGGCTTTTGTTTGCTTATGATGGCCGAATTAAGGTGGGATGGTTACGTGTTGTAAACTTGCAATCAATGGCCGGCGTGACACATCACGTGGACCAGTTAGGGATAGGGAGGCACCGATTCGTGTCGTGTCGGGCAACATTCCCAATTTCTCATGCGACGCAGGATCTAGTAATCTAGTCTTGTTGATGAGTACAGAGTGTACGTCTACCCATCCTCAATCATGGACGATCCACCCTATTTGTTTTCCTCGTTCACATTTTCCTCTTTCTACCACATATTTATTTATTTATTTTTATGAGGCCCAATTACAGACACGGACGATTACATGTACGGTCACTCTTACGAACGCACACACATATCCACCCTACCTCTTTGAGCACCTATAAAGAACTGAGTTGGATCAGCAAATCTTGAGATTGACGAAGTCATAACATGTGTCTCGCTGTCGACGAGCACATCGCCTATCACTAAAAGAATAGCGCCGTTAAATCCTGAAATAAATTCAGAAAAATACGAGCACCCGTGTATATATGTTAGAGGTCTCAAAAGTCAAAACCCAAAAGATGAGGGCGAAGACAGGATTGTTTGGACATTAGATATCTCTTAAAAGTACACAACCAAATCAACATAAGACACAATCCGACGATAACATAAGCACAAGCTACTGAAATCTGGTTTAAAAAAAACTACTGAAATCTTATCCGGAAACCATGGACACGCCCACGATGCAAATTATTTTCTTTTCTTTCACAACTGGTTTTGAACAGCAGACTGCACACTTGGTATTATATGCATAACTTGGAGACGGCACACCATGGGAATATGGTCAGGGGCTACTTAGGGTGTCCCCACCGGTCATCTCCATTGTCGACTGAATAGGTTATGAACAGGCAAAAAGTGAATATGTGATGGGCGCATGCAGCTTTTTTACTCTCATGGCGAACTGGAAGCTGTTGGTGGAGAAAAATGCTCTGATTAATTAATTCTGATGTTTAGCCCACAGCTGATCAGGTCCATCTCAGCTGTCGAAATCGACGGCACCACTGCGGACACCCTTATTAGAAGGTGGAAAACTACACAGATAACTGGTTCCAAAAGGAATAAAGCACCCGCACAAATTCAGTGATGATGGTGGTATATGGAAGTCATGATGTTTCTAATTTTTTCATTGGAGGGGATTAATTAGGCGGCAGCTCCGTCACATTTTGTAAGAGAACCAACTGTAATCGACATCAGTTAAATGCCGCTGACTCTCGCGTCGCTTGCTTCGCAAGGAAGTCTTCCTTTTCCCTACTTCCACGCTCATAACTGCATATGGTCCGTGTGACGGTTGTGCGAAATGGAGGCGGGATTAGGATGGCCATTAAAGGCCTTGACAGTGGAAGATCCCAGCACCCGGCTATTCCTGCTGCAGCATATCCTTCTCGGAAGCGAGCACAACATGTTCGTCCATGTTGTTTCTAGTCCTATTTCGGTTTTGTTTGAACATTATCGGATTCACTTCGATCCATATGAGTGTGGATTTTGGATGAAATTTAATTTAAGTTCTACTCCAATTCACCCTAACACATATGAATTTATGCGAATCCAACCTATCAAAACGAGGCACTTTTAAGAGCTCATTGGGTTACGTGGGAATAATTTCATTCATTAATTTATATAGCAGCGGAATGATTTCCGGTGTGGAACGACCTGTGTCGTTTGCTTCTAAGGCTCCGTTCGGCTTACCTTATATTCGGCTTGTTTTTTCAGCCGGAACAATATTTTTCTCTCACAACAATTCAGCCAGAACAGTATTTTTCAGCCAGTTTCAGCCCAGATTCAGCAAGCCGAACGGGTCTAAAAACCTGCTTCGTACCTTCATCTTAGACAAAAATTTGTAGACTTCAGATTTTGTTGGCCTGAGGTTGTCGCTGGGCGGCAAAGCGGAAAAGAATTCGCTGCATCTTGTCTGTAGAGTGAGTCCACCCGGTACAGCCAGTCAGCCATATCCTCCGCGTGCGACGCGTGGAACAGCGACGATTCGGACGCTCGCGGTAGGAGAGCGGAGAGCCTGAGCCGAGCGTGTAGCGTGCCTTGTTCAGCATACGGGCTGAAGGGCTGGTGAGTGGTGAAAAGGCGAGAGAGAAGTGCCTCGCTCAGCATACGGGGAAGGGGCGTGTAAGGGTCCGGTCCCGCGGCGTGTAAGGGTCCGGTCGCGGACCGGACCCTAACCCGGCGCCGATAATTTTTCCTGCGCTTTCATCTGTTCCTGTTCGCGTGCCGATAATTCCCGCGTCGTTCCGGTCCGTGCCGTGCCGAGGCTACAGTGCGTGCTCTAGTCTTCTTTATTTGCAGTGGGTAGATTACGTGGTAGCACCGTTGCCACAAAAAAATTAATTTAATGAAAACTGCTCCTCCACATGCATGCATGCTATGAAAAGTCATAATTACGTATGCTATTCCACGTACCAGAAAATACCTGCGTAAGCATCTGCACAAGTTTTAAAAAGCCATAACTGTTAAACTAAATATCCAAATTAAATTCCGATTACATCATCATGTTCCTGGCAATAAATCCTTCAAAACATGATCTCATGTGGATATACTCTGATAAAATTTTATAACGGACATTTATCTTGTGAAGATAGAATATTTTTTTATTGAGTAGAAGCAATGTTCTAAGTTTAGAAAAAACAATGTTCCGCCTTTATAAGAAAAATGTTCTCGATTTACGAGAACAATATTCTAGTTACAGGTTCATTGAATTGGTATTATAATAACCATGAAAATAAAAAGTAATAACAAAAACTATAACTATATAGAAACAATAACAACAATACATAAAATAAATAAATAAATACCATAATATAAAAAATAATAAAATTTAGAGCAAAGCAAAAGCGAAGCAAAATAAAACATCACATGTATACTATTCCAACATTATAAAACATATCATAGAACATCACATGTATACTATGTAAACATCACATATATATATATATATAACATGGACATCACAAAAATACAACAAGGAATATTATATGTATGCTACATGAAACATCATGAAATACATCATAGAACATCAAATGTATACTATGTAAACATTACAAACATATCATAGAACATTGTATGTATACAATGTGAACATCACATAATACGTCATAGAACATCATATGTATACTACGCGAACATTGCAGAATACATCATAGAACATCGTATATATAGTACGTGAACATTAAATGTATCTCATATAATATAAATAATAAAACATAAAAATAAAATAAAAATATTAAAGTGATTAATTAGAGTAAATAACTAAGTAAAAATTTCACATAGAAACATGAATAACAAATGAAAATATATAGAAAATAAAATCAATGAATAACTTAAATAAGAAAGAAAAAAAGAAAACTTAAAAAATTATATGATATATGTGTCATATGAACACATGAAATGAAAAAACTTTAAAATAAAAAATAAAATAGTTCATATAGTAATTATAAAAATAGTAGAAAAAAGAAAAAAAATATAGAAATAGAAAAAACAAAAAATTAAGAAAATGAGAAGAAGATGAAACCACATGAGAAAGAAAAGAAAAAGAAATAGTCCTATGAGGAAGGAAAGAGAAAAAAAAAAAACATACCAACCTATGGGGTGAACACAGGAAAAACAAAAATGGAATCAAAGAAAAATTAGAGTAAAAGAAAAAAGAAATAAAAGAAAGAAAAATAAAGATAAAGATAAAAAGGCAACGTAACAAAATAAAAAAGAAATATAAGAAAAGAAAGAAACGTACCTGGGTTCTAGACACATGCACTACTTGCTCCGCATGTTGGTGTTACTGGACCCAAAGAAAAAGTCAAAGAAGGCTCAACTGCACGTGCCGTGCTCGCGCGGATGGGAACGCGGTAACTGGTGCTCGGCGGACGGGAGCGCGCGAAATCATCGGCTCGCTCTTCCGGGCCTTGTTTAGATTGGGACGAGGAATCAGTATTGGACACTAGTATTTGATAATTATTGTTTAATTATGGTCTAATTAGGTTTAAAAGATTCGTCTCGTAATTTACAATTAAACTATATAATTAGTTATTTTTTTATCTATATTTAATACTCTATGCATGTGTCAAAGATTTTATGCGACGGAGAGAGAGTGAAAAACACAAGGCCCCGGTCCGAAAGATTTCCGGGAGAAGGCGGCGTCTTCGCCAGCGTCTGATTCGTCGCTGTCCACGTGTCGCACGCTGAGCGCTGAGGATACGTCGGTAGGAGATGGACTCTACAGATGCTACGCAGCGAAATTTTTTTTCCCTCCCACGCATACAGTATGCACCATGCGCACCTAATGGCTGCCGCGTGGGCGCTGTTTGCATCCGATGGCAGGTGTTTTCAGCAGCTGATTGCGTGGGAGCCGAGTGGGCCGAACCGCCGAAGCAGGGAGCCGAGTGTGCCGACGCACGGGTGAGCGGATGAGGACAGACGTCGATTTCCATTGGATGGACACGTGGGAGTCGATAATAGCGTGTATGCACGGAAGCTGAGTGCATCCTGTATGCATGGAATTTTTTTCCCTCTTCAGCGGCGAGAGTCTTGGCGTCGCGTTCACTGGAAAACTACACTCCGTCTCCCTGACTCCCTCTCCCGCGCACACGAGCTCTCGGCACTCGGCAGTTCGGCCTTGCTCACACGGACACTGGTAACTACTGGTGCCCAGCCTTGCTGTGCACAGCAGGGCAGCAGAGCACTACCCGTTGCGGAAACAAGTGTACAAGCGTACTGTACGCGCCATGGTCGGCCGGCCGGCACTCGGCAAGCCATTAACGCCTCCTCCCCTACCCCTCTACCACGTACCCCCGCCCCACCCCACCCTCCTGCCCGCCATCAATGCGGTCCATATGCCTCGCCTTAAATCCCCTACCACCCTCCTTCGCCAGTTCGCCCCCGCCTGCTGGCTGCTGCTCGCCATTGCTGGCCTCACTCACACCAGCCTCCCTAGTCCCTAGTTCGCCACCGAAAGGTAACCCGTTGCTTGCAAGCCTCGCGCCGCACTATTGCCACCTGCCGCTATATATATATACATACAAGCGCGCGCGGCGCAACACGCAAGCAGACCAGTGGTTGTAGGAGAGCGATCTAGCTAGCCGGCCAAGGAGCGATGGTGTTCTTCTGCTTCCTGGTGGACCAGCGGCGGACGGTGCGGAGCAGCAAGCCGGCGGCGGGGATCTGCTCGCGCTGCGGCGGGTGCGCCAGCGTGGCGGACATGGAGACCGCCACCAGGGTCTGCTACCTGCTCACCGTGCACCGCCGCACCTGGCGCGCCATCATCTGCACCTTCTGCGGCGCCATGCTCAAGTCCTACCGCCACTACAGGCTCTACTGATTCCCGATCCAGCACTGGTAATGGTATGGTGGTACTACCGGATCGAGCGCCTTCTTCCGCGGCTTGCGAGGTGTAGTGATGAGCTAGCGATCTGTTGTTGTTTCTTGATTGGGTGATCTTGCTCGCGACTATTAGATTTTTGTTTTTGTTCCTGCTTCATTGTGCTGGGGTTTGCAGAGTATTGTAATGGCAGCTTGCCGGTTCATGCGTGTAAATATGGGATGGGAGTCATGAACATGAAGTGAATTAATTCTGTGTCATCGTCTGATCTGACCACCAGCACCTAGTGATCATCCTCCTCGTCGTCGTGGAGCATAGAATGATTCTTCTTCTGAAATAATCTTGCACACGAATTGCATTCTACTCCTAGTAGAATAGTAGTAGGACACGTCTTTGAGATGATATGGGGGAGATGCTTTTCTCCGCTTGATCAGCGTTCAGCGATCACACATTTCTCCGCTTGGTCAGCGTTCAGCGATCACACGTTTCTGGTCTCTCACTCTCTCCCCATACCATGAAGCCATGAACGTTACTCCTAGTCTACTATACCTGAATGAACAACCTTGGCAGATACTTTATTTCGAAATGGCATTATCAATAAACAAACAAGTACAGATTTCTGTAAGTTTCAGACCTTTTATTTATTTCACTGAATCTGAACTCCTGAAAGTTTCAGACATTCATCAGCAAGGAAATTACTACTAAAAGGCAAGGGTTTTTGCTAACTGCGTCCCCGACCGCCCAATTGATCAGCAATAACTACCCCATGCGAGATCATTTAAATTGACGCGGGCGCCGGCCGGCGTCCGCTACCAAACAACTTTAGTACATCGGCCCTCCAACAGGACTACAGGAGGATCCGCTGCTGCTGCTGCACAACTGCAAGGTCAATGCTACTACGGCGGTGCGCCCTGGCACGCAGTGAACACAGCCAGCCCAGCCTGCCGGACGGCCGGTACCGCTAGCCGCGAACGATGACCCCGCGCCGCGCGAGGTGGTGGTGCCCGGCCACCGCTGCCGTGGGCGGGCGGACGAATCAGGAGGCACGGCACGGCGGCAGGCCGAAGCGCGCGCGCCAGCGCGACGGCCGGGCGACGGACAGTTGGGAGCTGGGGCTCTGAACAACCGAGCCGGCCGGCGCGCGGGTCTCTCTGGTCGGTTTTGACTTGGCGGCACACAGAAACGGCTGCCGATTTGCCGAACGCCGAATTGGACTTGTTGGTCAGTTAGTTGGTGGCGTTTCAGAGGCAGACCCGTGCGGTTGGCAGGCCAAGGCGCTCCGTTGCAAGTTGCATGCTGGTTTCAGGTGCGCCATCCAGTGGCCTCGCTTGCACGGCGGAGTCATCCCTGCCGGCGTGGGCATGACGGTCGGCAACGGCAAGCATGGTCGGTTAAGGTGTCGGCGCTTTGCCAAGTTCGAGCGCGGGCATGAAGTGGATAGGTCATCACCGGGACGTGAGGAGGAGGGCGGTTGGGCGAGCCGTTGATGGGCACACCGCTCACGGGGACCTGGGCACCTGGCAGTGCTGGTGTCACTGGTCAGCAGCGAGCGAGCGAGTGAGCTGAAACCGTCGGCCGGCTGGAGAGCTTCTTGGCTCGGCAACTCAATATCGCCAGAGAAAAGGTTGCAGAATATGGAAGATTTTGCGGGGCAAACCATGTGTGCCAAAATGCGTACTGGTGGTGACTGGTGAGCAGTAACGGACAGACTGTTTTCAATGATGCATCATGCATGGCAGAGGACTGATGCATGGGTGCGCATCTTCTGCGGTTCTGCCAGACACCATACCGACGCTGTTCTTTTCAGAGGTTGCCACACCGATTCAGTAACGACACTGACATAGAAAAGGGTTGGATGATGTATAAGAATGTACAGTGTTCAGAAGCAAACGGATAGTTATATTCGCCTCAAAAAACGGATAGTTATATTCCTTTTTTTTTTTTGCGAGGGACGGATAGTTATATTCAGAGTGGTGTTTACAGTTAGTACACGGCTCATATATTTACTGCTATATATAATACACATATTCAGTATTTTATACATGTTTTAGAAATGGCGGAGGCCAAGCCTTGCCAAATGCTTGCCTCCGCCCCTGCTCAGCAGTGAATCACACTCTATTTGTTTGCCCTGAGGTCTCTTCAACGTGTCCGGGAGACACTTTGCCACATATATCATCAATGGACTTTGATCAATATCAGGATTTAGGCATTGCATAACTATTTCTATGATACTGTAAAGAAGCTCCATGTTTTCTGCTATTGCAATTTCTGGATCAACAAGCTGGATCACTTTCTTATTTCTGTAAGCATCAAGAAAATCCTGGAGCAACCAATTACCGTCGGGAACCGAGTGTTTTCTCCTTGTAAGGAGTTCTAACGGCACAATCCCGAAACTGAAAACATCAGATCTAATGGTTAACCGGCCAGTCTGCAGATACACTGGATCTATAAATCTCCTATCACCAATGACATGGGCAGCATCTTGGGAAATATACTTCTAGATGATCACCATGCAGACCCGCCAATGGGTTCATTGAATGCATATAAGCTAGACCACTTGCTATTCCTGCAGCAATATTTAGACGTACATCCAAACTGAGAGGCATCCTGTTGATGCCATGAAGAATGCCATCGAGGCTACCCTTGGACGACGCAAAGTAAAAGACCAGAACAAGGATATCATTATCTAAGTGATAACCAATGAGCCTGAGAATGTTCACGTGACAGAGTTGAGCTTGAAAGTAAAGTTCTTTTACAATTACAGAATCATGTCCAACACTCTTTGTTATTGATCTCGTAACTGCAACTGGACATTTATCATCGCCAAGATAGTGAATATACCCCTGTAAGTTTCAAAATAGTTGCCTCTACTAATAATATTGCCACTCCTAAAAGTTGGCCCCAGCTCCTCCATTTTGAGTAGCGTTAGTGTTTCTAGATTTGGCGCTGTTAGTGTTTTTTTTAGAAAGGCGACAAGAGATTTGCCGGAATTTTATTAGACGAGAAAAAGAAAAACGAAAGCGGATTAAAAAACAAATGTTGGAGGCCAAAAGCCCCCACGACTGTGGCGCTAAGGCCACCTACCCGACTAGATGCCTTCCTGGGCAAAGAAAAACAACTGAGAACTAACTTAAAAGCGAGAAAACAACTGAGAAACAAACTTAAAAACGACACATGTAGGGAAGCCTGGCCGGGGTTCCCCGGTGGAGGCCAAAAGCTTAAACTAAAACTAAAACTAAACTTGCTGACTTCCGACATTTGTTCTTGTCGCCAACTTGTATTGTTCCAAATCTTCCTTGCACAACAGCGCCACCTGTATCGCCTGCAACGTCTTGTATTTCGCTAACAAGACGTTGCAGCCGATACAGGTGGCGCTGTTGTGAAGTTCTCAGTACCTGTGAAGTGATCCTTCCAGGGTTCGATGATATTATGATCTATTTTTGGTGGAACGCCCCTCTTTGATTTTTATCAATCCTTGCTCGACACTTGAGCAAGTAACCGTGAAATGATGTTAGTGTTGGAGAGACATTCCTGGTGGCTTTGCTGCGTGCAGTCCAATTGAAGATGTCCAAACTGCCTACCTTGTAAAGCAATGCAGAGTTTGAGTTGGCAGTGGTTATATTGTCCTGGTTGACTTTCTGTTCTCCCCATAATGACCATTGAGTAGTTTTTCCCTTCCCTTGATCATGAAGCTTGTGAAGACGCTGTACAATATCTTTCATATCAGGGCGTTCATTGAGGTTCCTTTTGAGGCAATCAGCTACAAGCTTTCCAACTTTATTCAAAGTTTTCCAATCAGCATTCAAAATTTCAGTATCAAGCATCTCTCTTATCTTTTTACCCTTTTCAACAGCCTTCATGAAGTTTTCTGTGAGATCACTACACGTCCCGTTTTCACATATTTTCTTCCTAGTGTGAACACAAGGTTGACAAGTACCCTTGTGTGTTCGTTTTATGATGAGTGATTGTCAATGTGATCCACGAAGTAGGTTGAGTGGTGACTAACCCTACCATGGCGAAAGCTATGTGTGCGACATGTCTTTTGGCTTGTGTTGTGTAGGTGTGGAGCTCGGATGCGGTGGTCAACGGCGAGGTGAAGGTCAAGGAGGACGTGCCGTGCCGACAGACCAGGAGCGGTGAAGGACGAACGTGAGGCTTGGACCGAGGGACCCAGAGGCCGGGTGACTAGCCACGGTGGCTGACACTTGGGACATCGACAAGTGCAAGAAGACATGGAGTGACGGTGTTGACCGGGTCAAGACGGCGGACGCGTGAGTCGAGCGAGGCTCAGGAGGACTTGGTGGGCCGGCCGGTCGAGGACGGCGGTGACACGCGTCGGATGGCGGGGGACGCGTATGGAGTACGCTACTCGCGGACGGTTTGATGGTTTGGACCTCAAAACCATCGGATGGACGGTTTATGGGTTTGGGCCTCAAAACCTGGGCGGAGGTTCCGAGGAGGGACGGACGACACATGGCGGCATCGGGGAGTTTGCGTCGAGGCGAAGCTACCGATGAGAAGGCGCGGTGGCCGTCGGATCAAGATTACACCGGGTTGGACAACAACGCCCTTGGGCTTAGCGGTTCAACTCATTTGTATCCAGGGGCAAAACTGGGAATGTGTAATAGCCCTGTTAAATAGGATGAGGGAGCCCCCATCTCCCTCACCTCCTCCAGTTTTCATTTTCTCCTTTAGGGTTTCTTCCTCTAGTTTGCTTCCATGTATGAGAGAGGTCCACAACTCAAATTGTGACTTGGTTTTGAAGGAATCGGTGGCCGTAACCATCGTATGCCCTCCGGGATTCATGATTTAGTTGTGTTCTTGATGTGATTTTGGTGTTCTTCACGAGCTCCTTTTGTCCCCTCTTGTTTCCCCTCTCGTTTCTTTGTTTTGGGATGGTTTTGGTTCGTTCTTGTTGCCTTGGATCGATCAATGACATGAGTAGAAGCTTTCCACCGAAGGAAATCCACTAATTCCTCACGAGATCGCAGATCCGAGCAATTTAAGTTCTTGACCTATTTTTTGGGGGATTCTTCAATTCCTTCGATTCACGGAGTTAGAGTTTGTTTCGGGCCATGATCCTTTAGAGGTTGCCTTTCTACTCGCTTGTGAACCCTTGTGCAAAGTTTCAAGTCATTTGGAGTTGATTTGATCAAGTTATGGCTTGATTTGATTTTTCCCGAGAAACTGCTCGTTCATACCGGACGTGTCCGATATGATCTAGGACGTGTTCGATATTTCTCACTTTGGAGTTTTGAGCTGAAATTTGGTGGAGACCTTCCCTTGGTGTCTAAAGAGCTATGGTTAAAATTTCATAATTTTTGGACACCATTTGATAGGGTTTTGGATTTTTCTCTTTTGGTCAGCTTGCTGCTGAAAATACCGGACGTGTCCGAGATGATACCGGACGTGTCTGAAAATACCGGACGTGTTCGAAAATACCGGACGTGTCTGATATAATACCGGACGTGTCCGATATTTGCAGGAGCAGTGCTGTTTTCTTTTGGGAGTTTACTCGTTTGGGCTTCGATCTGTGTTCCGTTTGCTCTGTGGTGATCCGCTGTGTTCTGAGGGAGCGTCCACCCTTCTCTAGGGTCGTGGTCATCAAGTCTTTCGTGTATGCTTTTTGGGGATTGATGTTGGGACAGTGGTCGAAGATTTTGAAAGAAATTTGAGGCTCCCATTCACCCCCTCTCTGGTCGCCGTTTCTGGTCCTTCAATTGGTATCAGAGCCGGTTAAGGATCATTCCACCTTAATCGGTCCGTGATCCACGAAGACGACATGGAGCGTGGTTCCGGCAAACCACCGCACTTTGATGGGTCCAACTATCCTTATTGGAAGATCCGCATGTCTGCGCATCTCCAGGGGATTGATTGGCTCGTCTGAGAAATTTGCGAGGATGCTACTTACGTTGTGCTCCCTGTTGCGGCCCGTACCACCCAGGATCACAAGGATCGGCACAATGCAAATAGCAAAGCTCGCAGTGTGCTTTTCTCGAGTCTTTCGCTTTCTGAGTTTGAGCGTGTCTCCGATTGTACTACAGCTCGAGAGATCTGGGTGAGGCTTCAGAGCTATCACGAGGGGACCGCACAGGTCAAGATCAGACTCTACGAGACGTACAAGCGCGAGTACGAGAACTTCTCTCAGTTTGATGGCGAGTCCATCGATGCCATGTTTTCCCGCTTTCAGACTATCGTCAACAAAATGAAAACGAACAAGGCCAACCTACCTTATAGTGATCATGAGAGGGCGCTCAAGCTTCTCTATGCCCTTGATCGAAAGGTATGGAATGTGAAGGTGTCGGCGATCATCGAGTCGGCCAACTACGACACCCTCACCATCGACGAGCTTTTCAGCAAGCTCAAGTCCACAGAGATCGACTACCAAACCCAAGCCAAGCTCAAGAATCCTTCTGCACCAACCATGGCTTTGGTCTCAGGTAGTGGTTCAAGTTCATTGACTAACCCTTCACAAGCTTCTTTCTCTTTGTCGTGCTTGATGTCAGTCACAGAGGAGCAGCTGGAGTCTCTTGGGGATGATGAGTTGGCACTCGTCATCAGTCGGTTCTCTCGGTTTCACAAAAACCGTTTGAACCGCCGACGCAGTGGTGGCCCGAAGGAGGGATGCTATGGATGTGGAGATCCGGACCACTTTGTCGTGCACTGCCCCAAGAAGAAGCCCTTCACCAACAAGTACGACTCCGGTAAGCGCAAGGATAAGCGTGACTACACCTCCGGCAAGCACAAGGCCAAGGGCGGCTTCGACAAGGAGGCGATCAAGAAGGCATACCGCAGGAAGGCCAAAGCTCAAGAACGCGCCTTCCTCGCCTCCCTCAGCGACCTCGATGATGACTCCGACGATGATCACTCTTCTTCTCCCTCGACCGACGATGAGTCCGAGAAGAAGCGCGAGGACAAGCTCAACGGTCTCTGCTTTGTTACCGGTGCAAACCGTGGTGGGTTTTGCACTATGGCGGTTGACGGTAGAGCAAAGCTCAAAAAGGACGTCGACGTCGACGACGACGAAAATGAGGTACCGCCCACACTTGACTCACTTATGTTTGAACTTGATACTATGAATGATACATTGATGAGTCAAGATAAGTTGCTTAAGCGTGCTGCCCGCGAGAGAAAAGAGTTTAAGGACCAGCTAGAGGTTGCTTTGAAGGAGTTGGAGCTTGCCAAGAGTGGTGTAGTGGTGTCAGAGGAGAAGTGCGATGAGTGCGCTATACACATGTCTAACCTCTCTGACTTGCAATCCAAGTATGCTGTTTTGCTTGATGAATGTGATGAGCTGAAGTCTCGTTCTGGGTTGCTCGGTGCATGCAAGTCCTGCTCAGGCTTGCAATCTGAGTTTGCAGAGAAGGTTGCCAAACTTACTGAGTTTGAGAAGGCCAACTCAGATAGCACCACCACTACATGTGTTCGATGTGAAGCTTTGGTGTTGGAGCTTGAGTCCTGCAGGCACAACAAGATGGGAACCGAGGAAGAAAACACACAACTTCAGTCCATCTTGAGCTGGGTGTCGTGCAGTGAGCCTCAGTTGGGCATGATGGTGAGCCAGTTTAGGTGGGGAACTGACTCATTGGGAGTAGGCTTTGCTATAGGTGGGAAGGGTGAGCATGTCTATGGCAAGGTTGGTGAACATAGTGGTTTGAACCCAAGTGAGAAACCCACCAACACTCCCAAATTGATCAAGATCCCTTCACCAGAGTCTACCAAGCCTATGATCAAAGATGGTGTGTTTGAAGAACCACCAAAAGCTCCACCATCCAAGCAAGTTTGGGTTCCCAAACCGAACCACTTCCGGAACTCACTCGATACTCTACCCAACATCTCTAGTGCACCCCTTCCTAAAGCCAAAAAGCCTTAGAGAGTGAACCACATCCACAAGAGAGTGAGTCAACCACCATCCAAGAGAGAGGTGAGGTACCACTGTGACTATTGCCATAGAGATGGTCATTTGGCTGAGTTTTGCTTTAGGAGGAAGAGAGATGAGCGGTGCGAGTACGAGTTGAACAACCGGAACATGTACCATCCTCCCCATGGCATACATGTACCGCCTGTTCAGAGGCACAGTGTTAGGCCTAGAGGTGCAATGCCTCAAGGTGCTAGGCCTTAGGTGGCGAGACCACGTGGTGGTCATGCCCGACGTGGCCCAAGTCATGATCTATATGACTCTGGACCTCGCGACGGTGGCTTTCAGTCCCACACTCCTAGCGGACCACGTTTTCCCCCATGTGGTGATCGCTTCTCTCCAATGGGACATGGCATGTATGGTGTTTTTCCTAACACTTTTCCAGGGCAAATGACTCAACACTGGTATTCTCCTCATTTCACTAACCCCAGTGTTGTGCCATTTGCTCACCCCCTGTCTTTCTATTGATGCAGAGCGGAGGCCTGGAGAACACGTGGCTTGTTGATTCTGGCTGTTCGCGCCACATGACCGGAAGTTCCAAATGGTTCTCCAGCCTCGACCCCATACAATATAAGGAGTACATCACATTTGGGGACAATAGCAAAGGTAAAGTGCTGTCTCGTGGGACCATTCGGGTCAATGAGTCTTTTATCTTGAAGGACGTTGCTTTGGTTTCAAGCCTACATTTCAATTTGCTCTCTATTTCGCAACTCCTTCAAGATGGGTTTGAGGTGCGCTTTAAGACTGGACTTTCTCGTGTGCTCGATTCTCAGGGACATCTAGTTTGTCAGATCGTTCCTTTTGGCCAAGTTTTCAGAGCTGATTTCTCTCAGTCTTTTGGTTCTTCTCGCTGTTTGGTTGCCGAATCTTCTTCTGATTTGTGGAAGTGGCATAGGAGACTTGGTCACTTGAGCTTCGATCTCCTAGTGAGGTTGAGTTCTCTTGACATGATCCGAGGATTGCCCAAACTTAAGTTTGAGAAGGATCTGGTATGCCATCCCTGTCGCCACGGAAAGATGGTGGCTGCTTCCCATCCTCCAGTGACTCAGGTTGTGACCACGAGACCCGATGAGCTACTCCATATGGACACTGTTGGTCCAGCTTGGGTTCGGTCAGAGGGAGGGAAGTGGTACGTTCTTGTGATCGTGGATGATTTTTCTCGTTATTCTTGGGTGTTTTTCATGGAGGGCAAGGACGAAGCATTTTCTCATGCTCGTGATTTGATCTTGAGGTTGCAAACTGAGTTACCAAAGAATGCCATATGAGCTATCTGCAGTGACAATGGCACTGAGTTCAAAAACTCTCAGTTTGACACCTTTTGTGCTTCCTTGGGTCTTGAACATCAGTTTTCTTCACCCTATGTTCCTCAGCAGAATGGTGTTGTTGAGCGCAAAAATCGGACTTTGGTTGAAATGGCCAGGACGATGCTCGATGAGCATAGGACTCCTAGGCGTTACTGGGCCAAAGCCATCAACACCGCCTGCCATATTTCAAACCGCATTTTTCTTCGTGCTTTCTTGAAGAAGACATCCTACGAGTTGTGGTTTGGGCGTCCACCCAAGGTGAGCCATTTTCGAGTCTTCGGTTGCATGTGCTTCATTCTTAAGCAAGGTAATCTTAACAAGTTTGAATCTAGATTTTTGGACGGTATATTTCTCGGTTACGCTTCTCATTCACATGCATACCGTGTGCTTAATCTTGAGACTAACCATGTCGTGGAGACTTGTGAAGTCACCTTCGACAAAACCATGCCCTCTTCTATTTCGGTCTTTGAACGTGTAGGTGATGAAGAGATGGGCGACAGCATTTTCGTTGAGGATGACGATGACATCGATTGGGATGATCCCAAGCCATCTCAACCAGCTGCCCCGATCGAGCCAGCTTCGACCACTTCGGCTCACGGCCCCGAGCCCTCCACCTCTACTTCATGGGGTCCATACGAGCCGCTTCCTCAATCAACTGAGGAGGCCCCAGCTGTGGATGAGGGGGAGGCGACTTTGTCTTTGGGTGCACCTCGACATATCCAGCGATGCCATCCTCCTTAGACCATGATCGGCGACATTGACGAAAGGGTAATGCGTTCCAAGTCTTATCATATTTCCCATTTCGCTCATTCTGCTTTCGTAGCTTCTTTTGAGCCTCGAGATATTGGACACGCACTATCTAATGCCGATTGGGTTAATGCTATGCATGAGGAGTTAGAGAACTTTGAGCGGAACCAAGTGTGGGTTTTAGTTCCACCTCCACTAGAGTGCCACCCCATAGGTACAAAGTGGGTTTACAAGAACAAGCAGAGTGAGGATGGGGTGGTGGTGAGAAACAAGGCGAGATTAGTGGCTCAGGGTTTTTACCAAAAAGAGGGAATAGACTATGAAGAAACCTTTGCTCCTGTTGCCCGTCTAGAAGCCATTAGGATTCTTTTAGCATTTGCAGCTTCGAAAGAGTTCAAGCTGTATCAGATGGATGTAAAGAGTGCCTTCTTGAATGGGTACATAGAGGAAGAGGTTTATGTGAGGCAACCCCCTGGCTTTGAAAATCCAAAGTACCCCAACCATGTTTTTAAACTCCACAAAGCCTTGTATGGTTTGAAACAAGCCCCGAGAGCCTGGTATGAGCGTTTAAAAGCTTTCTTGCTTGATAAGGGTTTTAGGATGGGTTCCGTAGATAAGACTTTGTTCCTCCTCAAGCAAGGCACAGACATCCTTTTGGTTCAGATATATGTGGATGATATAATCTTTGGTGGCTCTTCTCATGCTCTTGTTGCCAAGTTTTCAGATACTATGAGCAGGGAATTTGAGATGAGCATGATGGGTGAATTGACTTTCTTCCTTGGGCTGCAAATCAAGCAAACTCGTGAGGGGACATTCATGCACCAAGGCAAGTACACCAAGGACGTGCTCAAGAAATTTGATATGGGTGAGGCCAAGCCTCTTTCAACGCCCATGTCAACCACGACGGCCCTGGATGAGGACAAGGAGGGAGAAGCCGTGGACCAGAAGGAATACCGAAGCATGATCGGGTCCCTGCTGTACCTAACGGCGACGAGACCAGACATCCAATTCGCAGTCTGCTTGTGTGCGCGTTTTCAGTCTTCTCCGTGCACGTCTCATCGTCAAGCCATCAAGCAGATCCTCAGGTACCTTCGTTTCACACCCGAGTTTGGTCTTTGGTTTTCAGCCTCCTCCTTTCTTTCTCTTTGCGGGTATTCTGATGCGGATGATGCTGGTTGTCGTGTTGAGAGGAAGTCCACTTCGGGGACTTGTCAGTTTCTTGGATCTTCTCTTGTGTCTTGGTCTTCTCGCAAGCAGTCTAGCGTCGCCTAATCCACCACAGAAGCTGAGTATGTTGCTGCTGCTGCTTGTTGTTCCCAGTTGCTTTAGATGATAGCTACTCTGAGAGACTTTGGGTTAGAGTTTAGGCGAGTGCCTTTGTTTTGTGACAGCACCAGTGCCATAAGTGTAGCCAAAAACCCAGTCCTTCACTCAAAGACAAAGCACATAGAAGTTCGCTTTCACTTCTTGTGTGACCACTATGAGAAAGGTGATATCGATCTGCACCACATTGATACCCAAAACCAGCTCGCAGATATCTTCACCAAACCACTTGACCAAGCCCAGTTTGCTTGCTTGCGAGGGGAGCTTAGAGTTCGTTTCCCTTTTTAGAGGAGGGGAACTTTGGTTGTTGTATTCTAGTTTTGCTTTTCTTTGTAGTTTAGCCTTTGTTTTTGTTTTTATATCATACTTGCATATCATATCATCATGTATCATATTGCATCCTGAGCTTCATCCTTATAGTAGCTAGATTGACACTATGCTCTTGTTGGGGATGTTATGGATATACATGATGTGCTTTTGGCTTAGGCTCCTCTTGATCAATTGATGCATGTTATGAGCTAAGCTTGTTTTCCAAACTGTGAACTTGATTAAAACTTATTGAAACATGAAATGTGTTCACCACTACTTGTGGCACTAGCATGTGTAGAATGTGTCGAGATCTTTTTCTTGCTTCATATATATGCTTAGTTGCTACGGCTCATACCTTGAGTTACACACTTGCTTGAGAAACTTGAATTTGTGCGAAAACTTGAAAATCAAACTAAGTGATTTGAAAAGATCGGGATGGGTCTGTACTATCCTATGTCAGAGTATCGAGACAGCTCCAAATTGCACTCATGGGTGAACTTGAGCTCTGTAATGGATACCGAGATCATTGTCTTAAGCTTCTGATTGCCTTTGGCATAGGCTTGACATGGTCGCTAAGTCAGGTTTTGATGGCACAGATAACCTCCCGCACACATTTGTCTGACAAACTTTGGTAATAAGCTGCATAACTCCGATAAATTTCAATTGGTGTCTAAAATTTGATCAAACCACAAGTTTGTTTCATGACATGATGTGTGAACTTTGTTTGGGGTAGTTCACTTTGCATACATGTGTAGCACAAGGTCGATCTCCTGTCTATTTTTGCTATGTGCTCCTTTGGTGGTGAATCCCCTTTTAAAATTGCTCAAACTTGATCAAACTTGCTTAAATGTCATATTTCGTTTCATTTGGTCACTTTGAGCATTTGCTAGCACTTGTATGTGTTGCTATATATACATGACAGCATCAACTAGAGCCTCTTTTCAATCTACTTACTATAATCTTGAAGCTTCTGCGTTCGTGCATTTCTGCATTCATAGCATGATTTGAGGGGGAGATGCAATCTTTGGGCTCTAGCTTGATAAGTGCATGTGTCAACAAGGGGGAGAAGTTTTCCATACTCACAATGACACAAGGGGAGAAATATTCAGAAAAGGGGAAGAAACTTCCAATTTCACTTAAAGTTGAGAGATATGCATTCATTTGAGAGAGATTGCACTTGTTCAGGGGGAGTTGCATTTGAGGTGTTTTGCTAGATGTGTTGAGCCTTTGCCTCTTCTGGAGGGTCTAGCAGTTTTCGGTTTTTTGAGCTTTGCTAGTGGTGTTGAGCCCGTTGCCTCTTCTTGAGGGCTAGCTTTGTTTCACTTGGTTGCGTCGAGTCGTTGCCCATGTCTTTGGGGACTAAGTTTTGCTCATTTTCAAATGACCCGGTTCTTGGCTTTTCTTTGGCTTTTGGTTATTTGGGTGAGTTCTTTTTTCTCTCTTCTTCTTCTTTTTCTTTTGCTCAAGCTGTTCGTGTATTGGTGTTGACAATGCACTCATCAAGGGGGAGATTGCGAACACAAGGTTGACAAGTACCCTTGTGTGTTCATTTTATGATGAGTGATTGTCAATGTGATCCACGAAGTAGGTTAAGTGGTGACTAACCCTACCATGGCGAAAGCTATGTGTGCGACATGTCTTTTGGCTTGTGTTGTGCAGGTGTGGAGCTTGGATGCGGTGGTCGATGGCGAGGTGAAGGTCAAGGAGGACGTGCCGACAGACCGGGAGCGGTGAAGGACGGACGTGAGGCTTGGACCGAGGGACCCAGAGGCCGGGTGACTAGCCACGGTGGCTGACACTTGGGACATCGACAAGTGCAAGAAGACATAGAGTGACAGTGTTGACCGGGTCAAGACGGCGGATGCTTGAGTCGAGCGAGGCTTAGGAGGACTTGGCGGGCCGGCCGGTCGAGGACGGCGGTGACACGCGTCGGATGGCGGGGGACGCGTATGGAGTACGCTACTCGCGGACGGTTTGATGGTTTGGACCTCAAAACCATCGGATGGACGGTTTACGGGTTTGGGCCTCAAAACCCGGGCGGAGGTTCCGAGGAGGGACGGACGGCACGTGGTGGCATCGGGGAGTTCGCGTCGAGGCGAAGCTACCGATGAGAAGGCGCGGTGGCCGTCGGATCAAGATTACACCGGGTTGGACAACAACGCCCTTGGGCTTAGCGGTTCAACTCATTTGTATCCAGGGGCAAAACTGAGAATGTGTAATAGCCCTGTTAAATAGAATGAGGGAGCCCCCATCTCCCTCACCTCCTCCAGTTTTCATTTTCTCCTTTAGGGTTTCTTCCTCTAGTTTGCTTCCATGTATGAGAGAGGTCCACAACTCAAATTGTGACTTGGTTTTGAAGGAATCGGTGGCCGTAACCACCGTATGCCCTCCGGGATTCATGATTTAGTTGTGTTCTTGATGTGATTTTGGTGTTCTTCACGAGCTCCTTTTGTCCCCTCTTGTTTCCCCTCTAGTTTCTTCGTTTTGGGATGGTTTTGGTTCGTTCTTGTTGCCTTGGATCGATCAATGACATGAGTAGAAGCTTTCCACCGAAGGAAATCCACTAATTCCTCACGAAATCGCAGATCCGAGCAATTTAAGTTCTTGACCTATTTTTTGGGGGATTCTTCAATTCCTTCGATTCACGGAGTTAGAGTTTGTTTCGGGCCATGATCCTTTAGAGGTTGCCTTTCTACTCGCTTGTGAACCCTTGTGCAAAGTTTCAAGTCATTTGGAGTTGATTTGATCAAGTTATGGCTTGATTTGATTTTTCCCGAGAAACTACTCGTTCATACCGGACGTGTCCGATATGATCTAGGACGTGTCCGATATTTCTCACTTTGGAGTTTTGAGCTGAAATTTGGTGGAGACCTTCCCTTGGTGTCTAAAGAGCTATGGTTAAAATTTCATGATTTTTGGACACCATTTGACGGGGTTTTGGATTTTTCTCTTTTGGTCAGCTTGCTGCTGAAAATACCGGACGTGTTCGAGATGATACCGGACGTGTCCAAAAATACCGGACGTGTTCGAAAATACCGGACGTGTCCGATATAATACCGGATGTGTCCGATATTTGCAGGAGCAGTGCTGTTTTCTTTTGGGAGTTTGCTCGTTTGGGCTTCGATCTGTGTTCCGTTTGCTCTGTGGTGACCCGCTGTGTTCTGAGGGAGCATCCACCCTTCTCTAGGGTCGTGGTCATCAAGTCTTTCGTGCATGCTTTTTGGGGATTGATGTTGGGACAGTGGTCGAAGATGTCGAAAGAAATTTGAGGCTCCCATTCAAACCCCCCCCCCTCTGGTCGCCGTTTCCGGTCCTTCACCTAGTTATTAATTCTAGAAGAACAACTCCAAAACTTTAAACATCATTCTTTGGATTAATGTGCCCCTTAAGAATGTGAAAGGATCAAGATGCCCAAGAGGGGGGGGTGAATTGGGCTAATTCTAAATTTTCTTGCAATAATCAAATCATACGGATAGCCCAATTAACCCCTTGTGCCTAGAAAAGTGTTTATATCAAACTAATGCACAACAACCTCTCAACCTAAGTTCTAAACTTACTCTAGCAAGCAATTCTTATGGAAATGAAAACAAGTATTGAATTGCTCAAAGTAAGTAGAGAGAGAGAGAGGAACGCGGCGATGTTTTGCCGAGGTATCGAAGAGTCGCCACTCCCCACTAGTCCTCGTTGGAGCACCCGCGCAAGGGTGTAGCTCCCCTTGATCCGCGCAAGGATCAAGTGCTCTCTACGGGTTGATTCTTCGACACTCTGTCGCGGCGAATCACCCAAAACCGCTCACAACTTGAGTTGGGTCACCCACAAGCTCTGTCGGGTGAACACCAAACTCCCAATCACCACCAAGCCGTCTAGGTGATGGCGATCACCAAGAGTAACAAGCATGAACTCTCACTTGACCACGCGAAGCCTAATGAGAAGATGGATGCACACTTTGCTACTCTTGATTTGCTAGTGAGGCTACTCTCTTGGATTCTCGAATCACAAACACCTCACTAGGACCTTGCTCTTCTTGGCACTCACAAACGTGTTTCTCAGCTGTTGGAATGAGCAAAAGATACTCCACTCACGAGTGGAGCTTCTATTTATAAGCCAGCCTAAAAAACGAACCGTTATGAGCTTCTGTGGGATGACCGGACGCTCCGGTCGTGATGACCGGACGCTCCGGTCAGTTCAACCCGCGAAACAGTTTTCAAGTGATGACCGGACGCTGTTAGGGTCCGGTCAGTACCGACCGGACGCGTCCAGTCGCTCTTGGATGCTTACTGTAAACGATCGGACGCTGGATACTCAGGGTCCGGTCACACTGACCGGACGCGTCCGGTCACTCTTTTCCAAGTCTGAACCCTTACTGGAGTCGACCGGACACTGGCCCTCAGCGTCCGGTCACATGACCTCCCAGCGTCCGGTCAAACCAGACTTGATCCCCTTGGTCAAATGAACTGACCGGACCCTGCGGCCAGCGTCCGGTCGCACCGGAGCCAGCGTCCGGTCAGTGTTTTGACCCTCCATTCACTTCCAACTTCCGAACTTATGTGAATGAAGTTTGCTCCAAAAGATCTTAGGCATTCATAGGAGCTACCTAGAGCTAGTTTTAACAAGTGTGCACCACACCTAACTCACTAGACTCAACTAGGTCAAGCTACCCATTCATACCCCCCTTCATAGTACGGCCAAAGGAAAAACAAAGTCCTAAACTACTCTAAGTGTCTCTCCAGCTTCAATCGACACTTAGAACTAGTTATCCTTAACCTTGTCGTCCATCCTTTGAAAACCAAAACGATTTCCATCGTAGGGGCATGACAACCTTGATTGCCCAATCGATCTCTATTACCATGACCTAACTTAATTGTCTCTGCAAAACACACGTTAGTCATAGTAATCTTGTATTGACATTAATCACCGAAATCCTAACTAGGGGCCTAGATGCTTTCAATCTCCCCCTTTTTGGTGATTGATGACAATACCACCTCGAGTATGTTATGGAGTGAGGTTTTTGACGGGCTTGGTTCATATAAGCTTTTGTCAATAAGAACAAAAGAGTTAGTCAAGCTTATATGACCCAAGCCAAAACAATGTACTCAAAGGATATGAATTGAGCATGAGTACCAATAACAAAGCTCATTTGCTTCGAAGTGTAAACGCAGAAGCAAAAGCAAATGAGCATTCCACAAGTGATATGACATAGAGATAAAGCAAAGTAGAAGTCACACATGTCAAATATCACAACCACATAGATAGCACTATCACATATAAATAAGAGTATGCATGAAAGTAAACACACGAAGGCATAAGTAATAGTGTATCACACAAATAAAACTCCAAAAGTGTATAATAAGCTAATACTAGATAACTAGCTCCCCCTGAAACTCGCTCCCCCTAAGTCTACATACTCAAACCCTCTCCCCCTTTGGCGTCAAACACCAAAACCTAGAGGTCGGACGGCGGGGCTACAGCGGACGAGTCGGGCGCTGAAGTACGTGGAGCAAGATGGAACTGGGCGCCATCATCATCTGACCCTGAGCTCTGAACTGACTGACCCTCTGAAGCAGGAAGTGTCGCTAAAGTGGTCTGGGTCTGAGCTGGT
The DNA here is from genome assembly GCF_019320115.1 of Miscanthus floridulus. NCBI lineage: Eukaryota > Viridiplantae > Streptophyta > Magnoliopsida > Poales > Poaceae > Miscanthus > Miscanthus floridulus. Next base: position 131,932,899 of record NC_089582.1, on the reverse strand, counting down.
GCTGCCTGTGAAGCTGCATGTATGTCTATCGTAGGATCTGACGAGGCGACAGACGAGGGGAGCCGCTGAGTAGTCATGATAGCTGGAGCTGCTGTAGACGGACCGGCAGTATGCATGTGAGGCGGAGTAGGCATGCCGGTCAACTCACTGAATGATGCTCCTAAGACTCCTGGAGACTGACGACTCAGGCACGAATAGTGAGGACGTCTGCTCTGGTGAGAAACCCGTGTGATAAGGAGTGAACTGTGGGGCTACACCAGGTGAGGCTAACCACTGGGACACCTGTACAGGAGGTGAAGGAAACTGAGCTGGAGGCTGTCCCTGACTCTGAAGCCCGATAGGCTGTACTGCTGGAGTCGTCGAAGTGGTAGGAGGCTGTGCAAGCTGGGGCGAAGTCTGTGGCAGTGGGATCCCAATGGCTGTCACTACATGCTGCATGAATCCCATGAGCTGCTGCTGCATAAGTAACTGCTAGGTGCTGAAGGAGCTGCTGCTGCCGCTGAAACTCGTCCTGACGAGCCTGAAACTGTGCGAAGTTTCGTAGCTGTCTCCTGTGCCTGTCGTGTCTGATCCTGCTGCATCCGCTCAAGAATAGCGATGAGAGCGGGGTCTGTCTGTGGAGCAGGTGGAGCAGAACTGGAGCTACCTGCCTCTGCATCGTGTCTGCGTGGAGGCATCTGAGGTATAGGCTGGTAGTCATCGTCGGAGCTATCACTGTACTCACTCACCTCCTGCTGTGCCTCTAGCTCCGCCTCCTCAGTGGTTGCAATCCCTCTAATGATCTCGTCCTGCTGAGCTGCGGACTCTGGCACGTCGGGACGACGGCTAGGCTGTCTGGGTGCCGGAGGAGTGGCGTGTCTGATCCTCTGTGACAGGTTGTAAGCTGGGAACTCCATAGTGGCACCTGTATACTCATCCATCATGCCAGAGGGCTTATCAATCACAACTCTACGGATGAGAAACGTGATCTAGTGAGCATAGGGAAGCTGCCTATGACCCTTGAATCCCTCAGCTATAGTATCCTCCATCTCTGAAAGAAGGAGGTCCCAGATGTCAAACACTGTCATCTGCATAATGGCATTGAGAAGCCAAAGCTGTAAGCGAGTCAGGCCCTCCCTGTATCCCAACCTGGGAAGCAATGTCCTCCTGATGATGGCCTCTAGTATCCTCGCTGTAGGAGTCAAGTCACTGGGGTTCCTGCTCGACCCCTCACCAAACGGCTCCTTGAAGCAATGGCGCACTAAGTCTGTAGGGGGCACCAACCCTCCATGAGGACGCCTGGGAGGCTCCTGATGTCCATAGCAAACCTCATGCATCCTTACAGGCTGCTCCTGTAGTCTCAGTATCTCTCTGGCCCTGCTACTCGTCACTCTATAGTCTTTGCCGTTGAAGGCAAAGTGAATGAATCTGTGATGAGGATCAATGTAGAGCGAGGCATAAAACTGACGAACCCAAGAAGGTACATATATCCCTGTCCGTCCAATCAGATCTGACAGTCCTGGCAAATATGACAAGTATTGCCGAATGCCCTCTCCGGCTGCTGCCACAATGGACTCTATCGGACAGACCCTCTGTGATCTAAACACTGCCCCACTGTTTAGATATGCATTGTAGAAATCCTCCTGCAGTGGCGTGTAGAACCCCTCAGCTGCTCTCTCATCCCTCCTCGGAGGAAACCAGACCTCAAACTCAACAAACCGCAGCTGCTGAACCTGCCTGGCTGTAGCGGCCCTCAAGTCGAGGTGAACCACTGGAGGCGGACCCTGTGGTCTGGGCGGAGGGCGTGAACCCCTGCGCTGTGTAGCTGGCCTCGGTGGAACTGCAGCACTGGTACGACTCGAGCGGCGTAGCTGAGGTGCTGGCTCGGTCTCCTGACTCTCCTGAGTCTCCTGGGCTGGCTGAGGCTCTGCTGGTGGAGGCAGCTGCTGTGCTGACGGACCCTCCTCAATGGCAACCCGTCGTCCTGCAAGCGTGGCAGTCCCAGCTGGACTACCGTGACGACGCTCAACCTCCTCAATCGCAGCTCTGACTGCGGGTGAAACTGGCTGATCTGCAATGACAACTCTGCTGCGGGTGCCACCTCTCTCGGCACGCTCTGCGGCCTCTGCAACAGCTGCTGCTCTAGCTGTCTCTGCGTCGGGGTACTTCTGCTTCTTGGATGTTACCTGCTTGGTTGACTTACCTTTAGATCTGGCTGGCTGGCGAGGCGGGGGCCTCCTATCATCATCACCTGGGCCACCACCAACATTCTTGGTGCGAGCCATCTGAACTGACAAGATGGTGAACTGACGCTGATGAAGATCAACTGTCAAACTGTCGCTTTCGAGGCTTGGCCTCGATCCTTACTCGCGAGCTTGGCTCCGAGTTAACTACCAACTGCCAGACGAAACACAACGGAACCGACTCGCTGCACGATAGAATAGATGGATATACAAATAAATACCATATATCTAATAGATGCGAAATCCTAATAGAGAAAGCAATGTAGATGCGAAATTGAATCGAGTGGCTTTCTACCTGACAAACAGTGAACCGAGAAGAGATAAGATGTCACGCGGGGGATCCTCGGAACCGGGCTAGGGTTAGGTCAAACGCCCTGAATGCAATTGGAAATCAGTGCATTTAGAATTGATCTAGATCACAATTGGAGATCAAGATTGAAACGCAGAACTCGCCTTACCAACCAATGGGAGGATAGGGCAAGAGCACTTGGCGTGAAGACGAGCAGCCTGGCAACGGTGGAGCGGCGAACTTCGGCGCGAGGTGGCCGGCGCGGTGCTACAGAGTCGAGCTGGCGCGGTGGCTCGGCTGCAGGGCACGAGGAGGCTGCGGCGCGGCTGGGCAGGGGCATGGAGGCGCGGGCGCGGCTGGGCAGGTGCACGGAGGCGCGAGCACGAGGAGAGGCGCGAGGAGGCGGCGACACGGCTGCTCGGGCTAGGGCTGGCGAGCGAGGCTGCGGTGGCCCGGCGAGGCAGCGGCGGCTTGGTGAGGCAGCGGCGGCGTGGCTTGGTGGCGCGTGGGCTAGGGCACGGCTGCGGTTCAGGCTTAGATCAAGGAAGAAGAAAAACACGGTTCGGATAAATAGCCCCCAAAACGCGACAGAAAAGGAAACGGAAAAGAGTCTTGAAGCCACGCGAGATCCACTGACCGGATGCTCCGGTGGTAGCGACCGGACGCTACCACCCAGCGTCCGGTCGATTCCAGAGGGGTCCAAATCCTCTGGAATCGGGACCGGACGCGTCCGGTGGTCCATGATCGGACGCAGGCAGGGTCCGGTCAGTACAATTTGATCTTCCTCCAATCGACCGGACGCTGAACCCTTTCTGACCGGACGCACAGACGCAGCGTCCGGTCACTCCTTCAACAGCAGTTCACCTCCTGTGAACTGACCGGACGCTGGACAGCAGCGTCCGGTGCAGCGTCCGGTGCATCTTTTCCAGCAAATCTTCAAACTTCCTTCGCGCTGCCTGTTCCCAATCAAGTCCCAACTTAAATAAGATCCAAATAAACACCAATTGGGACTGATGTGAGTGACCTCTCTCAAACCCTCATATTTTTTAAAGTATTTTGCCTTAGGCTATAATTCTTTTTAAGAAAATAAGCAACAAGAGGGCAAATGGAACAAAACAACATTCATGCATATGTAATGCTTGTAAGTAAATCTAGTTGCTTGTCAAGTTTGATCCAAGGTTAAGCTTCTTCACACGCTTTTCGGCGGTTATCTTAACCATGTTAGACAAGCCCTATATGCATTTCCACAAATTAAACATGTTGTATATTACAATGAATGCAAGGGACAACACACGCTCAATTTTTTGTGAAGTTACTAAAATCAAGTACATTGAGCTCGTTCCGCAATCTACAAAATGTAGCTTCATCTAGCGGTTTAGTGAAGATATCCGCTAATTGATCTTCGGATCTTACACCTTCTAGTGATATATCATTTTTAGCTACATGATCTCTTAGAAAGTGATGGCGGATATCTATATGCTTGGTGCGAGAGTGTTGAACCGGATTATTTGCAAGTTTCACCGCACTTTCATTGTCACACAAAAGAGGTACTTTCTCTAGAACTACTCCATAGTCTAGTAAAGTTTGTTTCATGTATAATATTTGTAGCACAACAAGCACCCGCGGCAATGTATTCCGCTTCGGCGGTGGACAAAGCCACACTATTTTGTTTCTTGGAGGACCAAGACACAAGTGATCTACCAAGCAAATGGCACCCTCCGGATGTGCTCTTTCTATCAACTTTGCATCCGGCGTAATCCGAATCGGAATAGCCAATTAATTCAAATAAAGCTCCTTTGGGATACCAAAGGCCAATGCTTGGAGTGTGCTTAAGATACCTAAGGATTCTTTTTACGGCAATTAAATGTGTTTCCTTAGGACTAGCTTGAAACCTAGCACACATACACACACTAAACATGATGTCGGGCCTAGATGCGGTTAAATATAACAAGCTACCAATCATAGAGCGGTAGAGAGTTTGATCAACCGAGTTACCTCCCTCATCTAGGTCGAGATGTCCATTGGTAGGCATTGGGGTCTTGATTGGCTTACATTCATCCATCTTGAATCTCTTGAGAAGGTCTTTTGTGTATTTCTCTTGAGAGATGAAGATGCCTTCTTTCATTTGCTTGACTTGAAAACCAAGAAAGAATGTAAGCTCACCAATCATTGACATCTCGAACTCCTTAGACATCAATTCACCAAATTCTTTGCATGAGTCTTCATTTGATGATCCAAAGATAATATCATCAACATATACTTGACAAATGAAGATATGCCCATCAAGCTTCTTGGTGAATAGTGTGGTGTCGACCTTCCCAATGGTGAAGCCCTTCTCAATAAGGAAATCCCGAAGGCGCTCATACCAAGCTCTTGGGGCTTGCTTAAGCCCATATAGTGCCTTGGACAACCTATAAACATGATTAGGATATCTAGGGTCTTCAAACCCGGGAGGTTGATCAACATAGACTAGTTCATTAATAAAGCCATTTAAGAATGCACTTTTCACATCCATTTGATATAGTTTCATTTCATGATGTGATGCATATGCAAGAAGGATACGGATGGCTTCTAATCTTGCAACCGGTGCAAAGGTTTCTCCAAAATCTAAACCTTCAACTTGAGAGAACCCCTTTGCCACTAGTCTTGCCTTGTTCCTCACAACAACACCTTGATCATCTTGCTTGTTGCGGAACACCCACTTTGTTCCAATCACTCTTGCACCTTTTGGTCGCTCTTCAAGATTCCATACTTCATTGCGAGTGAAGTTGTTCAACTCTTCATGCATGGCATTGATCCAATCCGGATCTTTTAGAGCTTCTTCTACCTTGGTAGGCTCATAGCAAGAGACAAAAGAGTGATGAGCAATAAATGAGGTAAGTTTTTGAGATCTAGTCATCACCCCCTTTGTTGGACTCCCTATGATGAGATCTTGTGGATGATCTTGTAGGAGAGGTGTATTTCTTCTATTGACCACTTGAGGAGGAGGTTGTGGAGCATCAACATCTTGTGCTTGTACCACCATTTGCTCATGGGAGATGTGAGTATCTTCATTTTCTACTCTCCCAACTTTATCACCATCTTGTGGTACATTTGATGAAGAGGGTTGGTTAATGACTTGTACATCATCTTCATCATCTTTTGGCTTGATGTCTCCCACCGGAATATTCTTCATAGCCTCCCTCAATGGTTCATCACCTACATCATCAAGATTCTCATGTGCTCCTTGGGAGCCGTTAGATTCATCAAATTCCACATCATATGTTTCTTCAACCAAGCCGGTGGCATGATTAAATACTCTATATGCTTTGGACTTCGATGAGTAACCAACAAGAAAACCTATATCACAACGCCTTTGAAACTTCCCTAGGTGTTGCCGCTTCTTGTAGATGTAGCACTTGCAACCAAACACCCTAAAGAAGGAGACGTCCGGCTTCTTCCCATTGAGCAACTCATATGGTGTCTTGACAAGGAACTTTTGAAGAAATAGGCGGTTGGATGCATAACATGCGGTGTTGATTGCTTCCGCCCATAGAGCTTCGGGGTGTTGTACTCATCTAGCATTGTCCTTGCAAGAGTGATCAAAGTCCGGATTCTTCCTCTCAACTACACCATTTTGTTGAGGAGTATAGGTTGCGGAGACTTCATGTTTGATTCCAACTTCATCACAATAAGCTTCTATGTTTGTGTTGTCAAACTCTTTGCCATTGTCACTTCTTATCTTCTTGAGCTTCACTTCAAATTCATTTTGTGCTCTCTTGGCAAACTTCTTGAAACAAGATGCAACTTCGGATTTATCATGAAGGAAGAACACCCATGTATATCTTGAATAGTCATCCACAATCACAAGACAATAGAGATTTCCTCCCAAACTCTTGTATGTTGTTGGTCCGAATAAATCCATGTGTAGGAGTTCTAGCACTCTTGTGGTTGACATGAAAGCTTTGGTTGGATGAGTGTTTGCAACTTGCTTGCCGGCTTGACATGCACTACAAAGCTTGTCCTTCTCAAACTTCACATCCTTCAACCCTCTCACCAAATCATTCTTCATAAGCTTCTTGAGTGAGCTCATCCCAACATGAGCAAGCCTTCTATGCCATAGCCACCCAAGTGTTGTTTTGGTGAATAGGCAAGTCTTCAAGTTTGCATCTTCGGAGGTGAAGTCAACTAGATATAAGTTGTTGTATCTAAATCCATTGAATATCACTTGATTGTCATCTACCTTAGATACAACCACCTCCTTCTCGGTGAACAAGCATTGGAAGCCAAGATCACACAATTGACCAACGGATAGCAAGTTGAAACTCAATGAAGCAACATAGAGCACATTTGAGATGGAATGATCATTTGATATTGCCACTTTGCCCAATCCTTTGACCTTGCCCTTTGAATTATCTCCAAATGTTATTTTCTCTTGTCCATCTACCTCTTCATCTAGTGAGGTGAACATACGAGGATCACCGGTCATATGTTGAGTGCAACCACTATCAATAACCCAATGACTTCCACCGGTCTTGTAGTTCACCTACACACAAGAGATTCAAGCTTTAGGGATCCAAGCTTGTTGAGGGCCCTTCACCTTCTCAACAAGTGACTTAGCCACCCAAATTTTCTTAGGCCTACTCTTGTTGGGGGGACCTAAGAACATGACTTTCATCTTTCCACTCGAATCTTTTCTAAGCATGTAGTGAGCATTGAAAGCAAAGGGTCTAGCATGCTTGGGCAAGGGTTGTGGTGGTGGAGTTTGACACTCATGAGCAAAATGGCCTTCTTGTCCACATTCAAAACATCTCTTTGGCTTTGGTTTTGGCTTTGATTGTTGGTGTTGAGCTTGAGCCTTCTTCTTCTCTACACTTGCCATATATCCAATGCCACTTCTATCCATCTTCATGACGGTATTCATGAGTAGCTCACTTTGGAGATGCTTGCCTCTAGCAAACTTGCTCAATCCCACCTTGAGATGCTCTTTCTCCATCTTGAGCTTCTTGTTCTCTTCCTTGAGAATATCATTGTTCTTCTCCTCCTTGAGTTTCTTGATTTCTTCTTTTAACTTCTCATTCTCAAGGATCACCTCTTTGTCATGATCAAGAGTTTCTAGCACAATGGTGTTGTGACTTTTCATCTCTTCAAGATCTTTCATGAGCTTCTCATTGTTACTCTTGAGCTTGACATACTCATTATAGTCATTGCATTCAACCACTTGCTTGCCCTTGCTACTAGATCCATGCTCAATGCTTTCATCAATTAAATCATCACATGAGGTAGCTATATCAATCTTAACAACATGGTTAGTAGCATCATGTGGCTCATTTGGTAAGAATTCTTGTGCAATAATAAGGGTATCATAATTGATCTTTAGAGTTGCATATTCATCTTTTAGCTTATTGTGACTAGTGATAAGCTCATTGTGTACCCACTCAAGTTTATCATTTTTATCTTTAAGCTCTTTCTTAGAAGATTTGAGCTCCTTGAGTTTGGATGATATAGAATCATTTGTTTCCTTGAGCTCATCATTAGCCTTTTCTAATGTATCACACTTAGCTAAGAGTGAATCATTTTTAGCATCAAGCTTTTCATTTGTAGCTCTACTCTTTCTAATGATCTTAGTATATTTTCTAAGTATTTTGACAAGATCATCATAAGTAGGTGAGCCATCATCATCGCTATCACTATCATCACTAGCATGTTCATCATCACTACTATCATCACTCTTAGTTACCTTGCGTTCACCTTTGGCCATAAGGCATAGGTGTGTAGAGGATGATGGCGATGGTGGTGGTGAAGATGCAAGATCAATAGCAATGGCGGCCACCTTTTCATCGTCACTATCATCATCGGATGATCCACTTGATGAATCAATGTCCGTGAGCCAATCACCGACAATATAGGCCTTGCCACTCTTCTTCTTCTTGTAGAACTCCCTCTTTTTGCCATCTCTCTTCTTGTATGGCTTGTTCTTCTTCTTTTCATCTTCATCACTTGAATCATCTTTCTTGCCCTTGTTCTTGAACTTGTCTTTCTTGGGCTTTGTGCATTGATGAGCTAGATGACCAAGTTCGCCACAATTGTAGCAATCCATCTCGGAGATTGGCTTTCTTCTTGAGCTAGTGAAGAACTTCTTCTTTTTGCCATCAAACTTGATGCCACTCTTGTTTAGCCTTTTTAGCATCTTGGTGGTCTTTTTCACCATGAGGGCAAGGCTTTCTTCATCATCTTCATCACTTGAGCTCTCATACTCAAGTCTTGCTTTGCCCTTGTCTTGGCTAGCTTTGAATGCTAAGTCTTTCTCTTTCTTCTTTGTAGAGGATGAGCCATCTTGTGGTGTGATGTGCATGTACATCTCATGAGCATTGATCTTTCCCAAGATTTGTGTCGGTGTAGCGGCGGAAAGATCACCTTGATGTAGCACGGTCACAATGTGCCCATATTTGTCAATGGGGAGGACACTCAAGATTTTTCTCACAACGTCGGATGGTGACATTTGAGTGAGTCCAAGCCCATTGACTTCCTCTACAAGAACATTTAATCGAGAATACATCTCATTAGCACTTTCTTTGGGAAACATCTCAAAAGAATTTAGCTTTTTAATCACAAGATGATAGCGTTCCTCACGCTCACTCTTGGTTCCCTCATGGAGCGCACAAACATCCGACCATAGTGCATGGGCGTCTTTGTGGTTCCTTACACGATTGAACACATCTTTGCAAAGGCCTCTAAAGATGGTGTTGCGAGCCTTTGCATTCCATTTTTCATAATTTACTTCATCGCCTTGAAGTTGTGCGGCATTCCTAGGTGCGGGGAACCCTTGAGAGGCGGCTCTAAGAATTCCAACATCTAGAGCTTCTAAGTAAGCCTCCATGCGGATTTTCCAATATGGAAAATCATCTCCCTCAAAGATAGGAGGAGGACCATCCCCATGAGACATCTTGCTCTAAGCGATTAAGCTTAAAAACGTGAGCACGAGGCTCTGATACCAATTGAAAGGATCAAGATGCCCAAGAGGGGGGGTGAATTGGGCTAATTCTAAATTTTCTTGCAATAATCAAATCCTACGGATAGCCCAATTAACCCCTTGTGCCTAGAAAAGTGTTTATATCAAACTAATGCACAACAACCTCTCAACCTAAGTTCCAAACTTACTCTAGCAAGCAATTCTTATGGAAATGAAAACAAGTATTGAATTGCTCAAAGTAAATGCTCAAAGTAAGTGCTCAAAGTAAATAGAGAGAGAGAGGAACGCGGCGATGTTTTGCCGAGGTATCGGAGAGTCGCCACTCCCCACTAGTCCTCGTTGGAGCACCCGCGCAAGGGTGTAGCTCCCCCTTGATCCGCGCAAGGATCAAGTGCTCTCTACGGGTTGATTCTTCGACACTCCGTCACGGCGAATCACCCAAAACCGCTCACAACTTGAGTTGGGTCACCCACAAGCTCCGCCGGGTGAACACCAAACTCCCAATCACCACCAAGCCGTCTAGGTGATGGCGATCACCAAGAGTAACAAGCACGAACTCTCACTTGACCACGCGAAGCCTAATGAGAAGATGGATGCACACTTTGCTACTCTTGATTTGCTAGTGAGGCTACTCTCTTGGATTCTCGAATCACAAACACCTCACTAGGACCTTGCTCTTCTTGGCACTCACAAACGTGTTTCTCAGCTGTTGGAATGAGCAAAAGATACTCCACTCACGAGTGGAGCTTCTATTTATAAGCCAGCCTGAAAAACGAACCGTTATGAGCTTCTGCGGGATGACCGGACGCTCCGGTCGTGATGACCGGACGCTCCGGTCAGTTCAACCCGCGAAACAGTTTTCAAGTGATGACCGGACGCTGTCAGGGTCCGGTCAGTACCGACCGGACGCGTCCGGTCGCTCTTGGATGCTTACTGTAAACGACCGGACGCTGGATACTCAGGGTCCGGTCACACTGACCGGACGCGTCCGGTCACTCTTTTCCAAGTCTGGACCCTTACTGGAGTCGACCGGACGCTGGCCCTCAGCGTCCGGTCACATGACCTCCCAGCGTCCGGTCAAACCAGACTTGATCCCCTTGGTCAAATGAACTGACCGGACCCTGCGGCCAGCGTCCGGTCGCACCGGAGCCAGCGTCCGGTCAGTGTTTTGACCCTCCATTCACTTCCAACTTCCGAACATATGTGAATGAAGTTTGCTCCAAAAGATCTTAGGCATTCATAGGAGCTACCTAGAGCTAGTTTTAACAAGTGTGCACCACACCTAACTCACTAGACTCAACTAGGTCAAGCTACCCGTTCATACCCCCCTTCATAGTACGGCCAAAGGAAAAACAAAGTCCTAAACTACTCTAAGTGTCTCTCCAACTTCAATCGACACTTACAACTAGTTATCCTTAACCTTGTCGTCCATCCTTTGAAAACCGAAACGATTTCCATCGTAGGGGCATGACAACCTTGATTGCCCAATCGATCTCTATTACCATGACCTAACTTAATTGTCTCTGCAAAACACACGTTAGTCATAGTAATCTTGTATTGACATTAATCACCGAAATTCAACTAGGGACCTAGATGCTTTCAGAATGAATTCAGGATCCACATAGCCAATGCTCCCAATGACATTAATGGTGTACTGAGTTCTGTCCATTGATAATAACCTTGATATTCCAAAATCAGATAATTTTGCACCCAATTTATCATCTAGAAGTATGTTTTCAGGCTTGATGTCACCATGAATGATGGGTTGATACATTGAGTGCATGTAGTTCAATGCCTCTGCGCATTCCATAGCAATACTAAGCCGGGTAGCTAATGGAATGGGATCATGAGAGATATGAAGAAGTTTACTGAGGTTTCCACGGGAGATAAACTCTGTGACAATCATCAAAGCATTTTCTTCTCTGCAGTAGCCCAATAGCCTGACTACACTCTTATGGTTTATCTGAGAATGGACAATTAACTCTTTGGCAAACTCTTCATTACAGTTCTTCATTACAGTGAAGATATATTTCTTCACTGCAACTAGACTACCATTATCAAGAAGCCCTATGTAAACTTCTCCAAAAGCCCCTTTCCCAATGGGTGTGGCATAATTCTTTGTGATCCTTTGGATGTCACATTGAGTGAATTGAGTTATATAGTGATTGTTGACTGGTCTCCACTTGGCCTTTTCATTGTCTTTAATGAAGTCTGCCAGCTTGTTCTCCGGAAGATCCATTTCCATTTAACAGATGTAAGAAAGATTACGCACGGAGCAAAATACTGATCACCTGTCACCACAGAGATGTCCATTCACAATGCTGAAGTCAATTTAAAGATACAGGAGATCTACACGAACTTTGCATAATTACAGCAAAAGCATGCTGCTATTAGCTTTCACAATTTGAATGAGTAATCAGACCTGATGTGTAGTGCAATTTCGTTGAATATTCAAGCATAATAATAAGATGATGGAAATATTTTTCTTACCGTGCGCTCTGTTACAACAGATATCCAGAGTTAGTGCTATGAGTAGGAATATTAATGCAGCAAAACTCGAACCGTAGGGTCGAGAAAAGGTCTTGAAAGCCTGCAGCACGTAAAGTTCGAGAGGTGCATCATTCATCTATGAACAACAACAGATGCAGTAAAACTCGAACTGCAGGGTCCGGTCAGTAAGACAACAAGGGGCATTTTTTATGCGAACCAGGATTTGAACCCTGGCCAGTTGCTTCCCCAATAGGAATAGGACCTACTACCATGCTATTGATGTGTTTTCATGCAGCGGCATATACAATCATGGACATGAACATTTAACCTGATGTACTGTAGGGAAGCAAAAAAGCCTGATGTACTGCAACTAGAAGAACGGTGTGTACCCTCAAATTTTCTTGTCAAATTTGATCCACACGAAATCGGGATGAAAGAAGTTAAAGAGAGAACGGAAGCTAAAAATCGGTGAAGGTAGGCACCATAGTACAGACGCATACCTCTGATCGATCGGCCAGCCGGGTAATCCTGTGCGTATAGTTGGGATTGGGACCAAGCACGACGAGAGCTGCCTTGGGCCTCTCGAGTTAACGCTTGTTCGTGGCCTTGTTGGTGTCTTCATATAAAAGTAAAAAATTAGCCAGCTGGAATCACATTCGCACGACTGGTGAGCGATAAAGCACAGTTTGTTTTCAATGATGCATAGTTATTCATGGCGGGAGTGTTACACAATATGTTCTTTTGTATATTCAAGTGTACTGCTGAAGGGTCTTGTAGTCTACACCAAATCTCCAGAAGTAACAAAATCCGGACAGAAATGACAGACAAGAGTTCACCGCGTCTCTGTCAAGGAGACCTCGTCACTTCGTTATCTTCTAGAAAAAAAATTGGGCGGGAAGGGAGAAGAAGAAAAAAAAGGCAAAAACACACCCTAACAGAATTAACCAATATCAGCAAAGCCAGGCCTAGGATGATTCAGAAACTTTCATCTTTCTCAGACGGGAGATGCAGCATTTTCGTCTTCAATCAATTTTTCGTCGTCCTCATTTAGAACAGTTTCATTCACCAGGGAGGGACTTTCATCTGAATCAGCAACTGCAGGATTGTCCGATCCTGATGCTGAGTCCACGGCTAGTATCTCATCGCCTGCATCAAACAGGCCCTCTCTAACCAAGGCAGAATAGATGTCATGAACATGGATGTCTGGGTTTTGTAAGCTTGCCAGAAGTTCAGCCTCTTCAGCATTATCTGCTTTTGTTCTTTCACCCGCTGCTCCACCCATCCTGGTTGCCAAAGCTGGGTCCTGAAGTCATCATTAAGGTAGCATTGTCAGGGGATTGTTCATACTAATGTTCATCAAATTGACATGGACTGTAAGCAAGGACCAACAGAACATCTATCAGAGTGAACATTCTAAAGCAACAACTGCAAAAGTAAGCTGCGGCCTTGGTATGAATCAAACGATGCAAAAGGTAATAATGGCCATATTCAAGTAAAGGCGCATTTAAATTTTAGTTAGCAAAGAACCGAAGAAGTAAATAGTAAGAATGGCCATATTTTAGGACCTGGACTGGACTCCAAAAGTTGCCATAGCTATCGTTGAGGAAATGGAAAAAAAAATGTAACGAATATTTATGGCTACTACAGTTTTAAATACAAATTTAGGTACACAATTCTACATGAGGAAAGACTCAGTCAGCTTTGCCATGTCAACTGATGAAGACATGAGTGTTACTGCAAGAGTTTGCCTTGGATTTAATAAAAAAAAATCCTTTTGCATCCACACAGAGAAATATAAAAAGGTGCAGAAAACAAAGCTACACAGAACAGTAGCATGAAAATAGAAGGACATTAACTGTGTTATGGTGTACTTCATTTGTGCTTGTATTCTCTATGGAAGCACCTCGTGCTGTAGTACTCGCATCATCATCTGCAAGGAGTATGATAAGGTAGAATAATAAAGAAGAAAACTCATCACTTATCTGAACAAAATTATTAAATGGAACAAACTTTGTAACAATACCAAAATTGCAAGAATAAAAAGCAAGGCTATGGTGATATAATTACTCAATTAGCCAAACGAAAGCCAAGCATTGGCAGAAACAGAAAAGGAGGAGACACATACAGAACTTGTAAGGATTAACAAGTGCAGCTTCCAACATTGCTCTGAATTCTCGTGACGCAGATACTAGAGAGTCCGTTTCCCCCTAGATTACAAAACCAACAGGTTTAATGCTCTGTAGAAATACACATATTTCCATATCTAACTAAGAGATTAGATACCTTAGAACATGTAAAATATCGGATGGCTCCGTGAACGAATAATATAATAACCGGCAGTTTCAATGTGATCCAAATATTTCCATGTAATAAATCAACTACCTTTTCAAAACCTTGCTGCACTCCAAGCATTTGAGATCCAAATAGATCATCAGGACCAGAGTCTGAAGACTCCCCTTGAAACTCTCGCAACCAGCTGAAGTCATCAGTCATAGTTTGTGCATCATCTGTTTGAACAAATAAATAAATAAATAGACTCAAATTAATCTGTTCATGGAAAGAGGGAGACTTTTTCTGAAGAAATAAAGAAGAAAAAAATCAGTATTACCTGCCAAGCCACAACTATTATCATGATTATACTCTTCAGAACCAATAATATGTGGGAGAGGACTGTATGTGGACATAGCCTTCAAGAGTCAAGAAGTGAACCCAAGTCAAAATATTAAACAAAAATCAAATCCTGAGGAATTTCAGGGAAATTGAACTTGAGGAACTTAGGAAAAGGCACTAGATGCTAGATGGACAGTGGGGTACTGCCTAGTTGGACATCTGGGCTGGTGAGGAGGTTATTAGTTTCAAGGCAGGAGGCGATCTACAGGCCTAGGAAACCAATTGGCATACCTAAACAATCCCATTATCATATAAGAGTTGCCAAATTTTGGTTGTGTGGACTAGATTTGCATGCATTTACATCCTGTCAAAATTATAGCAAAATTCAGTTCAAAATACCAAACAGTTCCATTTTCATGCCAAATCCATGGTAATGAAAGGGTCAGTTCCCTATGTATGTTTTCCAAAATTTGGTCATGAAATTGACCACACCCATGAATTGGCAAGAAAGTGAACTAACATGCCAAGGGAAATGGGATCTTGTCAAAATTTGGCAAAAAACTAAATGGATGTGAAACCCGGTCCACATGCACCAATTCAGGTAACCAACAAGTGGCTCTTGCTCCTTTGGCTTCAAATCAAACAAGCACAAATTCATGACAAAATTTTACTATCCCAAATGTTGGTACAAAATAAACAGCTGTCAACATTCCTTTTGTAAGTAAAATCACCAATACTATTGGACAACATCTCTCCAATGAATCTAGACTTTGCAGAAATCAATGACCATACAACCAGATCTTACCCTGAAAACAGAGGTGGTCGAACGGCCTTTCTTTTGAAAGTGATCCTTACAGGAAGCAAGTCCTATATGTAATGCTTCTTTGTATCTTGGTAAAATATCACGTTCATAATCCTGAGCTCGCACTTGCGACTGAGTAGAACTTCGTATACTGTCTCTTGTTTTCAAGTTTATATGATCTTCATCAGAAACTTTCTGCAGTTGAAGCCATGAATGACCACTCAGCAATGATGGTTATTTTGTTACTTGATGAGAAGTAAATACATTGCTTGCTGAAACTATATAATAAGTAACAGCTGGCCTAGGAAGGGTGTGCGAGATCAAGCACAGTCAGACAGCATGAAACCAGCGGCGGATCCAGCATATATGGACTGGTGTCAAGTGAGACCGATGCGGCGATGCCATCAAGCTAAACCTATGAAGAAATTCACTGCTTATGAGGTATTGTGAAGTATTTTCGGTAATTCATGTTTATGGTCACCCCAATGTTTATATGGTGACACCAGTGAACTCAATTTCTAGATCCGCCACTTGAAATGAACAAACCAATCATATGTTCATCCAAAACCAAATCCTTTCATCGCCTCAAGTCAGCAGACAACAATCAATTGTGCAGCAACCATAATTGTACTAAAAAGAGCAATCCAGATAATGGCATGCACAACAGATTGGAACCTCCACTTGCATGTTCAGTGAACCTTTGCCTGGTGAGATTGTCGAAGGCGAGCACAGCCGTCTTCATGTCCAGCTCCAGCGCCCCGGCCTCCTCCAGCAGCCCATTCACCTCCGCGGCAGCCTCTTTAGCTCTCTCCTCCACCCTGTCAGAGAAATGCTGCAGCCACTTCAACACCTGCAATGTGAGAAGAGAAAAGCACACCACACGTTACTTCGAGCAGGACGAGGGCATCGGGGTGGGGTTTGGTCCTCGATTCTCGAGCCTGAACAAGAAGATCTCAGCGGTTGAAACGGTGATGGGCGGTTTTGCTGTTGATTCGAGCGAGTGGACGCAGGGATCGGCCTCGGCGGTCGGCGGTCGGCGGTCGGCGGCGGCGGCAAGAATCGCAAGAGCAGGGCGTGATTAGACAGGTACCTGGTTTTGGATTCCGACGTGCTTCGCGATGTAGTTAGAGCCGCCGACGCCAACGCCATCGCGGCGGGTTTCTCCTGCCCAGCGGTGGCCACCCTGCGCCTCCATACGAGCATGCCCCTCCGGCCCTCCCTCTCCCAGCGCACCACGCTCTTCTTCCTCTCGCCCTCGCCAGTCGCCACACGCTCCAGCGGACTTCGCAGGCTCGCAGCCTGGAAGCGCTTTTGCGGTTGTGATTTGCGTGCCCGCTTTGTTAGATGAGAAGCGTCTTGGGCTCAAAAAACGCCTCCGCTGGCTCGGAGATTGGACCCGAGATGGAGCAAAGTACCTGGGCCTAACTCGGCCCGTGCTAGAGTTAGAGTGGTCCAGAGGGCCTGAGTCCAGCATGCCTCAGCTTGCATGGATGTCCATGTCCTTTTCTTTTCTTCCTTTGATGAGATCTGAAATGCGTTCCGAGTTCTGTTTTGCTCGAGTCGGCGGACGAAAATGCTGCAAAAACATTCTGTCAGAGTATGCATGAAGGGACTACGCGTTCAGGTTCATAGTAACTCGTGGGCTCGTGGCATCTACCAATTTCAGCGTGGTATACAAAAGCAAACGGACAAAGAGTTGCTACCAGCCGGGGACGGGGGACTGGCTAGCTGCCTCGTGTCTCCGTCGCGTACACGAAGAATTCGACTGTATACACAGTGGAATCCATTCCGACGAGTGCCAGATAGAAGGAACAATGCATCCCCGAATTGGCCAATAAGCCCTGTGTTCGGTAAACCAGAACAAACGTTCCGTTCGCTTGTCTTAAAAATGGCTTGTTCGACTTCTTTTTTCAGCCGGAACAGTGTTTTTCCCTCACAATAATTCAGCAGGAACAGTATTTTTCAGCCAGTTTTAGCCAAGTTTCAGACCAGCGAACGGGGCCAAAATGGAAAGAAACAACTGTCACACTTCACCCACTAATCATGCATGCAGAGCAGAGCCACTGAGTCAGCATGCCAACAATAGGATCCCATCAAACGGATTTAGCACCAAAGGGCCCAAACGGGTCGGGGAATACTTATTCTCTGTTTAGATCTTATGGTCTAAGGTTTAGTTGACTAAAGTTAGAGCCAAATTTAAGATCATTTTAGCTTATTTGTGTGGTCTAATAATCTAATGGTCTTTTTTATGATGTTAGCTAGAGTACCTATTTAAAGTCTCAAGAGATGAAGTAGCCTAAAGTTTAGTCACATGTCTTCATCAGTTGGCATGGCAAAGAAGACCACGCACTGAAGTCCGATTGTTGTTTCTTCCCGTTTGCCATGTCAACCGATGAAGAGATGAAGAAATCATGCATGCAGAGAGCCAACAGTAACTCCTGTGACATTCTATGGTACTCTTTTGCCAAACCTTTTGCCATGTGAACCCATGAAGACGGCCTATTTAACGCTTGTCATGGTGCGAAGGTCCAACTCGAAACTACATTTGGCATGTTTTCTTCATGCTATAGTACACGTGTAAATTTTTGTTATCTTTATTATATGTTTTTCTAGAAGGACGGGTCTGGTGTAAGCGGTAGAGTCTTACCGTCTGTGACCAGAAGGCCCCGGATTCGAGTCGCGGTCTCCTCACATTGCACAGGCGAGGGTAAGGCTCGCCACTAACACCCTTTCCCAGACCCGCATAGAGCGAGAGCTCTCTGCACTGGATACCCCTTTTTTTAATTATATGTTTTTCTTATTACCACGTACGGTCACAGACCTAGTATACGTCTCTCTCTATGATCTCTTTATCACTCTATGTGGGCTATTGCCTCCTAAGGTCAACGATAACTGCGATCTGCATCGGAGATTGGGGTCGATACATTCAGACGGCCACGTTGCAATTATCATCGTGCTATTCTTTTTAATACTAAAAGGAATGGTTGACTTGAGGGGTTGATCAAAAGGCTGTCAATACAATAGCACCGGCTTACCACCAGCATACATCATTACGACGATGCTAACCGTGGTAACATAATCAGTGTGAGGCGCCAGGCGGAGTGCCCATTCTAGCCAGCCACACAATCTGCATCCTCCTGTCATTTTTGCAATTTAATTTAGCCACGTCTTCGCTCATGGTATCTTTTCCCCCGTTTGCAAGTGGGTACCACCAGTACCACCGCGGCTAAAAGATATAGATGTGTTGGCCTGTATTCTGCTCCCTCAATTCTAAATTATAGGTTTTGATTTTTTAGATACATAGATTTTTATTATGCACTTAGATAACACTATCTAGATATATACTCAAAATAATATATCTAAAAAAATATCTAAAAGCCTTATAATTTGGATGAAAAAATATTTTGTAAAATGTAGGATTATTATAGTTTCTTTGGGTGAGTTGTACATACCAAGAGCAATATTCTTAGGATGAGGATGTTATGCAAAAAAAAAAAAACTCAAGTAGGAGGCAAGATAGTCCTAGGACATTGCATTAAGAAGAATACCTCATCCAGGTCGAGAAAACCCCAAACATCTGCCCCACCTATATACATCAGTAGTGTAGCCCATGTAAGAACAACCATGACAGGGCCGGACCTTATACCTGTGCTTTGGCGTAGAATTCTTAGAACAAGGATGCTATGTGTTTGATCGTTTTTTACTAAAGTGGCCGGATATAAGAACCATACGCTCTAAGATTTATTTAAGTATGCTTTTTAATTTAACAGTTGACGTGTACTAAATAGTTGAAGTCTTGAACACTGGTTTTGATAAATTATTTACTTCTGTAAATCCTTTTTATTTCCAATCTAATCTGATTTTAAAACATAACTAATCATTTAAAATATCCAATATAATATTTATTAAAATACTTAATACATCGCAACACAAACATCTGTCAAACTACAAATCGCTAAAACTTAATAATATCTCATATATGTTAAGTTTTAACCAACTAGTAAAGTGATCCCGCAAATAGCACATGTATAGGATGTAGCTAGCTTTCATCCAGATGTCTTTAATTGATTTTTAAATAGTTTGTTTATTTGATTTATTGTATGTAATTGTCTTCTCTTCTGCTCCTACACCATATCCATCGATCGGCATAAATTTTGCATACTACCGCCAACAACTTAATGGCTTAAAGCCATTGCTCACTCCTATCTTGTGACGATGCCAAAACATTTCGGTCATGGCTACAAGGAATGAATGTCTTGGTGAGCTTTGGGATGAGAAGAATAAGCTAAGATCTTGATGTGTAGAGCATGGCGAGGGAAGGAGTGGCATGGGTATCAGGAGTATTTTATGATTTTTATGAGCATGACATTATTGCTCGGTTCAGATAGCTCTTGTATGTACATTAGTGTAATACCTTCCATAGACATTCCGTGTGGTTTTCTTGTTTTTATTACCATGACAAAATTCAGTTGTAATTCTATTTGAATTTAACACCATCATCTATTTCTATACTTGAATATGTATTGAATCTTTATTTTTAATAGTTATAGACTATTACAATCTAGATATATAGGATCAATGTGTTATGGAATGTTTGGCATGGGCTCCTCCTCAAGTGCCCCTCTGAAGAAATCGAAGCACAAGTACAAATTGCATCTCCTCCTCTAGGCCTCAAAACGGCTTTGTCTCCTTTACTATTCACCAGAAAATGACTCCTCCCAAAATATTTGGTATGGCTCCTCCGGTTCCTCCACAAAAATTGCTGATTGAGCTGGAGCTGGAGCCGTATCAAATATGATCTTAGCTTTTATCATTTGAGAGTGAAAGAGATGACTTTTTAACTTCATTTATAGTAATACTTTGACATTTTTATTTATGTGTTTTCCAACAGACGGCAATCAAATTACTACTTTCTTTTCTATTTTTAATGTTGAAGTTATATATTTTCTAATGATACTTTATTTGGGTATTTTTCCTTCCCAAATCACTTGGCGATCAAACTATTTTTGTTCAAATTTGCCATTTACTAATTGTGTCTTATGGATCAAATTGTTATTTTTAGTCAGAGTCTACTTTTCTTAATTTTAGTAGATATGTGTTCTTTGGTTTAATTTAAGACGTTAAATTACCATAAAATATAATGGTGTAAGTTATTTTCTTTTTCTCAGTTAATGAATGTGATAATTTGTAAACCCTCTTGGAGAATATGGTGGCTTCTTTTGATACTATTGTATTATGATAGAAAATAGATAAATATATGGTTAAAGATGTTCACATATTCAAAAATAGAATCATGTATATGGGACCCTACGAATCCTATGGGATAATCTCGCCTAGATTACTGGTATTATGAAAATGATGACATATGGAGTGGAATGAGATGACGCTACTCGACGAGTATATGTCGTTGCCCTATGTAATTAGACTTGCTTATAAAAACCCTATCAAAATAGAGCATTTTTTTCTTTGCTGCTTAGTAAAGAAAAGATCAATGTCTGTGAAAGTGTTGATGATTTAGGGTCACTTCGGTTGCTTAGGAATGGACCTAGGAACAATTCCAGCTTCTCAATAATTATACAAATTAGTGAACTATTCTAACTAGAAATTATTCTAGACCCTCGTTCCTAAGCAACCGAACAAGCCTTTACTGAGATTTTGGCTCCAAACGATATACTCTAGCTAGTGTGAGCGGAGCAAATATATCCGGGCTTAGGGGGTGTTTGGTTCCACGGACTAAATTTTAGTCCATATCACATCGGACGTTCGGATGCTATTTAGGAGGACTAAACATGAGTTAATTATAAAACTAATTACACAGATGGAGACTAATTTACAAGATGAATTTATTAAGCCTAATTAATCCATCATTAGCACACATTTACTGTAGCACCACATTGTCAAATCATGGACTGGCTTAAAAATTTTTCGTCTTGCAAATTAGTCGCAATCTGTGTAATTAGTTATTTTTTCGTCTATATTTAATACTCTATACATGTGTCAAACATCCGATGGGACATGCACTAAAATTTAGTTCCGGGAACCTAACACCCCCTTAACCGTGGTTAGGCCAGCAAACCCTCGCGCCACACATCATTGTCAAACCACAGAAATAAATTACTCCGCTCATAGACAGAACGAGAAAAATTAGATAAATAAAACAAGGGAATTCAGAGGGAGAGAGAGAGTGAAAGCGAGCGAGAAGAAGGTCAAGCCGCGAAGAGAAGAGACGCACGGCACAGATCCCTCTCCCCCTGTTTCTCCCTTTCTCTCTCCTCGACCCTCCCGACGCGGCAAAGCAAAAACACAGGGAGGAGAGGAGAGGAGGGAGAAAGGAAAGAGGAGGAGGCCGAAATCCCCTCCCCCTCCCCCAAATCCTTGCCCAATAATCTCTCAATCAGGGGATCCTAGGGCTGTTCAGGTCGGAGGATTCGGCGGGCGCAGCCATGAACGGGAAGGCGTCCGTCTCCAAGGAGCTCAACGCCAAGCACAAGAAGGTCCGGTTGTTGATTCCTGCTCCTTGTCCTTCTCCGAGTTTTTCTTAGATCGGGACCGCGCGCTGCTGCTGCCTCAATTGGTAGGAGGAATGAGGGGCAAGCCGTTTCTTGTTGTGCGGTTAATTGTCCTGTCCTGAGTCGGAGATTCGGGATCTGCGGTTGTGCCGGCCCTTGATTTCCCATGCGCCGTTGCGCTGACCTCTGTGATTGCTTTGTGGTTCCGCTAGTGAGTTGATGCGAGGTGGCAGATCCGAGCTCTGCTCCGTTCCGTTTTGCTAAGGGCCATGTGGGAACCAAGGAGCCGACGCTTACTGTTGGTGATGTTTAGTGCTTTGCTGAATTCATCCAACCTATACGAGTTACGATTCAGCGGTCTGATTCCCGAATTTTCTAACCAGTATGGTCTCGGATTTTTACAGATTGTATTACCTTTCTCTTGTTGTGTACTCCCTCGGTTCCAAATTATAAGTCGCTTTTCATCTATTTTGCTATGTATCTAGATATATTATTATATCTAGATGCATAGCAAAATGGATGTATAAAAAAAAAAGTCAAAGCAACTTATAATTTGGAACGGAGGGAGTACATAAGAAAAGGAAAATGATTTGTGGCTCACTTTTGTTTAGTTCACAGAACAAGTAAACTCACTAGCTGTCTTTGATGTCAAGCCTAAAATTCGCCATTTTGTCGACACGCTTAGTGGTACCATGCGGTGTTTATGTTGTTTTGCATCATTCACGTATGCATGTTGGCCTTATCTGAGACCTTTATCCTTTTTTAAAACTAATTGTATTTTCTTGTTCCAGATATTGGAAAGTCTTCTTCGGCTGCCTGAGAATAGAGAATGCGCGGACTGCAAGTCGAAGTGAGTGGAACTGTGCCATTTGGTTGTTCCAAGAAAATGGTACATTAGGCATAGCTAGATGTCAAATAGCTGTGTTACAAGTGTCACCAGTTGCCGCTTGAGGACATGGCATTTTGATATTTTATATAGAGGGAGCACTATTTTACGTCTCAAAACATCTACCATTTATATAGAGGAGCACTATTTTACATCTCAAAACATCTACCATTTGTTTAGGCATATATGTTACATGTACAGACCTTTGCTTTCAGGAGAAGGGCCTAAAATGAAATTTTTATGTCAGCTCAAAGGAGTTTAATGGAGTTGGTGGTTTGTAGTTTTGGTTTTATCCTAGGCCCCTAGTGAATGTAGGAAAGCCTCCTTGACTGCTTTCCATTCCATGACTATGGGTAGATACTTCTTACAACTCTTGTTCATGCTGACACTCCTATCTGTGACCATATTGCAGGGGTCCTCGATGGGCAAGTGTGAATCTAGGGATCTTTATATGTATGACATGTTCTGGAATTCATAGAAGCCTGGGGGTGCACATATCTAAGG
This sequence comes from Miscanthus floridulus, assembly GCF_019320115.1. Lineage (NCBI taxonomy): Eukaryota > Viridiplantae > Streptophyta > Magnoliopsida > Poales > Poaceae > Miscanthus > Miscanthus floridulus. Next base: position 131,909,635 of record NC_089582.1, on the reverse strand, counting down.
TCAGTGACTGGCCCTGGCTGAGCTTCACCGTTTTTTCGAACTCAGCATCACCGCCACTAGAGACATTTTATTATGCATAGATGTTCTCACTGAATTGATTTGAAGCCGCAACGCTGATTTCTGACATAGGGTGATCTGCATTTGTGGACAATTTAGCTGTTGACCTGTTGTTTACAGCGTCAAATGTTTACGCTTTAATTGTGTACTATGTTGCCTACATTAACTCGCTGACATCACAGCAATCATGAATCACTACAGCACTATCCGATCTTGGAGTATCAGCTTAAATGCTTAACTATACTTATCATGCAAGAACCTTAGCATCTAGTTGTGCTTATGTTTTTTTTTTTTTTTGGGTTACATTGCTTCTATCATTATCTTATTGCATTCGAGTTTGTTTAATTTTGTGGATAACAAATTGCTTGTGAAAGCCAGATAGAAGACAACAATCCTTTTGATGCCTTAACAAAACATGTTTTTGCTTTCTTTCATTTTGTATTGGCTATTATACATACCGTGTTACCAAATAATCCACCACGTTTACTATTTTACTAAAGCATTTTCTTACACAGGTAAGATCTGCCACCCTGGATACATGGCTGCCAGAGCAAGTTGCATTTATTCAATGTATGAATTACTATCTGGTGTGAAACTTGAAGGACATTTTTAGTTGTATAAAACCACGATGGCATTTCTCATGATTGATTGTATTCATCTTCTTGCAGCAATGGGAAACGAAAAAGCAAATAGCTATTGGGAAGCAGAGCTGCCTCCTAACTATGATAGGGTTGGGATAGAGAATTTCATCCGTGCAAAGTATGTTTCTTTCCAGATCTTTCAGTACCTTGAATATATCATTCTTTATTCTTATCCTCCTGCTCTTCAAACACTAATGTCAACACGTGACATATTATGTCTGAAATGTAGATACGAGGACAAGAGATGGGTACCGAGGAATGGAACATCACAACCTTCCTCCGGTGTTCGAGATGAGAAGAGCCAAGAGTCTCCGGCTAGTGCTAATAGGAGTGGACATGGTCATAGATCTTCATTCGAGCAAAACCGTGGTTCACCAGCTCTTCTGAGCAAAGTTGCACCTGTAGCTTCAAGGATACCCTCTCAGGTAATCCTTCACTACCAAAACTTTCCTAAACAACAATCAATCTGTCAATGTGAAACTGGCGGATGTGTCTTTAGACATAGTTCTTTTGAAATTTTAGCTCTTGTTCTTTTAAGTCAGACTGAGTAATCCACATTGTATAATTCTTAGTTATCAATCACTTTAACACATCAATGTAACCCCTTCTAATCTGGCATGATTGCATGGGAAGCAGGCATCACCTCAGCCCCCAAAGGTAGAACCACCAGTTCCTAAGGTGGTTTCACCTCAGCCACAGAAATCTCCTGCCAAAGTTGAGGCAACACCCCCTAGAGTTGAGAAGCCATCTGTTGCGCCACCTCCTAAAGTTGATTATGCTACTGATCTCTTTAACATGTTATCAATGGATGGAACAACAGAGAGAGAGTCAGAATCATCTTCAAACGATGATAATGCCTGGGATGGCTTCCAGTGTGAGTTCTTGTGACTATTCGACTGATGAGTTATTCTATTTACATGGGAACTTTATTGTGCCTTCCTCACTTTCTTGGATCTTAGTACAATATTTATGGATTTCCATGTCACTTTTTTTACTGTTGCTCATGGAATATTCAAAATTGTTCAGCTGCACAACCAGTACCTAGCTCAGAGAAAAAAGATTCTGCCAAACCAGCAGAAAGCAAGACCCAGTCAACATCTGGAATAGAAGACTTATTTAAAGACTCACCAGCTGTGTCAATATCCTCAGCTCCAGCTGTTTCCCAAGTAAATGCGAAGAATGATATCATGAGTTTGTTTGAGAAGGTGAGCACCAACAGTCCTTTTAAAACACTGTTCTTGAAAAATGGCTCTACCTAAAAGAAAGGGCACATCTATGGTCTATCTAAGAAATAGTTATGTTTTGCAGTCCAATATGGTATCTCCATTTGCTGCCCATCAGCAGCAGCTGGCGTTTATGTCTCAGCAGCAAGCTCTTCTAATGGCTGCTCTTAAAGCTGGAAATGCACCACAGATGATTCCAGGGAATGCCAATGCTAATGGTTCTAATCCCCCTCTTGGAACCTTGCCTTTCCAAAACTGGACAAATCTTGGTTATCAAAATCCTGGGTTGACTCCAGCAGCAGCACAGAATGGTGCCACCAAGGTAAAGAGACTTGAAGATGTTATATGTAATTTTTTTGGCACAATAATATCAGGATAATATTTTACCACGTGTTATATCTTTCTTTGTTTTTCTATTTGACAGGTTGCGAACAACAATCAGGACTTTTCTTCTGGTACCTTTGGTTTTGGCACACCTGGGTAAGCTATACTGTCTGCTAGTTGCAGATTGCGGTCGTTGGAATTTCATGCTGCACCAAATTGGAGTTGTAAACAAAATTTAGATGTGTATTGAACTCAGTAATTGATCATATGTCCATTTTGTTGATTGCAGGGTGTACAACACTAGTTCAGCTGTCCCAGCAAATGGGGCCACGGCAGCAGGTGCTAGCAACAACGGCACTGCATCAACTGCATCTTCTACTCTCCCTTCACAATCTGGCAAAGATTACGATTTTTCCTCGTTAACTCAAGGATTTTTCACCAAACGATGAGTGCCTAGTGAGCTTGGAAACCAAACAGACCACCGGGTCATGTTGGACGAGGCATATATTCATTTACGGAGCACAAGGGGCTTGCACATGCTTATTTTGAGGCAGCTTTTCTTCCGGTGGATATATATTATATAGTTATTACATGACCTTGTAGCTGTCGGAAAATAAGAGTGAAAATATGCCGCAAAATAGCTCATGTTGTTTCTACAAGTGAAGGATTCCTTGCCGGTTATGTCAACGGCTTTTACTCGAGGACTACACCTTGTCAGTTATACAAGTCTAATGCAGCCTTTTCATTATCATGGTCGTGACTTAGCTGCGATGCCGATACTGATTACCGATTATTTTTATTGTACTGTAAACGACGATTGGATTTTTATTTATTTCCACATTTGTGTATTGTTGAGAGACTGAGGCGACCTCTTCATGGCATTGAACCGATCATACTCTTCCAACATTTCATATACACTTGTCACCATTGAAACAATTTTTATCAGGCATCTCTCGGAAAACTTCAGAGTTCATTTTTTTAATTTTTTGTTAAAAAGTTTTGAACTGATTTGTTGAAAGGATTCAACAGGTACCCCATAGAAATGGTTCCATGGGGTATTCGACTATTTCAAAAGATTCTAGTGGATTTAGAACAAATTACGTTGGAATTTTATAAACAATTCTATTCTAAAAAAAGTTAGAAGCTGAATTTATACTGTTCGCTGATTTGTTGTAAGAGAAAAACACTGTGCATGTCTGATAAACCCGACTGATAAGTTCAAGCGAACAGGCTGATAAGTAGGCTCGTAGGCTGATAAGCCTACATTTCTAAGTATACAGATTGCCTCACATCCTCATTCTTATTTCCCGAATTCATGTGCCACTCTCACGTACAAGCTATTATATTAACGTAATGAGTTACAAAAACCTGTACATTACAGAGCTGGGATGACAAGGCTACTGAACCAGCATGCACAGCACAACACGGGTTAAAAACAGCTCAGATGGGCTCGCTTGGTTAAAGCACAGCAGCATCACCTTGTTAACTGGCAACACACACGTAGTCCCTCAAATTACCAGGAACATCCTATGCACAATAACCAGGCTGGAAAACCAGGTGATGTGATGTGACCTCATGAAAGATCCTTTCCCAGCAAGTATATACAATTAGTGCTGGCGAAGGAGGGAAAATGACTTCTTCTTTGGGTAAAATATAAGGCCTGCAATGTTGAGTAGTTTCGCAGGGAGGTAAGCTTTTGTTGTGTATAAGTAATAATCTCTGAGATTACTTCCTAAGGACAACTAAACGGATCTCCAGCAATTGTAAAGTCTACCTGCCAACCTGTGATATAGGCGTGTCATTGTTATTTGCAGCTCTGCAGTTAATGTGAAGTCACCAACAGATTAGTAGAACATCCATTATGTCATTCTGCCTGCCTAAAAAGACTTGGTCAGCAAATGAATTAAACAAAATATCTTCTGGCAGAAGGTCAAGTAAAAGAGTAGCGAGTAAATGATGCAGCCATACAAGCATGGTTTCATTGTGAAATATTAAAATGACACATCATGTTGTGCATAGCGAGACAGAAATACTTTGTCCTGTACTGCAGTACCATCCTAACAGTAGTAGGTACCAGTCAGCGGTAATCCAATGTGCCAGCACCCAATGTGAACGGAAATGTTAGAGAGCCTGCAATGCACATAATGCCCTTATTGGGTGGCAACAAGAAGTATTTAAATGGAAAGAAAACCAATACTTCAGCACATACCATCAGTGCAGCCATTAGGAAAATTAGTATGACTGTGAATGCCTTCAGCGACAATATTGTCAACTGAATTTTGAGTTCTGTCACAATTAGGACCAATAAGATCAGCTATGTCAGGGGGCCTGGTTTGAATAACTTGCTCTATTTGATCCATCAGTATGTTTGACTGGTTTTCCATATATGCAAATGATTCAGCTGAAGTTGCAGCCCTAGCCGCTGCTATACTGAACATACGACACAAAAAATTATAACGTTTTATGTGAGCAGAATCGGGATCACCATCAAATGAGAAAGCACCACCACCATTTGAGGATCCTGATTTGGCATCCTTCCTCCACCTTTTCACGATATACTGAATAGGAAGGTCCTTGATATTCCTCGTGTCAAGTACCTTCAGCATATGGCGACATGGGATGCCAATAAATTCAAACGTCTTACAAGTACAATTCATCATGGAATTGAGTGAATCAAATTTAACAAAGTGATCTCTTGGTTTGTCCTCGACACTTATTCTGTACTCGAAAATTGTGCCCATCTCACCACAGATGTAGAGCATGCAATCCATGTATAATTCAAATTCCCTCTCAAACATTTTAAAGGCAGAAGGTGTATATACATTGGCAGCTTGCCTTAACATTCGCATAGAAGGTGGCTTCTTTGTACTCTGATTAGCATTCACATCAGCCTCCATCTCTGCAGATCGACGATCACATAACAGTCTTTCAAACTGCTCAAAGAAGTTCAAAAGGTCACATTCCAAGGATAGATGTTTCTTCAGCTCACTTGTCAAACTTTCCTTTTGCTGGACACTTTTCATATCAGCATAAAATGCATCACGGCCATATGCCAGTGCCCATTTCTCCTTTATTGAGAACAAATCTTCTAGCCATTGATTATCTTCTAGGTCATACTTTTCCAACATTTCCTTCCATGCTGTCACAAACTCATCCTCATCCTCACAATCAAATAGGCATCTCTTGAAGTTGCATTCTAGAGTTTTCGAACCATGGAAAGCTTGACTCAGCTGCTGCAGAGCATTTTGGTAAATTTGCCACACACAATAACGATGGGCCGTAGCAGGCAACGTGGCTGCAACAGCTTCACTTAAGGCAACAGATCTATCAGTTAACAATGTCTTGGGATGTGTTCCATTCATTGCCATCTTGAAAGTATCTAATAACCATTTGAAAGCTTCTTTACTTTCATCATACATAATTGCAGCACCAAAGATAACTGTCTGCTTATGATGATTCACACCTGTAAACAAAGCAAATGGCCTATCATAGCCTTGCAATGCATATCCTGAATCAAAACATACTACATCACCAAAATGGGAAAAGTCCACAATAGATTTTGAATCTGCCCAGAAAAAATTCGTGAAGTTCTCATCCTCATCAGATTTTACAGCATAGAAGAATGACGGGTTATCATGCTGCACCTTTTGCAGGTACTCTAGTGTAGCACCAACATCACCTGAGTGTGGAGTCTTTGTACACTTGTATCTTTTGCAACTTCTACCTTCTAGGGAATTTAGAGTGCCACTTCCATTAATCAGATTTTGCTTGTGAACAGAATCATCGGGTGATCTATGTGCCTGATCAACTCCATCATCTTGATCATTTTCTGTACTCCCAGATGCCATGACAAGATCAGAAGCTGCTGCAGCCCCAAGCTGGTGATTGTGGCAGGTAACAAATTCTGTGACTTGATATTTGCCATTAGTTCCAAGCCTGATGACCATACATGCCGGACAGCCAGTCCGCGTTTCTGGTCGAGGGTTCTTTACTCTTTTCGCTCCTCTTTTCTTCTCACGGAACCCTTCTTTTGAACAAACAAACATTCTTCTGGTTATAACATTCTCAGTATTCACCGTCATGCTAGCCCTACGCACACTAAACCCAATTTTCCCCGCATACATGCTGTAAAATTCATATGCCTCATCTTCATTCTCAAATTCTGGTGTACTCACAGTATCATCTGCCAGATTTTCTCTCGCAGCCCGTGCTTTGCGCCTGATTTTCTTTGCTTTCAGCATATGAACTGTAGATGCCGTTGCCAGCTGATGGTTGTGATTCGGCACAAACTCTGTCAAACGGTACTTTCCATTAGCAGTGAGTCTAATGGTCAAGCTTGCTGGGCATCCAATTCGTGTTTCAGGACGTGGACACTTTGCTTCCTTTGCTCCCTTCTTCTTCTCCCGGAAACCCTCTCTCGAGCACACAAAAGTTCTCCTAGTGATTATATTCTTTGACGTCGTCCAGAGCGTTGACCTTCGGACAAAGAAGCCCACCTTTTCCGCATATGCATTGTAGAACTCATACGCATCGCTTTCACCATCGAACAACATATTCACCTTGGGCAACATCTTCTCATCACAGCTATCGATCGCAGGATTAACATCTGCTGCAGCCACATCTGCCATAGCATCCTGCCCATCAAGAAACAGCATAAGGACAGTCTGCAACAAGGCATTGTTCCTCACTAACAGAAAGGAGTTGAAATCGGCAACGTCAGAGAGCGAACCACATTTTGCTGCGGAAGCAGCAGCGGGACTGGCACATGAGGAGGCCAAGGTGCACAAGGTCGCAGGAGTACTACATGGCCGGGCCAAGACTGCTGCGCCAACCTCGGGTCTATGGCAGGACTTCCTGTGGCATTAACACGCGTGAGAGCCAGAGGAGGCCCCGTCGCAGGCCTCGGAGTAACTTGTGGATCCTTCTCCCCAGGTTCTGACGGCATCGGGGGTGTCTTGAACTCCCAATCTTTTGGGAGTAATTTGAACGCCCTCAACACGGAACCCAAGTCCTCCGGGGCCAATTGAGAGTCCGAGACCGAACCTAGAGCACGCGAAGCACCCGCTGTCACTGAACCCAGAAAAGAAAACGGACGCTCGATTGGATTAGTACCACGCCACTGATGGAGGAGTGGAAAATCGGATGTGATTGCTCATCGGGGAACAAGCAAGTTAGGGTTCCTTACCAACGAAAAAAAAAATGAATTTAGAATCTCCAGTCAACACGAACCTAATACCAGTAGCGGAATAGTGGGGCGATTTACAACTACGACTGGAAGAGCTCACTCGGGGAGGCTGGTGTCAGCGGCGGCGTCGGGCGACGGCGAAGAAGAAGACGGCGATGATGGTGTCATACTCTGATGGATTGGACCAGCCCCCGTCGATGAGCTAGACTGACGGAAAAAAACAAGGCTAGAAAAAAAAGTCGATGGGCTGCGCCGGCATTGCATTTGCATAGACCAGCCGCGTCTGCGCACGGGAAGTGGACCCGGCCACTTTCGGCCCATTTTGCCAGACCGGTTGGAAAAAGTGTCTTTGATTTTATTTTTTGAATTTTTAAATTAAACATGTTACTCCCTTCATTCTACATTATAAAACTTTTGAGTTTTTAGATACATAGATTTTACTATGCACTTGATATACACTATATGTAGCATAGTAAAAGCAATATATGTCTTACAATTTGGAACGAAGGAAGTACCTCCTCCAACTATTAAAATTGTTTAAATTACCTCTTTACCTCGGTTTAAAATGGTCCTTAAGGTGGTCTCATCATTTTTATTAAAAAAATGGTAAAAGCCAAATAAGATTTTTAAACCATCAAAAAATATCTCCAAGCTTCTAAAAGTTCTAAGAAAAATTCTAGAGATGATATATATAATGGGAGTCACTTTGTGTTACCTATTGGGGAAATTAGCGTGTAGTGCTAACAAAGGTAACATTTGCTAAATATGGAGTGGAAAACAGTTTTCGGAAGTTACTTTCAATTTTCTTACTAATACATTTTTTTTTTGAATTTAGAGCAAATCTACTACTCATCGGACACAGCCAAATCGGTGGTCACCAACCCCTCAAACTCCTGAGGTACATGATCCCAAGTGGTTTTTATGCCACTAGGAAGGCTACACCCAACTGTGGCAAGAGCATGTGCCACTTTATTACAATCACTCTTACAAACGCTAGTTCTGCAGGAAATAAATTCAGAACTAAGAGACGATGCCCCCAAAAGCTGAAAGCCTGAAGTCTTAACACTTGCGAAGTTATTATTTGGCCATGACCTGACATTGAGCGCCAAGCTACCTAGCTAGCTAGTAGCTTATACTTATCCTGTCATCCTTGACTTCTTGTTAGACAGTCTCCATCCTAAGATTATCTCTATGTCGACTTCAATCCTTCTCGCCGATGCTGACATGACGGTTGCTTCGTCCTGTGCATACTCTGCGGAGCACTTGAACGAAGACAATTTTTTACACACTTGATGTGCTCATGCAAATTAAAAGCGCCTCGCAGGTTTATTTCCAGCAAACGCGTCACTCAGATTCATCAGCATGCATGTATATGTGAAACCGCGTGTGTCGGTGTGTACAACATTTTCGTTAGAACACTACAAGCCTGAAGCCTCACACAATCACTTTCTCTACACGAATATTCCTAGAGAGACGAAGTTCACAACTTATAGAGGAAACTAATATAATTTTGGAAGCAAAAAAAAAAAAAAAAAAAAACTAGCAACTTCCTCCTTTCACTACATTTTTATAGCACTTTGAGACATTGTTAGATCTTTAACCATATTCTGATTCTGATTTTGTCAAAGGCACCATGTTAGTTGTCCTTGTATTGTCATATATCCTTGTTTATCCGGTCTATGTCCCACGGCCTGTTCGCTTGAACTTATTAGCCGGCTTATCAGCTAGAATCTACAGTATTTTTCTCTCACAACAAATCAGCCGGCTTATCAGCCGGCTTTAATACTGCGTCGACTTCAATCCTTTGGCCCTGTTCGCTTATCTTATAATCCGTCTTTTCAGCTTATTTTTTTAGCGGGAACAGTGTTTTTCTCTCACAACAAATAAGCCAAAACAGTGTTTTCCTAACGATCGAGGCACGCTAACATGGCAGTTACTTTCTGTACATACTCTCTGAAGAGGAGTACTACAGGACACTCCATGCGTTTCCATGAACAATGACAGTTCTTGTGCACAGGAGATTCAGAGGGCACTGGCCCGACCACTGTACCATACATGCATCTGTACAGTAGTCGGTACAAACCTACTACAGTAGTATACTACCTTCGTGGTGAAAAGAATGCAACTATGAGTTGCGTGTCACGAAAAGTGGTTCACCAAATTTTTAATAGATAATATTTACAGTTATGTCTTTAAATTAATTTATTATCAAAATATATTTTATAATTAATCTGATAGTACTTATTTGATATCATTAACATGGATATTTTTTTATTTATAATTGATTAAACTTAAGGTAGGAAAACGTGAGCTAAAATTGTTTTTTTACTGTGGCAGTACAACCGACACGGCCACTGCCAGTCGTCTGATCGTTCGTGTCTCTTGTGGGGTTGGGGCACCATTCGCTGCTGCAGGGATCAGGATCAGATACTGCAGGTGTACTCTGCCGACTGACCTGACCTCTGACAAGCTAGATAGCTAGTGACCGGCGACTTGACGAGTCGTTGCAACGCGCAAAGCCTTGCGCCCTCGCGTTGGTTGGTCGTTGGATGTGTCCAGGCGCCTCCGGTCGCGGTCAACCGGTGCATGGCCGGCGGCATGCGCAAGTGTCGAGCAGGGTTTAGCTCGCTGGCGACGTGGTGGTTAGCCGGGAAGTTAGGTGGCAATTCTAGCAACTAGCAAGTGTCCATGTCGGTAAGATTAAGAATCCATGTGAGATTCGGATAAGCCTGCTGTGTGCGCTACGTACGCTTGATTTGCTGATGCAAGTTAAGTGCTCTCAGGTGAAATTTAATTAGTTAAGGTCATAATAATAAGGTTCGATCATTTCCATGGTCAACGGGTCATGTACGGCGTTGTGAATAGATAGGTATGGACCTGGCTAATAAAGCCACACTGCCTTATCGTTTTGGAGGCATATGGAGCTATATATGGCGTCAGCTTTGCATGAAAGTCGTCGTCCCTGACTCCATGGCGCCATTGTTGTCTTCATACTAGTATTCTCTTACCAATTATACGTGATTCCTACGTAGCGTAGACTAGAGACAAAAGAATATATAGACCATCTCTCTAGATTTGTGAGCGGCACGTATACGAGTTCATTGTTATGATATGATATTGGATTTGCTAGGCGCCGCTGGCCAGGCAGGGGTGATGGAGGAGGGATCTCTGTCCACCGCTGCAATCCTTTTCAGCGACGTGCACCCTCTTTAATCCCGAGACGTGAGCATTGACGGCCCTGACGTGACAGCTTGTTCTCTGTATACACGTACTATGCACCGGCGAGTAGCACTACAGCAGTCCAAGATTCCCAGTACATGAACAATGAGTCATACACGTTGGGCTACTACTACAGTCTACATTCACGAATATAGATATATATAGTCGGCACAAACCTAGTAACAATGTGCATGTCTCATCGTGACATCGTGTGTAGGGGATATGACAAAAAGTAAGTTGATGAAGCAGTGCTCCTTATTCAAACAGAGACAGAGAGAGGGGTGCATGCAGCTGGGAGCTGGTGCTGGTAGTGCGTGCAGGCCGCCGGTGCACTCTCGTGACAGGTCGTGTAGAAATTTCCTCTGAAACGCGCAAGACCCGGGTTGGTTGGTTAGTGGCTTTGCTGTATTCGGATCGTCCCGACGTCGTCGACCAGGTGGCCGGCTCCGGAGTGCCCGGACGCGCAAGATCCCGGCTCTCGGCCGCTTGCGCATGTGTCGAGCGGGTTTTGGCTCGCCGGCGACCTGGACTGGATCAGGAAACAATGACAGCAGCGTCGATAAGATTATCCATCTGCATCATGTAGTAATTCGACTGGATAGAGATGCGCCATATGCTTTACAGCTGATTCGCTTATGCAACGCGCCCGAGAGCTGCTAGTAGTATGCTTTACTAGTGGAGTTTCCATGGTCAATGAGGTATGTTCACACTCGCACCGGCCACCGCCCGCACGCGGTAGGCGGATAGATAGATAGATATGCATTTGCATGCCGTATGCGCATGGAGCGTGATCCTTATCGCTGCGACTTGACGGCGATGTTTGGACGTTCGGGTCCTCCTCTGCTTCGCTGCACCATGCACGTAGGTTACCGTGCTTTCCCAAGTTTGCTAGATCAGTATCTTATTAGCTGCGCTAATTAAGAGACGAACTGACTATTGCTAGCTCTTCCAAAAAAAAACATAGCTCTGGCAATACACTTAGACAAGTTAACTACTGCAGTAACTTGCTAACTACTATTAGTTAGAGATTTTTGCCGGTTTGGAGGATCCAAAACAACGAATAGGTGGTTGGAGTGATCGCACATGCATTTATTAGGGTTGTTGCATTCTATTGGCCTCGTTCGGCTTACTCCATATTCGGCTAGCTTACTTCATATTCGGCTTGTTCGGCTTCTTTTTTTCAGCCGGAACAGTATTTTTCAGCCAGTTTCAGCCAAAATTCTGTCAGCCGAACGGGCCTATATATCTTGCTACATCAGTTGAGTTTGCTGGGAGGGCGAAAAGGTCTTTTTGTCGTCTATAAGCTGAAATTGGCTGGGTTTTGCCAGATAATAATAAAGATAACCATTTGTAGGAGTACACAATTTGAAATTCAAATCATAATCAAAATGAACCTGTACAACCCAAACTGTTGGTATATTTGGATTTTAGGGTTTAGTTTGGTGCAAAAGGCAGTTTAGTTCAAGGTATGATTTAAGTTTCAGTTCTAGAGCTCCAAAACCTGAAGAGACCTATAACCTGCAAAAAGAAAAAAAATCAAAACATACATACATATAACCCATTGCCAGTGTTTTGCCATCGACAATGATTATGAAACTATACGTCGGGCTGAGAGTTCGGTGGCAACGCAAGACAAAGACTTCATACATATTAATGCCCTCATCGTCGAGTACGTGGCCCCGGGTAGGCGGGTACCCTCACCGAGACCCTATCAAGGGGTGGGTCGGGCCGATTAGCCGAGGATGGGAATGGACCTGGATACTTCACCGACTTGGCAGACAAAGAATAGATATGCATAGATAGAAACCAACTTATCCGGGACTCCATGTATTTCGATTAGGCTTACCCGACATGGGTTGGAGAATTTAGGTCCGTAATCTTCACTAACCCACCCCATGGTATAAATCCCAATTATGCCAAGTCTCCAAAATCCTAGTCCCCTGGACTCAACTTCTTCTTTGAAACTCAACCTTTTTTGTGCTCTTCATGGTTGATATGATCTCTCCTTGACACTCAAATTGGCTTGATCCACTTCTTTCTTGTCTTGCTTGTCGACCTTGTGAGCCATGATCTTGTCATTCTTCTTCTTTTTGAATAGGCAGGGCATGACGTTCTTCTTGTCATACTCATTAGTTGGGTGTTGGTGAGTGGGCTCGTCTTCTCCTCAACCCTCTTTCTTCTTTTTTCTCCTTTCTTCCACCTTGCACTTAAAAAAACTTGTGACCTTCTTGGTTCTATCTAGACGTCCGGGCACTAACCTGCACCTCCATGTTCCTTAATATCAAGCTTACACTATGTTATGTAAAAAAACCACATCACATACACGCGTTAAGAGACATTAAAGATGCAAAAAAGCGCGTCTGTAATAAGATATCTATAATAAGATCTTATTACAGACGTGCGTTTGAAATAAACTGAACACGCGTCTGTACCGAAAGTTATTTCCGATGCGTGTTGCAGAAAAGCGTATGTAGATTTTCAAATGCTACAGACGCGCGTTGTGTCTGAGCAACTGTAGTACAATAAATACTATAGACGTGCTATGTCACAACGCGTCTGAAGAGTTTAAGAATACTGCTGACGCATGACTCTCAGAAAACTATAGACGCGCTTTCTAAAAACGCGTCTGCGGACTTTCAGAATACTACATACGCTCGTTCTCGTAATGCGTATGCAGAGTTTCAGAATACTATAGACACTCTTTCGTTACATTCGACTGCATTACGAAGAATACTACAGACGTGTATACTTAGCACGGGTCTGTAGTATTTATTTACCATAGATGCGTCTACAACCTACACATGTCTGCCCAAAGTAGACCACTGATATCACAATTAATATACATATAAATCAGGCCCGCAGACCTCACAAAAATGACATCACATTTAAAAATTGTTCACTTAATAAGAACAAAAACTGTTACCGCTATGTTCATCACACAAACAAATTAAACAGATTCACAGTAGCTCAAACCAAACAGATCAAGCTCCCAAACACCCATATAAAGTCCTGTGCATATGATTCCAATGCATTTAAACAACTGCTTTATGAAACTCGCCTTTTTGGTCAATGATTTACGACACAATGAACATGGCAATCTTGTCTCTAATGTCCTCTAAGTTGATTCGAGTGGTTAGCACTTCAAATTCCTATAATGTAGCCATAAGATGATGCTGCATAATTAGTTTACGTGCATTGAAACCTATATCTAAATACTATGGAAAAGGCTATTTATCTAGCACATAACTATATATTCAGACTAATATATACGCAACGATGATAGCAGCAGCACATTAACTGTGCACAAGGCTATTCCAGCAGCAGCAGCAGTAAACATCAGCAACAAACATCAACTTAGAGATTGTTATGGCGTCCTCAACGGGACGAAAGAAATTGCTAGCGACTTAAGCTCAAAAACAATAAAAAAAGGACATCGAAGTGTGAGACTAGATATTATTCCCTCTTGTCTGTTGTCTTCCTTCCGTCCAATAAAATATCATTAGACTATTTGTCGGTGCAGAAAGTGACCAACAAATAAATATTTGTAGTTTTACCGTACGTTGTGATTGGAGGTGGCCTGGCACTCAATGACATAGGGTTTATACTGGTTCAGGCAACGTGCCCTACGTCCAGTTTGAGTCGATCGGTGACTTTATTCCTGAGCCCAGGTGCTCAAAGTTTGTAGTAGGGTTACAAACAAGAAGGAGAAAGATAGGGTGCACGAGAGGTCTGGTCGGAAGGGCCGAGAGCGACAGGAGCTCCTCTATGAGCTAAGTATTCAAGCGTGTGTTTGAGGTCCGAACCTGGCGGTTCTATGGTTGTGAGCTAGTGAACTTGATCGATCTGGATTAACTTGTATGAACTTGAATCAACTTAGTCTCTTGGGAGAGAGCGCATCCCCTTATATAGATGAAGGGGATGGCCTTACAAGTGAGAGGGAGAGAGTTCGTATGCTTCTAAGTCTTGTTGCCCACGCCGGCGGGTACAAGAGGATGGTAGGTGCCCATAACACTATTGGATGTCGGTTGTATGTGGGAGGTTACGTCGTCTTGTTTCGGGTATGGCAGATGTCGGCACCTACATATACTGTTGATGCCTAGAGGCATGTGAGGAGTCTCACCATGTTCACTTGGTACGATAAATCCCGGCGCCCGCAAAATTGTCGATGCCCAGAGGCATGTGGGGGGCCTTACCGTATGGGAGTTAACGGCGCCCACAATACTATAGAGGAAAATGTCGGCGCCTACAATACTGTTTGTGTCAGGGCGGTTATAGAGTACTATTCTTGTAGGTGATAGGGTACGGTCCCTGGTATCATGGTTTGACTTGAGCGCCTTGCCTTGCTTTCTCTGTTCATTCCCTTATCCCTTCCGAGCGGGCATCCCCGGTCGGTTGGTCCCAGTTGGCTCTGGTTGCGCTAATCGGAGAAGAGCAGTGAGTAGGGTCTTTGCATACCCTAGTCAGAGACATGGGGTCGAAGTCGGAGGTAGTGCTTTGCCAGGCCTTCTGGTTGGAGAGACTGTCCGGAGGCGCTAGAGACCGAAGTGAGCGCTCCGGTCGGAGAGGTGGGCCGGAGTCGACAAGCGGGCGCTGTTCCTCCTTGGCCTGACTTTCTGGTCGGTGACTAGACTGCCCTCCTAGCCTATTGTTTTAGACACTTGGGCTGGCCCATGAGTTGCGCACTGTCTGCTTGGGCTGAGCCTTTGCGGGGAAGCCGGTCCGTGAGGGACCCTGGGTTTATGAACCTGACAGGAGCCCCCAGGCGATTCGGGCAGAATCATCTGGGGTTTTTTATCTCGATGGTGGGTACGCATGAGCACACCCATGGGTGTAGCCCCTGAGCGGTTCTAGCAGAACCATCTAGGGGGTTTTCTGTGTTGCCAGCGGGGGAGGTTTTTGTTTCATCGGTGGGTGCACGCGAGCGCACCCGCGGGTGTAGCCCCCGAGCCCCCGGGTGGTTCGGGCAGAACTGTCTGGGGGGTGTTTGTTTACTAGGCGTGTGTGCATGTTTTTTAGTTGAGAGGGAGTCGTCAACTAAGTCGTTGTTGCGCAGCCAAGGCGGTTAGTTTCGAGGGATTGGGTGAGACGGAGCTTGCGGGTCCAGGCGTCGATGCGCGCCGTGGGACCGGGCGAGGCAGTTAGTCTTAGGGATCGAACGAGGTAGAGCTTGTGGATCCTGGTGTCGGTGCATGCTGTGGGATCGGTCGAGTCGGAGTCATGGATCCTGGCCCCGGTGCAGCCTGCGCAGCCGAAGCAGTTATTTTTTGGGATCGAACGAGGCAGCAAGGTGGTGCTCGTGGATCTTGGTGTCGGTGCAGCCCACGTAGCCGAGGTAGTTTGTTAGTTAGTTTAGGGATCAGGTGAGACAGAGCTCGCTGATCCTGGTGTCGGCGCGCGCCATGGGATCGGGCAAAGTCAGAGTTGTGGATCCTAATGAGGCGAGTTCAGGGTCGCAGACCCAAGTGTTTTGTGTCTTGAGCCCCCGAGCCCCGTTGGGCTTTAGTAGGGTTTGGTTTGAGTTGTGTGCGTTACCCCGTGCTCGGTTCCTCACAACCAGAGGGGCTGGGTTTTGTCGCTTGTCCCGATCGCTCGAGCTCGAGTGACGCGCTCGGTGAGTTCGCTAACGGATATGATTGAGTGGAATCCGGGTCCATCATTCGTGACGGGGTCGGCATAGCCCTCTTGTGACATTCCACTACTCCTTTACCTGCAACCCAACAGATACCTAGGTTGTTCTGGAGACCGACCCAGGTGGCCTAACGACCTGCCCTCGATGGAGATTCTGTGGGCTTAGCAAGAGGTTCAGGATCGAACAAGAAGGTTGAGATGACCCTATCTGCCAGACTAGGCAAGGGCTGCATGGGGCTTATCTGCATTTTTCTCCCCTAGCTCTGTTGTTGCTCATGTTGAATGAGGCAACTGCCGCTTCGTGATGCAACACAGAGCGTTGTGATGTATTTCGCTACATTGCGATGCTTAGTTCTCGAGCCCCCAGGCGGTTCAGGGCCCAAATCGTCAGGGAGTCATGGGCGTATGGAATGAATGCGCATATGGATATATAAAATAATTATAAAGAAATAGAGGGGGTTTGGTAGTGTTACCTTGACGACCCAAGTGATGGGGTTTGGAGAGCTCGAGTCGAAAATGTCTGATCGGGACTCGTGCTTGTCGTTCGTGACGGAGTTGACATGGCCTACATGGGGGCATCCCTTCGCTCCCTACCTGTCTCTCAGTGTGTTTCTTATATCAATGAATACATCAGTACTATTTTTTGATAGAAATCACTATCTGTTCCTTGTTTTTATCCTAGCATATCTTTTGTTTTTTGTCCTTTCTTTTTTGTACCTGCCCGTTAGTTCCGTAGGCTGTAGCTTTTTTAAGAGCCTGGGCATGGCCCGTAGGGCTTGGCTACTTGTAACCGTAGGTCATGGTGGGGTGCATTCGGTTAGGAGTAAGAACAAAAGTTATGTAGGGCAATCAAAGGAAAAGGAATGCGCTTTCGTTCAGGAACAAAGTTGTTTACCATGTGTCAGTAAAAAAGGGAGTAAAAATGAGAGGTAGTGTTGGTGCAGAAAGTAACCAACAAGTAAATATTTGTAGTTTTGCCGTATGTTGTGATCAGAGGTGGCCTAGCACTCAATGACATAGGGTTTATATTGGTTCAGGCAACGTGCCCTATGTCTAGTTTGAGTCAGTCGGTGACTTTATTCTTGAGCCCAGGTGCTTGAAGTTTGCAGTGGGGTTACAAACGAGAAGGAGAAAGATGGGGTGCATGAGAGGTCCGGTCGGCTTCGGTCAGAAGGGCCGAGAGCAATAGGAGCTCCTCTATGAGCTAAGTGTTCAAGCGTGTGCTTGAGGTCCGAACCTGGCGGTTCTGTGGTTGTGAGCTAATGAACTTGATCGATCTTGATTAACTTGTATGAAATTGAATCAACTTAGTCTCTTGGGAGAGAGCGCATCCCCTTTTATAGATGAAGGGGATGGCCTTACAAGTGAGAGGGAGAGAGTTCGTATGCTTCTAAGTCTTGTTGCCACGCCGGCGGGTACAAGAGGATGGTAGGTGCCCACAACACTATTGGATGTCGGTTGTATGTGGGAGGTTACGTCGTCTTATTTTGGGCATGGCAGATGTTGGCACTTGCATATACTGTTGATGCCCAGAGGCATGTGAGGAGTCTCACCATGTTCACTTGGTACGGTAAATCCTGGTGCCCACAACACTGTCGATGCCTAGAGGCATGTGGGGGGCCTTACCGTATGGGAGTTAACGGCGCCCACAATACTATAGAGAAAAATGTCGACGCCTACAATACTATTTGTGTTAGGGTGGTTGTAGAGTATTGTTCCTGTAGGTGACAGGGTATGATCCTTGGTATCATGGTTTGACTTGAGCGCCTTGCCTTGCTTTCTCCGTTCATTCCCTTGTCCCTTCCGGGCGGGCGTCCCCGGTCGGTTGGTCTCAGTCAGCTCTGGTTGCGCCAGTCAGAGAAGAGCAGTGAGCAGGGTCTTTGCATACCCTAGTTGAAGATGTGGGGTCAGAGTCAGAGGTAGTGCTTTGCCAGGCCTTCCGGTCGGAGAGACCGTCCGGAGGCGCTAGAGACCGAAGTGAGCGCTCTGGTCGGAGAGGTGGACTGGAGTCGACAAGCGGGCGCTGTTCCTCCTTGGCCTGATCTTCTAGTCGGTAACTGGACCACCCTCCTGGCCTATTGTTTTAGACACTTGGGCTGACCCATGAGTTGCGCGTTGTCTGCTTGGGCCGAGTCTTTACGGGGAAGCCGATCCGCGAGGGACCCCGGGTTTATGAACCCAACACTATCACTTTGGTCACCCTTAAGTTTAGTCTCCTTACTTTAGTTTAGGCTCATCCAAGTTGTTCAGTTGACTTAGGTTCTTCTCAAAAATATTTCCTATGTGTTACTTACCTATTTAGATGCATGTTACCTACTTAACTATATAAACACACATACACAGCCTAGCTGGTAGTGGTTAAACAACAGCATAAGGTGGCTACACTTTCTCCTAGACAAATGTATAGTACCATCCAGATCGGACCCAACCAAAAGACAGGGATGCCAAGCCTTGGAGTTTTCAGCATTGGAGGATCCTAGTGTCACAATCAACGTCAAACAACAACTAATAAGTAAATATATATGTTTGTCGTACCTCAGGAGAATCCAATTTGGTCCGCCCCATCGCAAGCATCAAGTTGTGGGCCATATAGAACCCACAAGTGTTGTCCAGACCTTGCTGCTGGCACTGCAAACATATCAAACACATGGTAAGTTAGGGAATTGAAACACAAATTCGATCACATTTGGAAGTGAAGCACTACTTACTGCAAATTTGGTGGCATGGGTCAACTTAACATTTTTTGCCTGTTCTTCGCTTTGGGTACGAATTTGCCAAAAGCCCTACATAGACATGAGTTGTTGTCATATTTTTTTGACTTTAAATAACATAATTTACAAAGAAACACATGTGTCAATAGTAGGTTAGAAAACACTCACTCATCTATCATAGATTTCAACCCACTCAAATCTGTCTTCCTGCCTCTATTTGAGTCGAGGTACAAGACCTTCTGCCATCTAGGAATGATGATGACAACAATCCAGTGCACACCACAGTTATGCACAAACATCACATAGTCTTTCTTGGCATGTTTCTTTAGGCTTTTTTTTCCTAATACGACACGCTAAAACCTCTATCCCTGGTCATGCTGTCTATTGACAATGGATCTAGATCAAGAAGGCTAATCGGCATAGACATGTCCCTAGCTTCTATAATCAGGCATCTAGGAATAAAGTAGCATACAAAAGAAATTTAGCAAGGAAATATATGAAGAGCACCCCTACACAACAATGAATGTGTCTAAAATATAAGAAATTGTACTTATAGTGTCAAGCAGCAAAGAATGGACATATCCAACGCATCTAGTGTGAAGAGGTCAAACAAATTGTTGACGGTCGTTAACATCAATCATAAGCCATCAACATAACTTGTATAAATGCATGAAAATGATCGCCAACATAGGTTTAGGGGTTTAAACTGACAAATTCCATGAGTTTTGGTGAATCTATGTTTTTAGCAGGGTTTATCTAAAAAATTGTCAAGGAGAACCTATTCGTCAAAGCAAATCACGTTTATCCGCTGCGAAACCGACGTCGGAAGACTCTAAAAGACAACAGAAGGCAAATCACCAAAGCAGAGGGCAGGTGGCTACCATGTGGGCTGGTTGGCCCCACCTATAGGCCGCTCGGCCCCATAGGCCCACCTGTCAGCCCCTCCTTTGAATATTGGTTCTCCACCGTCTCCTAGATTGCATCTACGCCGTTTTCAAGTTGGTTTGATCCGAGGGTCTAGAATTGACGCTCTGGCCTATATATACCAGCCCATGCCCCCTCCCTAGAGCCATCCTAAAATCCTAATTCATATCCTCCTCATCAAGATCAGAGCCAGCTCTCAAGAGAAGATTAGTCCTATATAGGATCTAGTCTTGCAATAGAATTAGTGAGCTAGAGAGTGAGGGAAGAGTTTGGGGGGAGTACCAGCCTGTGGGTGCTACCTCTATGGCTTGTACTTTGGCGGATCTAGGCTTCTCCAAGTCTACATCTGAGATATCTCTGGTAATTGATTTCTATTTAAAAGTAAGTTTTGTGCTCTTTTGTTCGCGTGCTCATAGTTCTTTTGAGTGCTCTAGTTCTTGCTAGCTGGATTAGAGTAGTAATCGTTAGCATAAGCATGGTGCTTAGGCTATCGACTACTTGTGTTTGCTCCCTGCTTTTTGGTTGTGTGGTAGCAGTGATAGGTGATAGCCCCATCTATCCTTTGTAGTCCACATCGAATTGAGTAGGTTCTTAAATTAGTATGACTATAGTTGTATCGGTAGAGTTATCTATTAGCGGTGCTTTACCGTTTAAGTGACGCCCCAAAGTGAACATTAGAATCATAAGCCTTGCTTTGCATAGGGTCATAACCATAGGAATCCTCTCTACTCATACCTTAAACCTTGATTGCTATCCCTGGACAAACTTGTTAGGCAACACACACATGTTTTCTCGTGGATACGATACTCGATAATACTCTAGGTGAAAACTACTTCGATACTCGTGCGCTTGCGGATTTTGTCTCTGTGTGCCTCCACAGGTGTCAACAAGTTTTCTGGCGCCATTGTTAGGAAAACGGTTGCTATGATTTTGTCGAACCAGGTTTGTCCTTGTATCTTTTATTTTATTTATCTTTAAGCATGGATAACATCATGCCTATCAATCAATTCTCTACTCCCACGGACGCACAACTAGAGCCACCAGAATCTTTGAAACCTATCCTTACATCTAGCTATGAGTTGCATTTGTCTTTAATAAATTTGGTCCTAGAACAATTGTTCTCAGGTGAAGGTGATGAAAACCCATATACCCACCTACGGGAGTTTGAACAAACTTGTGCATGCTTGCAAATAGCAGTCATGTCACATGAAACTTTAAAGTGGAAGCTATTTCTGTTCTCTTTGTCGAGAAGAGGTAAACACTAGTATACCCAAATCGTAGGGAGTGTACAAAGAGATTGGGAAGCTCTATGCTCTAGCTTTTGCTTCTTTCTTTCCCATCTTTGGAGTGGTTAGCCTTCGAATAGAGGTTCTATCTTTCAAATAGAGAGAAAAAGAATATCTTGGTGCGGTATGGGCACGTTTTAATGACCTAGTCAATTCAGGCCCCGACCTTGCCATTCAAGACCATATGCTTTTACAACACTTTTATATGGGTCTTAGTGGGGAGACAACATAGCTTCTTGATACATCTTCTGGAGGTGCCTTCTTACATTGCTCTACTAGTGAAGGGAGAAATATCCTTAGGAAAATCCTAGAAAACACCCCCTATACCAGCGCTCATGACGATAGCCTAGAAGATGTAGTTGAGAAAACTCCTAAGGAAGAACCTATGATAGTTGAGCCTAAGCCTTTAACTACACCACTTGAAGCCTCAACTATCCTCCAAGTTCTCAAACCACCGAAGGAGGAAGAAATTCCGCCTTTGAAAACTATGTCTAAATTCGAGGATGAACTCTTCTCTGATTTTAGAAACACCTCTAATTATTATGCAATAAGAAAATCTTCGACACTGTCAGCACCTTACCAACATCTTCCTAACCCAACCGAAGAGAAGTTCCTTAAAAAGATTGTGAAGGAGTTGACAACAATCATAAGCAATGAGTGGTTTGGAGAATCCAAGCTTTCTCCTAAAGTTATTCATTTAGATTCTCCCTCTACCTCCATTCATTGTCAGATTCATAAAGCCTCCTTCGATGCTCTTTATAATCCGGTTGTAGGAGTAAATCTCATGTCTAAATCTTTTGCACATACCGTTCCTGAAAATTTTCAATTAACTCCAACAACCAAACTCTTAAAAAGTCTCTTAGGGCAAATCCTTCCTAGTAAAGGAATTTTTACCTCATCCCTATCAAAGTAGATGAAACCAAGGTGTATCTTAGTTTTTATGTTTTTGATATTTGGGAGTTCGATCTTTTGATAGGGCATCCAATAGAGAGACTCCTACATGAAGGAAGAAAGGGGAGTATAAATGTAAGTCTATTGACAAAAGATGCTCGACAGTCCACTGAAGGGTATCCCATGATGGTAGATTTGTCGTAGAGGTGAGCGAGATCAGGAGCGAGATGGTAATACAAGCACCAAGACACAAGATTTAGATAGGTTTGGCTGTCAGTATGACATAATACCTACATCTTGTGTTCTGATATATTGCATTAAGATGTATGGATCATGTCCACTAGGGGACCCCTGCCTCTCCTTATATACTCAGGAGGGGTAGGGTTATAAGGAAAGTAGCCTATTTGGTACTATACAATATCTTGTGGTGCACGCCGAGTAGCGCCGTGCACGCTTTGATCTTATGGGCTGGGCCACCTCTGATGGTGCGGCCCATGTCTTATCCTGTGTATACCGGGGGCCATACCTCCATAGCTAGTCTCCAAGCCTAATAGTAGGCGACGTAGTCATGTGGTGCTAGGGTTAGAAAGTAGAAGACCAGCCGAGCAGGCAGCCAGTCCCTAGGCATAGCCTTGAGATGAGAACAAGCACATTCACCGCAAGGTGAAGTGTGCCCACTTAGTCCCCGAGCCTGCTGGAAGATGAAGAATGAATCTTGTAGCTAGGTCAAAGAAAAAGAAGTCCAAAAGCTTTGCTGACGTCATCCGACATGCGCGCATCAAGACCCTAGATGTGCTGCCCAAGATTAGCACCCTGATCCGATCAGCATGGAGCAGCTTGATAGCACACCGATGAGACGTAGCAAGATCTGACCACCAAGGGAGCATCGAGGAGTCCCCGGCATCGCTAGTGATATCCAAGCATCGAGGAGCGAGGAGTCCCCAGTGTTGCTAGCGATGTCCGAGCACCGAGGAGCGAGGAGTCCCTGGGTCGCTGGCGATGTTCGAGCACCGAGGAGCGAGGAGTCCCTGGCATCGCTGGCGATGTCCGAGCACCGAGGAGCGAGGAGTCCCTAGTGTCGCTGGCGATGATCGAGCACCAAGGAGCGAGGAGCCCCCGATGTCGCTGGTGATGACCGAGCACCGAGGAGCGAGGAGTCATCGTTGTCACTGGTGATGACTGAGCACCGAGGAGCGAGGAGTCCTCGGCATCGCTGGTGATGTCCGAGCATCGAGGAGCGAGGAGTCCCTAGCGTCTCTGGCGATGACCGAGCACCGAGGAGTGAGGAGTCCCCGGCGTCGCTGGCAATGACCGAGCACCAAGGAGTGAGGAGTCCCCGGCGTCGCTGGCAAGGTTCAAGCACCGAGAAGTCTTCGGTGTAGCTGGCGATGTCCGAGTAGCGAGGAGTTCCCAACGTAGCTAGCGACGTCCGACCACTGAAGAGTCCTCGATGCAGCTGGCGACGTCCGAGCAGCGAGGAGTTCCTAGCATAGCTGGCGACGTCCGACCACCAAGGAGTCCTCGGCGTAGCTAGCGACGTCCAACAGTAAGGATTTCCCAGTGTAGCTGGCAAGGTCCGAGCACCGAGGAGTCCCCGGCATAGCTGGCGATGTCCGTGCGGTGAAGTGTGCCCACTTAGTCCTCGAGCACAAAGAATTTGAGCGTCGAGGAGTAATCGGCGTAGCTAGCGATGAAGCACGAGCGACGAACAGTCTGGTCAATTGGTCGGCGGCAAAGTGAGCATTGAGTAGAAGCGACTAGCGAACACTCCGATCAATTGGTCGGTGACGAAGTCTATGAACCTAGCAGTTCGACCAGTTGATCGGTGGAGAAGTCCAAGCACTAGGTAGTCCGATCACCTGGACGATGATCCTGTAATACAAACATGTAGAATGGGTAGTACATGATGTAAAAATATATAAACTATAGAGAAAAAATAGCGTATGTAGCTTAGCGATCAGTTGAAGCGAAGATGTATTTATATTTAATATAAACCGCCTGACTAGTTAGTGTGTAGCTTAGTCTCCAGCCCTAGCTAGCCCGTTAACCATAACGTGGAGCGCAGAGCCCGTGCATGTATAGGTGGAACAGGCATGACCAAGGAGCCGCTGCCGACCACCCATAACGCAGAGCGCGGAGCCCATAGCACGTGTAGGGAGGAGCCGGAGACAGGGCCGTCTCTGGAGGCGTCCGAGCATTAACATGACTGTTCGGGGGTTCAAAAAATCATTTGGAGAGCAAACATGGAGAAAACAGCTCAGAGAAACATTATGGCGATATATAGAGATTGGAGAATATTTAGAAGAATATTAAAATGTGACTCAGCTTTAGACAAAAAAGTCTAGTCGGCGATGTATGGCGTTATCTGGTCGGCGTTGACGGCGAGCACCTAGCGGGCGGTGAGTTGTTGGTGAAGGCGACCTCGGAGGTGGTCCCAAGATCGGACCTGCTGTCATGGGGGCTGATATAGCCAGCGATGAATCGTCGTCATGGACCGGCATGGATCTCCATGAGATTGATGACGAGAACACGCTGTTGATTTGAGGTCCATCTGGCTCGCCATGGATCAAGCACACACCCCTACCTAGCACGCTAACTGTCGACAAAAGACGCTCGATAGTCCACCGAAGGGTATCCCATGATGGTAGATTTGTCATAGAGGTGAGCGAGATCAGGAGCGAGATGGCAATACAAGCACCAAGACATAAGATTTAGATAGGTTCGACCGTCAGTATGACGTAATACCTACATCCTATGTTATGATGTATTGCATTGAGATGTATGGATCGTGTCCACTAGGGGACCCCTACCTCTCCTTATATACTCTGAAGGGGTAGGGTTACAAGGAAAGTAGCCTATTTAGTACTATACAATATCTTGCGGTGCACGCCGAGCAGCGCCGTGCACGCCTTGATCTTGTGGGCTAAGCCACCTCTGATGGTGCGACCCATGTCTTGTCTTATGGATACCGGGGGCCATACCCCCACAAAGTCTTAGAAAGAGCATAAACCTGTCTATTCCCATTACTCGCTCATTACATGTTAAGACAGAGTTGAGTCCCGAGCAAGATCCAATGGAGGAGATTATGGCAGCTTCTCTCCTAGAAGCTTCCGACAATGATCTCGAAGAACACGGTTAGGATTTCATCCAAGATGAAGAAGAACCATGAGATCTTTTCCCTCTAGATAAAACTCAAGAGCCGCCAAAACCCCCATTGTGCTCAAACCCCTTCCTTCAGGTTTGAAATACGCTTTTCTAAACAACAATAGGGAGTCTCCTATGATTATTAGTAATAAACTCTAACGACAAGACCCTCTAGCTCCTTACTACTTTAGAAAAGCATCGCTCTGATTTTGGCTACTCACTCGAAGACCTCAAGGGGATTAGTCCTACCCTTTGCACCCATCACATTTCCATAGATCCAGCATATCCACCTTTTAGGGAGCCCCAACATAGGCTTAACAATGCGATGAGAGAAGTTGTTAAGAAAGAGGTGTTGAAACTTTTGTATGCAGGGATAATCTATCCCATGCCTTATAGTGAGTGGGTAAGCCCGGTACAAGTTGTACCGAAGAAAGGGGGCATGGTTGTGGTAAAAAAATGAAAAAGATGAATTAATTCCACAACAAACAGTCATAGGATGGCGGATGTGCATTGATTACCGAAAACTTAACAAGGCAACAAAGAAAGGTCATTTCCCATTACCCTTCATTGATGAGATGTTGGAACGGCTTGCAAAGCATTCTTTCTTTTGTTTCCTTGATGGGTATTATGGCTATCATCAAATCTCGATCCATCCTGATGACCAAAGCAAAACTACTTTTACTTGTCCCTATGGAACTTGTGCTTATCGTAGGATGTCCTTCAGTTTCTGCAATGCTCCAGCTTCATTCCAAAGGTGCACGATGTCTGTTTTTCTGATATGATAGAAGAAATCATGGAAGTTTTTATGGATAATTTTTCTGTTTATGAAAAACTTTCAATGATTCTTTAGAAAATTTAGATAGAGTTTTGCAAAGATGTGAGGAAAAGCACTTAGTCCTTAATTAGGAAAAATGTCATTTCATGGTTAGAGAGGGCATAGTGCTTGGACACTTGGTGTCCGAACGTGGGATAGAGGTAGATTGAGCTAAGATAGAAGTAATAGAAAAACTACCTTCTCCTACGAATGTCAAAAGGGGTACAAAGTTTTCTTGGTCATATGGGGTTCTATCTCTGTTTTATAAAAGATTTTTTTCATATTGCTAGACCCCTTACAAGTTTGTTAGCCAAGGATGCTCCTATTGAGTTTAATGATGAATGTTTAAATATTTTTCAAATCCTTAAGAAATCACTCATCTCTATACCAATCATTCAACCCCCTGATTGGTCGCTGCCTTTTGAAATCATGTGTGATGCTAGTGATTATGCTGTGGGGGTAGTATTGGGTCAAATGAAAGATAGAAAGCATCATGCAATTTCTTATGCTAGTAAAACTCAGTCAGGACCTCAACTTAATTATGCAATAACTAAAAAAGAGCTCCTGGCTGTTGTTTTTGCTATTGACAAGTTTAGATCTTACTTAGTAGGAGCTAAGGTTATTGTTTACATTGATGCTACTGCTCTTAAATATCTCCTTACTAAGAAAGATGCTAAGCCTTGGCTTATAAGATGGATCCTTTAGCTTCAAGAATTTGATTTAGAAATTAAAGATAAAAAAGGAATATAAAATTCTGTAGCCGATCACTTGTCAAGAATGCAGTTCAAGAATCTACAGGAGCTGCCCATCAATGATTTTCTGTGGAACGACATGATACTAAAGGTCACAGGATCTAACCCCTGGTACACGAATATTGTTAATTTTATGGTTGCAGGTTATGTACCAGTAGGAGAAAATAAGCGGAAGCTCATCCATGAAAGTCGCCTCCACCTATGGGATGAACCGCACCTCTTCTGAGTCTGCTCCGATGGACTGCTCAGGAGGTGTGTTCCTGCTGAGGAAGCAATCAAGATCATTGAAAGATGCCACCCATCACCATATGGAGGACATTATGGGGCATTCCGCACTAATGCTAAGATCTAGCAAAGTGGATTCTTCTAGCCAACCATGTACGATGACACCAAAGAATTCATATGAAGGTGCATCCTATGTCAGAAACATGGGAATATCAATGCAAGAGACGCCATGCCACTCACCACCAACCTTCAGTTAGAACTCTTTGATGTATGGGGAATCGATTACATAGGACCATTTCCAAAATCTGGGCAGTGTGAATACATCCTGGTGGCAGTCGACTTTGTTTCAAAGTGGGTTGAAGCCTTACCATATTGAGCTGTAGATTCCAATAACGCTAAGAGGATGTTTTCAGAGACCATCTTTCCACGCTTCGGAGTTCCATGCATGGTAATTGGTGATGGAGGTCCTCACTTCATTGATAGAAGGTTCCAACGCTTTTTATCTGACCATGGGGTCCATCATAATGTCATGACACCATATCATCCTCAAACTAGTGGACAAGCAGAAACATCAAACAAGCAAATCAAGAACATTCTGGAGAAGACTGTCAATGAGATGGAGACTGCATATAAAGATAAGTTACACGAAGCACTATGGGCTTATAGAACAACCTATAAAACACCTCTAGAAATGTCACCATGCCAACTTGTCTATGGGAAGACATGTCACTTACCCATTGAGTTGGAATTCAAAGCGCATTGGGCCATAAAAAGGTGGAACAAGGACTTTGAAGCTATTAGAAAGAAAAGAAAAATGAAACTCTCTAAGCTAGAGGAATGGCGAGAAAAGGCATATCATAATGCAAAACTCTACAAGGAGAGGACAAAGAGGTGGCATGACAAAAGATTGAAAAGAAGGAATTCAAACAAGGTGACAAGGTGTTGCTTTTCAACTCCAGAGCAAAGTTGTTTGGACATGGGAAACTACGAAGCAAATAGAAAGGACCTTACAAGGTAATTAGCACATCATCTCATGGAGCAGTCACACTTTAAAATGACAAAGGTACGCTTTTCAAGGTAAATGGTCAACATTTAAAAGTTTTCCATGACACACAATTGATAGAAGAAGAATTGGATATAATTAACTTTATAGAATTTAAATAATTCAGCTCTTCTTCTTTACTCTATGAAAAAACCTTAAAACCCATGTTTACCTGCTAAAGTATTGCCAAGATTTCCCTAGTCTTTTGTTGGTGTTTGTCTCCACATGTTGTTTATGCAAGGTAACATAATTCAAGTGTGGGGAGGCAAACCTTCTATCGGTGTTTTGAGTAAGCACCAATGAGTAAATTTGTATATTGTGTATCTAGGTCAGATGGTGTGCTAAGAGGACACAAAGGTTATACTAGTTTAGGCCGAATGTCCCTACATCTAGTTTTAGGCTGCTCATGTTACCAGCACTGAGTTTGTAGTAGGGGGTTACAAACTGGCGAGAGAGAGAGAGATAGCTCCTAAGTCTCTGTGGTTCGATTGCTCAGTGTCTGATACGGTGTGGTGAACCAATGCTATGTGATGCACTTGTTCGATGTCCCAATGTGGGACGCCCTGATTTTCCTTTTATAGGCCAAGGGAAAGCAGGGGTAACAACCGAAGGAAAGAGGGAAAAAGAAAGAGAAATAAGGCTCCCGGAGGTGTGCCATTCTCCTCTTCGCATGGGTCCCACTAACCTTGTAGATTGTGGTGGCACTAACGTCGCACCAGGGTCTTGTTGGCCACTACAGTATACATGTGGGCATCATGCGTCATTCTTGTCTTCCATCCCATCTGACTGAATGGAATGGTCAAAGGGTCCCTGATAAGGGCCATGCAGGGGGCTAGTGGTACAGTGCTAGTCAACTAACACCGGTCGACCGACATTGGACAGTGGTCAGGCAAGGAGTTGGTAGCACACCACATGTCCATCACTGTGGGTGATGTGAGTTCCCCAGAGTGACATGTCATAGGGATGGGTCATGCTGAGATGTGACCGCTCCCTACACGATGCTAGAAGTTTGACCTTGAGTAGTACTTTCTAGCCCATAGTGGTTGGCGGAGACGTGAGCTTCTAGTTAGCTGAGGCAGAGTCTACCCTTAGGAGTCAGCCAAGGTGGAGTCTACCCTTGGGAGTCAGCCAAAGCGGAGCCAGCCCTCGAATGTTGGACAAGGCGAAGCCGGTCCTCAAAAGTCGGGTGAGGTGGAGCCGACCCTCACACATTGGGTGAGGCGGATCCAACCCTTGGGGGTCGAACAAAATGGAGCCAACCCTTGGAAGTTAGCTGAGGTGGAGCCAACCCTTAGGGGTCAGGCAAGGCGAAGCCTACAGTCTCAGTGTCCACTGAGGCAGAGCCAACCCTCGAGGGGTGAACGAGGCGGAGCCCATGGCCTCAGTGGTCAGATGAGGCAGAGCCCAGCAAGAGGTGTAGTCATGCTCTTGACCGCTCGGATGAATCAACATTGATGGTTATTAGCTCCTCCTCTTTAGGTACCCTAGTATTGGTCCCTAACAGTAGCCCCTAAGCCCCTGGGTGATTTAGGTAGAATCACCTAGGGGGTTTTCGACTTGCCCGTGGGTGCACGCGAGTGCCGCTGGTGGGTGTAGCCCCTGAGCCTACGGAGGAGTTGAATACTCCATTGGAGTTTTTTTCTAAAGGGAGGACTCTAAGGGTCCTAGCCTTCTTTTGTTGCCCACAGCATGTCCTAGGAATAGTGATTCCTTCTTGCCGAGGTCGGACCCTTAGCGGGTATGGTCATGAGATTTGGTGGTTTGTTAGCTAGATAGTTCGATTGGGTCCTGGCATCCTATTTTGTGGGGATCTAACTAGGGTCAGCCTGGTTAAGACTCGATCATGGGCCGAGATGCCCATGGCGCTCATGTGCTTGGGTACTGGCTGCTTGCGGGGCTCATCCCTTTCCATCCCTTATTGTAAGGGTGCCTAGAGCAGCTGTTGAACCCATTGATGGGCCAACCATCAAACCCCTAGGCCTAGATGGGCTGTAGAAGTGTTTTTTGATCTATATTCCTCTCATTCACAATGAGGCATGGCCCGGCCCCTAGGGGTTGAACGAGGCAAAAACCATGTCCTTGGAGTTGGAGCCCACGCCTTGGGGTCGAACGAGGCAGAAACCTCATCCTTGGAGTAGGACGAGGTGTGGCCTAGCCCCTAGGGTCGAACAAGGTGGAAACCTCATCCTTAGAGTTGGATAAGGCGTGGCCCAGCCCCTGGGGGTTAGACGAGGCAGAATCCTCATCCTTGGAGTTGGATGAGGCCTCGCCTGGTCCCTGGGGGGTCAGATGAGGCCGCAGTTGCATCCTTAACCATCGAATGAGGCTACATGATGATCATTAATCTTTTGGAGTGGATACCTAGGTATAGATATACGATAGTAGCCCTTAAGCCTTTTGAGGAGTAAGACACTCCTGCAAAGGCTTTTTGCGCTTTGTTGCCCCTGTGGCCATTGTGTCGTGCAGACATAGGTGCCTAGCCCCTAAGGAGGAGACATGCTGATAATTAGTTTTCCACTGGGTGCATGTGAGTGCACCTAGTGGGTGTATCCCCAGAGCCTTTGGATGAGTGAGACACTCCTAGAAAGGCCTTTTGTGATTTGTCTCTTGAGGGCGCATGGGAGTACTGTTCGTTATTGTCGCTTTGTAGGATGGCGAGCTACGTATGACACTCATTGTTTGTCTGTGATCGTGTGTTTGGTCTCTTTGTGATGCTGAGCCCCTGAGCCCCATGCGTAGTAGGGGCTCGATCGGGGGGTCGGTTTGTCTTGTGATCGTCGTCCCTCATGCGTTCATTCGCTAGAACAGAGGGGCTGAGCCGTGCTGTGCTTTCCTTGCTAGATAGAGCACGGTGCTCAGTGAGTTGTTAACGGGCTTGTTTGAGTGGAGCCTCGGCATCCCCTTCATAGGGGCCCGGTTCAAGGTCAGCTGGTGACTGACTCTAGATTCTCAGTGGTCGGTCCATATAGTTCCTGGATCCATTTGACCAGTCTAAGGGCTTGATGCCTTTCTTTCAGGGAAAAACCATGGACCTTACATCATCCAAGACTCGGGACAAGGGTTGGGACGCCCGTGGCGCTTCACGCGCTTTGGGTATTGGCCGCTAGCAATCGCGTCCTTAACCTCCCCTCACTCTAGGGTGCCCTCGAGCGACCGTGAACCCACTAGTCGGCTAGCCTTTGAACTCCTAGGCATTAATGGGTTGTACGAATGTTTTTAGCTCCGTATCCCACTTACCTATGGCGGCCCATAGCCTTTGAAGATGAACCGTCACCCGACGGATCTTTCACGGGGAATATTTTAGATAGGCATGCACTCATCTCTTGAGGCAGCGATGCGACTGATGCTGCGAGGAATAATGAGGGCGCGTGTCCTAAAAGAAATGGATCTGGCAAGGCATGGGGCATGTTGATTTAGGTGGACAGTTCGTCCCTTGCCCGTTCTGCCCTTACCTTATATACGGAGCCGTTTCTCCCTAGCCTCTGTACGCATAGCCACACCCTTGCCCTTCCAGCCTTCCTTCCTTTTGCTCTCGAGTTCCGACCTTCATTCCCCTATTTTTGCTCTGCCATCAGCGAAGTTCTCGCTCTCCAGCCCTACGCCACCGCCAAAACTTCTGCATTGCCATTCCCTTTCCTTAATGGAGCCGTGGCCTCGCTTCGACATTCTCCATGCATGCATGGAGGGTCAGGTTAAGAAAGGCCTTCTCCATGCAAGGACTATGGCGATGGCATGGATCATACCTGGTGGCAAGGATGTGCCGTCGCTGCTTGATGGCTATGTTGTCTCCTTCATCCCCTTCCACAGGCATGGGCTCGTGACTCCTCCCCATCGATTCCTCCGAGGGCTGCTGCTGTAACACCCTCGGTGTTAGATTGTATAGTCTTTTGCTAAAACATTGCATGAGCATCATAATTATGTGTAAACATGTGTAATATAGGGTGTAAAGCAATGTACGTAACTCGAAACGTTCATCGGAAACACGAAACAAATGTTATATTTCATGTCGCGTTATATCATTTAGGGTTTTAAATGAATTTTTATGGAACAAAAATGCTATAGAATGCATATACAAAACTTTAATAAAGTTTGTAGTTTAAGCTTGATAGGTGATGATGAAATACTTGCTGTCGAGAATGAAATTCACTAGCTAGCGTATCGAATAGCTTGGAAATTGAATTCAACGCAAAACCGTTTGAAACTTAGTCGAATTTCCTATGTCGGACAATGCTTCGACGAAGCTAAGTTTGACAATTTTTGTAGGAGATTTGGGTTAAGTAATGGTGTGGTATTAGGGCTTGTTTCAATAGTTTAACATACCCTCTTGAGTATAGAAAAACTGGTTTGGCATTTGAATCATCGAGTTTGATTTTTGGAATGCTTTAAAAGTCATGCGCATGACGTTTCCAGCCAGTTTCATCATGTGGACGTGGTCACCACTGCCCTATGCCATTGTTGGTGTGTTGGCCACACATGCACGTGCCTGGCCTCACCTGACTGGCCATGGTAGTCGGCTGCCCGGGGTGTGCGGCTATTCCTTCCTGCTGCCACGGCGTGCGCTCCTATTAGCGTCACTACTGGTGCCCTTGGGCCACCCGTGTCGTGTCATTGCTGGCCCTACTTCACCGGTCGCCATCACCATCCACTCGAGTGCAGTGGCATCCCTAGTCCATGGTCATCATCGCCAGCATGCGAACGTGCCCTTGCATCACGTTATCACCTCATGTGCGCTCACATCACTTGCGTCGCGTCGTCGCTGCCACTGCTGCCTACGCCGCTATGCCATCACATGGCCTGGCCACTGTCGTCTTGTGAGTCATGGCGCTGCGGTCACACATCGTCATGCCAGACTCATACGCACACATGGAGCCATCTTCTGTTGCACCGTATCCTCTCCCATTTAGTGGCTGCGCCATTCCACGCTCCCCATCATGTCGCCTTCAATGGCGTCGCACCGGCCGACCGAGCTATGCCAAGGCCAACCCTAGAGCCTAGCGCCATCCTTATAGTGGTGCACATCTAGAGCTTGATTTGGAGTCTAGCATCGTGCCAAGCCTGCCACTGCTGCAGCCATACGATGTCGGGGCATCAATTTGAGTTTTCCCCTGCCATCGACCCCCTTAAGACCAAACGGCATCATCCTCCTAATTGACCTCTCACCATCCACCTCCGTCCAATTAACCATGTGCACAACTAGCTTTCATAGTTAGCTCATGATTGGAGTCAACCTGATGAGCTTTCATCCTCTAGTAGGTTATTGTGGAGCATTTTCCTCGTGGCAGTCCACCATGGCCATCGAGGTGGGTGCTCGGCTAGGGAGTCACTCTATGCTCCATTGTTTCAATTGAGCAGTGCTTTTGCGTCATGTTGACTTGGTTGCCTCGCCCATGTAGCAGTTTCACCGGTAGAGCAGTAGGTCACCGGGGACGCCGTCGCCGCGTTTGTCGTGAACTAGAGCAACCCCGCGCTCGTGGCCAACCACCTTGCCAAGCCTCGTGACTTCATCCAGGCTATCCTACACATCTCTTGTGAGGCCCTCCTGCTCCTAGGGTAGATGGTTGAGTTGGTTAGGGCCAAGGCTCGCCAGAGCCTGTGGCCACCACCGGTGGATGCGGTGTAGATGTTGTGTTCGTGGCCGGCTTGTTTGGGAGTAGAACGGGTATATCTAGGACCTCTAGAATGTTATTAGTACTCTAGGCATGGAGTCTAGGAAGTGATGGTAGTGCTGGGCTAGACATTTTCGCTGACGTCAGTGTCAGCGTGGCCAAACCTCGTCATGGTGCATGGCCATGCCTCTATGTGGCACCTTTCATGGTGTTTTGTACCTCTATCAATTATGCTTGAGATGAAGTGTCACGGTGGTGAGGTTTGTTGCCGAGGAGGTCCATGCTCGCTGGAGTTTGGCCGAAGATGCCATGACCTCTGTTAAGTTCTGGCCAGGGACCTTGAAAAATGGGAATTCGAGTAAGAGCAGGGTGCTAGATGCAAAGGCGGTGACCTAGTTAAATAGTGTTGAGTTAGCTTCATGAATAGGAAAGAGAACGGGGGCTCTTTAGCAAAAGAGCCAGCTCGCACGCGGGCTTTGCTGTGGGCCATGTCTACGCACCGAACCACGTGGGCCATGCCGATGTGCTGCTCGTGTGCGGGAGTGGGCCACACCGCTCGCTCGTGGGCCACACGATGGAATTCATTTTTTTTTCAATTTTCAGTGAATTAGCAAAGGTTTATTCAATTTGGTTTTAAGCTGACCTTTGAAAAATGATAGTAAATGTTGTAGGTATCCAAAAATAGTGAAACAAAATTTGTTAGGTTCACAAAAATGCTATCTAGCTGATGGTGTAGTTAGTTTATAGTTATCTATGGTAACGATAGATTCATAAATTCAATTTAGAAAGCTTAGTATTAGTTAGCTTAATATTTGTAGGAATTTTTGTGACAAATTGATGATAACTTTAGTCATGAAATTTTTACAGTAGGCTCATTAGATTATTATGCACTCACTGTAATTTTTGTAGCCCAAGAGTCGGTTGATAAATAGAGTAGCTAGTACTCCTTGTTTTACCATATATAGAGTAAATCGGTATTAAGAATAAGAATGCCTTTAGTTGCTAAGATAGTACATGCCATGTTTCATACTTGTTAATGGTAACAATAGGTAGCATAGCACCTTATTCGGTAGAACTAGCTTAGTAGCTTAATAGATATATTCATATTTTAAGAGTTGTTGTTGCCGTATTACTAAGTGTTGCATCATCGTTTCATGCATGTAGATCACGAGTTGGTAGAGTTCGTGCCTGCGAACGAATAGGACTATGAGGAGATTATTGAGGAATATGAGGAGGAGGTTCTTGTATAGGAGGGAGCCCCAGAGCCATTCATTACTGACTGTTTAGACCCACCGCCTGCCCAAGGCAAGCCCCAGTGCATAACCCTATTTTTGAATGATTATTGAATATATATATATATATATATGATGTGCATTTATGTTATAGGCATTTTATGGAAACTAACCTATGGGTCCTACTAGTATAGGTCGAGTAGCTGCTATGCTCAGGGTATCGGTAGCGTGAGTAACCTACCGTTACTCATAATAGGTGATAATTATGATCACTCATGATGAAATGGTGGAAAGGAAAATGGAGACCGGGCAGGGATATGGTTTGGGTAATGGTGGGTGTAAGAGGTTGTGTCCTGCAACCAACAGGGAATAGCTTGGTTACACTTTTTCCCTGTCTGTGTCGGTTAAGGACCGGCCGTTGCATTGGGTTCTAGGCAAGTCAGACTTATTATTCTGAGCACATACTTGGGTATGGGCGCAAGGAAGACTTGTTGCTCTCTTGTCGTGGGTTTCGGCTCTTTCCAGACCGACTGATTGAAGGCGGGGATGGTGGAGGTCCTTGCACCACACTAAGTCTAGGACTTAGGAGCTGGGGCTTGGAGTCCAAGTTTGCACGGGGACCTTGACCCTATGATAGGAGAGTGATGGGTTAGTCCTTCTTATGCCTAGGATACAAGCGAGGCTTGTGTTTTTGGGGTACCCAGCTGGAGGCATTGATTCATGAATCGCCAGTGTTCTGGTATGGCTTGTCTATAATCTAGCACCGTAGTAAGAACTGAAGGATGAAAGGTGATGAAATGGAACTGATTGCTCAACCCTTGCTTGAAAGTAGAACATGTGCTTACATAGAATGGCTAGATAATAAATTATTCATGACTGCTAATAATAACATAAATAAGGATTTACTACTAGAATTGCTTTCTACAAAAAGAAACCCAACAAACAATAAAGCTTTGCATATCCCTTGGAGTCAGGAAATTATTCCCTCTAGTTGGATAAGTCTTGCGAGTACATTGTGTACTCAGAGTTTATTTACCCCTATTGCAGGTTCAACTTGAGGAGTACCCGTTGTGTGAATAATTCTTCTGGTGGGCATAGACGGATCCTTGTTCACTATCGATAGATGTTTATTATCATACCGATGTTTAATATTCCGCACTCTGAATTTGGTAATGTAATAATGAATTTCTAAGAACTCTAGATGTATGAAATGGACTAAGTATTGTAACTCGTTCTCATTATTGGATCCTTGGGAAAAATGTGGACTATTTGGGCTCTCCCTTGGGGTGTGCCCGACGGAACTCGCCCATTGTAGCTCGCTTTCAAGGTGCTTAGTGTCTGGTGGAAGACGAGCACCTTCGTAAGTGTGTTATTTCGGGTAGTTCTACCATAGTTGATACCCGAGCTAGTAATGAGTTTACGAGTTTCATCACTCTTTTCCAAAACTTAAAATTTGACGAACAAAAGTTTTGCAAAAAGTAGGATGCGATAAAATTATCTAAATAAGTATAAGCCCTAGCAATATGGCCTTTCTAGGATAGCGACACTGGTTTTATCTAATCAGTTTTCTGCAGGTACACTGACTTTTGTTGCGTAAGATATTGCTTAGCATACGAAAAGTGAGTGTGCGATGTGCCAAAATTTTGTGAATGCCTCTATATTCCGGCTTGAGTGAGCGTACAGGCTGATGCATGCATCCTGGTAATAGAATCTTGCTAAAACTAAATTCCCCTACACGTATAAATTAGATTAGTAAATTGATAGGATAAATTAAAAGAATGCTTTAATAAATGTCTTGCCATTCCTCTAATCCCTTGTTTCTAATCTGGAGGGTTGTTCTAAATGGATGGTTCCTATCTCTTACAAATGAACCTGAGGTCCGGTCATGGGAGCACCAGTGCTAGGGCAGGCCATGGTCTTGGCGAAGGCCTAGGTGAAAGTGGTCAGGGCAATGAGCATGGCAACGGGGAGAGCCATGAGGCTCCGCTTCTGGCTCCTCCTCCTCCGCCGCCTCTGATGACTCATGCGGAGATGATGGCAGAAATGTTGGCTGCTCACCGCGAGTCAGCCCGTGCCATGGAGCTACTTGCGTATGCTATCGGTGGCTTCACCCAAGGAGGCCACGGGGGCAATGGTTGTAATGGGGGTGGTGGCCGTGGTCCTAAGGGACCCTGCTCTTATTAGGATTTCTTAAAGACGCACCCACCTACATTCACACCGATGGCTGAGCCCCTAGATGCGGAGCATTGGCTTCGCATTCTAGAGCAAAAGTTTTTCCTGCTCACCGTGACTGATGAGTAGATGGTGCACTTTGTAGCACAATAGTTGTTAGGGTCCACGAGTGCATGGTGGGATACATTCAATGCCATGCAGCAGCTAGATCATCGGGTGACCTAGCAGCAGTTCACTGTGGCCTTTAGAGAGTATTATATTTCTACTGGTGTTCTCAACAGAAAGTTGACAGAGTTTTTGGACCTTCGGCAAGGGAGTATGTCCGTGATGGACTACATCAATAAGTTCAATCACTTGTCGTAGTATGCTAGGACTCATGCGGATACAGATGAGAAGAAGAGGGGCCGCTTCTATCGTGGCCTCTCTTGCAGCATACAAAAGGAGCTATATACTAGGAACTATTAGACCTTTGGGGCGATGATGAATGCTGCTATCGACATGGAGGGCTTGCAGAGGGACTCTCAGGTAGAATGAAAGCACAAGCGAGTGGCTACTGGGTCTTCTAGTCACCCCCTTCCTAGAAAGTATAGGTTGTCAGATGGGTGCCCTATCAATCTTTGGGCGGGCATTCGTTTTGACAGCCTCAGTAGACTTTCTAGGCTCATTCCACTTAGTATCGTGCACCCAATCAGTAGGTGCAACATCAGTAGCCCAAGGGATAGCAGGTCCCACCTCATCAGGGATAGGGAAACAAGTCAGGTGCTTGTTTCAAATGTGGCAAAGAAGGCCACTATGCCTAAGAGTGTTCGCAAAACCAGCTGGCCCAGTCTGCTCAGCCTTCAGCTAACTCTAGGCTAATCAAGCGGATAATGATCAAGAAGAAAGTGCCAGTCAACCGATCTAGACAGGTTAATTTTATGGAGGCTAAGGAAATATTGCAAAAATGAACCGATGATGGCTGGTATGTTCACCATTAATTCCCATCCAGCTTATGTGTTATTTAATTCTAGTGCATCACATTCATTCATGAGCATAGAATTTGCACACTGGCACAAATATACCTCTTATGGCTATACCTTTTGCCTATAGAATCAATACTTCGGGTGCGTAGATGTGCATTAATACTAGGACGGACATAGTGAGCTTACTACTAGCCACTCACACTTACCATCTCCAGTTCATGGTGTTTCCTAGGCAAGGCATTGATGCAATTCTAGGAATGAACTGGTTGCGGGTATATGGGGTAGTCCTGGATCTAAAGCAGAGAGTTGTCGAGTTACGACTTCCTTCTTCTGAGGATAGGATGTCTTTTCTTGTACCCTCAGATCTAGTCTTACTTGTTGCTGCTCATGTTGAGGCTTCTCCTAAACTTGCCTCTATTCTAGTATTATGTGAGTTCTTAAATGTTTTTCCTAAAGATCTACCTAGGTTGCCACCGGAAAGAGATGTGAAATTCTCCATTGAATTAGAGCCTGGTACTACTCCTATCTTCCAATAACCGTACCACATGGCCCCGAAGGAATTGGCTGAAATGAAGAAGCAGTTAGAAGAGTTGTTGGAAAAGGGCTTCATCCATCCTAGCTCTTCACCTTGGAGTTGTCCAACCATTTTTGTGAAGAAGAAGGATGGCACTCTTCGGATGTGTGTGGATTACTGCCCTCTCAATGCGGTAACCATTAAGAATAAGTATCATTTACCCCACATAGATACTTTGTTTGATCAACTAGCTGGTGCCAAGGTATTCTCTAAGATTGACCTTCGTTCAAGCTATCATTAGATCAAGATTAGACCATAAGATATACCAAAGATAGCTTTTTTCTACTAGGTATGGGCTGTATGAATACATGGTCATGTCCTTTGGTCTTACCAATGCTCCTGCATTCTTCATGTACTTCATGAACTCAGTCTTCATGCCGGAGTTGGATAAGTTTGTAGTGGTATTCATTGATGATATCCTGATATATTCCAAGAATAAGGAAGAGCATGCCCAACACCTTTGAATAGTACTGGCTCGATTGAGGGAACACAAGTTGTATGCTAAATTTAGCAAGTATGAATTTTGGTTAGATCGAGTGTAGTTTTTGGGGCATATTTGGACACCTGATGGTATCTCTGTTGACCCTAGTAAGGCACAAGATGTGCTAAACTAGAAGTCTCCCAAGTCAGTGCAATAGATTTGTCAGTTCCTTGGTCTAGCTAGGTACTATCGGCGTTTTATCCTAGATTTCTCTAAGATAGCTCAGCCGATGACCAAGCTGCTCTAAAAAGAAGCCAAGTTTGATTGGAGCCTAGCCTATGAAGGAGCCTTCCAAACTTTGACATTTCTTACCACTGCTCCTATCTTGGCCCAACCAGATATTGACAGACCTTTTGATGTCTATTGTGATGCCTCGAAGACAGGATTGGGATGTGTGCTTATACAGGATGGGTGTGTGATAGCTTATGCTTTGCGTCAACTAAAAAAGCACAAAGTAAATTACCCCACCCATGATTTAGAGCTGGCTAATGTGGTCCACGCTCTAAAAATTTGGAGGCATTATTTGTTGGGCAACAAAGTACATATTTTTACAGATCATAAGAGCCTCAAATATATTTTTACTCAATCTGAGTTAAATATGAGGCAAAGAAGATGGTTGGAATTAATCAAGGATTATAACTTGGAGGTACATTATCACTCTAGAAAGTCCAATGTGGTAGCTGATGCCTTAAGCCAGAAGTCTTACTAGGTTGTAGAAACACCTTTGTCTCTCAACCATGCTGAGGTGCTAGCTCACATTGCCTTAGTTTTAGAATTAATTGAGCAGATTATTCTGGAGCAAAGGCAAGATAATTTAGAAATTCCTTACATCAAGAAATTGATTGCTAAAGGGCATGGTCCTCAGTTTAGTATTAATGAGCAAGGTGTAGTGAGGTACAAGGATAGGTTGGTGGTTCCATCAAATGAGTAGCTAAGAAGGAAGATTTTGAATGAAGCCCATCATTCCAAGTTGTCTATTCATCCTAGCAGCAACAAGATGTACCTTCACTTGCACCACTTGTATTGGTGGTCCAACAAGAAACAAGCAATCACCCAGTATGTCGAGGAGTGCGACACCTGTGGAAGAATTAAAGCAGATCATATGCGTACCTAGGATATTTGCAACCCTTGCCCATTCCTATTTGGAAATGGGAAGATATCTCCATGGACTTTGTGGTGGGTTTGCCCTGCACATCCAAGGGCTGTGATTTTATTTGGGTTATTGTGGACCGCCTCACTAAGTCTGCTCATTTTATCCCGGTGGACACCAGATATTCCGGTAGGAAGTATGCCCAGATATATTTTGACTAGATTGTGACTTTGCATGGAGTTCCCCTTACTATCATCTCTGATAGAGGGTCAATTTTTGTCTCTCATTTCTGGGAGCAACTTCAGCAATGTCTTGGTACTCATCTCCTCTGAAGTTCAGCATATCATCCACAAACTGATAGCCAAACAGAAAGGGTGAACCAAGTGCTAGAGGACATGTTGAGAGCTTGTGCCATTTCTTTTCCTGAGAAGTGGGATGAATGCCTGAAGTTAGCTGAGTTTTCTTACAACAATAGCTATCAGGAAAGCATTCGTAT
Source organism: Miscanthus floridulus (assembly GCF_019320115.1). Lineage (NCBI taxonomy): Eukaryota > Viridiplantae > Streptophyta > Magnoliopsida > Poales > Poaceae > Miscanthus > Miscanthus floridulus. The sequence goes on along the minus strand of NC_089582.1, from coordinate 131,868,956 downwards.
GTCACCATTTGAAGGCCTATATGGAAAGAAATGTAGGACATCTATTAACTGGGTTGAAGTAGGAGACCGTGGATATTTTGGGCCTGATTTCATCAAAGAGGCTCGAGAGCAAGTAAGCATTATTCAGAGTCACTTGAAGGCAGCTCAAAGCCGACAGAAAGCTTATATGAACAAATGAAGAAGGCCCTTACAGTTTGCACTTGGGATTATATGTACCTCAAGGTGTCTCCTATGAGAGGGGTGCATTGGTTTGGTGTCCATGGCAAGCTAGCCCCTCGATATGTGGGTCCTTATAAGGTTTTAGAGTAGTGTGGCCTAGTTGCTTATTGTCTCCAGCTTCTCAACATTTTATCTATGATACACAATGTGTTTCACGTATCTCAGTTGAAGAAATGTTTGCGGGTCCCTGATGAAGCTATGAAAATTGAAGGGCTTCCACTCTAGCCTAATTTGACTTATATTGAGCACCCTGTCAAAATCCTAGACGAAAAGGAAAGAGTGACGAGAAATAATGTGGTGAAGTTCTACAAGGTGCAGTGGCAAAACCACTCAGAGGATGAAGCCACATGGGAACAAGAGAGCTATATATTGAAGCATTACCCTCACCTTCTCTCTAGTTTAGATAGGTAGTTGTTTACATTGAAATGTATGTCCTATCTTCTTTCCCACACTAGACACATGAAATCTCAGGTTGAGATTTTGTTTTAGGGGAGGTAGATTTGTAACACCCTCGGTGTTACACTGTATAGTCTTTTGCTAAAACACTGCATGAGCATCATAATTATGTGTAAATGTGTGTAATATAGGGTGTAAAGCAATGTACGTAACTCGAATCGTTCATCAGAAACGCGAAACGAATGTTATATTTCATGTCACGTTATATCACTTAGGGTTTAAGCTTTGTAGGTGGTGATGAAATACTTGTGGTCAAGAACAGAATTCACTAGCTAGCATGTCGAATAGCTTGGAAAACGAATTCGACGCGAAACCGTTTAAGACTTAGTCGAATTTCCTAAGTCGGACAATGCTTTGACGAAGCTAAGTTCGGCAATTTTTGTAGGAGATTTGGGTTAAGTAATGGTATGGTATTAGGGCTTGTTTCAATAGTTTAACATACCCTTTCGAGTATAGAAAAACTGGTTTGGCATTTGAATCATCGAGTTTGATTTTTGGAATGCTTTAAAAGTCATGCGCTTGATGTTTCTAGCTAGTTTCATCGCGTGGATGTGGTCACCACTACCTTGTGTTGTTGTCGGCGCCCCAGCCGTGCATGCTTGGCCACCCCCGGCTGGCCATGGTGGCCGGCTACTCAGGGCGTATGGCTGTTCCTTTCCACTACCATGGCGTGCGCTCCTGTCAACGTCGCTACTAGTACCCTTGGGCCACCCGTGTCACGTTGCTATCGGCCCTGCTTCGCCGGTCGCCATTGTGGTCCACTCGGGTGCAGTGGCATCCTTGGGCTGTGGTCATTGTTGCCAGCATGTGCACATGCCCCTGCATTGCATTATCATGTCGCGTGCGCTCACATCACTTGCGTCGTGTCGTCGCTGCCGCTGCTGCGCGCGCCCGCTGCGCTGTCACATGGCCTGGGCGCCATCGTCTTGTGAGTCATGGCGCTGTGGTTGCACGTCGTCGTGCCAGACTCATACGCACACATGGACCATCTTCCATCGCACCGTGTCCTCTCCCATTTAGTGTCTATGCCACGCCACGCTCCTCATCACATCGCCTTGAATGGAGTCGCGCCGGTTGGGCGAGCTGTGCCAAGGCCAACCCGCAGAGCCTGGCCCCATCCTTATAATGGCACATGTCTGAAGCTTGATTTGGAGTCTAGCGTCATGCCAAGCATGCCACTGCTACAGCCATATGATGTCAGGGCATCAATTTGAGTTTTCCCCCGCCATCGACCCCCTTAAGACCGAACCACGTCGTCCACCTAATTGGCCACTCACCATTCACCTCTGTCCAATTAACATTGTGCACATCTAGCTCTGGTAGTTAGCTCGCAATTGGAGTCGACCCAATGAGCTTTCATCCTCCAGTAAGGTATTGCGGAGCATTTTCCTCGTGGTGGTCCACCATGGCCGACGAGGCGGGTGCTCGGCCAGGGCGTCACTCCATGCTCCATTGTTTCAATTGAGCGATGGTTTTGCATCGTGTTGACTTGGTTGCCTCGCCTATGTAGCAGTTTCGCCGATGGAGCAGCAGGTCATCGAGGACACCATCGCCGCGCTTGCCGTGAACCAGAGCAACCCCACCCTCGTGGCCAACCACCTTATAGAGCCTCATGACTTTGTCTAGGCCATCCTATGCGTCTTTGGTGAGGCCCTCTTGCTCCTAGGGTAGATGGTTGAGTTGGTTAGGGCCAAGGCTCGTCGGAACCCGTGGCCACCACCGGCAGACGTGGTGTAGATGTTGTGTCTGTGGCCGGCTTATTTGGGAGTAGAACGGGTACATCTAGGACTTCTAGAATGCTATCAGTACTCTAGGCATGGAGTCTAGGTAGTGATGGTAGCGCTAGGCTAGATGTTTTTGTTGATGTCAGTGTCACCATGGCCAAACCCCATCGTGGTGCATGGCCACACCTCTGTGCGGCACCATTCGTGGTGTTTTGTACCTCTATCGACTATGCTTGCGATGAAGAGTGTCATGGTGGTGTGGTTTGCTGCCAAGGAGCTCCATGCTTGCCGGTGTTTGGCTAGAGATGTCGCAACCTCTATTAAGTTTCGGCTAGGGACCTTGAAAAATAGGAATTCAAGTAAGAGCAGGGTGCTAGATGCAAAGGTCATTACTCGGTTAAATAGTGTTGAGTTAGCTTTGTGAATAGGAAAGAGAACGGGGGCTCTTTAGCAAAAGAGCCAACTCGCACGCGGCTCCACCGTGGGCCGCGTCCGCGTGCCGAGCCGCGTGGGCTGCACCGGTGTGCTACGCGTGCGCGGGAGTGGGCCATGCCGCTCGCTCATGGGCCGCATGGTGGAATTTGGTTTTTCAATTTCCAGTGAATTAGTAAAGGTTTATTCAATTTGGTTTTAAGTTGAACTTTGAAAAATGATAGTAAATGTTGTAGGTATCCAAAAATAGTGAAACAAAATTTGTTAGGTTCGCAAAAATGTTATCTAGCTGATGGTGTAGGTAGTTTACAGTTATCTATGGTAATGATAGATTCATAAATTCAATTTACAAAGCTTAGTATTAGTTAGCTTAATATTTGATGGAAATTTTGTGGCAAATTGATGATAGCTTTAGTCATGAATTTTTTATAGTAGGCTCACTAGATTATTATGCACTCACTATAATTTTTGTAGCCCAAGAGTTGGTTGATAAATAGAGTAGCTAGTACTCCTTGTTTTACCATATATAGAGTAAATCGGTATTAAGAATAAGAATGCCTTTAGTTGCTAAGATAGTACATGCCATGTTTCATACTTGTTATGGTAACAATAGGTAGCATAGCACCTTATTCGGTAGAACTAGCTTAGTAGCTTAATAAATGTATTCATATTTTAAGAGTTGCTGTTGCCATATTACTAAGTGTTGCATCATCGTTTCATGCATGTAGATCACGAGTTGGTAGAGTTCGTGCCTGCGAACGAATAGGACTATGAGGAGATTATTGAGGAATACAAGGAGGAGGTTCTCGTACAGGAGGGAGCCCCAGAGTCATTCGTTGCTGACTGTGTTGACCCACCGCCTGCCCAAGGCAAGCCCCAGTGCATAACCCTATTTTTGAATGATTATTGAATATATATATATATGATGTGCATTTATGTTATAGGCATTTTATGGAAACTACATGCATAGATATATCTACCTATGGGTCCTACTAGTATAGGTCGAGTAGCTGCTATGCTTAGGGTATCGGTAGCGTGAGTAACCTACCGTTACTCACAATAGGTGATAATTATGACCACTCATGATAAAATGGTGGAAAGGAAAATGGAGACCAGGCAAGGATATAGTTTGGGTAATGGTGGGTGTAAGAGGTTGTGTCCTACGACAATAGAACTTAGCTTGGTTCACTTTTTCCCTATCTGTGTCGGCTAAGGATCGGTCGTTGCATTGGGTTCTAGGCAAGTCACAGACTTATTATCCCGAGCACATACTTGGGTATGGGCGCAGGAAAGACTTGTTGCTCTCTTATCATGGGTTCTGGCTCTTTCTGGACTGACTAATTGGAGGCGGGGATGGTGGACATCCTTGCATCGCACTAAGTCCAAGACTTAGGAGCGGGGGCTTGGAGTCCAAGTTTGGATGGGGACCTAGACCCTGTGACAGGAGAGTGATGGGTTAGTCTGGCTTGTGTCTAGGGTACAAGCGGGGCGTGTGTTTTCGGAGTACCTAGCTAGGGGCATTGATTCATGAATCGATGACATTCTGGTACGGCTTGTCTACTGTCTAGCACCATAGTAAGAACTGAAGGATGAAAGGTGATGAAATGAAACTGATTGCTCAACCCTTTCTTGAAAGTAGAACAAGTGCTTATATAGAATGGATAGATAATAAATTAATCATAACTACTAATAATAACATAAATAAGGATTCACTACTAGAATTGCTTTCTACAAAAAGAAACCCAGCAAACCATAAAGCTTTACATATCCCTTGGAGTCAGGAAATTATTCTCACTAGTCAGATAAGTCTTACGAGTACATTGTGTACTTAGGATTTATTTACCCCTATTGTATGTTCAACTTGAGGAGTACCTATTGTGTGAAGGATTTTTCTGGTGGGCACAGATAGATCCTTGTTTACTATCGATAGATGTTTATTATCATTCCGCTGTTTAATATTCCGCACTCTGAATTTGGCAATGTAATAATGAATTTCTAAGAACTCTAGATATATGAACTGGGCTAAGTATTGTAACTCATTCTTATTATTGGATCCTTGGGGGGAAATGTGGACTATTCGGGCTCTCCCTTGGGTGTGCCCGATGAAACTCGCCCGCTGTAGCTCGCTTTCGGGGTGCTTAGTGTCTGGTGGAAGATGAGCGCCTCCGTAAGTATGTTATTTTGGATGGTTCTGCCACAGCTGCACTACTATGGGATTGAGCTACAACATCTGAATTCCAATAGGATTTAGTACATCTTGGCCTTCATCGCGCTGTGCGAGGGGTATTTGGGGATTTAGCTCCACTTCGAGCTGTGGAGATACTTCTTCGCCGTCGAGATGTAAAAGAAGAAGGAGAAGAAGAGGCTAGACCTGGCAGTTCCAATGGGATGCTCAAACATCCATCTACGGGGTAGCTAGGTGTCGGAGTACATGTCCTTCCCCTTTTCAAAGTCCGACAAGGGGTGGCATAAGCTCTGGTTCTACCTAAAGAACAATGACGCCCCCTACCGATCTTCACTGGCCACCTGATCGAGGAGGCACCAGACATGTGGAGGTACGGGCCCATCAGGAAGGAGCAGAAGAGGCTTGGTGACCTTCTTAAGGCCCTCACGATTCTAAAGCACCATGATCTTCATGGGACTGGCATCATCGGAGCATACCACATCAGGAGGCTAGCGCCGCTGATGGCGCATGCTCTTCTGATGTACCAGATGACACTGGATTCCATGCCTGAAGGGACGGTGATGGTTGCCGGTGAGGCCCTCAGCATCGATGAAATGGCATAGTGCATCAAGGAAGTGATGGAGTGCCCAGCGGATCCATCGGTGGATCTCGCCCTGGTGTACCCAGTCCCAGGGCATCCCTCGATGCAGCCGAATGCGGGTTTCATCGAACCGGTAAGCTTTCTTTGAGTTTCTCTCCTTGGCCGACCCTCCTCTATTCTTAGATTCTAAGCATCGGGATTTGTAGCCCAACCTCATCGCCCGAGAGTTTGACCCTCCACTACTAGAGGACGCGGCGTGGAGGACAGCGAACCACGCTGTGGCTGGGGCAGCAAAGGCAAAGAAGGAGCGGTGGAAGGCGAAGAAGGAGCGAGCAAAGCTCCAGCGTGGAAAGTGCCGGTAGGGCTCGGAGGAGAGCGACAGCGATGAGGAGGAAGAGGAGGATGAGTCCAACCCCAACATCGCATGGGGTGTGCTTGCGCTCAAGGATGATTAGGCCAACATGGGGCAAGTCAACTTGACCCCAATTCTACAGCACGCCCCGGCGCAAACTGAAGATGTTGCACCTCTAAGATCGGCGGGGGAGGACGCGCCCCCGAGGTCAATGGAGCAAGTCTGCCCCATTCCATCCAACCCCTCTAGGGGATCGAAGCGGCCAATTGCCGACATGGTGGAGTCAGAGTTGAGCGCCCAGCCCCTGAAACATTATCAGATAATAGCGTCGAGGTGGGTTAACGACTTCTTTGTCCTTTCGTTGTGTTCCTAGATTTTGTCGTGTGATGTTGGTGCTTCCGCAAGACCACCTCTAGCAACTTCCTAGCATTGGTGTCACAGAAGATCCTAGCACGTCGATCAATCCCCTGGGCACCAATAGGCACAGTGCTAGGGGCGTGCCATGATGGCGCCGAGGCAGGCATGGCGCCACCTAAGGAAGCGGGGGAGGCGAAGGCGCCGATTGCACTAGGGGAGGTGCTTGTAGAATCAGTGCTCGCATTGGTCGACATGCCCGAGGTGGGGCAGGTGGGAGGAGGCATGACCGAGGCATCCCTTGTAGATGCGGTGATGGCTTAGACTTCAGAGCCTGAGCTGCCAGCCTCCTCTGCCATCGGAGGATCCACTCCAAAGGGAGCGCCAGTGATGGAGGAGGTACCGTCAGCCCCCGTCAGGCTAACACCGATGGTCGTGATAGCTGACCCCTCGGTTGAGGCTAGGCCCTCCTAGTCCAATGTCTGGCTGAGCGATGATCCGCTCATGTGGGGAGGAAGCCGGCTCCACTAGGCCAGGTGGCTGGACCCAAGCAACTTAGTGTTCATCCTCGATGACCTAGTGGAGGAGAAGGACTAGACGAGTGTGCGCCTGGGACTTTAGTCTGTAGTCCGCTCTCTGACCGATGCGTTGGGGGTGTTGAAGGATGACATCACCCTAGCGAACCAGGTTTGTCATGTCTTCACGTTTTCTACTTTTGAGCCCTGTTTATATAATTCTAACCTGATTTTTTCATAGTCCCTTGTGATGCGTAGCCAGGAGAAGTCCTTATTCCTCCATCATGAGAGGGAGGTCTAGGGGCTTGCTTCTAAAGTGCTATGTCTGTAGGAGGAAGTGGCGAGCCTCTAAACCAAGGAATGGGAAGCCCGTCAACACGCCGATGAGGCCAAGGATAAGCTTAAGGCTATGGTCACCAAGGCCAAGGAAGATGCCGCAGAGCTTGGACGACTCCGCCCAGCCCTCAACCTTGCTTGGTGCGTGCTCAAAAGCGAGCAGAAATTGAAGGAAGAAGCTGAGGGCCTGGCCGCTACCTTGGTCGAGGATGTTGGTGTGCTCCAAAGGGAGAAGACAGTCCTTGAGGAGCAAGTGAAAAGTGAGGCTCTGCTTACCTTTTTTGCTTGATGTTTGGCTTGGGCAGCCCTATAGAGGCAACTCTCTAAGGTGTAGGGTCAACTCCAGTCAGAGAGCGACGACCACGATGCCTTGTGCGTTGCTGTTGGGTTGGGGTTGGTCTTTGATGACCTCGAGGTTGCCCCAGCCATGGGGATGAGCTCACTTGCATTCTGGGTTACCAGGCACGTGCACTCGCAAGGGAGGCCATGTACACCAGCGTGCATCATGCATTCACCATCGCCCACTCCCACTATGCTAACATCGACCTACTGGTGATCAGTGTGGGCTTCGCGCCTGGCTACAATGACGTCGAGCTGGACAAAATTGAGAAGGAAGTGGCTCCCTCGACGTAGGACCTGGCGGGGAAGATCGGAGAAAACATCCTACCCAAGGGTGTTTAGTTAGATAGCTAAGTCCAGCGTCGGTTTTTTTCTAAAGACTTTTATTATGACCGGAAGCATTATTTGGCCCTTCTATATATATATATAGTTCATTGTGATCTGACCCTTGTTTTATGCTAAGTCATTTAGAAACTTAAGTTATGAGCGACTAAGTAATGATCACGCTGGTGAGCAAGCATTGTCGTAGCCGTCGGGGCGTTGGCCTTTTGCATTCTGACCAGTTTTACTCATTGTTAGTTTTTGGCAACTCTTCTTTCTAAGTCTTGTCATAAAAATAGAAGGGTCGGATAGGGAAAACGTTCTTGAGTAAATGTACTCCTATCATCCCCCGAGTAAAACTCGACCCAAGGAAATTGCTAAGGTCGGGTGTTACTGAAGACCGATCGGATTAGAAGCGACCTCGATAGGAGGTAACATTTTTTGGGTTTTGTAGAAACATTACTTAGTTTGATAAGCATATTGAAAGCTTTCGAACGGGAAAACTAAGGATAAAAGCGACATAGCTATTTGATGTTCCAGGCATTGGCGATGGCTTTGCCATCATCAGTCTTGAGCTTGTAGGTGTTGGGTCAGAGTACTTCTACGATGATGTATGGTCCTTCCCATAGTGCTAAAAGCTTGTGGTGATTTTTGTTGCTCTAGATGCGGCGAAGGACTAAATTGCCTACGCCAAAGGCACGACCCTGCATGCGTCGGCTATGGTACCGACGTAGCGCCTGTTGGTATTTAGCCAAATGGAGCAGGGCGATGTCGCGTGCTTCGTCAAGCAGGTCCATGGCATCTTCCAAAGATGCCTCATTTCCTTTCTCATTGTAAGCCTTGACCCTTGGCGCTCCGTAGTCGAGGTCAGTCGGGAGGATGGCTTTGGAGCCGTAGACCACGAAAAATAGCATGTAACCAGTTGCTCGGCTACTGGACATCCTTAGACTCTAGAGTACCATGGGAAGCTCAGCGACCCATCGTCCATCAAACTTATTCTTCCAGTTGAAGATCCTAGGCTTGAGGCCCTATAGGACCATGCTGTTTGCGCGCTTGACCTTTCTATTCGTACGGGGGTGTGCTACGGTGGCCCAGTCGATGCGGATGTGATATTCATTATAGAATTGGAGGAACTTCTTCCTAGTGAACTACGTGCCATTATCCATGATGATGGAGTTTGGGACTCCAAATCGATGGACGATGTCCGTGAAGAACAACATGGGGTGCTTAGATTTGATCACGGTGATTGGCCGAGCCTCTATCCACTTTGTGAACTTGTCCACGGTGACAAGTAAGTGTGTAAAGCCCCCAGGCGACCTCTTGAGGGGCCCAACCAGGCCGAGCCCCTAGACCATGAACAGTCACATGATGGGGATCATCTGGAGCACTTAGGCCAGTAGGTGAGTTTGTCAAGCATAGTACTGGCATCCTTTGCAGGTGCATATGACCTGCTTGGCATCGATCATCGTGGTTGGCGAGTAGAAACCTTGCCGGAATGTGTTTCTGACCAATGTTCTAGGTGTGGCGTGATGTCCGCATACCCCTCCATGGATGTCTTCCAGCAGATCCTTCCCTTGCTTGGTGGGGATGCAGCGCAACAGGATTATGGTGTGGCTGCACTTGTAGAGCTCCCCTTTGATGATGACAAAGGACTTGGCATGATGCGTGAGCCGTCGAGCCTCTGTCTTGTCGGTAGGGAGCACCTCATGGAGGAGATAATCGAGATAAGGTGTTCTCTAGTCGGTCGGAGGGTAAGGCTCTGCCATTGGATCTTTGATGAGTTCCATGACCTTGGGGTCAGATGGAACTAAGGGTTGGTCAACCCCTGAGCCTAGAATTTGTGGCTCATTGCTAGCCTATTCTGGTTCCTCATATAGGATTGAGGGCTTGTGTAGGTCGCTAGTGAAGATGCCGGCGGGGACCGGCTATCGGCTCAATGCCATCTTCGCTAACATGTCGGCTGCTTCATTGAGCCACCTTGAGATATGGTTGAGCTCGAGGCCATCGAACTTGTCCTCCAACTATTGGACCTTGTGACAATACACAACCATCTTGGCGTTGTGGCAGCTTGACTCCTTCATGACCTGGTCGATGACCAGTTGCGAGTCGCCTTAGACATCAAGCCGTCGGGCACCCAACTCAATGGCGATGCATAGGCCATTGACGAGTGCCTCATACTCAGCCACATTATTTGAAACTAGGAAGTGGATGCGAATTGCATACCTGATACGCACCCTGAGGGGGGAAATGAAAACTAGCCCAACCTCGGTGCCCTTCTTCATCAGCGATCCATCGAAGTACATCATCCAACACTCCTGATCGATGGCCGACGGCGACATCTGGATCTCAGTCCATTCAGCCACAAAGTCAACCAGTACCTAAGACTTGATGGCTATTCTCCCCATGGCCAACCGATTTTGGATAACCTCACCGAGGGGAAAGACGACACGATGGTCACCTGGTGTGAGTCGAAGTAGTGGCGCAGCTTCCTCTTAGTGATTAGGATGGCGTATAGGAGCTTTTAGATCTAGGGGTAGCATGTCTTGGAGTCGGACAAGACTTCGCTAATGAAATACATGGGTGAAAGGTCCTAATATGGCTAGAGGGGGTGAATAGCCTATTTAAAAATCTACAAACCAACTAGAGCAATTTGATTAGTATGACAAATTGTGAAAAGCAAACTTGCTCTAGCTCTATAAGGGTTGTAAGCCATCTATCCAACAATTCTAGTTACTATGATCACTAGACACGCAATTTACTAAGTCACTACTCACTAAGAGCTCTCACACTTGCTAGACTAAAGAGCGCCACTAGATGATCTTAAGCTATAAAGCAAGCTCTCAATTCTAGCTACACTAAAGAGCTTGCTACAACTAGTTTGCGGGTATATAAATGAGTGAGTAGGGTGATTATACCGCCGCGTAGAGGAGTGGACCAATCACAAGATGAATACTAACTCAATCACTAGGACAATACCAAGGGGCAAGAGATAACCAATTTTCTCCCGAGGTTCACATGCTTACCAACAAGCTACGTCCCCGTTGTGTCAACCAACACTTGGTGGTTTGGTGGCTAAGAGGTGTTGCATGAACCTTGTCCACACAATTGGACACCGTAAGAACCACCCACAAGTGAGGTAACTTAATGACATGAGTAATCCACTAGAGTTACCTTTCCATGCTCCGACGGGGAAGGTACAAGTCCCCTCACAATCACCGGGAGATGGTCGTGAACAATCACCAACTCATGCCAATCCTCCACCGCTGCACCAAGCCGTCTAGGTGGTGGCAACCACTAAGAGCAACAAGCGAATCCCGCAGCGAAACACAAACACCAAGTGCCTCAAGATGCAATCACTCAAGCAATGCACTTGGATTCTCTCCCAATCTAACAAAGATGATGAATCAATGATAGAGATGAGTGGAAGGGCTTTGGCTAAGCTCACAAGGTTGCTATGTCAATGCAAATGGCCGAGAGAGTGAGCTTGAGCCGGCCATGGGGCTTAAATAGAATCCCCCATGAAATAGAGCCGTTGGCTCCTCTGTCTACTGAAAATCGGGGCGACCAAACGCGCTAGTCAGATCGATCGGACGCTGGACCCCAGCATCTGGTCGCACGATGCACACCACGTGGCCCCTGCTTTAAATACTGATCGCCCGATATCAATGGTCTTCAATGCACTTAACTTGTGACCAGACATAGGACCTCAATGTCTGGTCATTTCCAGTAAAGTTCTATTCATGAACGGATGCGTTTGGTTGATAACGACCGGACATAGGACCCTAGCGTCCAGTCACTTCCAGTAAGCATTCAGAGACAATTTTTCATGATCGAACGCATCCGGTTACCCCTGACCGAACTCATCCAGTGTCCGGTCAGTCACCCTCTTCTCTGTGTGCTACCACATTAGTAGGACTGGACGCACCCCGTCAGCGTCCGTTTATGAAGTGACCCAGCGTCCGGTCGAAGACCAACACTAGCGTCTTCACTGCTTCCACTGACCGAAGACTCTGGTCCAGTTGAGGCTAGCGTCTGGTGCACTTTGTGAAACCCTGTCTTTTCTATACAGGGCGCTGGTGGCACCATCGGACTGTCTGCACTCTATGGGTGGACACTCCACCGATGAAGTTTCTTACCCTTGCTCTTAAGTACTAAACACAATGTGTATCACCTTTGTGCATGTGTGTTAGCATATTTTCACAAATATTTTCAAGGGTGTTAGCACTCCACTAGATCATAAATGCATATGCAATGAGTTAGAGCATCTAGTGGCACTTTGATAACCGCATTTCGATACGAGTTTTACCTCTCTTAATAGTATGACTATTGATCCTAAATGTGATCACACTCACTAAGTGTCTCAATCACTAGAACGAAAAGCTCCTATCAATTTCACTTTTGCCTTGAACCTTTTGTTTTACTCTCTTCTTTTCAAGTCCAAGCACTTGATCATCACCATGGTATCACCATCATCATGTCATGATCTTCATTAGCTTCACTACTTGGAGTAGTGCTACCTATCTCATAATCACTTTGATAAACTAGGTTTGTACTTAGGGTTTCATCAATTCACCAAAACCAAACTAGAGCTTTCAACGGGGCACCGTACCTTGAGGGCATGTCCCTCTTCTCCCCATTCTACAACCAAGGCGGCGCTGACCACCTAGGTTGTAGCTGTGACATAGAGTAGGAGCGGCTCTCCCTCAAATGGTAGGACTAGAATCAGAGCCTTCGTTAGGAGCACTTTGAGTTTGTCAAGCGCCTCCTAAGCCTCAGGCGTCCATGCAAATCGATCGGTTTTCTTCAAGAGTCGATAAAAGGGGAGCCCCCATTCGCCGAGGCATGAAATGAAGCGACTAAGCGCTATGAGGCACCCGGTAACCTTCTAAACTCCCTTCAGGTTCAGAATTGGGCCCATCTTTGTGATGGCTAAGATTTTTACTAGGTTGTCTTCGATGCCACGCTCAGAGACGATGAATCCGAATAGCATGCCCCTTGGGACCCCAAAGATGCATTTCTCAGGGTTGAGCTTGATGCCATTCTCCCAGAGCTTCCTAAAGGTCTGGTCTAGGTCGGCCATGAGCTAGTCAGTCTGCTTGGACTTGACTACGATGTCGTCCGCGTAAGCCTCAATGGTCCACCCGATGAGGTCCCCAAAACATTTGGTCATGCAACGCTGGTACGTAGCCCTAGCGTTCTTGAGTCCGAATGACATCGTAACATAGCAGAATGATCCAAATAGGGTGATGAAAGAGGTCATGAGCTGGTCAGACTCTTTCATCGCGATCTGATGGTACCTAAAGTACGCATCAAGGAAGCATAGGGTTTCACACCCCGAAGTTGAGTCAACTACCTGATCTATGCGTGGCAAAGGAAACAAATCCTTCGGGCATGCCATATTGAGGCTAGTGTAGTCAACACACATTCTCCATTTCTGACTTTTCTTTTTTACAAGAACAGAATTGGACAACCACTCTAGGTTGTATACTTCCTTGACGAAACTAGCCACCAAGAGTTTAGCGATTTCCTCACCGATGAGCCACCGCTTCTCCTCGTTGAAACGGTGCAGGCATTGTTTGACCAGCCTGGAACCTGGCCTGATCTTCAAGGCATGCTCGGTGACTTCCCTCAGAATTCCAGGCATGTCTGAGGGTTTCCACATAAAGATGTTTAAATTGGCGCAGAGGAAGTCAATAGGCGTGCCTTCCTACTTAGGGGAGAGGGTGGTGCCGACGCGCACCGTCTTATAGGCGGAGTTGTCAGGGTTGACGAGGACCTCCTTGACATTCTTCGTAGGCTCAAAGGATCCGGTCGCCCGCTTCACGTCGGGAGCTCCTTCAGCGATGTCCTTCCCGATGGCCGTGAGCTCCTCGGAAGTGAGGGTTGCCGAAGCGAGCTCACAGCTCTCGACCTTGCACTCGTAGGCCCTATGGAAATAAGTGCCAACAGTGATGACCCCATGTGGGCCTGACATCTTAATCTTGAGGTAGGTGTAGTTGGAGACAGCCATGAACTTCGCGTAACACGGTCGCCCTAAAATGGCGTGGTAGACCGGGGGGAACCCGACTACCTCAAAGGTGAGGGTATCTATCCTATAGTTGGATAGATTCATGAAGGTGATGGGCAGATCAATCTGCCCATTCGGTATGGCCTGCTTTCCCAGCACGATGTCGTGGAAAGGTGCCCTGGTCGATCGGATGCACGATCGGTCGACGCCCATGGCATCAAGTGTCTCAGTGTACATGATGTTGAGGCCACTGCCCCCATCCATCAGTACCTTGGTGAGCTACTTCATGCTGATGATAGGGTCAACCACGAGCGAGTACCTACCTGGGTGCATGACGCTATCTGGGTGGTCGGATCAGTCGAAGGTTATGGGAGACCCTGACCATTTGAGGAAAGTGGGTGTGGCGGGCATGGCTTCGTAGAACTCTCAACGTGCGAGCTTCTATCAGTGCTTGGAGCCATATGCCTCTGGCCCGCCGAAGATCATGAGGCAGCCATCCGATGATGGAAAGTCGTCATCCTTCTCTCTGGCATTGTCGGCTTCTGCCTTGGGCTTCTTCTTCTGCTACCATTTCTTGGAGCTGCCGATGAAGAAAGGCTTCATGAGGGAGCAGTCCTTATATATGTGTTTGATGGGGAAGGCATGGTTTGGGCATGTCCCCTCAAGCAGCTTGTCAAAGTGATCGGGGGTGCCATCGGCTGTCGCTCGATTGGCTTTTTGCTCGGCGGCGGCCACGAGCGAGCCCCCACGCCCTTTCTGGTTCTTCTTCTTATTTGAATGGTCGGAGGGGCCTTCATCGGTGCCCTCGCCCCACTTCACCTTGCCTCTAGAGTGATCAAAAATTGCCCCAACCGCCTTCTCGCCGGAAGCATGGCTGGTCGCGATGTCAAGGAGTTCCTTGGTAGTCCGTGGACCCTTGCTTCCCAACTTATGGACCAGGGACTCGCAGGTGGTCCCAGATAGGAAGGCTCCAATGACATCAGCATTGGTGACATTAGGGAGCTCGTTGCACTACCGGGAGAAACGTCGGATGTACTCACGGAAGTTCCCAACGAAGATTTGTTTCAGGTCCACCCAACTCTAAACGTAGTTGGGCGGAAGGTGCTCCAACCATGTTCACGCCAAGTTGGCCAGGAATAGGGGGAGATTGCAGATGATGAAGTCATCACTGACCACACCGCTAGTTCGGCAGGCGAGCTAGTAGTCCTCGAGCCACAAGCCGGGGTTCATTTCCTAGAGTATTTTAGGACGTTAGTCGGCGGGCGGTATCGGGGCGGGAGTGCCACCTTGAGGACATGCCAATCGAAAGCCTAGGGCCCTATTGGCTCGGGGCTATGGCACTGGTCCTCCTCGTGGTCATAGTGTCCACCCCATCGAGGGTGGTAACCGCAACTGGCCCCCTCCCCCGCATCATTGCGGGTACACCGGTGGGAGTCCAGGGTGTTGCGTGCGTCACGGTTGTGGCCGAGGCGCACCTGCACCAAAACCATGATGCACGGCCTATCGCCATGCGGCGCTTGGTGGACTAATGCATCCTTGTTGGGTTGTACTAAGGGTGTGCGCTGGCTAGCATTGAACTCCCGTCACCGAGACAGCGAGCTCTCGGCCTGCTGCACAACCGCACGCTTGCACAGTGTGCGAACCTCGTGGAGGGCCTGTCGATCCTCGGGCGTCGCAGGCTTTGGAAGCCCCCTGCTATAGCAGCGATGTTTTGGCTTGCCCAGGCGAAGTGCGGGAGCGCTTGATCATCCTTGATGATCCTTCGGTTCATGTCACGGGCCATGGCGCGTTCGCATCCCCCGTCTCCATGGCGCTTGATCTCACGATCGAGCTCCGCACGTTCCTACTTGAGCTGGAGTCACGCTTCCTCAAGCTCTAGGTGTTGGTCCGTCAGCTACTCCACCCGCAGGTAGGGTGGGGCTCCTGCATCCCCCTTGACCTATCGTCGAGGTCCTTCGTTGGGGTAGCCTCCTCCTCGTGGATGCTTTCGATATGTCCCTCAGGGGTACTTGCCATGAAGCATTCATGAGAGGGGTGATGGCTACCCCTGCTGGAGTTAGAGCCAGAGAGCGATCCTGACTCCTCTACGAGAAGGTCATGGAAAGACTCCATGACGTGTTCGATCACCCCCACGAACTCGTCGTTCACGGGGGATGGAATCATACATTGTGCCATAAAAAGGTGGAACCATTAACAATTTTTATGGTACGACCTCATATAAATTTAGAGTAGCACCATATAGATATATATAACTCAAACTATAGTAACAATTAATGGAGCTATAACCATTACAATTTTAGCAGTTAATTGAGCTTCCTCAGTTTTCACAAGTAGCATGTTAGTGAACAAGTGGTAGTGATTATCATTGGCATCAGTAGCAACATGTGCAGCTTAAACATTATTACCCTTAGTGATGTGAATGATGGACACAAAGCATTGATTTCCTTTCGATGTCTTCCTCTTGTTTGAAACTAAATGGATAACTTAGTTGTCAACAAGGAGAAGACACACAAAGCAAACATATGAGATGCATCCTAATACATCCAACAACTATATAGACACCATTGGCACAGAAATGTGGCCTCAGATATGTTACAAGTTCAAAATACCATAAGGACTCACCGGTGGCACTAGAGCATACGAAACAGAAATGTAGAATCAAGCAAGCACTGGACAGAAAAAATAGTTTAACGCAGAAGCGAAGGGCCTATATGTTTGCCTAGACAGATAGGTATAATCAAGCAAGTACTTGACAATTAATAGGCCTAGTTGCACACAGGAATTTACAGTAAGAACACTAAACATATGCAGAAAACCAAGACATCAGCAGAAAACCAACCAGTGCCACCTACTAGTTCTTTTCATCAGCATTGGCCTAACCAGATCTGCAATGCTATAAAATTTCTTGTATACCTCATGTTCAAGCAAGGACCAAAATAGTGAAGGCAGGAAAATGCGAGAAAGGAGACCTACGGATTGGATCTGTCGCCTCTACCGCGGCACACGACGGACACGGACGCCAATGCCACCACGCTCCACCGTGAAGCCCCCTGCCTAGCCTCCAAAAGGACGTCTGAGCCACCACAGCACACCAGGGATCCTTCGTTCTTGCCACTGCCGTAAGTCCAACAGGCACAGATTTGTTTCTACTTGCAGGGGATACATCCAATATATAAGTCAACCTGTCCACATAGAGAACATATACTACTATTAGGACTTTAAAGACGTATCAACACAACCAGATGTCTAGCGCAATGGTAAAGATGGTCTATTCCTTGATCTAGGTCCCAGGTTTGACTCCCAAGTCTCATAGTTTTTTAGTTTTAATTTATTAAACCCCGATAGCAATAAGTGACACGCAAGCCATTGGGTCTCATAGGTCGGATGGAGAAGGAGAAATGTCCCACTGGCCGTTGGGTCCCAAAGGTTGGATGGTCCCATAGGTACATGTGACACGCAAGCCATTGGGTCCCATAGGTTCGTCGGGTCCCACAGGTCGGATGCAGATGGAGAACGGTTCCACAGGTACACGTGATACGTAAGCCGTCGGGTCCCATAGGTCAGATGCTGAAGGGTCCCGCAGGTACTCATCGGATGGAGAAAGGATCGAGCAAAGACTTCTATGATGAATTGTAAGCGTCACGGGTGAGTAACTGTAGGTCCTACAGGTACACATCAGATGGAGAAGGGTCCCACAGGTACACGTCGCATGAACAAAGGATCGAGCGGAGACTTTTATGATGAATTACAAGCGTCATGGATGAGTAACTGCATATCCTGCAGGTACACGTCAGATGGAGAAAGTACAATATGGAGATCTATGACAAAGCCATTCGTTATAGATCAAATATTGTCCATCATAGATGTATAATTAGTTCAGTGATGAAGCCCTGTTCGTCATAGGTTTAAATGAGATCGTCACAGATGAGTCGCGTGAGTGATCTATGACGAAACCCTGCGCTCTTCTATGATGTTTTTTTGTGACGATGCCTGATTTCGTCATAGAAAGGGAGGGTTGCAGGATCGTCACCACTGATCTAAGACGAAACAGAAATATTCATCCTAAAAATGATCTTCTATGATGATTTTGGATTCGTCATTAGCATTTTCGTCATAGAAGTGGATATTTCTAGTAGTGATAGTTTGACACAAGCTCATCAAACTTTAGAATGCAAGTTAATTGGTTGCACAAGTAGTTGTAGAGCTCACCTCTGGCCACTACTGGGCAGCGAAGCACTGCTATGGCGCTAGTGAAGCACTACAAAGATCAAGAAGAGTAAGCACGAGCACACCGTGCTGAGATCGAGATAGAATTAAGCACATGGATTCTATCTAGCAGTTGAGTTGATCATGCTCACACAAAAATTATGATTCTTTTATTAGGAATGAATTTGTTCACTACGTGAGCTGAGCTGAGCACGTCGGGGACCAATCAACCTTGAGAGGATGTCGGTGGACGGACGGTACGCGGCCACCGGAAGGATGGATATGGATTGAGAGCGGAGCAGAGGTGAAGGGGAATGGCTGGCCGGTGGCCTTAGCACGCTTGGACACGCCCCTGGCTACCCGTCGGCGCCGCCGCATGCGTCGCGCCAGCCGGTGTCGCACTGCGTCGCACCCGCCACAACCGCATGTGTGCACGCGTCGCATCTATAAGTGCCGCCCGTGATGCCCCGCGCCCCCAGCCTTCGTCGGCCTGCCTAGCTGCGCGCGCCCCCAAGCAACGCCCGTCGGCCGAGCCGTGTGTGTCCTCGGTCGCCGCCCGTCTCAGAGGACCGCGCGCGCGCGTCCGCTACGAGCACCACGGCCTTCCAACGCCCTGAGCTGATGAGCTAAGCTCTCTGAGCCTTTGTCACCGCCGGCCGGGGAGCTAGCGTCGCGCCGCCTAGACCTGGAGCTAAGGCTCCGCCGCTGCGCACGATGAGCAGAGCAGCGGCGCAGTTACTGAATTGAATTGAATGTTGTACCGGCCAACTACCTAGCACGTGCCAAAATGTTGTACAGACGCACCTTCACAACAAGCGTCTGACCAAATAAAATTACTACAGACGCGTCTTCGAACCATGCGTGTGAAAATAAACACGCGTCTATAATAAGTCAATAACTACAGACGCATTCATGTAACACGCGTCTGTGAAATTATTTTAGATGCGTTTGTATAACACGCGTCGGTAGTATTCCGTTATTACAGATGCGTGTTGACCCTGCCAGACCGGTCACCTCGGTCTAGGAGTTACTACATACGCTTGTTTGGTAACACGCATCTGTAGATGTTTATCACAAACGCGCTTTCGTCGGCCGTCTCTAGAATCGCTGGTGATATGACCATTTTTACATAGTGTTAACTAATCCTAATTACTTGGTACAGATATATATACACTACAGTATCGATCTGGTTTCATACATATTGCATGCTCTCGTACTTACTTCCTCCGTTCCAAATTATAAGTCACTTTAACTTTTTTAGTACATTCATTCTGATATATATATTTAGATATAATATGTCTAGATATATAGGAAAATGGATGGATCCAACAAATCAAAGTGACGGAACAGAGGGATTAACTAATCCTATGGCCCCGTTCACTTCGCTGAAAAAATAAGCCGAAATATTATTTCGACTGATTTGTTGTGAGAAAAAAATATTGTTTCAGCTAAAAAAACAAGCTAAAAAAACAAATTAAAAGATAAGTGGTGACCGCCGGCCGCGTGTCATGTGATGAAAAGTTATCATGCGTCGTCGTCGTGCTCCACCTAGGCGCGGTAGGCACAGCAGAAGCAGCTAGTCCAGGTCCACCCACCTAACAGCGCCGAAATACTGGAAATAATACCGCTCAATGCAAGACGGTGGATTGAATTGAATAACGAAACAGGCGTGTGTGGGCGGTACGGTGAAGGCCCCGCTTAGATCCCACGGCATATGTATGGAGTATTAAATATAGGTAAAAAAATAATTAATTGCACAGTTTGCCCGTAATTGACGAGACGAATCTTTTAAGCCTAAATAGTCCATAATTGAATAATTTTTGTCAAATACAAACGAAAGTGCTACAGTAACCAAAAACAAAAAAAAAATCGCATCTAAACGGGGCCGAAATAGGATTCCTCCAGCAGCTTCCGTTCCTACCGGCCGGACGTGCACGCGTGGCGGCGAATCGGCGATCGATCAAATCGCGACACCTGATCACGGCGATTCACGGCCCACAGTATCAATACGCACTTCTGATTCCTGAATGAACGAAGAAGGACCAATTCCGCGGTCCGTCGTTGCCTACCCAAATGATGAGAACCGAGAAACTCTCCAAAAAGGTTATCAAAAAAGAAACTCTCCAAACAGGTCGGTGCGCGCGCGCACAACAAAAGGCACGGACGGACGCAACGTCGACCTCAACCACTCGCTCGGCATCGGTCTTCTCATCTTCAGCAAAACAATCGATAGATGCAACTATGCAAGTACTGCAAGGCAACCACACAAATTATATAAAGATTAGAATTAATCAGCAGAGAGTACATACCCTTTTCGGCTCATCGATAACAACGCAAACGGCAAACCGAATCGTAATGCGATCAGAAAGCTCGTCTCTGGATAACCAGCTGGCTGGTGGGTTAGTCTAAACAACTAGCCATTCCATGCAAGATCAGAGGTCATTACTAAATCTGGCCCTGCACATGGGTCCGGCTCGGCTAACCTTGCCGCTGGTCGGCTGACTCACATGCCGGAAATGACAGACTACTCATGACTTGGTAGTCGGAAGGCATAGTAGGTCAGGCGGTCAGGTGGTCAGGCCACAGACCGGACGCGTATCCTTTTCTAAGTTTCTTTTCACGATCGGTTTCCGTTTTTGCACACGGCACTCGGCAATCGGCATGGCACGGCCGGCCGCGCGCGCGAGCACACTGCACACTGAGATGGCACGGCCGGCCGGGCGGGGGGCGAGCGTCGACGAAACGACGACTCGACGAGCTGGATAGGATGGCAATGCAACACGCGCCAAGCAGCGCATCCACACGTCCCCAGGAAAAGTACTCGCTCCGATCCAGGGCGCGGCCCAGGGCGCCCCCGGGTTGCCCACAACCCGAGCACGGCCATTCGAGGACCAAAAGTGTTTTGACGTAGATCACGTTGTTTAGCCATCTCAGTGCATTGCATTTGCATGCTAATGTATAACAGGCATCCACCACACTGACTGACTGACTGACTGACGTATAGTGCAAGAAAAGTATACGCTCCCAGTCACGCTGCGACAGGTAGGTAGTCATATGCAATAAATACATGCTTTGCGTCGTGCACGCTGACTGCTGAGGTAAAATAGAGCGGTCTGGATCTAAAAGTCGACGCACTAGCTAGTAGGCCGGTAGCGCTGCTCCGTTGGTTTGGAGACACGAACGAGTTCGCAGGCGGGAAGCAAGCGCCGCGCGGTGGCGCCAGGTCGCCCTTCCGCTGGCACTGGGCGCTGGCTCCCGAGGCCGCCGACGCCGCCGGGTTCGGGAATTGTCGCTCTCCCGGGAGTCCAACTTGTACGCCCGGGTGAGCCGAATCAATCATGTACTATCACACTAGCCACAGAGACAGCCCCTACACTTTAATTTTCAAATTATACTACTACATATAAACGAGTGTAGCCAACTAGCAGTCCAAATAATCAATGACAAAAAAAACTGTATATATAGTAGTAAACGCATAGACGTGTACTAGTACTATATGCTAGCTAGCTACTGCCCGGAGATACTTTGCTAGTTGAATTTCATTAACGTCGCTGCCACATGCGCTGTTCCGCCTAGACACTTGCATAGCACGGACGATTATCGATTACGTGTGTGCTTGGTGACAGGGGACGACGACTCTGCATGCAGCAGGTTCGTCATCACAGGAAACTGCCCGGACGAAACGCCCGCGGCCGCGAGTCTAATCTAATGATGCAAGTGCTGGTAAATCCATACACGGAGTAGTTCGTGCATGGACACGTGTACTGTCATCTCGCAGACACAGAGCCAGGAACTCAGGTAGGCGTTCGCCAGGCTCCGATCCGTGCTGCGCTTCCAGCACGAGAGACGTGCGAGCGAGGATCGGAGGGGAGGCACCACGTGCAGCGGCACGCGCGGGAGGGAGTGGCGCGGCGGCCTCCGGTCCTGCCCCTAGCCATATATAGCCCCCTAGGGCACAGCACAAGCATGCGTAGTTTTGTGGCTGCGGGTGAAGAGGCGGGCGGGTAGGCGGACGAAAGCGGCACGGCATACGTGCGCAAGGGACGGCGAATCGAACTAGGCCACTCCGTTCCACCCGTCGTCTCCGACTCCGATGGATCCATCCACCGGCTCACCTAATAAACCTGACCGGCTGACCGGCCGGCGCATGCATGCATGCAGCAATACGGATGTGGCGAGGCACGCCAGTATGGGGCAAGTAAACAGCCGATCCCACCCAGCCGAACCTGTACGTATTTGGCGCGCGCCACCACCGTACGTGCATGAGGTCATCGTGCGCCGCGCGTATAGTACGTACTGGCCACACGTATTTTCGTACCACCACCTCGATGCACACGTGTAACGCCACGTTTCGACACGACCTTCTGTACGGTAGCAGAAGGGAGAGCACACGGTGCAATTAAGTATGCACGTAATCCATTCTCTCTCTATTTTTTTTCTCGAATTACAGCACGTATGTAATGCATTCCCTAATTAATCAGCTATTTATAAATACTGTACTGTACAATACGTAACTCCAGTGAAAATAACTTGTTACACCTTTCATATTTAGCATGATCTTTGATGGACACCCTTGTCCACTAATGTATCTTCTAAAATATGTTTCTTAAACAAAATCGTTAAATTGTATAAGAAACCACGTGAAATTGTTGATATTTGTATACCAAACTCTATTCTAAACGACATGTTTTGTGATCAGACGGATGTGCCTCTTTCTTGGTCGACGCTAGGTCTATCTTGCTTATTTTAGCATTCTCCTGGAGGCGTGCGTTAAAGATCGTGGTTCGACCCAAATTTCTGCACATTGGCGTAGTAGTGTGTGCATTTTTAATCGGCATGGCAGACGGAGAGCTTGGAACGTCACGTACGGTACGGGTGCAGGACGGCCGGAACAGGAGGAGTCAAGAACTCAAGATAGACACGAGCACGAGCACTGACACAGAAGTGGCGCTTGGTGAGGTCAGCCGGGCAGGACTCGTTCTCGTAGGGCCTAGGCCCTGCTAGCCTAGCCTCGGAAACGTCGGTACGGGCGCCCGTGTCGCCAGCTCGGCCGCGTTTAGTTTAGGTGGGGGCCCCGGCATACGTGGCTGCGCGGCAGGCCCACCAGAAACGTGGCCGCCTGCGGCTGGGGCCCGCGCGCCCGCTCTCTCTCCCCACCGCACCCAACGGTTATTTTTCTGACCGTTTGAACCTCGGCCGGCCTCCTCGGCTGCCCGCAATCAGCAGGGCTGCAGCCTGCAGGGCCCGGGGGTGAATGAACGTGAACCCCACATGCCCCAAAACTGCGCGAATGCAATGGCCACGACACGGTCCAGCGCTGTCGAACGACGGGAACGAGACCCTGCAACACTCACTCACTCACTCGACCCGAGCCGTCTGATCAATGCGTTGGCCCTTGGCCGGGTGAACAGACGCCATCGTGTGGAGACCCCGTCCGATGCGGGAAACTCTCGCGGAATTCCCGTGGGCGTTCCAGCCGCGCCTCTGCCTCCCGGGGAGGTCGCCGTCCACTTGTCTGTCGCCACCGGCCATGGACCCTGGCGTCCCCACGGTCACACTCTCTCCACTGCCGGTCTGCCGCTGGCTGATGCTGATCTCGACGTCACCACGCCATCACCCGCACCCGCATCTTCCACCCGCGTCTCGCCATCGGCCCAGCCCCCCCTCGTTATAAATTCCTCGCCCCACCACGCCCACCTCCCTGCTCGCTCGCTTCGTTTCCTTCCGTTTCGCTAGCTGCCGCGCACGCCGCACACGCAGCGGTCGAGGAGACGAGGGCGCGGCACTTGACTCGTGCTGGGTTCGGGGGAGGAGCTGGAACCGCGGGCGAGGAGAAGAAGACGGCGGGGAGCAGATCGATGGGGTACGCGCAGACGGTGAAGGCGGCGGCGGCGGCCGCCGCGGCGCTGCTGACGGCCGTGGGCGTGCGGTTCGTGGGCCCCGCGGCGGCGGCGTTCGTGGCGGAGGAGCTGCCGATCGCCCGCGCCGTGGCCGCCACCTGGCTCACACCGCCGTACCTGTACCTCGTCATCAACGCCATCATCATCTCCATCGCCGCCTCGTCGTGCTTCCAGCCGAGCGATGGCGGACTGCCGCCGGCCCCTTTGTATGCCCCCGCCGCCGACGCCATCGGAGGAGGAGTAGCGGGCGAGGAGATGGTGCGGGATGGGATCCAGCCGGCGGTTGCGTTGCAGGTGCCTGCGGCGGTGCCCGTGGTGGCAGTGAAGGCCGCGGAGGTCGCTGCTGTCGAGGAGCCTGTGGTGGAGATCCACACTGTTGCGGTGGCACCGGCTTCGGCGCCGGAAGACGAGGTGGACCAGGACTTTTCGATTTCGAGGTCGACCTGGACGCCGCGTCGGAGGGGCGCGGAGCCGGAGGTGGCCGCGGATGTGGAGACTGAGGTGTCGTCGTTTGCCGACCTCACCAACTCCAGGGAGAAGGCGTTGGTCTCAGCGAGGTTCAGCAGGAAGGCGGCCAAACCAAGCCCCGAAGGTAACAACGTTGGTCACACACTTTTGCAATCCTCAGCACGATTGAAAAGTCTTCGGAAGCTTAAACTTTGGCAATTCTGTTTTCTATAGGAATTGCGCCCTTTTTTTTGTCGAATTCAACGAAGATATAGATACAAATGTTTGTTCGTTTGGTACCAACCGGAATTCTGGGCATTGCAGGTAGCAGGGCTCTGCGGGTAGCGCGACCGCGGAAGGAGGAGACGCTGGAGAGCACGTGGAAGGCCATCACGGAGGGCCGGGGCCCGCCGCTAGCTCGGCACCTCAAGAAGTCCGACACCTGGGACACCCGCCCGGGGCGCCGTCCGTCCGGCGGCGGCAGCAGCGGGGAGGTCGATCCAGCGGCCGTCGCACCGGCGGGGGCGATGCGGAAGGCCGAGACTTTCAACGACGATGGTGGCGCCGGAAGGAGCAAGCCGACTCCCGCGCCGGTGCGGCGGGAGCCGTCGCTGGGGCAGGACGAGCTGAACCGCCGCGTGGAGGCGTTCATCCACAAGTTCAACATGGAGATGCGGCTGCAGCGGCAGGAGTCGCTCAAGCACTACAATGACATGCTTGGCAGGGGCAGCCGTTACTGAAAGACTTGTTTGAAAATAGCTGCGGCTCGCAAGAAGGGTTCTGGTTTTTTTGTTCCGTGATCGTTCTCGATTTTGGTTCTTGGTCTCTGTAAGATATGGTTTTGTCAAGTAACTCGTAAATGGTTTTGTCAAGTAACAAGGGATAGTGATAGGTTTTACACAAGAGAAAGGACAAGTTCGATCGTACTTGGTAGCAGTGACAGGTGCAGAGGTGCTGGTTACTGATGCCCTGACATCCCCCAACATCTTTTTGGGTACTCTCAGTTGCTGCTCATCGCATCCCATTTCGTTGGTTCTTTGCTCATTCTGTGTTGTTCTTGCAATCAGTGCGGACGCGGACCTCCTACTGCCCGGCAAGAGCAGGTTCTGTCCCACAGTCGCCTGCAGTCCTGCACTGGAGGGGGGAGGATTTGGCCATCTGAGTTGACCTGCCGTGCGTGGCCAGACTTGACCTCACACAACGCAATCAGTTCACCAACTAACGTCGCACTTGGGCCGTAATCGCGTCATTCAGCCACCGGCCATGTATTTTGATTTTTGAAGTATACTGGTTTAACCAGTCTGGTTAGGATATTTTCCTCAAGTTTGCGCAAACCGTGGTGGTATCAGTCTACTCTGCTGACCGAAAACACGCGTACCGGCGTGGCGGACTGGCTATGCTCGTTTAGGCTTAACACTTTAGACGCCAATTTTTACAGGCAGCCAGCAAATGGCATCCCTGTCATAAATCATTTTTACATAAACAATGGAGCAAACTCGAAGACAAAGCTCATTCATCCTGAACACACATACGAATGTGGCAATTCCTGCCAACTCCGGGAGAAATATGTGCAGGGTACATAAGCGACTTATGGTTTGCATTCAGCCGAAACGAGCTAGTCTTGCAATACATACATGCATACAGGGGTATGCAAGGCCCCATGCAACACCTACGGGTATCCTGCCCTATGGTATACACGATAAACATTACCACTGGGGTCTGAGGGAAAAAGGAAACCGGCTCTATGGTGTGGGAAGGTAACAGGTAACAGCTACACTGACACCTCACGGCACACGCCACATCTTTCTTAAAAAATGGGTATAGACATTCGGAAGGATAGGTTCGATCGGTTATCTATGTCCACTCACTGGAATGATCAGGCAATCCACACGATCCACTCTCTAACTTGGATTGTCTCGGCTCAACAAACCAGCCGCACCAGATTTCGGTGACTGCTCATCATCCCGATCAGGTTGGATGTTCAGGTCAATATGGTTCTTGACGGGAGAGGATGTCACCTTGTGATCCACGGCCATGTCTTCGGGTCCATCGGCAATTCCATCTGCTTTCCGAGGGGAGCTGGTTGCACTGGCACTGGCTACTGGCGGGATGGACACAGCTTGTGTGACCTTCTCACTGGATTGGCCTGTCTCTTTCTTGCGAGGCGTATCTGTTGTCGCCTTCTTCTCGCGTCGAAGCATGAGCGTCCTGAAGCGGCGGCGAACCGTCATACAAACGTTACAGGTGCATGTCTGCTTGTGCTTTGGACCCTTCCCGCTTGGTGGTTGGATGCAGACGATGCATGAACAACCGGGACGATGACGAGGATGTTTTGTTGTTGGCTGCGAAGGAAGAGCTTCACCTTCGCCAAGAATTGCAAGGTTTGCAAGTGTGTCCAGCCCATCTGAAGCATCAATAGCATCAGATTCCATCCTCAATTTGGGCTTTTTGGCTACAACAAACCATTAAATACAGTTATAGATTATCGTACAGGTAAATGAAACTTCGAACATACTCCGTTCCAAATTGTAAGTCGTTTTGGCTTACTATGTATCTAAACATAATGGTTTGTAGCAAATTGGAACGTAGTAGTAGACATTACACAAACTATCTTACATGTATATCTAGGTATGTAGCAGAAGCTAGTAGACATACCGCTATCTTACATACTAGTAGACATTACACAAACGAAGTAGGCTTTACTACGTATCTAAACATAATGTATATCGAGGTATGTAGCAAAAGCTATGTAAAAGCCGGAACGACTTGCAATTTGGAACGGGGTAGTAGACATCACACAAACTATCTTACATAGAATAATGAAGGGATGTTTATGCAAATTGGGCCTACATTTAAAATGCATGACTCCCACTCCCTCCATTTCTAAATATGTAACCTTTAGGACAAGCTGATTAGTGCATTCTTTGACTAGCTAGCTTGTCCTAAACGCCACATATTACAAATGGAGGAACTACAATGCAAGAAATCCCAATACCGCTACCAACAAAAGGACCCAACAGAACGAAAACAAACATAGCCCATTATGTAATGGGTTGGGCAAGCTCCACCATGCATTTTTCTGAAAACACAAGATTAGCTTGGATTCCTTTTAATGCAGCTAAGTACCTAGCTATAGCATGCACTAGGACTGTGGCATGCCTCGATACAAGTAGCAATGAGCCATCTTTCATGGTCTAAACTTTTTCTTGTGTTACAGCTCTATACAGAGTACAAAGTTCATAGTGGATCGATCCACTTTTTCTGTCTGAAATGCATCTTTGGCATTTTTATTTAGAAAGAGACACTAATGAAAATGCTAATTCTACAGAAGCACATATAAAAACTACAGAGGGCATGTGTACCATACCATGTTTTATAGGAATGAGTTCTGCAAGCTCCTCCATACTTATTTCCTGTGCAGGTTCGCAAGAAGACCTAGAAAAAAAAAAATACAGGTGTTTAACTGAATAACTAAGATGTAGTGATGAGTAAACCAAGCAGTTGCAAAATAACTATTCCATCCGTTCCAAATTATAAGACGTTTTGGCTTTTCTAGATATGTCGTTTTTACTTCGTATCTAGATTCTACACGTAGTGTATACATAACAAAAACTATGTATCTAAAAAGGTCAAAACGGCTTATAATTTGGAATGGAGGGAGAATATTTAGCTGTCTTGACATAACATACAACTAACTGCTCATTTAGATATATGATTGTCACAATTGTGTATGATGTTCTCATGATGGGGGGAAAACACTATTATTTTAAGAAACATGTCCAGTTTTCAGTTATGTTGCCTATTTAGGCCCCGTTCGGCTTAACCCCATATCTGGCTTGTTCGGCTTCTTTTTTTTCAGGACCAGTGTTTTTCTCTCACAACATTTCAGCCAGAACAGTGTTTTTCAGCCAAGATTCAGCAAGCCGATATAGAATTCTTAGGACAGATTAGTGCTCAAAGGAAATTACCCATGTACCCCTATTTATTGAAGATAAACATGACTGCAATCTCAAACTGATATGGCCAAATCTATTGTCCAAGGGGTAAAACATCAAGTTTTTTTTCAACATTTTTTTTAATCCTAGACCATCATTTTTTCTGGGATGGAGGGAGTAATTAGCATATCACCATACATGCATATCTTCTAGAACACCCGAGAAACAAAATTAATACTTTCCACCCAGTGCTAAACACAGTTTAACAGCTGGAAATAGTTCCATACAATCCTAAGCAGCTCAAGTGCTCAATTTCAATAGTGATACTTTAATCCTAGGTTTACTCATTCATAGAAAGCTATCAACATTCTTCAGCATGCACTTTACATACAGACTCGCATAAAAATTTACAAATCCATCGCAGAAAAATGCATCTAACGTTTGGTTCTTGGATGAATCCCTGCCTCGCCTTTGACCTAGCTAGGTGACCGAAGGAAGGTCTTTGGATTCCAGGCAAGTCGTCCTTGGAGTCTACGCCGGCAAGCTTTTTGCTTGCTAAGGTGGGAGAGCGATTTTAGCTCACCCGAGCTGGCAAAGTGAGCTCGCTCGTGCAGGCAAGGCTAGGCAAAACTAGTCTGGGAACTGAACTGATTGATGTAATGTGTTTAGCACTGGGTGCAAAGTAATGTGTCCCTATGCATAAATAATCACATAAAAGAATACTGACTAGGTGCTATCATATGGTTGAAGTAAACAAGAAAAAGGTCACCTTACTACTGCAAGGTACATAGGTGATACTTCAAAACTTACACGAATTCAGCAGCTTATAATCGAATATGTATGTTGAAGTCAAATAACATATCCATGAATTGTATTCTATGGATTAGAGAAAACGTTTGCTGGACAAGAGAGTTCTTGAACATATAGGTGGGATTAATTTTGAAGGAATAAAATATATGTGCACATGCAAGTATAGTTGCATCAAGTCAGTGAAAAGTGTAATGTGGTGTTCTGAACCTCTATCTAGTACATGTGCAACTGGATTATGTAGTACATAGGAGGCTACAGGCATCATATACTTCATAGAACATGTTCAATGATGAAATTCTATGTGATGCCTCTTTTTATATAGCAAACTTCAGAATTCAGATTAAACAATATCAAGTGATTCTTAACATTTTGCTATAGATTTTGATTACACGTACATGGAATAAATTATTATTACAATCAATACAGCATATACATAAAGACCAGATCACCAGACTGGCTTTTGGGTTAAGATTTATTTCCAAGTACACCACTTTGAATGAAATGCTTTGAACAAAAAAAATACTTTGCTGCCATGTGGGACCCATGGATGCAAAGATGATTCATCATGTTTTCATATGCCACAAAAAATAAAATGGGCACAAATTGTCTTAAAGGAACAATGAGAGAAGATCACCTTTCTGGATCCCATTTATTGTCAGAGCAGGTCCATTTGGAGGGCAACAGGGCATCTATTGGGAGTTTCCTCCATTTGGAACAATCCTCACATTGGGCCCATTGATGGGTCGAACTGTTAAAGTGTTGTTAATTTAAATTAGTACCACTGATTCACTTCATAACTCATATCTAGGAAGCATTAACAGCTATTACACATTGAATTTGAACCACTTCTATGTAAAAACACAAACAAATAGAAGATAGCTTGATACGTATGGCGAGGAAAACAAATGGTATTAGCATGAAGATCAACAAAAGCAGTTAACGTTCATCACACCCATTTTAGATTAATAGAAAAGTCACACTTAGAAGTTTTTTAGTTCAAAAAAAATACCCTGATTTATCTGCTGCAAAATAAGTCTTCCTTCCAAGTATCGGTGGCTCCTGAAAAACACAGAATTTCAATACAGAAACATGTGTGCTTTATTCTTCTGTATTAAGCAGTAAGAATAAACAGCAAAAGAAGCCAAGCATGCAAATATTGTCCTTGAGACAGATTCTCATAAACAAGTTTCAATTTCAGAATGCAAATCCGCGTACCCAGTGCAGAGAGCTCCCACTCTGTGCGGGGTCTGGAGAAGGGTGTCAGTGGCAAGCCTTACCCTCGCCTGTGCAATGCGAGGAGACCGCGACTCGAACCCGGGACCTTCCGGCCACAGGCGGTAAGACTCTACCGCTTGCACCAGGCCCGCCCTTCAGAATGCAAATCCACAATAAGTAAAGTGTTGAAAGGATTGTTATACCTCATATTCCTCGAACTCATGACCATCAACAATAACAATGGACGGGGCCTTAGGAGGAGGGCGAAGCAATTCTTGAGCTTCCTCCCATGTTATCTTCAACTCCATTGATTCCTCATTATCCATCCGTAACCTTTTATTCTTTTGGCCAAGATTAGTTGTTTTTCTCTTGACAGAACCTGGGGAAGAACTAGCAGTTCCTGGCCCATCCTTCTGTGTTAATCCATCCTTATCCATTTTCAATGCAGTGGCTTGTTCCACAGGACTAGAACTTTTGGTCTCTGTGTTGACCTTGTTTTGACGGGAAACTGCAGCATTTGGACTGGAATCTGGACCAGAAACTTTACCATTTGCTTCTGAAGTTGCTGGGGCACCATTGGCAGGCTTTGTAATTTGCTCCTGTTAAAATGAGACAATGGACAAGAATTATTTTTAGATTAAAACTTTAACAGCCTGTAGTCAACTAATATAGTTGAAGGGATCAGTTTTTTAAAAATATGTCATTGTAATACAGCATGTATTAGAAATTGAAGGGAAGCTCAAGAATATTGCAGAAAAAATAAATTTAGCAATCAGGAATGTGTAACCACCATTGAGGGGAAAAGAACTGCACAAGAATATTACAGAAACAATAAATTTAGTAATCAGGAATGTATAACCACCATATAGTAGGGTATAAGTTTGCATAGGAAACAATTCAGAACAATCTTTTCTATTACTATCTGTTTCCAATTGACAAAAAAAAATCTACTGGAATCATAGGGGAACTTGAATCTTGAAATTAGAATAGTAGAGATACAGCATACAAACCAATTGCAAAGATTAAACAGGTATGGACAATAAAATAACATTTCATCTGGCATAAGCAAACAACAACAACAACAACAACAACAACAACAACAAAGCCTTTAAGTCCCAAACAAGTTGGGGTAGGCTAGAGTTGAAACCCAGCAAAAGCAATCAAGGTTCAGGCACGTGAATAGCTGTCTTCCAAGCACTCCTATCTAAGGCTAAGTCTTTGGGTATATTCCATCCTTTCAAGTCTCCTTTTATTGCCTCTACCCAAGTCAACTTCGGTCTTCCTCTGCCTCTCTTCACGTTACTATCCTGGCCTAGGATTCCACTATGCACCGGTGCCTCAGGAGGTCTCCGTTGGACATGTCCAAACCATCTCAACCGGTGTTGGACAAGCTTCTCTTCAATTGGTGCTACCCCTAATCTATCACGTATATCATCGTTCCGAACTCGATCCCTTCTTGTATGACCGCAAATCCAACGCAACATACGCATTTCCGCGACGCTTACTGGCATAAGCAAACACTTATAGAATTCGATGCATCTGACTTGTCAGTTCAAAAACAGTATAAGTGTGTGCAATCAATGTGTTAGAGGTTTAATTTTTGAAAGCCCTTTTTATTTTGGAGGAACAATCAGATGTAACTAAGTATTTCAATGTGCATACCTGTTCAGAAGAATTATTAGTTGCCTTCCTGAAGCCCATGATCAATTTCCCTTCTGGATCCATTCGACTGAAGGTTACTACAGAAAAAAAAAATAGCGTAGGGTTAATAAAACTAGAAAAACGTGATAACTACAAGGATAACAATAGAAGTATGGAAAGATAAAGCAAAACATACTTGGAAGAACATAAAGTAAAAGATTATCATTGCAGCAAAAGATCAGTCAGGTAACATATTTATATTTAAGACATGCAGTGTGATGGGAATACATAACTAAAACAAATGTTTATCTCATCGCGTGTACATGAACAATTTAGAAATGTGCCTCTAAAATGGGCAAGCTGAACCCCAAGTAATGGAAGTAAGACATTGTGTTTATGTATGTTTTGCCATACAGACACACTATATACTACCTAGTACCTACTACAGTATCTATTTGTCTAAGAAAAGATATGTACCTGTGTCGCCTGCTTGTAACTGCATTGCCTGAATGCAAGGTGTGACACCCTCCAATACATACATCCTGCTATTGTTATTTGGCCAGAAACGGAATTGGAATATCCATTCTTTACCACTGGCATCCTGAACCTTCAAAGGGAGCCCTTCAGGTTGGGAGATCATAGGGAAGTATGCCTGTCCAAAATGTTCTTTTCCCATTAGGGAACTTTTTTGGGATAAGGCACACAAAAAAAAACGATCTTAAACAAGTGCTGCTTTAATTAGTGTATAATATGATTGTACCCCACGAAAAGAACTCCCAACAGAGTTATCTTAGACAAGTGCTGCTTTCTATAGATACTATGCGATTTAGTCATGTATCGGACCAAATTTAATTCAATAACTATTAACAATTTATGTCATGGCCCAGGATAACAAACAAAGATAAATTTTAGCTGATAGGTTCATAAAACTAAACTTTCAGACATGGCACAAGATAAGTGGCAAACCTATTTTTTTAGAAAAAAAACACACATCGATATACAAACAAACTAGTAGCAAAAGAAGGCAATTTTCCATGCTCAATAACAATACGCCATAGGATAATCACAGGGAATTTTCAAAATAAAAAAGTGGCAATCAAATTAATAACTCACCTCAGCACACTTCTTTGGCAAAACTAAACGACCAATCCGCCCAGCATCACTAGCACTTAACATCTTTTCAAACAAAGGAGTAATAACAGAATTTGAACTGTTTGAAAGTTAAGGGAAAATTCAATAGAATTCAAATAAATAACATATCTATGAAAGTGAGAATTATGACTATAGAAAGTAATATCTTTAAGGAAAATTACTCATTAATGTAAGTAGAATATGTCGGATACTCGCTAGATAAGTGCTGTAGCTCTTGATCTGTTATTCTAGGCCAATAGCGGGGAAGTAACTGTGATCTCGCCTTTGCATCCATTCTGGGTCTTCCATTGCGCAATTGCGCTTGGAATTCATTATATCCAGTTACAGTGTGAGAATAGAATTGTTTCTGCAATGAGGAGGAAGCCATTTGTGCTTGCTGCTGAGTAGGTGCAATTCTGATATGGTCTTTCTGTCCATTCTGTGATGCAAAATTAGAAGCCAGTCCAACTGAAAGGGATGGTGGATCATCCTTTAAATTAGACGGATGATGTGAATCAAGCTTGAAGCCAGCATCTGCACTCGTAGAAGCTTCTGGCATCGCCACTTTCCTGGAAGACAAAGAGTCATTTTCTCCACCATGGTGGCTAGGATCATGAAGATTATTTGGATGTGATCCATCTCTGTGATAGAGGGTATAAGAGTATGCTGGATCCATATTGGTGGGCTGACCGTGTCCATTGGGATCTCTCTCCCTCATAATGTGGTTCATGCCGGCAGGAGTTGTTGGTCTGTCATGCATGTCATCAAATTTCCTTTCCTGGGCATGAATAAAAGTGCGCCCAGGAAGTAACTTTTCACTACCACTAGGCCTATCAAACTCAAAAGCTAGACGCTGCTGCAAGTCTGACTGTACACTGGACATGCTCCACAGATTAGTCTGTCTCCACTGACTTGAAATTTGCCCGGCAGGAGGCCTCCAGCTCTTCACAGGAATGTCTCTTCTGTCAGATACATTTTGAGAACTATGAATAGGGGCGGTCCATACTGGACTTGGTGGTGCCTACAAAGCACAAGCGCCAATGGTGGTCAATCAGGGATCAAAACATGAACTAAATTTGAAGAGAACATATGATTAAACTCCCACTATTCAGTTAATATAATAAATGGAAGCCTCTTCAATATGCAAAATCAACATCCTCAATGTAAATAATTGTCAGCTTCACTAAATAGCATTGGCATGGTCTCAATAAATATGTGACATCCTTGACATATTAACATGACTAAACAAGTTAATTAATGGCACTAGCATGTAGAAGCAGGATATCATCAACATAGTATCCACCTAACTAATGCTGCCAACCAAATAGCAGCATATTTGAAACCTCAAAAACTTAAAAAGCCAGCACGCAACCATGGGTACAAGTGGCTCATGTTGCATGCACTTAACACCCCCATCCCATCGTCCCCAATCCCCAATAATAGTAAATCCTCTTGACAGTTGAAAGACATACCATGGCAGCACGGGTGCTCCGAGCACACTTGGCGCAGTCAACCCCACCAGCGTCACGGAGCTGATACTTGTGGATGGACACGATGCAGCCACAATGTACCCTCTGCTCAATCAGAACACAAACCCCTTGCAATCAGCAGGTACAAAAGCAGAGTGACCACCAGTAGGCATAATCAGCATGCAAGAGAAAACACGTACCCTCCCGCAGGATTCACAGTTCCTCCAGCCGCCCTCTTCGGAATGGAACGTTTCGCAGTATATCCCCTGTTCAAACTGAGAACTGGCCAGAGCAGAGAGCGGAGAGTAGCAGTAAGCCACATGCATGCATGCATCACGAATAAGAGTCGCACGCAAGTCAAAGCACCCAAACAAAGCACACCAACTTTACATAAAACCCCCGCGTATCCCGCGAAATCGCAACGACGTGGCGATCACTCCACGTAGATCCGGTGGGCGCCATAGGCGAATCCGCCCCCGACGGCGCGAGCATCCCCGGCACGATTCGAGCATGCGCGACGGCTCGCCGACGGCGCGATTGAGCGGAGAGGGATGGGGAGAGGGAGAGGGAGAGGAAGGTGGTTAAGGGGGGAACGGCACGTACTAGCATCTCCCGCAGAGGTCGGCGTACACGGAGTAGGGCGGGCCCGAGCGGACTTTCCACCCGCGGCGGCCGAAGGAGTTGGGGTCGGGGTCCTTGCAATAGGAGTTCCAGCAGATCGGGCCCCGGTACAGCGGCGGCTGCGGGCCCAGATTCAAGAGCTGCGCCGGCGTCGGCGGTTGCGGGCCGGAAGCGGGACCCGGCGGCTGCTGCTGCTGCGCCTGCGGCGGCGGCTGCGGCTGTGGCGGCGGCGGTTTTGGCTGGATAGGCGGCAGCTGCACCGAGATGGGGGTCGCGGAGACCACCCTCGCGGGTGCGGCGGTGGGGGGCGGGGGAGGCTGCGCTGGCGGCGCCGGGGACGACATGGTCGGGCGCCACACCAAGCCGGCGGCCGCGCTGTGAGGCGAGCGGGGTTTTGGGAGGGGGGCGTGGGAATCGTGGTGGCGATAGGAATAACCAAGACGACGATGGCAGAGGACGAGACGGGAGACGGAGGAGGTGAGGAGAAGGCTTTTAAAGCGGGCCGCAGGAAAAGCAGCGGCAGTAGTAGTACTACTACCGTCGCTGCTGCTACGTGTACACCGCCTCGCCTAGGTCTCACCACGCCACTGCCAGGACTGTGTATATCTGCACTAGTAATTCGAATCATTTCCCTTTACCTTTTTGTTCCTAAACACCTTTCCTTCATTAAACCTGGTCAGTTTTCTTCTAGGTTTATTATCACACTAACCTAAATCGTCAACGTGACGGCGTTGTCCGTGGAGCAACCGAGAAACCCAACCACTTTATATCCTGTTATTATTATCCACAGCAGCTTGTAGGCGATATGTCTGGGTCGCCTAGCGGCTTTTTCATCTTCCCATACGTCCCGCGAGAATCGTGCATGCATAGAAATAATATTATTATTATCACCTTCGTTAAGTCATCATCAACAAAATAAACGCCGAAATACCACAAATAAAAAGGATTTGTTGACAATGCCCTCTAATAAGACTCGTCAATTATCTGCTCTTCTATGGAGTATTCAATCCCCGCCTGCAAAAGTCAAACGGAAACGGAGGAAAACGTGCTGGATCCACCCATGCACGTTCAATCCCAAGCCATCCCGTCGTCCCGGGCCCCTTGTTCTAACACGGCTGCATGAGGCTGTAAAATAAACTAGCGAAAAGGACAACCGCTGTTGTATAGTCTCAATGCCACATCGAACACCAACGTGATGGCGTATGAAAAATTACATTTTATATTTTAAATTTGTTGGATGCTGATGATCGACGTAGCCCTGGCGAATGAATAAAAATCAACAGTACTAGTACACCACAATGATGCTGTAGAAGAGGACGTACCTGGTTACGTACGCACGCTAGCTTACAACGCAATAATGGAGTTGTTTTACGCCCCCGGCCCCGGGGTCGGGACGAGGCGATCAGGCTCGGACGAGCGGACCAATCGATGCGAGGCAAAGGCGCGGTACCGCCGTACGCGTATACGGCGGGCGAATTTTTTATAATTTAGTTTTTTTTTAAGTTTCTCATAAATAGACCTCTGATGAAAAGAATTTTAAAAATGGACCCTAAGCTCAGCGTCATTCATGCTGACGTCGAGGTAGGCGCCAGCGTCTCTGGCGCCGAGCTCCTGGGGCCCTAGCAGGAAGCTCGGCGCTATAGATCTTGGCGCCGAGCTCGGCGCCAACGTGAATGGCGCCGAGTCTTCAATACTTATTGGGCCCGCGCCTTTCCTCTCTTCTTCTCCCTCTTTCGCCCTAGGATAGCCGAGCTCCGCCGTCGCCGCCGCCCTCACCCTCGCCCGCGCCGAGCCCGCGCCACCACGGCCGCGCGCGCGCCCCGAGGCCGTCCCGCGCCACGCGCCTCGGCATGTAGGAGCGCCGCGCCCCGCGGCTGCGTCGCCCCCCGCGCCGTGCCGTTGCCCGCGGCTGGTTGCCGCGCCGCGCCGCCTCCGTCGCCCTCCGCCGCCGGCCTTGCGAGGCCGTCCAGCGCCGGCGTGCCTCCCGCGCCCGTCGAGCCGGACTCGCCGCGCGGAGCCCCGGGCATCCCACACCCGCCGCGCGTCATCGCTGTCGTCGCCCGTGCCACCGCCGACCCCGCCACCTGCAGCGGCCGGCCGTGCCACCGCCGGTCTAGATCGTCGGCCTGACCCAAGCCTATCGTCCGCTGCGACTCCTTTGATGTCCGCGGAGCAGTCGTTGGAAAGATAAAAATTATGAATATGCAATGTACCTACTTAGTTGAAATTTATTATTTACTAGTTAATGTGATGACTCAGGTAGTGATCTAGTGAGATATATATGTGTAAATAGATAGTAACATAGATACATAGGTTCATAGATATAGTTAGATAGTTACTTAGATATGTAGTTACATATTTAGTTAACTATATATAATCTAACTATTTAGTGAGTACACTGTATATATATACGTAGTTATTATCTTGATTACTTAGTTTGTTGCTAGAAAGTACTTGTTAGGTACTATCTATCGTCTAATTTTGACTAAAGAACATGTGTTTCATTACGTGTTTAAACTAGATGGACAACCTAGTGACCATATATCATGGAGACACCATTGAAAGCGATCGCTATGGATATGTTGAGTTTCTTGATATGCAAAGCGTGCCTATGCTATTCAATGATAGGCCTTCATTTAGTGAGATGGTTGCAAAGGCTCGGAAAGAGCTGCATTGCCTTGGAGATAATGATGTTGTAGTTGATGGTGTACTGCACCTAGGTTCTCCTCCGAACATCTTCAGGCGAATAATCTCAATTGGTTGTGCGGATCAGTGGGAGAACTATGTGAGATCGGCTATGAAGAGCTAGCTGCAATGTTTGAACGTGGTTGTGCGTCGGGTGTTAGTTGATCCCATCCGTCATGGGTTTACCCCAGCAACGGATCATCAGGCACACATCGACCCTCCCGTTCCAAAACCTTACCTACATGTGCAGATTGCACCTACGGTTCTCGATGCTCAATCTACCCCCAATGTGGTATTTGTAGATGGTTGTCAGACTCATGTTTCCATGGCAGATCCTCCTTATGAGATCCCTTCGACACAGAATTATCCGAGTAAGTGTCTTAACCGCATGGTTATTGGGAGCTTACCTCATTCCTTATATCTATTTCTTTCATTCTTTCCTCATTTCTGTACTGATGTTGCAAGAGACATTCCTGAGAATGTGGATGTGCCCCCTATTGTTGTGTAAGTGCACTTTGGAGATGGATTCCATGGCTCCAATAGTGTTGAAATTATGCATGATTCAGAGCCATATGAGATGGCTAGGGCTCTTGATTCTGATGATGATTGCCCTGTTGGAGAGTTGACGGAGAGTGATGTTGAGATGATGAGGCGTATCTTTCCCGGTCGTCGTGATCCTAGAGTTCATGAGTTCAGCGATCTTGCTCATTCCGATCAGGCGTTTGCAGAAAGACGTGATGATGAGCTCCTAGAAGCTCCTCAGGCCGGTCCTAACAAGGTAATTGAGAATGGGAGGGTGTTCAATGACCTCCCTGCTTTGAAGAGATGGTTGTAGGCTTTTGCAGTAATATAAAAGAGGCCTTACAGGGTATTGCATTCATATGCGGAGCGCCGTTACATAGTTGTGTGTGACAAGAAACACTGCCCATGTAGGGTTTGTGCAAGGAAGCAACAGGTAACCAGAAAATGGAAGATCACAAAAGTTGTCGGGCTACATAATTATGATGACCATGAGCTGACACTAAGGCATCGATAGTTGACATCTACCCTCATTGCTAAGCGGTTGATGAAAATTTTGTAGGGAGAACCCAACATAAAGGTGAGGACAATTATCAGGACCGTTGAGGCGTTGTATGGAGGATATGTGATAACTTATGGTAAAGCATGGAGGGCTAAGCAGCGAGCGTGGAAGATGATATATGGGGACTGGGAGGATGGGTATGAGCAGCTGCCAGTTCTTTTCAATGCAATCAAAGCGGTGAATCCAGAAATGCATTATGAGTACATCCCAAAACCTAATGCATGAAAGGATAGGAGACATATATTCTTCCATGCCTTCTGGTGCTTCCCTCAGTGTGTCGAGGCCTTTAGACACTATCGTCCCATCTTCTCCATTGATGGTACGTTCTTGATTGGCAAATACTAGGGCACACTTCTTATAGTCATATCCTGTGACACGAACAACAAGTTACTTCCTTTGGCATTTGCTTTGGTTGAGAAGGAGAACAATGACAGTTGGAGATGGTTCTTGAGGCTTGTCTGGATACACGTGGTTAGGCCTGGCAGGGAGGTTGGTGTCATATCTAATAGGCATCAGGACATACTTAATGTCATGCGAGAGCAGATAGAGGGGTATGCACCTTTACATCATCGTTGGTGTACTCGGCACCTTGCCGAAAATCTACTCTGGAAGGATGGTGTCAAGGGTAACTTTGATTTATTCTAGGAGGCTGCTCGACAGCTTAAGGACAAGTACTTTAAGAAAAAGTTAGAGTAGGTCAGAACCGCATCAAATGCAGAAGGCAGGCAATGGCTCACAGGTTTGATGAGGAATTTGGAGAAATAGATGAGAGCTCACAACGCCGGTGGATGGAGGTACAAGTTTTAGTGTAGCAACATGGCAGAGTCATTCAATAAGTTGCTATTGGGGATACGTGGTATGCCCGTGAATGCAATCGTTCAATTCACCTTCTATAAGCTTGTTGCCTGGTTCAACGATAGACACGCCCATGCATTGAAGTTGCGGAGTGATGGAGAGATATGGGCTCTGAAACCAAAGGCACACCTAGAGAAGGCAAGAGAAAGGGCTGACACACATGAGGTTGTATGCTTTGACCATGCCACAGGGACTTATCAGATTGAGCATAGGGGCGGTACAACGTTCGACGGCGAGGTCTGAGAGTCGATGATACATATGGTTGTCCTTCAAGATTTCAAGTGCACTTGTGGTAAACTAAGGCAGTACCACTTTCTATGTTCTCATTTGGTCGCAGCAGCTAGGCATCGCAACTATAATATCGAGAGGAGGATACCTCACGAGTTCAGTGTCGACACGCTTGTGCACACATGGAGCCCCCGCTTCGTGTCTTTTTGGGACCCTAGAGAGTGGCCTCCATATGATGGGCTGAAATACATTACGGATCCAGCTTACCATTGGAACAAGCGTGGGTCAAGACAGAGGATGAGGCACAGGATGGTTATGGATCAGATGCCTGGAAGAATGAGGCATGGGAGAGGAACTCCATTTGTTACTAACCCCGAGCAGTATGAGTGCGGCAAGTGCGGTAGACTTGGCCACAATTCACGAAGTTGCCATTGGCAGATTAGTGAGGTACGACTATTGGTTTATTTTATTATTTTATATTTATCGTCTTCATTTAATTAATTATGCATGTCTCTTTTTGTGCTTGTATTGGTGTCAATTACTTATACATTTGTAAGTTCATGTTTCATTGTATATTGAAATTCTAATTCATTCACTTTTTTGTAGGATGGAGCAATTCCACCTGCTCGACCTGACATACGAGGCGACCCACCGAGGATATCTCGTAGCGCTGGGGCAGGTAATAATCTATAAGTTTTATTCAAAATTTGGTGAACATACATGTGTTCATGAAGTAACAGGAGACTATGTTTTATTCGATGCAGGACCTTCCGCTCCTTCGTTCTAGAACCCACTATGGGTTCTTGGACATGCGGTACGATGACAGGTACACTCCTTTCCTACAAAGAGCTAGCCTGGATGTCATCTCTTTTTAGGTTCATCGTGGGTTGCCCAAGTTCAACTCAGCGGCCATAACTGCGCTAGTTGACAGGTATTAAACTGAATCATTGCCTCCATTCATGGCCATTTGTTCATGCGATTGACTTTTTGACAATTAATATTGCTTTGTCTTAAATATAGGTGGCGGCCGGAGACTCACAGCTTCCACCTACCTTTCAGGGAGATGACAGTCACTCTCTAAGACTGTCAGAAGATGCTAGGCCTAAGGATTCATAGCAACCCAGTCACCGGGCAGTGCAGGTTAGAGGGCTGGAGAGCATGAGTGGAGGCCTTCCTTAGGCGTGAGCTTGGTGAGCAAGTGGCTCGCACTTCTGGAGTTCCCATCTCCTGGCTATAGGAAGAGTTCGCATAGTACCCCGAGGAGGCAGATGAGGAGATAGTTGGGTACTACTACAGGGAGTGGATCCTACACTTGTTTCCCTATGTTCTCTTCCCTGATGCCACGGGTGATAGTGCGTCCTTGATGTGGATCCATTGCCTCGGTGACTAGGACCAGGCAGGTCACTACAGTTGGGGCTCTGCAGTCTTGTGTTTTCTATACCGACAGCTGTGCGAGGGGTGTCGTTGGTCTTCATCAAACCCATAACTTGGTGGATGTGTGTACCTGTTACAGTTGTGGATATGGGCTCATCTTCTAGTTGGCCATCCTGAGGCTCTAGATCATCGTGAGTGGTTCCAAGATCAGCCTCCAAGATGGCAGCCAACATGGGCATACCTTTGGGTCTAGGCCAGGGTTCCGTATGCGAGGTTAGACCGGGCATACATTGAGTTCACCAACGAGCTAGACACGCTGACGGTGTCTAGTGTAAGTAAATTTTATTTCCCATGCTGGTTTAAAAAGGATTAGTATATCATCTAACATCTTGTTTAGACATGTTGTAGGTAGAGTGGGAGCCGTACGGTGGAGATGATGCACTTCCTTTTCAGCTGAGCAACGTTTGTGGGGCCGACGATGACTTCTATAGGTGAGGTGCCCTCTAATCTACTTCTATACTATTGAGAACCATCTGTCAGATAGGATTGCACGCTAATTTGGAGTAAGACAGCTTTGGCCTACGACTCTGTTCTCGACTGGGGTTGACTTACACAAGTGTTTTGATATTTCAAATGTCTCATGGTGATGGTCCATTTCTATTAATATGGTGACATGTATATGGATTCAAGTAACGATGACATACGTGCAGGTTGGATCGTCAGAGGAACAAGAAGATTTTTAACTAGGAGAGGCACCACCAGTCCTTCATTGAGGAATGGGAGGAGATGCACGACAACAACGAGCCACACATAAACCATGAGTTCAGACGGTACCAAGCTTGGTACCAGCGTGCGACACGGTGCAGGCTGAGGCTACAGTGGACCAAAGCTGACTACGCCGACATCAAGTCCTCCGACGATGAAGACACGGCGTACGACCAGTCAACTCGTGCAGGAAGGCAGGT
Source organism: Miscanthus floridulus (assembly GCF_019320115.1). Classification (NCBI taxonomy): domain Eukaryota; kingdom Viridiplantae; phylum Streptophyta; class Magnoliopsida; order Poales; family Poaceae; genus Miscanthus; species Miscanthus floridulus. The sequence continues at coordinate 131,826,573 of NC_089582.1, read as the reverse complement.
GGAGGCAGGACCGATCTTGGACAGAGTGGTAAGCCAATTGCCTTATTTTTGTACGTTAAGTTGTATAACAATACATTAGGCGTTCTTGGACTGACATTAGGAGTTATCTATTATAGTTAGTGCAACCTTCGAGCCGTATAACCCTTATAATACGTTAGATTTTTGTACAAAAGAAAACAAAACCTATTGCTATCTGTTCAGAAGTATTATTATTGAGAACTTTGTTGCAGGGTAATACACTCAAATGCTCAGTTGAAGAGATCAAACGCGTTCGGACGAGAGTCAATGCCGACTACATACTTGGCTTCCTGGACGTAAGATTAAAAATATTCTTTCAAACATATCATTAATACGTTAGATTCTTTCAGTTGACATAGTTTTGTACAATAGAGGCTGTCACGTCATCTACGTCGTGCGACTGGTCGTTGTGGTTGCAGGACAAACACGATGCAAGACGTGTATGTTCCTTCCACATGCAGAGGAGGCTTGGGTTCCTCTAGTCAAGCAGCTATAGGGGACATGGACGAGGACGAGGAAGATGACGACAACGACAACGTGGACAAGAAGCACGAGGAGCTTGGCCCCTCTCGGCTCCATGACGCTCCCTTGACTCATCCTATACCGCCTCTAGGCACTAGGAGACGCCGTTCGCATGACCCTTACACTCCAGGTACGAGCGCTCTCAGTCACAAGGGTAAGGGCAAGAGTAGGAGGCAGTGAGGGATGTGGTAGTTGTTAGTATGCACTATTATAGATTTTATATTTACTTTTCTATAACTATTTGGGAATGTAAGGACATTGTGGACTATTTGGACTGCGCAGGATATATTATGTTGGTTGTGATATTCGTTGTGGTTGCATTTTGCTCCTTGGATGATTCAATATTTGGAATATATAATGATGTCTCTATTTATAACTATGGATGCTCCTAAAACAAGGGAAACTCTTGTGAATTTTTTCTGTGAAACAATAATCATACTACGCTGCTAAAAAGGCACAAATATAGTACATAGATTAACTATAAATTTATTGTAAAGTGTATAATCCAAACGTATCGTACATATGCTTTATAGATGAATCTTGGGTTACCAAGCAACAGTGAATGATTCTTTGGTTGTTAGATAATAAAAATATACTTTTCAGATACAGGGACAACAGCGATTTATCACATCACTAATATAGTACTGGCATGCAAGGAAGCACAACTCCACTCTATCTCCACCATCCATCTTATTATTGTTTGATCCAAGGGCTTAGGTGAAGAGGCACACGGATCGCTGACATGGCACACTGAGAGGCCTCCATTCCTCTTCTTAACCTATAAATAACCACTCACTCCCTCTCATTCACACACAATAAGAAAGAAGAACACTCCTCAGCATTTTCTTTTGTTGCAGTACCAATGTCTGGAGGGTCATCCAGAGGGAGAGGAAAGAGGAAGGGAACTACCTAGGGGTGGGAGGGTCCTCTTGGTCCCGATTTCTTTGAGGAAGCTCTTTATGAGAGGTTTTCAGTTGAGAGCAAAAGTGATTTCACCAAAGAGGCACCACTAAGAGGATACGATGAAAGGAAAGAAGAGTGGCCAAAATGCATGCATGATGAGGACTGCATAGTGCAGATGTTCACTGAGAGAATAGATGGAGGTCGTCGTTTCTTCAAATGCCCGCGAGCATAGGTAATTGCTGTTACTTTTTGTTTCTTCAATATGTTTCTCTTGAATATAACTTACACGACATACTTATTATAGTCTTCCTTGGTCGAAGGAAACTGTAGGTTCAGTAGGTGGGTCGATCCTCGACCTATTTATCTGCATGTGGAGTACATCTACTACCTATAGGACCATATCTTCGATCTAGAAAGGAAAGTTAGCAGCGGTTACAAGGACGACGGACAAGACGACAACAACAATGGTGCCGATTCATAGGAGGCACTCTACAATGATCCATATTGCACCTACCCTAACCATAACAACAAGGGGCCTCCCCCATCACCCCTGCCACCACCAACAACAACAACGGGAGGCTACTATGGCAAAGGTGCAACACAATTTGCTATGTGGCCACACTACTAGGATGACTTTATCTTTTTCACATACCACATCTATGTGTTTGTTGTTTGGTTTAATTACCTAAGGCATGTTAGGTTTAGTCGAAGGAAACTATGTACCTAGATTCGGTACATGTAGTCACATGCCATTTCATGTGTTTCGTGTGTTGATTTATATAATATCGTACGTCGTTAGGTTTTTTTGCAGCAAGTGTTCACATTTCAATACGTCTGTATCATTAAGCAGAATATTAAGACCATAAATAATGAAAACAACCACATAATGAAAAGTTCAATACTATGCCACATTACACAACATATTAATAATAGAAGTATGTGCCGACAATAGACATAGGGGCAAATGCACTTTCAAATCCTCAGTCTGAAGCATACTGAGTAAGCAACTCATCATCCGAGTACTAGTCCTCTACCACAACCCTGTTGCTGTGGCTAGGCTCACCTACGTTGCTCTAACTTGCCTGTCGCCTGTAGTAAGAGGCCTCCGCTTCATCTGTGGTCGCTGTGGCCTGAGTGAAGAACGCGTCGTCATCCTCCTTCACCAATAAGCCCGCCTCTGCTAGAGCGATGAGCTTGCTCAGTCTGCTAGTGTCGTCCTCAGCCTTCTTTGTCTGCATGCCCGTCTCTGCTAGAGCGATGAGCTTGCTCAGTCTACCAGTGTCGCCCTCAGCCTCCTATGTCTACATGCCCGCCTCTGCTAGAGCAATGAGCTCACTCAGTCTGCCAGTGTCGTCCTCATCCTCGTCCCCCTCATCAGGCAACACAATCGGTGATTGAACGGTGCGACCAGCTCATGATCTATGCTCATCTAACTTCTCCTCATACCTTGCACGAGCCACCTCTACGGCATGTTCCTCGCTGCAACCAATCCATTTATGTATAAAATGCAATCAGTTAGCAACGCGATTATATTACATTTAAAATCAGACAACGAAAAAAAGGCTTTTAAGCACTCTCTGGCACATAATGTAGCAACATGCTCATTCAAGACCTGCATTTGTACTCTTGTCTCCTCTCTTGCCTCATTCCTTGCCCTCTCCTCCTCTAACGTCATCCGCCTCTCCAATCCCCATTTGTTAAGTCCAACATCAATCGGGTTGCAAATACCGCGCTGTCTGGCAAACTCACGTATCTTTTCTTTGTGATGTTTAATGAATAGGTTGACGTAGTCAGGTCCATATCCCCTCTTCCGTGCAATTAGTTGCCTCTTCTATAGTTCATCCAAGAACTTAGCTTGACCATCATAACATTCCCACCTGCATTTTCTAGTGCTCTATTCAAAAGAAATATTATATCATATATGTCTTAGCAAAAGAAATAAAATATGATTCCATGTTTACCACAAAAATAACGAACCTCATCATACTCAATCATATGGCCATAATAATGACCTATTCCAAGCTCCAAAGGGACTACGCCATAGTTAGATTTAACACCACATTTGCATATGATAGGAGGTGCTTTGTAGATTACCCTTTCTTTCTTCTTTTCCTTAACCCTCTGCGGTTCTTTTGGCCATTGGTTCTTAGGACCATACAACCATTCCTTGAAACGACACTTCGCCATTGAAAACACCTAAATAATGAGACATTAGTACATGAACACATATAGCTCAAGATTTGAACACATACACTTTGTACTTACTTCATGCTTGTTTGGACACACAAACTCCAACGTATTCTCAGGGTTTATCACAGCTCGATCTCCGCAATCACACAGAGGATGTTCCTCGAGTCATCTAACTGTGGCTAGGTGCTTCTCCTTAGCCATCAATGGCGGATGGTTAGGGGGGGGGGGGTGAAACCTACTGCTTGAAGTGCTCACGTGGATGTCTCTCTCTAAACCAATCGTCGAAAAGGAGGTACCTAGGATCAAACTTGTCTGCACCATCGATCCACTGAAATAAAAAGCACCTCTCATGGTCCTACACAATGAGATTCCAACAAAATATTAGTAGCATACTTACACAAATAAAGAAAAAGGATAGTGGAAACAATTTCTTACATTAAAATGACTGCATGTATAGAAGCAACGCGCCGCTGTGTCCGGATGTTTCGATTGAAAAATATGGGCCAGGAAACTACAGTCACAGTTAGGGACAGAGAGGTCAGGAGGGATAGGGGCATCTTTGCTACAAGCATCAGGGTATAATTCTCGAGAACGACCACGTTTTTGCCAAAACTCCTCCCAAAACATTTCTTGCATCTAACAAAACGGATGTAATTTAATAAACATAAATCAAAACATCACAAATAAATGTCAATGAGAACCATAACTACAATACAACCAATTTTGTTCTAAGAAACGAAAGCTGTTAACATTAAATCCTAAACCTAGGGTTTCCCATTTGATGCACAACAATGAACCCATAACATAACTACAAGCGCCTAGGTTTGCTAGCCTTTTCCACGCCTTGGCATCATCCAACGGTTGTATAATATATATATTGAGGGATACAATGAAACCCTAAGTGATGACGATTCTTAGGTTGAAAAATCCAACTAATATATACCAAATCGATGTAAAAAACTAGAAGTTGAGCGATGATACCTTGCTCTCGAAGATCTACGGATCAAATCAAGGTTTTCAAGGTCCAATATGCCGATTCGTGAGGTAGGGTGAAGTGGGGAGAGAAAAAACCCGAGAGGGAGGAGAAAGAAGAGGAAGAACGCTCAGGCAGGAAGGTTGGGCCGGGGTTAAATGCTGGGAGCTCGGCGCCAGTCACTATGACGCTGAGTTCGGCGCCATAGATCTTAGCGCCGAGCTCGGCGCCAGAGTGACTGGTGCCGAGCTCCCTGCCAGGGCATCCACCGTTCCTAGGATCTCGGTGCCAGAGACGCTAGCGCCTACCTCGGCGCCAGCATTAATGGCGCCGAGCTAAGGGTCAATTTTCAGAATTCTTTCCGCCAGGGGTCTATTTGTGAGAAACTTTCAAAAAAAGGTCTAAATTGTAAAAAATTCGGGGGGGCATGGGGGGGGGGCAGAGTCGGACAGGATGGCTGGCAACGGCATGGAGGCGCACTGGTGCATGGTGCGCTCACCCGGTGGCGTACCAACCCCCCATTCCCCGCGCGCGGATGAGCTGCTGGCTCGCCGCTCGCGTCACGCCAGCTCGATGCCGTGTCGTGCTGCAGACCTCATCACGACGTGGCCGTCGAGGCCACCTGTCCACACGGCGTCATCGCCTCCCTGTCGTCGTAGCACGACCCGTAGGCGATAGATTGGCGTGACGGTCCTCCTTTATGTTCTTTGCCCATACCAATGTCCCAACGAAACCAAGCATGGTGGTTGTGGGGGTATGACTCTGGATGCCCATGGCAAATCACATGGGTTGTGCCCTCAGGGGCGGCCCAGCCCACAAGACAAAGCTTTGCAGGGCATGACTTTGGTCGGCACCTTCCGCAAGATATCTAGAAGATATCCTAAAGATACTACGAGATCTGTTAGGATATGTATGATCCCAAGATCCCTGTAATTAGTTATTACTTTCTGGTTATCTCTCAGATCTAACCGACCTATAACTCTGCTCCCTAGACTATATAAGGTAGGTAGAGACCCCCTCCAAACACACGTAATATCATACGATAGCTAATACAAACCAATAGACCACAGGAGTAGGGTATTACGTCATACTGATGGCCTAAACCTATCTAACTCGAGTGTCTCTGTTGCCTTCTTGTTCTTGATCTCACGCTCCTCTGCCGATCAATCTACCTTCGTGGGATACCCCTCGGAGGACTGTCGACGATATTCTATCGACAGTTGGCGCGCCAGGTAGGGGCTGTGCGTGTTGTTTCCTTGTTTAACAAGATGGCTTTTTCTACAGGCTCTTCGACCCTTCTACAGCCCGGCCAGATCTTCATAGTCGGATCGATCTCCTGGATCATCAATGCTGATGGAGTCGAAGAGCTCCTCGAGCTATTGTAGATCATTTCTACACCGACCACCCCCACGCCCGCAACTGCAGATCCAATCTTGGAACCACTTCTGAGGTCGCCTTCATCAACGACCCACCCGCTTCCTCGCTACTAGAGGAGGCGGATCAACAATGATGATATGGTCAAATCCATCGATCGGGTCGGCCTAAAGCTCGCTGATTGTCTCTCTATCGCCGAATCGGCCCTGGATACTTTGGTTCAGCACTGATCTCCCTTCGATCTAAGATCTATCGGAGGCTGCTCGGAAAACTCCAAGAGTTGCGGCTCTGCCCTTCAGGCTCACCAACGTCGCCATTACTTACCAAGATGCCCTGAGGGGGAAATTCACCGACCAGGTGGAAGATGTCCATCCACTCATCGACCAGCTCGCCGTTCAGCCTTCGCCAGCCGTCAACATGCTACACATAGGCCGGTGCCCCGGAGCGTCCCTCTAGACCATCCCGGAGGGAAATCCAGGCTCGGAGTCTCAGGGATCTATGGAGACCCTCGCCAAAACCTTCAATGAGCAGCTCATTTCCCACCCTTCTAGGGTGGCGCGATCTTCAACGTCAGCGTCGACAACCCTCCTCGGAATGGCGAAACTGAGGAGGAATGCGTCGCTCATGAGAACCAAAACGTCAACCGCGCACAGTGCCGAGAAAATGAGGCAGCTATCGCACGGGCCAAGGCTACTCAAAATAATCGGCTTGACTCACAAGGAAGGCCACTGTCACTCCACCATGACCCCGATGAAGAATTTCTCTACATTGATGGCCACGACGTCTTCAAGACTCCAAGCGCTAATCTAGTAGTGGCCGCCAATGAGCTTGCCCGCCTCCCACAGACGCCTGAGCTCACCAAGGTCACCGCCATGCTTAAAGCGGCACACTGTCAGGTTAATGACATTCACGAGGATCAGAGACCTTCATGCTCCACGAGCATGATTTGCCGATCAGCTGCACCGACATCCAATCGCCGCCCCAGTCAAAGCTATTTTGCCGACCAATCACTGCCTCTCCAGGGAGGAGCCAGGGGCCATCGCATCGAACACCATCGCCAACACGACCAGGAGGTCGAACAAGACACTCGAGTGCACCGCAGCAACCTCCGGGATGCATGACGATGTATCGAACAACGTCGCTTCGGTCACCATGAAGACAAAGTACGCCGTCGCTAGGAGTATGGAAATCTAGACTCAGCTCTCGAGCAGATCGATGTCGGCAACGCTGCAGCTGACGCCGACCATAACCCCGAAGGGCCCCCAGCGTTTGTGAGGGCGCTCTGAACACTCTAATGGCCTTATGGTTTCAAAATCACTGGGGTCGAGCCCTACGAGGGAAGGATGAATCCAACATAGTGGCTACAGGCTTACGCCACTGCTGTCTGCATCGTCGGAGGAGACACTAGTGTCATGGTGAACTATCTCCCCATCATGTTCACGTCACCCGCCATGAGCTAGTTTACTAGCCTTGCCTTAGACTCCATCGGGTCCTAGGAAGAGCTAAAAAAGTCTTCATCGATAATTATATGACTACGTGTACTCAGCCAGGCACCAAGCATGATCTCAACCACATCAACCAGAAGCTGTTCGAGCTTCTTCACAGCTACATTTGGTGCTTTTTCGAGATAAGGAATTCTATTCCCAACATCACAGAAGCTGATATCATCACCACCTTCACCCGAGGACTCCACCATCGCGAGATTTGCTCCAAGTTCAACAGCAAGCCGCCCACAGGCATTGGCGAGATGATCACAATTGCCAACTAGTACACCGATGCCGAGGAAGCCGAGGTGCATTTCAATGAGGATACGGGCACCCATCGCCAACCTCATCGCTATGACAACTGCCCCGACGACCGACACCACAATGACTGTCGCTTCGATGACCGCAGTTACTATCATGACAGTGGCCATGATCGAACAGAAGGACCCAAGCTTGGCCAAAATCATCGCCACTAGCCAGAACACATTGTCGCCGCCGTTAATCAACCTCACGCCAAGCGCAACTACGACAAGCAGTACCAAAAGATCCTCGATGGCCCGTGCCCTCTACACAAGAACACCAAACACAAGATGAAGAACTGCCTCGGCTTAGCTAAGAAATTTCAGGACAAAAAGCTAGAAGACGACGCCAACGACAGAGCCGGAGACCGTCGACCACCTGGGGGTAACAACAATGCCTTCCAGAACCATGACAAGGTGGTTGCCACCATCTTCAGGGGCCTCGCCACCACCGAAAGTAGAAGAGAACGGAAGCTCACCGCACAGCAGGTGCTCTCCGTCACTATGGAAGATGACACCGCCAACCCTAGCTATCGCCCATGGTTTGAGGTACCCATCACCTTCAGTAGGGCCAACCAGTGGGCGGACATCCCCTACATAGGGCGTTTCCCCCTTGTCCTCGACACAACCGTCCAGAAGGTGCTTTTTAGAAAAGTGCTCATGGAAGGTGGGAGCGCCCTAAATCTCCTCTTTGCCAGAGCCCTAAAGGAGCTGGGCCTTAGGTTATCAGATCTCACACCCTCTGACTCCTCCTTTTAGGGTGTGGTACCTAGTAGGGCCTCCAAACCGCTGGGGGAGATCACCCTACCAATACAATTCGGCACGTCAAGCAACTACCGTGTTGAACACATCAACTTCTACGTCGCTGACTTCAACACCGCCTACCATGCCATACTTGGTCGGCCACCTCTAGCCAAGTTCATGGTTGTACCGCACTACACTTATCTAGTGCTGAACATGCCTTCGCCTGTAGGAGTTCTAGCCCTATGGGCCAACCTCTCCATTGCCTATGCCTGCGAGACAAAGAGTCTTGCTCTCGCCGAAGCCACCGACCTCTCCATCTAGATGGCTAACGTGGTCACCAAAGCCAAGACGTTGCCCACCGACGACATGGAGATCCTAGAGCTAGAGCCTACCTGTTCCTCTGCTAAGTCCAAGGAAATAAAGGAGGTCGGCCTTGGCCTCGATGACCCTTCCAAGACTATGAAGATTGGGGCTCACCTTGACCCCAAATAGGAAGGCGCGCTCGTCTCCTTCCTACGTGCCAATGCCGACATGTTTGCTTAGAAACCTGCAGACATACTAGGGGTACCATGGAAGAAGATTGAGCACTCCTTAAATGTCTCGCCGATCGCCAAACCAATCAAGCAGAAACTCCACCGATTCGCGCCAGACAAGAAGGAGGCCATTAGGGTAGAAATAAAATAGCTCTTAGCTGTCGAATTTATAAAAGAAGTGTATCATCCTGTGTGGTTAGCAAATCATGTTCTTGTTCGAAAAAAGAATAAGGAATGGAGAATGTGCATTGATTACACTGATATTAACAAACACTGCCCTAAAGACCCCTTTGGTTTGCCTCGAATAGACGAGGTTGTAGACTCCACCGCCGGCTGCGAATTGCTCTCCTTCCTTGACTGTTACTCCGGCTATCACCAGATCTCCCTCAAGGAAGAAGACCAGATCAAGACGTCGTTCATCACGCCCTTTGGTGCATACTGCTACACCACCATGTCCTTCGAACTTAAGAACACTGGGGCAACCTATCAAAGGGCCATTTAGATGTGCCTCGATCAATAGATTGGCCGTAACATCGAGGCTTACATCGACTAAGTCTAGGACCGTCGACAATCTTATTGTCGACCTTAAAGAAAAGTTTGTCAACCTAAAAAAGTACCGATGGAAGTTGAACACTTCAAAGTGCATCTTTGGAGTTCCATCCGGTGTACTGCTGGGCTACATTGTCGGCACTCGTGGCATCGAACCCAACTCTGACAAGGTCTTCGCCATCACCAACATGAAACGGCTAACATGCATCAAGGATATACAGAAACTTATAGGCTACATGGCTGCTTTAAGCCGCTTCATATCGTGCCTCGGCGAAAAAGGGACGTCGTTCTTCAAACTCTTTAAGGCCTCTGAGCGCTTTTACTGGTCGGAAGAGGTAGATACAACTTTTGAGCAGCTCAAGGTGTTCCTAACAAAACCTTCGATCATGACGGTGCCATAGACAGATGAAACTCTCCTGATCTACATCGTCGCCGCTTCTTGCGTCATCAGCACAGCCATCGTGGTCGAACGCGAGGAGGCCGAGCATGCCTATAAGGTGCAATGTCTGGTGTACTTCATCCATGAGGTCTTTAATGAGCCCAAAACTCATTATCCTCAGGTCCAAAAGCTGTTATACGCCATCTTGATTACATCGTGTAAGCTCCGCCACTACTTCGAGTATTACAAGGTCGTCGTGGTCTCTGAGTTCCCCCTAGGGGACATCCCTCGTACCAAAGAGGCCAACAAACATATCATCAAGTGGGTTGTTGAGCTCGGCATTGACTCCATTGAATTTAGAAGCAGGCCTATGATCAAGTCTCAGGTGCTCGCTGATTTCGTCGTTGAGTGGACCGAAATTCAAGAGCCCATCGTCGCCACTTGCCCCGAGCACTGGGTGATGTACTTCGATGGCGCCCTTAACATCAATGGTGCTGGTGCGGGCATTCTATTCATTACGCCCACAAAGGATAAGCTCTAATACGTTCTTTGGATACACTTTCTGGCCTCCAACAACGCCGTCGAATATGAAGCATGTCTCCACGGACTACATATAGCCATTGAGCTCGACATCAAACGCCTCATGATATATGGGGACTCCACGTTGGTCATCAACTAGCTTAACAAAGACTGGTCTTGCTCCAGCGAGAAGATGGATGCATATTGCACCGAAGTCAAGAAGCTTGAAGGAAATTTCTACGGCATCGAATACTACCACGTGGTTCGCGACCAAAATCAGCTCGCCGACCATTTATCCAAGTTGGGCTCTTCTTGCGCCACAAGTCCACCGGGGGTCTTCATTTAAGATCTCCTGGTGCTGTCCATTAAGGAAGATAAGGAAGTACAGGAAGTTCCCCCTGCCGAGCAGTTGTACTATCGATACCTTCACACGGTAGCCGATTGGAGGGAACAATTCATCAAGTACCTCACCAGCGCCGAAGTACCCGCCAACAAGACTGAAACTGAACGCCTAATTTGGTGAAGCAAGCATTACGTGCTGGTAGATGGCAACTTGATGAGGAAAAGTACCAAGGAAGGGATACTACAGAAATGCATCACCTAAGAAGAGGGAGTGAAGCTACTTCTCGAAATTCACTCTAGTTCCTATGACAATCACGTGGCCTCGAGAACACTGGTCGGCAAGGCTTTCCAAGCTAGTTTTTACTGGCCCACGGCCATCTCCGATGCAGAAAACCTTGTCCGATGTTGTGAAGGGTGCTAATTTTTCGCCAAGCAAATACACGTGTCGGCACAAGAGCTGCAGACCATTCTAGCTTCCTAGCCCTTTGCATGCTGGGGACTAGACATGATTGACCCTTTTAAGCCAACGCCAGGTGGCTTCTGGTACGTATATGTCGCTATTGATAAGTTCTCCAAGTGGATTGAGTACAAGCCGCTTGTCTCGGCTACTACAAAGAAAGCAGTCGAGCTCTTCGAAGATATCATCTACCGATTCGGTCTCTTGAGCAGCATCATCACCGACCTCAGAACTTCATTTACTGGCCATCACTTTTGGGACTTCTACAAAGACTGTTGCATCTCCGTCAAATATGTCTCCGTTGCTCATCCTAGAGACAATGGCCAGGTCAAACGGGCGAACGGCATGATCCTAGATGCCCTCAAACAGAGACTATATGAGAAAGAAGAAAAGCGCCTGGGCAGATGGCTCAAGGAGCTACCAGCTATAGTCTAGGGATTGCATACTCAAGCTAGTCGCAGCACCGGTGTGTCTCTATACTTCTTGTTCTACGGTTCAGAAGCCATACTACCAGCGGACATTGCCTTCCGAGCACCTAGGGTGGAAAACTTTGATGAAGAGCAGGCCACAGCTGTTTAGATAGAGGACGTCGATAGAGCCGAGGAGGAACGCCTAATCACCTATGTCCGCATAGCCAAGTATCTAGAAGGCTTGCAGAGGTACTACAACCGCAACATCAAAGGTCGTTCATTTGCTGTCGGTGACCTCATTCTCCGTTGAAAACAAAAAACTGAAGGGATGCACAAGCTCTCCTCCCCTTGGGAAGGGCCTTACGTCGTCAAAGAAGTCACCCAACCAGGGTCTTATCGCCTATGTGACTTAGACAAAATCGATGTTCCTAACTCATGGCACATCGAGCACCTTATACGTTTCTATCCTTAAAATGCTCCAGATATGTACTCTCCACTTTATGTTGAATAAAGTTTTGTTCTCCATAAATTGTCTCCAATTTTTCTCCATTGTGGTTTAACCCCCATTTAAGATTGCCGAGCACTATGCTACTTCATAATGTACTCCAATACGAAATAGACATAACTGTGCCGACCACGATTCTCCAACTCTCCAACGTTAGCGCCGAACGGTTTCCTCCAATATCGCCGAACGATTTCTCCAAATCGCCGATACATTTTCGCCAAAAATCACCAAATAAGTCTTCTCCAAATCGCCGAACACTTTGCTCCAACTCTCCAAGATATTTCGCCGATCAGTAAACAACATACTTTCTTTTCTATTCTCTTCGGAGAAGATCCAGTCTTCGGTCACTCCCTACATGTGCCACAAGCTCCGCGCTCTACGTTATGGGTGGTCGGTTGTGGTTCCTTGGTCACGCCTATTCATCCTACACGTCCATGGGCTCCACGCTCGATGTTATGGACTATGAGCTAGCCAAGGCTAAGAGTTCAGTACAGAGCTAATTGCTCGGTCGCCGCTTATACTATCTATATCTCCAAATTATTTCGACAATCACCGAGCATCACATGTTTTGCTCTATTCTCTATGGAGAAAACCTAGTCTCCAATCTCTCCCTACATGTGCTACGGGCTCCGCGCTCTACGTTACGGGTGGTCGGCTGTGGCTCCTTGGTCACGCCTATTCCTCCTACACGTGCATGGGCTCTGTGCTCGACGTTATGGATTATGGGCTAGCTGAGGCCATAGGGGTCAGTATCGAACTAACTGCTCGAACTCTACTTATACTCCACATAAATACATCATGGTCAACACTACAAGGATTTTTTCTACCAAAAATACAAGCAAACTACATATACATGCACCTCGCAACATTCCTCACATACATAAATGTTTTTGCACTTTTGGGCATTCTAACTACACTGTCAGGATATTACAGATGACGGTCTCTAAGCAGATCACTGAGCTCCGCCATCACCGTCAGTCTCACCGAACAGGTCTATGTTGCCGGCCAGTTTCTTCGTAGAGTCTTCTACCTGATCCTCTAGCTACTAGGTCTCCACATCGCTCAGTCCTTTGGTGAACCCACCCCCAATCGCCTAAAGGTCGATAGCCAGGTAATGGGATCAAACCACTGCAAGGACGTGAGTAGCGATGGACAATACAACATCGTAGTTGAAGCTTTTGAAGTTCTCCCATGCTGTCTTGCACCTCTAGATGATGGTGTTCGAATGTTGCCGCCTGCCATCGAGCTGAATACCCGTTTCTACGTCGACGTAGTCAAGCACCGGTTTAATTGTGGCAACTACAGCATCGAAGTTATCCCTTTGGGTCCTAGCCTCCTACACTAGCACATCAAACTATGCCTTGGCTTTATGATGGTAGCCTACAAGCATTACAATGTTCCATCATACAAGGAAACTACTTCAAAAGTAATTCCGACCAGGAGGTATTCACCTTTTAGTTCCTCAACCAGTTTGTCTGCTCGCTCAAACTCCTTCGTCTTCTCCTGACGAAGTTGTTCGATGGCTTGGCGCAGTTGGTCGAGCTCCACATCTTGCTCTACAAGCGCAACAGTTACCACTAGAAATATGTTTGTTCATCAATACCAAGTGCATTCGCTAATATAATCTACCTACCTTTTGCTCGCATACACTTCTGAGCTCTTCGGATTTCTATTCCAACTGCTCAGAGACGCTCCTTAGTTCTTTGGAGACAACAGCCAGCTACTTAGACTGGCTTTGCATCTGTGCGGACTGGCTCCATAGCTGCTCGGACGCAGCCGCCAACCGCTCAGATAGGACCCCCTTCTGGTATTCTAGGTCCCACGTGTTGGACTCTGCAAGGTCTCGTTCACGCCGAGCCCTCTGGATGTTTCTCTCTAAGACGTTCACCGCCTCTTTGAGTTTTTTGTTCTCCTCGGTGAGGGGCTCCATCCTCTTTATCAGCTGGTGGCGCTGCTCGATAGTCCATGTTATCTCCTACAAATGCATAATGACAATGTCAAAATGCGGTTACAAAAGTCAAAGAGGAGCATTTCAGACGCAGTACTAACCTTGATTTGCTTCATCACCCTAGTAAGGGCGGTTTCTAGTCTCTTAAACTCCCTAGTGGTGTCCTCCTCTTTGACAATTACTATGTCATCGTCGCGCTTTCAGAGGATTCAGACAGCTTGGGGTCGAGGCTCCTCACGCTCGATCTCCTCCACCTCATCCTCCTCTACTACTGCCAGAGGCACCACCTAGGGACTCAGTGGCCGGATAGCAGGTCCGACCATTCCCTCCGATGCCTTGGGGAGCGCCATCTGCTGCTTCAGCACCGCAAGATTCTTCGCCCTAGATTCCGGTGCATGATGCTGGTAACTACAGCTTCTACTCTAGAGGGCCCTAGCGGTGCCAGCAATTGTCGAGGGCGCTGTCACCGACTCATTCACTGTCGACGACAACTGTTCACCGCCGTCAAGTCCGCCAACGGGGGCAATTGGCTCCCCCGCGTGCTGATGAGTACCCGGGAACTCTAGGATGGGATCCACTGGCATTCCGTCTGTCCCGAAGCCAGCCTTCAGCTGCTCGTCAGTTTGGATGGGTGGGATTGGATCCGTCGTATGGCTTGCTCTGCATCAAGTCAGCTTGTCAGTCACCACAAAAGTTAAGAAACTCTAGCAAAGAAAATCCAATACAAGAATACTTATGGTTTGGTCTGCCGGCTCAATTTCTTGAACCGGCGGTGCCTGCCCGAGCCCCAGGTGTAGCCATGGGGTCGACTCCCGTGCTCTGTGGGGGAGGTCTCGGCTCCTCTGTAGTCAACCTCTTTTTCTGTCTGCTGCTCTGGGGCCCTCTCCACCTGCTGCTCCGGGTTTGCCTCCGCCTGTTGCTCGGGGACTTCCATCGCTTGCCCTGTAGGGACTCCCATTGTCTGCTGTACGAGAACTTCCCTCATCCGCTGCTCAGGGACTTCCCTCATCTATAGATCAGGGACTTCTTTGTCTCCCCTTGATTGACTCCCCATGAGAGTGCTACGCGGAGGCTCCTTCGTGCTCGGTGGAGGATCCATCGAAACTTCATCGTCATCCGACCAGTCGAACACAGCGGTCCTCCACATTTGACTGGTCTGATCATCGCAAAGCGAGATGCCGCCCGGTTTGATGGAAGCAGAACCCGCCGTCTTCCTCCTCTTCTGGGCCGGCTCATCTGCCGCTTCCCTCTTCCCCTGGGCTTTCTCTAACACCGGGGGAGAACTCTCCGTCCGACCAACATCCGTGCCTCCGGAGTCCGAATGAGATACCGATGGCACTTCCTTCAGGTTGAGTTGGTGGTTGTGCATCCATAGTGGGTGGCCAATTACCCTTCGGCACACTTGAAAAGTACACCGCCCTATCCTATGAATGAATCTTTGCATAGGTAAATCAGTCTGCTGCTCAGCAATGAAGAAGGATAAAATGCATCAGGAATACACAACTGAGATATTTACCTGAGGAGGCAGATTTTTGTAGTCGAAGGGCCTCGTATACCCTGACATGTTGAAAGAGGAAAATAAAGCAAATAGTTCTGTAACCCGCTCTTCACAAATGTTCCTCGATAGCATCTCCGGCCTCTCTCAGGTACTGTCGGTTTCCCCCTTAAACTCGAAGGCTGGATGCGCTCTCTCCTTATAAGGCTGCACACGGCATACTATAAAGCTTGCTGCTACCAATCTGTTGTTGGTTCTCACGCCCTTTATCAAGGCAAGAAGCTCCTTCACTTGCTCCATGTCAGCGCTGTTCGGTGTTTTTGACCAGCTCCTCTGGTTCTCTAGGACGTGGTCGACGTCACAGCGGACGACTTGGGTGGCTCTATTTCTTGTAGAATCACCTGGCGTTCCACCCCTTCAAAGATGTGTTCAGTGGCACAGTAAGGTACTCGCCCGCCATCCCATCACGCAGCTGAAGATACACCTCGCCTGACCACTTTGGAACCACCGCTGCCTCTCTTTTTCAGCCAGAACAAGTAACGGAAGAGATTGAAATGGGGGAGGATTCCGAGATATGCCTCACAGAATTGGATGAAGATTGAGATGTGCAGAATGGTATTGGGATGGAGGTTGCACAGACTAACCACCCAAAACTCCAATAGATCCCTCTAGAACGGGTGAACAGGAAATCCCAACCCACGCCAGAAATAATCCTTGAATGCCACCACTTCATCGGTATGCGGGGTTGGGAAGGACTCACCGAGGGCCAGCCGCCATCCAGTGGTAGCACTGGTTAGGAAGAACGCCAACCTCCACCAATCTGTTCAGCTCCGCCTCTCCCTGTTCGCGACGGCACCCACTCTTTGTCTCGCCGAGGCACCGGTGCTCGCCTTCTTAGGGCTTGTTTTCTTTGATTTGGCAGCTCCCTTCTTCGGCACCATCTCTCCGATATGATTGGAGTTTGACGGAGGAAGCAAATGTGGAAGCGAATCTAGAAACGCGAGGATTGAGGATGAGGATAGGGTGGCAGAGTGGCAAAGGTATGAATGCAGGATATGTTATAAAGCACTTTTCCCTACCCTCTCGCGTTCGAGGGTTTTTGGAAAAACCGTGCCCGCAGTTTGCGCCCTTCCGAATTCTCCGACGTGAATTAATGGGTCACAGCCTAGGCTTTCACATAACTGCAGCCCATGTTGCTCATTTCTCGCCGCCGTTGGTTATTACTCACCGAATAATCGCCGACTTCTTCACCATTTATTGAGGACTCAGTAACGATTGCTATACAACCATTACTCCGGTCTTTTTTCCATGGTGGAGTTTTTCAGATATCTCCGTACATGACTAAGGGACTGGTTGCCTGCTCGGTCGGTCTTTTTAATATTTTTCTGTTTCTGACCCTGGCACCACATGACTACGTCACCTACTGTCAGGCTCGGGGACTAAGTAGGACACACTTCATCTTGCGGTGAATGTGCTCTCTCTCATTTTAGGATTGTGCTCGAGGACTGGCTGCCTGCTCAGCTGGTCTTTTGCTATTTTTCTACCTTAGACCCTGGCACCATATGACTACGTCATCTACTGTCAGGCTCGGGGACTAAGTGAGTACACTTTACCTCGCGGTGAATGTGCTTGCTTTATTCTAGAAGACTCCGCACCTCTCGATTCTGAGGAAGACTATCTCCCTTCCTCGTGGTCGGACTCTAAGTGAGCACACTTCATCCACTACGAAGAAATTTTTTATTCTGAACTTGAGCTTCTTACATCCTTATGGCAAGTCGTGCTTGAGTTATGCTGCTCGGCTACGATTCGTGCTGCTCGGAAACAGTACACGCTGTTTGGCAACCGTTCACAACTGCTCGGCAACTCATCACGGTGGTCGGACCATGAGTTTGACTGCTCGGCTTTGTTCGCACCTGCTCGGACAAGCTCAAGACGGCGTCGCACAACGAGTACAAGGCGATCGGGGACTAGCTGTAGGGGTATGACCCCGGATACCCATGACAGACCACATGGGCTGCGCCCTCAGGGGCGGCCCAGCCCACAAGACGAAGCCTTACGGGGCACGACTCTGGTCGGCGCCTTCCGCAAGACATCTGGAAGATATCCCAAAGATACTACGAGATCTGTTAGGATATGTATGATCCCAAGATTCCTGTAATCAGTTATTACTTTTCGGTTATCTCTCAGATCTAAGCGACTTGTAACTCTGCTCCCCGGACTATATAAGACGAGCAGGGACCCTCTCCAAACATACGCAATATCATACGATAGCTAATACAAACCAACAGATCATAGGAGTAGGGAATTACGTCATACTGACGGTCTGAACCTGTCCTACGTGACCTCACTTCCACCGTGATGTCAATTCCACAGAATAAGATCACCAACGTCAAGACGAAGCCGCCAAACACGTTTGTCAGACCTAATAAAGGTACTTGAAAACGGACCGACCACCATTGAAGACTTGGATCTTCTGCATGTTCAACAGCACACTGAGCAACTGGTGTAAACCACCAAACGCCGAGCTGTTACGCCCAACGAATGCCGCCTCCGCCTTGGTAGCTGAACATCGAACAGGGGTAACCCACACGGGAAAACTGCCGGCCTTGGCGATCAAGACTTCGACGACGCGCCTACGCCATCGCCGCCGGCCCGAGAAACCAGGCAGGTCTTCTAACCTCGTGTGTCTCTGTTGCCTTCTGTTCTTATCTCACGCTCCTCTGTCGGTCAATTTATCTTCGTGAGATATCTTTTCAAAGGACTGCCGACGATATTCCGTCGTCAGTGGTGGTTAGCGACGAAGCCCTTGTTTATTTCCTTCCGCGTTCCGCCTGCGGCATCGTCCGCTCGAACTAGCTAGTGGTGGGACCGCGCGCGGGGTTAGTGAACGAAACTACGTGTCGTGCTAATGCTTTGAGGTCGATGACGATGAGTGAGAGCCCGGGCCTGGCCGGGGACGTCGCGATCGTGGCCGCAAGGCGCACAGGATCGACGCGCCGGGCGTACGCGCGCGTCTAGAAGCACGCACGAAGAGGGTTAGTTGGCGATCGAGGAAGAGTGTGCACCACCTGTCCGAGGGCGCGCACGCCGCAGCTAGATGCGGGCATGCGGCCGGCCGTCGGCCGATGGATTTGACGGATAGATCCATGGTGCGCGCGCGCGTCCAGATCGATCCAACGGCGTACCCTGTACGTGAGCAGTTACGCCTCACCGTGCCAATTCCCCTTGTGGGGACGAGAATGCGATTGGACGGTCCATACGGACGTACGTGTGCGTGGCTAGATAGATGACAATACAACGCCAGATCCAGGCCAGGTCCTTTTCCGTAGTGGTTGATTATTCATCCTCTGAGGCTTGGCGTGGCTTCTATTTCTATTTTGTGGAACACATACGTGGTTTTCGAGAGTCCAGCGACTGACACCATGCTCAGAATGTTGGAATTTAGGGCTACTGTAGCACCTTCGTTTTTATTTAGTAATTAGTGTTCAAACATGGATTAATTAGGCTCAAAACGTTCGTCTCGCAATTTCCTACCAAACTGTGCAATTAGTTTTTTTTTCATCTACATTTAATGCTCCATGCACAGGCCGTAAACATTCGATGTGACAGGTACTGTAGCACTTTTTTGAAAGTTAGGATCCAACTAAACAAGGGCCGAGTTTGTTTGGCTTATAACACCTTGATTCTTCCACAAAATTGAATCTGACATGTGGGTGAAGTAGTACAAAGAGATCACAAGGCTCGGTAAGTTAGGGCAATTTCAATGGTGCATTGATAATGGTTTCTATCCTTATTAAATGACTTGCCATGTAGGTAAAATGTTGACATGACAACGTAATTAATGAAGAAAGAGAGAAAAATCATAGAAATGGTTTCTTCATGAAGAAACCAGATCTACTCTTGATCCAATGCACCAAGAAACCATGAAATCGCCATTGGGGAGAAACCACCAGTTTCTAGAGAGCTCGTGTCGCACTTCCATTGAAGGAAAAGATAGAGTTGGGAGAGAGAAAGAGAAAATAGTTATTACTCAGAGAAACCATGGGTTAAAAAACAGTATTTTTTTGGTGCGGTATCCTATATTATAGAAACTACTAGTTTCTTTCATTGGGACTGCCCTTAGCGATCGATTTCCATGCCAGGAAGGGAGGTAAAGCGACGAGAGGGCGAATACGATGCAACATTAATAGGCGGGAGATAAAAAAACTAAGAACGATTAACCCGACGCTAACTATCTTATTGGTTTGTGTACTAAAGATGAATACAACATCTAAAAACAACGGAGGAAGTGTTTATACATGCGTCAATAAATCTTTGTCACTCCATAAACAAGATTAAATTAAAAGAGCACCTATCCCACGTAAAACTATCCAAAGCGGTCATTTGCATCAAAGCATATCAATTTTGTGAGAGATAGCTTGATTAAAAAAATATCCAAAGCGATCATTTGCATTGAAGTATATCGATGTCGCAAGAGATATCTTGATTCGAGTGTTATGCATGAGAGCAAATGAGCTACACAGAGAAATAGATGTTCTACTGTTCTAGTATCATAGATGACAAGACAACATGAGATCCATGTCCTTTCCGCGTAGGTTGGTTTTATCAGATGCGGTTTTCATTTTGTGAGTCGTGTGGTTTTTGAGAGGCCTACCAATGGAAATGCACCCCTTATCTTTTAAGTCATATAGGTTTGTGTAGAAGTTATAGATAGCACTTGATAGCTAGTGCTTCAATGTATCCTGTCTTCTGAAGTATTGGAGTTAATACCATTTATATCTATTGTTTTGGCTATGAAAGTTATAAGTGTAGAAAGACTATATATACACACCAACCTTGGAAATCTTGCATCATTCATTAGTAATTGAAGTTGTTTATTGAGTTATTATTTGGAGTGAACGTACGACACACATCCTAATGTGAACTATCTAAAGTGATTGGTTCAATAGAAACATATCTGTTGTAGAATAGGTGGGTTTCAGGCATTCTATGTAAAGTAGAGGTATTCCAAATAAATTATGGACAAAGTATAACATCCACTCTTAAAATATGAAATAACATTGATTTTCATGCTTTTTTATGCGAGCATGTAATGCTCCCCTATAGGTGTTGTTTTGCTTCTGTGTGTTTCCAAAGTGTACCACACATGGTTTTGTTCAGCAAGACAAACAACTGAAATGGTCAATAATATTTATGTGATGTCAAAAAATATATAACTGAAAACATAGATTTTATTTAGGAAGGTATCAATAGTGCTTAGCATACAAAAACAGTGATTTTTCATTTATATCGACCGGTTTTTACATGGGGTAAAATAGGATTTTGAGAGATCGTATTTGCATGAAGCAAATATATGCATGTATTTATAGCTAAAACAGCTTGTCGGGACTCTTAACTGAATAGAGGAGCCTCCTTTGCAATACTAAGACCCCGTTTGGCAGGGCTTCACTTTACTAGTGAAGCCATTTTTTTTTTTGCTTCAGCTCCACGAACAGTTCCACCGGTGGAGCTGAAGCGGTTTTAGTAAACCGTTTGACAAAATGGCTTCCCTGTGAGAGTATGTTTTTAGGGGCATTGAGGAGGAGCCAGGAGAAGTCACTTTTTTTGGCTCCATCCCACCCCAAATCACTGTGAGAGCATGTTTTTAGGGGCTTCACAAGTGAAGCTATTTTACTTTACCCCATTTGGTAGAAAACGGCTCCAAACGGCTCCTGAAGCCGGTAGAGAAACCCTGTCAAACGGGACCTAAATACTACAAATCCCCGTGACACAAAATCCATTATTGAGAATTTTTATATACTATCATGAGTACTATTTTTTTGCGACGACAAAAGAATTATATTAGATAATAGCTGAGTACATCGACACATTACAAGCACTCTGGAATACACTGTATATATTTAGAAACTAATTTTCATCTAAATTGTACCCAAACTGTGAACAAGGTAATAAATAGCGTATAACGGGTTGGTAGCGGATTGACGTCGATTGCGGATAACGGGCGATATTGCGGATAATAAGTTCAATAGCGGCACTTGATAATCTCACATAATTTTAAATACATATATCATAAATAATGAGTATAAATAGATATTTAATTGCACTCAAAGACCTGATGTCTCACATATTTTAATTAATAAAACAAACATAGGTGTTCCACGCATTAAATCATCATATTAAGAGTTTGCAAAGAAACATAAAATTTGCTCCACGCTAAAAGGTCCTAATGGCTAGAGGAGGGGTGAATAGCCTATTAAAAATTTCTACAACAACACTTAGCAAACCGGTTAGATAATTATGAGGCGAAGCAAGTGTTGCGCTAGCCTACTAAAAATACAAGCCACCTACCACAATTATAGTTTATATAGTTTCTAACTATACAATGGCTATGTCACTATACTAAGTTAGTGTGCTCTCAAAGGCTAACTAAAGAGCCACACTGACCAAACTAACAAGCTCTTACAGCTAGCTACGCTAAAGAGCTTGATAACTAGTTTGAGCGAGCAAGATGGTTATACCGTCGAATCGAGGAATGAACCAATCAATCACAAGAATGAATACCAATGAAGACCAATCACCTCAGAATCAAATGATGACACAATGATTTTTTACCGAGGTTCACTTCCTTGCTGGCAAGCTAGTCCTCGTTGTGGCGATTCACTCACTTAGAGGTTCACGCGCTAATTGACATCACACGCCAAACCCTCAATAGGGTGCCGCACAACTATCACAAGATGAGGGTCACATAAGCTATGAGCAATTCACTAGAGTACCTTTTGGCTCTCCACCGGGGAAAGGTCAAGAACCCCTCACAATCACCACGATCAGAGACAAAGACAATCACCAACCTCCGCTCGACGATCATCGCTGCTCCAAGCCATCTAGGTGGCGGCAACCACCAAGAGTAACAAGCGAATCCCATAGTGAAACACTAACACCAAGTGTCTCTAGATATGGACACTCAAGCAATGCACTTGGATTCACTCACAATCTCACAAAGATGTTGAATCTATGATGAAGATGAGTGGGAGGGCTTTGACTAAGCTCACAAGGCTACTATGTCAATGCAAATGGCCAAGAGAGTGAGCTTAAGCCGGCCACAGGGCTTAAATAGAAGCCCCCATAAAATAGAGCCGTTGTACCATTTCACTGGGCACAACACAGGGTGACCGGACGCTCCGGTCAGATCGATCGGACACTGGACCCCAGCGTCCGATCGCCCGATGCTTACCACACGTCATCAGCTTCAAACACTGATCGCCTGATCTCAACGGTCATCAGTAAGCCTCCACTCGCGACCGGACGCGTCCGATCAAGCCCGACCGAACTCACCCAGCATCCGATCACTCACTGTCTTCTCTGTGCACTGCCATGTCAGTAGGACCGGACTGCACTCAGCCAGCGTCCGGTCACAAAGTGATGCAGCATCCGGTCACTCTATAAAATCTTGTCTTTTCTGTATAGGGTGCCGGTGGCACCGTCGGACTGTCCGCACTCTATGAGCGGACACTCTGCCAATGAAGTTTCTTACCATTGCTCAAATGTGCCAACCACCAAGTGTATCACCTTGTGCACATGTGTGTTAGCATATTTTCACAAACATTTTTAAGGGTGTTAGCACTCCACTAGATCCTAAATGCATATGCAATGAGTTAGAGCATCTAGTGGCACTTTGATAACCGTATTTTGATATGAGTTTCACCCTCTCTTAATAGTACGGCTATCGATCCTAAATATGATCACATCTCACTAAGTGTCTCGATCACCAAAACAAAAATAGCTCCTACCACTTATACCTTTGCCTTGAGCCTTTTATTTTTTTCTTTCTTCTTTTCAAGTCCAAGCACTTGATCATCACCATGGCATCACCATCATTATGTCATGATCTTCATTTGCTTCACCACTTGGAATGTGCTACCTATCTCATGATCACTTGATAAACTAGGTTAGCACTTAGGGTTTCATCAATTCACCAAAACCAAACTAGAGCTTTCACACGCTACTGCGGCCTGCTACGTGCAATTGCGGCCCGCAATATCGCTTGCTATTCAGAATTGCGGCCGCAAAGTTCCAGACTACAAAATTTAGAGCGCTACCTCGTAGCGATAGCGGCAATGGGACGCTACCGCTATTGTGGCCGCTACCACCGCTATTTATTACCTTGACGGTGAATAGCTCCAAATCTCAAAACCAAACCTATTATTTGACGCCTCGTATGGATAACCGCATAGGCAAACACTCGACAACAGGCCTGAGAAATAGATGCCCATCGAACGACGGCCAACATCCCTACAGGAGGAGTTGAGAAACTTCTTTTCTTGTGTCATCCTTCTTCTTTTTTGCCACCAAAAAATGAGGAAGACCGGTCTGAAACTTATTCTCCCTAATCCTTCATCATGGCTAGATCTAATATCAACAAAACAGAGAAGAGATCGGAGAATTTTATCTCCACCTTGATGTCGTCGTCCGAGAAGAAAAGTCTCCATATCGTCATGTTGGTGAAGTTGCTAACTGTCGTAGCTGTCGTCCTCATCTTCAATAGAGCCGTCATGGAGAAAACGATTCCACCCTGCCCCCTCGCCATCGTCGGAGAGGAGGAGGAGAAGATAAATCCCTCATACCAAAAAATTTGGTATGAAGAGACACTAACCCTAATTAAGGACTCGATCTACTAGAAAACTTATAAAAATGATGAATTCCCACTCCCTCCAGCTTTCGGTGAGATGCCGGAGGGAAAGGGAGGGGGACTAGCGGTGGTGGACGGCGGCACTTAGGGCTACTCTCATGTGAGGGAGACTGAGAAGACGTACTTCGTATTGGAATAGCCTGTCATGAGTACTAATTAATGTATTACTTAAAGAACTAGCAAGAAACTACTCAGGGCATGTACAACGGGTCCCTTCACCTCGTCCCTTCAGCGCAGTTTTTATAGAAAACACCCTATGAGAGCGTAGAGACGGAGCCGGCGTCGCCTCGCGAGGCGACAGGAACGTCCCGTGCTCCGAGGACAAAAAGATGGCTCCAGCAGCGATGTACGGGCCACCTCCTCGACTCGTTGTTGCACGGATCCCGGGCGCTCACGTGCACAGGTGTGATTTACGCGCGCGTGGGAAGGTGCTCTCGCGCCCAAATCTTCTCCATATGTACCTAGTGAAGGTGAAGCATTGCCAGGTCCTTTCTTCTTCCTCGCCGTTCACCGCCAACCTTCGGCGACCACTATGTTGAGCGCATCGGCTAGGAAGAGCAAGCTAGTTGGCGCAAGTAAGAAGAGCAAGGGCGCCTCGGCTGCTGCTACGGTGACGGTCACGGCCCCAACGCACACATCCGGTCATGGAAGTGGCTCGATGGCAGCGGCCCGCAACCTCGGTCGTGGTGGCGGCTCGGCCTCAGGCGCAGATTCTGTGGGCCGAACCCTAGGTCGTGGAAGCAGATCAGTGTCGGCAGCAGTGGCGTCCCGCCCTATCTTTGGTGGTCTCGGGTACAACGTAGCAATGGCTCCATCCTCCATTGATGGATCTGGCGGAGCTGCCTTCCTCGGCCCTGGCGACAGCTCCATCATTGGATGGTGGGTTTCCATTCCCCCTTCATCATCTACTGCTTGGTCGGAATTAGGCATCGTTGATCCGATTTCTCCATCGTTTAGGCGTTCAGCAGGTTGGGATCCATCATGGTAATATCTATCTTTTATGCTATTTGGATTAGTGTCAGCTCATAGTTTAGATTTTAGAGTTTCACAAAAAATTTTAGTGTCCGCTCATAGTTCAAAGTTCACATAAATAATTTTAGAGTTCAGATTTCAGAGTTCCACAAATAATTTTAGTGTCAGCTCATAGTTGAGATTTCAGAGTTCACATGAAAAATTTTATAGTTTAGATCCCAAAGTTCATATTTTTAGAGTTCCACAAATAATTTTAGTGTCAGCTCATAGTTCAGATTTCAAATTTTAGAGTTTTATATAGCTGCCCAGTGTTCATTTTGTTTCATTTACAGTGTGATGGAGTGAGTGTTTTAGTTATCTGAATCTTTGTTGTGTGGTGGTCTCATTTATCTGAATCTCTGCATTTACAAAATCAATAGCCTGAATGTAATGTTTGGGTAATTTGGACTTCATATATGCATTGGTAATGAAACTAACTATGCCCTATAGCATACTTAGTCTTGATGGTTATTCATGCATTGCTAGAAAACACTCTTGTATTATTAGTTTCAAGGTTTGGGGAGTTATAGTATTTTGGTAATCAACCACACAATTTTCGCCAACTAGCTTGCTCTTTTCTAGCCGATGCCAATGAAGACCCACGTCCATCTAATGAATCAGCTCTTACATGATTGTTGCATGATTTTCTGAATTCTGTATTATACCCAACTGAATGTGTTAGACTGAAAGAGCTTCTTTGTGCAGACGGCTTCTCGGCGTCGACGGCTCTCTCTCTCGGTCGTGGTGGTGGCTCGGCGCTGACGGCCCGCTCTCTCGGACGTGGCGGTAGCTCAACAGCAGTAGGGACCCGTCCCAACCACCGGTGGTGTCGGCAAGGGCGCGGCGACGACGCCATCCTCCATTGATGGATCCAGTGTTGGTGGCTTCCCCAGCATAGATGGATTTCTGTTCCCTCATTCACCGTCTCAAGCCTGGTTTGATGCGGCCGGCAGTGATCCCTCTTCTCCTGTATCATGGTAATCCCTCTTCTCCTGGTTTGTGATTTTTTTCAATTTACAATCATTGTTTAAGATCCAGTAGAAGAATAACATATATTGGATAGATGATTGTGCTATATTCTGCAACTTTTTGGATAGATGATTCTGCTATATTCTGCAACATATTGGATAGATGATTGTGCTGTGCTATATTCTGCAACTCAAAGCCATAGTGGTTATTGTTTGTTTCCTGCAGGGACAAAGATCCACGTCCATCTGGTGGTTTCATGAGCTACTTCGGAAATCAGCCACACAACTTTCATTTGGTTGGTGCACCTATTCACAATAGCCCTTTGAATAGACCACTGTCCACCAACAATGATGCAAGTTCACATCCTGAAGTAGAAATATTACTTGACAATGACAATGTTAGGACTGAGAAGAGGATCCTATGGACAGAGAAAGAAGATCTTAGATTGATGAGCGCTTGGATAGAACATTCAACAGACTCTACCTGTGGAGCCAATAAGGGTGGTAACCAGTATTGGGGTGAGGTTGTTGAATCCTACAACAAGACTACCCTACCACTTCAAAAGAGAAATCTGAAGCAATGCAAGGATAGATGGCACAAGATTAATAGGTGGGCGAACCTCTTTGAATGTGCTTATGTAAAGGCTCGCAGAGTATTTACAAGTGGATATTCTGATCAAATGTCGATTGATGCAGCCCACAAGTTCTATGTGGAGGACAACAAAGATGCAAAACTAGGACCCTTTGTTGGGATTGAGGTTTGGAAAATTTGTCGAGAAGTGTCAAAGTGGAAAACATACAATGAAGAGCTGAGGAATGCACGTAAAAGGAAATCATTTCACCTTGAAGAAGAAAGGGATCAGGAAAATGATGAAAGTTTGGAAGAGATGCCAAATCGACCAATGGGTCAGAAGGCAGCTCTAGTTGCAAAAGGCAAGTCAAAAGGCTCCAGTAGTGAAGATAATGGTAACTCAAAGGAATCTGCTATTGATCTAGACAAATTA
Organism: Miscanthus floridulus; assembly: GCF_019320115.1. NCBI lineage: Eukaryota > Viridiplantae > Streptophyta > Magnoliopsida > Poales > Poaceae > Miscanthus > Miscanthus floridulus. The sequence continues at coordinate 131,799,260 of NC_089582.1, read as the reverse complement.
GGCAAATTCTAGGAGGAAACAAATGCAAACCGTATGAAGATATTGGAACTGCAGCAGAAGCTATCATCTGAGAAGCTTGAGACCACAAAACTTGCCCACCTTACTGCACAAGAGACAAAAAAGGGAAAGATGCTTGAGAAAGAATCAAAGATGATGGAGGCTTATAACAGCCTCATCTTACAAGATACAAGTTCAATGTTCGATGTGGAAAAGACGGAGCGAGTTGCTGCCATGAAGTGTCTTAGGAAGGCCCTTTTTCCTGAAAGTGACTGAACAGGTAACTTGAGCAACCTGTACACCTCTACACCTGCCATGAAGAATTTGAGCAACCTGAACCTCTCATTTTTGCAGGACATGGTGTGATCTACCTGATGCTGTCATCTGAGTGATATCTACTATTTAGTGTTGCGAGCTACTTTTGTGAAATTGGACAAGGACCGAGATCATATCAGCCTGTTGCATGCTATCATTTTTTTTCTTTTAAATTAGCTGAGTTGCCATATGATTTTGTTTCCTCTCATGATGTATGGAGCTAAGTTGATGTATGGAGCTGTCATGTTGATTTCTGAAACTAGTGTGCAAGCTTACATAGTGTTCTATTTTTAAAAAAAAATATGACTTATATTAATCTATATTGATGGTTTTAAAATAAATATTGTAATCATGTTCATCTAATTTATTTTTGATCCGTTTATATCAAATAGCAACACAATGGTATACAAAATAGTGTTCACGGTTGATCTAGCTACATGCAAAGCATTAAATAGCTTACAGACAGTGCAATAGACTCTCCATTGTATGATCTGTCTTTTTAGCTGTCTGTTTGCTAGATTCGAAGGTGTTGTAGATGACCCCGTCTGTGAGTTGTACGTGCCCTCAGGATCAGAGGGAGCACGAATCTACCCCCTTAAATATGCATGCAAGTGCACCCACAGCAAAGTTAATCACCGTTTGGAAAGTTCAACGATTGATTAATTAATGGATTGGATAAAATTACAAAAGAGTTTTTGTGCGTGCAAACAGCAGCAACCTCACTCGCCCGGTCGCTCATACTCGCGTGTCCAATTATTTTATCGAAAGAAATGGTAGCCTGTTTACTTGTCACCATCAGATATGCCAAAAGGACGAACCATATGATATTATGAAGAAAAACGCAGAGCTGTTAAACGAGAGGAAAAGAAAAAACGACATCGATAGATCGATAAATAAACAAGAGGACGGCGGGTGCCGTGCCTGTGCGTGGATCGGTGCATGCATGGCCCGCAAAAGACGCATGCATGCGTGTGCGCTAGAGCCACGGGATGTTCGACGGCCGGAGTCTCTGTTGCCATGCCTGTGACTGTGAGGCTGTGTGCGTGACTGGCTTGGTTGGGTTGCCTTGACTTGCCGTCACATAGAAATTGTTTTTTTTTTCATTTTTCAGTTTTTTTTGTGTGTAGCCTGGTGGGTGGGGCAGCGACGGCTAAGGCGGACATGTGATTATCGATTGGATCTCCACAGTTTGATCCAGAGAAAGAAAAAATATATTTCTTTTTTATATATAAACTAGGTAGCGTGTCCGTGTATTGCTACTGGGACAACTAAATCTTTTATACTAAAAATACACGGATCATACGAAAAGATAACAATACTGTTAAATTAAATACCGACGTCAAAGTGACATTTAATTCAAAAAGCAAAGTTCGTAAAATTAACACAGTCACAGAGAGCGCGACGTCGCAGGCTCACAAACTCTAATGTATAGACTTTTTCGTGATACAGCTAAGATAATATTTTATATCGACAAAAAGAATTCTACGATATCCATTTCTTTCATGCGTCAATAAATCCATGAATAAGTTCCGCTGCATCTCCATATAATCATGTACACATAGGTTCGAGTATATATACAAATAGGTTCGTGTCCGTGCGTTGCTACGGGACAGCTAAACTTTTGTATTAAAAACACACGGATCACACGATAAGATAATAATACTGTAAAAGTATATGACCGACGTTAAAGTGACATTTAATCCAAAAAGCTAAGTTCGTAAAATTTACACAGTCACACAGAGAGCGTGGCGTCGCGGCTCACAAACTCTATTGTGTAGATCTTTTCGTGATACGGCTAAGATCATTTTTTATACGGGCAGGAAGAGATTTCCGATATCCAATTTTTTCGTGCGCCAACAAATCCACGAATAAGTTCCACCACATCTCCATACCATCTTGTACACGGCGCTGGCAAAGCGAATTAGCCACAACTTATATAATTAGTTTTATAATTAGCTCATGTTTAGTCCTCCTAATTGATATCTAAAAATTCAATGTGACAGTAACTAAAGTTTAGTCTAGGATCCAAACACCCCTGAATCTCGACTCCTGCTGGCTGCTCACTTGCACCACCATGCCTATGTGTCTGCACGTGTATACTCTAATGCCAGAACGTCTAAGATGGTCTTTATTGTTCACCCTTTGAAAATATCATAACTTTAAGGTTGCCATTTGTGAATGCTGTAGGATTGGGATGCTTTGCACTGATCCATGTGGGTGTCCATGAGAGTCGAAATTTTTGATGCCATTATGATGTCTAAGCTTACCAATCAGACAGAGACGAACTTGATTGTTAAAATATTTTCAACACTGCTTTCATATACTCCCTCTGTCCCAAAATAGAATTCATTCTCGCTTCCCGAGAAGTTAACTTTTTTTTAACTTCGACCAATTATATATAAAAGAATATTAATATTTATAATACATAATTAGTATCATTACATAGAACATTGAATATATTTTCATAATAAACTTATTTAGGAATATAAACCATCCTGTACACGGCGCTGGCAAGCGAATTAGCCACAACTTATGTAATTAATTTTATAATTAGCTCATGTTTAATCCTCCTAATTGATATCTAAAAATTCAATGTGACAGGGACTAAAGTTTAGTCTTAGGATCCAAACACCCCTGACACTTGACTTCTGCTGGCTGCTCACTTGCACCACCATGCCTATGTGTCTGCACGTATATACTCTAATGCCAGAACGTCTAAGATGGTCTTTATTGTCCACCCTTTGAAAATATCATAACTTTAAGGTTGTCATTTATGTATGCTGTAGGATTGGGATGCTTTGCACTGATCCATGAGGGTGTCCATGAGAGTCGAAATCTTTTATGTCCATTATGATGTCTAAGCTTACCAATCAGACATAGACGAACTTGATTGTTAAAATATTTTCAACACTGCTTTCATATACTCCCTCTGTCCCAAAATAGAATTCATTCTCGCTTCTCGAGAAGTTAACTTTTTTTTTTAACTTCGACCAATTATATATAAAAGAATATTAATATTTATAATACATAATTAGTATCATTACATAGAACATTGAATATATTTTCATAATAAACTTATTTAGAGATATAAATGTTGCATGTATCCCATAACAACTTATATTTTGGGGTAGAGGAAGTATATGCTAATGGGAGTAGTCAACTGGAAGTGGTGATGGACACAACAATACTTTCATATTATATGCTAATGGGAGCACGAAGAAACGCAGATGAATGGACCTATATGCTAATGGTGGGAATATTCGTTTAGAAAATTACAGAAGGTTCACTAGTCTCACCATGTATAACCTGCACATCTTTTATTTGGCACCACTGATGTTTCCTTCCATGATTATTGTTTCCTTCCATGCATGATTATTGTTTCATGCATCATTATTGTTTCCTTCCATGCATGATTATTGTTTTCTTCCGTGCATGATTATTGTTTCCTTCCTTGCATGATTATTGTTTCCTTCCATGCATAATTATTGTTTCCTTTCGTGCATGATTATTGTTTTTCTTCCATGCATGTGGCCTCAGGTGATCGATTTGTTTCCTTCAAAGCAGGCGGAGATCGCAGAGATGTCAGTTTCCTTTTTCTATCGCGCCTTTCCTTTTCTCGCTCACCCGTTAGGACAGCGTGGAAGGTGGGATCGATCACATGGGGTGGCAGATGGACGAACCAAGGACAATTATCGCACAAAAACAGTGTTCACACTTTATTCTTTTTAGTTGTAGGAGAAATAGAATTTCTTATTGCGCCCACGTCCAGGAGACTGGGATGGAAACAGAGATCTATTGGAGGCTAGGGCCAATTATCATTTCAATTATTTTACATAAAAGTTTCAGTGTGGTGGTATAAATTTAAAATGTAGTTATAAATAACTTTATTTCAAATGGCCCCACACAAGAGGTTGCATAATTCATATGGTACCCTCTAGTGTAGTAGGCCGCCTCCAAATTTGGATTCATGTTCTTGGGAACCAGGTATCCTAACAGACATGATCTAATTTTAGCTTATCCTCCTGTGTACTCGTAAGTATGATTTGAACGCGTATTCAATCCGCAGCATTCGTTCATCAGCCCATTCCGCCAACTCTCCTCGCTGATATGCAGAGAATATATCACGGTCGTCTCTCTGCAGTCCACAAGGCTCAGCTACTACGTGCAAAAGAGATAGGAACGGATGGATGGATCGACCAGCTGGAGAAGCAATCGATGGGGGCTGGACTGGAGAGCTGGATCGCATCGGCAATTCGGCATCCATCTCCCATCGGGTAGCCAAGATATGTATCCGTCCATCCATCATCATCCATCGCGGCGGTCCCAGTCAGGCATGCAGTCCCCTCCCGCTCCCGGCCTCCCTTCAGAGCAGAGCAGAGGATCAGTGCCGCAGAGGGAGAGGAGGACCCTGGCACGGCAGCTCTTCCTCATGCATGGTGCATGCATGTCACGCAGGACACCCTTTTGAAACGAGGCATGCATGCATGCATGCATGTGCCAGCTAGCCCTCTCGTCGTAGTACCATGCATAATCTATTGTCGCTGCAGCAGTAGTACCACGCCCTCTCCCATCACTCCATGCGACCATGCGTTTCATGCAGCCAGCCATCGCATGCATGCATGTGCCAGCTAGCCCTCTCGTCGTAGTACCATGCATAGTCTATTGTCGCTGCAGCAGTAGTACCACGGCCTCTCCCATCACTCCATGCGACCATGCGTTTCATGCAGCCAGCCATCGGTACGCGCAAAAAGAGATTTTTTTTTTTTTGATAAGGGACTGCCCGTTCATATGGCGAGCGGCAGGCAACAGATCGATGTGCGAAAGGTATAAAGGTATACAGATCGACCATGCGTCTCAACTCTCAACTCACACTCGATCTCCCAGTAGTATACTCCGTATAAGCCTCTGCAACACGTACGCCCAAACCGAAGGAAATTAAAGGCCCGTGCCGCAGCCGCACTCATCAGTCGCTTGCGGTTGCGGGGCGGGCGAGCATCCCCCAGAAAATAATGGCGTTGGCGCCCCCGCATGCACGTACTCGCACGTTGCGGAGGCCACCGCCACTGGCCACTACGGAGTAGTATACGCCAATCAAGGCGGGCCTTTTCTTTCTTTACGACTAGGACCAGGACCAGGACCAGGACCACATACCGCATCCGCATCCGCATCCGCATCCGCATCCGCATCCGCATCCGCCCCGCGCCTCATGCCAAGGCAAGCCGAATCCTCTGCGTGACGAGGCCAGGGCCAGAGGCCTCCCGAGTACTACACTTTTAGTCCCCAGCAGGCCAGCACCAGAGGCACGCCGGTCACCGGATCATCTCGCGTGTGCGAGAAGCCAAAGGCAGTCACGCTCGGCAGCAGAGCACGCTGCCCGCAGACAGACAGGCAGAACTGGGCAGCCGATGCGCTGCGTCCTGGCACGGCAAATTCCGCTTGCTTCCGGTCTTCCCCAATGACCGCTCACGTGCCCCCTGCAGCAAAGGTAAAAAGGAGTCGCCTCGCTTCCTAGTCGGCCGAAAGTCGTCTGTCTTCTTTCACAAGCCTCGCAAATAAGAGGGTGTTTAGTTGGTGAATTTTGGATTTTGGGCTACTGTAGCACTTTCGTTTTTATTTGACAATTAGTGTTCAATCATGGTCTAATTAGGCTTAAAACGTTCGTCTCGCGATTTCCAACCAAACTGTGCAATTAATTTTTTTCGCCTACATTAATGCTCTATGCACGTATCGCAAGATTCAATGTGATGGGTACTGTAGCACTTTTTTAAAATTTGCCCTGGCAACTAAACACGGGCTAAACCGATACCCGACGGGATATTTTTACCCGTGGGTATTTAAATAGACAAGAATCCATTTTCGACGGGTATAGTACGGGAACATTCTCTGTTTACCCGTTTCTGTTACCCGTTGAGGAACCTGACTTTTTGAGTTGTCATACAAGTATTAGGCCCAAAAAAGCTCAACATAGGTATTTTGGTCCAAATCTGAACAATTATATATATAGTTTGTGTGTTCTAGGAACCCTAGTTTAATTTTTCCTCACCATCTCCGCCAGCAGCACAAGCACGCCTGCCTCACGAGCGCTCGTGCCCCTCGCTTCCCCAGTTCGGTATCTCTGCCACCTTTGCTCGTCCTCCTCGTAACCTCGCTCCTTCTCCTCGCCATCTCCGAGACTCCGACACTTATACCCGGGTGAAGAAGAAACGTCTCCGATTGCAAAGCTGCGACCCCAAGTGTCCTTGTTTATCGGGTATGTAGTACCCGTCGGGTATTGTTACCCGACCGATGCCCGACGGGTACGGGGATGGGCAAGAATCTATACCCGAGACAGTTAACGGGGACGGAGATGGGATGAATTCTCCGTAGCGGGGAAGAGAACGTTCCGGCGATACCCAACGGGTACATCCCCGTTGCCATCCTTACTCGCTGTCGGTGTTTTGGACCGGGGGATCCTCAACCAACTAGTGAATTTGTTCTGCGTGCTACCGATTCCGGATGATGATGCAAAGAGACATAAGGTTTATACTGGTTCAGGCAATCGAGGCCCTACATCCAGTCTGAGAGGTCGATCTTGTATTCCTTGCATCGAAGTGCTCGTAGTAGGGGGTTATAAGCTAGGGGAGAGAGGGAGCTGGTCCCAGGTCTCGGTAGGGATGTCGTGCGGGCCGCTTGAGGCATTGCTCTCAGGTGGCAGGGATGTGCGCGCGTGTGTGTTACAAGGTGTTCTCCTCCCCTCTAAAACGGCCCAAGTCCTCTCCTTTTATAGCCTGAAGGGAGGACAAGGACGGTACATGAGCTAACTATACGGTGTCGTGTGAACAGAGGCGGCGTGTCCGGGCCCTGTAGCCTGTTCCTGTGGCGGCATGGTCGTCGGAGTGGTCCGTCCTTGGAGCACTGGGGCGGCGTGGTCGTCCCATCAGATCCTGTGCGTCGTGGGAGCCCCAGGGCTGCCTCGGAGTGGGTGCGGCGGTGAACATGTAAGCCACTGTGGACGGACTGTGCGCGAGGCCGAGACTTGGTTGGTGTCGAGGCTGTACCGCGGTGGAGGGGTCTCGGCAAGCGCGAACCCCAAGATAGCCGAGACCTTGGTGTACAGTGCCGAGGCCTCGAGTGGGTGGCTGATCGTGGGCACAGCGTTAGGACATAGTGGCCGGTAATCCTCGCCGTACCCTGTCCCAGCCGGTATGGCGCTGATCGTGGGCACAGCGTTAGGACACAGTGGCCGGTAATCCCCACCGTGCCCTGTCCCGGCAGGTATGGCGCTTGTCGGGTATCTTAGAATGGGGTACCCCAAGCAAAGCATCAAAATGGGTTGCTAAATCCCCATCAAAAAAGAAAAAGCTAGAAGGTAAGTCGTGGGCCCCTCACCCGCCACGGCCAAGCCCACCGGGTCCTCCCCCTCCTCACCTCGAGCCTCGAGCAGGAGGTCTCGGCATCCTGACGCCAACTCCGCTTCGCGCGAGGCTCCCTAGGGAAGGCCTCGGCAAAGGAACGTCGTCTCCGCCCCGCCCGAGGCTCTCTATGGAAGGCCTCGGCAGGAAGCGCATTCTCCGTATCGCGCGAGGCCTCGGCAAGGAGCCTGATCTCCGTCTCGCACGAGGCCTCATTCTCCGTGTCGCTCGAGGCCGACTCGTTCGCGGTCCATCGCCCCCCGCCTCGGCCGACCCTCCCAACAGCGCGTCATGTCTCATTAATACTTTCAACCACTCCCGCAATCTCAGCCGGACAGCGGCTCAACGTCACAGAATGGCCGACGCGACCCGAAGTCGCATCAGCGCCGTACCAGCTGGGACAGGGCACAGCAGGGGTTACCGGCCACTGTGTCCTAGCACTGTGTCCACGATCAGCGCCTGGGACAGGGTATGACGGCTGGGACAAGGCACGGCGGGGGTTACCGGCAACTGTGTCCCAGCACTATGTCCACGATCAGCGCCTGGGACAGGGTATGACGGCCGGGACAAGGCACGGCGGGGGTTACCGGCCACTGTGTCCCAGCACTGTGTCCACAATCAGCGCCTGGGACAGGGTATGACGGGGGTTACCGGCCACTATGTCCCAGGACTATGTCCACAACCCGCCGCCCGCCCAAGGCCTCGGCACTGTACACCGGGGCCTCGGCAATCTCGAGGTTCGTGCCTGCCGAGACCTCCCCACCGCAGTACAAGCCTCGGCACCGACCAGGCCTCAGCCTCGCGCACAATCTGTCCACCGAGGCTTGCACGTTCGCCGCCACATCCGCTTCGAGACATTCCCGGGGTTCCCACGACGCACAGGACCTGATGGGATAACCACGCCGCTCTAGTATTCCAAGGACGGATCGCTCCTATGACCACGCCGCCACCGGAACAGGCCACAGGGTTCGAACGTGCCACTCCTATTGGCACGACATTGCATAGTGATACATGTACTGCCCTCGTCCTCCCTTCAACTATAAAAGGAGAGGACTTGGGCCTCTTAGAGAAGAAAAAAGAAGAAAGACCGGATAACACATACACACACGCACACATTCCAGCCGCTTGAGAGCAACGTCTCAGATGGCCCACTCACACCCTACCGAGACCTGGGACTAGTTCCCTCTCTCCCTTAGCTTGTAACCCCCTACTATGAGCACTTCGGTGCAAGGAATACAAGTTCTATCCCTCAGACTGGACGTAGGGCGCCGATTGCCCGAACCAGTATAAACCTTGTGTCTCTTTGCATCACCATCCGAAATCGGGAGCACGCAGAACAAATTCACTAGTCGGTCGAGGACCCCCCGGTCCGAAACACCGACAGTTGGCGCGCCAGGTAGGGGCCTCTGCGTGTCAGTTTTGTCATCCCAGCAGGTTCCGGATGGCAGACCCGGTACGACCATTGCGTCTCGGCACCGTAGTTTGGTTCGGGAGCCTAGAGTTCATGTCCCTAGGGCATGAGTATGACATGGTACTCCTCACTCCTCGAGCCCTGCCATCCGACGATGAAGTTATGCACTGGCAGCCCAGGCGCAGGCGGCGCCCAAGCGGCCGCTCTCGCCGCGCTCACCAGGCACGACGCGAGCAGGGCCACCCCGATGCTACGCGAACCCGGGGCGGCATGCCACTCCCCGCCGATATCCTACGACCAGCTGTTGGTACAGGGTCCCTGGCCGGGGACCTGTCTGGCCTGAGCTTGGACAAAGGGAAATCACCGGTGGCTTGCGATGGTGCCCAGTCATCAAGCTCCGCTCCACCACTCCCTGACGAACCGACCTCGGCGGAGCAGAATCTGGCAACGGCACCATCCTCATACCCCTTTGGGTTGAGAAATGCCGCCGCTTCTTACGCCTACGCATACGCTGCCACTCACGAGGATCCCTCAGAGCGCTGCCAGCGCTTCGGTCTTGACCTAAGCACCCATGCCGACTCCCCGGATGAGGACGAGGCATGGCTCGGAGTGGATTTCTCCAGGCTCCACGACCCTGGGGCTTTGCGACAGTTCTTGGCCGCAAGCGACTACTGCTTCGGTTGCTCCGACTCCGACGACGAAGGCACTTACGACCCTACTCGCGAGTGTTTCCATGTCAGGCTCAGGATGCCGAGGGCAGGCGAAGAGGATGAGGGGGCAGGTAGCCGCTCCCCACTTCGTCCAGGGGCGGGCGCCGTCACACCCCCACGCAATGTCCTGCCGGCCACACGAAATGAGAACGTCGCTCTTGCACGACCTCAGCGCCTAGACCTAGAGCAGCTCCGTGAGCTCCAGGCCAAGGTCGAACAAGACCAACTCCTTCTACAGCAGCTTCGGGACTCTCTCGAACAGGAACAGCGAGGCCACGGCGAAGGCGGGGGAGCCCGACGAAGAGCCCGTGATGTGCATCACCGCATCCATGATGACGAAGGGAGCGAGCAACCTCTAGTCTTCAATTGCACTAGCCAGAACATCGCAGCTGCGGCAATGCTGGTCCGCGCAATGCCCGAGCCTTCTACCGCGGAGGGGCGGCGGGTCCGCGGCGAGCTCCGCGATCTCCTAGAGACCGCAGCAGGCTGAGAGTTCTGCCTCCCGATGGCACGGGGGCGCCTCAAACCTTCTCACAACACCGCCTCGGCAGGACAGGGAAGCCCCGACTCGTCCCAAGCCCGACCAAGCGCCAATAGCCCATAGGGTCCCCGTGCTTCTGGACGCCTCAGCAATCGACGCGAGGTGCAGGGAGACCATGAGGTGGTCAGCAGACGACGACGCCACGACAATGAGGGGCCCGCTCGGGGCTACCACCCACACCGAGGTGGTCGCTACGATAGTGGTGAGGACCGCAGTCCTTCCCTTGAGCCACCAGGCCCTCGGGTCTTCAGCAGGGCCATCCGCGCTGCTCCTTTCCCCGCCCGGTTTCGACAGCCGGCCAATCTCGCGAAGTACAGCGGCGAGACCAACCCAGAACTTTGGCTCACCGATTATCGCCTAGCCTGCCAGCTAGGTGGCGCGGACGATGACCTACTCATCATCCGCAATCTCCCTTTGCTCTTGTCAGACTCGGCACGAGCCTGGCTCGAGCATCTCCCCCCCTCGCAAATCCACGACTGGCGCGACTTGGTTAGGATCTTCGTCGGGAACTTCTAGGGCACATACATGCACCCTGGGAATTCTTGGGATCTTAAGAGCTGTTGCCAGAAGCCAGACGAGTCTCTCCGAGACTTCATCCGGTGCTTCTCCAAACAGTGCACCGAGCTACCCAGTGTCGGCGACTCGGAGATCGTCCAGGCTTTCCTCTCCGGCACCACTTGTCGGGACTTGGTCCGAGAGTTAGGTCGCAACGTCCCGCGCTCTGCTACCACGCTCCTCGACATCGCCACCAGCTTCGCTTCAGGTGAAGAGGCTGTCGGAGCCATCTTCCCCGACGCCGACACCAAGGGTAAGCGGAGGGAAGAGGCCCCCGAGGCCTCAGCCTCCCACCTCCCTAAGAAAGAGAAAAGGGGCGCCTGGGGAAGCAGGAGGTCCTGGAGGCTGATTTGGTCATGGCCGCAGAGCACAAGAATCCCCGAGGCTCCAAAGGCCTGAGACCCTTCGACGACATGCTCAAGAAACCCTGCCCTTACCACCAGAGCCCGGTCAGGCATGCTCTCGAGGATTGCACCATGCTGCAGCGCTACTATGCCAGGCTCGGGCTCCCCGACGACGACACCAAGCAGAAGGGCACCGGCGGTCGGGACGAAGACGAGGACGACGGGTTCCCCGAGGTACGCAACGCTTTCATGATCTTCGGTGGGCCCTCGGCATGCCTTACGGCGCGGCAGCGCAAGAGGGAACGTTGAGAGGTCTTCTCGGTCAAGGTGGCCACCCCCCAGTACCTCGATTGGTCTCGAGAGGCGATCACCTTCGATTGAGATGACCACCCCGACTGTATTCCAAATCCCAGGCAGTACCCACTGGTCGTCGACCCGATCATCGGCAACACTCGACTCTCCAAGGTGTTGATGGACAGAGGCAGCGGCCTCAACATCCTTTACGCCAACACCCTGGAGCTCTTGGAGATCGACCGGTCGAGACTCTGAGGCGACATCGCACCCTTCCACGGCATCATGCCAGGGAAGCGCATGCGACCCCTCGGGCGTATCGACCTTCCTGTCTGCTTCGGCACCCCTTCCAACTACCGCAAAGGAAGTCCTCACCTTCGAGGTAGTCGGGTTCGGGGGAGCCTACCACGCCATTCTGGGACAGCCGTGCTACGCCAAGTTCATGGAAGTGCCCAACTATACCTACCTCAAGCTCAAAATGCCAGGCCCTAATGGTGTCATCACGATTGAGTCCACGTACGAGCATGCATACGACTGCGACGTCGAGTGCATCGAGTATGCCGAGGCTCTTGCGAAGGCCGAGACCCTCATCGCCCACCTCGACCAACTCAGTGGCGAGGTGCCTGACTCCAAGCGTCGCATGGGGGCGTTCGAGCCCGCTGAAACCATCAAACTCATCCCGGTCGACCCCGCCTACCCCGACGACCGAGCGCTGAGGATCAGCGCCACCCTCGACATCAAATAGGAAGCCGTGCTCGTTGACTTTCTCCATGCGAACGCCGACATATTCGCATGGAGTCCCTCGGACATGCCAGGCATACCAAGGGAGGTCGTCGAGCATGCCCTGGACATTTGGGCTGGATCTAGACTGGCGAGGCAACGCCTACGCCGCTTTGATGAAGAAAAGCGCAGGGCCATCGGAGAGGGGGTGCAGAAACTCTTGGTGGCCGGGTTCATCAAGGAAGTGTCCCACCTAGAGTGGTTGGCTAACCCTGTTTTAGTCAAGAAGAAAAATGGGAAATGGAGGATGTGTGTAGACTACACTGGTCTGAACAAAGCCTGTCCAAAGGTCCCCTTCCTATTACCTCGAATTGATCAAATCGTTGATTCCACCGCAGGGTGCGAGACCCTGTCTTTCCTTGACACGTACTCTGGTTACCATCAGATCAAGATGAAAGAGTCCAACCAGCTCGCGACTTCTTTCATCACACCGTTCGGCATGTACTGCTACGTGACGATGCCCTTCGGCCTCAGAAACGCGGGTGCCACGTACCAGCGATGCATGACCCAGGTTTTTGGTGACAACATCGGGCAGACCATCGAGGCCTACGTAGACGACATCGTGGTCAAAACCAGAAAGGCTGAGAATCTCGTGAATGACTTGAGGGTAACCTTCAAATGCCTTAGAGAGAAGGGCATCAAGCTCAATCCCGAGAAGTGTGTGTTCGGGGTCCCCCGAGGCATGCTCTTGGGATTCATAGTCTTGGAACACGGCATTGAGGCCAACCTAGAGAAGGTCTCGGCTATAACTAGCATGGGACCAATCAAAGACCTCAAGGGAGTGCAGAGGGTCATGGGATGCCTTGTGGCCCTGGGCCACTTCATCTCGCGCCTCGGCAAAAAAGGTTTGCCTCTGTACCGACTCTTGAGAAAATCCGAGCGTTTTTCTTGGACCCCCGAGGCCGAGGAAGCCCTCGACAGGCTCAAGGGGCTGCTCACCAATCCTCCCGTTCTGATACCCCCGGCCATGGACGAGGTCCTCTTACTCTACGTCGCCACAACAACCCAAGTGGTCAGCGCCGCCATAGTAGTAGAGAGGTAGGAAGAAGGACATACTCTGCCTACCCAGTGACCTGTCTATTTCATTAGCCAGGTGCTCTCTGAGACCAAAGCGCGCTACCCCCACATCCAGAAGCTAGTCTACGCCATGGTCCTGGCCCGGCGCAAACTGCGCCACTACTTTGAGTCGCACCCAGTGACTGTGGTATCATCCTTCCCCCTAGGCGAGATAGTTCATAACCAGGAGGCCTCGGGCAGGATAGCCAAGTGGGCTGTTGAGCTCATGGGGGAAACCTTGACCTTTGCACCTCGAAAAGCGATCAAGTCTCAGGTCTTGGCCGATTTCATGGCTGAATGGACAGATACCCAACTGCCACCTGCTCAAATTCAGACGGAGTGCTGGACCCTGTACTTCGACGGATCCCTGATGAAGACCGGGGCAGGCGCGGGTCTACTCTTCATTTCGCCCCTCGGAGTACACATGCGCTACATGGTGCGACTCCACTTCGCCGCCTCCAATAACGTGGTCGAATACGAGGCCCTCGTCAATGGCTTACAAGTCGCCATCGAGCTTGGGGCACGGCACCTCGACATCCGAGGCGACTCGCGGCTCGTCATAGATCAGGTGATGAAGGAGTCAAACTGCCTCGACCCTAAAATGGAGGCTTACTACAAAATGGTACAACGCCTAGAAGACAAGTTCGACGGTCTCGAACTAAATCACGTCGCGCGAAAGTATAACGAGGCCGCCGACGAGCTGGCAAAGATGGCCTCGGCACGGGCCCCGGTCCCCCCAAACGTCTTCGCCAGAGACCTTCACAAACCTTCCATCGGCTGCACCTCGACAGCAGAGGAGGGCCCACCTGGGGAACCCATGGCAAAGCCCTCTAGGCGTACAAGCTGGCCAACAAAAAGGGCGAAATCTTCACCAACGCTTGGAACATAGAACAGCTACGTCGCTTTTATCCCTAAATTTCCAAGCATTGTATATGTCGTTTCTCGAAATACAATTAAAAAGCGCTCTTTAATTGGTCTTTACTTTTTGAGAAACCCCCCGAGCCCACCGTAGGTCTCGGCAGTACAATAAACACAACAAGGGAGACTCGGCTCTGCCTCAGCAGAACCAAGCCTCCCTCAGGGGCTAGATGGGGGACACCCCCTAGGTCCCACGCACCATTTTTTGGTTGCTTTTCGAAAAAATTCCTACGCCAAGTCTCTAGCAGGTTCTGACGAATCATTTGTAAAGACTCGCCGGACCAAGGTTCGTTTCCTAAGCAAGAGGCCGGTAGAGTCACGAGACAGCCTACGCCCCTGGGCTACAGCACTCCCTCACTACCTCTCGCTCAAGGGACGGCTTAGGCCCCACAGGGGTGTTTTGCAAACGAAATCTGATCAGAAGCAACAGAGGGCAAAGGCTCGGAAACATGAGAAAAACAACTAAGAAACACAAATACGTCAGAAATAAAGGCCTCGACAGCCACAAACATTGTGATACAAAAATAACCCCTATTCTATCTTTACATAACCCCCAGGGCCCAGATTAAGGCTCAGGGCCTCCAGCACCGGCAGATGGCAGGGGAGGAACCACCTCGTCTTCAAAGAGCGTCGCCTGCGCCATGCCAGGGCCTTCCGCCGCCTCCAGTAGCTTCGCGACCGCCGTGTGGGCCTCCTCGTCATCATCAGGCAGAACGTAGCCATCACTGATGGTCGGGAGGTCGACGCCAAGGTAGTGAGAGGAGATGACAGCCATCGCCCGCTTTACACCCGTGTGCAGCACCCCTCGAAGCCGCTCGCGCATCCGGCTGCTCAGCGCAATCAAGCGGCTCCCAAGGGAGCTACCCGACTGAACCCCCTCGACCTCCAGGGCCTCGCAGGCGGAAAGGGCAGCACGCTTTAGCGCCTCGTGCTCCCCGATCTCGGTCTCGAGCACCGTCTGCACCGCGCTGGAAGCCTCAGCGGCCCGAATGATCTCCGCCTCAGACTCTGCACCACGGAAAATGGAATAAGGTCGAGCCAGAGAAGAAACAACCTAAGTTAGGGACGGAAGCCCACGGAGCTCACCCTTGGCCTTCAGCTCCTAGCGTCGGGTCTCGGCCTGACAGGCCTCGGCTTTCTCCTTCAACCGCTGGGCCTCGACCCGAGAGGCCTCGGCCGCCCTGGAAGCTTCACTCCCCAGCTCTACGTCATACAAGGAAGTTAGGGAGCGAACATAAGAGGAAGAAAACAAAACAAGGGGACTCAAACTCACCCTTGACCATCCCCCTCAAAACCACAGCCTCGATTTGCGAGGCCTCAACCGCCGCAAGGGCCTCATTCAGAGTGCCTTTGGTCAGCCGGTGCGCACTCTCCTCTGCCCCCAGCTGCCCGGCGAGGGCCTTGCCCGAGGCCATCGCTTCTTCAGCCCAGGATCTGAAGGCTTCCCGATCGCTGACGGCGCGGGTAAGCTCCTCCTCTAGCTCCTTGATCCGCGCTGCCAAGGGAGCGAGCTACGTCTAGGCTGTGGCCGCCTCGACCTTCGCATCGGCACAGCAAAGGCGGAGGTCCTCCACCTCCGTGCTTTGTGCCGACAAAAGCTCGTTAGCATCGGCAAGAAGGCCCCTCTGCCTCTAAAGCTGGTCCCAGATTCCCCTCTCCTGCCAGAGGAAGACCGACTTCCTGAGGGACCGGGTCTTGAGCTCCTGAGGAGGCAGAGCAGAGGTCATCAATTGCGACAAAACCAAGGAAAGAATAACGTCACGCGAGAAAGGAAAACACGAACCTGGGTGACTCCGGGCAGTTCGTCGGCCACCACAGATAGTGCCGTCCGTAGTGACCGCTCCGCCAGCTCGCGGTACTGCTCGAAGGTACTCCAGCGCCTGCCCTCGGCCGTGTCCTTGAGGGCGAACAGAGGCTCCCCCTCAGGGTCATCCCGGCTCCGCCACAGTACCCGCGGGTGATCCCACCCGTGGGGCTTGGGTCGCACCCGCACGAGGGCTGAGCTTCCCTCGTCTAGGAGCGGCACCGACTGCTCCACGGCATTGGTCTCCTCGGCGCCGACCACCTCCCGTGCCCGGGAAGTGTCGTCGGAGGAGATCGGATAGACCTCCGCCTCCCGGGCACTCTCCCGCAACAACGGCGGGCCCTGTGCCAAGGGCACGGCCGAGGCCTCCGCCGCCTGCATCTCCGCCTCCTGCACAGATGGCCTCGCCGCCATCACGATGGCCGCGGTGACCTCGGGGGCTCCGGCCTCTGCAATCATGGCCTCGGCGGTCTCGGGGGCTCCGGCCTCCGTCATTGTGGCCTCGGCAGACGCAGAAACGCCGACCGCGGACACTGCGGTCTCGGCGGTCATGGGCGTAGGGGCCTCCTTCGCCTCAGCCCCAGAGGCCCCGAGAGCCTCGGCAACAAAGGGCACGATGGCCCCATCCGACCGTGTAGGGGCCGCCTCGGCAACCCCTCCTTGGGCGACCAGTTCCTTTGGGTTGACCCTCGCCGACGCCGCGCCGCGTTGGATGGTGGCTTGCGCCTCCACCACCTAGTGGGCAGAGGAGCCGGGGCTTGCCTTAAGCGCCTTAAGGGGCGCCAAGGGGAGGTCGTCTGTAGGCCATTTCCGACTAAAGAAAATTAACCTACAGGGTCAGCGCGAGACCAAAAAAGCAAACGGAAGACACCATAACCTAGCCAAAAATACACTTACTTTGAACGGGGCAGCCCCAGCTTCGCCCCAGCAAACCTCATCCGCGACGGCGGAGGCGGCGGTGGTGGCGTCGCATCCGTATCCATCGGCGCTGGTCGGTCCTTAGCGGACCCCGACGCCCCTTCGGTCCTCTGCGGGGCCGGTGGCGTCGCCTCTACCGCCATCGGCTCCGCCGCGACCACCGAGCTTACCAGGCTGACGGCGCGTTTGCCTAACGCCCACGCCTCAGGCGTGTCGGCCTCGGCCCCGGAGGGGGGCACCGCCGGCCCCGGGTCCGCTTCTCCTCCCCTTCCCGGGGGTGCTGGGCTGCTTGCCGACGCCCCGGGCACCACCTCCACGATGTCAGGAAGGTGGTCTAGGGGGCCTCACCCTATCTCGCCCTTGTCGTTCCCGTCCGAGGCCTCCGTCGACAACGACATCGACGGGGATTCCTCCAATGGGAGACCATCCTTCCGTTGCTGACGGCGGCGCTTATCTAGCGCCTCGCGCGCAAGGATGTGCTTTGTGCACTTCGCCGCCTTAGCATCCTTCCGCTTCTTCTGCGCGTCGGCATGAGCGCGGTTGATCGCTCGCTGCCCCGCGTCCTCGAGAACGGGCGGTGGGGAGGAGCGCACGTCCCTCATCCCCTAAAGAAACGACAAACGCTCATAAGGAAACAAGGGATAAAGGGAGCTTGAGGAGGTTCAGAGGTTACAGCGGCACTCGACTTACCAGCGAAAGGAACCCCCGCGACGGTTGCATCGCGAAGGGGGTGAGGTTGCTGCCCCTCAACTTCGTGTCTACCGTCTCCCCCACCCGACGATGAATTTCCTTGTCGGAGAGGGCGGAGGAAGACATCCAGGTGCCTTCGACGGGCTCACCCGGCCTCATCTCGAACAGCTGCCGCCGCCGAGCCATCAACGGCAGCACCCTCCGGTGGTGGAAGGCGGCCACAACCACAGCGACGGTGAGGCCATGGCCCTGCAGCCTCGCCAGCCCCTCTAGGAGCGGCTCCAGCTTGGGCTGGTCGACCTTCGGGACACCCCACTTCCATTTCTCTGGGCAACTGCCCACAATCCACCCAGTATAAGGGGGAAGCCCTCTGTCGTTGTTGCGGAGGTAGAACCAACTCGTGTACCATCGGCGGTTGGAGGACGCGAGTTGGGCCGAGATGTAGAGGTGCAGGCAGTCCTGACACACTTGGAGAGTGCAGCCTCCAGCCCTTGATGCCTTCCTCTTGCCCGACGTGCCCGTCGGCTTGGTAGTATGCCCCGCCTAGAACAGGTGGAGCCACAAATCCCAATGGGGAGCGATCCCCAAATACCCATCGTAGACGGCAACGAAGATAGCCGCCTGAGCGATGGAGTTGGGATTAAAATTGTGGAGCTCCACGCCGTAGTAGTGCGGGAGCGCCCGCATGAATCGGTCTGCCGGAACGCCGAGGCTGTGCTCATGGAAGGAGACAAAGCTCACGACGTAGCCGTCGCGGGGCCTCGGCTCCAGCTCGCCGTACGGAGCAATCCACTCCGGCCTACTAGGGTTGGTCACCGGGCGGAGGAGTCCACCGTCGACAAGCGACTGGAGCATCTCCTCGGTGACGTCCGACGGATCCCAAGGGTCTGCCTTGACAACGACAACGTTGCCGGCCATGAGTGCGATGGAGGAATCGGGCGCGGCGGTGAGTTTTTCTATCTCCCTCCATGCTCTCGCTTTTTTCTCGCTTTCTCCCTAGGCTCGCTCTTCTCTCCTCTTCTTCCCGGCACCCGCTGCTCTAGCGACGGCTCAACGGAGGTGGCAGGCAAGGTAAGACAAGGAGGGGCAAGACTCTTCGGGTATTTATGCAGGGAGGAGGTGAAACGAACGAGCGATGAAATCGGGGAGGTTTTCCCCATCCGGCGCGGTTAACCACGAGCCGATTTTGGCGGCCCACGCGCCCATGTCTCCCGCATTAAATGCGAGGACAGTTACGTCCCGTCCATCGCGTCGTGCTCGGCCACTATGGCAGCAGGCGTCGTTTCGCCTCCCCATGAAACCGCCTCAAAAGACGCGCCACCCGCGGCCGAGCCGATAGGGAAGATATTTCCCGTGGCCTGTTCCTTTCATAGGAAGGAACCGGGCTCTAAGCCTATTACGATCCAGGGGTTCGAAGGCTAGACTCCAAAGGGTTTCGATAGCCGCCCCAGGATAACAGAGTCAGGGGCGACTGCGGGCGAGCCTATATGGGGCCGAGACCCAAGCGAGCAAAACACTTGGGACACCCAAAGTCGTGTCCGAGACCGGTAGGAAAGTATCCGAATGGGATCCCACCGTAGGGAGGCACCGAGCCACCGAGGCCCAACGAACGGCCTCGGCACCCACTAGAGAAATCCTCTGGTACTCTTGGAGTGTGTCTCTAGACCGCTAGTCGTTCCCTAACGAACGGGGTTCGGACCTCCACTCGGACTACCCGATAACAGCTCACCGGAAGTGCCACCGCTCGTGCCCATCGAGGGTAGTGAGGCACATTCCACCCCTCCTTTCGAGCGAAAAGGAAGCGCGAGGGTCGCATAAAAAGTTAGGGGAACCCCTGACAGCCTTCTCGCCCTATGCAGAGGCTAGGGGGCTCCTCCTGCAAATATGTCGAGACCCCACGTTCCGGGCTCGCACCCAAAGGGGCCTCGGCAAACAAACCCTCACGCGCAAGGGGCGTATAAAAAGTCAGGAGAATTCCCGATGGCCCTCTCACGCAGAGGCTAGGGGCTCTTCCTGCAACCTCGCCGAGATCAGAATGGGCTCGGCAAACTAACCCTCCGCTCGAACAAAAAGGACATGTGAAGATCAGATGAAAGGGCCAGAACACCCAAGACAAAGACAAATAGCCCAGAACCGCGCTAGAGGTTTCGCTACAAACACGATAAAAGGGCGCCGAGCCCGTTACGGTCTAGGGGTTCGAAGGTTGGGCCTCCAAAAGGCTTCGACAGCCGCCCCAGGGCAACAGAGTCAGGGATGACATCGGGACGAGCCTACGAATGGCCCAGGCCTGAGCGAACGGTCGCTCGGGGTGTCCTAAGTCGTGTCCGAGACCGGTGGGGAAGTATCTGAATGGGATCCCACCGCAGGGAGGCACCGAGCCACCGAGGCCCACGAACGGCCTCAGCACCCACTAGAGAAACCCTTTGGTACTCTTGGAGTGCGTCTCTGGACCACTAGCCGTCCCCCAGCGAACGGGGCTCGGGCCTCCACTCGGACTACCCACTAACAGCTCACTGGAAGTGTCCACGCTCGTGCCCATTGAGGGTAACCTGGCACATTCCACCCCTCCTCCCGAGCGAAAGGAAGCATGAGGGTCATACCCAAAGTCAGGGGCCCCCTGACGAACCTCTCGCCCTGCGCGGAGGCTAGAGGGCTTTTCTTCTGCAGCCTCGCCGAGACCCCCGCAACCCGAACTTGCACTTGGGGGCTCGGCAAATGCAATAAGAACTACTCGTTTAGACACAAAAATGAAGAAAGCCCCTGGAGGAGTAACTCCACTCCCCCAGGGGCTCGGGGGCTACACCCGGCGGGTGCGCTCGCGCGCACCCACCAGAACCTTGAAAAAATAAACCCCAATTCTTACGGGGCAGGTATGAACCAAGCCTCGGCAAACCCTCAGGGGGAGTGCACGCACTCCCCTTGAGGCTCGGGGGCTACTGTCGGGTATCTTAGAATGGGGTACCCTAAGCAAAACATCAAAATGGGTTGCTAAATCCCCATCAAAAAAGAAAAAGCTAGAAGGTAAGTCGTGGGCCCCTCACCCGCCATGGCCAAGCCCACCGGGTCCTCCCCCTCCTCGCCTCGAGCCTCGAGCAGGAGGTCTCGGCATCCTGACGCCAACTCCACTTCGTGCGAGGCTCCCCAGGGAAGGCCTCGGCAAAGGAACGCCGTCTCCGCCCCGCCTGAGGCTCTCCACGGAAGGCCTCGGTAGGAAGCGTGTTCTTCGTATCGCGTGAGGCCTCTCGCGTGAGGCCTCGGCAAGGAGCCTGATCTCCGTCTCGCTCGAGGCCTCATTCTCTGTATCGCACGAGGCCTCTCATGCGAGGCCTCGGCAAGGAGCCTGATCTCTGTCTCGTGTGAGGCCTCATTCTCCATGTCGCTTGAGGTTGACTCATCCGCGGTCCGTCGCCCCCCACCTCGGCCGACCCTCCCGACAGCGCATCACGTCTCATTAATACTTTCAACCACTCCCACAATCTCAGCCGGACAGCGGCTCAACATCACAGAATGGCCGACGCAACCCGAAGTCACATCGGCGCCGTACCGGCTGGGACAGGGCACGACGGGGGTTACCGGCCACTGTGTCCCAGCACTGTGTCCACGATCAGCGCCTGGGACAGGGTATGATGGCTGGGACAAGGCACGGCGGGGGTTATCGGCAACTGTGTCCTAGCACTGTGTCCACGATCAGCGCCTGGGACAGGGTATGACGGCTGGGACAAGGCACGGCGGGGGTTGCCGGCCACTGTGTCCACGATCAGCGCCTGGGACAGGGTATGATGGGGGTTACCGGCCACTGTGTCCTAGGACTATGTCCACGACCCGCCGCCCACCCAAGGCCTTAGCACTGTACACTGGGGCCTCAGCAATCTCGGGGTTTGTGCCTGCCGAGACCCCCCCACCATAGTACAAGCCTCGGCACCGACCAGGCCTCAGCCTCGTGCACAATCTGTCCACCGAGGCTTGCACATTCGCCACCACATCCACTCCGAGACATTCCCGGGGTTCCCACGATGCACAGGACCTGATGGGATAACCATGCCGCTCTAGTATTCCAAGGACGGATCGCTCCTACGACCACGCCGCCACCAGAACGGGCCACAAGGTTCGGACGTGCCACTCCTATTGGCACGACGTCGCATAGTGATACATGTACTACCCTCGTCCTCCCTTCAACTATAAAAGGAGAGGACTTGGGCCTCTTAGAGAAGAAAAAAGAAGAAAGACCGGATAACACATACACACACGCACACATTCCAGCCGCTTTAGAGCAACGTCTCAGACGGCCCACTCACACCCTGCCGAGACCTGGGACTAGTTCCCTCTCTCCCTTAGCTTGTAACCCCCTACTATGAGCACTTCAGTGCAAGGAATACAAGTTCTATCCCTCAGACTGGACGTAGGGCGCCGATTGCCCGAACCAGTATAAACCTTGTGTCTTTTTATATCACCATCCGAAATCGGGAGCACGTAGAACAAATTCACTAGTCGGTCGAGGACCCCCCGGTCCGAAACACCGACAGCGCTGATCGTGGGCACAGCATTAGGACACAGTGGCCAGTAATCCCCGCCGTGCCCTGTCCTGGCAGGTATGGTGTTGATGCGACCTCGGGTCCCGTCGGCCATTCTGTGGCATTGAGCCCTCGTCCGGCTGAGATTGCGGGAGTGGTTGAAGCATTAATGAGACATGACGCGCTGTCTGGAGGGTTGGTCGAGGCGGGGGTGACGGGCTACGGACGACCCAGCCTCGAGCGACACGGAGAACGAGGCCTCGCGCGAGACGCCTCACGCGATACAGAGAATGCACCCCCTGCCGAGGCCTTCCGTGGAGAGCCTCGGGCGAGGCGGAGACGGCGTTCCCTGCCGAGGCCTTCCCTAGAGAGCCTCACGCGAGGCGGAGTTTGCATCAGGATGCCGAGACCTCCTGCTCGAGGCTTGAGGCGTGGAAGAGGAGGACCCAGTGGGCTCGGTCGTGGCGGATGAGGGGCCCATGGCTTACCTTCTAGCTTTATTTTTTAGATGGGACTTTAGCGACCTATTTGATGTTTGCTTGGGGTACCCCGTTCTAAGGTACCCGACAGTAGCCCCCAAGCCTCGGGGGGAGTGCGTGCACTCTCCCTGAGGGTTTGCCGAGGCTGGGTTTATACCTGCTCCGTAGGAATTGGGGTTTGTTTTTTGAGGTTCCGGTGGGTGCGTGTGAGCGCACCCGCCGGGTGTATCCCCCGAGCCCCTGGAGGAGTGAAGTTACTCTTTTAGAGGCTTTCTCCATTTTCGCGTTTGAGCGAGTAGTTCTTATTTCATTTGTCGAGCCCATACGCGCAAGTTCAGGTTGCGGGGGTCTCGGCGAGGCTGCGGGAAAAAGCCCTCTAGCCTCCGCACGAAGCGAGAGGTTCGTTAGGGCCCCCCCTAACTTTGGGTATGACCCTCATGCTTGCTTTCGCTCAAAAGGAGGGGTGGAATGTGCTAGGCTATCCTCGATGGGCGCGAGCGTGGACACTTCCGGTGAGCTGTTATCGGGTAGTCCGAGTGGAGGCCCGAGCCCCGTTCGCTAGGGGACGGCTAGCGGTCCAGAGACACACTCCAAGAGTACCAGAGGGTTTCTCTAGTGGGTGCCGAGGCCGTTCGCTGGGCCTCAATGGCTCGGTGCCTCTCTACGGTGGGATCCCATTCGGATACTTCCCTGCCGGTATCGAACACGACTTAGGACGCCTCGAGTGACTGTTCGCTCGGGCCTAGGCCATTCGTAGGCTCGCCCCGAAGTCATCCCTGACTCTGTTGCCCTAGGGCGGCTATCGAAACCTCTTGGAGGCCCAACCTTCAAACCCCTAGACCATAACGGGCTCGGTGCCCTTTATCGTGTTTTGTAATGAAACCTCTAGCGTGGCTTTGGACCGTTTGTCTTAGTCTTCGGGTGCAAGAGGAGCCCCCGAGCCTCCGCCTAGAGCAAGAGGGCGGTTGGGGGTCCCCTGACTGTTTCATCTGCCCCTCACATATCCTTTTCGTTCAGATGGAGGGTTTGTTTGCCGAGCCCATTCTGGTCTCGGCAAGGTTGTAGGAAGAGCCCCTAGCCTCTGCGCGGAGCGAGAGGGCCGTCGAGAGTTCCCCTGACTTTTTATACGCCCCTCGCGCATGAGGGTTTGTTTGCCGAGGCCCCTTTTGGGCATAAGCCCGAGTTGTGGGGTCTCGGCGTGTTTGCAGGAAGAGCCCCTTAGCCTCTGCACAGGGTGAGAGGGCCGTCAGAAACTCCCCTATCTTTTTGTATGACCCTCACGCTTCCTTTTTGCTCGGAAGGAGGGTTTGTTTTGCCGAGCCCCTTTGAGTGCGAGCTGGGGTCGCTGGGTCTCGGCAAGGTTGCAGAAAGAGCCCCCTAGCCTCTGCATAAAACGAGAAGGCCGTCGGGGGTTCCCCTAACTTTTTGTGCGACCCTCGTGCTTTGTTTTTGCTCGGAAGAAGGGGTGAAATGTGCCTCGCTACCCTCGATGGGCACAAGCGGTGGCACTTCCGGTGAGTTGTTATCGGGTAGTCCGGGTGGAGGCTCGTACCCCGTTTGCTAGGGGACGGCTAGCGGTCTAGAGACACACTCCAAGAGTACCAGAGGATGTCTCTAGTGGGTGCTGAGGCCATTCGCTGGGCCTCGGTGGCTCGGTGCCTCCCTACGGTGGGATCCCATTCGGAGACTTTCCTCCGGTCTCAGACACAACTTTGGGCGTCCCAAGCGTTTTGCTTGCTTGGGCCTTGGCCCCGTATGGGCTCGCCCATGGTCATCCCTGACTCTGTTATCCTAGGGTGGCTGTCGAAACCCTTTGGGGCCCAGCCTTCGAACCCCTGGATCGTAATAGGTTCAGAGCCCGGTTCCTTCATACGAAAGGAATAGGCCGTAGGGAATATCTTCCCTATTGGCTCGGCACGGGCGGCGCGCCTTTTGAGGCGGTTTCACGGGGAGTCAAAATGATGCCTGCTGCCATAGTGGCTGAGCGTGACGTGGTGGATGGGACGTAACCATCCTCACATTTAATGCGGGAGACGTGGGCGCGTGGGCCGATGAAATCGGCTCATGGTTAACTGCGCCGGACGGGGAAAACCTCCCTGATTTCATCGCCCATTCATTTCACCTCCTCCCTGCATAAATACTCGAGGAGTCTCGCCCCTCCTCGTCTTACCTTGCCTGCATTAGCACCGTCTTCGTCGTGCCGTTGCTGGCGCAGCGGGTGCCGGGAAGAAGAGGAGAGAAGAGCGAGCCTAGGGAGACAGCGAGAAAAAAGCGAGAGCGTGAGAGGGAGAGAAAAAACTCACCGTCGCCCTCGATTCCTCCATCGCATCCATGGCCGGCGACATCATTGTTGTCGAGGCAGACCCCTGGGATCCGTCGGATATCACCGAGGAGATGCTCCAGTCGCTTGTCGACGGTGGACTCCTTCGCCCAGTGACAGACCCCGCTAGGCCGGAGTGGATTGCTCCGTACGGTGAGCCGAAGCTGAGGCCTCGCGACAGCTACGTCGTGAGCTTCTTCTCCTTCCACGAGCGTGGCCTCGGCGTCCCGGCGGACCGGTTCATGCGGGCGCTCACGCACTACTACGGCGTGGAGCTCCACAATTTTAATCCCAACTCCATCGCTCAGGCGGCTATCTTTGTTGCCGTCTGCAAGGGGTATTTAGGGATCGCTCCCCATTGGGAGTTGTGGCTCCATCTGTTTCAGGCGGGGCATACTACCAAGCCGATGGGCACGTCGGGTAAGAGGAAGGCGGCGAGGGTCGGAGGCTGCACTCTCCAAGTGCGTCAGGACCGCCTGCACCTCTACATCCCGGCCCAACTCGCGTCCTCCAACCACTGGTGGTACACGAGTTGGTTTTACCTCTACAACGATGACGGAGGGCTTCCCCCTACACCGGGCAGATTGTGGGGAGTTGCCCAGAGAAATGGAAGTGGGGTGTCCCAAAGGTCGACCAGCCCAAGCTGGAGCCACTCCTAGAGGGGCTGGCGAGGCTACGAGGCCATGGCCTCACTGTGGCTATGGTCGTGGACGCCTTCCACCACCGGAGGGTGCTGCCGTTGATGGCTCGGCGGTGGCGGCTGTTTGAGATGAAGCCGGGTGAGCCCATTGAGGGCACCCGGATGTCCTCCTCCGCCCTTTCCGATGAGGAAATTCTTCATCGGGTGGGGGAGACGGTAGAGGCGAAGCTGAGGGGCGGCAACTTGACCCCTATCGTGATGCGGCCGTCGTGGGGGTTCCTTTCGCTGGTAAGTCATGTGCCGCTGTAGCCTCTGAACCTCCTCAATCTCCCCTTACCCCTTGTTCCCTCATATGCATTTGTCGTTCCTTCAGGGGATGAGGGACGTGCGCTCCTCTCCACTGCCCGTTCCCGAGGACGTGGGGCGGCGAGCGATCAACCGTGCTCACGCCGATGCGTAGAAGAGGCAAAAGGATGCCAAGGCGGCGAAGTGCACGAAGCACATCCTCACGCGCGAGGAGCTAGATAAGCGCCGCTGTCAACAACAGAAGGATGGTCTCCCATTGGAGGAATCTCCGTCGATGTCGTTGTCGACGAAGGCCTCGGACGGGAACGACAAGGGCGAGGGAGGGCGAGGTCCCTTGGACCACCTTCCTGACGTCATGGAGGTGGCGCCTGAGGTGTCGGCAAGCAGCCCGGCACCCCCGAGAAGGGGAGGAGAAGCAGACCCGGGGCCGGTGGTTGCCCGCTCTAGGGCCGAGGCCGACACGCCTGAGGTGCAGGCGTTAGGCAAATGCGCCGTCAGCCCAGTAGGCTTGGTGGCTGTGGTGGAGCAGGTGGCGGTGGAGGCGACGCCACCACCCCTGCAGAGGACCGAAGGGGCGCCGGGGTCCGCTGAAGACCGACCGGCGCTGATGGATACGGAGGCAACGCCTCTGTCGCCGCCTCCACCGCTGTGGATGAGGTTTGCCGTGGCAAAGCGGTTGCTGCCCCGTTCAAGGCGAGTGTATTCTTGGTAGGGTCATAGTGTCTTCCATTCGCTTTTTTGGTTTTGCGCTGACCCTGTAGGTTAATTTTCCTTAGTCGGAAGCGGCCTACGGACGACCTTCCCTTGGCGCCCCTCAAGGCGCTTAAGGCGAGCCCCGGCTCCTCCACCCACTAGGTGGCGGAGGCACAAGCCGCCATCCACCACGGCGCAGCGTCGGCGAGGGTCGACCTGAAAGAACCTGTCGCCCAAGGAGGGGCTGCCGAGGTGGCCCCTACGCCAATGAGAGAGGGACCGTTCCCATCCCGCGGGTGCGAGGCTCACAAGTCAGATGGGGCCAGCGTGCCCTTGCTTGCCGAGGCCCCCGGGGTCTCCAAGGCTGAGGCGACGGAGGACAGGGCGCCCAAGGCCGCCGAGACCGCAGTGGCCACGGCCGGTGTTTCTACATCCTCCGAGGCCACGATGGTGGAGGCTGGAGCCCCTGAGATCACCAAGGTCGTCGTAATGGTGGCGGGGCCATCCATCCAGGAGGTGGAGATGAAGGCAGCGGAGGCCTCGGTGGCGCCCTTGGCTCAGGGGCCACCATTGTTATGAGAGAGCGCCCGGGAGGCGGAGGTCTATCCGATCTCTTCCGACGATACCTCCTAGGTGTGGGAGGTGGTCGACACCGAGGACGCCGGTGCTGTGGAACAGCCGGCGCCAATCTTGGATGGGGAAAGTTTGGCCCTCGTGCGGGCACGACCCGAGCCTTGCGGGTGGGACCACCCGTGGGTACTGTGGCGGAGCCAGGACGACCCTAAGGGGGAGCCTCTGTTTGCCCTCGAGGACGCAATCGAGGGTGGGCGGTGGGGTACCTTCGAGCAATACCGCCAGCTGGCGGAGCGGTCGCTGCAGACGGCCTTGTCCGTGGTGGCCGATGAACTGCCCAGAGTCGCCCAGGTTCATGTTTCCTTTCTCGCGTGACATCGTTCTTTTCTCGGTTTTGTCGCAATTGATGACCTCTGTTCTGTTTCCTCTGGAGCTCGAGACCCGATCCGTCGAGAAGTCGGTCTTTCTCCCACGGGAAAGGGGCATCTGGGACCAGCTTCAGTGGCAGAAGGGCCTTCTTGCCGATGCTAACGAGCTTCTGTCGGCGCGAGGCGCGAAGGTGGAGGACCTCCGCCTTTGCTGTGCCAACACGAAGGTCGAGGCAGCCACAGCCCAGATGCAGCTCGCCCCTTTGGCGGCGTGGGTCAAGGAGCTGGAGGAGGAGCTTACCCACGCCGTCAGCGATCAGGATGCCTTCTGGTCCCGGGCCAAAGAAGCGACGGCCTCGGGCAAGGCCCTCGCCGGGCAGCTGGGGGTAGAGGAGAGTGCGCACCGGCTGACAAAAGGCGCTCTGAATGAGGCCCTTGCTGCGGTTGAGGCCTCGCAAATTGAGGCTGTGGTTTTGAGGGGAGTGGTCGAGGGTGAGTTCCAGTCCCCTTGTTTTGTTTCCTTTTCCTTACATTCGCTCCCTGACTTCCTTGTATGACGTAGAGCTAGGAAGTGAAGCTTCCAGGGCGGCCGAGGCCTCTAGGGTCGAGACCCAGCGGTTGAAGGAGAAGGCTGAGGCCTGTCAAGCCAAGACCCGACGCTGGGAGCAGAAGGCCAAGGGTGAGTTCCGTGGGCTTCCGTCCCTAACTTAGGTTGTTCTTTCTCTTGCTCGACCTTATTCCATTTTCCATGGTGCAGAGTCGGAGGTGGAGATCATTCGGGCCACCGAGGCTTCCAGCGCGGTGTAGACGGTGCTCGAGACCGAGATTGGGGAGCACGAGGCGCTGAAACATGCTGCCCTTTCCGCCTGCGAGGCCTTGGAGGTCGAGGGGGTTCAGTCAGGCAGCTCCCTTGGGAGCCGCTTGATTGCGCTGAGTAGCCAGATGCACGAGCGGCTCTGAGGGGCACTACACATGGGTGTCAAGCAGGCGTTGGCCATCATCTCCTCTCACTACCTTGGCGTCGACCTCCCGGCCATCAGTGATGGCTATGTTCTGCCGGATGATGACGAGGAGGCCGATGCGGCGGTTCCGAAGCTGATGGAGGTGGCGGAAGGCCCTGGCACGGCGCTGGCGACGCTCTTTGAAGAGGAGGTGGTTCCTCCCCTACCATCTACTAGTGCTGAAGGCCCTGAGCCTTGATCTGGGCCTCGGGGGCTATGTAAAAATAGAATAGGGGTTATTTTTTGTATCGTAATGCTTATGGCCGTCGAGGCCTTTATTTTTGAAGTACTTGTGTTTCTTAGTTGTTTTTCTTATGTTTCCGAGCCTCTGCCCTCTGTTGCTCCTGATCAGATTTCGTTTGCAAAACACCCCCTTGGGGCCTAAGCCGTCCCTTCAGCGAGAGGTAGTGAGGGAGTGCCGTAACCCAGAGGCGTAGGCCGTCTCGCGACTCTACCGGCCTCTTGCTTAGGAAACAGACCTTGGTCCGAGGAGTTTTTACAACTGATTCGTCAGAGCCTGCTAGGGACTTGGCATAGGAATTTTTGCGAAAAACAACTGAAGAATGGTGCGTGGGACCTAGGGGACACCTAGAAGGGGTCCCCTATCTAGCCCCCGAGGGAGGCTTGGTTCTGCTGAGGCAGAACCGAGTCTCCCTTGCCGTGTTACTGTATTGCCGAGGCCTACGATGGGCTCGAGGGGTTTCTCGAAAAGTTAGACCAACTAAAGAACGCTTTTTAATTGTATTTCGAGAAACGACATATACAATGCTTGGAAATTTAGGGATAAAAGCGACGTAACTGTTCTATGTTCCAAGCGTTGGTGAAGACTTCGCCCTTCTCGTTGGCCAGCTTGTAGGTCCCGGGCTTCAGCACTTGGGCGATGATGTATGGTCCTTCCCATGGCGGGGTTAGCTTGTGGCGACCCTTGTTGCTCTGTGCTATCCTCAACACCAGGTCGCCTACCTTCAAGTCTTGGCCTCAGACGTGTCGGGCCTGATAGCGCCGCAGGCTCTACTGGTATTTGGCCAAGTGTAGTAGCGCGACGTCTCGGGCTTCCTCTAGTTGATCAAGGGCGTCCTCTCGGGTGGTGCGATTGCTTTGTTCGTTATAGGCTTGTAGCCTCGGGGAACCATATTCCAAGTCGGTGGGGAGGATGGCCTCGGCCCCATAGACTAGGAAGAAAGGCGTGAATCCCGTGGCTCGGCTTGGAGTGTTCCTCAGGCTCTAGATGACCAACAGGAGTTCGGCGAGCCATTTCTTGCCAAACTTTTTCAACCGGTTGTGAATCCTTGGCTTGAGGCCTTGTAGGATCATGCCGTTGGCATGCTCTACTTGGCCATTGGTCCTTGGGTGTCCTACGGCTGACTAGGCCACATGGATGTGGTGGTCATAGCAAAACGTCAGGAACTTTTTGCCGGTGAACTGCGTCCCGTTGTCGGTGATGATGGTGTTGGGGACCCCAAACCTGTGGATAATGTCAGTGAAGAACAGCACCGCCTGCTCGGATTTGATTCGATTGATCGGACGAGCCTCGATCCATTTGGAGAACTTGTCGATTGATACCAATAGATGGGTGAAGCCCCCGGGGGCCTTCTGTAGAGGCCCGACCATGTTGAGCCCCCATACGGCAAACAACCACGTGATGGGGATGGTTTGCAGGGCTAGGGCTGGGAGATGTGTCTACCGAGCATAGTACTGGCATCCTTCGTAGGAGCGTACTAGCTTGATAGCGTCGGCGACTGCCGTCGGCCAGGAGAACCCTTGGCGAAAAGCGTTCCCTACGAGCGTCCGAGGCGCCGCATGGTGTCCGCAGGCGCCTGCGTGTAAGTCTCGAAGCAGGGCTTGGCCCGCCTCGACACTGATACATCGTTGGAGGACACCTGAGGGACTTCACCTGTACAATTTGTCATCATAGAGGGCATAGGTCTTGGCTCGGCGCGCAAGCTGTCGTGCTTCGGTTCTGTCGTTAGGAAGCTCCCCCCGATCAAGCCAATCAAGGAACGGGAATCGCCAATCCGCATCCTGATCAGTCTGCGGAGGCTCGGCATTGACTTCCATGACCTCGGGCTCGGTCAAGGGGGTCTCGGCAGCAGAGGGGGCGTCGAGCTTTGCCATGGGTTCCACAGGTGGGCCCTCCTCTACTGCCGAGGTGTGGCCAATGGAAGGTTTGTGGAGGTCTCTAGCGAAGACGTTCGAGGGGACCGGGGCCCGTGCCGAGGCCATCTTTGCCAGCTCGTCGATGGCCTCATTGTACTTCCGTGCGACGTGATTTAGCTCGAGACCGTCGAACTTGTCTTCTAGGCGTCGTACCAACTTGCAGTAGGCCTCCATTTTGGGGTCGAGGCAGTTTGACTCCTTCATCACTTGATCTATGACGAGCCGCGAGTCACCTTGGACATCGAGGCGCCGCGCCCCAAGTTCAATGGCGACTTGTAAGCCGTTGATGAGGGCCTCGTATTCAGCCACGTTGTTGGAGGCGGCGAAATGGAGCCGCACCATGTAGCGCATGTGTACTCCGAGGGGTGAAATGAAGAGCAGACCCATGCCTGCCCCGGTCTTTATCAGGGATCTGTCGAAGTACAGGGTCCAGCACTCCGTCTGAATTTGAGTAGGTGGTAGTTGGGTATCTGTTCATTCAGCCACGAAATCCGCTAAGACCTAAGACTTGATCGCTTTTCGAGGCACAAAGGTCAAGGTTTCCCCCATAAGCTCGATAGCCCACTTGGCTATCCTACCTGAGGCCTCTCGGTTATGAACTATCTCGCCCAGGGGGAAAGATAACACCACAATCACTAGGTGCGACTCGAAGTAGTGACGCAGTTTGTGCTGGGCCAGGACCACGGCGTAGACCAGCTTCTGGATGTGGGGGTAGCATGCTTTGGTCTCAGAGAGCACCTCACTGATGAAATAAACAGGTCGTTGGGTGGGTAGAGTATGCCCCTCTTCCTGCCTCTCCACCACTACGGCAGCGCTGACCACTTGGGTCGTCATAGTGACGTAGAGTAAGAGGGTCTCGTCCATGGCCAGGGGTATCAAGATGGGAGGATTCGTGAGCAGTGCTTTGAGTCTATCGAGGGCTTCTTCTGCCTCGGGAGTCCAAAAAAAATGCTCGGATTTTCTCAAGAGTCGGTACAGAGGCAAACCTTTTTCGTCGAGGCGCAAGATGAAGCGGCTCAGGGCCGCAAGGCATCCTGTGACCCTCTGTACTCCTTTGAGGTCTCTGATTGGTCCCATGCCGGTTATGGCCGAGACCTTCTCTGGGTTGGCTTCAATGCCGCGTTCCGAGACTATGAATCCCAAGAGCATGCCTCAAGGGACCCCAAACACACACTTCTCGGGATTGAGCTTGATGCCCTTCTCTCTAAGGCATTTGAAGGTTATCCTCAAGTCATCGACGAGACCCTCGACCTTTCTGGTCTTGACCACAATGTCATCTATGTAGACCTCGATGGTCTACCCAATGTTGTCGCCAAAGACCTGGGTCATGCACCGCTGGTACATGGCACCTGTGTTTCTGAGGCCAAAAGGCATCGTCACGTAGCAGTACATGCCGAATGGTGTGATGAAGGAAGTCGCGAGCTGGTCGGACTCTTTCATCTTGATTTGATGGTAACTAGAATACGCATCAAGGAAAGACAGGGTCTCGCACCCTGCAGTGGAATCAACGATTTGATCGATTCGAGGTAATGGGAAGGGGACCTTTGGACAGGCTTTGTTCAAACCGGTGTAGTCTACACACATCCTCCATTTCTCATTTTTCTTCTTGACCAACACGGGGTTAGCCAACCACTCTGGTGGGACACTTCCTTGATGAACACGGCCGCCAAGAGTTTCTATATCTCCTCACCGATGGCCCTACGCTTTCCTCGTTGAAGCGGCGCATGCATTGCCTTGCGGGTCTAGATCTGGCCTAGATGTCTAGGGCGTGCTCAGCAACCTCCCTTGGTATGCCCGGCATGTCCTAGGGACTCCATGCGAATATGTCGGCATTCGCACAGAGAAAGTCGACGAGCACGACTTCCTATTTGATGTCGAGGGTGGCGCTGATCCTCAGCGCTCGGTCGTTGGGGTAGGCGGGGTCAACCGGGATGAGTTTGATGGTTTCCGCGGGCTTGAACGCCCCCGCGCGATGCTTGGAGTCAGGCACCTCACCACTGAGTTTGTCGAGGTGGGCGATGAGGGTCTCGGCCTCCGCAAGAGCCTCGGCGTACTCGATGCATTCAACGTCGCAGTCGTATGCATGTTCGTACATGGACTCAATCATGATGACACCGCTAGGGCCTGGCATCTTGAGCTTGAGGTAGGTATAGTTGGGCACTGCCATAAACTTGGCGTAGCACGGCCGCCCTAGAATGGCATGGTAGGCTCCCCCAAACCCGACTACCTCGAAGGTGAGGACTTCCTTGCGGTAGTTGGAGGGGGTGACAAAGCAGACAGGAAGGTCGCTGTGCCCGAGGGGTCACGTGCGCTTCCCTGGCACGATGCCGTGGAAGGGTGCGATGTCGCCTCGGAGC
This sequence comes from Miscanthus floridulus, assembly GCF_019320115.1. Taxonomy (NCBI): domain Eukaryota; kingdom Viridiplantae; phylum Streptophyta; class Magnoliopsida; order Poales; family Poaceae; genus Miscanthus; species Miscanthus floridulus. Next base: position 131,766,134 of record NC_089582.1, on the reverse strand, counting down.
CTCGACCAGTCGATCTCCAAGAGCCCCCAGGGTGTTGGCATAGAGGATGTTGAGGCCGCTGCCTCCGTCCATCAACACCTTGGAGAGTCGGGTGTTGCCGATGATCGGGTCGACAACCAGTGGGTACTGCCTGGGATTCAGAACATGGTCAGGGTGGTCATCTCAATCGAAGGTGATCGCCTCTCGGGACCAGTCGAGGTACTGGGGGGTGGCCACCTTGACTAAGAAGACTTCTCGGCGTTCCCTCTTACGCTGCCACGCCGTGAGGCATGCCGAGGGCCCACCGAAGATCATGAAGGCATTGTGTACCTCGGGGAACCCGTCGTCCTTGTCCTCATCCTGGTCGCCGGCGCCCTTCTACTTGGCATCGTCGTCGGGGAGCCCAAGCCTAGCGTAGTAACGCCGCAGCATGGTGCAATCCTCGAGAGCGTGCTTGACCAGGCCCTGGTGGTAAGGGTAGGGTTTCTTGAGCATGTCGTCGAAGGGCCTAGGGCCTTTGAAGCCTCGAGGGTTCTTGCGTTCTAAGGCCACGACTAGATCAGCCTCTAGGACCTCCTGCTTCCCTAGGCGCCCCTTTTTCTTTCTCTTGGGGAGGTGGGAGGCTGAGGCCTCGGGGGCCTCATCCCTCCGCTTACCCCTGGTGTTGGTGTCAGGGAAGATGGCTCCAACAGCCTCTTCACTCGAGGCGAAGCTGGTGGCGATGTCGAGGAGCGCGGCAGCAGAGCACGGCATGTTTCGACCTAACTCTCGAACCAAGTCCCGACAAGTGGTGCTGGAGAGGAAAGCCTGGACGATCTCTGAGTCGCCGACACTGGGTAACTCGGTGCACTGTTTGGAGAAGCGCCGGATGAAGTCTCGGAGAGACTCATCCGGCTTCTGGCAATAGCTCTTAAGATCCCAGGAGTTCCCAGGGCGCACGTATGTGCCCTGGAAGTTCCCAACGAAGACCCTAACCAAGTCGCGCCAGTCGTGGATTTGCGAGGGAGGAAGGTGCTCGAGCTAGGCTCGCGCTGAGTCTGACAAGAGCAAGGGGAGGTTGCGGATGATGAGCAGGTCATCATCCGCACCACCTAGCTGGCAGGCCAGGCGGTAGTCGGCAAGCCAGAGTTCAGGGTTGGTCTCGCCGCTGTACTTCGTGAGATTGGCTGGTTGCTGAAACCGGGTGGGGAAAAGAGCAGCACGGATGGCCCTGCTGAAGACCCGAGGGCCTGGCGGTTCAAAGGAAGGACTGTGGTCCTCCCCGCTATCGTAGCGACCGCCTCGGTGTGGGTGGTAGCCCCAAGCGGGCCCCTCATTGTCGTGGCGTCATCGCCTGCTGACCACCTCATGGTCTCCCTGTACCTCACGTCGATTGTCGAGGCGGTCCAGAAGCACGGGGGCCCTATGGGCTATCGGCGCTCGGTCGGGCTCGGGACGAGCTAGGGCTTCCCTGTCCTACCGAGGCGGTGCCGTGGGTAGGTTCGAGGCGCCCCCGTGTCGTCGAGAGGTGGAACTCTCAGCCTGCTGAACCATGGCGGTCTCTAGGAGATCCCGAAGCTCGCCGCGGACCTGCCGCCCCTCCGTGGTAGAAGGCTCGGGCATTGCGCGGACCAGCATTGCCGCAGCCACGACGTTCTGGCTAGCGTGATTGAAGACTGGGGGTTGCTCACTCCCTTCGTCGTCATGGATGCAGTGATGCACATCGCGTGCCCTCCGTCGGGCTCCCCCACCTTCGCCATGACCTCGCTGTTCCTGTTTGAGAGAGTCTCGAAGCTGCTGTAGAAGGAGTTGGTCTTGTTCCACCTTGGCCTGGAGCTCACGGAGCTGTTCTAGGTCTGGCCGCTGAGGTCGCGCAAGAGCGACGTTCTCATTTCATGCGGCCGGCAGGACGGCGCGTGGAGGTGGGGCGGCACCCGTACCTGGGCAAAGCGGGGAATGGCTACCTACCCCCTCATCCTCTTCGCCCGCCCTCGGCATCCCGAGCCCGACGTGAAAACACTCGCGTGTGGGGGCGTAGGTGCCTTCATCATCGGAGTCGGAGTAGCCAAAACAGTAGTCGCTTGTGGCCAAGAACTGGCGCAAAGCCCCAGGGTCGTGGAGTCCAGAGAAATCCACTCCGGGCCATGCCTCGTCCCCATCCGAGGAGTCAGCGTGGGTGCTCAGGTCGAGAGCGAAGCGTTGGCGGCGTTCCGAGGGATGCTCGTGAGCGACAGTGTAAGCGTAGGTGTAAGAGGCAGCGGCATTTCTCAACCCAAAGGGGTATGGGGATGGTGCCATCGCCAGATTCTGCCCCACCAGGGTCGGTTCTTCAGGGAGTGGTGGAGCGGAGCTTGATGACTGGGCATCGCCGCGTGCCACCGGCGATTTTCCTTTGTCCAAGCTCAGGATAGACAGGTCCCCAGTTAGGGACCCTGTGCCAACAGCTGGTCGTGGGATATCGGCAGGGGGTGGCGTGCTGCCCCGGATTCATGTAGCGTCAGGGTGGCCTTGCTCGTGTCGTGCCTGGCGAGCGCGGCGAGAGCGGCCGCCCGGGCGCCGCCTGCGCCTGGGCTGCCGGGGCGTAACTTCATCGTCGGACGGTGGGGCTCGAGGAGTGAGGAGTACCATGTCGTACTCATGCCCTAGAGACATGAACTCTAGGCTCCCGAACCAAACCACGGTGCCGAGACGCAATGGTCGTACGGGGTCTGCCATCCGGAACCTGCTGGGATGACGAAACTGACACGCAGAGGCCCCTACCTGGCGCGCCAACTATCGGTGTTTCGGACCGGGGGGGTCCTCAACCAACTAGTGAATTTGTTCTGCGTGCTCCCGATTCCAGATGGTGATGCAAAGAGACACAAGGTTTATACTGGTTCAGGCAATCGAGGCCCTACGTCCAGTCTGAGAGGTCGATCTTGTATTCCTTGCACCGAAGTGCTCGTAGTAGGGGGTTACAAGCTAGGGGAGAGAGGGAGCTGGTCCCAGGTCTCGGCAGGGATGTCGTGTGGGCCGCTTGAGGTGTTGCTCTCAGGCGGCAGGGATGTGCGTGTGTGTGTGTGTTACAAGGTGTTCTCCTCCCCTCTAAAATGGCCCAAGTCCTCTCCTTTTATAGTCTGAAGGGAGGACAAGGATGGTACATGAGCTAACTATACAGTGTCGTGTGAATAGAGGCGGCGTGTCCGGGCCCTGTAGCCTATTCCTGTGGCGGCGTGGTCGTCGGAGTGGTCCGTCCTTGGAGCACTGGGGCGGCATGGTCGTCCCATCAGATCCTGTGCGTCGTGGGAGCCCCGGGGCTGCCTCGGAGTGGGTGCGGCGGTGAACGTGTAAGCCACTATGGATGGACTGTGCGCGAGGCCAAGACTTGGTCGGTGTTGAGGCTGTACCGCGGTGGAGGGGTCTCGGCAGGCGCGAACCCCAAGATAGTCGAGACCTTGGTGTACAGTGCCGAGGCCTCGAGTGGGTGGCTGATCGTGGGCACAGCGTTAGGACACAGTGGCCGATAATCCTCGCCGTACCCTGTCCCAGCCGGTATGGCGCTGATCGTGGGCACAGCGTTAGGACACAGTGGCCGGTAATCCCCACCGTGCCCTGTCCCGGCAGGTATGGCGCTGATCGTGGGCACAGCGTTAGGACACAGTGGCCGGTAATCCCCGCCGTGCCCTGTCCCGGTAGGTATGGCGTTGATGCGACCTCGGGTCCCGTCGGCCATTCTGTGGCGTTGAGCCCTCGTCCGGCTGAGATTGCGGGAGTGGTTGAAGCATTAATGAGACATGACGCGCTGTCTGGAGGGTTGGTCGAGGCGGGGGGTGACGTGCTGCGGACGACCCGGCCTCGAGCGACACGGAGAACGAGGCCTCGCGCGAGACGGAGATCGGGCTCCTTGCCGAGGCCTCGCGCGAGACGCCTCGCGCGATACGGAGAATGCACCCCCTGCCGAGGCCTTCCGCGGAGAGCCTCGGGCGAGGCGGAGACGACGTTCCCTGCCGAGGCCTTCCCTGGAGAGCCTCGCGCGAGGCGGAGTTTGCGTCAGGATGCCGAGACCTCCTGCTCGAGGCGTGGAAGAGGAGGACCCAGTTGGCTCGGTCGTGGCGGATGAGGGTCCCATGGCTTGCCTTCTAACTTTATTTTTTAGATGGGACTTTAGCGACCTATTTGATGTTTGCTTGGGGTACCCCATTCTAAGGTACCCGACACTCGCAAACGCGCATTCAGGGTCTGTTTATTTGATATACATGTTATAAATGATTTGGATGGTTTAAATAAATAAACACCTAAAAGAACAAGTAGATATCATACATCAACCGTTAATCTTAATTTTTAAGATAGAGGATTACTCCTAGCTGACTCACACTCTTTTTTTAGCATGAGATGCGACAATGTACTGGAGTACACCCTTTGTCCAAATTATAAGACGTTTTGGATTTTCTAAATACATAACTTTTGTTATGTCTAAATACATAACAAATCAGTATATCTAGAAAACTCAGAATGTCTTATAATTTGAAATGGATGGAGTATTCCCACTGTTCCAAATTATATATTGTTTTGGCATTTTTAGATACAATACTATGTATCTAGAAAAAACCAAAAATGATTTATAATAATTTGAAAAGGAGGTAGTACTCACCTACCTAGAAAGTAAACCACTTTACAAAACAGAGTAAAGAGAAAATGGTTGTGCATTTTAGGCAGTGGTGAACTGGTGATCACTGATTTGATGCCTGCCTCTACTCGAGTCCTTGGTTATTTTTGCTTGAAGAGTCTGTAACCTCACATTAGAGTTTGTTTGAAAGGCTTACGTTTTGGCTTTTCTAAATATATATGCACTTAAATATATACTATGTCTAGATATATAGTAAAAATAATGTATTTGAAAAGCGAAAATATTTTATAATTTGGAGTGGAGGGGTTATTTTATAATTCAATTTTCCCCGTCTGGAACAGAGACTCTGCCTTTACTATCTGACGACAATTGCATTTATATGTTGTCTACAATATGTCAAACAGAAGTACCTTAATACAAGCATGATGATGCCAGAATTTGATATGTGCAGTGAGCTCAAAGGCAAATAGAAAGCTTGTTGTCTCATTTGGCAATGTTGTGAATCCAAGAATTTTGTTTCATTTCTAGAATTCTGTCTCATTTGTTACATCTAGTTCAACACAAAAGCCCATCACTGCTGTCCAATGCCATCTGTTAATCACTGCAGCCCAGGCCGTCGATTTCAGTCGCCTGGCAGCTGGGATTGAGCTATTATATAGAGGACGAGCTGCCTGGGCACCAACCAAAACATACCGTCATATTACGCCCATTTTCCCGGACCTATCACATAGAGGCTTTGCTAAAATGTTACTCCGAAGTAACCGTGGACCATTGATCTAGATGACAGTTACCACATATTATCTCCTAAAAATGATTACCTATACTATAGGCATTTCACATGTTACACTTTCAAGAGATTCGTTGGAACTCATACGAACTAGTACATGCTCGTCTGATTCAATTACCATGTAGTTGACCCTCAATTCACATGCCAACGCAATAGTTTAAGGAATAGTAGCATGTAATCCAACTGTACTTCCTCAGCCCTTGGTCCACCATCAGCTGGATGGGCAGCTCGTCACTGGCATGGGAGTGGGTCCCATGGTCTCTCACGAGTACCTCCCCGTCTGAGCGCGTGTTTAGTTTCAGGAAGTTGGAATTTGGGGCTACTGTAGCATTTTTATTTTTATTTGGCAATTAGTGTTCAATCATGGACTAATTAGGCTCAAAACGTTCGTCTCGCAATTTTCCACCAAACTGTGCAATTAGTTTTTTTTCGTCTACATTTAATGCTCCATGCATGGGCCACAAACATTCGATGTGATAGGTACTGTAGCACTTTTTAGGAATTTGGGGTGGAACTAAACAAGGCGTGAGTCGATGTCTCGATGATACCGGATCGCCTTCACCTGTTGTTCATCAGAATTGCTCAGCACACCTCATTATGTTTTGACAGACGGCCTGTTCGCTAGTTGATTTCTGGGCTGGTTTGAGCTGGCTGATGCTGGTTTGTTGTGAGATAAAAACACTGTTGGCTGGCTGGTTTGGGCTGGCTGAAACCAATAAGCGAACAGGCTAAGAGTTCAGGGACACGGTGGGTAGTACTGAACGCACCTTGAAGTACTCCACGCATGGTGAGTTCATGTAGGCGGCGTCCTTCATCTGGAACACAAGCCCGAGAACATCCCACCGTGGGAATCTTCGATTATAGCAGCATCCAAGTAGCCATCCACAAACTGCATGGCAACAAACATGAATGAATCAAGCTACGGAGCACAGCGGAACCTCAATGCACTAAATGGCAAGAGACTGACCATTGCCTTTGGTGCAGCCATGGCATCTTCGCTAGCGAAATGAATATAGCCAAGACAAACTGAAACGAATGGACCATTCAGTGATCTCCATGCAAGATCAGCTTCTTTGATCGATGGGCCTACAGTCACACCTTTCACAATTGCTGTCAGTTGCTCTGTCTTCTCGAAATACTTTGCTCACTCCGTTTGTTTCATAACTGGTAGTTTGCTCCACAGGATCACCAACTTCTTTAGATTCTGGTCCTAGAACAAAAAGGGCAAGCCCATTGTACCATCGCAGGTTCAGCATGCAGAGTAGGAGCTGAAAAGAAGCTGCATTGTACATGGCAGAGCACAGTGTGAGTCTTTGTTTACCATAAGTGTATTTGAAATCTTGGAGGATAACCACATACATCCTCGACTCTCGGACCTCGCCGTTGGATGTTGTACCGCCCCTATGCTTAACTTAATAAGTCCCTGTGGTGTGGTCAAAGCATATAACCTCATGTGTGGCAGCCTTTTCATTTACCTCCTCTAGGTGTGCCTTTGGTTTCGGAGCCCATATCTCTCTATCACTCCGCAACTTCAATGCATAGGCGTGTCTATCGTTGAACCAGGCAACAAGCTTGTAGAAGGTGAATTAAACGATTGCATTCATGGGCATACCACATATCCCCAATAGCAACTTATTGAATGACTCCGCCACGTTGCTGCACTGAAACTCGTATCTCCATCCACCGACGTCGTGAGTTCTTGTCCATTTCTCTAAATCCCTCATCAAACATGTGAGCCATTGTCTACCTTCTGCATTTGATGCGGTTCTGACTTGCTCCAACTTTTTTCTGAAAGTACTTGTTCTTAAGCTGTCAAGCAGCCTTCTGAAACAGATCAAAGTTATCCTTCACACCATCCTTCCGGAGTAGATTCTCGACAAGGTGCCGAGTACACCAACGATGGTGCAAAGGTACATACCCCTCTATCTGCTCTCGCACGGCATTAAGTATGCCCTGGTGCCTATCAGATATGACGCCAACCTCCCTGCTAGGTCCAACCACATGTATCCAGACTAGCCTCAAGAATCATCCCCAAATGTCATTGTTTTCCTTCTTAATCAAAGCAAATGCTAAAGGAACCAACTTGTTCTTCGCATCACAGAATATGGCTATAAGAAGTGTGCCTTGGTATTTGTCAATCAAGAATGTATTATCAATGGAGAAGACGGGACGGCAGTGCCTAAAAGTCTCGACACACTGATGGAAGCACCAGAAAGCACGGAAGAATATCTGCCTCCCATCCTTCCATGCATTTGGTTTTGAGATATACTCATAATGCATGCCTGGATTCACCACTTTGATTGCATTGAAGAGTACTGGCAGCTGCTCATACCCATCCTCCCAGTCCCCACATATCATCTTCCATGCTCGCTGCTTAGCCCTCCAAGATTTACCATAAGTTATCACATAACCTCCATACAACACCTCAACAGTCCTGATAATTGTCCTAACCTTCATGTTAGGTTCTCCCTGCAATATTCCCATCAACCGCTTGGTAATAAGGGTAGATGTCAACTGTCAATGCTTCAATATCAGCTCATGGTCAGTATAATTGTGTGGCCCGATAACTTTTGTGATCTTCCACTTTTCGGTGACCTTTTGCTTCCTTGCATAAACCCTCCATGAGCAGCGTTCCTAGTCACAGACAACTGTGTAATGGCGCTCCGCATATGAATGCAAGACCTTATAAGGTCTCTTTCGCATCACTACAAACACCTGCAACCACCTCTTTAATGCAGGGAGGTCCTTGAATACCCACCCATTCTCAATTACCATGTTAGGGCCAGCCTCAGGAGCTTCTAGGAGCTCATCATCACGTCCTTCTGCACACGCCTGATTGGAATGAGTAAGATTGCTGAACTCGTGAACTCTTGGATCATGGCGCCCGAGAAAGATACGCCTCAGCATCTCAACATCACTCTCTGTCAGCTCTCCAACAGGGCGATCATCATCAGAATCAAGAGCCCTTGCCATCTCATATGGCTCTGAATCATTCATAATTTCAACACTATTGGAGTCACGGAATCCATCTCCATGGTGCACTTGCGCAGCAACAGGGGACACATCCACATTCTAAGGAATGTCTCCTGCAACATAAGTAGAGAAATGAGGAAAGAATGAAAGAAATGGATGTAAGAAAGGGAGTAAGCTCCCAATAATCATGCGGTTAAGACACTTACTCGGATGATTCTGTATCAAAGGGATCTCATGAGGAGGATCTACCACAACAACATGAGTCTGACAAGCATCTCCAACTATCGCATTGGAGGTAGATTGAGCATCGAGAATTGTAGATGCAACCTCCACATCTATATCAGGTTTTAGGATGGGAGGGTCAATGTGTGCCTGCTGACCCATTGGTGGGGAAAACCCATGAGGGATGTGATCAACTAACACCCGATGCACAACCATGTCCAAACATTGTAGCTGGCTCTTCATAGCCAATCTCACATAGTTCTCCCACTGATCCACACACCCAGTTGGGATCATTCGCTTGAGGATGTTGGGAGAAGAACTTTGAAAGTGCATCTAGCCCTTTAGTGGGTTTTGGATGATTGAATGACAACATGATTAAAGGACTAACCCATTTGCTAAGTGTGGACAGGTAATAGGTTATCTCACAGATACTTAATGAAAGCCAAAATGATGTGTTGTTGTATAAACAATCTAGTTCAAGCACAAGACAACAATGCAAATGGAATTCATGTGAAGGCTTATTTATTGTGGGATTTCCATATACTATGTGAAAGCAAGCTCGTGATTATTAGTTGATGAGACATGAGGGATTGCATATGGAATGGTCTCATATTTGAAGATTGCTAAATTAAAATGAAAAAGATAACAATACATATGAATGGATGATTCAACACAAGATGTGACTTGATGGCTTGAGATGGTGAAGATAGCAAGGAAAGGCTTCGAGGTACTAAGCAAGGGTGAAGGGTAAGTGATGGCTTGGCGGCCGAAGAACCTAGCTAGGGTGAAGAAGAAAGTACTTGCATTTAGTTGAGGTACTAATCAAGCTAAGATGGTCATATTGATGTGAAGGATCAAATCTATAATGAAGTATTTGATGGAAGTAACTTGATACATTTGGGATTATTCAAATTTGATGAATGGAATCAAGTCACATGCTTAAGATGGCTATGCTCAAGTGAAAAGATCGACATCAACATGTTAGCACCCTTACTTGATGAAGATTGGAAGGGACGGCATCAATTCAAAAGAAATCAACTCAAGTGGTATAAATTCATTTTTCCTTTGATCTTGAGTTTAATAGGTATGCCGTACTATTAAGAGGGATGCATCATGTTGATAGATAATGTTTCATAAGTGCTCAAGCCAACCCATGTGAGTTTTGAGTATTTGAGCGACAAAAGAGCTAACTGATTTCTTGCTGGTCTAGCAATACCGGACGTGTCCGGTATTCATACCGGACGTGTCCGGTATTCATACCGGACATGTCTGGTATTTGTCCAGCAGCTATAAACCTATTTGTTCTTGGGTTGGTTCGTCGGGAGTTCCAACATAAGTTGGGAGTTCCGACGGTCGGGAGTCTCGGCATGGGTCGGGAGTTCCGACATCTCGCACTCTAATTGACTTGGAGGGTTCACTGTCCTGGTCATACCGGACGTGTCCGGTATTCATACCAGACTTGTCCGGTATGGATGACCAGAAGCCAACGGCTAGTTTTCAAAAGCCTTGAGGGTCGGGAGTTCTGACGTGAGTCAGGAGTTCTGACACCTCACTAACTTTAACTCAGTTACATGTTTTTCAAATTTGTTGAGGGTCGGGAGTTCCGACGTAAGTCGGGAGTTCCGATGGTCGGAAGTCTCGGCATTCTTCGGGAGTTCCGACGCCTCACAACATCACTGTAACTTAGTTACCGTTGGTGCAGTGTGAGTCATACCGGACATGTCCGGTATTGCAACGGCTATAAAACAGCTAGTTTTCCAAGGGGGCTATAAATACCCCCAAGCCTCCACCTTTGGAGGCTGTTGATTGTGCTAAGATAGACATATGTTTTTGAGTCTTGCAAACTCTCCTAAACCCTCTCTTAGTGAGTGTGTGATCCAAATTACAAAATCAATTTGTGGGTTAAGAGAGAATTTGAAAAAGAGAGCAAGCCACCACTTGAGCACTTGTGCATATTATCAATCTCGTGATTCGCATTTGTTACTCTTGGACTCTTTGGTCCTAGATGGCTAGGCGTCACCGGAGAGCAACCGAGAGATTGTGGTTGCTTCGAAAAGTTTGTAACGGTCGATTCTACCGCCTCGGAATCATTTAGTGGAAAGAGGAAAAGGAGTTGGAAAAGACTCCGGCTAGAGTGACCTTCGTGGTACCCTCTAGGGCTGACCTTTGCTGGGTCACCTACAGCCCCCTCAACGGAGAGTAGGACTCGAACGAGTCTGAACTTTGGTAAAATAAATATCATGTCTCAGTTCGTATTTCATTTGATATTTGTGTTGCTCTAGCTATTCTGCAAGTTCTATGTGTATATTACTATCTCTAATAAGTTCCTGTAGTTTGGATTGAAGATAGAAATCAAAAGGAACAAGTTCGGGGTTGTTCCACTGAAGTCGTGAATACCGGACACGTCCGGTATACATATCGGACATGTCCAGTATTAGCCCCTACGCCAAACTAAATTGTATTGTGTTCTAACTCTTTGGTTGCAGGCGTTTGGCTCCTAGATTCATTTAGTATCTTTTATATACTCTGTGGTTAACTTGTGAGGGGTGGGTCTACTCTTTATTTGGAGTTTTCATTTTGGAAACTCCCTTTACTAATCATTTCCGCTTTTAAAGGTGTTAATTTTTAGAAACACCTATTCACCCCCCTCTAGGCGACATCCTGGGTCCTTTCAAACTTAGGTGCAGTACACCCTCAACTGCAATGCCATCATCTCTAAGGCAATGCAGCTCCTCCCAAGCCCTTACAACCATCTCACTAAATGAAGGCCTATCATTGAATAGCATAGGCACGCTTTGCATGTCAATAAACTCAACACATCCGTAGCGATCGTATTCAACGGTGCCTCCATGATATATGGTCACTAGGTTGTCCATCTAGTTCAAACACATAACGAAACAATGTCTTTTAGTCTAAATTAGATGATAGATAGTACCTAACAAGTACTTTCTAATTACAAACTAAGTAAATAAGATAATAACTACCTACAAAGATACAGTGTTGTCGGGTTCATAAACCCAGGGTCCCTCGAGGATCGGCCTCCAAGCCAAGGTTCAACCCAAGAGTCTAAAGCGACAGGCCAAAAGAGCAGCCCAGTCACCGACTAGAAGGTCTGGCCGAAGAGGAACAGCGCCCGCTCATCGGCTACTTCGACCCACCTCTCCTAATGGAGCGTTCACTTCAACTCCAGCTGCCTCCGGACGGCCTCTCCGATCGGAAGGCCTGGCCCAAAACACTACTTCCGACTCTGACCCCGCGTCTCCGACCGAGGATCACAGGAACCCTGCTCACCGCTCTTCTTCGACCGGCGCACTCAGAGCCGACTAGAGCCATCCGACCAGGGATGCCCGCTCAGTAGGAACCAGAAGACGTGCGGAGAAAGGCAAGGCAAGGCTCACAAGTCAAAACCACTATACCAAGGACCATACCCTGCATGAAACAATACTCTGCAGCCACCCTGACACAAACAGTATTGTAGACGCTGACATCTCCCTCTACAGTATTGTAGGGGCCGCTAAAACTCCCATGCGGTAAGGCCCCCCACGTGCCTCTGGACATCGATAGCGGTATGGGCACCAGGATTTACCGTATCAGGTGAACATAGTGAGACTCCTCATATGCCTCTAGGCATCAAACAGTGTTTGCAGGTACCAACGACTACCATCCCTAAAAAAGGCAGCACGACCTCCTTGACATTCTACAGTGACATCAACAATGTTGTAGGCGTCTACCATTATCTTGTACCCACCGGCGTGGGCAACAAGGCTCGGTAGCATACGTACCCTCACCCTCTCACTTGTAAGGCCATCCCCTTTATCTATAAAAGGGGACGCGCCCCCTCCAACAAAGGAGAGCCCTTCTTGAAGACAACCACACCGATCAAGTTCACTAGCTCACGACCATAGAACCACCGGGTTTGGACTCCAAGCACACTCTTGAACACTTAGCACATAGCGTAGCTCCTGTCGCCCTTGGCCCTTTCGACCGGAGTCGACCGAACCTCCTATACACCCCTTCTTCCTCCTTCTCCTTTGTAACCCCACTGCAAACTTTGAGTACCTAGGCTCAGGAATAAAGTCACTGACCGACCCAAACTGGATGTAGGGCACGTTGCCTGAACCAGTATAAATCCTATGTCATTGAGTGCTAGGCCACCTCTGATCACAACGTACGGCAAAACTACAAATATTCACTAGTTGGTCACTTTTTGCACCGATAGTTGGCGCCATCCGTGGGGAAGACGCTGTACATTCAACACTTTTTGGTCATCGGATAGCCCATTTTTCTGCCACCCTCGCCGTGGTGGGCTCAGACGATACGATTCGCTTCGGCTCACTGAAGTTTCCCGCACTCTCACCCACTGGGATGCGGATTCTACCCGTCTTCAAGCCATCCTAGGCCTTCCTCTTTAGATGCCTGGACTTCCTCGCCGACCGGCTCGACGTGCTACACCTCCACGAGGAGGCTCACATCCCGGCACCCATCGAAGGGGCGCCCTCCATCGACTTCAACGACACAGCATATGCGCTTCTTTTCAAGCAAACTCTCTGCTCAAACCCCACTATGAGTAATGTACACGTTGTTATTTACTTACTATTCTCTATCTTCCGCCAATTACTCGAAGGGACGCGTACCAACCGAAGGATGACAACGACGCCCATCTCTCCGAATGACTTGAATAGCTATGTCGCTTTTTCCCTAAACTTCAATCTTACCATTGTTTACTTAGTATATGGTCCTATAAAAGCACCCTGACCTGAACACTTTTTGCCCTGGGGCACTCGGGGGCTCCACTAGGGTACACCACTATCATTATGCTTAATAACTATCTCCCTATTTTGTTTACATATGGTGGAATTCCTTCCTACCCAACCAACGGGATAGTTTGTTCCTTAGTTTTGCTTTACATAGCTTTGCTTTAAAACATTCCAACCGATCGCACCCCGCCTTTCCCTATGGTTACGAACAGCCGAGCCTCGCGGGCCATGCCCCTGGCTCCCAAGGTCATGGCCTATGGGACAAACGAGTAGGTATGAGAAAGAAAGAATAAAAAACAAAATTATGCTAAGGGAAAACTAAGGAACGAAAGGGAATAGGCTCCCTCGAACGGAGCAATTCCATAACAGAAAACAAAACTGACTGTAGTCATTAAGCACACAGTAATATTTACACAGGGGCTCCCCCATAAACTTAAACCTCTAGCTTCACTAAACTACTTATATTTTGCAAGCTATTAGACCGGCCCGGCGGCATCTGCTGTCAGAGCGACCGACAGGGGCGCAGACTGCTCACTCCACGGTGGTACGACATTTGGCTCGATCGGGGCCGGGGCAACGTTCACCTCCGACCTAGGCTCCACACCATCTATAGACTGGGCAGCGTCTTCTCCGTGCATGCTTCTAGCCATATCTTCACGGTGGAAGTCCATTACCCACTGGGCAGAGACTTGCTCTGCCACTAACCTTGCGTGCGGCAGCAAGCCCTCCCCAATCGACTGGATGTCCTCCATGCTCAAGCCTTCAGCATACCCGCAGCAAATGGTAGCGAAGTCTAGGTTCAGATGGTGCATCGCCACCGAAGTCAGCACCCCTGACGCCCCATAGAACAGCCTACTCTCGATAAGGTCTCAAACCACATCCGGGACCTCCGCCAGCTAGACCACGGGCGTGCTAGTACTGGGCGTCGACCTGAAGACGTCCTAGATGACAAGCTAGGCAACGTTGCGGATCTAGTCAAGATCCCCCTCAAGAGCACATCGCTCTTCACAAGATTTGGCCAGTTCCTCCACATTCCAGCTGAGGCTCGCCTTAATCGTCTCTAGGTCCTGCTCTAGCGTCTTCACCTTTCCACCCAGCTCTGAGAGAAGAGCGACAAGCTCAAAAATAGGCTGAAGGAAAAAACCAACAATGAAGAACAAAAAAGCACGTACCAATGCAGAAGTTCTCAAGGATGGAGAGATCCTCTGCCTACCGGGCCACCTGCTCGCGCAGCCGGGCACTTTGCGTACTCTGTCCCCATCACCCAGCCTCGGAGCATGAGCACCTCCTGGTCTGCCTCCGACTGGGCCTTCTGCTCTACCTCTAGGGCCTTCTATGCCGACTCCAGGGCGTTCTACGCCGACATCAAAGTGGCCCGCTTTGGCTCAAGGGCCACCAAGGACTCTCGCAACGCCACCTCGGTGTTCGCCAAGGATGTCCACAACCCCACCTTGGTCTCTGCCTGATGGGCCTTCGCTGCCTCGAGCCCTTGCTCGGCGGCAGTGGCCCGCTCGGCTGCACGCTGCCCCTTCACCCGCGTCGCGGTCACCTCAGCCGCCTGGTCCTGGGACTCGTGATGGGCGGACACTAGCTGACGCTCGAGCTCAGCCATCTGGGCATGCTCCGTTTGGAGAAAGAGGGACTTGCGGGACGACGTCCCCTTCAGTCTCTATGAAAAACAAACATGCTAAGGCAACCAACAAAAGATTCAGAGGTCAAAGACAAGTCCGCGAAACTCACCTCCATAGCTAGCTATAGGTCAACCTCAATCAATTGCTGAGCAAACTTAACCTGCTCCTGGGCATCTCCAAGCTTCGTGGATAGATTAGTGAGTTCAGACACCGCGGCGTGCCCCTGCTCCTTGAGTATGTCCTAGAGCTGACACTCCTAGGAATCTCGGAGGACGAACCACGCCTTTGCCGGGTCCTCAGGGCAGGGCCACTCTAGGTCACCCTTCGATAGGTCACCGGAGGGCCCAGCCTCTGACCGGACCACCGCCAACTCCCACGATGACACCGGCGGCTCCGCCATATTATCCGCCTCGTCATCGGATGGGATATCCACCACCTCGGTTGTGTGGACCACCACTGGACATTCAGACTCCATCCCGACCATGATCTCCCCCAGCACCTTCGGCTCTGAACACGCAGGTGAGCCATGCGGCCCCTCCGCCCAGCGAGGTAGGGAGTTCGGTCCCCCTCTCCTCTTCCGCCGCGACCGGGGGAGGAGGGGCCACGAGGGTTACTTTCGACACAGCTCTCACCATCAGCATAGGAATCGCCGCCAACGTCGACGCCATCGCCGTCACTATGCCAGCAACCGCCCTCGAAAGGGTAGGGCTCGCCGCTGCCATCCTGCTCTCCCCATCGTTCGTCGCAGCACGCTGTAGGGTGGGCCTCCATGCCTCCTATATGGGAGTTGGGGCGATGCTCAACCCCGTCATCCCCCAGCCACTAACAGAGGGTGTAGGTAAATCACACTCTAGAGAAAAACTCAACGGCAAAAGATTGAAAAGAAACAAAAGAGAACATACCAGGTGGTGAGCGGTACGACTCTGAAGGCAAGACCCAACGTCAATGGCCTATAGGGCATGGGCCGCTCCCAAGCTGTGACCCACGCCCCCTCGCTTTGGCCGAGGGTGGAGTCATCCCAACCAGCTCCTTCCCGACCTACGGGTCGCCTCGGCCCTCGGCTCGAGACTCCCCGATCGGAGCAGAGGGCGGGGCATCCTCCGGCCATGAGTTGCATGACACGCAGGCGCCAGTCTGCTCCTCCAATCGTCCAGCTCGCTCGACCACATCCGTGATAGGTGGGGCCACCCCCGGCTGCGAGTCATGTGCTGTTGTCGGTCCCAGCAACACATAAGTGCCAGTCCGCTCCGCGGACCGATCGGCTTGCTCGGTCACGTCCGCCACAGGCGGCGATGGGACCAATGATGCCACCAAAGGGCATGGTGACCGTGTCCACTTTACCGCCCATTCATCGAAAGTGTCCACGCTCGCCATGCGCTTCCTCGGCGTGGAAGCCACCACGTGCCACATGGCCTCTTGCTCATCACCGGCGGACGTCGCCATAGGGACGCGACGCTCCGCCGAGGTCATAATGACTTCTCGACTTCCCTCCTCCTCGAAGAAAACCACGTCGTCCACATCCGTGGGGTCCTCCAACTCGAGCTTGGCCTCGACATCGCTCTTCCTCTCCCTGGCCTTCATGCGCCGGGCAACCTCCTTCTCCTTCTTGTGCTTTCGGTAGGCGACCTCGGCCTTCTTCTTCTTCCTGGCGTCCGCCGCCTCCTTCTGAGCGGCCTGCTTGGCCACGCCCTCCAGGCCCTTGGGAAGGTGCGGCCAGGACTTGTAATTTCCAAGCCCCTATGGAACGTGTGACTCCCAATCAAAAAAAGAAAAATACACATAGGAAAAGCAGAGGAGGATATGCTGGCTAAAAAGAGGGAAGCATACCAGGGTGGACACGATCGAGGAGTTGAAAGGCGTGGGCCTCCCTTCGACCTTCTCTCTAAGCTTGAACTATAGCACCCGGCCAAGGCGACTCCAAACCTCGTCGTCCGGCATATCCTTCGGCGACGCGTGGTCCGGGTCCAACGGGACACCGTATAGCCACATCAGTCACGTCCTCTCCACCAATGGCATGGCCCGGTGACGGTACAGGGTGTGGAACACCCGCACCCCATTAAGGCCATGCTTTATGAGCTTCCAGAGCTCCTCCTCGATGACCCCCACCTTATGCTTCTCCTTTTTGGCACAACCCCACATCCAACTATCCTACTTCTCTGGCCTCCCACCGGTGAACGCTAGGAATGGTGCCGCCGCCGGATTCTTGATGTAGAACCACTCCCCGTGCCACCCTTAGTTGGAGTCACAGGGGAGGTATGCAGGATACGAGTCTCCCATGCCTGGTTTTCTCTGCAGGGCGAAACCCCCCACCAGCACGACCTCAGCCGGGTCCCCCACCGTCAAGGCTCTCAGGGAGAAGAGTCACCAGAAGAAATCTAGATGCGGCTCCATCCCAAGGAAAGCCTCGTAAACGGTGACAAAACCAGCGATGTGCAGCACCCCCGTCAGATTAAGATGCTGCAGCTCTAGACCCCACTCGTTGAGGAGGCCACGTAGGAACCAGTGCATCGGGTATCCTAGCCCACACTCATGAAAGGTGAGGAAGGAAACCACCTCGTTGGGACGAGGTTGCTGGGACTCCTCCCGCCTAGGAACCCTCTAGTGCGCCACCTCCTTTGGCGGTAGAAATCCCTTCACGACAAAGGCCTTCAACACCGACTCCCTCATGGTGGACGACTTCTAGTCTGACATTTCGCTCCGGGATCACAGATGAATCGGTGAGTTCTTCTTCTCCCTCACTCTCTCCCCTTTCTTTCCTAGAAACCACCATGGCTCTCAGGAACGCTCACGACAAGAAGGAAGAGGAAAGACGGTGGCAGATGAGGAACAGGCAAAAGAGCGAGTCAAAAACCCTTTCCCCTCTCCTACTTAAGGAAAAGGGAACATAAGTTAGGGAAGGGCGCGCCGATCAAGAGAAGTCAAAACAGCAGAGCGAGGAACTCTCTCTCTCTTTCCCATTTAATGTAGATAAGATGCACCCTGACCGATGAGACATGCCCTGCCCGATGGAATGGCTCTTGATCAGATGGGATGTGGCCTGGACCAGGCCCACCACTACTGCACGACCAACCACTACCTCACCCCCGGCATGAAAACTGAAGCACCACCGCACATGAGCGGCACCCCGCTTCCCTAGGCCAGACCTCGAGAAACCCAAACAAGATCTCCACCGAGGGAGATCACTGGGCCCCTCTGAGTCGATCGAATCACTCAGGATAGACACCAAGAGGTAGGTAAGGAAGCAAAGGGGCGCCCCATATAGGCCATGCCGACTCCGTCATGAATGACGAGCACGGGTCCTGGTCGGACATGTCCGACTGAAGCTCTCCGAACCCTGTCACTCAGGTCATCAAGGTGAGCATGTGTTCATTAATACAAAAATTGTTCATGCAAGGACTCACCCATGATTGACGAGCGCAGGTCCTGGTCAAACATTTCCGACTGAAGCTCTCCAAACCCCGTCACTCAAAGCCATCAAGGTGAGTACGACCAACCCCCTCTATTTTCTTACAATCATTTCATACATCCATACGCGCATTCATTCCATATGCCCAAACCTCTCGGATGATTCAGGCCCTAAACCGCTTGGGGGGCTCAGGAACTAAGCATCGCACGTGCAATGAAATGCATCACAATGTTCCGTGTTGCATCACGAAGCGACGGTTGCCTCATTCGACATGAGCAATCAACAGAGCCAGGGGAGAAAAATGTAGATGAGCCCCATGTGGCCCTCGCCCGGTCAGGCAGATCGGGTCATCTCAACCTTCTCGTTTGATCCTAAACCTCTCGCCAAACCCATAGAATCTCCATCGAGGGGAGGCTGTTAGGCCACCCAGGTCGGTCTCCAAAATGACCCAGGCATATGCCGGGTTGCAGGTAAAGGAGCAGTGGAATATCACAAGAGGGCTATGTCGACCCTTGAAAGGTCCTAATGGCTAGAGGGGGGGTGAATAGCCTAATAAAATTTCTACAACAACACTTAACAAAGTGGTTAGACAATTATGAGGCGAAGTGAGTGTTGCTCTAGCCTACTTAAAATGCAAGCCACCTACCACAATTCTAGTTTAGATAGTGTCAATTCACACAATAGCAAAGACACTATTCTATGTTAGTGTGCTCTCAAAGACTAACTAAAGAGCCACACCAACCAAGCAAGCAAGCTCTCACAACTAGCTACACTAAAGAGCTTGTCAACTAGTTTGCGATAAAGTAAAGAGAGTGATTAGGATAGTTATACCACCGTGTAGATGAAGTACCAATCAATCACAAAGATGAATAACAATGGAGACCAATCACCTCGGAATCAAAGGATGAACACAATGATTTTTACCGAGGTTCACTTACTTGCCGGCAAGCTAGTCCTCGTTGTGGCGATTCACTCACTTGGAGGTTCACGCGCTAATTGGCTTCACACGCCAAACCCTCAATAGGGTGCTGCACAACCAACACAAGATGAGGATCACACAAGCCACGAGCAATTCACTAAAGTACCTTTTGGCTCTCCACCGGGGACAAGGTCAAGAACCCCTCACAATCACCACGATCGGAGCCGGAGACAATCACCACCTCCGCTCGACGATCCTCGCTGCTCCAAGCCGTCTAGGTGGTGGCAACCACCAAGAGTAACAAGCAAAATCCACAGTGAAACACGATCACTAAGTGCCTCTAGATGCAATCACTCAAGCAATGCACTTGGATCACTCCCAATCTCACTATGATGATGAATCAATGATGTAGATGAGTGGGAGGGCTTTGGCTTAGCTCACAAGGTTTCTATGTCAATGAAAATGGCCAAAGATGTGAGCCACAGCCGGCCATGAGGCTATAAATAGAGCCCCAATCAAATAGAGCCGTTATACTCCTTCACTGGGCAAAACGCGCTCTGACCGGACGCTGGCCCTCAGCGTCCGGTCGCCTGATGGATGCCACGCGTCACCAGCTTCAAACGCTGTTCGTCAGATTCCAACGGCTACGAGGCTGACCGGACGCTCCGATCAAAACTGACTGGACGCTGAAGCCCCAGCGTCCGGTCGTTTCCAGTAAGCTCCCTGAAGCATGTTTTTTTCGACCGGACGCGTCTGGTCCACCTTGACCGGACGCAGACTAGCGTCCGGTGCTCAACCCTACCCACTGTGCCGTCTGACAGTTCGACCGGACGCAGCCTTTCAGCGTCCGATCACTGAGTGACCCAGCTTCCGGTCAGTAGACCGACGCCAGCATCATTTCGACCAACTCCATTTCAACTCTAACTTCTTCACCCTTGCTCAAATGTGCCAATCACCAAGAATTTTGCATCCGGCGCAATAGAAAATAGACATTTCATTTTTCCAAAAGCGTCGAATCCATCTCAACCCTACAAACACCTTGTGCACATGTGTTAGCATATTTTCACAAATATTTTCAAGGGTGTTAGCACTCCACTAGATCCTAAATGCATATGCAATGAGTTAGAGCATCTAGTGGCACTTTGATAACCGCATTCCGATACGAGTTTCACCCCTCTTAATAGTACGGCTATCAAACCTAAATGTGATCACACTCTCTAAGTGTCTTGATCACTTAAAACAAAATAGCTCCTATGGTTTATACCTTTGCCTTGAACTTTTTGTTTTTCTCTTTCTTCATTTCAAGTTTAAGCCCTTGATCATCGCCATGCCATCACCATTGTCATGCTATGATCTTCATTAGCTTCTTCTACTTGAAGTGTGCTACCTATGCCATGATCACTTGATAAACTAGATTAGCACTTAGGGTTTCATCAATTCACCAAAACCAAACTAGAGCTTTCAACCCTGTCATGAACGACATACCCGGATTCCACTCGATCACACCCGTTAGCGAACTCACCGAGCATGTCACTCGAGCCCGAGCGATCGGGACAAGCGACAAAACTTAGCCCCTCTAGTTGTGAGGAACCAAGGATGGGATAACGCACACAACTCACATCGACCTCTGCTAAGTCCCAACAGGGCTCGGGGGCACAAGACAAAAAGCCTGGGACTACGACCCGAACTTGCCCCTTTCAACTACGCTCCAAAAACCTAGGTTTGCAACCCCAATCTCGCCCCATTCGGCTATGATTCTGACTGCGCTCCAAAAACCTGGGTTTGCGACCTCGATCTTGCCCCATCCGGCTATGCTTCTGACTGCGCTCCAAACACCTAGGTCTGCGACCCTGTCTCTCCCCATGACACCGACTCGCTCGATCCCACGGCGTGCATCGACACCAGCATCAGTGAGCTATGTCTCATCCAAGACTGACTCCCTCGCTTGATCCCACGACGCGCATCGATGCCAGGATTAATGAGCATTGTCTCGTCCAAAACATGACTCCGACTCGCTCGATCCCACAACGTGCATCGATGCCAGCATCAGTGAGCTCTATCTCATCTAAGACTGACTCCCTCGCTCGATCCAACGGCGCGCATCGACGCCAGGATCAGTGAGCATTGCCTCATCCAAAACATGACTCTGACTCATTCGATCCCACGACATGCATCGACGCCAGCATCAGTGAGCTCTGTCTCATTCGAGACTGACTCCCTCGCTCGATCCCATGACGAGCATCAACGCCAGGATCAGTGAGCACTGTCTCATCCAAAACATGACTCCGACTCGCTCGATCCCATGGCGTGCATCGACGCCAGCATCAGTGAGCTCTGTCTTGTCCGAGACTGACTCCCTCGCTCGATCCCACGACACGCACCGACACCAGGATCAGTGAGCATTGTCTCGTCCAAAACAACGACTCTGACTCGCTCGATCCCACGGCGTGCATCGACGCCAACATCAGTGAGCTCTGTCTCGTCCAAGACTGAATCCCTCGCTCGATCCCACGGCGTGCATCGACACCAGGATCAGTGAGCACTGTCTTGTCTAAAACACGACTCCGACTCACTCGATCCCACGGCGTGCATCGATGCCAGCATCAGTGAGCTCTGTCTCGTCCAAGACTAACTCCCTCGCTCGATCCCACGGCATGCATCGACGCCAGGATCAGTGAGCTCTATCTCATCCAAAACACGACTCCGACTCGCTCGATCCCATGGTGTGCATCGACGCCAGCATCAGTGAGCTCTATCTCGTCCAAGACTGACTCCCTCGCTCGATCCCACGGCGCGCATCGATGTCAGGATCAGTGAGCTCTGTCTCGTCCAAAACACGACTTCGACTCGCTCGATCCCATGGCGTGCATCGATGCCAGGATCAGTGAGCTCTGTCTCATTCAAGACTGACTCCCTCGCTCGATCCCACAGCGTGCATCGACGCCAGGATCAGTGAGCTCTGTCTTGTCCAAAACTAACTGCCTCACCCGATCCCACGGCGCGCACCGACGCCAGGATCAATGAAGCTTTGTCTCGTCCAAAACCCTTGACTGACTCCCTCGCTCGATCCATAGTGTGCACCGACGCCAAGATCCACAAGCTCCCTCTCACCCAATCTCTCAAAACAAACTAAAAATCCGCCTCGGCTGCACAACGACGCCTTGGTCGTCAAAACTCTGTCTCAAAACAAAAAACTCCCCCACTGACAACACAGGAAACCCCCCAGACGGTTCTGCCCGAACCTTCCAGGGGCTCGGGGGCTACACCCGCGGGTGCGCTCGCGCGCACCCACCGGTAAGACAAAAATCCCCCGGATGATTCTACTCGAATCACCCGGGGGCTCGGGGGCTCCTGTCGGGTTTATAAACCCGAGGTCCCTCGGGGACTGGCCTCCAAGCCAAGGCTCAACCCAAGAGTCTAAAGCGATAGGTCGGAAGAGCGGCTCAGTCACCGACCGGTAGGTCTCGCCGAAGAGGAACAACGCCCGCTCATCGGCTACTTCGGCCCACCTCTCCGACCGGAGCGTACGCTTCGACTCCAGCCGCCTCCGGAGGGCCTCTCCGATCGGAAGGTCTGGCCCAAAACACTACTTCCGACTTTGACCCCGCGTCTCCGACCAGGGATCGCAGGAACCCTGCTCACCGCTCTTCTCCGACCGGCACACTCAGAGCCGACTGGAGCCATCCGACCTGGGACGCCCGATCGGTAGGAACCAGAAGACGTGCGGAGAAAGGCAAAGCAAGGCTCACAAATCAAAACCACTGTACCAGGGACCATACCCTGCACGGAACAGTACTCTGCAGCCACCTTGACATAAACAATATTGTAGACATTGATATCTCCCTCTACAGTATTATAGGGGCCGCTAAAACTCTCATGCGGTAAAGCCCCCCACGTGCCTCTGGACATCGATAACGGTATAGGCGTCAGGATTTACCGTAGTTCTACTTTGCCAATGTTCCCATCTCATCAAGGTCCAGTTTAGTTGCAAAAAATTTGCAAATTTTTTCAAGATTCCCCGTCACATCGAATCTTTGGACGCATGTATGAAGCATTAAATATAAATAAAAAATAAAACTAATTACACAGTTTAGACGAAATCCACGAGACGAATCTTTTAAGCCTAATTAGACTATGATTGGACACTATTTACCAAATAACAACGAAAACCGCTACAGTAGCATTTCGCCAAATTTTTTTGACATCTAAACAAGGCCCAACTTTGTCCCCGACAACATAAGAGTGACGAGAGACTTCCTAGCTAGTAAATATAGCTGTACGTTGCAATGAAACATACATGTTACATCTTGTTGTACGGTTACAAAATGACTTGTGGCTCGAAAATATATATGATGGCCACGTCATATATTCCAACATCTATTGGAATCAGACTCATCTATCCTATCTTATTTTTCGAGTAATTAATTGATGTCCAATTTGATCAAACATATATAAAAATCTATTACTATTTATGACTTGTAATATGTATCATTAGAAATATAATTATTATTAATATTTACCGACTTAGTCCAAAAAAGTCATTCTTTTTAGCCTGTTCGCTTATTGGTTTCAGCCAGGGCTTATCAGCCAGCCAATAGTATTTTCCTCTCACAACAAACCAGCGCCAGTCGGGTTTATCAGCCCAGAAATCAACCTGCGAACAGGCCAAAAGTTATTTACACTTTGACCAATTTTATACTATCTCCGTTCTAAATTATAAGTCGTTTTGATTTTTTAGTACATTAAAATTAGTATGTACCTCGATATAATGTATGTCTACGTACATAGCAAAATCTATATAAAAAAATCAAAGCGACTTATAATTTAAACCGAAAGGACTATAGACTATCAACATTTATGATATCAAATAGATGTTTTCTGATAATATGTTAATGATAAATTTAGTGATACTTATTATTTCACGATATAAACATTGGTTTTATATAGGCTTGATCAAAATTAAGATAGTTACTTATGATAAAACTAGAATGTCAAGTTTTTTTTTAATATGGATGTACAAGTTTTTAAGGTGGATTTAACACCAAGTTTGCAGGAGATCAGCCCAATTGCTTGTACAAGTGATAATCAACAACACCCGAAAAAAAAATATGAACTGACCACTTCTCATTTGTCACGCTAGCACTCAAGGCAGCGGCAGCTATGTGGACTGTGGCCATGAAAAGAAAACAACCTCTCGACGCTCGACGGAGATCAGTATCCGTCCCTCTTGGCTCATCGCTCTCAACTGGGGTGGGGTGTGAGTGTGAGTGTGAGTGTGAGTATATTTACATATACAGTAGAAGCACATGATTCTACACGGGAAAATGGCAGGGCTAACGAAGCAAATTACACGCAGACGGTGGAGAACAGAGAGAAGAATGGTCATCTCGGGGAGAAGATGGTGGCCAGCCCCTGGTCCACCGTCAGCTGGATGGGCGGGCCGTACGCCATCAGGTGCCCCGGCTCATCGCCGGCGCGGGAGTGGGACCCATCATCGCCCCTCGCAATCACCTCCCCGTCCGAGTCGATGATACCGCCCTTGGTGCTGCTGCCCACGCGCAGGCCCGGTTCCATCCGGATCGCCTTCACCTGTCAGTTCGTCAGAGTTCCCCAGCACACCTCGTTATCTTTTGATGACAGAGTTCATGGACAGGGTGGGTAGAACGCATGGGCTAAGCAACGCACCTTGAAGTACTCCACGCATGGCGAGTTCACATAGGTGCCGTCCTTCATCTGGAACACAAGCCCGACAACATCCCACCGCGGGCAATCCTTGATTATGGCAGCATCCAAGTAGCCATCCGCAAACTGCATGGCAACAAACAAGAAAGAATCAGGCTATGGAGCACAGTGGAACCCTAAGGCACGAAATGGCGAGAGACTGACCTCTGCTTTTGGTGCTGCCATGGCATCTTCGCTAGCGAAAGGAACATTGCCGAACCAGACTGAAACGAATGGACCATTCAGCGATCTCCATCTACGATCGGCTTCTTTGATCGATGGGCCAACATAGCCACACGTTTCACCATTACTGTCAGTTGCTCCGTCTTCTTGAATGCCCGTGCTAACCCCGTTTGTAGTTTGCTCCACAGGATCACCAACGTCTTCATATCCTGGTGCTGGAATAAAAAGGATGCGCCCATTGTACCGTCGCAGGTTCAGCATGCGGAGTAGGAGCTGAAAATGGCAGAGCACAGTGTGAGCTTCTACAGATCCAAAAGTACCCTGAGACAGAGTAACATAAAAAAACAAAAGATGCTACAGCGACTTATGCAATTCGATATCATTATCCTCTGCATCTATTATGAGCACTAGAGCTCAACCAGCATGTTGCAGAAGATTCATTTTTTTCAGGTACACTAAGTGCAAACCATGATCTTTTCTTTTATGGCTACAATGCATGCACACACATCTAAGTAAAGAAAAGCTATAAGCCATTTCCCACAGTTAGAGATTGGAACTAAGTATTAAAGCAAGAGATGCATCTGTCTCGATGCTGCCAAGGTGGTGCAAGATCAGCAAGAAAGAGCATCTAATTTCTGCAGCACCTCTCTGTTAAGTCCATTGTATATAAAAAAGAGACAGAAACTTACAGATATAAAAAAAGAAAATCAACTACTTGATATAAGCTTTTAGGGTAGAAAATATACATAAAATTCAAGGCGAGCACTTCCCATCCACCTATACTTCTCTGATTCAATATCAACATCAGCCACCAGACCTGCAGTTCGTAGATCATTTTCAGGCTTGTCAATTAAATTTTAATGCAGCAAAAGAGAAAGTGACAGAGCAATCTCTGAGGAAGGTGGCCTATGTCTCAGCTGTTGTTTTGAAAGAGTTAGCATAGAGATTATATGCTGCATACCCCATGTAAGCATGAGGACACTAAAGAACCTTGTATTTCCCTGCACAACAGAAGTAACATCAAGTGCACGTTTATGACCTGTGTAACAGAAAGAAGCTGCATCAGCAATTGTTCAAACACATAAATGGGTGAGATAATGTGGCTGCTAGATGAAAGGTGGCAAAAAACGAGGAGAAAATACTGACCTCTGATGATTGCAAACACAGCATTAGATATAGAGAATGGTTCACCAGAAGCATGCAATAGAGATCGTGCCATTCCATTTCCAGTACCTGTTGCACATTGTATTGTGTGAAAAGTCTGCCAAGAGCATGACAATAAAGTGCATAAATGCTAAAATCTGAACAAAAAAGTGAAAAAGCTACAGGCTACAACTAATCTTGGTTAAACGGCTTTTGTAATGATTGCATATGAAAATGAACCTAAGACACAGTACTACTCACTAATGTACATCATTACATCCATATGATAAAGGACCTGCTATGATAATGTACCTGCCGGAATGATCCCAAGGGGCACTTTTATTGCTGTCTCCCAGTCCTCCCTTTGCAGGAGGCCATTGACAACCTAAAAACAAAATAAAATAACAATAAGAGAAAGAAACAAAACATAGCAAGCAAGCAAATAGAATCAACAGTGCTCAAATATCTGAAAACATGCGAATTTTCAGAGCATAACAAATTGCACAGAATTGCATTCGCATATGGAAAATGTGGTTCTTTGCTAACCTCTACCATCACACCATCTCCACTGACACAAATGATGCCATCATACTTCCTAAGATCAAGTGAATGTGCAATCTCTTGAGCATGAAGGCGATGCTTGGTTTCTAAACATGTTTCACAATTTGAAATTAGATACAAAATAGCAGGCACCACAATTATAATCCCAAAAATATGATGAATAAACATAGACCACCAAACCTTGCATCGTATAAAGCACACCAGCAGCTTCAATGAGAGGGAGGACGTCATTCTGGAAAATACTCCGTCCGCTTCTCTTTCCACCGTAAGGGTTCACTATAATTAACAATCTCTTTGGCCGACCTGTGGCAATATTGCAGGAGGAATACCTAAGGGACCATGAGTAGGTAAAACTGGTGTTCTAATTCAGTTGCTAATCTACTATGCTTTTCCAAAGGAGTTAGAGAAGCACGAACTAGTACCAACTATAAATGGAACAGAAATATGCAGAGGAGAAAAGAGCACTAGATCAGCACTATCAATGATGAATAACTGAGCAAAAAAGGTCAGCTCCGATATTTTGTATTGATAGCTAGGGATGCAAGTATCCCATGTTCTGAGTCATTGGATCGACCCAGAACTTGATAAAATGAACTAGAATGGCATGCCACGTAATTAATTTAAGGGGAGAAATGGACTAAGTTATTTGACACATAAAACACCTTTGAGTACCCACTTGCATCCTACAAGTATGATAGCTAATGCAACATTCAAGGGTGATGTTAAATGGCAGTGGGTGACACTGAGAGGAACATTCAACAAAATCTCACAAAAGAACAAAAAAATTGCACAAAATATGCATAACATGAACAGGCATAACATTACTACTGCAAAGTATCACTGCTGCATTGCACAAAATGAACAGGCATTATTTAGACACACATACACGGCTCTGACTTGCTCGGGGCGATAATAATTGAAATGCAAGCTTTGTGCGATGTGCACCATCAGCAACAAGCCCATTTGAGGCCAACCGTGGCAATTGAGTAGACCAGATACTGAAGAAGAATCCATGGAGAATTTTCAAACTCTGTAGGACTCGACTAGTTGGCACCTTGCATACTGCTACATTTGTACATTTGACGCTTTGACCAGATCATGCCCAGAAGAACAGCTATTCAACCGCACGGTTTCACGCATAAGAAAGATCTGTGCACGCATACGACCATTACAATCTAGAACCAATTGCTTCAAATTATTTTCGTTGAAGCGAACCAAAGCGGCTGGACACTCTCTTCTGGTTTTGTTTTGATGTTTTCCCCTTACTATCAGGAGCAGATTTTTTTTCCCCCTCTCCCAGCTATCCAATCGAGTCAACGAACTCCTCAAGTCCACCACGCATGGCATGACGCAACTACCGCCGCCTACCCGATCAAGAACCAGGCGTCCAGGGAATGCCAAAACTCCAACCACGCGATTCCCAAGATCGTAGTGTGACCAGATCGATCACATCATGGGCCAAGCACAATTCCCAAGATGCAGGAGAATTTTTTCTTAAAAAAAAACATAGTAGGATGCAGTAGAATTGAATTAAAATAATCGAATTGCAGCTAGCAGAGTAACAGCTGATACTGATTACCGAGCGAGGCGAGGCGATCCCTGATGGCGTCCCCCCACCGCACCGCGGCATCCTCGTCCTCCATCTCCACCACGACCTCCCCTCTCCTCCGATTCGCGGCCCCTCCTCCCCCTTTCCCATTACCGCCGCCGCTCGCGGCAAAGGTCGCGAATTTGAGCTTCCTCCCGTCCACCCGGCACCCGAGCACCTCCGACTCCAGCTCCAGCCGCCGCTCCTGCCCCTCTCCGTTGCCGCCGCCGGCGGGGCGCCACGCCAGCTCCCCGCCCCTGAGCGTGGCCTCCACCTCGGTGCTGTTGACCCGCACTGACTCGGTCAGGACCTCGGCCTGGGGCTGGGGATCGGCCATGGAAGCACGTGGCGGGTCAAGCTTGTAGTGTAGCTTGCTCGGACGTATCGGCGGGGTTGGAAGCGAAGCCAAGCGAAGGTAGCAGAGGTTTGGGGACGAGGCGAGGAGAAGGTAAGTGGTTGGGGCGGTTAAATATATATCCTCGTTGGCGCCTTTCGGGTGGGGGACTCCAGTATAACGTGTGGTCGTGTTGAGTATGTATATGTGTGTACGTGTGGTGTATGGTGTGTTGTATTTGTACGAATGGTTCAGTGTGTAGGAATTTTAATGGTGTTTTGGTAAAGAAATCCTGGTAATATTGGGAATTTGTGGGAGGCTGCTCCCATGTTTTATACTTTTATTGACGGCTATTCTCCATCCAGATCAGAGATCACCGCTAAGCCTCTAGGAGTACAGGTAGGATGCTGCGTGGGATTCTTCGAATGGATCTTGGTAGGTAAAAGTCAGGGACGAAGGGCTGAAAAAACATAGGAGGGGTAAAACAACGTCAATTATCAAGAAAAGAGGTTCAACAAATCTCAGTCCCTCCTACCTATACATCTACAGCTAAAATTTCAGACGACGGCTCTACGGGGCTTCGTTTGCTCGCGAGCGATAGGGGGGCTGGAGCCCCCTAGCCCCACCGCTGGCTCTATGCCTGGTAAAAGTGGTGGGTGTCTTCTTATAATTCCTAGTCCTTTCGAGGAAAAAAATAAATTTCAGTAATTAAATTTAGATTGCCAAAATTTTTATTTGAGTTAAATGCACCAGAGATCCATTAACTCGTGAGGAGGTTTCGGTTAGGTCCATCAACTTTCAAAGTGGCTTTTTGGGTCCATAAGCTTTGTACGTCGTATCACTTAGGTCCATACCTCTCCACGTTGGCTTCTCATGCTGATGTGGCATGATGCCGTGGCCATGCGGACGTGCAGGTGGCTTCCTTCGGCGGCGCTTCGTCCCCTCCTCCATGGTCGGCCGCCGGCGCAACTCCAACAGCTTCCTCCGGCGCCCCTGTGCTCTACCACCTGCACCCGCAGGCCCCGCGACCACCATCTTCTTCTAGTGCCCCGCCAAGCGCTTTGCCTGCGCCAGCGCGTCCGCTGACGACGCCGCGAGGCGGGGCGCGCACTCGATCAGCGCGACGCAGTTTGCCCACCACTCGCTCGCGTCGCGCCCCGACCACGCGCGCGGGCTTAGCCGGCGGCAGCGGATGGGCGCCGCAACCAACGCCCAACTCACTCCCGCCGCTTCCAGTTCCCACCCAACCGGCAAAGGCGATGGCGACGCAGGCCGAGCTCGAGGCGGCCATCGCCGCGCTCGCGGACAAGAAGCGCAGCCTCCGGGAGGCATTCGACCGCCTCGTCGCCTGCTCCCCGGTCCCCGTTCCCTTCCGCTGGGAGGACCTCGACGCTCACCTCGCCTCCATCGCCGCCAGCTTCGGCTTCCGCCACCTCGACTCCACCCACGCCGACACCATCGCCGGTGCAGCAGCCGCAGCCGCTGATGCTAGGGGTCCAACCACCGCTGCTCACCACGTCCACCACCTAGACAAGGAGGGGCAGGACCGGGAACGACGCGTTGGGCGCAGCGCGTCGGAGGAGGGACAAGGTAGCAGCAATGCGGAGCTCGAGGGCGACGTCCGCGTGGTCGGTTCCAACGCCAGCGTCACCCTAGTGGCGCCCTCTGGTGCCGACAACCACACCTTTCACGAGGAGTCATGGAGCATCAAGCCGTACCCGCGCAAGGCGGACCCGAACGCCATGCACAGCGTCCGCGCGCTGACGGTGCGGTCGGTTGCCGCCATGGCCACCGCCACCGACGCACCGCCGCCGGTCTGCACGGACTGGCACGACGTGCTGGCGCTGGTGTTCTCGGTCCGCGGGTACACGGGCAACTACTTCCACGCGTACACGGACGTGATCCTGCCGTTGTTCCTGACGGCGCGGCACTACACCGGCGAGGTGGTGCTGCTGGTGACCGACTTCCAGGCGTGGTGGGTGGGCAAGTACCTGCCGGTGTTCAGGAGCCTCTCCAACTACGCGCCCGTGGACCTGGACCACGACCCGCGCGTGCGCTGCTTCCGCCACGTCTAGGTCGGGCTCACCAGCCACGACGACTTCAGCATCGACCCGCGCCGCGCGCCCAATGGCTACTCCATGTTGGACTTCACCCAGTTCATGCGCGACACCTATGGGCTCCCGCACGACGTCGCCCTCTCCCCCGTGGCGCCGGCAGCCGCGGCTCCTGGTGATCACGCGCGCGCACGCGGCGGTTCCTGAACACGGAGGAGATCGTGCGGGGCACGTGGAAGGTGGGATTCGAGGTGGTGGTGTCGGAGGGGGCGCACGAGGTGGCGCCGTTCGCTGAGCTGGTGAACACGTGCGACGTGGTGGTGGGCGTGCACGGCGCCGGGCTGACCAGCCTGTTCGGTTGGCTGGTTCGTATCGTTGCTGGTTCGTGAAGAAGTACTGTTGGCTGGTTTGTGTGAGAGAAAAATACTGTTCCGGCTGGAAATTTACAATCGTTTACGACAAGCCACAGCCAAACGAACAGGCTTGGTGTTCCTGCCCCGGGGCGGGGTGGTGGTCCATGTGCTGCCGCTGGGCACGCTGGACTTCGTGGCAAGCTACTTCTAGGGCCCCGCCAGGGACATGGGGCTGGCCTACCTCGAGTACCACGTCGCGCCGGAGGAGAGCACGTTGGTGGACTAGTACCCGCGCGACCACCCCGTGCTCGCAGATCCCATGAGCGTCAAGGCCAAGGACTGGGTGTCCTTCATGGGGGTCTACCTCTTCAAGCAGGACGTCCGCCTCGACATGAAGCGCTTCCGGCCCGTACTCAAGAAGGCACTCGCGCTGGTGGACGCGCTGTGCCTCAGCGGCAGGAGCTCCCTCCGCGCGTTCCTCCCGGCGCTGCTTGGCGCCCCGGACCCCCACGCCCTCCTCGTCCGCGCCGTTGGCGGCTTCTTGGACTTGGCCTCAGAAGGGCTGGGGCGCGACGCGAGCGAGTGGTGGGCAAACTGCGTCGCGCTGATCGAGTGCACGCCCCACCTCGCGGCGCCGTCGGTGGACGCGCTGGCGCAGGCAAAGCGTCTGGCGGGGCACTGGAAGGAGATGGTGGTCGCGGGGCCTGCGGTGCGGGTGGCAGAGCACAGGGGCGTCGGAGGAAGCTGCTGGAGTTGCACCGGCGGCCGGCCATGGAAGAGGGGACGAAGCGCCGCCGGAGGAAGCCAACTGCACGCCCGTATGGCCACGGCATCATGCCACATCAGCACGAGAAGCCAACATGGAGAGGTATGGACCTAAGTGATACGGCGTACAAAGTTTATGGACCAAAAAACCACTTTAAAAGTTGATGGACCTAACCAAAACATCCTCACAAGTTAATAGACCTCTGGTGCATTTAACTCTTTTTATTTTATTTTATGAAGTAAAGTATTCAATATCTTGTTTGTACTAGCAGAGAAGCTATGCTTAGCATCATCTCAGTTTATTATATATTACAATTACAATCACTGCCATTGATGGCCCACTAGACCAATTTTTAGGTGGCACGTGACAGTTGGGACATGTTTGGATCGATTATTTGCCGATGGTTAGCTGGCTAATAGATCAGAACTAATATTAGCCGTTATTAGGTCTAACTAGCGAAATAGTCGTTAGTTGAGTATTCAGCTAATAATTAGCTAAACTTTTAGCTAGACATGAGCTAATTATTAGCAGCTAACTATTATCTTTTTAGATCCAACACAGCCTTGATATCCTTGTCCCATTACGCTAATCAGATGTTTAAACTGGACAACGCGTGAGCTACCAACAACAAAATATGTATAGCCATTATCCAGAGTTCATCTTCGTTATACGGACTATTGTGTCTAAACAAACCGGATTTCTCTTTTAACAAGTCTCAACTAGTGGGCAGGATGGCAGCACCCAGCAGGCACAGGCCATGAACATGAGCCCATGAAATTCGACAAAGGTAGGCCCAAAGCACGTTGTTGGATAGTTGAATCTATTTGCGCATAGAGGCGTAGAGAGAAAGGCACCAGAGCAGTGGGGCTGGCTGGCATGAGCACGTTGTTGGATAGTTGAATCTATTTGCGTATAGAAGCGTAGAGAGAAAGGCACCAGAGCAGTGGGGCTCACTGGCATGCTCCAAGGCCTTGTTTAGATGCAAAAAAAATTTACAAAATGGCTATTGCAGCGTTTTCGTTGTTATTTGGCAAATAGTATTCAATCATAGTTTAATTAGGCTTAAAAGATTCGTCTCGTGGATTTCGTCTAAACTGTGTAATTAATTTTATTTTTTATTTATATTTAATGTTTCATGCATACGTCCAAAGATTCGATGTGACGGAGAATATGAAAATTTTTGCAAAATTTTTTGCAAACTAAACTGGACCCAAATGTCACCATAGGAAGCATCAAACGTAGTACTAGATGGCAAGCCTACAGCTACAGTAAAACTCCGTAATCACGCATGACCAGCATATTAATTGGGCACATGACCAGCAGTTAGCAGTTATAATCGCACGAAGTCATTGTGTGTTTACCGTGAAGGCCGACTGCAGGTGGTTTCAATTAGTGACCACACAACACACGCTAATAGTTCTGTTGAGAGATAGACTGTTGGGTGTTGGGAGACCCTTAGAACTACTAGGTGGAACCCTAATAAGTGAGGAATGACGACAAAAATTGATACACGGCCTAACAAGTGAGGAATGATGACAAAAATACACGGTCCCACTGTCAAACTAGGTCATCCGATTTTAGCTTATATACATGTACCGGAAGAATTTCATATGTGATTGAATATTTAAATTGTACTCTCTCTGTACCAAAAAGAAAGTTATTGTAGCTTTCAAAAATTGTCCCTTAAAGAGTATCGTTGGATGTTGTCTTTGTGGATCCTACACCTACCGTGTCATAGGTCAACTACTCTGTCTCACCACTCATTGTTGGAGGCAACACCAGAGCCAGATAGCTTGAACGACATGAAAGTGGAGCAATGATTGTAAAAGTAGCGGTATGCAGGTCATTTTGCTCTTTCTTAGTACTCTCCCAAGATCCTACCCTCTTTTAGGGGACGGAGGAAGTAATTAACTTGTACCTCACACAAGACTACCTCCACCACACCCCATATGGGGCGGCCCTCATTAAGGGTAACAATTCACTAGTATTCAAATAGTTCTTAGATGCGCCTCGAATTTTTTCCGGACGGTTGAAAAGTGAAAAGATATAGAAAACGATTTTTATTCTAACGACTCTTCAAATAAGAATGTCTCTTTTAAGTGTAGGCGACACTACTTCCTTTGATCCTAGATTTAAGCCTATGAGAACTCAAATGCACATTTTTGCTTCAATCTTTCATATTTACCCCCACTTAAATGAGCACTGAAATACACTTACAACCTGGACTGCAGAATATGTTTCTTGCATCAGGAGGAGGAACCATGTATTCTGTTTGCAGGATAAAAGTTCTCGATCTTTTGGGTGTCAACCGGTCTCCAAAACAAAATTTTACTACTAGTGCTTTTTTGTTGTACCATATATTTACGAAGCATAACAAGTTATACTTAGCTCTTGATGCAAACCTAGTGGCACCATTTTCTACTACCTAAAATCAACACAAAAGGTACTTTTCAACCAAATTGACTGAGTGTAACCGAAAGCTTGACTTAAGTTGTGACCAGAGGAGGTAAGATCCTAGTAGAAATGTGTTTTTTCAATTGAGAGAAAAAAAAACCGACGTAACAAACCAAAATGCATACTCCCTCTATCCCAAAATAGAAGTCGTTCTCGTTTCCTGAGAAGTTAATTTTTTTTACTTTGACCAATTATATATATAAAATATTAATATTTATAATACATAATTAGTATCATTAGATAGACCGTTGAATATACTTTCATAATAAATTTATTTACAGATATAAATGTTGCAAGCATTTTCTACAAACCTAGTCAAAGTTGAGAAAGTTTGATCTGCGCGTATCTCATAACGACTTCTATTGTGGGACGAAGGGAATACCTCTTAATGTCCTAAAATATCTGCACTGATTAATGACCGTTGTATAGCGAGCGAATTGTTCTTTTTTTTAACCATCACGGGGGAGGAAATCTCCACCTAAATAGTATTGATTTATCATCAATAACCTAATTTTTAGAGAACGAGATAAAAACCCTGTCGTTCGGTTAATTTTAAAAAACCGAACTGAAACCAATGCAACAGCACTAGTACAAGGAGTAGATCGTGGCATATCTACTGATGAGAAAATAACAACGACACGACCCAGCACAAGAGCTGGCACAACCACAGATACACCAAAAAGTGGAGAACTAGGGCGTGAAAGTGGTGGTTGTCAAGTAAAAAAAAAATGTCAGTGTCAGTGTGACTGGTGACTGGTGACTGAAAGAACCAATCCTCAGGAGGTCGTTTTCGTCAATAGGAACGTGGCGATGTCCCCACAGCTTTCCCTGACGCCAAACGAAGACGGCGCCGGGTGAACACGACGGCAGAGGTGCGGTCCGGAACCGCAAGGGAGCAAGGAGACGGTGCGTTTCGAATACGCCGGCCGATCGATACGCGATCCCGGGTGTGATAACGCATGGCTGAGTAAACGTTGGAAGACCTTTTGCTCCACGAATCCTCTACCGTTCCTTGCGACGCTATGACTACAGCCTATGACTATGATTGCCACACTGAAGAGGACACAGATTGGAGAGAAGTAAGAGGAGACTGAGTTAAACCATCAAAATGACATCAGAGAAGGTATTTTATATAATTTGTAGGACATCGATTATTGACCAGATTATCGCATATGGGCTGACGTTTATTTTGTATATATCTTAGATCAGAGGGAGTGGGCAAGAAGAGACCTTTCAATCGATTGAGTTATATATATTGTATAAAATATTTTAGCCCCTAAAATGGGACCTGAGCTCTTGTCAAAACGGACGACTTTTTTTTTTTGTCCTTAAGATACACAGGGCATAAAGCTGTTAAAACAGATGACTTCGAGCTCCGAACTCAGGAGTGGAGCCTATAGCCCTATACAGAAAGTTTCTGTCTTTGCATTAGAACCGGACCTGAACTCCATTTTCTCCAACAAGCTGGATAGCCAATCAGAACAGGACAACAGTAAATACAATACATACAAATGACGTAGCCAATAGCACGTTGGACGTGGCATAACACAAATGAATACTACGGGCATAACAGATGATTACTACTACCAAATTAGTGGCACGACACAGCAAGGAACATTCCAGTATTCCACGCCCTATGAACATCCCAGATGCAGATATAAATCTTCAAAGGCTTCAAGAAAAAGGCCTTTGGAGTTTGTTTGGGTTCTTGGCCAAAAGGAGAAGGGAACAAAAGGAGATTTGATTTACCTTTTCATCGCAAAAAGCCATTCCAGGAAGAAAAGGGAACAATAGGAGATTTGCTTTACCTTTTCATTATCGCAAAAAGCCATTCCAGGAAACATATCTTGCCACAAAGCCGTATGTACCTAGGACCATATTGATTCTTCAACAGATAGAACATGGTATATACCCTCTCATCAACAGCATGCTTACACATCCTTCCCTAAGACTTCGGTCCAGTAAGCACCAGATGACCGTCCAGGCTCAAAGAAATAGCAAAATGGTGAAACTCCACAAGACTGCCTACGGTTACAGAGGAGCCTTCCATGGAAACACATAAGAAAGAACCTTGAACACTGAAAATATATCTAACAGGACTCAGTGACAATATGTCACCGATTCAGCAAACGGCACCAGAATTTAAGAATAGACCTAGCACTTGGTCACTATATCCTGAGGTCAATATCAAAGAATCAAACCTTAATCTGCTACTATCACCAGGTAGTGTGGAAGGCAATTCCTGAGATCTTGTAAAGAAGCTGACAAGAAGATTTGTAAACAAAACATGTTTTCATTTCTTTGTCAAGCACAGATTCGGTTGCTCTACAAGCTAGAAATATACGGGTACACAAAATTCTGCTTAGTGCAAAATATTCAGTCATACAAAGACTTGGCAGACTGAATTCTTGTCTTCTTGCCTTTTGCTTTCTGGATCTTCTCCTCAGACTTTTCATTCTTTGATACAGCCCTAGCAATTGCTTTCATTTTCCTAGCATTCTGTGACCTTTTCATATGCACTCCCTTTTTTATTTTCCTAGTTAAAGAGACAAAGAACAGACTGAGGACATGTATCACAACATTGCAAATTTCAGGTAACAGAGCTAAGCATATATCAGAAAACTTTCAAATGTAGTTACTGAAGGGGATAGGAGAGCAGTAATTTCAATAATTCACTCTTAGTAGCCTATAATATCTAATGTATGAAGAGATACCTCACTAAGACCAGACACAGTTGACTACAGCTCAACCTTACATGGCCATAGAAGAAAACAACGTTGATCCTCAGGAGTCTACTAGTAGTGAACTATAAATGCTAATTAGGCCCCATGGAGCTCGTCCAGGAGCTCATCCACTATTGGAATAGGGAACTTGTCCTTCGAGGTCCTGGCGTTCAGGGCCCTGTAGTCGATGCAGAAACGCCAGGACGTGTCCGCCTTGCGGACGAGGACGGGTGCCGAGAATGGCGAAGTGCTGGGCCGAATAATTCCCTGGGCGAGCATGGCCTCGCACTGGCGTTCCAGCTCGTCCTTCTGAAGCTGGGGGTAGCGGTACGGTCGTACGGCAACGGGCGCCGTGTCCGGCAGCAGGTGGATGCGGTGGTCGTAGGGGCGAGCCAGCGGAAGGCCCTGCGGCTCGTCGAAGATGCCGATGTGCTGCTGAAGTAGACGGTCCAGCAGGGGCTGCTGGGTGTCGGCGGACACTGCCGCTGCCCGGGCGGCCCCATCGGCAGCACCCACACCCCGCCAGAGGATGCGGCGTCCCTGGCGCGTGAAGGCAACCGTCATGGCTTCTAGGTCCCACACGATGGGGCCTTGCGTCTGCAGGTAGTCGATGCCGAGGATGAAGACGAAGCAGCCGAGGTCAAGACCGACGCAGGTGATGGAGAAGTGCTCGCCGTTGATGCTGATGGGTACGTTGCGGGCGACACCCTCGCAGCGTAGGCGATCGCCGTTGGCGACGGTGACGCGCAGGTGGTCACCTCCTGACGGAATGAGGCCGAGGCGTCGCATGGTCGCGCCCTGCATGAAGCTGTGCGTGGAGCCGGTGTCGAGCAGTGCGAGCAAGCGCTCCCCCTTCACCATCACAGGGAGGAGCATGGAGTTCTCCGTGCGGATACCGGCCAAGGCATGGAGAGAGATGGCGAACGCGTTGGCGTCCGCGTCCGGGGCCGCTGGTACCGCCTCCACGGCCACGGGCGCACCTGCGGCGTCGGGCGCCGCGTCGTCGTCGACGTAGTCGGCGCCCTCTATATAGAAGAGGCGCTGACACACGTGGCCCGGCACGTACGGTTCGTCGCAGTTGAAGCAGAGGCCCTGTCGACGGCGCTCCAGCTGCTCGGCTGGAGTAAGGCGGCGAAAAGGTCGCGCGCCCGGGGCTGCGGCGGCCGCCGCGGCGCCCGGACCAGCCAGTGCGTGGGGCGCGGCAGGGGCACGGCCTGGTGGAGGCAGCGCGGGACGCGGCGGAGGGCGAGCGCCACGCGCGGCCGGCAGTGCCTGCAGGGCTGCCGTGCGCCGCTCGAACGCTCGGGCGTAGTACATGGCCGTTTGAAGATCCGGCGGAGCGCGCATCTCCACGTCCACCCGGATATGGTCCGGGAGGCCGCCCACGAACAACTCGGCGCGCTGACGGGTAGAGAGGTCCCCGGTGTGGCACGCCACTGCCTGGAAACGGCCCGCATACTCCTGCACAGTGGACGTAAAGGGTAACCGGCCGAGCTCAGCCAGGCGACTACCTTGCAGCGGTGGACCGAAACGCAGACGGCAGAGGTCGCGGAAACGCTCCCACGGCGACATGCCCTCATCCTGCTCCAGGGCGTAGTACCAGGTCTGCACGTCGCCCCGGAGGTGGTAGGAGGCAAGCCACGTCCGATCAGACGCCAATGTCCGCTGGCCCCGAAAGAACTGCTCGCAGTGGTTGAGCCAGTTCAGGGGGTCGGCCGAGCCGTCGTAGCTCTGGAACTCGAGCTTGTAAAACTTCGGCGGTGGAGGCTCCGGGCCGATGACCGAAACAGCGCCCCCGGCAGTGTCGTCGTGTGCCGGGGACGACGATGACGAAGGCTGCAGCGAGCCCCCATGGAACAGTGGTCCGTCGACGCCCCCGTACAGGATGCCCGACGCGGGCACCCCACCGTGGGCAACCACTGGCCCTGACGAGGGCGGCGGCGGCACGTAGGGAAGTGCAGTCGCCGTAGTGTAGACGGGTGCCGGCTCCGAAGGCCAGCTCGGAATGCGCAATGGCGATCGGGGAAACGGAATCTGGGTGATCGGCACGCTGTGGGGCGGAGGCGGCTGCGCGATCAGTGCTGCGGAAGAAGGCGCGCCGTCGTGGGGCATGCCGTAGATGTATCCGGCCGCAGCAGGCGCGGCCGCGGACGGCGGCGCCGGTCGGGTTGGTGCCAACGACGCGTGCTGGACGGACGGCAGCGATGGCGCCGGCAGGAGCTGCTGGCTGTAGGGCAGCGGAAGGGCCGGTTGCTGCGGAGGCAGGGGCTGGGTCGGCGGTTGCGGCCCGTGAGGACCAGCGAGGAAGGCGTGAATGGCCGCCACAGACCGCCCCAGGTCAAGTATGGCCGCCGTCATCTGTTTGGCGGACATGACGGGCGCCGTAGCCGCGGCCAATGGCGCGATCGATCCCGACGCCGTGACGAGGGCCGAGGACGACGGGGACAGGGGCGCGGTGGTTGCAGCGATGGTGGTCGAGGACGCGGAGACCGCTGGCGAGGGATGGCCAGTCGACATCGAACCTGAGACTGCTGATACCAGTATGGGATGCCCTACGACGGGACCACGGCGCCGGTCATCTCGTACCAGTATGGGATGCCCTACGACGGGACTGCGACGACCCTCGCCGCGACCACGGCGCCGGTCATCTCGTACCAGTATGGGATGCCTACGACGGGACTGCGACGACCTTGTTCCCAGCCGCGCCGCCGTCGTCCCAGGGCGTCCCCATCCAGCAGATCCAGTTCCCGCCGTCGGCGGAGCTCGCCCGTCTCCCCTTCGTCTCTATTGTCCAGGACTACTCAGAGCGCTACAACGCCGTGCTCTGCCATGCCCGCGACCTCTCCGCTCGCCAAAAGGCGGAGTTGTACGTGGGCGGCCTCCCGGACCACATCAGGAAGCAGGTACGGATGCGTGCGCCGCCGGACCTCCAGTCCGCTATGTACCTAGCGCGGGCCTTTGAGGACTGCGCGTCTATGCCGGTGCCTCCATTCACACGTGCACAGCCGGGCAATCAGATCGCCACTGCGGCAGCAACCGTGCAAGTGGCGCTTGCGCAGAAGAGCGATTGTCAGTCTGCGACGATGCGATTACAGGCTGCAGCACGCGGCCTCCTAGCGCGGCGCCGACTGCAGGAGATGCGCCGGCAGATGCATGAGGCGGCCTTGATGGCGATCGACCTCGGCAAGGGGAGGCACGACCTCGCCCCGTCGAACGGCCAACAACAACCGCGCCGACCCGTTGCTGTCTCCAGGCGCGAGCATGGTGCTGTTCCCGCAGGCGGCGCACTCCAGTTCTATGGGAGTGATGATGGAAGAAGCGTACTCCTCTTTGTCACCAGCGGAGACATACTGCCTAGCGCTGCCGCGTTTCGCTGTCGGCCGCCACGAGGTCGTCTCCGCTGGTCGCTGTTGCGATTGTTTCCAGACAGCCATACCCGTGCAACCCTCTCGTTTCGATGGTCTCCATGGGATCCAGGCGGCTACACGAGCCTGTCCAGCACGCGGAGGGTGTCCGCCGCATCTTCAGGATTCAAGAATAAAGAGTCGAGTTTATTTGAAATAAGCCGAGATGTAAAAGGCTTGTTCTTAGGTGTTCAGTTTGTGTCTAGTGAAGCCATAGTTAGCATCATTGTTAGGTCGCAGCTCGAGGACGAGCTGCATGTCCGGGTGGGGAGTAGTGTTAAAGGAGTCAAGGGCCTATTGGGCCTTAGCCCGTTAGGGTTAATTAGTCGCTTGCTTAGAAGTCAAGTAAACCTCTCTATATAAGGAGAGGAGATGTATCAATCTAATAAAGCAAGAGATTAGAAGGAAATCCCTTCTCTCTTGCCGGCCGTGGGCGAAGCCCCGCGGCCGGCCTTCCCCAGCGCCCTTGCAGCCCTAGCCGCCGCTAAGTGAACAGTACCCGCGCTACTGTAGCACCGCGGGTACTGTAGCACGCCCGCCGCCGTCGCTCCCCTCGACTCTCTCCTCTCAATCCTAGCAGCCACATAACATAACCCAACTTGAGTGCAAACTTCCATACTACAAACTGAGCTGTGAAGGCTCATGAGACAATGATAAGTATTTGGTAGACGCAGCAGGAGTGAAGGCTCATGAGACAATGATAAGTATTTGGTAGACGCAGCAGGTTTGGGCTATTTGGGCAAATGAACATTGGGGGGAAGATACAGCCAGTTTTGTTTCTACATTGAAGATCAATGAACTGAAAAGAGGTGTACCCACATGTGTACAGTCTGCTTGTAGTTAATATCTTTCAGTCTTAACCACTTAACAAGTCCTCCACAACTACCACGGATGCCAATTATTTTCCATTTGTTGATTTCTGAAAACTTCTCAACAACTTCCAATCAGTTGATTTTTTTGTTTAATAATCCACATAACACATAAGAATGATATCCAAACCAGATGTTGCTGCTTTATGTCAATTAATGGAGCATATTGTACTAACACATTTCACAAGCCAAGTCAGAGCAATATGCTTGAAAAATCCACAATCCTCACATCCAAAGGTGCATTGCAGAAACAATTTCCTAGTCGTTTGGAACAGCATGCATGGAGCGCACATACAATTTGGTATATAAATCAAGGTATTGACACATTGAGAAACTATTCATGGCTAAAGTGTATTTTCAACATAAAATTGAGGAGGTATCTCATGTTGGAAAACCTGAGGGGTTTCGAATTTATAAATGTTAAATCAAATTTAGGTTACAAGGAAATTTCCAGAAAAAATGGATAATAGAGGGAGGCTGTCGCTGGGCCACTTCAATGTTTGGGTCAAGTTAGCCAGCTGGCTGCCAGCTCCACCCATGCCTTACCTCGTGAAGGAAGGCAGCAGCTCCTGCCTCCACATTCTGCAGCTTATCTCCACAATGGGCACAGATCAGCTGGCTGTGAAACCCTACCAGAGAGGC
The DNA here is from genome assembly GCF_019320115.1 of Miscanthus floridulus. Classification (NCBI taxonomy): domain Eukaryota; kingdom Viridiplantae; phylum Streptophyta; class Magnoliopsida; order Poales; family Poaceae; genus Miscanthus; species Miscanthus floridulus. The sequence continues at coordinate 131,724,080 of NC_089582.1, read as the reverse complement.
TTCAAACACAGAGCAGAGTCTCCCTTCTCCATCAGAACACACAACTCTCCACCAGATCTCCACATCTCCCTGTTGTCCAGTTCCACTGCTGTCCCTGTGCTCCTTTGGGCTGTGTGGCAGAAGCTCAGCGGCTCACTAGTATTGTGCTGGCAAGCTCGTGCTGTGCTGTGCATGTGGGTGCGGCCCTGGTGCTTTTGTGCCAGCAGTTATCACAACCACACTATGGACATTGTGTTTCCGGTGCAAGGTGGCTGTGCACCAACCAGAGGTCGCCTATCCCTGCGCGACACAAGCAAAGCACAATGCGTGCACAACACCACCCATGCCAGTGAGCTGATCGAGCTCTGTCACCATGCCTCAGCTACGCGCAGTCACACAAACAACCACTGCTTAGGGCTGCAAGCTCACCAAGATAACACCATGGCTGAGCACCACCACCAAGCCACAGGGATCACATGAGACCGGCACAAACCATACTGACCTAACCAGGACACAAGCACGCCACAGCCTTTTCGTGCTTTTGCTTAGTCACAACCGTACAGTCACTAGGCGCCATGCGCAGAACGAGGAGACGAATACGCACAGGGCTAGCAGACTAGCACTAAAGCATCACTGAACAGGAAGATGGAGAGCAGGTGGAGGAGCAATGGGGAGGTTTCTGCGCTTTGATTGCCAAGATTGCAGAGTCTGATGGCATGCCACTCCACGCCCATTGTAGAGAAGTGCCGCACCAGTAACCCAGTTAGAACAGAGGCACGAGCTGCAGCCACTGTGTTCCTTCACGAGGAAGCAGGGCCGGCCCTGATTTTTTAGAGGCCCAGGGCAAAACTACAATCTGGGGCCCTTTATACATACGTGACATTGATAGTACTAAATGTAAATACATATATATAAACACTTAACTGCGGATGCAATAGCAATATTCATATGAAACAATTCATAAATATCAAATTACCTTAAAAATTCCTATATTAAATTACCTTAAAAATTCTTTCTAACATTCCTCGATGCGAAGTCATCGATGATGGTATCAATATGATCTCATCCAACAATTGCTTCTCAATGCATAATGCTGCCAAACCATTTAACCTCTCTTGAGACATTGTAGATCTCAAATAGTTCTTCAACAATTTTAGTTTTGAGAAGCTTCTTTTGATGGATAAGTCTCATGTGTGGCTGGTCTTTGTGGGGCTGTGATGCTCACATGGTCCTTGTGGCTGTTTTTCTGTTTTTAGGACAGCATCTTAGACTAGAGGACAGCATCCTAGAGGACAGCATCTTAGACTAGAGGACAGCATCTTAGCTAGGACAGCATATTAGCATCTTAGACTAGCATCTTGGCATATGCTTGGCTGGCTAGCAGCCTATAAATATGTAACCCCAACCCCTCAGGTTGATATGGCATTTGTGTGAGCTTGTGTGAGAAATAGACAAGAAAATTGCCCCAACTCCTAGTGTCATCCTCTCTCGATGAGAGTAAGAATTCTCCTACTACCAAGAGTGAGAATTCAGCGACTAACATCTTTCAGCTGATGCCACAGTAACAGACATAGTAAACAAGATCCGATAAGCAATGGAAGCATTAGGATAACAATCAGCCTTTGTAACAAACTCAAAAATCTCCATAGTTGTTATTGGTGTATCCGGCAAAGTGAATTGTAGAACACTCAACTCAAAAATTAGATCATTTAAATCAATGTCAGATGAACCATTTAGAGAGAAAATTGCTGCTAGTGTCGTGCAACACACTTTTAGCTCAGGACCATCCAATGCCTTCAAGTTTGCTGAACTCGTTAAAAATCCAGATAATTCTCTGATTTCAATTCTTGAAATCTAGTCTCCAATGAACGGACTGCCATATCAATTATAACCGCGAAGTAACTAACTTTAAATTCCTTCTCACCTTCCAAGAGTGCTTCCTCACTATTATTTTCATCAAAATGCTTCTTTCTAAGAGCACGGCGTTTTACTGGGAACGATGGCTCGACGCCCATTTCAGATGCAATTTCCGTTGCATTCACCTTACTAGAAGTATACCCATCATTTCTATAGGTTTTAAAGTAATCCATTATGCCTTGTATCTGCTGCATGGTAGACTCAATGCACATAGATGGTGATTGCAACTTCTTGCTTACTTTATTGGCAACAAATAAAACATCATGCCAAATAACCATGCCAAATATAAATTCAAAGCTGCCAAGTACTTCAAATAAATTCTTTGCATCACTTCTATCATTTGGTTCTACATCTCTATCTTCACTCAATGCAAGTAAAGCTGCCCTTAGCTGAGGAGCTTGATATCTAATTGCTGCAACACTTTTAATACGACTCTCCCAACGTGTGTTGCATAAAGATTTCACAGTTAAACCATCAACATGATCAAGCAAAAATTTCCATCTTTTAGTAGAACCAGCAAATAAGACATATTCGTTGCACAATTCCAAAAAAAGAGTCAGCTTTGCTACAAGACTTAGCCATATCACAAAGAGTAAGATTAAGACTATGGCAAGCACATGGCATATACAAAGCTCTTGGATTTATATCACGCAATCGACTTTGAACCCCTTGTGTTTTCCTTTCATACTAGAACCATTATCATAACCTTGTCCCCTAATGTCATCAATATTAAGACCAAAGGACTTAATGGAATCAACCAAAACATTGAAGAGCCCAGAACCAGATGTGTCATCTACCTTTAGGAAACCAAAACATTAATTTTACCTTCACTCATGTTAACACATCGAACCAACAAAGTCATTTGTTCTTGATGACTAACATCTGGGGTGCAATCAAGAATAACTGAGAAATATTTAGCCTCTTTAACAATCTTGATGATAGAATTTGTAATGTCAAAAGCCATAGGAGAAATCAACTCATTCTGAATTTTGTGGCTAAGATAATGATAATGAAGATCATTACTTTGAATACGTCTAAGATGGTCTTGCATTACCAAATCAAACTCTGCGACCATATCAACACAAGCTAAGAAATTGCCATTTTGGTCATTATAAAGCTGCTCGTTAGATCATCTAAAAGCCAAATTACGTCTACCAAGGAATTTAATAATGGCAACTATTCTCATCAGTACTTGCCTTATGTGCTCTTTCTCCTTGGAGATTTGCTGCTGTAACTCTTCATCAATTGTCTCTTGTTTGCCTAATCTAGTTCTTAATTCATTCCATGAGTTCATATTGGTAATATGCTCAACAGTAATTTCATGTTCCTTCAGCCTCTCATTGATATGTTTTCAGTCTCTATACCCATCATTCCCCAATGAACTGTTGCACTTTTTAGAATTAAAAAGCTTACAACAAAAGCAAAATACTTTATCCAAGTATTTGGAATAAACTAGCCATTTCTTGTTACGTAGCTCTCCGTTACTCATTTTTCTATGATAATGAGAATATGCAAAATGCCTTAATTTGTTTTCTTACAATACGTGCTCATCAATACTCACATTGTTTTCTTCCATGTTAATGCCAACATTGTCATCAAGAGGACCTTCAATAATCTGTGTTGGTTCCTTCCATACAACTATCGCCAACTCGTTTGGATCTCTTGAAGTCTTTGGATTATTCTTCAAAAACTTATGCATAAAACCCCTCTGTGATGGTATGAACTCATCTATTCGTGCTTTCTTTTTTCCTTTTCTCACCGCCGGAAGCATACTTTCTTGATGACATGATGTTGTTAAGATTTAGAGAAATAATTAGCTAAAAAAGGTAACTCATCTACTCGTGTTGGCTCGTTGCTGGCTCAGTGTGGGCGTGTGGCTCACCGCCGATCGTCGATTCGTCGTCGCTCGTTTGGGTCGGGCGGAGTCGTGGAGATGGCAGCGCGTGCGTCGCGTGGCGTCGAGTCCAGTGTCTCGCGGTCTCGCCTCGTGTCGTCGCGCAGGCGCAACAGCCGCGCCCTCGCGTCTCACGTCGCTGGTCGCCGGCTTGCCAGTCGCTACCGCGCGTGTCGCGTCCGCCCGCCGGTCCGCGTGACCGCAGACCCGTCGCCGCCGCGGAAGAGGAGTCGAGGAGTCGAGTCGCGTGTCGGCGTGTGCGTGTGGCTTCTCGCGGACACTAGTTCTTTCTTTCTTTCTGTCTGTTTTTTTAATACGGACACCATCCTTCTCGCGGACGCCAGGACTTGCATGCCGGCAACGTTCAGTACTGGGCCAGATACTAATATACCTAGTGTTTGCATACTTGGGGTGGGGCCCTACCTAGTTGGGGGCCTAGGGCGGCCGCCCCGCTTGCCCGCATCCAGGGCCGGGCCTGCGAGGAAGGGCTAAGGCACCGTCAGAGCAGGCAGGTAGCTGGTCCGCTCGGCCTTGGACCTTGAAGTGGCCTAGCAGCAACTGCTCCCCTTATTCCTTTTTTTTCATTTTTTTCCTCTTCTGTAAACTCCCTTCTAATTCAAATTTGACTTCCAAATTTAAAATCAAAGTTTATGTGAAAACACCTCAAATTTCAAACACTCCTTGCCCATGTGCCCCTTGTGGCACTCGATTGTGTCAGTGACAGTTAACACAATCACACATAGAGAGATAATTACAAGAGCAGTCTCAAAAAAATTAGCGCTGATACACACCAAAGTCCAAACTAAAAGGTTTCCCTACCTACCAAAGCAACCTAGCTAGCAAACACGGCGAGCATATCAACCCACATTGACATATTATTATTGTTGGATTGAGTTCCAGTGTTCCACCAATAACAGTGTCACAATAATATGGCAGGTTATTAAAGGCCCGGCAAAATAATTGACAGAACGAGCCTCTGTGCACACATATATAATTATAAATATAAAAGTAATAGTAATTGCTGCACTGCAATTAGCTTACTTGTTGATCGAACCGAGCGCCGCGGTGGCCGACGATGGCTGCTTTCCCTCGGACGTATCCATTGCTGCCGGGCAAAGAAAAAAAAATCATGAACCGAGCCATCTTATCGAAGCTAAAATAGGCGAACACAAAAACACCCCAAAAATTAAAAGAAAATGAAAGGGGGGAATTACGTTGTGGGGCGTCCGCGGCAGTGGATGTGGCAGGGCCGCCCTCAGAGGTGTCCATGGCGGCGACGCCGCCGCTCTTCTTGGCCTTGTTCTTCTTGTTCCGGTTCTTCGCCATGGCTGCGCGGCGCCCCCTGCTGGTCCAGGCCCTAGGGGCTAGGGTTTCTCGGGGCTTTGGTTTGGTGGTGATCACGGAGGTCGGAAGTGTTGGAAGCCGGGAAATACACACGACAGTTTGGGCTGGGAGTTGTGAGGAATCAGGTGCATTTTGATGGGCCGTTGTTACATTCCATATCTGGGCCAAATACAATTTTGAACCCAACCATTCGACTTTATTTTTTTTCCTCTCTTGTGTTTACTGTTCTTTTCCTAAAAGAAACTGCTTTCAAATCAAATGTATTGACAGTGTACAGTGCATGGGCTTCTTTGTTTTATTGCAACGAGAAAAAGGCTCGCATATGCAGAAGTGCTGAACTTGGATTCGTCCTCGACAATGAAACCACCCTTACTATTCTCAATTTCTCATGTAACAAGTTGGTGGAGCCGAAGCTTACAGTTATAGGCACATGAAGTCAAGAACCAACCACTGGCACGTAAATGAGACGATTTGACGAGAACATATGAAAAGAATTGACAGTTGGTGGTGGAACTTTATCTTCTGCTCTACTGCATGCTATGTCTGCATGGACCAATCATGCATGCACCTCAGGTAAAGCGTAAGCCGGTCGGCCTGCCATTCTGAAGTCAAACGTCCTGACTGCACGGCCGCCACGCGTCCGAGCTCCAACCCACGTCACAGCAATTGAAAAATCGCTCCTGCTGAATTTCCAGCGCTCCAGAGGTCGCGGTGCAGGCCGTTTCGCTGAAAAAAAAAAACAAATCGAAACATTGTTTTAGCTGATTTATTGTGAGAGAGAAAAATTGTTCCGACTAAAAAAAGGTTAAAAAACAAACTGAAAAAGTACTGACTAAAAGTACGGATTATAAGAAAAACCAACGGGGCCGCAGATCGGTCGTCAAAGCGTCACCACCAGAAAAAGAAACGTGGAATAGCCGAATAAAGGTATCCGTCGACGACGACGAAGTCCTATGGATCATCTAGCGATTGACAAACCCAGGCCATGCATCCCAATCACCCCTCGCCGCCACGACCGCCTGCCCCGGCGGAAACCGCAACCACGCACTGATGCACAGCACGTACGCCGGCGTCAGGCGGGCGTGCCTCCGTCAGCGGGGAGCTCCCATCCGGTGCGTGTAGCCGCCGTGCGTCCGCTTGGTGCGATCCAGGCCAGAGAGCATCAGGGATCAGGCCATCGCCCGTGAACGATCGCCTGCCGTCGCTTTCCTCCCAGTCCCACCTCCGCTCCCACCAAACAGAGCACGCACGCGGCGTCGCTTTCGCCGGGACTGGACTGGCGCGTCGTGATTGGCCGGGCTCACCAAACCTGCAGGCTGCAGCAGCAAGCAGGCGCCGGCGGGGCGAGGAGGATGGACAGATAGCACGCAACGTGGTGCGCTTTTCCGGGGCGGTGCCACGGGCCGGCCGGCCACGACAAGCGTAAACGGCAAAGCAAAGCGAAGCAAGCATGCACGATGCACCCGGCCCAGGCCGGCCGTCGTGTCGTCCGAGCGGCCACGCAGAAAAAACCGCGGCGGCAGGGCGCGTGATGGGGAGGTCGCCTCATGTCGTTTCCCTGTCACCGCACTCTGAAAGTCTGGATGGTGCATGCTCCCGTTCGTTTCCGTTTGGCGTACTACGGCCGCTCGGCCTTTTCATTCGGTCATGGGAAAGGGAAGAGATTTTTTGCTTGCATGAAAGTATTATTACTATTACACGTACAATTCACACATGAATCAGTTCACATAAAAACGAGTGAGTAGGAGCAGAGACGCGGGGGGGGGGGGGGGGGGGGGGGGGGGGGGGGGGGGGCGGGCTTTCATGAGATAATATTCCTCTAATATATTATTTTCCGTCGTCCTCTGAAAACATATCATCTCGCTCCCTCCTAATGTCGTTGTAGGTCGTGTTTGTTTCCGATGGCCGCCCCACCGCAAAATCAAAATAATCCCACTAAGCAACTTGCGAGAATCTTCGATTTTTTTCAACGCGCGAGACATGGCCACCGCAAGAAACTCGTGTTTTTCGTGCCAGGTACAATGGGGACATGCGAGGTGGACACGACAAGGCGAGACGGGGGTGGCTGCGGCACGGCTAGGCTCCTAGGGATTTCGATGGATCCTCGTTCCTCGATTCCTAATAGGGAATTCCCTTATCACGTATCGTTTATATTCCAAGATGTATGGGACGGGGATACTTCTAGAGATTATTCCCGGCACGGAGACAAGGATGAGGACCAAATCTTCCCCGTGAGCTTTGGCGAGCGGCGACGGTGATTTTCCCTCGTATGGGAATGGGGATGGGGATTGGGGAGCCATTCCCCTACGGACAATTCCCATGTGATGCTCTTAATGGGGATGAACTAAGAAGATGAAAGAGACTACCATCCGGGCCCTAGCTAGCTGACGGTTGTCTAACGATCCAAATGACCATTTGTCCTCTCGTTTCCGTCTCTTGTAACAAACATAAGCTAAACATGGATAACCCCGATCTCTCCAACTGAATAAAGATGACATCCCGGCCCCTCCCATAAATTTGAGACGGCACACTTCATCAGCAAATCAAACACATCATAGTACTATGCAATGTGTCAAAACATGTACTCACTTCATCTATAAAAGAACGCAACTATAGGATCTGTGCCGGTCAACCTAACTTAAATAGTATTACTATTTAGGTCTTCAAATAAATTTATTATAAAAATATATTATATAACTAATCTAATAGTATTTTGACTCTTTGAAAAACGAGAATCACATTATTTTATGGACAGATGATTTTTTTTTTATCAGGTCAACAAGTGTCAGTCAGGAGAGAGGACAATGGCGTTTCTCTTGAATAGGTGTGTCCCTTGCACTTTTATTATTGCGAGCCACTATAGATGTAGATAAATGTTCGTAATAGTTGTATTTTAGGCTGAGATTATGTGGACTAGAGAGCGATGTGTTTGGTCGATTCTTGAGCCCAAGACTCGTGACAACTAACTACTTAAGTTTAAGTAGTTAGTTGTTCAGAAAAATGTGGCTGACGCTATGCAATATCACATCTTAAGCCGGCACATCCGATTCTGCGATAGCACAGAGAAAAGCATGGCTGGATTTAATTGCAGCGGTGTTTAATTGTCTTCTATAAAAAAACAAGTTAATTAAGCTGCCAAACCAGGTCCAGTTCAACACGGATGTCATCCGGTGAGTTGGTTCTGTGGCTGTCAAATAGTACTGCTCCTTGTTAAATAGCTACTCCTACTCCCAAGACATTGCTACTAGTGCATCAAACTAAAAGCGACAATTAATTTGGATCATATGGGGGTGTGAATGTATATATTTGCTACACATGGAAGTGCAAAAGTAACCATTCAGGTAGTAGCTTGCTTGCGGAAACATGGAGGGTTTATGGTTTCCGAGTGACAGGTAGATCCTTCATTCCATTATACAATAAATAGATCCTTCGCTCCATGTCGCCTTTGAAACAAAGAAAAAGGTAATGGAGGAATTCCATAGGTTCAAAATCTTGTAGGAAAAGCTCCTAGTGAGCTATCTAGAGCAAGTATGATAAGATTACAAGCAGATGTTAGCTGAGGTACAGGAGACAAAAAAAAAGTGTGCAGTAAATTTACAGCCAGTTGAGCACGAGCTCCAACTTTAGACTGTCTCCAACAAGGGAGACCTAAATACGACACATATTCCCAGTTTTGGGTTATGCACAGTAAAAGGTCACACACGCATAACTCCGTCATCTCCAACAGCGACGCAAAAAGCAGAGCCCGAAGCGGAGGACGACCGCACAGCCGAGGACGCCACCGAGCTGACTGACTCGCCCGCCGCGGCCTCGACGTTCACCCGCGCCACGGCCTCCCACACGGGCGCCTCCACCTCGTGGAAGTAGGCGGCGCACGGGTACGTCGCGCCGGCGTTGTTGACGAGGACGCCCACGTCGCGGCCCTCCACGGCGGCCACCACCCTAGCCACCCCGCGCCGCGCGTCGTCCTCGGTGACGGCGAGGTCGAACGCCATGCTCCGCACCTTGCACGACGGCGACGGCGCGGCGGCCAGGACCTCCTTCGCCACCAACGCCGACACGGCCTCATCGGTGACGGTGTCCACGGGAACATGGCTCCGGCGGCGGAGTCCAAGCCATCAAGGCCGCTCCCCACCTCCACTAGCTCGTCGCAGCAGCCGACGAGGCCGAGTGCGTTGCTCCTGTCCTCCTCGCAGAGCAGCGTGGAGGAAGCACCAAGGCAGACGATTCCCATCCTCAATCAATCAAAATCGCAGCAAACTGCGGCCTCCTACTGCTAAAGTAGAAGTAGAACTAGTAGTACTACTTGGTACTGGAAGACTCGTCTCCTTGGGTACTCATGTGAAGTAGAGGAGGAGGACAGAAGGGAAGAGGCAGACCGGAGGGGAAGGGATGGAGCAGGGCAGAGCACGACGACGGCGGCAGCCTCGACGCTCGGCTCCGGCGGTGCTTCGACGCGGCGGCTTCGGGCGGAGCTGGCCTGGCAGCGGCGGGCGACGAGCCGGCTGCGGTTTCATCTCTAGCAGGCCAAGACAGAGCTCCAGTGTGGGCGCCTGTGGATGGAGCAGTGCATCTCCGAGCGACGGGCCGGCTGCGGAGCACGACGGCGGACGGCGTCGGCGGCGCTCGGCCCGGTTCGGCGAGTGCGCGTGCGAGCTTGAGCTCGAGTTCCCCGAAGGCAGCAGCGGCCCAAGGCTACGCCGGCTCAGCTTGTGCTGCGCAGTGAGCGGCGGGCCGAGGTGGTGCTCCCAGGCGGCGGCCGTGTGTGCCGAGAGGGAAGGGAAGCTCGGCCATTCCTTGCTTCCGCGGGCGAGCTCCACCGTCGAAGATTTGTCTAGCGAGGAGAGAGGCGACGCTTTTTTGCGTTTCCTTCGGCCTGGTACCCAGAATGCGTCTCGTGGTTGGGTCAGCCATTGGAGCCGGTATCTGATAGGCAAATCACTGTGCGCGACTTATTTTTGGGGTTGGGTAGCTCTGTTGGAGTCAGTCTTACGAGAGAATAAAGTAGGTCATGTATTAATGAGAAATATGTCCTGATAGCCAACTAGAGCTGTAAACGCACGTACAACCAACAAGGGGTTTTGAAAGTGCATCTAGCCCTTTAGTGGGTTTTGGATGATTGAATGACAACGTGATTAAAGGACTAACCCGTTTGCTAAGTGTGGACAGGTAATAGGTTATCTCACAGGCACTTAATGAAAGCCAAAATGATGTGTTGTTGTATAAACAATCTAGTTCAAGCACAAGATAACAATGCAAATGGAATTCATATGAAGGCTTATTTATTGTGGGATTTCCATATACTATGTGAAAGCAAGCTTGTGATTATTAGTTAATGAGACATGAGGGATTGCATATGGAATGGTCTCATATTTGAAGCTTGCTAAATTAAAATGAAAAAGATAACAATACATATGAATGGATGATTCAACACAAGATGTGACTTGATGGCTTGAGATGGTGAAGATAGCAAGGAAAGGCTTCGAGGTACTAAGCAAGGGTGAAGGGCAAGCGACGGCTTGGCGGTCGAAGAACCTAGCTAGGGTGAAGAAGAAAGTACTTGCATTTAGTTGAGGTACTAATCAAGCTTAGATGGTCATATTGATGTGAAGGATCAAATCTATAATGAAGTATTTGATGGAAGTGACTTGATATATTTGGGATTATTCAAACTTGATGAATGGAATCAAGTCACATGCTCAAGATGGCTATGCTCAAGTGAAAAGATCAACATCAACATGTTAGCACCCTTACTTGATGAAGATTGGAAGGGACGGCATCAATTCAAAAGAACAACTCAAGTGGTACAAATTCATATTTCTGTTTATCTTGAGTTTAATAGGTATGCCGTACTATTAAGAGGGATGCATCATGTTGATAGATAATGTTTCATAAGTGCTCAAGCCAACCCATGTGAGTTTTGAGAATTTGAGCGACAAAAGAGCTAACTGATTTGTTGCTGGTCTGGCAATACCGGACGTGTCCGGTATTCATACCGGACGTGTCCGGTATTTGTCCAGCAGCTGTAAAATTGTTGTTCTCGGGTTGGTTAGTCGGGAGTTCCGACGTAGGTCGGGAGTTCCGACGGTCGGGAGTCCCGGCATGGGTCGGGAGTTCCGACGTGTCGCACTTCAACTGACTTGGAGGGTTCACTGTCCTGGTCATACCGGACGTGTCCGGTATGGATGACCAGAAGCCAACGGCTAGTTTTCAAAAGCCGTGAGGGTCGGGAGTTCCGACGTAAGTCGGGAGTTCCGACTGTCGGGAGTTCCGACATATGTCGGGAGTTCCGACACCTCACTAACTTTAACTCAGTTACATGTTTTTTTTAAATTACTGAGGGTCGGGGGTTCCGACTTGGGTCAGGAGTTCCGATGGTCGGAAGTCCCGGCGTTCTTCGGGAGTTCCGACGCCTCACAACTTCACTGTAACTTAGTTACCGTTGGCGCAGTATGAGTCATACCGGACGTGTCCGGTATGCATACCGGACGTGTCCGGTATTGCAACGGCTATAAAACGGCTAGTTTTTCAAGGGGGCTATAAATACCCCCAAGCCTCCACCTTTGGAGGCTGCTGATTCTGCTGAGATAGACACACGTTTTTGAGCCTTGCCAACTCTCCTAAACCCTCTCTTAGTGAGTGTGTGATCCAAATTACAAAATCAATTTGTGGGTTGAGAAAGAATTTGAAAAAGAGAGGAAGCCACCACTTGAGCACTTGTGCATATTGTCAATCTCGTGATTCGCATTTGTTACTCTTGGACTCTTCGGTCCTAGACGGCTAGGCGTCGCCGGAGAGCAACCGAGAGATTGTGGTTGCTTCGGAAAGTTTGTAACGGTCGATTCCGCCGACTCGGAATCATTTAGTGGAAGGAGGAAAAGGAGTTGGAAAAGACTCCGGCTAGAGTGACCTTCGTGGTACCCTCTAGGGCTGACCTTCGCTGGGTCGCCCGCAGCCCCCTCAACGGAGAGTAGGACTCGAACGAGTCCGAACTTCGGTAAAACAAATATCGTGTCTTAATTCGCATTCCATTTGATATTTGTGTTGCTCTAGCTGTGCTGCAGGTTCTCTGTGTATATTGTCATCTCTATTAGGTGCCTGCAGTTTGGTTTGAAGATAGAAAACGAAAGGAGCAAGTTCGGGGCTGATCTGCAGAAATCGTGTATACCGGACACGTCCGGTATTCATATCGGACACATCCAGTATTTCCTGCCTACACTGAAAATATTTATTCTCTATTCTAACTTGGTGTTGCAGGGTTGTAGCTTCTAGATATATCCTTTATACCTTGTTTACTTTGTGGCTAACTTGTGAGGGGTGGTAGTACTCTTGATTTGGAGTTTCCATTTTGGAAACTCCCCTTTCTAATTGTTTCCGCATTTAAAGGTGTTAATTTTCAGAAACGCCTATTCACCCCCCTCTAGGCGGCATCCTAGGTCCTTTCAATTGGTATCAAAGCGAGGTTCTCACCTAAAGCTTTACCGCCGTGAGAAAAGGATGTCGACGCCTATCAAGTCGGAGCCGGTGCTTCTCCAAAATGATGGTTCAAACTTTCTACCTTGGTCTATTCATGTACTCAATGCTTTTAGACATATTAGTCCTATTGTTGAGCATATTGTGTTTGCAAGCATACCTCTTCCTATAGTTAATTGGAGCAACTATAAGAATTTATCAAAAGAGGAAGAGATATGCGTGCAACTCAATGCTCAAGCTATTAATATCATTTTGAGTACATTGAGTGCAGAGGTTCAAGATGAGGCAATATTCAATGGACAACCACCTCCGGAGAGTGCTCATCTCATTTGGACCAAACTCGTTGAGTTATATGGAGAATCCAAATGCGATGATGCACTTGAGGTCGAGTCAATGGAAAGTATGTCCATTGTGTCTTCATGCAGCAAAGAAGCCTCACAAGACCTCACGAGCACCGAGCCGGAGCAAGAAGTGCAAGCAGCACATGACGTGCTGTCTGCCTGCACATACCGGACGTGTCCGGTATTCCTACCGGACGTGTTCGGTATGGCCGAGGCAGTCGGACAGCAGATAGTCTGTGATGATGAGGCTCAAGCCCGGTGGCGGCCAAGTGATGAGTCAACCTCAGTATCTCATGATACTCATCAGTTGTGTCTCATGGCCAAGAAAAGCAAGAAGAAGAATAACAAGAAAGATCAAGAAAAGGAGAAAGCACAAGTAGATGATCAAGATAAGAGTGATGTTGAAATTGAAGACAACTACAACCTTGATCATCTCAACCATAAAGACAAGTTCATCATCATGAAGATAATTGAAAAGAATGATGAGCTTGAAGAAGAGATTGAGAAGCAAGAGCAATCGCTTCAAAATCAAGAAAAGTTTCTCATCTCCAAATTGCAAGAGCTAAAGGCAATAAATGAGAGGTATGAAAAATTGTCAATTGAGCATGCTTTAGTTACTAACTCCTCTTCTAGTGTTTCACAACTAGAGAAGGAAAACTTTGAGCTCAAGGCAAGGCTAGATGAACTATCAAGCAAGTATAATGAGCTACAAGCAAATTATGTTCATCTAAAGTGCTCTCATGAGGAAGTAGTAGAATCAAGCATCATGCTTGAGGTGGCTCATGAGGTTGTGATTACATCGGTAAAATTCTCTCAACCTCTCATACATCCGCTCACTAGTACACCATCTCAATTAAATATTTCTTGTACTAATGAATGTGCTACTCAAGCAAGCCAATCTTCGATTGAGCTAAATCTTATAGAAAACCTAAAGCTCAAAGAAGAAGTGCAAAGATTAAAGAAAGATGTGATTCGGTTGAAGGGTAAGGAGAAAACACAACCTTCTCAAGATAACCGTGATAACATGGTGAAGAAGCTTGAGAAGGGTTCAAACCTTGCTTCCTCCCAAGCCCAACAAAAGAATCACATCTCAAGCAAGGCCAACACAACCAAGAGCAAGAAACATGGAAAAAGGATGTGCTATGGTTGTGGATTGTATGGACATGAGTGGGCTATATGTCCACACAAGAGTTGGGCCGACAAGGTTGAAGCCGCCAATCAAAAGGCTTCTACCAAGGAGGCCAAGCAAGTGAAGAGTCATGGACAAAGTGCTTGTCTCATGAGCAAGAAATTGGGGCATCTTACCAAGAAATGCCCAATGTATAAAGAAGCAAGAAAGGAAGCCCAAGTCGCAACGAGAAGATGCTATGGGTGCAATGAGATGGGCCACAAGGTTGATAGATGTCCATACAAGCAAAGCAAGCATAGAGCACACAAAGGCCGCATATGCTATGCTTGTAGAAGAAAGGGGCATCTAAGCTATGAATGCCCAAATGGTATGACTCCTAAGCCAAACACATTTGTTTATAATGATATGCTTAGGAAGACCACAAATGGAGTTAGCACTAGTAAGGTGATGTGTTCACCACAAACTAATGCTAAAGCCATTTGGGTGCCTAAGCACGTATTGACTAACTCAAAAGGACCCAACAAGAGTTGGGTACCAAAGTGTGCTTAGGTTAATGATGTAGGTACTTGGTGGTGAGATGAAAGCTTCGGGGTGGTTGAGCAAGCAAATTGACAATATTCACTCAATCTATCAACCAATTCTCATCATAATCTCTTATATGGTTGACCCGAAGATAATTCAAAGAACATATCATAGATTTCATCCTCAACATTGGTAACAAGTACCTAAAACCTTGTAGGATAGCCACTTTGTTTGTTTCGTGTTCTATAGTTCACAAATAGGTACATTTGTGAAATAATGAAAGTGGCTAATTAATTTCACTTGAGATTTATCATGTTTGCCATATGATGCTTTTGATCGTTCTCTAGTAGAGTAATTTATCTGTTGAGATGCTAGTATACAATAAATAATAAAGCTAAACAAAAAATTACATGCAGTGAATTAATTGGTTCTGTCCTGAACCTATCGGACGTGTCTGGTATTACTTCTGGACGTGTCCGGTATGACCTGCTCAAGATGGCTATGCTCAAGTGAAAAGATCAACATCAACATGTTAGCACCCTTACTTGATGAAGATTGGAAGGGACGGCATCAATTCAAAAGAACAACTCAAGTGGTACAAATTCATATTTCTGTTTATCTTGAGTTTAATAGGTATGCCGTACTATTAAGAGGGATGCATCATGTTGATAGATAATGTTTCATAAGTGCTCAAGCCAACCCATGTGAGTTTTGAGAATTTGAGCGACAAAAGAGCTAACTGATTTGTTGCTGGTCTGGCAATACCGGACGTGTCCGGTATTCATACCGGATGTGTCCGGTATTTGTCCAGCAGCTGTAAAATTGTTGTTCTCGGGTTGGTTAGTCGGGAGTTCCGACGTAGGTCGGGAGTTCCGACGGTCGGGAGTCCCGGCATGGGTCGGGAGTTCCGATGTGTCGCACTTCAACTGACTTGGAGGGTTCACTGTCCTAGTCATACCGGACGTGTCCGGTATGGATGACCAGAAGCCAACGGCTAGTTTTCAAAAGCCGTGAGGGTCGGGAGTTCCGACGTAAGTCGGGAGTTCCGACTGTCGGGAGTTCCGACATATGTCGGGAGTTCCGACACCTCACTAACTTTAACTCAGTTACATGTTTTTTTTAAATTACTGAGGGTCGGGGGTTCCGACTTGGGTCAGGAGTTCCGATGGTCGGAAGTCCCGGCGTTCTTCGGGAGTTCCGACGCCTCACAACTTCACTGTAACTTAGTTACCGTTGGCACAGTATGAGTCATACCGGACATGTCCGGTAGTATACCGGACACGTCCGGAATACACAGAACACTAATTGTGTTGCAACTGAGTATTCGATCCATACATTTTTCATATATCCCTAACATACTCAGAAGCTTGTGTTTTATCAAATCTAAGTGGATTGTGAGCATCTCTTAAACTCACTTTTAAATATGGCAATCTTTTTTGGTTCATGGTCAAAATGAAAATTGGCTCTCAATTTCTTATCAGAATAAAAGTGCTCGTTGAAAGTCATTCAAAATACTTGAAGCACTTATTTAGGGGGAGCTAAATTTCTATTTTGCACCATTGTGGACTAACAAATTTATCTAGCACTCTTTGTAGTCCTTTGGATGAAAAATTGAATTTGTATCAAGCATGATTACTTGGCAATCAAGGTCAACATAAAGATTATCATGCCATGTGTCTTCTTAGTGGTATTCTTGTGGGCTCAAGGCAAAGGTATGTTTTTACATACATGTATTGTAAGTGCATCTAAGGCCCTTTACATGTTAGAATGTGCATTTGTGTGACATAGGAGAGATGTTTTTCAAAACCCACAACTAGCATGTGTAGGTGGTGTGAATTTGAAAAACTATTTGAATCTTGGTCTTTGTGACCTAGCCTTGCCATGTGATGATTATAGCTCTCCTTGATTGTTTGATTGGCTAATCACACATGACATGGCTTTCTTAAGTCCACAATCTACTTTGTCTCACTTTATCTCTCTCAAGCAAGCAAATTATTGATTATGTCATTTATTTGGAAAAGAGAAAATAAATTGATGGCATTCGATAAGAAAAGTGATAGTACTTGGTTTGGATCAAGATCATACACCTTTTTGGACTGAGCAACAACAGAGAAAGGGTTTGGAAGAGTGAGAACACTTTTTGAAATTATTTGGGCCAGCCCGCGTATACCGGACGTGTCCGGTATGCTACCGGACGTGTCCGGTATGAGCGGGACTATAAAAACAGAGCGTACCCCTTCGGCCCAAACAGACTTGCCTCCTCCAAACCAACCAGCCAATGCCCTTCTTCTCCCCTAAGGCGACCAAGGATTTCACCAAGGAAAAGAGAGAGAGGGAGATTGCATTGGAGAAGGCTTGGATCAAGGATTGAAGGCCCGTGGATTTGGATTTCACATCGCTCTCTCTTCTCTCCTCTCAAGGTACCCTAAATCACGGACCTCGTCCGATCTACATGGTTAATGCATGATTTGGAAATTCCTTCGGTAAATATGCTGCATTGGTGATATAGAAGCAATGCCCAAAATTTGGAATTGATCCGTGGTGGTTTGAATCGAGAAACCCTGGTTAGGGTTGCTGGTCGCCCATACCGGACGTGTCCGGTATGGCCTAGCAGAGCAGACTCCCTACTAATCTCTGACTCAATCCTATCTAGAATGGTTTGTTAGGCTTAGTTTCTTTTGTATCTACGTTTTGCAAACCTTGTGACAATGGTGTGTCGAGGTGATTGTAAAACCTTGGATGAAAGAATCTATGTCTAATTACAAGCTATGGGCATGTATCTAAAATTCTTTGGAAATCTTTGGATACAGGACAGCTGCCATGAGTGGACGACAGGAGCCGAGGTCCAAGCACAGGCATGATCCAGCACTTGAGAAGTACAAGAAGGCGAGACAAGATATGCATCCTGGATTTCAGCCGACCAGCAGGAGGTCCACCAGGGCTGCCACTAGTGCAGCAACTCAATATGCAGAAGGGTCCGGGAGCTCTTCTTCTGGCACAGACACTGATGAGTTCAGAGTGGAGTCTAGAGATGAAAGAAAGAGGAAGAGCACTGACAGAGGATCAGATGGTGACAGCTCAGATGAGGAGCAGGAGATTGAGGAGGAGGAGTCAGTTCCTCCAGTTCAGCACCAGCCTGGTCAGGGGATGCATTATGGTCTTCTTGAGACACGTCTGCCCAATGTGCCCTCCTATGTTCCCAGAGTTGATTACAGAGGAAAGGGTATGACCAGGAGAGCTAGAGATGAGCAAAGGGTTGATCCGAGGGGCTTACCTAAGGTTCAGTACGATCACCGCTTCCAGACAGCCTTTCACTTGGACTTCTACTCCAGTGTGATTCTTACCAGGAACCTAGTAATTGCCAGGTCTCAGTGGATTGACTGGCAATATATTAGAGAGTTGCAGAAGGCCTCAGTTGATCATGCTATTGCCATCTGCCAGAGCACAGGAGTTTATGAGATCATGGAGTTCCAGCATGACTGGAACACAGAGGTAGTAGCTCAGTTCTATGCTACTCTATTTGTTGAGGAGGATGAGCGGCGGATGCACTGGATGCTTGAGGGCCAGTGGTACAGTGTTGACTATGATGTTTTTGCCGCCCATCTTGGCTTCTCAGAGGATGATCTCCAGAGGGACAGGATCCACACTGAGCAGGTGTTACCTCCTGAGCAGCTCGCCTACATGTATCCTCCTGGTGGTGAGAGAGGAGCTGTGGGGAAGGTTCTAGGTCTTCACCCTACCTACAGGTACCTGGACAGGATGTTCAGGAAGACTATTGACTGCAAGGGTGGAGACAAGGGCACCATTGCTGATTACTCCAGGAACCTACTCCACAGGATGGCACCTGATGCTCGGCCCTTCAGCGTGTTTGACTTTATTTGGTCCGAGATCAGGAGTGTTGGAGAGAGGCCCCTCAAGGGCTGTGGTTTTGCTCCTTATATCATGCATATGATTGAGCAGGTGATAGGGCACACATTCGAGTATGATAAGATTCACAAGGCCCTGAAGATTATTGCAGATCTGCCTGAGACCGGGTTACCTCCAGCTAGACCAGGAGGAGCAGCAGCAACACCAGAGGCAGATGCACCTAAGAGTGGTGCACCAGCAGGAGCTTCACCTTCACCACGTGCTCCTTCACGTTCTACTTCACGCCGTGGCAGTCCTCCTTCGCCTATCCGTAGGCTTTTCAGCTCCATATTTGGGATGTGCCGTGACATCCAGACTAGGCAGCAGAAGGAGAGGGAGGCTAGGAGGAAGGACACTCAGACTTTGAAGCAAATTGCTTCTAATCTTGAGCTTGATCCTCCTAGGTCTCCTCTATCAGATGAGGCAGCTAGTGAGCCTGAGACTGAGGAGCAGCAGCAGGCTAGATATGATAGAGAGTATGTTGAGTTCATACAGCAGCAGTAGCAGCAGGCACCTGAGCACCCTGACACTCTACCACTTCAGGCTCGTGTGCCTACTCACTCTCAGCCACGTCCCAGCACTGCAGACGACTATGCTACAGATTGGTGGAGTGACCTGACAGGTGGTGGTGGCTTCTACGGGTCTGGTGGCTATGACGCGTCTGGTGCGGGTGGTTCTCATCCAGCCGGTGTTGCACGATCAGATGATGAGGATGCTGGTCGAGATGATGATGATGAGTGATCTCTGCTTTCCGTGACAGCTTGTAGCCCCTTTGTCCGTAGTATGTCATTGTTGGACCTTTGTGGTGATAGATGACAAAGGGGGGGAGAGACTGATTAAAGCTTCAGGATAGTTTCATTTGCTTATCTTTGTACCTGAAGATATGTACTGCAGGCTGTAGTTTGTTTTTGAGCTTCATTGATGTATCTTGGATTTGTGATAGATTGTATCATGTGAGAGATGAGACTTACTTATGCTTTATCTTTGTATCTCTTGAGACATGATCTTTATCTATATATATCAGTGGTTTCTGGACTTGAGAAAATTTGTAATGAGTGCTATGTGTGAATTACATATGTCATATTTATTTTCATAAGGACTATGCATGCTAGAATGAAAATATTTGATGTGATGCTTTTATATTTATTCTTGTGTGATATATCTTGTCATATGCATCATGGTTTCATTTGTCACACACACATGCACCCCACGGATGCAATGATTTAGGGGGAGTCTCCTATATGTTTTAGTATGTGCAATTGACATTTGAGGTCATTTTGTGAATTCTAATCATAAGCACATATTAAGGGGGAGCCTCTCATAAATCATTGAACCCAAAAGTTTAAATGTTTATATCATTTTGTAAGCTTTAATCAAGTTGTCATCAATCACCAAAAAGGGGGAGATTGAAAGTGCATCTAGCCCTTTAGTGGGTTTTGGATGATTGAATGACAACGTGATTAAAGGACTAACCCGTTTGCTAAGTGTGGACAGGTAATAGGTTATCTCACAGGCACTTAATGAAAGCCAAAATGATGTGTTGTTGTATAAACAATCTAGTTCAAGCACAAGACAACAATGCAAATGGAATTCATGTGAAGGCTTATTTATTGTGGGATTTCCATGTACTATGTGAAAGCAAGCTTGTGATTATTAGTTAATGAGACATGAGGGATTGCATATGGAATGGTCTCATATTTGAAGCTTGCTAAATTAAAATGAAAAAGATAACAATATATATGAATGGATGATTCAACACAAGATGTGACTTGATGGCTTGAGATGGTGAAGATAGCAAGGAAAGGCTTCGAGGTACTAAGCAAGGGTGAAGGGCAAGCGATGGCTTGGCGGCCGAAGAACCTAGCTAGGGTGAAGAAGAAAGTACTTGCATTTAGTTGAGGTACTAATCAAGCTTAGATGGTCATATTGATGTGAAGGATCAAATCTATAATGAAGTATTTGATGGAAGTGACTTGATACATTTGGGATTATTTAAACTTGATGAATGGAATCAAGTCACATGCTCAAGATCGCTATGCTCAAGTGAAAAGATCAACATCAACATGTTAGCACCCTTACTTGATGAAGATTGGAAGGGACGGCATCAATTCAAAAGAACAACTCAAGTGGTACAAATTCATATTTCTGTTTATCTTGAGTTTAATAGGTATGCCGTACTATTAAGAGGGATGCATCATGTTGATAGATAATGTTTCATAAGTGCTCAAGCCAACCCATGTGAGTTTTGAGAATTTGAGCGACAAAAGAGCTAACTGATTTGTTGCTGGTCTGGCAATACCGGACGTGTCCGGTATTCATACCGGACGTGTCTGGTATTTGTCCAGCAGCTGTAAAATTATTGTTCTCGGGTTGGTTAGTCGGGAGTTCCGACGTAGGTCGGGAGTTCCGACGGTCGGGAGTCCCGGCATGGGTCGGGAGTTCCGACGTGTCGCACTTCAACTGACTTGGAGGGTTCACTGTCCTGGTCATACCGGACGTGTCCGGTATTAATACCGGACGTGTCCGGTATGGATGACCAGAAGCCAACGGCTAGTTTTCAAAAGCCGTGAGGGTCGGGAGTTCCGACGTAAGTCGGGAGTTCCGACTGTCGGGAGTTCCGACATATGTCGGGAGTTCCGACACCTCACTAACTTTAACACTGTTACATGTTTTTTTAAATTACTGAGGGTCGGGGGTTCCGACTTGGGTCAGGAGTTCCGATGGTCGGAAGTCCCAGCGTTCTTCGGGAGTTCCGACGCCTCACAACTTCACTATAACTTAGTTACCGTTGGCGCAGTATGAGTCATACCGGACGTGTCCGGTATGCATACCGGATGTGTCCGGTATTGCAACGGCTATAAAACGGCTAGTTTTTCAAGGGGGCTATAAATACCCCCAAGCCTCCACCTTTGGAGGCTGCTGATTCTGCTGAGATAGACACACGTTTTTGAGCCTTGCCAACTCTCCTAAACCCTCTCTTAGTGAGTGTGTGATCCAAATTGCAAAATCAATTTGTGGGTTGAGAAAGAATTTGAAAAAGAGAGGAAGCCACCACTTGAGCACTTGTGCATATTGTCAATCTCGTGATTCGCATTTGTTACTCTTGGACTCTTCGGTCCTAGACGGCTAGGCGTCGCCGGAGAGCAACCGAGAGATTATGGTTGCTTCGGAAAGTTTGTAACAGTCGATTCCGCCGACTCGGAATCATTTAGTGGAAGGAGGAAAAGGAGTTGGAAAAGACTTCGGCTAGAGTGACCTTCGTGGTACCCTCTAGGGCTGACCTTTGCTGGGTCGCCCGCAGCCCCCTCAACGGAGAGTAGGACTCGAACGAGTCCGAACTTCGGTAAAACAAATATCGTGTCTTAATTCGCATTCCATTTGATATTTGTGTTGCTCTAGCTGTGCTGCAGGTTCTCTGTGTATATTGTCATCTCTATTAGGTGCCTGCAGTTTGGTTTGAAGATAGAAAACGAAAGGAGCAAGTTCGGGGCTGATCTGCAGAAATCGTGTATACCGGACACGTCCGGTATTCATACCGGACACGTCCGGTATTTTCTGCCTGCACTGAAAATATTTATTCTCTGTTCTAACTTGGTGTTGCAGGGTTGTAGCTTCTAGATATATCCTTTATACCTTGTTTACTTTGTGGCTAACTTGTGAGGGGTGGTAGTACTCTTGATTTGGAGTTTCCATTTTGGAAACTCCCCTTTCTAATTGTTTCCGCATTTAAAGGTGTTAATTTTCAGAAACGCCTATTCACCCCCCTCTAGGCGGCATCCTAGGTCCTTTCAGGTTTGTATTGTTAGAGCACTCCTAAATCAGAAACTAGACTAGATGGCTTCTATTCCCTCCATGTTCTTAAAAGAAGTCGTTTTGGACAAGTCTTGGATCAAACATTGAGAATATAAATCATGAATAACTTTTAAGTTATTGAGTTTGGAAATGTGAAAATCATATGAATAGATCTGTCTTGAAAAATACTTTTCATAAAAATATACATATATCACTTTTCGATGAATATTTTTATAAAAAATAAGAAGTTGAAGTTATGCTTTGGATACTGTGTCGCTGTCCAAAACGACCTCTTTTAGAAACCTAGAGGGAATATATTACTCCATCTATCGACAAAATATGCTCGGCAGTCCACCAAGGGGTATCCCACGATGGTAGATTTATCGTAAAGGTGAGCGAGATCAAGAACGAGATAGTAATACAAACACCAAGACACAAGATTTAGACAGGTTCGGCCGTCAGTATGACGTAATACCTACATCTTGTGTTCTGATATATTGCATTGAGATATATGGATCGTGTCCACTAGGAGACCCCTGTCTCTCCTTATATACTCTGGAGGGGTAGGGTTACAAGAAAAGTAGCCTATTTGGTATTATACAATATCTTGAGGTGTACGTCGAGCAGCGCTGCGCATGTCTTGATCGGTGGAGAAGTCCGATCACCAGGTGGTCCGATCACCTGGACGATGATCCTACAATACAAACATGTAGAACGGGTAGTACATGGTGTAAAAATATATGAACTCCAGAGAAAAAATAGCGTATGTAGCTTGGCGATCAGTTGGAGCGAAGATGTATTTATATTTAATATAAACCCTAGCTAGCCTATAGTCCATAACGTTGAGCGCGAAGATGGAAACTAGCCCTAGCTAGCCTATAGTCCATAACGTCGAGCGCGAAGCCCGTGCATGTGTAGGAGGAACAGGCGTCGCTAAGGAGCCGCTGCCGACCACCCATAACATAGAGGGCAGACGCTCGTGCACGTGTAGGGAGGAGTCGGAGACATGGTCGTCTCTGGAGGCGTCCGAGCATCAATATGACTGTTCGAGGGTTCGAAAAATCATTTGGAGAGCAAATATGGAGAAAATAGCTCGGAGAAACATTATGACGATTAACAAAGATTGGAGAATATTTAGGAAAATATTAAAGCATGACTTAGCTTTAGACAGAACGACTGGTCAGCGGCATATGGTGCTATCTAGTCGGCGAGAGGATGGACGTCTTCAACCTGGTCGGCGAATCTGCCCCTCAAGGCATGTTGGTAAGCGGTGGCGGCATTGGTGAACCCGAAGGATAGGGTCGTAATCCCTGGAGTTTCCCGAGCAGCCTCTGATAGATCTGGATCGGAGGGTGGTTGGCGCTGAACCAGAGTGTCTAGAGCCGATTCGGCAATGGAGAGGCAATCGGCGAGCTTCAGATTGATCCGGTCGATGGATACGATCAGATCGTCGTT
This sequence comes from Miscanthus floridulus, assembly GCF_019320115.1. Classification (NCBI taxonomy): domain Eukaryota; kingdom Viridiplantae; phylum Streptophyta; class Magnoliopsida; order Poales; family Poaceae; genus Miscanthus; species Miscanthus floridulus. The sequence continues at coordinate 131,700,328 of NC_089582.1, read as the reverse complement.
GTTGATCTACCTCCTCTGGTAGCGAGGAAGCGGGTGGCGAGTTGTTGATGAAGGCGACCTCAGAGGCGGTTTCGAGATCGGATCTGTAGTCGCGGGGGCTGATGTAGCCAGCGATGAATCGTCGTCGTCGACCGGCATGGATCTCCACGAGATTGATGACAAGAACGTGCTGTTGATTTAAGGTCTATCTGGCTCGCCATGGATAAAGCGCACACCCCTACCTAACGCGCTAACTGTCGATAAAAGATGCTCGGCAGTCCACCGAGGGGTATCCCACGATGGTAGATTTGTCGTAAAGGTGAGCGAGATCAGAAGCGAGATGATAATACAAACACCAAGACACAAGATTTAGACAGGTTCGGTCATCAGTATAACGTAATACCTACATCCTGTGTTCTGATGTATTGCATTGAGATGTGTGGATCGTGTCCACTAGGGGACCCCTGCCTCTCCTTATATACTCTGGAGGGGTAGGGTTACAAGAAAAGTAGCATATTTGGTACTATACAATATCTTAAGGTGCACGTCGAGCAGCGCCGTACACGCCTTGATCTTGTGGGCTGAGCCACCTCTGATGGTGCGGCCCATGTCTTGTCTTGTGGATACCTGGGGCCATACCCCCACACCATCCGTTCAAAATTATAAGATATTTTAACTTTTCTAGATACATTGGTCTACAATATATGTAGACACATTGTATATCTAAGTGCATAGCAAAATCTACGTATCTACAAAAGCCAAAATATTTTATAATTTAAAACAGGTGGAGTAGTTAATTAGATGCCAACTAAGCAAAATAGTAATGGAGGTGATATTGAAATTAAAGAAAGGAGATGAGAAAATGGTATCTTAGATAAGAAACTATGTCTACACGAGATGCATATGTAAATAAAGGAGAGAGGAGATTGTGATTGGACAAAATATTATTCTAAAGAAACTAACTATTAAAAAATTAAAATTATGATTTCTATGTGATTTAGCAAGTACAAAAATTATGTCATAAAGAGCTCGGCTGTGACTGCCATTAGCCATGCTCTTCACTCTCTTCGCTTGATCGTTTCTGTGGCTTATAAGTTGACTGATGTTATTTTATTGTGAAAGAAAAACACTATATCATAACTGATAAATATAGCTGATACGATTAAGCAAATAGAGTGAAGCTTAACAAAGGATCTAACGCCTAGGATTCGTAGGTACACACTGCTAGTCTACTTGGAGGCCTTTCCGAAAGCTGATACTTTACTAGTAGTAGGCATAAGGAGCGCATAGAAAAAATGTGTTTTGGCTTGCAGAAGCTAGAAGCTACGTATGTTTAGAGAGAGATTAGATTGTCCATGCTAAAAACGAAGATAGTGGAAATAAAGGTGATGCAGGATGAAAAAAAAAAGTTTCGGTATAGACTACAAATAGTGATAGTTTATATAGTGTAAATAGTATATTTAACCTCCATGGCTCGTGCCCTGACGGAGGTATACCTTTCTAGACTACACTAGAGTACGATGTCAGCAAAACTGTAGAAGTGGTGTTGCGAGTGCACGTAACAGATACGCGTGGTCCCGATCGAAAATAAGGTGCCCCACATTGAGTGGAATGTTAGAAGCAGAGGAGGATTATGGAGTGCATTGGATGCACTGGTTGGTTGGTTGGTTGGCTGTCCCCCTGCCCTGCCCTCGCCGTAGTCCCGGTGCGCCCTCGCTTGCAAGCAAGGCCCTGGAAATGACGCCGCGTCCCTCATGATCCTGACCCAGCTTTGCCACACCTAATCATCCCATGGAGACGGCCGGCAATAGAGTTTCGCCAACCATTGCGGCATTGCCCACACGAGGTGCGCGGCGCCAGATTCCTCATCATGGCTCATGCTCATGGGGGTGGCCATTATACATGATCTCTGGATCATTAAGCAGGCTAGTGGCGGCGCAGCAGATCCTCTCCACTGTTAATTAATTCTCTAGTACTGTACTAGCAAAGTTTGCAAAAGGCGTTGGAGGCAGCACTCGACGAGCAGGCTGATCTTTGACTTGCTCGTGTGGATTTCGGAGGCCTGGCCTGGACCACCCTATTCCCTGTATCCAGCAAACCAAAAGGGCTCACGTGTCATGAGTCACTCACGCAGTCACTCCCGACAGGGACAGGAGTCGGTACATCACTCATGCGCTCCAGGGCCTGTTTAGTTCACCCGCTGAATCGGCGCCGCCAAAATCCGCCATGCACTGTAGCTACTGTAGCGTTTTGTTTTTATTTGGTAATACTTGTCTAATCGTTGACTAATTAGGCTCAAAACGTTCGTCTCGCAAAGTACAACTAAACTGTGTAATTAGTTTTTTATTTCGTCAACATTTAGTACTCCATGCATGTACCGCAAATTTGATGTGACGGAGAATCTTCTTTTTGCATAGTGCCAAATTCTGAAATCCAAGGAAACTAAACAAGGGCCCACTCCTATCGCCATCTTGGGATTAGGCTGTCCGCACGGCTACCCGGTAAAACGGCCCGTACGCCAGCGGTGCAACGCGCGCTAGCGTATCGGTCGGGCCCGCTATAGACAGCACGCAGGTGAGGGAGTCGCGCTAAACACTGTATCCCACTGTAGCAGAGAGAGTTGGTGAAAGAGAGAAAGGGGGGAGAGGAATAAAATATGGAATAGTAGATATAGAGTATGAGATAGAGATAATATGGGTGCAGGAGAAATTGGTATAAAGCGTGTGTTTAGATGGCACCCAAAATCCAAAAAAGTGCTCCGGTACCCATCATATCGAATCTTATGATACGTGCATGGAGCATTAAATGTAGACGAAAAAAAACTAATTGCACAGTTTGATTGGAAATTACGAGACGAACGTTTTGAGCCTAATTAGTCCATGATTGAACACTATTTATCAAATAAAAACGAAAGTACTACAGTAGCCCAAATTCTAACTTTCACCCAACTAAACACACCCAAAGTAGAGAATCTCGATGACTATGATAGAATATTCCTTTTAAGAGATGGAAATAGAGGTAAACGAGTGCAGATAGCCTTACCCCATATTCGACTTGTTCGGTTTCTTTTTTCAACCAAAATAGTATTTTTCTCTCACAACAATTTAACCGAAACAATATTTTTTAGCTAAGTTTTAGACCCGCGAACGAGGGCTACGTGCTCAGGCCAGGCCTCCGGACTCCGGTAGTATCCAGAATCCTGGACCTGGACGGCCATCGGCCACGACAGCGACTTGTATGAATCCAGCAGCTGCTGCACACTGCACTGCGCCTTCCAACAGGCCTCACCTGGCCGGCCCTTTTCTTTTGGCCGCCGACCCCTGCCTCGAGATCCGCACCGAAGACCGCGGGTCAGTGGGTCACGCATCATGCATGCCACTGGCTTTGGTGGCATGGGACCGTGGCCAGGAGATCCGCGCTCGTGTGTTTCCCCGTCGCCGAGCAGCCAATCGAAAGCCGCCTGCCACCGCGACCGCGAGTGACCCACGACGCACGCTGCTATTCAGCAGGGGGGACTGTTACCTGAAGCAGTGAACTGAACACGGAGTACAGCTTGCACCTGTTGGTTGGTTGGGTTTTTTTTTTTTTTTTTTTTGGCTGGTTTAAGATGGTTGGTGCTGATTTGTTGTGAGAGAAAAATACTATTAGCTGGCTGATTTGGGCTGGCCGAAACCGACGAGCGAACAGACTATAGGAGGATTGCAGGCCCCCTGCCCGGCATCATACGATACGAGAGTGGTTCTCGTCGAAAGGAAAAGGAGCTGTCCTGTCCCGTGCAATTACCAGGGCGGTTAGTACGTGCTTTAGCTCCATGATCTTGGTTTAGATTTCATCGTCAACAAAACCAAAGCTGCAAAGATGCAAAGGTAAAGACCTAACCACTGTCTCCAACCACGTTCCCGTTCCCGTTCCAACTTCCAATCCAATTGAGGGTCATTCTTCGTGTTGCAAAGGAGAGTGGCACCAGCTCTGCCACACCCACGTGCCTTTGCCTTGTCTGGTGTGCAGCGCGATGCTTGCCGCATACGCGTCTCGCCGCGGTTGCAGCCAGCCGCTGCGTGCGGGTCCAGCGACCACCGTACGTACGTGCGTAGTGTATGGGTCTGGCTGGCATACGGTGGCCATTACGAGATGGGGGATGCTTATGTACACGTACTCCCTCTGTCCCAAATAAAAAGTCGTTCTATGATCTAGCACATGTACCGAGACCAATGAGAAAAGTCCAAGATATCCCTACTATTCTCTCATGCACTTGTATTTCACAACACCAAAAGCTGTTGTCCACCTTCGTAGAGAGTGCAGGTAGACTCCGGTAAAGTAGCAGGATGTGAGTCACGATGATATTTTTATTGGGACAACGTTCACATGCCAGAACGAGCTCCTTCTTTTCGGGACGGAGTGAGGAGAAGAGTTGCCACTTGCCCTCCTACTCCTCGTGTACGGTGTACCCTGGCCTGTGGCCTGGTCCCCGGGCGACGCCACGTTGTCCGCTTGGATCTCCCAGCTGCTACGAGTTTGCTCTGCACCGGGAACGAGAGTTGGCCACGAGGGTAGCTTTCACATTCCACTAGTAGCCAGCGCAGTATATAAACCAAAGGAGAAAAAAAATGTACTGCAACCGGCAGGAATTTCAGCGTTACTGCAGCCGGCAGGTATGTTTCGGTTCGTTTTTCCTTCGTTTGGTGGCGGTACGTGCTAAAGTTGCCAGGGGTAGTTATCCAAAAAAAAAAAGGTCGCCAGGGGTCTCGCTCGCAGCGTCGTGGCGTTATCCCTTATCCGTTCCGCTTCTAGCCGTAGCCGTCGCGTGCTCCGCCTCCCCTCTCGCGTTGAAGGTAGGCCGTGCTCCTTGCTCCTCGTCACGACGTCCTGTAAAAGCCGTGGTACGTCGCCCGGCCCCCGGACCCGGGTGGGCGGTGGCGGCCATGGAAAAATTTGCCGCACCAGCACGCAGGCTGGTACCGCCGCGGCGTCGTGTAATAGTACTAGGCTTTTGACACCCGCGGCATGCAGCGCTCTACGATTAGGCTTAGAGGGAGTTTTAATTTTTAATTAGAGGACCTCTTCCGTTCATTTCGTGTAACCTGTCTGCTTCTCTTTCTTTTCTTAATTAAACAATCCTAAAAAAACCTGAGCTACCGAATAGTTGACGAAATCATCATCTCGTATCTACCGTAAATAAAAATGATAAATTTGCTAAATCTTAGTATAAATCTAGAAAAATATGAAAAACCTATGGACCTGTTTGGTTGAGCTGTGATCTCTGAAAAAGTTTATGTGAGCTGTGGTCTATTAAAAAACTGATGTGAGTCGTGGGCTATGAGAAAGTTAAAAGCCGTTTGGTTACACAACGATGACTTCAAAAAAAATATTTTCAGTGGCCTCACATGTCATATGTGATCCCTCCTCTCAATCACTGAATTGCATATTTCTTCTTTTTCTGTGTATTTCTTCTTCCTCCTTGGTTCGCCGATCCACACGGAGAGCAGGAGGCCGCGCGAGGGGTGGTGCTTCGACGAGGGGCGCCGGCAGGGGCCTTGCCCGATGGAGCCCGCTGAAAGGTCCTTGTGTGGTTTTGGTAATTGAGTGACAACCTATGTGGGCTAATTGTGTTTATGTGAGATACACAGGTGATTAGTCCATAAGTATATGTGTGTGAGCAACATATGCCATGAAGGTAAAAATGACTTGGAGATGTTACAAAGCTCACACATGTGATGATGAAGGAGCTCATTGCAAATGAGACATGAAATTGAGTCATGTGATCAAGGTGGAGACGATCGAGACATGACTTGGCTTGATGGACCGGTTGCAAGCGTGAAGGGCAAGTTGGAGGCTTTGGAGCGATGGACCGCGTGGCGGTGAAGCTTGAACAAGATTTGGCGCCGATGGACGAAGGCAACGGTGAAAAGCAAGTGAAGTCAAGATCGATGAACCAATATGATCACGTGATGATATGAAGTGGATTATATCATTGTTAATCGTGTTGGTGCATGTGTTGCATCGACATTGGAGGAGATGGAATGGAATGCGCAAGGCAAAGGTATAACCTAGGGTATTTTATTTCACCGGTCATAGGTGTGTAGAGAAGTTAATGACCGGGTTTAGGATAGATGGCCGCACTATCAATAGGGGCAAACTTGTTTGCATATCGGTCATCTAGTGCCACTCGAGTGATCTAACTTTGCATCGTCGCTAGGATTGAGTGGCGTGGCAAATCGAGTGCTAATCCTTTAGAAAATGATTATGAAAATGCTAACACACATACACATGGTGGTGTACACTTGGTGGTGTTGGCACATTTACAAATGAGATGAAGTTGAAGTTGATGTGGATCAACTCGGCGACGGAACGGAGGCGAAAAAGGTTCAGAACTCCACCGACGGAGTGTCCGCCCGTAGAGTGCGGATAGTCCAACGGTGCCACCGGCGCCCTGTATAGAAAAGACATGGTTTCACAGTATGCACTAGACGCTGGTCACGTAGTGACCGGACGCTGATGCTGCGTCCGATCGTGACCGACTAGACGCGTCCGGTCACGAATTTTCACCTCTGGAAGCTTACTGGAAGTGACCGGACGCTGGGGTCCTACGTCCGGTCACTTCGAGCAGCTACGTCCGGTCATCACTTGACCATTGAGATCAAGCGACTGAGGTTGAATGGAGGCGACACGTGGCGGACATCCGTTGACCGGACGCTGAGGTCCTACGTCCGGTCGATATGACTGGCGCATCCGGTCAACCCGAAAAACGCCCAGTGAAGGAGTAACGGCTATTTTAGCCCGTGGGGCTATAAATAGAAGGGGGTTTCGGCCATGGCTTGGGATAAGCACCTAGGGGGACTTTGTGTCCATGTGTTGAGAGTGCTTGGGAGCTCTCTGTCTTACATATTCTTAATAGTGATCATCCGATTGTGTGAGAGAGCGATTCTAGTGTGATTGCGTCGTGAGGTTGCATCGAGTGGCACTAGGTGGTCGAGTTGTAAGCCGGTGGTGCTTGTTACTCTTGGAGGTTACCACCTCCTAGACGGCTTGATGGTGATCTCCGTTGAAGCCCGCAAGAAGCTTATGCGGTGCTCCGGAGAAGAGCTTTGTGAGGGGCATTGTGCTCGCCCCGCGGGAGCCGCAAAGAGCAACTCTAGTAAAGCGTGTCATTGAGCTACCCTCACTTTCAGGGTAGGTTCTTATGGTGCCCGACGTGCGGGCTTAGCCGGTGATGCCAATTAGCCGCTGAACTACCAAGTGACCGGTCAACACAACGGGGACTAGCGTGTTGGCAAGCACGTGAACCTCGGGAGAAAAATCATTGTGTCAACTTTATTTTTTCCATTGGTTTGCATCCTCGTTACACAAGCTTGTAATTACTTTCATATACATTGTGCTCGTGTAGTTGCTCTTGTAATTAGTTTGCTTGTATAGCTCACTAGTTACCTTCTTGCTTATGTAGCATAGAAGTAGCTCCCTTGCGTGACTAATTTGGTTTTGTGTAACCTTGTTAGTCACTTTGCTTAGTTTGTGTAGCTAAGTATTTGCGCTCTCTAATTTGGCATTGGTTGCCTTGTTATTGAGCATTGCTAGTGAGCTTAGTTGGCTTTGTGCTTTTGCTTACTAGCATGTGTAGGAGCTCCCCGTTGGTTAAAGTACTGGTGGCATAGGTTTATGTGACATTGCTTTTAGAATTGATTAGGTGAGCTCTAGTTAGCCCGACACCTTTGTTGCTTAATTAGGATCTTTGTAAGGTGCTAGAGAACATAGATAGAGTGGTGTAGTCTTGGCTAGATCAATAGTTTAAATTCCGCATTTGTTTCGGTTAGCCGACGCGATTAAGTTTTAGAAATGACTATTCACCCCCTCTAGTCGCCATCTCGACCCTACACCCGCGCATGGCGACGAAGGCATGGCCCACGCCCAAAGAAGCATCGCACTCCCAAAGGCCTCTTTTGGCAGCCGTCAACTGCAGGAGGCGTCGCGTTCCCATTCGCCACTTCCACATGCTTTTCTCTCCTTTTATCTCTCTGTCTGCTTGATGCTGGCTATGGCGGCATCCTCATCGCCCGCCGATGGGAGCCACCTTGATATGGACCTAGGCTTCCTCTCCTCTAGGGGCTAACCGCGCCCGTGGGAGCTGGCCGCATTGGGGAAGACGTCACGTTGAGGCAGTTGCAGGGTTAGGTGGGAAAGAGATGCCGTGGACGGGAAAGGGGAAAAACGTACCGATACAGAACATAACCGATGGTAGGTGGATAATTTTCGTGAAGACTTAGAAACCACAACAGGTGAAAGTAGGGGTGAGGGTGTTGTGAAATTTGTACTAGCCAAAATCTTTGGGTGGAAGCCACCCCTTTGGTTGGCATTTGTATTTAAAAAGCTAAAACATATTAAAAAAGCCCAACTAAAGAGGACCTAAGTTGGTAAATTCCATTACATCGATTCCCACCAGATTTAAAGGTTTGAAAGTATTCTCTGTTTATAAATATTTAATTTGAAAACTTTTCAAACTTTAATCATAGGAAGTTTCTAAGATATTTAGTTTGAAGAACATAAGAATTATATGTATCAATTTTTCTTGAACTCTTGGTAAATGCTTTCATTATTTATTACTAGATATTATAACTGTATTCTACCCCACCGTCCACAAATATAAGAACTTTTAATTACAGTAGGATTTAGAGCGTGTTTAGTTGCCCAAATTTAGGAATTTAGGCTACTGTAGCACTTTCATTTTTATTTGGCAAATAGTATTCAATCGTGGATTAATTAGGCTCAAAACGTTCGTCTCGCAATTTTCAACCAAACTGTGCAATTAGTTTTTTTCGTCTACATTTAATGCTCCATGCATGTATCGCAAGATTCGATGTGATGGGTACTGTAGCACTTTTTTGGATTTTGAGGTGGGAACTAAACACGCTCTTAGGAACTGTCCTGAGCACTGTTAGTTGCGCCAGTCAGGGGGTGACCGGACAGCTTTAACGAGTAGCATAAAGACAATTCGCTCTTGATTAATTTGGCCTCATCAAAATCTTAAAAGTCCATACATTTGCGGATGGATGGAGTAAAACAAAAAATAATGGCTAAATATGAAATAATTTGTAACCGGAGGGAGCAGCTACTACTACTACCCCATCCAAACTCTGTCGTCGGCTTGACGGATTGAGAGTTCCACGCATTGATGGTTTCATCACCCAAGGAGATGGAATGGCGGAAAATTTTCGTTTAGTCAATCCATACGCACACTATCCTAGCTCATAGAGCTTTGCAAACTCTCCCACTAAACAAAAGCCTGTCAACAAAAGTACCAGCGGCAGCAAATACAAAAACATTAACAAACACTTATACCATCGTATCGACCAAAAACAAAACACTACTTTTTAGGGAAAAACATTTATACATCAATAGGAGAATTCAATTACAGAAATAAATTTATAAGTCCTGCTTAGAATGTGAGTATTTTTTTCATTTCTATATTTTCCTGTAAAATTAATCTGATTCCACTAAAATTGTATTGGCCCTGTTTGCTTATCTTATAATTTGTACTTTTCAATTTTTTTTTTTCAGCCGAAACACTGTTTTCTCTCACAACAAATCAGTCAAAACAATGTTTCGGTTTGTTTTTTCAGCGAAGCAAACGGGGCCATTGTATACAAATTTTATAAAATTTATTTATGTATTCCAAATGGACATTATACTCCATCATACGTGGGTCTTTCTAGACTCCCCGTTGACCATACCACACAGGCACAAAGAAAACGGAGACCTGCCTAATAGAAGCTTCTCTCCCACAAGATTTTTCTCCTATATAAAATCTCCATCACCTCTTTCTTTTTTCACAACATCCAAACAAGATTAACAACATCCAAATAAGATCCGTTTTCAAAGAGTCCAAATGATGACGTGGCAGCGCACTAAACTCCGGGGGTAGTTGCGTAACTTCCCACCCCCAACTGAAACCTTCAAGGGGCAGCCGGCAGCCGCAGCCGCTCGCATCCAACGGTCCCAACCGCGTCTCCCCCACCCGCGGCGCTCATCCATGAAGCAAGCCCTCCATCCGCCGCGGGATTCACGAAAATGCCACTGGCCTAATTAGCGAGGGGGCGCGAGGGTACAGGCGTCATTTGGCTTGCTTTGTCCTAAACTTTTTTTTCCCACTGCCTAGTAACGGATCAAGGGGGGCAGGGAGAAAAAGACACGGAGATATGGGGACGAGGGGAGCGGAGAGGTTTGAAATGTGAGGGAGAAGCAAAAGCCTCCAGAAAAGAAAAAATAATCTCGGTTTCATTTTTGCGTCTTCCGTTTTCTATTTGGAGGAGCGGCGGTTCGGAGTGGGCAGGCTCGCTGTTGGTTCTTGCAGCGGCGAGGCAGAGGGGGTGTGCGGTGCGGCCGTGCGGTGCGGGGAATTATCCTGTTACTCTGGTGATGATTTCGTGGCCACCTGCGTGTGCTGCTGCTGCTGCTAGTACGCCAGCGCTTTGATTCGGCAGAGGCTTTGCTTTGGTTTCGGGTTCTTTCGCCTTTCCTTTGGCCAAAGATTGCAGCTTTCGCAGCCGCAGCCTTTTCTTCTCCGGCCGATTCCAACCTTGGCCCGGCTATTTCCCCTTCAAAAATCGCGCATAGGGTCGGGGTTTTACCCGGCACCGTTGTGCGGGCAGCGCCGAAATTTTTCCTTGGGCGTGCGATTGCCGCTTAGTTGAGCTCCAGAACCTGGATTTTTGAGAGATTTCTGAAGGAATTTTGAGACTGGTGTGGAATTTGGGGTTTGGGGGTTGCCAGTTTTCAGCCCTTGGAGAGTTAGAGGCTATTGCCTCTGAAGTTATCGCCTGTTTTGATGCGAAATGGGGAAATTTCTGGTCCATGTGCTGTCCGGCTATTGGATTTGGCGAGTTGGTGTCTGAGCCCTGGTATAAATCACCGGTCTGTGCTGGTGGCCTTTTGATTTCCCGGTGGTGATGCTCTCTGCGGCCGCCGTGATGGCGCCGGCAGCAGCTACACAGAAGAGCTCCCTTGAGGTCTTGCTTGAGACTCTAAAGAAGCGCGATGAGCAGCCCAAGGATGCGCCTCCAACATTGCCAGCCCGGCCGACGTGCCGTGGCCGGCTGCCCACCACCAGACGGCCATCACTGCCTGCTGGCTTTAAGCTCGAGAATGGCATGGCAACAGTTGCTGCCACAGAAGCTGCAGTGGTTGACAAGAAGGCAGATGCTAAGATGGAGATTGCTGGGCTGGAGGCCAAGGAGGAAAAGCCGGTGAAAGGCTGCATCTTTGGGACTAAGAGGAAGTTCCCTAACACAGAAGCGCTGGAGGAGTCGCCATATGTTGATGAATTTCATGAGGAGAGGAAGGGTACTGCAGTTTGTAAGGATCCCCCCTCTGTTTCCTCGGCAACAATAAAGACGAATGGGAAGCCAGCATGTACAAATATCATGGACTATGTTCTCCAGAAGGTAAGAGGCTTGTTCATTGTGGAATTTGTAAGAATTATTTCTATTATTGCAATGTGAACAAATGGAAGTAACCTGAATACTTTGTCTAACATGATGGCAAAATATCATTCATGAGTCAAAACAGGAAATGTTGATCAAAGTGTCGCTTACATGTGTTTGTTATATGCTGAATTTATAGACCCCTTTTTCTTAAAGATCGTTTCTTTATGATATGTGTGAATAAGACTTTCATGTGAAATCGCAGTTATGTTTGGGTTATGCTGAACTTACTGTTGTTTCACATTTACCAGAAGATACAGTAGTGGCCGCTTAATGAATTTTCCTGGTCTCATACTTCAGACTTGTTTTGGCCAGTTTGTTTATTACATCCACAAATAGTTTGGCATGTCATGTTACTTTAAACCTTATAAGTATGGATATCGGGTGAAAGAACCTGTTGTTTTTAACCTTAGGATGTATGGATACTGGACAATCAGAAAGTGTTGTTTCTTACAGCAGTATAGGTCTCAAGGAACTAGTTTTCTTATCCCTTGATGGTTCGAGTTTGATATTTCTGAATTTATATTGTGATTGGAAGAACCATACGAGATAATAATTTTTGGACTTTTTTCAGAAGCTACGAGTTTGGTGTTCTTCACCAAATGCAAAGTGGGAACTTGGACAGATCCAATCAATATCTGGAGATGATGCTGAAATACTCCTGGCTAATGGAAAAGTGAGTGTCTTATATTGCCATGGCGATATAGTCATTTGGGGAAACTCCTGTACAATTCTTACTCAATGTTTATTTGCTTAGGTTTTGACGGTGTCACCAGAACAACTCTTGCCTGCCAACCCTGATATCCTCGATGGAGTGGATGATTTAATCCAGATGAGTTACTTGAATGAACCTTCAGTTCTTTACAATCTGCAATTGCGATATTCTCACGATCTTATCTATGTAAGCACTATGCAATAGTTTCATCGTGCTATATAAGAGTATATATATGGCTTACTCTAGGTATCCTCACTTGTGTGTACTTTACTTTGTAGACAAAGGCAGGACCTGTTCTGATTGCTGTCAATCCATTAAAAGAAGTTGCACTCTATGGGAAGTCTTCAATCATGCAATACAAGCAAAAGACCAACGATGACCCACATGTGTATGCAGTTGCTGATTTGGCATTTAATGAGATGCTGCGAGGTAGGTGCTAAAGAGTAAAGAGAACATTTATGATTTATAATATTTTTCGAGAACTGTCTTTTAATGCAACTCCTGATACTCTGCAGATGGCGTAAACCAATCTATAATAATAAGGTTAGTATGCCTTATCTTCTTCTCTTAAACCGTGGGGGTCTGGATTACAAAATTTAAATATGCTATCTGTGCTCCTTGTCACATTTCAGTGGTGAAAGTGGAGCAGGAAAAACTGAGACGGCTAAAATTGCAATGCAATATTTGTCTGATCTTGGGGGTGCTAGTGGTACGGAGTCTGAGGTTCTTCAGACCAATGTTATTCTGGAAGCATTGGGGAATGCAAAAACATCACGAAACCATAACTCGAGCCGATTTGTGAGTTTATCTTCCTGTATCGTTGCCACACTGTCCTCCGCTAACTTTCTGGAGTTATTCTTATGGTGCTGTGATGATTTTGATGTAGGGCAAGCTTATTGAAATACACTTTTCTGAAACTGGGAAAATGTGTGGTGCTAAAATCCAGACCTGTAAGCCTTCTCTACCATTTATTGTTTGAATGGCTAGTCACGATATCTTTGAACTCCCTGTTAACTTATTTCCTTGTCTGTGCATGTACCTCTTACTGAATCTCATGGGCCAGTCCTGCTTGAGAAGGTAAGGAAATTCATGCATTGCTAACAGATCCATATTTTATTATTTCTGCAAGGTCTAATATGCTCTGTCTTCCCCTGTAGTCGAGGGTGGTTCAAAGGGCACAAGGAGAGAGATCTTACCATATTTTCTATCAACTGTGCTCTGGAGCTCCTCCACTTCTCAAAAGTAACCATACCTTCATGTTTGATGTGCTTATATTACAATTTAAGTGTTTCAAATGGTGCTTCTGTCAAGAAAATTGTGTGCCACATTCTGCCTGTATTACATCTTATACGTTTTAGTGTGATCTGTGAAACTATCTTCATCTTCCCTCTCTTTTTCTCACTTCCTAATTCCGTTACATGCACATGCTACTGCAGAAAAATTGTTTCTGAAAAGCGCCAGTGACTACATTTACTTGAAGCAGAGTAATTGCTTGAAAATCGATGGTGTTGATGATTCAAAAAAGTTCACAGTGCTAGTGGTAATGTTACTGGAAAATCCAAAAAACTTCTCCAACCAAAGCTGTGCGAGTATTTTATCTTATTTGCTATTTATCCTTTGTTTCATGTGCAGGATGCATTGGATACTATTCAAATATCTAAGGAAGACCAAATGAAATTATTTTCTATGCTTGCAGCTGTCTTGTGGCTGGGAAACATATCATTCTCTGTGATTGATAATGAAAACCATGTGGAAGTTGTTTCAAACGAAGGTATAATTCCCGGTGTATATAATTTCCATTTATCTCTTTGCCTTATCCAGTAGAAAATGTCCCCAAAATGCAGACATTTGATTGTGTAATGTATTCACAGGGTTGGCTACTGCTGCAAAGCTATTAGGCTGCACTGCAAATCAACTAGTGACTGCTATGTCCACTCGTAAAATCCGAGCTGGAAATGACAGTATCGTTAAAAAGCTGACATTAACTCAGGTATGTAGTATCCTGAAAAATTATCTGCATGGATCTATTGATTTGATCTTTTAGAATTTTATTCAAGATTTCTAATTTCTGTAGGCCATTGACGCAAGAGATGCACTAGCAAAGTCAATCTACGCCAATTTATTTGACTGGATTGTTGAGCAAATTAACCACTCACTTGGAACGGGGAGGCAATTTACATGGAGATCCATAAGTATTTTGGATATTTGTGGGTTCGAGTGTTTCAATGTATGGAATATTTGCATTTTGTTTAGTACTGATTTACTTGGCATTTCCTGAGTTGTAACATTTGGTTAAACCATTACAGAAGAATGGTTTTGAGCAATTTTGTATAAATTATGCCAATGAGAGGCTGCAGCAGCACTTCAACCGACATCTTTTCAAACTACAACAGGAGGTAAGATTCTAACAGTTCCTTGCATTATTTATGTTAGCATCAAAGATATGAATGAATGTGAATTGTATTATGCATGATTTCTTCCTGCAAAACAGTATCAGGTTACGTTGTTGTGTACTAAAGATGTAAACGACCCTGCAAACTTTGCCACTTGTCATAACTAGGAGATGTGATCACATGCTGAAGTTGCACTGTCTAACCTGAGTTAGATATGAATGGTCCAATGTGATCTGAATATTATTTATTTTGTGGTTTGCCTTTCGAGTGATTCTGTGCTTCTGGGGACAGAAACCACTTGGATGTCTTGTAGCTGGCACCAGGATTCCAAATCCAAGTGGTTGTTAGTTATGATCAGCTACCCAACTTATTGTTATGGAAACCAGTCAACCTTTGTGAAAATGTTGACATCTAGTGATTATCAAAGGAGAAGTCAGAAAAAAGTTATTCTAGAAAACACAAAAACCTAGAAAACCGCAAGAAGCAACTGGTTTCTGATGTGCCGGCAAGGCCCTGATACTAGTTCCAATTCTGTTTGAACTCTGGTTTTGATTATTTGTTCTGGTCTACTGTGCACATGACCTGCCTGTTTGCTTTTGGATCCATTAGCCAGCATTATCTTTCTTTTCATAAAATTGTAGAGCGGCTTCCCTTGTTTCCATGTTTCTGCTCCTGCAATATTTTCCTTGGACCTTCTGTGTCAGTGTATCAATATGCTCATGCTGGCTTTGTTCCACTTCCAGGAATACTTGGAAGACGGAATTGATTGGACCCCCGTGGAATTTGTGGATAACACTAATTGCTTATCCCTCTTTGAGAAGGTATGCAACATTTTTTTCATGCAACCCTGTTACATATGGATCATATATTCACTGTTTCTATGTGTAGTTTAAATAGTTTTTAAGCCTGATATCGATAAACATATGTATTGTAATTGCTTACCTGGCATGTGCTGAAGAAACAATGACTGAATTTTAGGCTTCTATGGCTGTTTGGCCCCATTCTCATATGCTTTCTGGTTCCAATCCTTTTCTTTTAGTATATACAGGTTATTGCCCTTCTAATTATCTTGATATGCAAATCCGTTGTGCTTTGCCTTTTCAGTTATGCCGAAGTTACTAGAATGCCTTAGTTTTTGAGCTTATTACAGCAGAAACGAGCACCTCCCTATATAAAATGAGAAACAAAAGTTGGAACAGATGGAAACATCCTTAAGTGGAGTTACTCCATGTTTTGTTCTATAGATAAGACTATAAGAGAACTATATATATCAGAAAGTGACTGTAATTATTAATGTTTAAGTGGAATCACTGAAGAAAAATGTGCCATTATCATGGTATCATGTCATATTAATATTATAAGCTTTACTATGTAAATTTGTAAGATAAGATCCGAATATGTACTACTGTACTCACCTTTTTGTTACATTGCAGAAACCTCTAGGGCTATTGTCATTATTGGATGAAGAGTCTACTTTCCCAAAGGCAACAGACTTTTCCTTTGCTAACAAGCTTAAGCAGCAATTAAGTGGTAACTCTTGCTTCAAGGGTGAAAAAGAAGGCACATTTAAGATTTGCCATTATGCAGGGGAGGTTGGTCAATCCTCGTCTTGTTTTATCTTTAAGCTATTTCTAATCTCGAACATCCTCCAGATGTGCAAGCTTGCCCATTCAGTTGTCAGTTATGATAATTTGCTATTGAAGCTCTTCTATATGCAACATGATCACAGTCCTGATTTTGATTCCAGGTGACATATGATACAGCTGGGTTCCTGGAGAAGAACAGAGATCCATTGCACTCTGAGTCAATCCAACTACTATCATCATGTAAATGTGAACTTCCAAAACATTTTGCCTCTGTCATGGTTGCTGATTCTCAGAATAAATCAAGTCTGTCATGGCATTCAGTAATGGATACACAGAAACAAAGTGTTGTAACGAAATTTAAGGTACTGGTTCAAATCTTTCATTCTTTTATCTTTACAGATAATATTGTCGAAAATGGTTCTCTAGATATCTATGCTTTGTGTTGTATAAGTTGTATTCAGTTTCTTGGTAGTTCTTTTAGTTCTTTGTTTCATAATACCTTAATGCCTTTCCCTGTCATTCTTATATAAAGTTGTATTTAGCCATCCCAATGCTCTGTTTTGTATTCAGGCTCAACTGTTCAAGCTGATGCAGCAGTTGGAGAGTACAACCCCACATTTTATTCGATGCATTCAACCAAATAGCAAACAACATCCCAGGTTATTCGAGCATGATCTTGTCTTGCACCAGCTTAAATGCTGTGGGGTGCTTGAAGTTGTTCGGATATCAAGAACATTCTATCCAACTAGGATCACTCACCAACAGTTTGCTGAAAGGTTGCTATTTCATATAATCTGACTTAAAAAATGTACTTGTTTATTTGTTTGATACTCTAGCCTACCCCAACTTGCTTAGGACTGAAAGGCTATGTTGTTGTTGTTGTTTATTTGTTTGATACTGTGTGCCACTTGACTTACGATTTGTTCCATAATATGCAGATACGGATTTCTTCTATTGCGTTCCATTGCATCTCAAGATCCACTTAGTGTTTCAATTGCTGTTTTGCAACAGTTGAACATTCCCCCTGAAATGTATCAAGTTGGCTACACGAAATTGTTTTTCCGTACAGGACAGGTACAATAAATCGACTATTCCAAGTTCTAATCTTTTAAAGCCTAGAGTAGACCCTCAACCAGCTGCACTAGCATACAAAATTTTTAGGGCAGCCATAATGTGAGTAAAAAGGTGACCTTAAGCCATAAATACACTCCTATGATGCATCAGATACATTGTGCAGTAGACCATAGCAAAAAACAATTAGTCTCTCTCTCTCTGCCCTATGTTTATCGCTCACAGGAAGTTAAGGATCTTTTTTGGAGCGTGGTCCCACCTTAGTGCTCATCTTCTGCAGATGGAAACAACAAATGCTTGTTTTCTGTGGGCCCTACTTTAATGCTATTTTGAACTTCCAACATTGCCCTTGCCCTTATAGTTTGGTTTAGCTTGCGATCACAACTGCTCTTTTTTGTGAGCGTGGTTTCTAATCTTGATTATTCTGTAGGTTGCTGCACTGGAAAATGCTAAAAGACAGATGCTTCATGGAGGCCTCTGTATTCAGAAGCACTTCAGGGGTTTGCATTCTCGACAGGGATATCAACGACTAAAGAAAGGGGCAATGAATTTGCAATCATGTAATACACTTTATTTCTTTTTGTTCAAAACATTCCTGAATTCTAATAATATGAACGTCTATCATACTCTTCCTGTTTTCCAAACTGCAGTTATACGCGGTGAAAGAGCAAGAATACACTTTGATAATTTTGTCAAGAGATGGAGGGCAGCTGTTCTCATACAGAAGTACACTAGGCGTCAACTTGCAGCTAACATGTTTAATGATCAACTGAGTCATATCATTCTTCTTCAGTCCGGTAATTTATATGATAAAATAAAAGAGGTCATATTAACATTACCCTAGAGTAGTGCATCTATCTAATCATGTGCTGTCATATGTTACTGCAGTGATGCGTGGGTGCCTGGCCAGAAGGAAATACAAGTGCCTGCAGAATGAAAAGGAGTCAAAGGCCAGTCACAACATAGTTCAAGGGGACACAAGGAAGAATAATTCCGAGTCAAGAATTTGCCATGTGAGTTTTATACCAAAGGATATCTATACTTTTATCTGTTCCAATCTTCTAATGCGCTAGCTGCATATTGGTTTCATCCAGTACTGAATGAGAGGTACATATAATCTGTAAGATCTGCTACCGCTACCGCTAATTGACATTCTTCATCTGGAATTTGCATAAGCATGGTTACTTACTAAGTTTACTGAAATTTCTGTTATTGTGATATCCAACTGTATTCTAAAGAACTTGAGAAGTTCTCCCTGTACAAGATATAGAATCTGTTCAGCTGTCTAATACATAGGTGTAAAAGGTATAGTAGTTCCTAACATTGGCATCCAATGGCAGGAAATGAATGGGCATTATCCTCACGAACCAGTCATCACTGAGCTTCAGGGTCGTATTACGAAAGCTGAGGCTGCATTGCGGGACAAGGAGGAAGAAAATGTAATGCTAAAACAGCAATTGGAACAGTATGAGAGGAAATGGTCGGAATATGAGGCCAAAATGAAATCTATGGAAGAGGCATGGAAGAGACAGCTCTCTTCTCTGCAGGTAATTATCTAGTTGATTATTCGTATGTTTGCTTGTATGTTCAAAGAATGGATCAATATATTCTTGCAACATGAATTCATCTGTTTAAGAATGACAGACTGCAACATAACCTCCTTATGCGATGACATACGAAAATATTCAAGAAATTTTCTAATGGTGTGTTAAACAAAATAATGAGCAATTGCTCTGATATTGAATTTTATGGTACCTGTCTAGCATAGAAGCCAGATGGCTGATCTGTTAGAAAATACACAGCAACAACAAAGCCTTTTAGTCCCAAGCTAGTTGGGGTAGACTATAGTCGAAAACCAACATGAGCTCCAACAAAAAGGGAAAGGAAAGAGAGACCAATCAAATATTCTTAGAAAATAGTGGTATATAATTATGTGGCTTGAGTTTTCTTTTTAATTATCCTTCAGAAGACGTATTCATTTGGATTTGTTCCTATTTATTCGTGTCAGCTGAGCCTTGTTGCTGCTAAGAAGAGCCTAGCTGCTGATGATGCAACCACTAGAGCCGCTCGGACTGATTTTACTCCAACACATGCCCAGTATGACTCTGAAGACACATTGTCCACTGGGACCCATACACCTGAAGCGATAGAGTCGAGACATCACAACCACAACCCTGAAGCTAAAGTTTCAGCAGGAAACTCGGATAGGCGAGTAAATGCTGTGAACCACCTAGCAAAGGAGTTTCAAGACAGACGGCAGGTGTTCGAAGATGATGCAGGCTTCCTTGTTGCAGTCAAGACCGGTCAGTTTGGTTCAAATATGAACCCAGACGAGGAACTCCGGAAGCTCAAGGACCGCTTTGCGACATGGAAAAAAGATTATAAATCTCGGTTGAAGGAGACGAAGGTAAACCTTAATAAGGTTGGCACCCATGATGAGAAATCGCGGAAAAGATGGTGGGGAAAGAAGAGCTCGAAGTGAAACGTGCAAGAGAATCCCCACAACATTTTTCCACCACTGGGTCAAGGAAAGTGACCAAGAATGCCAGGGCAGGCTTGAAGAATCTGCCTCAGGTTCTTTTTTCATCGCAAAAGCCTGGTGAGATGATGATTAACTCCATTGTTGGTGGCGGTGCTGTTACTCGTCTGATGTTGCAAGTGTCAGAAAGATCAAATTAGCCAATAGGTGAAGCCAGAGTTCTGTACATGTATATTAGTTATTAGTTCCGAGTTGTCACTTGACAGATCGTGTATGTAGACTGATAAATCTGAGGTGTGGAAGGGTTACTAAATACAGATTATCCACCATGAGCGAAAGCAGAGTATTGTAAGATGTGTACAGTAAGAAAATTGTTGAAATGTGCAAGCCATTTTACTCTGAAAACTGTGATTGCATCGCGCCATATTCTCCACTATCATTTGAGGTCTTTACACTTACACAGCAGTTTTTTTACAGAGATAAATCCAGCTTTTATAGAGAGCACATAATGTCACCAGTACTGCAGTACAAACACACACCAACACATGCTGGAGAGTGGAGATACCAGCTTAGAAGCAAACGCACAAAAGAAGAGACAAACTTGAAACCGACCAGAGTTCAACCCAAAGCTACTACCAACCTACATGGAGCACAAAAAATCAGGCTTCACAATGCAAGCAAACCATCCACACACTAGTCACAAAAGAATCACCCCTTCCACTTCCAAGCCTTCAATTCGCTTCTAGAAGTTCATCAACCAACTTCTCATCTGCTTTACCTTGTCGTTCAAGTGAATGGCATCGTGCTCCTTCAAAAGAACCCCACTTCTGAGCAAAACCAAAAATTTTGTAAAAAAACTTTGTTAGATGATGACTTTGGGAACCTTTTCTCTATCCCCATCTTATTTCTAACATTCCCACAAACTCCAAAGGACAATAGCCAACATGAAAAGTTTTATATGATAGTTATTCCCTCGCAAAGGAATCCATTTGTCAAAAACAACTTGCAAACTAGAAGGCATCCTATCCCAGCCTAAAGCCTCCTTAAAACAGAACTAGACTACTCTTCCAGGTATGACAATGGAAGAAAATGTAATCTGTTGTCTCATTCACCCCACAAAGACAGCATTTTTTTTTTCATTTCCATTCTCTTTTCTTGAGATTCACCCCTGTTTGAAGTCTATCTTGGACAGCCAACCATATAAAAACCGATCTTATTTGGTAATCTTCTCTTCCACAGCTTTATCATTCTTTTTATACAAGACCCCCTTGAAAATTAGTCCTCTGTACATGGATCTTGTAGAATAGTTTCCTGACTTATCCAGTATCCAAACAAACTGATCATCTGATCATCCTCCCCATTTAATCTATATTACTCTAAGATATTCATTAATATTTCCCATTCTCTCATGTCAGCCTCCCCTAAAGCCCTTCTAAAGTTTATGTTCCAATCATCTCCCTCCCAGCAGTCACATATTAAACAATCTATATCCAGCCTTAAAGGTGTATTTCCTGTAAGGGACCATGATGCCTAGGAGAGGGAGGGGATTAGGCAACTTAAAATTCTACTTCTAACTATGGCCTATAATTCCACCTAGTCAAAACCTATGCAAAAAAGTAATCTATCTAAATGTGCAATTATGGTTTTGCTAGGTGTGTTGCTATCTCTACCGCAAAAGAGTTATACAACCTAGGTTCCAATCCTATCAACTAGCCTATCACTAAGCTAGGAAAGGTAAACACACAACCAAGGTAAGCAATATAAATACGGAAGCTAAAGATGGGGTAGAGATGCAAACTCCCGTCGACGACTCCGATATTTTTACCGAGGTATCGAGAAGCGATCAAGCTTCCCCTAGTCCTCGTTGGAGCCCCTCGCAAGGGCCAAGATCTCGGTCGGGTAACTCCGTGGATAGCCCCGAGCCTTCCCCGCGCGCAAATAGGTCTCCGGTGTGCCTTCCGGCAAGCCTCTCCCGGACGTTCCCGCCGTCTTCACTATCAAGCTTCCGGCCGAACCTCCGCGGGCCTTGTTCTCTTCAGTACACGGTGGCGGCCACAACACAAACACGGTTGGTGTGATCTCGCAAGACTACAAACCCCGCCGAGTACAACAATGGTGTGCGCAGGCACCGAGTGGCAAGAGATGTGCAAAACTCACAGGACACCTAGTTGCTGCCGAGGGACAGCTGAAGAATAAATGCTCACTAGTTTTTTCGATGTCAATAACCCTCTTCAAGAAACTTATTCCTTCTTCTCAGCATATTTCTAGTATTCAATTTATCATTCAGTAGAAGCCAAGCAAAGAACTTGATTTTTTGAATACATTTGGCCTTCCAAATCCAAGTGATAGCTCTGGGTGGATGCAAGGAGGCAAAGTGGTACTGATAGAACTTGCTGGAAGAATAAGACTGGCGCCCCCAGATGAAGTTCCAGCAATCATTCTCCTCGGGAGAAACAGGCAGCAGTATGGAGTGATTATTCTGTAGGTCTAAGAGCTCATTATATGCTTGCCTGGACATAGGGATCCTGAAACAACTTAGAAGTGATTCAGAGTTTCTAAGCTTCCATAACGATATATCAGGTTCTTTGGCAAACGCAAACAAATGAGGATATTTCTGAGAATGAATTACTCCAAAATGGAGATCAAACCAGAAGCTGTCAGTATCTCCTCTTTTTGGAATCCAGAAAGCCACTCCTCTATATTGAATATGAAGCCTTAAAATATCTTTCCACCAAAATGAACCTTTTTCTTTTTTTAAGATGAGGGACACCTTCATAGTAATACTTCTGCCATATGAGTTTCACCCATTGAGTATTTTCTTTCCTATAGAATTTATCTAACTGCTTGAGCAGCAGGGCATCATTTTGAAGACTTAAATTGAGGAGTTACAAAGGGTACTCAGATGGAACCGTTACGCTCCCCCGCTCCTCCGCCCCCGCCCCCGCCCCCGTACGCCGCCCACCAGCCCAGATCCGCCGCCGTCAGCCGTGGTCCCCGGTCACCGCGTGATTCAGTGCGCTCCCCTCCCCGCGGCCGTCCTCCCCATCCTACTCGCGTTGCTCGCGGTGGCTCACAGCCACAGATCGAGCCTGTCTCCCACCACTGCTCACCCCGTGCGTCGCCTCCCCGCCGCCCGGGCCCCGGCGCGCCCGCCGCTGCGCCCGCTGCGGCTCACGGCGCGTCCCCAGTTCCCATCCCCACCGCTGCGGGGCCGGACCTCCGCCTCGGCGCTACCACCGTCACTCCCGCTGCTGTTGCTGTTGGGTCGGACAAGACAGGAAGCACATCGACCAGGCGCGTCAGGTTCGCCTCCCCCCTTTGCAATCGGCCGGTGAGGCGTTACTACTCCGCCAGCACTACGCCTACCAAATCTTGCCTCAGATCCGCTACGGAAAGGCATATCGCTCAATCCGTTGGGCATTCATCTCCACCGCTCTAGTCTGCATCGCCCGGCTATGAAAGGGATTTCCCTTCCCGAGGGGGCGACTCGGAGCTGTCACCGGGGCGTGGCAGAAGGCCGGTGGGGCGCATTCACGCGCGAGCCTCGAGTCGGAAGATGAAGACGGTTGGTCAATGGTGCGCCCGAGGCGCTGGTGGCGTCTCCCCGAGTTCAAAACCACGGCGCATTCAACGCCCTCAACCACCCTCAACCACCCATGTCAATTCGGCGCGCCAACTCCACAGCGAGGAACTACAGCAGCGCTTGAGAGGTAAATGCTTCCGTTGTCTCTCCCCTGGCCACGCCGCGGCGAACTGCAGGGACCCGGTACGCTGCTTCACTTGTGGCCGCTGGGGGCATAAAAGCAATGTGTGCAATGGCAGATCATCCTCCTCCAGGCACCCCCCCCGCCCGCCCAAGACTGCTCCTCCTCCCCTCGACGACACCAACTTCCCACCTCTATGAACGAGCATGATGGCCAGGCTCGGGGACCCCTCGGTCCGTCCCCTAGACACCTGTGTCGTCGCCTTCTCCGTCGATGTCGACGAAATATGGTCGGCAGTCTACCTAGGGGTATGCCTAAGGTAGTAGATTATCGGTAGACAGATGCGCAAGCTATAAACAAGATGGTGACGCAAGACAGACACGAGGTTTTATCCAGGTTCGGCCGCCGTGAAGGCGTAATACCTACGTCCTGCGTTTGATTGTATTGTTGTATGTTAATAAGAGATGTTTTTTGAGAGGGGTCCCCTGCCCGCCTTATATAGTCTGGGGGGCAGGGTTACAGATCTAGAAACTAATCATAACCAGTTATAATTACCATAAGTGGTCGGATAAGGATTCCTATTCTAACCGACCAGGATCTTGCTTGATCTCCAAGTCTGCCTTGATCCCTTGCGCGGGACTCCAAGCAAATTGGCCGGGCCGCGCGTCGTCTTCTAGTGGGCCAGACCCCCTGGTCCGGGCCGGCCCAAGCCTAGCCATAAGGGTATAAGGGTTAATACCCCCACAGCTAGTCCCCGAGCACCATGTATTATATTGCGACACGCCGTTCAATCTTCTTCGACTAATGCGAGCTGTCTTCATGTCATCTCCAACTGGTTGAAACATTGACCAAGCAAATGTGCTAGTATTCTGGTCAGCACAGAGAACAGTAGACCACGATTATAGTCGAAGATTCCGGTTGTCCGAAGAATGCATGGTGCTCTAAAGAAAAAAGAAAAAGATTTCTTTCCTGATCAAGTGTGCCCACTTGTATTTCTGAAAAGAAATGTAAGTGACCCTTGTACAATAGTAGTTATGGCCAACAGTCAGAGCGTAGGGGTCGATAAAATAAGCACATTCACCGCAAGGTGAAGTGTGCCCACTTAGTCTCCGAGCCTGGTAGTAGGTGACGCAGGCACGTGGTGCCAGGGTCTAAAAAGAATTCCCAATTAAGTTGAGAATCCAATCGTCGTACAAGCGATACGAGATGCACCGGCAGGTGCATCGTACCGATGTAGTCCCCGAGCTTGCTGGAAGGCGAGGTATCAGCCTTGTAGCAAGGTCTAAGTTAGAAAAAATAAATGTCTCTCAACTGTATGTGAGTACAAATCACATGTAGCCGAGGAGAGCGGTCTCCGAGCAATGGTTGGAGAGTGGTCGGGGCAGTCCCCGAGCACGAGAGTGGTCAGAACAGTCCCCGAGCACGAGAGTGGTCGAAACAGTCCCCGAGCATGATGGTGGTCTGGATAGTTCCCGAGCATGATGGTGGTCTGGACAGTCCCCGAGCACAAGGATAGTCGCGACAGTCCCTAAGCACGAGGGTAGTCGGGACAATCCCCAAGCACAAAAAGTGTGGCAAAAAACCATATGCCACTTGTACTATTATTGTATGTATTTATTTACTTACTTGTTCTGTCAAGTCCAATCTGACATGTCTGGTCAAAAAAGTAGACGGGTATAGCACATCATACTGCCTTTTTGTCTTGTCAAGCAAACAGTTGCGTGGCACCTGTTGTAACACCTCGGGTGTTAGCCTTGCATAACTTGACTTGCATAACATGAGCATGAGCATCAAGCATTCATAAATCATCATTTACAATTGAAACATTTGATCGAAACATATGAAACATTGTTTGTTATCTCGTGTTTCTTGGAACATATGCATATGACCATGTGCAAATGGATGCAAGTGGGTGATGTTGATCACTAAAACACCTTAGCTACACTTAGGTTAACAAAAGGAACCTTGTTCATGAAGGCCACATTTCTTGATCAAGCACTTAAGTGATATTTCATGTGTTGACCTGGATAGCTCTATGAGTGACCACTGCATAAAATGATAGGATGACCTTGGAAATTTCTTAAACATGCTTAGGATATCATCATGAACAACTTTGGTATTTAGGGCTAGGGCTAAATTGGTCATTTAGTCATGGTTTGAGTATGTATCATGTTTTCAAAGTTACATGTTTGACTAAAGTTGAACTAGGTGTTAGGGACCTTGCATGGAGGAGTTCACTAAAGCAATGTTGTAGTGTTTGACATAAGGAACAACTTTTATTTTTGGGTCATTGTTTGATTCAGCTCCTAACATGCTTGAATGGGTCCCACAAAAACCAGCAAAACCCAGCTTTCAACACTTAACAAATTTTCTAAGTGGTGGATTGACTGACAGCCTGACAAGCCAACTTTGAGCCCGATTTTTCTCCTTAACCATTGCGAATTAGGTCTTGATCGTTTAAGATGAATTACAGATGGTACTTAGAGCTACAACTTTGGTGTAGATTGTGTGCACTAATACTTCACGGATTAGAAGATCAAGCTCCACGAAAGTACGTCGTCAGGCACTGCATCGCGCGACTGAATCAACTGAATCGCGAACGTTCAGTGGCCAACACCGGTAGAACCCGTGCGCCGCGTGTCCCCGGCGACGGCCGCGCATCGCCAGCGCTCCACCCTTATGTACCACCTGGAGCCGCAGAAATGGATCTAGAAGGGTACGAGGAAGAAGAAGAAGTGGAGCCTGAAGAAGAAGTAGAACCTGGGGAAGGAGATGATTCTGCGTCTGACCTCGATAGTGATCATGATGAGGATTAGATCGCTTAGCATTTAGTGGAAGGACTAATGTATCACCTTTATTTATGTAATGGACCTGTAGTTCCAAGTTGGCATTAGTAACCAGACTATCATGTAATGTTAATCGCACGTTTGGTTGAACGTCAATGCAATTCCAGTTCTTTGTCGATAATCACGCTTTAAATTGCATGCGTTATGAGCACGATAAGTGGTCAAATTGGTGATGTCATGTTGCGAGAATGAATTATTATGCCTCTGTTTTTATTGTGCTTTTGAGAATTTTCTCCAGTAATTTCAGTTTGGCATGAGTACCTAATTCATCTGCAATCTCTTGCATCAACCAATAATCGCTTATTGTTGCAACTTCGCAGATGACGCGCACCCGTGCTGGAGCTAGTGGTAGCCAGGATGGCAACCAGGATGACTTGCCACCCCCACCGCCACCGTCGGCTCAGGAATTCTTTACCCAGTTCCTAGGGAGCCAAAGGACAATGGAGGAAGCTTTGCGCCTCATCGCGCAAAACACTGCTCGTGGCCATCCACATCAACCAGGGGCCGAACCAAATCAGCACAGTTCATTCAAGGAGTTTCTGGACACGAAGCCTCCAATCTTCAAGGTGGCTGAGGAACCACTGCAGGCCGATGAGTGGCTGAATACCATCAAGCAGAAATTTCGTCTGCTAAGGGTCACAGAGCACCTGAAAGCATAATATGCTTCTCATCAATTGCAAGGGCCAGCAGGAATCTGGTGGACGCACTTTCTATCGTCTCTGCCTGCTAATGCGAGAGTGACCTGGGATCAATTCAAGCTGGCTTTTAGGGGACACCATATTCCCCTGGGCCTGATGCGCATGAAAGCAGCAGAATTTATGAGGCTCACTCAGGGAACAAAGTCACTCACAGAATATATGCACGCATTCAACAACTTGTCAAGATATGCTCCAAGTTTCGTGGATACTGAAGAGAAAAAGATTGAGAGTTTCAAGCGAGGTCTGGGTACCAAATTAATGAAGACTATGGCAAACTCTCGATGTGCCACGTATAATGAGTTTATTAGTGATGCCTTGACCCAAGAAAACCACAACAACATGCATGTAGTTGCAAAGGGTCGCAAAAGGACGTATGAAGCCGGTGCATCCGGATCTTTCCAGTCAAAAGCGCCTATCACAGCTAGGCCACAATTCCGTCCACCTGCACCCAAGTTCAGGCCTCCACCACCGAAAGCTCAGAATAACAGGCCACAGAAACCATTTCGTAAGGCGTTTACTATTGCCTTACCAAAAGGAAATGGCAATCAGGATAGCTCCACCAGATTCAGAAGTAATCAACCTTGTTTCAATTGCAACCAACTGGGTCATTGGTCCAAGGAGTGCCCCCACCCCAAGAGGAATGGCAACCCAAATCAAAACAATCAGAGGCAGGTGAATGCTAGGGCACGTCAGGGACAAGTGCATTATACCGCTGTAGAGGAAGTGTCCGCCGGAGAAGTTGTCACGGCTGGTATGTTTCTCGTCAACAAGCATCCCGCAGTTGTTTTATTTGACTCGGGAGCTTCTCATTCATTTATGAGTCAAGCATTTGCATCTAGACATGATCAAGAAATAATTGAAGTAAGTAAAGGGGGTTATAACATAAGTTCAGCAGGGGGAACTGTTACTACCAAAAAGATAGTCAAAAATGTACTCATCTTGATACAAGGGAGGGAGTACACAACAGATTTGATAATATTGCCGGGATTGTTGATAAGTGTAATCTTAGGCATGAATTGGATGAAGGATCATGGTGTTCTTATTGACACTAGCACCCGCACTATTATGTTGAGAGAACCCACGGGAGGGAATGCTTTTCTAGTTCCACTCTCCCGCGATTTCGAACCCCAACATTTAGCCTGTGCAATCCAAACCACTACCATATGTGATATCCCCGTGGTTTGTGAGTTTCCGGATGTATTTCCAGAGGAATTACCAGGTCTGCCACCGGATAGGGACGTGGAATTTAAGATTGAATTAGTGCCAGGTACGGCACCCCTATCCAGAAGGCCCTATAGAATGCCACCCAATGAGTTAGCAGAACTTAAAGTTCAATTGCAAGATCTATTGGACAAAGGTCTTATCCAACCTAGCTCATCTCCGTGGGGATGCCCAGCCTTGTTTGTGAAAAAGAAGGATAAGTCACTGAGGATGTGTGTAGATTACAGACCACTCAATGCTGTGACCATCAAGAACAAATATCCATTGCCCCGCATCGACATCTTGTTCGATCAGCTAGCGAAGGCAAAGGTATTCTCCAAAATTGACTTGAGATCAGGGTATCATCAGATAAAGATCAGACCGAAGGATATACCTAAGACTGCTTTCTCTACTAGGTACGGCTTATACGAGTATTTGGTTATGTCTTTCGGACTAACAAATGCTCCAGCCTACTTTATGTACCTAATGAACTCGGTATTCATGCCCGAACTTGATAAGTTCGTGGTCGTGTTTATCGATGACATATTGATTTATTCAGAAAATGAGTCAGATCATGAAGAGCATCTGAGGATTGTCCTATCCAGACTGAGGGAACATAAGCTATATGCCAAGTTTAGCAAATGTGAATTCTGGATGAGCAAAGTACCTTTCTTAGGTCACATTTTATCCAGAGATGGAATCTCAGTAGACCCA
This sequence comes from Miscanthus floridulus, assembly GCF_019320115.1. Taxonomy (NCBI): domain Eukaryota; kingdom Viridiplantae; phylum Streptophyta; class Magnoliopsida; order Poales; family Poaceae; genus Miscanthus; species Miscanthus floridulus. Next base: position 131,671,472 of record NC_089582.1, on the reverse strand, counting down.
TCAAAAGTACAGGAGGTCATGGATTGGAAAGCCCCAACTTCGGTTCATGAAGTTAGGAGTTTTCTAGGGTTAGCAGGATACTATCGTCGGTTTATTCCAGATTTCTCAAAGATAGCTAAGCCTATGACCAGACTACTTCAGAAAGATGAGAAATACAAATGGACACCAGAATGTGAAACAGCTTTTCACACCCTCAGAACTTTGTTGACTACAGCGCCTGTGCTAGCACAACCAGACATTGAAAAGCCTTTTGATGTATTTTGTGATGCATCAGGAATAGGTTTGGGATGTGTACTTATGCAAGAAGGGAGAGTAATTGCATATGCCTCTCGGCAATTGAGAAAACATGAAGTCAACTACCCTACACATGATTTGGAACTCGCAGCCGTTGTCCATGCATTAAAGATATGGAGATATTACTTGTTGGGCAATGTATGTTATATCTATACTGACCACAAAAGCCTCAAGTATATCTTTACCCAGCCAGAACTGAACATGAGACAACGTAGATGGTTGGAATTGATTAAGGACTATAATTTGGAAGTGCATTACCATCCGGGTAAAGCTAATGTGGTAGCCGATGCACTTAGTCGGAAGTCCCATTGCAACACTATGGAAGCACTATTGGAAGATGGATTCAACTTGCTACATCCTGCTGTGCTACACAATATCACGATCAGTTGTTCGCTTGAAAGCAGAATCATAGAGCTACAGCAGACAGATGTAGGAATAAGTCACATTAAGAGAAAAATGCAAGAGCAAGAAACCAAACATTTTAGATTGGACGAAAGAGGTGTATTATGGTTTGAGGACCGACTAGTGGTGCCGAAAGACCGTGAGCTAAGGAATCAAATTTTAGAAGAAGCTCACTCGTCCAAATTGTCTATCCACCCGGGTAGTAGTAAAATGTATCAAGATCTAAGAAACCGTTTTTGGTGGACTAAGATGAAGAAAGAGATCGCAGCCTATGTTGCTAGGTGTGATAACTGCAGCAGAGTGAAAGCCGTCCATATGAAAACCGCTGGATTACTTCAGCCACTGCCTATTTCAGGATGGAAATGGGAGGAGATCAGTATGGACTTTATCACAGGCCTTCCAACAACGCCCCAAGGTCACGATTCAATCTGGGTCATTGTTGATCGTCTCACCAAGTCAGCACATTTTGTACCAGTTCACACAACATATCACGCGGGTAAATACTCTGAGTTATATGTTTCCCAGATCGTGAAATTGCATGGAGTACCTAGGACCATAATCTCAGATAGAGGACCACAGTTCATAGCTCGTTTCTAGGAGCACTTACACCAAGCTTTGGGAACCAAGCTAATCAGAAGCTCAGCTTATCATCCGCAAACTTCAGGACAGACAGAGCGAGTGAACCAAATCCTAGAAGATTTACTTAGGGCTTGTGTTATATCTTCAAAAGGTTCATGGGAGAAATGGTTACCTTTAGCTGAATTCTCCTATAACAACAGTTATCAAGCGAGTATCAAAATGGCTCCATTTGAAGCCTTGTATGGCAGAAAGTGCAGAACTCCATTGAATTGGATTGAACCCGGTGAAAGGAGATATTTTAGTATCGATTTTGTCAATGAAGCCGAAGAACAAGTACGTATCATCCAACAACACATGAAGGCAGCTCAATCAAGACAGAAGAGTTATGCCGATAGAAGAAGAAGACCACTAACTTTTGAAGTAGGTGACTATGTGTACTTGAGAGTATCACCCATGAAAGGTGTGAAGAGATTTGGGATGAAAAAGAAGCTTTCACCAAGATATGTAGGGCCATACAAAATTTTGGAACGAAAAGGAAATGTTGCGTATAAGCTACAACTACCACCAGAGATGAGTGCAATCTTTGATGTGTTCCATGTTTCTCAGCTAAAGAAATGTCTTCGGGTACCGGAAGAAACTATTGCACCCACCAATGTGCAGCTTCAATCGGATTTGACTTATGAAGAAAAGCCAATTCGAGTATTAGAAGAGATGGAGAGAGTGACAAGGAGTAAGATTATTAAGTTCTATAAGGTGGTGTGGAACAATCATAGTGAACAAGATGCTACGTGGGAAAGAGAAGATTATCTACGAGAAGTTTATCCCGCCTTTTTCCAAGAATGGTAGGCCTTGCAAATCTCGGGATGAGATTTTTATAAGGGGGAGGGGCTGTAACACCTCGGGTGTTAGCCTTGCATAACTTGACTTGCATAACATGAGCATGAGCATCAAGCATTCATAAATCATCATTTACAATTGAAACATTTGATCGAAACATATGAAACATTGCTTATTATCTCGTGTTTCTTGGAACATATGCATATGACCATGTGCAAATGGATGCAAGTGGGTGATGTTGATCACTAAAACACCTTAGCTACACTTAGGTTAACAAAAGGAACCTTGTTCATGAAGGCCACATTTCTTGATCAAGCACTTAAGTGACATTTCATGTGTTGACCTGGATAGCTCTATGAGTGACCACTGCATAAAATGATAGGATGACCTTGGAAATTTCTTAAACATGCTTAGGATATCATCATGAACAACTTTGGTATTTAGGGCTAGGGCTAAATTGGTCATTTAGTCATGGTTTGAGTATGTATCATGTTTTCAAAGTTACATGTTTGACTAAAGTTGAACTAGGTGTTAGGGACCTTGCATGGAGGAGTTCACTAAAGCAATGTTGTAGTGTTTGACATAAGGAACAACTTTTATTTTTGGGTCATTGTTTGATTCAGCTCCTAACATGCTTGAATGGGTCCCACAAAAACCAGCAAAACCCAGCTTTCAACACTTAACAAATTTTCTAAGTGGTGGATTGACTGACAGCCTGACAAGCCAACTTTGAGCCCAATTTTTCTCCTTAACCATTGCAAATTAGGTCTTGATCGTTTAAGATGAATTACAGATGGTACTTAGAGCTACAACTTTGGTGTAGATTGTGTGCACTAATACTTCATGGATTAGAAGATCAAGCTCCACGAAAGTACGTCGTCAGGCACTGCATCGCGCGACTGAATCAACTGAATCGCGAACGTTCAGTGGCCGACACCGGCAGAACCCGCGCGCCGCGTGTCCCCGGCGACGGCCGCGCGTCGCCAGCGCTCTGTCCGCGCAGGCCACGACGCGCCTGGGCGCGCCTTCATCACCGCCAGCGCCCGCCCGAGCCACCCCGCGCCTCATTTCCCAATTTCTGCTCCGTCTTCCTCGCCGCAGCGGCAGCCGAGCTCGGCCCGCACCTCCGCCGTCGCCATAGCCAATGCCAACTCGCCCTCGCTGCTTCTCCACCCCGGCAACGCCTCCACTAGTGCCCCAGCGACCCACTGCCTCCTCCTGTGCTCGCTGACCGAGCTTGGTAAGCCCCAGCGCCGTGCAACTCCTCGTCGGAACTCTTCCGCCACACTCTGTCACCATGGTCCGGCTGACTCCGACCACCGCGTGCCACGCTTGAGCGCGCAATAGGCCAACCATAGCTCGTAGATGCTCGTTCGAGCTTGTGTTTGTGTCACCATAGCTTCCACCGGCGTTTCACCGTCAACCCGCACCTCCACCCCGCCATGGCCGCCGCCGTAGCCGCTAGCTCCGACGAGAAGGCCACCCACGTAGCTCAATCGATGCGCGAAGTCGTGTAGATCATCGTGTGATGATGTCACCGCCGGCGAGTTCGCCGTCGGCGAGCTCTGGCCGCGCCAGCACCGCGCAGTGCCGCTGCTCTGCTCCGTGTCACTGACGCGTGGGGTCCCCTGACCAGCGGGTCCCACCGGTCAGCGACAGCAGTGTTGTAGGCTAGTTCAAATATTCCAGTTTTTGATTTGTTTTGCGAATTTTGTATCTTCAGTTTGGTAGCTCCTAAAATTTTGAAATAAATATGATTGTGTTGCTTAGGAAGTGTAGTATTTAAGAAAAATATGTTCTTGGTTTCAACAGTAGAAATTTCTAGAGATTTAAATAGGGATTTCAAATGTGCTTTTGAATGCATTCAAATTTGTTTATTTTATATCTAGAGTTCCTGTACTCCAAAAATTATGAAATTTTTGTGGTAAGCTAGTCTTAGCATATGTGAACTCCGGTAAAAATTTGAGGACCAGTGCATGTGTAGATCTATAGTTATAGATTTTTATTTTATAAATAGTTAATCCTTGCATAAATTTTTATAAATTAATTATGAGTCCAAAATTCAAGAAATTTATTGGAGGTAATACTAGTACCATATAGATGTTAAGAAAAATAGGAAATCTGTTGCTTGACACTTTTCAATAGGATTTTCCATTTATGCTATTTCAAGCCTTGCTTCCTTATCATTTTTGTATAGAATGTTCTACTTAGTAAAATGACATGAAATTTTTATAGTAGTCCCTTGATAGCATTAGTAAGACTCTGTAATTTTTTGAGAATTTATTAAGCACATCTGATATATATTTATTATTTAACCTAGATATCTAAATAAAATAATAAAGGCAATTTAATAAATAGTTTGGGCTTCACCATTATATCATCTTAACTATATTTGGTATGCTTACACTATTGGTAGGTTCTAGGTTGTCAAATTTTGAATGATTACCTGAAGTAGAAGTATTCTTACTTTATATTGCATGTTAAATCATTTCCAGACTGATTCTAGAGTGTAATGAGTTGCATGTTGAAACTGATGTAGACTGTAAAAATGGTTAGTAACAAAGTTGTAGAGAATTTGATAAGCTTTCCAGAAAGTCCAGGATCACTAGATTTGAATTTGTAGAACTCCAGTTATGAGTGAAGCAAGTAGCTACTGTTTATGGCATAGTCGATGCATTGTAGAAGTAGTTAAGTAATAATCGAGAAGAGATATGCACCTACTCAAACAACGTGATGCACTTGTTAACATATATGCATTCGTAATACTTATACCATACTCATGCATTTAGGATCGGAGGAAGAGATCACGTTGCTGGAATTCGAAGAAGCAGAGGAAGGGAACCAGCAGGAGGATCCGCAAGCCGCAGCTCCCGAAGGCGTGGAGCAGAACCCTGAAGAGCTTCTGGAGTGTCCTGACCATCGCCCTACTTCCTTTCTGCGAGGCAAGCCCCAGAGCATTATAAGTCTCCCAGTAATTTACAACTGTTTACTTACGTACTTATGATTGTTGCATTAGGTTATAAAAGTTGATTGAAACCACTTGGTGCATGTACATTCCTTGTCCAGATATCACACCTTTAACCGGTATAGGTCCAGGATCGAATATATGCTTAGCCATGCTTAGACCGGTAGAAGTCGGGTGATTTCCTGTCACCTGCGAGATATAGGTGGATACCGGAGCACGGTTGGTTATAATTGTTATCGTGGAAAAGAACCATGGTTAATGTAAATGGAGACCGGGCGGGATGTCGATAGAAAAGCAACAAGACATGGAGGTCTTGGGTGTGGATCTATCCCCGTCTGTGTCGATTAAGGACCGTACCGTTGTTGGAACTTCTGACAAGATTGAACGCATGCCTCTCACTTAGCTGGCTAGATAATTCGTTCCGACCGTGAAGCCGAGTAATTCAACTCAGGCCAGGAACCGTTCTGTTGTGCGCTCCTTCCGGGGAACGATCAGACTGAGCCCAAGGGTAGGCTTGGCCTGAGCATCCTGGCATCTGGTGTTCCAGATTGTGCGGCGCGGTACGGACCCACGAAATGTGTACCTGGGTTGTATCAAAGGTGACCTAAGGCTATCATGGCTGGTAGACTTGGGTTTGTGTTAGGAATAAACTCCCAGCTGGTTGAAATCGATTCGAATCGCCGTCTCTCCCGGATAGTGAGAAACTTGGCTAGCTCCAACATCGTAGTAACTGTGTTATGAAACATGATGGTTCGGATAAAATTGGAATTTCAATACCGGCTATGGTTACTATTGTATGCTTCTAAATGATATACCACATGTTTGGCACAGGATAGTTGCTAATCTAGAGAGGAATAGTTATAATTAACTTGATAAAGGAATCATAATTGTTCAACGGGTAAGTTGCCTTTTTCAAAAAATGTTGCCAAGTTACGTCCACTTATATAGCCTTGCATAATCCTTGGAGTCATTTTATTTCTGGTTTATGACGGGTAAGTCTAGCTGAGTACCTTCTCGTACTCAGGGTTTATTTTCCCATTGTTGCAGATGGCACTGTGTATCATGGTTATTGCAAGAGTTGCTTCTATCCCGCTGTGGATGAGGAGTAAGCTTTGGGCAGGCTTCCTTAGTAATTCCTATCCTTGCTTTTGTGGACCGTGATCTGGCTTGGCACTGTATCAAACTACGTTGGAAAACTTTATCTTGAACTTATTTGCTTCCGCTTTATTTATCAAACTCAGTTTGTAATAACTTTTTATTCGTACTCTGATGATGAGAAGTATTTGTGAACTTTATGTAATATGTGGCATGTATGTTGAATCCTGTACGATCTTGGTTGTTGTAAATCGTTTATCGAGACCCGTCGCGGTACTCGACGGACTACCGGGTTTATATGGGTTCAAGTATGACAGTGCGACCGCTTGCGGATTGCCATTATACTTGTATTCTTATAAATTGGTCGGTTCTGCGACACCTGTCAGTAGGTGCGTCAGCGTGGGCCCTCCCACACTGGCAACGAAGAGGCGCATATACTAGCGTAGATCTCGAGGCTAAGTAATGCTGCAAACGTGAAAGCAACCATCTGCGGCACGTGCGCACGTCCCCCAAGAATCCCTGGCAGACGAAACGGCATAACTCTTGGGTTAAATACGGTATATGATAGGTCAGTTACTATTTACTGAACCCCATTGCCATTCGCAACCGCAGCTTTCTTCTTCCTCTCGCCAACCCTAATACATCCGAAATCGCCACCAATCAATCCACCGCCATTTCCCCGTTCACCAACAAGGCCGGAGTCATGGCGAAAAGTGACGCACAGAAGAAAACAGGGGTCATGGCGAAGGAATGGTGGAAATCGAAAAGCAACGAGTAGACCATTGAAGACCTCGTCACCATGGGGGTACTCCACAACAAGGAGCTCGCAGGATGGCGTGCGCCGGAGGGTGAGGGGTACCCCGATCCACAACCAGGTGAGATCGTGCTGTTCGAGGATTTCTTGAAACGGGGATTTGGGGTTCCGGTACATCTGTTTCTTCAGGGGCTCTGTCTTTACTACGAGATTGGGATTTGCAATCTGCATCCCAACTCGATCCTCTTTGTCGCCACTTTTATACATCTCTGCGAAGCATATGGCGGCTTCTAGCCCCATTTCAATTTTTTCCTCCATCTTTTCTGTCTGCGGAAGAAAGGAAGCGGTTGTTCGAAGATAGCCGGGGGTGTGTACCTCAACCTCCATGACGGCATGAAAGCCCAGTACCTGCACTACCCATGGAACACGTCGCTCAACGACTGGTACAAGAAATGGTTCTACATCCGTGAAGAGCCGAACACGATCACGCTGTGCAACGTGGGCTACATTCCGGAGAAGAAGACAAGCTGGTCGGAGAAGCCCGAGCATCTAGAATAGATTCTAGAAATATTTGGAATGATCCCATGGAAAAAACTGGATGGTCCGAGCGTGGTCGGGAGCTTCATCAGCCGACGGATCTAGCCCTGCCAGAAGAGGGTACATCCTAGCTATGAGTATCAAGGGAGCGCGGACCCGACGAGGACGAGGCAGGGGGCGCTTGACAAAATCGAAGTCAAAGCCAGAATTGGCGAGCTATTTAACTTAGCCGATCCAAATTATGCTAGATTGAGCGACATCGAGCACGCTTTTAAGCTTGCCCAACCTCCCCCAAAGGTAACTCATCTTGCCTTGTACCCATAGTCTTATACTGTGGTAGGATAAGTGGAAACTTACTGTGTTCACTCCCTTTTGTTACCCAGGTTAATGGTCAGGATAGAGCGACAGTGTTTGTGTCACCACTCCCTAGAGTAGAGTGGCCACAAGGAGCTGATCCCACCACCCAGACCAGCGTCGAGATCGAGGACAAGGACATCGACTGGGCGGTGCTCGGAGCGGGAGAGGAGGCAGCGGCCAAAGCTGCTGGTAAACGGCCGGCTGCCCCCAAACAGTCGAAGAAGAGATCAGTAACCACCCTGTTCACCGGGGGGGGCGCTAAATATCAATGAGCCCGAGGGGACCCAGAGGAGAACCCGGCCGGCAAGCGTCGACAGGCGATTTTTGCCTAGCTGGACGATGGCGCAGAGGAGGGAGAAGATGCAGACACCTTTCAACTTGTCCCTCGAAAAAGGAGGAAGCAACTGGAGTCGATGGAGCAAGGAACGCGACCGGCGACGGGAGCGACAACTCAATCGAGCACACCACCGACCACTGCAGCGTGAAGGACAAGCGGTGAAGGAGTCGAGGACCAAGGCCCAGCGACAGTGCTGGATGTAGAGGGAGACCAGGAGCCATCCGCACAGCACGTAGAGCAAGTACGGCCGAAGAGACGCGCCTTCTCCACATCATTTCGCGCTTCCAACATGTAAGTATTTGTAATCTTGATATAAATTAGCAATTTGCATTTAATATGATTGCCTTCTGAACTTATCTTGGATGTACTAGCTCGGCCTCCACCGAAAGTCCGGACCAGCTAGCCGAAAGTGACATGGCGCCACCAATAAGTGTAGAGCAGACTGCCCAGCAGCCGACCACCGAGGAACCCATAGTAGAAGATCCGTCGAGGCTTCAGCAAGCAAGCAGTCAGACAATAGTCTCCGAGCAGGTGGTCAAGGGACCAGCCGAGCCGGGCAAGAGTGCTCCGAGCGCTAAACCTACTGAGGGCAACACCTCAATGTCTAGGATAACAGAGTAGACCGAGGTGCAGCGGTCGGAGGTGAGAGCACAGACCACATCTACCGACGCTGCAGCTCATGGGAAGGCAATGGTGATCACAGATGCTGCTGACGCCGGGCCAGCACTAGGACCCAAAGAAGAGCCCGAAGAGGACGAGGTGGAGGAGGTCTTGGGCCATCCGCAAGACAAGCGACAACATGTGTATGTGTCGCGTTGGTGGAACGACCAATGGGTTGTCCATGAGGAAATCCCAGAGGTTGAAGAAACCAAGAAAGTTGAACGGGCGGCGAAACGGCTTGTGATGGAGGTGCAGGTAAGCTTTGCTTCACCCCCTAATCTTGATGTCTAGTTGTAGCTGTATTACTTAGCTATCTGCACACAGGACTTAATGAAGACTGCAAGGTACCGCAAGAAATGCTTCGACCAGATCAAGAGGATCGCTGCAAGCAACAAGGAGCTGACAGCGGAGGTGGAACGCTTGCGCCAGCGACTTGAAGCCACCAATCATGAAAAGACAGTGCAAGAGTCCTAGAACCAGAACCTGGTCATCCAGCTCAGTAATAAAGAGTGGGAAAACAAGTATGTAGCCATTTTATCATACCGACTACTGACAAGTGCTGTTGCGTTGTTGGTAGTAACAGCTGTAGTGCAGGCTTAGAAGCTGAAGTGATCCGTCTCCGAGAGGAGATCAGTCGTGTGGTCGGGGAGTGTGATCGCCTAAACGAGGACAACAGAAAACTAGCGCAAGACCAGTCGCAGCTTCGGGACCACACGACCAAGATGACAGAGGAGCTGAAAGGTAAGTTGTCCAACCACCTTTGCTCATTTTTGTTGCCTACCGTAGTTTGGCGTAGTATAGCGTCTTTACAGCATGTGCGGTTTACAGTTATAAAAATCAATGCAAAGAAGCATCTGGAGACCGTGATGAAAGACCGTGACGGCTGGAAGGCACAATGCCAAGAGATCACCAAGGACCATGACACCTGGAGAAGCCGGTGCCAGGAGGTGGCAAAGGGCATTTTGCTGGTCCTTAACCTCATCGATCTGGCGCTAGCAGAAGATGTGACGCCGCAACTGGGATTGATTGAGAGATGCCAAAGGGCATGGGGATGGTTCCAAGAGTTCGTGAAGGAGGCGGGAGAGTACGCAGGCGCACATGTGCTAAGCATGGTACGTGCTCACTACCCCTTGATCGATCTCAAGCGCCTGGAGGCTAGATACCCGAAGGAGATAGATCTAGACAAGGCCAAGGAGCTACGGATGACCCAGCTGGACTTGTTGACGAAAATAATTGGTGATATTAACCCGTGTGGAGGTGCGACACCACCCATACAAGGAACGCCGTCAACAAGTCAGCTGGGAGTGCCGTCATTTTCAAGCCAACTGGCGAAGCCTGCAGTCTCGACCAGCCAGGCATCGGCGGGGCCATCTTCTTCAGCTCGATAGTGCTAGAGTCCCCGAGACCCTTGCATGATGTCAGGCCCAGCGAGCAGCAGGTGTCGTGTGCCTCGACCAGCCAATAGTATAGGCTATAGCTATGGAAGAAGATGTAGTTGTGTTATTGTAAACTTAGACCTTTTTAGGCAAGCTTGTAATAACGTGACTGTATATCAACATAAGCTTGTTTGTTTTGTAGAAAACGTGTTTAAGCTTGGATATCGTGTTGATGTAACTAAGTTAGAATGTGTTGGCGTTCTGTTTAGTTGTACCAGTTTAGTCGACACGTCATCCTAAAAGGTTTGTATGGCCCTGGTTTGTCTTGTGGTTGGAGTGTAAGGTGAGTAGCTTGTGCACACGTAGAAACACACAAGTCAAACTAGAGAGCACCTGCCGATCACCCGTAGCATAGAGAGCAGACCCCGTGCACGCGTTGGGAGGAACCAGAGATAGGGCCTGCTTTGAGAACCCGAGAAGGAATGGTGGTCGGTTTTAACTGGTAGAGTTAGAATAACAATAGACTTCGAAGTGACACATTAGAGTGGTCGGAGAAATCATAATAGCTTTATTAAAATAAATCGAAAGTACAAGAGGGGTACATATCTTAGTAGTTAAGCATAGAAACGCCTAAGCTTGTCGATGTGCCAGGAATTGGGTACGTCTGTTCCGTCTAGGTGAGCTAACCTATAAGATGTAGGGCGTGTAACCTCCTTGATCATGAAGGGCCCTTCCCATGGGGTTGCGAGTTTGTGGACACCAGCCTGATTCATCTTCCACTTCAGGACCAGGTCCCCAACCACGAAGAACCACTCCTTGACATTCTTGTTGTAGTACCTGCGCAACACAGCAAGGTATTTGGCTGTACGTACACAAGAATCGAGCCGCTTCTCTTCTACACTATTCACTTCTAGCTCCCGTACTTCATTGGCCTTGTCTTCATCAAAGTTCTCTACCCATGCTGATCTGAAGGCTATATCTGCTAGGAGCACTGCCTCAGTGTCATAAACCATAAAGTATGGTGATACGCAAGTTTTGCGACTGGGCTGGGTTCTGAGACCCCAGACCACGGCTGGTAACTCTTTGAGCCATCTTCCAGGAGCTTTGTCATTCTCTCTATACATCCTCTTCTTGAGTGCGTCTAGGATCATACCATTTGCCCGCTCGACCTGTCCATTAGCTCTAGGGTGTGCCACCGAGACGTATTTTACTACTATGCTCCTTTCATCGCAGAAGTCCCAAAAAGCATTCTCGGTGAACTGAGTACCTAGATCAGTGATGATGCTGTTGGGTATGCCAAAGCGATGGATGACCTGGTCGAGGAATGCGACAACCTTTTCTAAAGATGCCTTGACCAAGGGCATGTACTCTATCCACTTGGAGAATTTGTCGATCAGCACAAAGACGCATGTAAATTTCCCAGGGGCCGGTTTGAAAGGCCCGATCATATCTAGTCCCCAGCATGCGAAGGGCCAAGAGGCTGGTATAGTCTGAATCTCATGTGCTGGTACGTGGATTCTTTTGATGAAGAACTGACAACCTTCACAATGGCGGACTAGCCTCTCTACATCGGCTACGGCTGATGGCCAATAGAACCCTGCTCGGAAAGCCTTGCCCACCAGCGTTCTCGAGGCCACGTGATTGCCGTAGGAGCCAGAGTGGATTTTGTCTAGGAGATGTTCACCATCCTCCTAGGTTATACACTTCATCAAGATTTCCTCCTTCGCATTTTTGCGCCACAATTTGCCATCGACGAGCAAATACTGCTTACTGCGATGCATCAGGCATTTGTTTTCTATCCGATCGGTGTAACCACTGCCATCTATTAGGTATTTGATGAAAGGTACTCTCCAGTCGGGCTCCTTAGTGGTCGGAGGTGGTTTGGTGGTGTTTGACGCCGGAACCGTAGCCACCAATAGCTGGTCTAGAGGCTTGTCGACCGCGGGATCCTCTTCTTTGATGGAGGGCGTGAGCAGGTCTTGAACAAATACGCCATGTGGTACTTTGGCTCGGGATGATCCTAACTTTGACAGCGCATCTGCTGCTTGGTTTTTGTCCCGGACCACATGTGTGTACTCGATGCCATAGAACTTGCCTTCTAGCTTTCTGATCGCTTTGCAGTATGCATCCATCTTTTCACTGGTCGTATCCCAGTCCTTGTTGAGTTGGTTGATGACTAGAGCTGAGTCTTCGTAAACATAGAGACGTTTGACACCGAGCTCGACCACAATGCACAGACCGTGTAGGCATGCTTCGTACTCGGTGGCGTTATTAGACGCCGGGAAATAAATCCTGAGGACATATCGGAGCTGCTCCTTGGATGGTGATACAAAAAGGACTCCTACTCCTACACCGTCGATGTTGAGAGAGCCATCAAAGTACATCTTCCAATACTCGATGGGCCCCTAGGAGGTAGGTGTGCTTAAGTCTATCCACTCGACGATGAAATCGACAAGTGCCTGAGACTTGATTGTAGTACGACTTGCAAATTCCAAGGAGAAAGGGCATAGCTCCATTGCCCATTTGACAATGCACCCATTTGCATCCTTGTTGCAAATGATGTCTCCTAGAGGGTACTTAGTCATGACCACCACACGATATCCGTCGAAGTAGTGTTTCAACTTTTGGGATGTGATTAGTATGGCGTAGATCAGTTTCTGAATCTGTGGGTACCTGGTCTTGGATTCATTGAGCACCTCACTGACGAAATAAATTGGTCGCTGTACCTTGTAGACGTGGTTGGGCTCATCGCGGTCGACCACCATGGCAGTGGAGACCACTCAATTAGTTGCCGCAATGTAAAGCAGGAGGGTTTCGTCTTCTCTGGGAGCAGTGAGGACCAAAGGTGATGTAAGGAATTGTTTCAGCTGTGTAAAGGCAGCGTCTGCTTCCTCTGACCACTCAAACTTCTCGGATGCTTTGAGCAGCTTGAAAAATGATAGTCCTTTTTCGCCTAATCTTGATATAAAATGACTGAGGGTAGCCATGCATCCGGTAAGCTTCTGAACATCCTTCACCTTTTTGGGTGGCTTCATGTTCAAGATAGCTTTTACCTTCTCTGGGTTAGGGCGTATGCCGTCGTGATTGATGACGTTGCCGAGCAATATACCAGATGGAACACCAAAGATGCACTTCTTTAGGTTTAATTTCCATTGGAATGTGTTAAGGGCTGCAAAGGTATGTTCTAGGTTGTCAACAAGGGTGTATGCTTCCTTGGTTTTAACAACTACATCATCAACATAAGCCTCGACGAGGTCGTCCTTTATCTCGTCTTTGAGGCAGGCCTGTATGGCGCGTTGGTAGGTAGCCCCAACGTTCTTGAGCCCGAACGACATGGTCATGTAGCAGTAGGCGCCGAAGGGCGTGATGAAGGATATCTTGATCTGGTCGTCCTTTTTGAGAGCGATCTGGTGATAACCAGAGTAGCAATCGAGAAAGGAAAGCAACTCGCAACCGGCAGTTGAATCTACGACCTTGTCTATGCGAGGTAAGTCGAAGGGGTCTTTAGGGCAGTGTTTGTTGAGATCAGTATAATCAACGCACATTCTCCATTCATTATTCTTTTTGCGTACAAGAACCGGGTTGGCTAACCACTCCGGATGATATACTTCTTTGATAAATCCGGCTGCTAAAAGCCATGTAACTTCTACCCTAATAGCCTCCTTTCTGTTGCGAGCGAACCGTCGTAGCTTCTGCTTGATGGGTTTGGCCTTGCCATCAACATTTAAGGAGTGCTCGATCAAGTTCTGAGGTACACCAGGCATGTCAGTGGGTTTCCACATGAACACACTCACATTGCTTCTCAAGAACCTGACAAGCGCATCTTCCTATTTAGGATCCAGATTGGCCCCGATAAGGGCCGTTTTGCTGGGATCGCCATCGACCAGCTAGATCGCTTTGTGCTCTTTGAACTTGATGTTCTTGCGTGGGGCCTCGAGCTCTGGGATCTCCAGGTGATCGGCTGGGGTCTTCTTGGCGTCGAGCGTGGTCTCGACCATGTGAATAGAGAGGTCGTGAGCCTCTGCTATTTTGAAGCTGTCATCCTCGCAGGTGTAAGCTGTGTATACGTTGCCCCTAAGAGTTAGAACCCCCTTCTCGGTAGGCATCTTGAGCACCAAATACCTATAGTGAGGTATGGCCATGAACTTGATGAGCGCTGGTTGGCCAAGGATAGCATGGTAGGTGCCTTCGAAGTCGGCGACCACGAAGTTGACGTAGTCGGTGCGGAAGTGGTCTGGGGTACCAAATTGCACAGGTAGCGTGATCTGCCCGAGAGGAGTGGAGCTCTATCCGGGGAGAACACCCTAGAACTGTGCCTCGTATGGCTTGAGATCAGCCTGGGTTATCTTGAGGGCTGGCAAACTGTTCTTGAACAGTATATCGATAGAACTGCCGCTGTCAATCAGCACTCTATCAAACTGAACCTTGTTGATACAAGGATCGAGAACCAAAGGAAAACACCTTGGCTCAGGTATTGCAGCCCATTGGTCCTTTCTACTAAAGGAGATCTCGTGGTGAGACCAAGGAGGGAGCCGCAGGTCAGCGATGAAGGTTGTCGGTATTGGCCACGTTCAAGCAAGCGCGGGCGAGCAGCTTGCGTTCTCGTTTGGTCTCGATGGACACTCTGCCTCCAATGATGGTGTGGATGCGGTCAGTTGGCTTGACGTACTTGTGATGGGGATCTACGTCTTCATCATCATTGTCCTTGTTACTCTGCTCCCCTGCGTCGTTAGGCTTGTCGGATGTATCCAGAGCCTGTTGGCACGTGTAGATAGATTTGAGAACACAACAATTCTCCATGGTATGGTTTGACTTGGGATGGAGCTGGCAGGGTCCTTTCAATGCTTTGGCATAGTCTTCTTCGTAGTTGCGACGTCCGCCACCTTTTTTAATGGTGTTGACTTTGTCGTCATCTTCCCGAGCACGCTTGCCCCTATAATCGTCACGGTGATTATGCCGCTGATTACGCTGGTCGTGGTGGTCGCGGGAATCGTTGCGCTGGTTGCGGCGATCAAAATTGTCATTCTGACCACGGTTGCCGCGGTAGTCGTCGTGGTGTGGGGGGTGGTCAGAGCGTGGAACCCTTGCTGCTTCTTCGATGATTATCTTTTTAGCATCATCGGCATCCACATATTTTTTAGCAGTGGCTAAGAGCGCTGTGACCGATTCAGGTCTTTTACGGAGGAGCTTGTCCCTTAGGGCATCATGGAAGCGGAGACCAGTGATGAAAGCTTCGATTGCCTCATTGTCAGAGATTGACGGGACCTTGATGCGCATCTCTAAGAAGCGTCGGACGTACTCGAGCAGTGGCTCATCTTTGCGATCTTGAATCCGCTGCAGATCATATTTGTTGCCGGGTTGTTCGCAAGTAGCAATGAAGTTATCGATGAATGCTTGCTTGAGCTCTTGCCAAGAATCAAAGTAGTTCACCGGCAAGCTGACCAGCCATTGGTGGCCTGCATGGCCGACGACGACTAGGAAGTAATTAGACATGACGTGCTCATCAGCCATGGCTGATCTGCACGTGGTTTTGTAGAGCATGACCCATAACTCAGGGTTCTCCTTGCCGTCGTACTTCTGGAGTTTTTCGAGCTTGAAGTTTTTGGGCCATATGACTTGGCGAAGGTGAGGAGTAAACTGCTTTAAACCCAGAGGGCCATGGGTAGTATCATATTCTATACGGCGATAGCTTTCGTGGGATGCATGATCGTTGGCTCTTTGGTTAATGCGATCGCGCAGATCGTGTTCTCCGAGGTAATGGCGGAGATTGTTATTGCCATCACGGCGATCCCGATTGCCCCCCTGGTTGACCCCACGACCGCGGTTATCACGGCGATTGTCGTGGTTGTCTCGGCGATTGTTGTCCCGGTAGTCATGGCGGTTGTCGTCCCGGTAGTCGCGGCGGTTGTCGTCCCGGTAGTCACGGCGGTTGTCGTCCCGGTAGTCGCGGTGGTTGTCGTCTTGACCACCATCATGACCACCGTTTCTGCCTTAACGGTTGTCTGATGGGTCGTTGTTGCGCGAGCCACGTTGGTTGGGTGGCTGTGAGCGACTTGAGTACTGGCGGCTGTGGCTTGATTCGACTGAGACGGACGGAGCCTGGGCTTGGTTTGCAATCTCTGCAGTCTGGGCTATAGCAGCCATCAGGTAAGCTTGTACATCATCACGAACTGCCTAGATTTCCGGGGTATTGGGTAGTCGTTGCATTGTCGCCATAGCAACAGCTACGGTGGTGCTTGGAGATTGTCGTCATAGCAACAGCTACGGTGGTGCTTGGAGTCCTGAAGACCTGCTTGTCCCCTACCCTATCAAAGGCATTATTGAGATCACATGGCTGGACCCTTATGCGTCGTGCCTCCTCTTCTGCCTCGGCTTTAGCTTGTCAGCGATTAAACCGGTCAATATTGCGTGCTTCGCGTGCTAGCCTTTCTTGTTCTGTTTCGCCAACTACCGATGGCTCGTCATTACTGACGACATTGATCAAGTCTCCTCGCCTTGGTGGGAAAGATGGGAATCATGGGAAATCCGGGGAGTGGTCTAGGATATCCAGATCGTATTCAACTTCTTCATTGTCACGATGCTGGAGCTCAGTGTGGACGGAGCCAATAGATGCGATGCTGGACGGGGAGCTTGAACCGCCCTCTTGAACTGTGTGGACCGACCCTTCTTGATACTCCTCGATCCGAACCATGTTGACGAAGTTGCATGGCTTTGGCCGAGGTCGATGTATAGAACACAGATCCGAGCAGCGTTGTATATTGTGCGCATAGTTGGAAGTAGTGTTTCGCAGGCCGTAGGGCTGAGCCTAGTAGTTCTCCATTGGGGCTTCGCACTCGGAGAGTCAGAGACCTGTCGCGGGGGCTAGTCGGTGATGAACGGAGCACCCTTCAGGAGTTGACATGACCACGAGATCCGTACTGAGTCGTGCAGGACGACTGGCCCGAGCTGGTCGGGTAGATCTGTTGTGGGTAGTAGTTACCTGCTCGGTAGGTTGATTTTGAATCGAATCTACTAGAGCTAGGGTTTCAGCAAGCTTGGCGCTGACCCGATCGATGGAGTCGAGCAGGTCGATGTTGTCGATCTGCCTCCTTTTGTAGCGAGGAAGCGGACGACGGGTTGTCGGCACGGCTGAAGACAATGCTGGTGTGATCGGAGCCAGATCCAACGTGGTCGGAGCCGTAGTTGATGCTGGTGAAGCAGTGGTTGACGTAGATTGGATCTGCGCCTCCTCTATGGTCATGGCGATGAAGTTGTCGGGGCCAGTGGTCCAGGTGATCTGGCTGATGGTGAACGTGAGGCCATTCGGCGTAGCCATGGAACCAGGGATGATGACCATCTTGTTCATCTGGAGAGCAGTACGCACACCCCCTACCTGGAGCGCCACTGTCGATGAAATATGGTCGGCAGTCTACCTAGGGGTATGCCCAAGATAGTAGATTATTAGCAGACAGATGCGCAAGCTACAAACAAGATGGTGACGCAAGACAGACACGAGGTTTTATCTAGGTTCGGCCGTCGTGAAGGCGTAATACCTACATCCTGCATCTGATTGTATTGCTGTATGTCAATGAGAGATGTTTTTTGAGAGGGGTCCCCTACCCGTCTTATATAGTCTAGGGGGCAGGGTTACAGATCTGGAAACTAATCCTAACCAGTTACAATTGTCATAAATGGCCGGATAAGGATTCCTATTCTAACCGACCAGGATCTTGCTTGATCTCCAAGTCTGCCTTGATCCCTTGTGTGGGACTCTGAGCAAATTGGTCGGGCCGCGCGTTGTCTTCTAGTGGGCCAGACCCCCTGGTCCGGGCCAGCCCAAGCCTAGCCACAAGGGTATAGGAGTTAATACCCCCACAGTCGACAATATGGACCATGAGCTCGACCGCCTCTCCATGCATGGCATGGTGGCCTGGCTGGGGGGGGCGGCTGGTGGTGGAGCCGGAGGTCATCAAGAGGGCCATCTGCCACCAGTTTTCGGTTCGTCCGGAGGATGTCACCGTCGTTAGGCACGCACCTGGAGACTTCTTCATCGACTTCAAGCACCGCCACCACCGCGACGAGGCTGTGGTGCGGGGGACCTTCCCCTATCGCAACCTCGACATCCACACAAGGCTATGGCAGCTGGTCACGCACGACAACATCTGCGACCTCAAGCACTATGTTCACCTATGCCTGGAGGGCATCCCCCTCCACGCCTGGAATGAGAGCATCGCCAAGAGGGCAGTTGCCAGAGCTTGCGACCTCAACTACGTCAAGAAGTCTTCGCTGGACCATGCCAACACTAGGGCACTCTATGTCTAGGCCTGGACACACAACCCATCCGACATTCCAAAGGTAACCTGGCTGACATTGTCGTGCAGGAAGGCAGAGGCCCATAGTTTGTAGACTGCTCGTGGCTGTTGGGGACTCACCTTTAGGGTGCTAGTACACCTTGACCTGGTGGAGGACCCTCCTGATAGAGATGGACGTGCTACTGCTCCCCAGGTCTACACATGGGACTACGGAGTCATGGATGGAGAAAGGATGCCACGCGACCGCCATGACCCTTCACCGACTGACATCCATGGCAGCCATCGTGATGACGACAACGACCGTCGTGGATGCCGTGAACGCCAGGGTGACAACTGGTACGCGCGGCTCACCCATAGCCTTTCACGGGCACCCAAGGACCACGAGCATGAGCGCTCGGAGTACAGGCATGGAGGACATCGACATCGGAGCTCAGAATGTGGAGGTCATCGACGCCCACTGCACGACGTCGCTGCTGGCCACGGTGCCCACCAATCTGCCTCAGGTGACGCTGTAGGCGCTAGCACTAGGGCTTGACAGTAGCTCACCATGCCTGCTGACCCCGGCCGCCCGGTGGATGCCCACCGTAGAACCAGGGGCCAGAGCAGGGAACGGATGCCCCACCGGAGGCCTCACAGGCACGCGCGCTCGGAGCCGAGGACCACAACAGCACGCTCAAAATCCCTATCACCATGCCTGCACTGCAAGTCACCTGATTTCAATGGTGGCAACGACAACAACCACCACCCATCACCAAGTCCTCCCAAGGTGCGTGCTAACCATAGTCAATGCGATGATCTGCCCTTCATCCCTTCGGTCTCTGCTCCTCCAACCTCCAAGCCGAACGTCCCACCTGTTACCGTTGTGCTGAGCATGGCCGCACCACCGAGCAACTCTTCTTCGGTGATGCTTACGGGAACTATATCTCCATCTTGTCTGAATGAACTATAGGTTCCCCCCGTCGGCGACCATGACATTGCGACGCAGCAACAATCATGTCTCGCGGCTGATCGTCGCTTCCGCATGGGCTAGGTCTACTCCAGGCGGCCATGTGCTCCCCGCACGCACCGCAACCATGCACAACCGGCCAGAAGCACCCAGGTGGTGCATTTCCACCCTGGCATCGTCTACTCTAGGCGCTGTGTCCGCGGTATGGCCAGCAGCTGCTCTCGCCATCCATGGATGGTAAATGGCCTCTAGCACCAACTTTTGAAACATACCAGCACCGCCCTAGAGGTAAACGACGCTGGCCAAAGCACGCCTGTCATCATAGCAACGGTGTCTAAATTCCTACAGGGGATCTCGCAGCCTCTGCCTCCACCCATCTTGCAGGTCTCGGTGCGCCAGCACAACCCACCACAGCGACGCAAGAGGCCCCTAGTCCCGGCATGCAAGAGCGTCCACATAGCTACCATGAACTAGCCAAGGGGTGACACTCAGGTGAAGGCTAGGCAAGTGCTGATGAAAAGGCTGGGCATCCTCGACATGGAAGGACTCAGCTATGATGATGCATTGCTGCGCTACTTTAGCCTGTTCAAGGGACCACTTACCGACAACATCATGAAGGCACTGACAGCTTTGAGCGGCCTCGATGCTGCGGCAGCGCTGCCCACTACACACGCCTAGATCCCTGCTGACGCACATGGGTAGAGCAATGTAATAATGTTAGTGATCGATTACCGCTACGGGAGCTCCAGGAGCTCCACATCTTTTGTGACTATCCAGTCATGGTGCTTGGGTGCGGCGACAGCCAGAGGCCTACAGTCGCCTACCCACCACGCTGCAAGGACTCATCATCTGGTAGTTAGCTATAGCAAAAACTCAGTGAGCAAGAAACGCTTGCTTTGTATCATTGCGCCAACAGCCACTGGCCTTCAGATGTATCGGCCACTCCAAGTTGATGCTTTCATGCCCATATGCCTCTATGTGTTTATCTCTGTGCTTATCGCCTCTACCACAGCAACAGACGACTCCATGCTTGTCTCCCTCCAAAGAATTATTTTAAATAGGGGCCCATTGGTTGACATATGGCATAGCTGAATTGTCAGTTACTTAACTGGAACGTCAGGGGTTTGAATGATGGAGCCTGACAAGACTTAGTCAGTGAGTTAGTGAGAACCACTGGCACCTCTATCGTATGTCTACAAGAAACAAAGATGCAAGTTATGGATCATAATGTGGTGTGCCGAACAGTCGGAGAGAAATTTGTAAACTCCTATATTGTGCTCCCGGCGGAACAGACATGAGGAGGCATCTTCCTTGCGGTCAATGAAGACTTCTTCGACCTCTCCGACATTGTACTTACCGCGAACGCTATAACCACGCAGATCAACATGAGGGCTGATGGAACAAGGTGGCAAATTATAGTGGTATATGGCCCGCAAGGAGAGGCAGCCAAACTTCAATTCCTCCAAGAACTGAAGAACATTCCACCGCCGGAGAATGATAGATGGCTCATCCTGGGAGATTTCAATCTCATCTACCAGGCGGAAGACAAGAACAACTCCAATCTAAACCGCTGCCTCATGGGGGCATTTAGAGCGACGATCGATCATTTGAGGCTCAAAGAAATCAAGCTAAATGGACGCCGCTTCACTTGGAGCAATCAACAGGAAAACCTGACGCTCACTAGAATTGACAGACTATTATGTACCCTAGAGTGGGAGCTGTTCTTCCCCTTGTGTTTCTTACACTCCCTTCCATCGCTCATGTCGGACCATACCCCACTGCTACTCTAGGGAGAACTTGACCACCATCACAACATGTCCTTCCGCTTCAAAAATTACTAGACTAAGATGGAAGGCTTCTAAGATCTTGTCCAAAACACTTGGAATAGGCCGGTCGCCTCCGCTCTTCCAATCAAACGCTTGCATATCAAAATGGCGCGTGTGGCAAAAGGTATCAAGCGTTGGAAGAAAGACAAGATAGGGGATACGAGGATGCAGCTCGCCATAGTGAAAGAAGTGCTGCTACAATTAGAAGCAGCCCAAGAGCATAGGTTGCTCACTGCCATGGAGCTTCACCTATGTCGCCGCCTCAAAGCCCGTAGCACTGGGCTCGCAGCCATCGAAAAATCAAGAATCAGAAAGAGATCGAGACTAACATACATTCGATGTGGAGATGCTAACACTAAGTTCTTCCACAGTAGAGCCAATGCACGCCGGAGAAAGAATTACATACATTGTCTACATATGGACGGGGGGATCATGGTGGCTCATCAAGAGAAAGAAAAGGTGATTCGAGATTATTTAAAAAATCACATTGGCTCCGCGGTGCCAAGAACTTCTACAGTAAATTGGCAATCCCTTGGCTACAACAAACACGATCTCTCCGATCTGCAGGTGCCTTTCTCCCAGGAAGAGATAAAAACACTATATATTCCATGCCTTCCGACAAAGCACCAGGACCGGATGGCTTCACGGGTGCCTTCTTCAAAGCTTGTTGGGAAATCATTAAGGATGATGTTATGGCGGCCATGAACAGCCTATTCACATTGAATGCCCAGGGCTTTGAATGGCTAAACTCGGCTTGCATCATCCTTCTACCCAAAAAAACGGATGCAACAAGAGTTACTGATTTTAGACCCATCAGCCTCATCCATAGCATTGCAAAGATCTTCTCCAAGGTGTTAGCTAACAAACTTGCCCCTCGACTAAACTCCCTCGTCTCCAACTGCCAGAGCGCATTTATAAAAAAGAGAAGCATCCATGATAATTTCCTTTATGTCCAGGGCGTGGTACAAAGGCTACACAAGCAGAAGCTACCGGCTTTGTTCATGAAACTAGACAACCACAAAGCTTTTGATACGGTTCATTGGGGGTACCTGCTCGAGATTCTATAGGCTCTAGGCTTCGGACAGTGATGGCGTGAATGGATCTCTATCCTTCTATGCACATCCACTTCCACACCCTTACTTAATGGGCGGCAGGGTGCCGCTTTTAGCCATGCAAGAGGCGTCCAGCAGGGAGATCCACTCTCACCCATGCTATTCATCCTAGCTATGGACCCACTTCAACGTTTGCTTGACCGGGCAACTGAACATGGGATACTCACCCCCTTACCAATCACGGTGGCAAAATGGAGAACCTCCATGTATGCGGATGATGCTGCCATTTTCATCAGCCCCACAAAAGACGATGTTGAAGCCGTCAAAACCATCCTATAGGCTTTTGGCACATTCTTGGGACTCCATATTAACCTTCAAAAGAGCTCGCATCCGATCAGCTGCGCAAACATTGATCTAGACCAAGTCTTCTCACCTTTCACCGGTTCTAGAGGGAGCTTTCCATGCAAGTACTTGGGGCTGCAACTACACATCAGATCACTGCAAAAGATCCATGTGCAACCTCTCATAGATCGTATTGGGCAGAGGTTACCCAAGTGGAAAGGAAGATGGCTTAGCAGAGCGGGACGCCTCACTCTGGTAACATCAGTCCACTCCTCCATGCCAACCTACCACCTGACGGTGTTTCCTCTCGCTGCATGGGCTAAGAAAAAGATCGACAAAATTAGGAGATCGTTCCTGTGGAAGGGGGAGGAGAATGCCAATGGCAGACACTGCCTTGTTAACGGGCCAACAGTTACCAGGCCAAAAGAACTTGGTGGTTTAGGCGTCCCTGACCTTGATAGATTTGGGAGAGCCCTCCGGTTACGATGGCTTTGGCAGGAATGGGTGGATGATTCCAAGTCTTGGAACGACGCCGACCTTCCATGTTCTGATGATGATCGTCTCCTCTTCAACTCCTCAATCATTATAACTTTGGGGGACGGTGCAAAGACTAGGTTTTGGCACCACAATTGGCTCAATGGACAAGCTCCTAGGTATCTAGCCCCGAACTTGTTTCGCCTAGTTTCAAGGAGAAAACGAACGGTGCAACAAGAGCTCCGGAACAACAATTGGATGCACAAGCTAGGAAGGAAAATCACCTCGGCTGTCCACATAGAGGAGTTTGTGTCCCTTTGGATATGGATACAAGATGTGCACCTACAACAGGGCGTCCCAGACACCATCATCTGGCGGTGGACCAATGATGGGAACTACTCCACCCGTTCGGCCTACAAAATACAATTCAAAGGCTCGCTCATCCCTTTCCGTACAGACTTGATCTGGAAAGCGCAAGTGGAGAACAGATGCAAGATCTTCGCCTGGATCTTAGTGCAAGATAAAATTCTAACGGAGCAAAACCTACAAAGGAGAGGGTGGCCACACCAACAACAATGTGTGCTCTGCAATGGTCCCTTAGAGACCGGCCTCCACCTATGCCTATGTTGCCCCTTCGCAAATGCGGTTTGGGATCAAATCCTCTCGTGGGAAAATTTCACTCAACTTCAACAACAACCCCTGGTGGACACCACCGATATCAGGTCATGGTGGGAAGAGATGGCGAGGAAAGTGCCAAGATCTGAGCGTAGGCGGCTTAACGGGGTAGTAATCTACACCTTTTGGAATATTTGGAAAGAGAGAAATAGGAGAATCTTCGACAACAAGATAGAAACGGCGCCGCAAGTGGCCGCAAAGATAAAGGAAGACATAGAGCACAGGAAGAGAGCACTCGATTATGTGTAGCTGTTGCCCCCACCCCTTTTGGGACGTGCGTTTCCCTACTTTGCATGCTTGTGGGGGTTTTGAAACCCTAATCTCGAGTGTCTTTGTTTGTACATAAACTTTTTTTCCCCATCTTAATTGAAAGGCAGAGCTCCTGCCATTGCGTTCAAAAAGACTTAAATTAATGATCCCAAGACCACCTTTGTCTTTAGGCTTCATAACCAAATTCCATGCTGCCAAATTATATCCTTTCTTTCTAAAATCACTTCCTCTCCAGAGACAATTCTTCCTATGCTTATCAATGATGTCAATGACTGTGACAGGTAGTTTTAATGAGCACATGAAATAAGTTGGAAGTGAGGATAGAACAAAGTTCACCAACTGCAGCCTTCCAGCATAGGATAGAAATTGGGAACTAGCAGACAACCTTCTTTCAATCCTACATATTAAGGGGGCATAATCTTTGACTTGAGGTTTAGTGAGGCCCATAGGGAGTCCAAGGTATGTGAAAGGAAATGTTCCCAGTTGGCAGCCAAAAACATTAGCAAGGGAGGGGGCCTTTTCCTGATCAATGTTGATGAGGACTATACAGGATTTGTGGTAATTAACTCTCAACCCACTGGACATGGTAAGCTTATGCAGAATCTCCTTAAGATACATCAATTGATCTTCACACCCTTGCATGATCAAGATGGTGTCATCTGCATATTGCACTATTGGAAAAGGGGTGTCTTGATTTTGAGGGAAAGGAGGCAGAAGAGTTCCTTGTCCATACTCATGATTGATCACACTCTGCATAAGATCTGCTGCTACTGCAAAAAGAAGAGGGGACAAGGGATCCCCTTGTCTGACCTCTCTTTTGCATTTGAACTCTTTACCAGCAACCCTATTCAGTAGCACCGAGGAAATGGCCGAAGAGAGGATATCACTGATCCATTTTAGCCATTTTGGAGGAAAACCTTTAGCTCTAAGCATGTCAAGAATAACTGAGTGCTCCACCATATCAAAGGCCTTTTCAAAATCTAACCTGAGAATAATAATTTCTCTTTTGGAGTGGTGGCATTGATGTAAGAACTCAAAGGCCCATCCTAAACAGTCCTGTATTGTCCTTCCTTTTATAAAACCAGACTGATTTTCATGGATCACTTGTAATGCTTTGCTTTGGAGTCTGTTTGCTAAAAGTTTGGTTAAGATCTTGATATTTTAGACATAACTTTTGGTTCCGAACTCCGATTTTGATGATCTTGGACTTTTTGGAAAGCTAATGAAGATCTCTACAACTTTGAACTGGTGCCATATCAATTTGAGCTGATCTAAAATCATGAGACAGTTCCAATTCAATCACATCTTTGTCTTGGCTTCGGTGACTTCAACTTTGTTCGTGTCTTGGTCCGGGCTTCTTAATCTTTGCGTCTTGGACTCCTAGCTTCACTTCTAGATTGATCACACATCCTCTTAGTGTCTTCCTTGAAGTGTTGATCAATTCTTCATGTTCCACTCTCGGTCCAAGTTCGCTATGCAACTTATTGAACTACAAAACATACACTTGCAAACACATTAGTCTAACTTGGTTGTGTTGATCACCAAACACCAAAATCCAAACTAAATGGGTCAAGGATCCATTTTCCTTACATTTTCAACCCATATCTATTCCCAAAATCTAGTGCTTCGGTCGTTATTGACCTTAGTATGACAGCCCCATTTCAAGATATTTCTAGATTTCAAAACACCCTTCCAAAATTGTGAACCTGTCTCCCTCCCACATTGTAGAAAAGTGCCCTGTTCGCTTGACTGATAAGCCATGGCTGAAAGTACTGTTGACTGATTTATTGTGAGAGAAAAATACGGTTCGTTGGCTGAAAAAGTACGGCTTATAAGCCAAGCGAACAGGGCCTCTGTAACAGACTAAAACATTGACACCCTTTGTCAGCCTGCAACATTCTCCATCCCCATTTTCCAATAAGTGCCTCATGAGGTAAACACAGATTTCTCCATTTTACCATATGATATTTAAATTTGTCATTGGCCCCTTGCAAGAAGAAATTTGCCCTTACAGAATCCATCTGTTGTTGAACACATTCCTGAAGCTGATATATCCCCATTGTATAAATTGGCAAACTACTCAAGGAAGTTTTTGTTAATATCAATCTCCCACCAGATGTCATCTTTCTTCCCTTCCAAGGCCGCAATCTTTTCCTCAGCTTCTTTGGGACCCCTTTCAAAGCCTTAATCTCCAAATGTGCATCTGACACAGGGATACCTTTTTTTTTTTTGCGAAAATGACACAGGGATACCTAAGTACACAGTTTGGAAATATGCCTATTGTAATTAGCAGCCTCTAAATTCTGCACTACTTCTGGACAGCTTGTGTAGTTGTGTTTGTAAAAAAAAAAAAAGAGGAGAGACAACTACATATGGACACACCGAATCAGTTAACATGGATGGAATTGGAATGGAAGACCAAACTAGTCCAGTACGTTCCTGAGTTCTGAGAGAGCACAAGAATATTTGCATTCGTTCATGGTACAAATGTAATGTCACAACACAAACGAGAAGTCTACAATGTCCCGGCACGCCGCCGTGTCCGGCTAGCTTAAGACCCCGGCGCGAACTTGGTGGCGTAGACCCAGGCGTTGTTGGCGACGGGGTCGTCGAGGTGGTCGAGCAGGTTCTCGAGGGGCCCCTTGCCGGTGACGATGGCCTGGACGAAGAAGCCGAACATGGAGAACATGGCGAGGCGGCCGTTCTTGATCTCCTTGACCTTGAGTTCGGCGAAGGTGACGGGGTCGTCGGCGAGGCCCAGCGGGTCGAAGTACTGGCCGCCGGGGTAGAGGTTGTTGCCCTCGCCGACGCCGTCGAGGCCGTTGATGCGGAAGCCCTCGACCAGGCCCATGAGGATGACCTGGAACCCCAGCACGGCGAGGATGCTCTGCGCGTGCACCAGGTTGGGGTTGCCGAGGTAGTCCAGCCCGCCCTCGGAGAAGATCTGCGCGCCGGCCTTGAACCACACGGGCTCCTTGAAGTCCACGCCCACCCACTTCTCGAGGACCTCCGGGGTGATGCAGCCCAGCGCACCCAACATCGCCCACCGCCCATGGATCACCTCCAGCGCCCTGTTCCGCGCGAACGCCTCCGGGTCCGCCGACAGCCCGGCGGTGTCCCACCCGTAGTCGCCGGGGAACTCGCCGGTGAGGTACGACGGCGTCTGCGCGGAGAAGGGGCCCAGGTACTTGACGCGGTCCGGGCCGTACCACAGGTCGTTGCCCTGCAATCCAAGCGAGCAATCACTCTCGTTAGTTGATTACCGGATTGATTGAAACACAACGTGGCATGGACCACCTCGGCGTACGTTACGTACCATGGTGATCCGGCCGCTGGCGGCGGCGGCGACGTCGCGGAGGGGGCTGGCATTGGCGGCGGCGCGGCCCTGGCCGAGGAACGGCGTCTTGGCCGCGACGACGCGGGAGGTGGCGGCCATGATCGTCGACGCCATCTGCTGCAGCTCTGCTCCGGTTTGTCTGGCGAGCAAAGCTAAGCTAGCTTTTTCTTTTTTTGAAACCGTGGGGTGCTAAGGCTTGGAGAGGGGTTACGTGGACGTATTTGTAGCACAAGTGTTTTGGTTGCCGGGGAAGAAGCGAGCGGCGATTGGAGCGGTGGATGTGAGGTGGAGATTTCTGGATTTGGCTCCGCCCAATCGGGGCGCGGCACTGGATTCTGGAGGTGCGCCGCTGCCACTGGCTGACTCCATCATCCTCCATCACCGGGTCCCACAGCGTTGCGTGGCACACTGGTTTTGGGCCGGGCTGCTCGGGGCTTCACTAACGTGTTAGCCTCAGCCAAAAGCAGCAGTACTAATCGTAGAAAAAAAAGAGCTCTCAAAACTCCGAGGGGACCTCCGGTCGTCTAACAGAAGTGAACAACTTTATTTTCTTAGGGACAAAGGCAGCGTCCTTCTCGCTGCAACGTGTGCTCCAAAAGATGTTTCAAAAAGATTAGCCATAGACTCTTATGCAAAAAGCTCTGCCGTGCTGCAAGACTACCACTCACCGTGTCGTGGACTTGACAAGCAGACATAGAGGCTGGGGCAGTAGTCCATGGTGGTGCGTTGGAAAAGCCCTCAATAGCTCTAGGTAGACCTAGAGGTTCAATTGAATGCGGATGTAGAGACGGGCCTAAGTTTGGAAGGCTAGATGTATGGGACTTGAACAATCTCATCTTGAGAATTTAGAAGTTAGATGGCATCACATAGCAAGCTCAGGATTTGACATTGTATTTCGAGAGTTTAGACATACTCTCTTCATTCTGAACTTTAAATCGTTCTAGCTTTTCTAGAGATATAGTTTTATTATGTATTTAGACATAACGAATATCTAGATGCGTAGTAAAAATTATGTATCTAGAAAAACTAAGCGACTTACAATTTAGAACGGAGGCAACATGACACCCTAGGACATGTAGTAGAGATGGCCGTTGGACTCGTGGACGTCACACCCGCTAGGGTGAGAGCACGGATGCTAAATCACACCAATGGATCTCATCAGGTTGGGGTCCCAGATGAATGAGGGGTCAATGCGGGTGTTAAATCGCACCGTGGATGCCTATAGGGGACTGAAATATAAGTGTCACCCTAGGTAACCAAGTATCACACGTCCAATTACCAACAATATGCTTGGTGACTAGGCCTTAGATTTTCAATTCATTTTATTAAGAACTTGTATAATTACTTGCTACCTATGTGTTACATGACTACGTGTGACGCAGAGATGAGAAATAATTACTTCTTGTCATATTTCTATACTTATTAATGTAACCATGATGATATATTACCTATACTTTTTACACACCTGGGTCCTCACCTGCGGGCTTCGGCGTCTATGCAAACTTTCATCCGCAGGGTGATGTGAGGGCCACCGTGACAAAATGTTGCAAGTCTTACCTGAGTGACGGATCTAGGATGAAAGTTCAGGGGAGGCTGAAGTCATTATCTTGAACCTCTAGCCTCTCCTCCTCAAAGCAGCTATGACAAAAATTCCTAGAGAGGCTCTAGGAGGGCGTCATGGGATCAGCGGCGGTAGGGGGGCTTGAGCCCCCCCCCCCCCCCCTCGCCCCACTGCTAGATGCGTCCCTGCTTATCTCGGGAGTGTGTTTGCTGCACTTGCACTATATCCGACCAATTTACCATCCATAGAGAGAAGTCTACAAACCGTTACATCGCAATGGAGGTTTAGGAACCGTCTGTGCTGGTCTGACGACAAGATTGCACTGGTGACCAAGACGGATGATGTTTTTTTTAAAAAAAAAATTGATCTGTGTTTTGAAAAAATCATTGTCCGAATGTTTTTTTTAGAAATGCACTATTTTCACCAACTGAATTGGCGAGATTTAAATCTACGCATTTCAAATGCCCTTTTCTACACAGCGCATCTTGAAAAATAAACTTTTTTCTCATGAGTTCAGATAGATAAAAGACTTATATGGAAATTACAGATCTCGACACGAGTTATATATAACTATATCAATCACTCCTTTTCGATTGAAACTTTCTTAATACAAATATATTGGTACATTATTTAGATATGTATTTGATTATAGAAACCCTGTATCGTTATTTCAGCACCAGAATGGCTTTAATCGTAAAAAATATTGATTACATGATTGTAGATGCAATCAGATCTCCATTTTTTTGTATAAATTTTGTCTTTGTTCAAAGTCATATAAAAAAGTTTATGAACCCGACCACTGCAGTCCCGTGGATGTTGAGATGATGAACCCCTTCCTGTGGGAGTTGTATCCATGGACGATTGGTTTGATCCTCAGCAATTAGATACAGAGTTTCAGGGTTTACAGTTTATAGATGATCCCCTTTTGGAGAAGTTCTGGTCAATGGAGGATTAGTTTTGTTCTCATAAACTAGATGGAGCTTTTTAGGGTTTTTGCAGGTCTCAAGCAGTGCCGGCCTTAGGGGTAGGGCACGAGGTGCGACGGCCGAGGGCCCAAGCGGAGGAGGGGCCTAAACCTAGGTATACAAACCCTAAGGTCATATAGTCCATTAGACATTAGCAAATTAATGAGAAGAGAGACATAGAACTGGTCAGGTGGCCCAAAAAGACAACATCGGCATTTCTTTCCTAGTTTCTTTTCCCCACGGCCCTCGGGTAGAGAGGAGGCGAGGAGTCACGCTACACACAGCACACTCTGATCGTGAGTTCACGACGTGCGCCTTACACACGCGGAGCTAGCGAGCCGCGCCGCCGCGAAGAGCTAGACTACCGGAGACATGGACACGATGCACGAGGACGTACGGCGACCAGACAGGGCTTCACGACAACGACATCTTGATTCTTGGCTTCTTATGAATTGCGATCACCGATCAGTTGTTTAAACCCAAGGTATTTTTTTCTTTTTATTTTTAATCCAATTAATTATTTGTATAGTATTCCAGACTTCTAGTACTTTGTATCCATATAGTCATATTTTTCTTCTAATTTAGGTGTTAGAATTTTAGAATGTTACCTAAGAAACATTTGTCATGAGTGAGAAAAGAAAACGAATACATTGCTTTTTTAATCTACATTATTCCTCGATAATTATCATACATCTACAAATATATTGCTTAATTTACATTGTTCCTCGATAATTATCAGACATGTTAAATTAAAAATATGTTATTGAATTTGTTTTCGTTTTGCAAGTAAAATTAGTGCCTATATATTATAAGATTTTATACATGGTTAAGAGGGGCCGTTGCGACGAGATCGCCAGAGGGCCCTTAAAATCCTAAGACTGGCACTGGTCTCAAGGGGACCCTGTGGTGCAAAATGTAATTGGTTTTGTTTTGGGTGGAGAAATATATCTATTAAACTGCCTAGAGACCCTGTCTCCTCACAAAATTTTCCCCGGTGTTCTTTCTCTTTCCACCTCAAACCATCGATCTTACTGGCAAAATATTCAGTACAGGACAATCGTGAAAACCCTTTGCAAAACCATACTTAGGAGTTTCTAAAAAACTTGAAACTTTGCACACCAATAGTGCATCTATAGATGTGCACTATCACAAATTTTGAGATTCAAACTCCTTTTGCAAAAATTCATATGAAAATAACAAGCTCAGGATTTATAAGCAGCTCTTTTGCCACTGAAGATGTGGTTTGCACTGAATATTTTGCCATTCTTGTGTATGTATGCATAAGCAGCTCTTTTGGTCTACTACTACGTACCACGGAATGTAGCTCAGTGTCGGCGGCGGCCGGCTGGCCACTACGCTCTCTCCACACTGTCGTGAGTCCCGCTCCCGTTCCTACCAAATCTCAGATCCCCACATTGTCGTGAGTCCCGCTCCCGCTCCTACCAGAAAATTTCGTCGTCACACGCGGCTCTCGTTTCTCAGCGTATGGAAATAGAGAGATACCTCGTCTGGTCGCGCCTATGGTGCCGCGGCCGCGTTTTTTTCCCCCTTCTTCCTCACGAGGTCAAGTCCCATTTTCATTCATTCATCAAACAGAAATACTGGAGTTTTAGGACAGCACAAGAAGAGACAGTTAAGAGTACTGCTATCCTACTACATTGAACAGCGTTCTGTCTCAGAGCCCAACCACCAAAAAAATTGAAAGAGAAGTTTGTACTGTATAGTAGAAAACTCTAGGCAAGAAACATGCAGATGATCGACCACCACGCAGGTATGAGTTGAGATTGATTTTGGATTTGTGGTCATTTGCTTTGTTGGATGTGTGACCTAGCCATACATGAACCTAACTGCTCACGCCTAATTACATTTTTGAGTGTCAACACTAACCTACGCATGGATTGGCACCTGTATGTAAACGGCGATGTGGCCGACGAGGACACCGAGACGAATGTTCCTGGCAAGAAGCCCGAGGTGACCGACGACAATCCCAGGCAGGAGATAACTAACAGGCAATGGAAGCGATGTTCCATGCGTGGATGAAGTGGTTGACACTTGACAGGACATACCCGAGCGAGGAGGAGAACGCCATCAAGAGACTTGAGATCTTCAAGGAAACTCTGAAGCGTGTAGAGTCCGTGTATGCAGGAGCAGGAAAGTCCAGTCCAAGTCCTACACCTCCCAAACCTTTTCGCCGACAGGACTGAAGAAGAGTGGAGGGCGATGACACGCCGCAAGATCAACGCCAAGCAGTACCGCGAAGAACAAGAGGCTATGTATATCGTATGATGGAGGTAGCGTGTCTTTCCTCACTCATTGCATTTTGTTACTAGACATTAGTATCCCTAAATTATCTGTGCAATGGTTGTCATTCTTCTGGTTAAAATGTGTGCTGGGGCGGAGCTAGAGCAGAAATAAGGTGGATGCGCCACTTCAGCGCAACTTTACATTAATATGCTATATGAATACGAAAATTAGGATGCGTAGTCCCTCGTGTTAATGAAATGCGTGGATATATTTCTTTTTCATGAACATTGCTTTACAACATGTGTTTCATTAATATGTTTCATTAGGATACAAATTATAAAAAGAACATACGGACACTAATATGAGATATATCATAATAATAGCCATTATATTTTTCTTAACTATAATGATCGTACCGTTGGATCCTTGGACACATCACACATATTTATTTTATCCACTCACACTACATTCACCTAAACATGGACAAAATCAAACTCAGATATATTTTTAAGAGTTTTATAATGGAAGTTTTTCTAGGTCATGTCATTCTTAACCTGGTCCTACTTTGACAAGATTAAATCCCAAGTTTGCTATCTTTCGCAAGCGAATAAAATTTTAATTGCTTACTATCATAAATGCAAAAAAAAAAAAAACAATTTAAAGTTCAAGTGGGTCCAGAATCCTATAAAACTTATCTAAACATATAATCAAGAATGACATAATTAAAATCTAATTAGAGTGCTCAACTTGATGAGACAATTGAAAACAATTGGGAGATTCATTGAGGTTACATGCTACTAACTTAGAACTTGACAGCTTCGAGCAACTGCACTGCATGCCCGAATGAAATAAACTAGTATACTCCCTCCATCCCAGAAATAAGTTTATTTTGGACATGATTTAAGATACCAAGGATTGATTTAATTAGAGCCTGTTTTCCCTTGTTTGCCCTTATTATATAAGGGCCTGTTTAGTTTTCAAAAAAATTTGCGCAGTACCTATCACATCGAATCTTGCGGCACATGCATGGAGTACTAAATGTAGACGAAAAAAAACTAATTGCACAGTTGGGTGAGAAATCGCGAGACGAAACTTTCGAACCTAATTAGTCCATAATTAGACACTAATTGCCAAATACAAACGAAAGTGCTACGGTAGCCGAAACCCAAAAATTTTTACATCTAAACGTGCCCTAACCTCTTGGGCATCTATTTGACAAGTATCCGTCTTTGTCCTATGCCGCTGTCTTTTGGCTCTTGGAGCGTTTTTTGTGCTCGCGCGGTGTGTTGGCGTGTTGGTATTTTGAAACGAAGAGACCGAGGTCGCGGCCGCGTTAATGCATGGCTGCATGCGCCAGAAACGAAGAGGCCGCATGCAGGGGTAAACTCGTCTCATATCACGGTGGTACACCTCAAACGAACTTCTTTCTAAAAACTGTCAGAGATGCTAGAACGAACTTATTTGAGAGAGGGAGTATCCAATCCAATAACTAAATAAGAGTTGAAAGGCAATAAGAGACCTTAAATCCTAAAGAGACCAAATCAAGCAGAGTTACTAGTTGCTAGTTGCTAGAGATAATAAGAAATTGTTTGGTGCTACAAGTTAACACTGATTATTTTTTTTTTTGTGATATGTTAACTAAAAAATGCACAAAATGAATGGAATTCCTTTACTCATGCACAAACAGGAGCAGAAACAGAAGACGAAGGAGATAAAGAGGCAGTGAGACTTCTACTTCAGATATACTAAAATTGACATGGCATGCCAGAAAGCAATGAACTAGTTTTTAACCATAAATAAATGACACTACTATAAAATTTATCATCACCAACGAAACTTTCACCACCGGTTTTGCTCCAAGGGGCTTCAGGAGAAAGACGGCGTGCATTGATACTGCTACGGGTGCTTTGGGATTGGCTTGCATCTCTAGATAGACGTCGTTTTTTAACAAAAAGTTGAGATTCAGGACGTCTCAACCAAGAACACGCCTTTTTCAGTCTCATAATTGGTGGATCTTCGCGGATTGGTGAAAGCGTGATCTGCTGACTCGGCATGGTGGCGCGGCTCGCAACTCGCAAGGCACCAAGGCCCGTCCACACACTGTGACAATGGGACAGAAACATATAATAGACGAAGCGGGGAGAGGGAGGGATCCGAATCGATCTGAAGGCTCATCCCCAGACCCGAAACAAACGTCTACGTAGCTAGCAGCTTTTGTCAGTTCCCGGGTCATTCACACGTCATCGAGAGATTATGCAAAGCATAATTATGCTCCAGGATCTTCTGTGTTGCCTTGATGCTCTGCATGCCGCATGCGTATTTGTTATGTTATTGTACCAGTCCAAAGTTCCTGCCTACTACCTTGTGCCTATATGGACCTACTGTTACGTGACATGGTCAAGAGATATTTCGTTTTGCAAGGAAGCCTGAAGATATCTGTTGAACATAGCTCATGAAAATGAAGGGATACCCCACGGCACAATTGCAAGCATCATGCATTCATGCATGCACACTCACTCACACATGTTCCATGGCAACATGCAGGAGCAGAGGATGTGATTCTGATTTTTGACAAAATGCCTCCACACAACACAAGCATCATGTACGGGCACCATGTTCCTGGCCCCCTGCCAGATCATGATAGCCTACTTTAGCACTAAATTGCTAATCACCTATATTGCTTTAGTACTATTGATGAGCCAGCGACGTCACGCAAGTTGTGAACCAGAACAAACTGAAACAATGTGCTTCACATTAGGATCTCTCGACCCCAAGTTCACTGGCAATTTGGCGTCACCGGTCACCACTGACTCAGCCGGCATAAAAAAAAATAACACGGGGCGGGGACAGCTACAGACCATAAAACAACGACACTCCATACGAAAGTTTGTACTTCCTGTCTGTCTCACTGTCACTGATGCGGTCAATCTGGAATTCTGGATAGTCCAAACTTGAGCCCCTGGCTCATTCGGAGGAGGAAACTTATTGGGCCATAAATAGAAAAAGGGAAAAGTGCAAATCAAGTCTTGATAGGAATATATAGTAAAAGTTCATGTTGATAGTCCAAAAGTGAATGAACCACAAAAAAAAAAAAAACCACTGCTGGGGACGTATTTGAATACAAAATCGATCGAGTCTGGGATTGATATGTCGAGGCCTAACCGCCTAACCATAAGTCGTCGTGCATTTCTAAATGTATAGTACTCCCTGCATTCTACATTATAAAATATTTTAGCTTTTTTAGATACATAGTTTTTCGATGCATTTAGATATTTGCTATGTTTAGATACGTACTAAAAATAATTTATCTAGAAAAAACTAAATGTCTTATGATTTGAAATAGAGATAGTACGTACTAACTTTGTTCGCAAAAGAATGTAATTCTCGTTTTTCGATAAGTCAAACAGTTTGAACTTTGATTAATTTTTTTTTAAAAAAACTAACATTCATGATACAAAATAAATACCAAGAGATTAGTTATAGAATGTATTTTCATAATAAATTTATTTGGAGACATAAATGCTAATACTATTTACTATAAACTTGATCAAACTTGAGTATATTTGACTGACACGGATCCCATAATTACGTTCTTTCGTGGACGGAGGGAAGTACCTTTCAATAGAACACTTGGTGTTCTAGCTAGTTTGCAGTGATTTTACTTTAATTCAAACTGCATAATGAGTATGACGATGTGGGTGGAAGGTGATAGTTGTTAGTTGTTGCTTATAAACTAATAAATATCTAAACGAAGGCGCATAGGGCCCAACGGAGAAACTTGAATCGCACCCACCAGGGCGTAGGCGATAAGTTGGCAGTGAGCAATATAAGATGGTATAGTGGGCAAGACTGATTGTGGGGAGGCAAAGGATCAACCCGTTGGAGAGGGTTAGATTCCATTTGGATTTGGTGTAGTGCAATTTAGTTGGCTAAAGTTAAGGGCTAAACTTTATATTACATTAATTAGCTCATTTCAAATGGTATAAAGAACTAATGGTCTTTTTTGAGGTTGGCTAAACTTTAGACAACACTTCATATCACTTGTTTGGAGCCTCAAGAACTAAAGTGACCCAAAGTTTAGTAGCTAAACTTTAGACCATGGGATCAAATAGGCCCTTAGTGGTTTTTGTGTGACATGGATGTGCTGGCGGGAACCACCTATAATGAGAAATACGAGCGGGACGAGAGTGAGGACGCGGAGACAAAACTAACATGAGTTTAGGGAGAAGGCGTAGGCATAGTGTGTTGCATTGGGATGGAATGACTTAGGGACGGAGCTACAACTTACGTGTACTTTTAGATTAGCTGACCTCAATAGAATTTGCCAAGACCTTATAAATTAACCGCTTAATGATTGATTTAACTGATGAAGTGATGATGAGTAGAACTGACTTAGTGATCTTAGTGCCTAGCTCTCCCCTGATGTTAGAAGTGAGGAAGGGTTTTAGGGCGACAAGAGAAAAAAAATGTGCTATAGCCTCCGCGACCCGATCTGCTCTAAGCCTAAACAAGGCTCATGTAGCCCAATCCCGTCCATCGCCTTCAACCTTGACTCAAGCTCAAACGCTCGGGCATCAGGTGTCGCCGGTTGGCAGTACCAGGTGGGAAGGGACACCGCCACATGGAAGTATGTGTGGGGGTGGGGGGGTCCCACCCATAGGGGAGGTAGGGCAGCCACCCGACCTCTCCCTATGGGTCGGTCCACCTCTAGCTAGAGGTCTAGGGAAGACTAAAGTTTTGATAGGCAAACCTAAATAAATATATGCACTCCTAGGAGGGATGCATAATGGTGGCAAGACAGTGACATTTTTTTCTCGGACCCATAAGGATACCATTTGGTAAGGCCCTGACGCCCTGTGGAACGACTACAACCAACTTAGACTCCAACTACCACTTGTACTATAGCAACATTATTCACATATTGTGTCCAATACTATTTTTATCTCTTTCGCAAAATCACATAGGAGCTAGTGAAGACACTTTTTTTTGCTTCACAAGCCCTGGCTCCTCTCACTTCTTTATGCTACGATGCATAAGTTGGAGCAGATGTGAGAAATAAACCTATTGTGGCATATAGGTTGGTTTAGTTCAGGTTTGGCTCCCATCATACATGAGGATGACTAGGACACTCTAAACTCAGAAACTAGATGGTTTCTATGTTGTGTCAACTAAGCAAAAAAAAATGATGTGACATTGTAATTACGGAAGAGAGAGGGGATGAAATAGTTTATTAAACAAGAAACTATGTCTATACAGAAACCAAGATATGAAAAGATGTCATTGATAGATGTCTTAAACAAAAATTATTATTTTTTACAAAAACATCTATTGGGATATGGTTTTTGTCTCTAGTGTTTACGTGATTTAGTAATAAGTATAGAAACTATCTCAAAATTTGTAAGTTGGGACTACACTTATGTTAGCTTGGCATGTTTTATACCGTCAGAAGCAGTCGATTTTTTTTTGCCGCCAACATTTCCGCATTGACTTTGTCAATGTGGCTTGAACATGTGCTTCAGCCTTCAGCTTCACCGAGGCCTTGTTTAGTTCCCCCCATTTCCAGAATTTGGCACTATGCAAAAAGAAGATTCCCCGTCACATCAAACTTGCGATACATGTATGGAGTACTAAATATTGACGAAATCAAAAACTAATTACACAATTTGGTTGTACTCTACGAGACGAACGTTTTGAGCCTAATTAGTTAACGATTGGACAATTATTACCAAATAAAAACAAAATAGTACTGTAGCTACAGTGCGCCTGCTTTTTGGGCGGCGCCGAATCGGCGGATGAACTAAACGCGGCCCGATATGCATCGAGTTCTGCTTCCGTGAATGTGGCCCCAGACATAACACATGTGTGTTGTATAACATTTCTGTATTTTTAACGTCCACGGCCACGGGAATCTACGGTCTACGGATGATCGAGATCAGCAAACCTTGTCTTGCTCACATACCGATTCTCAGCACCGGTGGTCACATGGTATGACAGCGCTCTAGTACCCTCCCGCTCTGTTTGTAGCGCATTTCTTCGCAACCACCGTTGCATGCAATTAATTACTTATCAAGTAGCGGAGCATCCGATCCAAAGACCGTGTGTTATTACCCTTTGATTATTTGATCAAAGACGCTGTGCACAGGCGTGCCTACGTAGCTTGCCTCTTTCGCCGTCGTCCAAAATCAGAACCCAGAGGTAATTAATACAGCTACTCGGAGATCTGGGCCGGGTACCAATTATGCAGCATCGCCTTTTTGTCCTGTCACGTACACGGTACACGTCATCGCCAACGATGTGGAACGCGACCGGTATATATACTAGGACAGGCGAGCGGAAATGCGTCAAGCACTGGATGAAAAAACGGTGCAGTTCTCGTACACAAGCAATTTGGTACGTATATATGAAACTAGCTCTTCAGTCGAAGTTAAGGTAAATTAAACAAAGCTTAACTCACGAGCTTTTCCGTTTTCTAAAACTCATTAGTCACCGCACCTGTCAAACAACCGCTGATTACTTGATTAGCTATCGCAACTCACGCAGACTAATAAAATAGCTAAAGTGAACCTAGCTCTCCGGACCAATAAGAACTTCAGAAGGCTAATAATAAGGGTCAATTGCAAAGACAGAATAACCCAATTGCAATTTGGCACGTGCCGACGTGCGTAAGATAAACGAAAAGAACGGAGGATTAGGCAGATGATCTGGCGATAGCACAAATGACAAATGTATAGAACACTACTGCTAGCGGTCGATCGTCAGTGCTGATTGTCGCTGATCACACAAGTGGGATTATAAAATCAACATAAATTGATCAACGTTGCTAATATATAAGTTCCACGGAGCATTGGAACATACACCAAGATCGCATTTGGAGTTCAAAGGGGGCATTGAACTAAGAACTTACACCGTGCATGTTAAGGTGTTTTAGTTTTGGCAAACACCTTCTTTTTCCTGCGACCATAACCATGGCGCCGGAGCACGACCTTGGTGCCCCTTCACCAACCCTCCCAGTGGTCATATATACTCCACGAACTCGATGCCTCGCCATCTTATCCACCAGCCTCTTTTATCGATAGTCCGGCCAACCTTCCTCCTTCACCCTACCCTCTAAAGCTCAAAATCCCCAACTCCTAAACTAACCCTAAAATTCCAAGTCCAATAATAAATACTTGTTAGATAGGCTTGATCTCACTCGAGAAGTAAGAGATAGGCAAATCTTAACAAAGCTAGTGAGTAGGGTCAAGATTGGAGTGAGATTGATCCAACGCAACACCTATGTGTTATATAGCAAATCCATACACAAAAAACAATAAGATTTGTAACATGAAAAATGTTTATAGATTTATTGTCTTGACTCATCCTTCTAAACCACTATACGCCATGTTCGCTTGGCTTATAAGCCGTATTTTTTCAGCCAACGAACAATATTTTTCTCTCACAACAAATCAGTCAACAGTACTTTCAGTCATGATTTATCAGCCAAGCGAACAGGGCATATATATTTAATAAAATCACCATATAAATATGCTCCAAAAAAAAATAATGATGAAATACATACGTGAGAGAACACATATTTGATACGTCAGGTAATTTTAAAAACAAATAGCGAGGTAGTATGTCTCAACATTCATCTCCATATATGCATGTTTGGATGCATGCTTGGCCTAGGCAATGATCCCAGGCTCGCAGCCTAGCAGTGAAATACTGCCTAGGCCATGGAGACGCTTAGCAGGGGCGGAGCCTAGTGGTGGCCAAATTGACACCCCCCCCCCCCCCCCCCCCACACACACACACACACCAAGCTTCTAAGTGATTAAGGGCTACTTGGATACATGGGCTAATCACTAGCTAGCTAAAGTTAGCTCTAGTGTATCTAAACAGGAGGGTTAATAGGTGCGCAAATTTTCTAGACTAGTCTCCAACTAGTTGTTAGCCAACTAACTGGCCAATCATAGCTAATTTGGGCTAATTTTTAGCATCAGCTATTAACCAACCCATGTGTATCCAAACATGCCTTAACTCATGTATGTTCACTCTTTACTAATGAATCTGCATGTAAATATGCATGCAAGGATTGCAAGCACACTTTTCTCCACAGTTATTTATTCCGGACCGGCGGTCCGACGGGTAAAAGACCGAACCAGGGCCTCGGCCGGTCCAGTCCACCTAAAAGACCGGTAAGCAATCGAACTGCTTAAAAACCGTTGAACCACCGGCTTTTTTGAAAAAACAGTGAAAACCCGTGAATCAGACTGCCAAAGAACCGGCAACAGAAGGCACCATGCCATCGTGGTGTGTGGTACGAGGGAGAGGGGTTGGAGAAAATAGTGAAAACGGGTGTCTAAATGCGGGGAATGAGATTCGAACCACCCACCTCAGCTCTGGAGAGGAGACGCATGTTTGTGTTTGTGGTATAGATCAGGTATTATTTGAACCGTATTGAACCGACGGTTCAAACGGTTGAACCAATTGAACTGTGAACCGAGACCTTCGCCGGTTCGATCTCTGGTCCGATCCTAATAACTATGTTTTTCTCTCCACATTAGTTTCCTAATAACTATGTTTTTCTCTCCACATTAGTTTCCTATTTCTTGGTCTTAGCAATTGTGAAGCTTTTTTTAATACACTTTGACTATCGGACTTGGGTCGGGCCAGGCTGGGACAGCATGGCATAGCTGTCTTGTGCAGTGTACTGCTCTGGATCATGACCTTTAGGCACGGGACCGATCTCTTCATGCATCATGCTGCTCCGGATCATGATCTCTGGGCATGTGAGACACGTCAAGCCATGCCGGTAAGACACTTTAAGTCTTTGCTTTGACAAAACCATGGCCCCTGGCATTGCCGGTACACCGTCGGATTATGTTGGACCAAGTACGGGCCTCAAAAATATCTTTGATTGTTTTCTTTATCCACTCATGACATACAAAATTTATCTTTTTTATATGTTCCATTTTTATTTAAAAAGTTTCAACAATTTTCATAGTTTATTTAAGAATTAGATAAGAGATAGTATAATAAATATTTAAAAATTATATTGTAGCGCTGTAGACGCGCTTACCTACCATTTTCTTCCCGTGCTGATTCAAGCACGGTCCGAATTATGGGACGAGCTATAAAGACGATGTGCTCCACGCCTCCACCCTCGCGTTCCGTCGTACCGGCATGATTTACTGTTACGCAGGAATGCTTGCAATTTTTCGGAGTGGCTAATGTGACCTCTGTTTAGTACTACGACGCACGTGTGCGAACGCGTTCTTGGTTTACCACGGCACACCGGTAAGGAGTAAAGGACGCAAATCCATCGAAGGCACTCACGTTCGGCTGTTCTTCCTGTATCCCAGGCTCCACCGCTCCAAGTTGCAACGTACAGATAGAGATAGAAAGGGAAATTGCTTTCATAGCATTCAAAGATCACGATATTCGAAAAATACCATTGAAAAAACTCTGTTACGTAAAATACCACTAAAAGATAGAACCGTTATCCAATAGTAGCATTCCATCCGGTTTGAAGGTAACAGCGTCAACACAGTCAATTCATGTCCATCTAATAAAGGCAAAAAAAATCCAACCCCCAGCTACTCGAGCTGGACATGGAAGATGCAGAGCGGCACCGGCAGCAGCTGGCGCGCGCGGGACGGCGATGTCCGTATCGAGGAGGGCATATTGGCAGCTCGAGCAGTGCATTGCGGCGGCGCTTCATGCGCGTGGCCGGCCGGCGGTGTCTCGTTTGCGGGCGCGCAGTGGCTCGAGTAGCGTGGCTCGGCGGAGGTTCGCACACAGGCGCGCGGTAACTCGAGCAGGGCGGTCTGGCAGCTACTCGTGCTCCGGCTCCCGGCGGCTCGAGCAAGGTGGCCCGAACGGGCTGCTCGCGCATAGGCGCGCGACAGCTCGAGCAGGTTGGGCGCGAGCAGCGGCGGCCGAGAGTGAGCAAAATCACCGGCGAAGATTAGACCTTCTAAATCCGCAGTTGAATTCGTGCAGCATGGACTCGAAGAAGACACTATGGAAACGAGACAAAGAAACAGCCTTGGGCAGATGTCCTGCTGGCCTGTTGACCCAGTGGGGTAAACACCATGGAATTTGTGGTGTGGATTGGCTCGGCGGCCGCTCGTGTAAGTGTTTTTTTCAGTGTGACCTACGCCGAAGCTGAGGAAGATGAAAGGGATGGAATTTCCACTGGTGCTCACGTGGGATGAAGGGAGGAGCAACGGTGGATTCACATCGTTTGCTCAGCGTGACAGAATGGTAGTTTCAGGTAATATATTGTTTTTTTTTGGTATTTCACGTGGCCGTGATATTTGAGTGGTATTTTCTGAATCTTATCATCTTTGCATGCTATGAAACAAAATTTCCCAAATAGAAAAGCATGTAGGACCAGCAAAACAAGGTGAATTGGCAAATCCATCCCTGCCAGGTAGCCAAATTACAGCTTAACACACCTGAGGAAGCAAGCTGCGAAGGTCCTGCGGTCCTGCCCATATAAATACTGCTTCCGGCGTCTCTGACCTGCAACTTACGAGCATCCAATTACAGAGACAAGCACTCACACACACTATCGCGGCAATGGCCGAGACGGCCCGACGCCCCGCTCCTAACGAGCCACAAGCAGGCCAAGCTGGCCAAGGCGCCGTCTATCGACGACACCATCGAGACGTACATCGGCGCGACCGGTTCCATGCAGCTGCTTAAGGCCGTCCTGCTGGCATTCGCGTGGGCCTTCGACGCGCAGCAGGTGTTCATCTCCGTGTTCACGGACGCGGAGCCGGAGTGGCACTGCACGGGCGCCTCGGCGTCCTGCTCGCCGGCCGCACCCCCGGCCTCGCCGTGCGCGCTCCCCTCTGGTGCGTGGGCGTGGGACCGGCCGGGCGAGACGACGGTGGTCTCCGAGTGGGCGCTCAAGTGCACCGGCCCGGCCCTCGTCTCGCTCCCGGCGTCGTCGTTCTTCGCCGGCTGCCTGGCGGGCGGGTTCCTGCTCACCACGCTCGCGGACTCGCTCCTCGGGCGCAAGAAGATGCTGCTCACGTCCCTGGTGTCCATGTCCGTCGCCGGCGTGCTCACCGCGTTCGTGCCGAACGTGTGGGCGTACGCCGCGCTGCGGTTCGTGTCCGGGTTCGGCCGCTCCATGGTGGGCACGTGCACGCTGGTCCTGTCCACGGAGCTCGTCGGGAAGAGGTGGCGCGACACGGTGAGCGTGGCCGGCTTCATCTTCTTCACCGTCGGGTTCCTGTCCCTCCCGGCTCTCGGCTACACGTTCCGCGAGGCGTCATGGCGGAACATGTACCTCTGGACGTCCGTGCCTTCGCTCTGCTACTCCGTCCTACTTTACTTTCTCGCCCAGGAGTCGCCGCGGTGGCTGCTGGTGCGCGGCAGGAAGCAGGACGCCATGGAGACGCTGCAGCAGATCGCGTCGCTCAATGGCAACAGCATCACGTCCAGCTTCTCCATGCTGCACGCGTGCAACATGCAGGAGGACGACGGCGGCGCCGGCGGAGCCGGGGGCGTGTTCTCCACGATGTGGGCGATGTGGGAGCGGCCGTGGGCGCTACGGAGGCTGGCGGCGATCATGACGACCGGCTTCGGCGTCGGCATGGTCTACTACGGCATGCCACTCAACGTCGGCAGCCTGGGGACCAACCTCTACCTGAGCGTCACGTACAACGCTTTGGCTGAGCTGCCGTCGGCCATCCTGTCGTTGATCTTCATCGGCCGGATCAACCGGCGGAGCTCGGTCGTCGCGCTCACCGTGGCGGCCGGTGCCTTCAGCCTCGCGTGCGTCGTCATCCCAGAGGGCTCGGCGGCGCGGATGGCGGCCGAGTTGCTCTCCTTCTTCTCGACCATCACGGCGTTCAACCTCATCCTGATCTACTCCATCGAGCTGTTCCCGACGTCCGTGCGCAACTCGGCGGTGGGGCTGGTGCGGCAGGCACTGGTGCTGGGCGGCGTGGTCGCACCCATGCTCGTCGCGCTCGGCCGCGAGCGGAGCTTCTGGTCCTTCGGCGTGTTCGGGCTCTGCATCGGATGCTTGGGGCTCTTCGCCGCCTGCCTCCCGGAGACCAGGGGGCGGAGCATGTCGGACACCATGGAGGAGGAGGAGCACAAGGAGGCCGCCGCCGCGGCTTG
The DNA here is from genome assembly GCF_019320115.1 of Miscanthus floridulus. Taxonomy (NCBI): domain Eukaryota; kingdom Viridiplantae; phylum Streptophyta; class Magnoliopsida; order Poales; family Poaceae; genus Miscanthus; species Miscanthus floridulus. The sequence goes on along the minus strand of NC_089582.1, from coordinate 131,627,173 downwards.
CACCAGTGCAACCGACATCGCCACGAAGGATGATAGCGACCTCGTGTAGCAACGTTCGTGTGGTGATGACGTTTCGGCGGCGCGGCTAGATATGTACAAGTACAGCAGGTCAATCATGAAGCTGTCAGGCTGCCTCTATCCAGTCTTGTATAATTCAGTTTCAGAACCAGTTGTTGAGTGTCTGTATATGGCTAACAGAAATGTTATATAACATACGTGTGTTTTAGTAAAAAAAAATATATGGATTTTTTTTATCTCTCTCCCTCTCTCTTTCTCACCGGTGACCACCGGCACCGGCGACGGCGACCGGTGAGCTTGCCCCGGCGCCTGCGCCCTCGCCCGGTGCGCCTCCCGTGCCCGCGCCGGCCATGGCAGTGGTGGCGGCGGCGGCAGCGGATCTATGATTTATCCTTTCATAAAAAAAAAATTGTGATCTGTGATCTGTGATCTGTGGAGGCCGGAGACTGGAGGTAGAAGAAGAATGAAGGATGTTGGATCTTAATCCTATAATGTAAAAAAAATTATATATTGAAACTATATAAAACACGTGGTTGTGGAGTAGACGGACTGGCTAAATACTTGCGGCCGATGACGAGCAAAGGAAAACACCCTTCCCTTCCACGATTGCTCGTGTCATCGGCTCGATCTCACCGGGTGCTCAGCTCAAGTATAGTAGTGTATACTAATATAATTTGTGCACCGACAAGCAGACACGAAAAAAAACGACGTGCCGCGCGTGCACGCACATGGACCACGCGTACCGCAGTGCAGGGTTTACGTTCGTGGAAGCCTCTGGCAGATCGATGCGCGCGGCACGAGCCTAGCGGCTGCCGCTGTTCCGTACGTACCACACCGGCCGGTGGTTTGCCGCCTTCTGCCCGTGCCCGTGCCGTGGTTTGCGTTTCCTGTGCCGATGCGATCACGACTCACGAGACCAACCAACCGGCATTCGTCCGCTCCAGCTCAGCCAACATGAACGGGACACGTACGGGCCCTCCCTCCATCCCTCCTTCCAAGCTGCCAAGAGGACATTTTATTTACGTATAATAGGCATAATACTCATTTTGATCCTTCAACTATCACAAAAGGCTCAATTCGGTCCCTAAATTTTCAAAATGACCACTTCAACCCTTAAATTTTTCTTTTGGGCTCAGTTTTATCCCCGAACTATCAAAAGTGACCAATTTAGTACTTAAAATTTGTATTTAGCACACAATTTCATCCATGAATTATCAAATTCATTTTAGTCCTTAAACTTTTCTTTTTAGCTCAATTTCGTCCACAGTCCTACATGGAACATTATGTTGCCGTGCCTCATAACCTCCCGCACCATCTGCAATTTAAGATGGACAATCATTATTAGGTATCATTGTCCCTAATGTCATCTCAGCTACCGAATCGGATAGTACACTTTCAATTTCAACATTTATATCTATATTTTAAAATGAATATAAATATAGATATGAATATTCTTGAATATAAATTATTCTTCAATCCTATGAGAGTCTACGATTGTACTAGGTCACGCAAAAAAAAGGAGTCAAGAGGTATGTTGTTTTAGTGTCTTGCCAGAAATTGTAAAAATTCATTGTTTGTCAAAACTTTTAAAAGTTGTCCTCAACCATATTTAAAACAAAGAGTCGAAGATACTACTAAACTATTTTGGAGATGATCAAAATCGATTGTAGAGACGATGCATTTCTTGAAAACTGGTTTTCAGTGCTGTACCATCGTAGTGTCACAACCGACAAGCCTCTGTGTTCCTTTTTTTTTTTTTTTGCTCAAGTGCTTCCATGGAAATTGAAACACGTGACTTCTTCATTCGCGCGATACCCCTACCACCACACCACACAATCACTTCACTTGTGAGTAAGTATAGGTTGCTATCCTTTTACATTAAGCTCTATGAATCTTTCGTTGAATATTTCGGTCCATAAATGACCTCAAGTAAGAAAATCAACTACAGAAGACGAGCACTACAACTTTAGTATGGGGTGTATCTCCGTCTGAAGTCGTTTTTTTAAAAAAATCATAAACTTTTATTTTCAAAATATGAGAACTTAAAATGTAAACTTGGGCCCTCTGAAATGATATAAAAAAGAATAGTCTTTGACTATAAAGTTCTAGAGCTTATCATGCTCTACAATTTTTGATAAAATTGTCTTAATGCTCTACAATTTTGATAAAATTGTCCTCATTCGAATTGTATGGACGGTTCGTAAGTTACAATGCAGCATAGCATCATAAATGTGGTTTACTATATTAACCGCCTCTGGAAAAAAAACACTGACTGTATAAGGATGATTATAAAAAAATTGCGTGTGGGTGTAGTGACTAGTGAGAAGTACACATTGATATGAAACAACTGACTGTATAGGTAACCAACTAACCACTGCATGCAACACGTCTCCGGCACCAACAATTTGACGAACAAGCAAATGCTATTTCTGTATTGGCGCATGCTTTTCTGTACCCTCTGGAAAAAACAATGAGAGACGATGTTAAGTAAAACCCATTTGTGTGCTGGTGTTTGTCTTCCTCCGCGTACATGCGCCGCACACTGACGCGCGACACCCGTGTCGCTTGCCACGATGAATTAACATTGCTACGTGCACTGGTGGTCTGGTGCACAGTGCTGTTAGCACGACGACCCGTAGATAGCTGAGGCAGTCGTTGGTCCTCCTCCGTAGCTCTTGCCTCCGTCGTGCAGACCGTTAGCGTACATTCGGTTCGGTGGGCGGTGGTTTGCACGTCCCTGAGACCCTGACCAAGTACATTCGGTGGACATGGTGAAATCGAATTACATCCAAGCAGTATCCAACCGCGTTGTTTCTCCAGCACCGTCGTCGTCTAGAAGTTCAGCATCGACGACCGTGCATGTCTGCTTCACGCCGCCACTAGGTCTCCGTACGTCGATGTTGCCTGTCATTGATGCACAGGTTTTGTTTGAGATGAGACCACTGACCACAGCATCTAAAGCTAGAGTTGTTTCGGCGCGCCGGCGCTGAGCGCGGGGCGGGGCCAGGCCAGCTCGGCCGTGCATGCATCCGTCCGCGCCGAGCCTATACGCGACTCGAAAAACGCGAGCGCACGGGCGGATGACGCTGACGCGGAGGTTCGTCGGGGATTCCAATCATGTACCCCCAGCAAGCGTGGCTGATCGCGATATCCGTCCTGCCGATCCCGTCATGTGTCGCCACGCCAATCCGGCGGCCTATACTGGGGAAGTAGCAAACTGGAGAATCGTCTGCTTCTGATCAGCCACGATCCGCTTTCTCAATAAGATGCCAAGACGTTGCTTGTCAGCTTGCTCGACTCGCATGGATGGCGGCTTGGCTTCTCTCCCTGATCGAGTCCAGGGTGAGCGAGCGAGCAGCCGAGCACACCGGCGGCCCCGGACAGGAAACGAATCGAAGTGACGCGGTGCAATCGCAATGACGTGGCAGCAGCTGGCGTAGTGCCACAGGCAGCGGTGGGGCTGGGGGGCCCTACCGATCCTAGGCACGTGGAGCCCCCTAAGTCCCCCTTAAAATTTTATGCATATATGTATTAGGTGGGAGAGACTAATGTTAAAAGAAGATAAAAAATGTTATATTCTTTTGTTCAGCCTCTTCTAATTTTTTTTTCTGGATTCGTCCCTGGCCACAGGCACATGCAGATGCAGATGCAGGGCCGTTTAGCTCGTCATGCAATGCAATGCAACAGGCACGATAATGTTCAGGACAGTGACGATACTCTAGCGAGCGGATCACGCTACTTGCGTCGTCCAGATCCTGCAAGCGGTGTGGTGGCCGTTCTTTTCCCACACTCCTACCCAGGCTCTCGGAGTGAGTTGATTACAAATTCTTGCCTCCTCCTACACGGCATTGAAAAGCTAAAATAGAATCGCAGAAATTTTTTTCATTCGTCGAGATGCGAGCATCTAGTATCGCTACTGGATATTAAGGTTTTCCTTTTTAGAAAGAACAAGGTTATTCTTGTTCAGAATTTCAGATCATCAGATGGTTTCAAATTCGGAAAGATTTATTTCACCGTCTCCACGGACCAAGGGCCATGAACGCCTATGGCTAAACATGGGCCTACGCTAAAACATGAAGGCGGTTGGGCTGGCAAGCTGAAAAAGAAGATGAAGAAGTCCACATTATCTCTCTCAACTTTTACGAAAGTCTACCTTTTCTCCCTGAACACTAAAACCGGATAAACCACCTTCCTTAACTTTTAAAACCATTCGTTTTACCTCCTGGCCAGTTATAAGCGGTTTTGTCTTTTTCTTTTTTATTTATTTCAGATGAGCCTTTGAAAAATCATAGTAAATCATAGAAAAATCATAAAATGGAAAATCCAATTTTGTTGGACTCCACATGAGTAGATGTACACAGCGAACATATAATATGGTATGCTTTAGTACAAATTTTTTGTTGTAGCTATAGATCATGCTTTTCTATAATTAATTCATAGCTGCAGTTTCTATGGTCCAATTGTGGTGAAATTTTAAAACTTTAACTACAGTTCAAGCATATAATAATTAGCCCACCATAAAAATTTCACCACAATTAGACCATAGAAACTGCAGCTATGAATTAATTATAGAAAAATCATAGATCTAAAGTTACAATAAAAAAATTAGTACTAAAGCATACCATATATATGTTCACTGTGTAGATCTACTCATGTGGAGTCCAATAAAATTAGAATTTTTATTTTATGATTTTTTTGTGATTTACTATGAATTTTTAAAGATTCTGACGAAATAAATAAAAAAGTAAAATACAAAACTACCTTTGAAAACCGCTTATAACCGGTCAAGGAGGTAAAACGAATGATTTTTTCATGACTGGTTTACTCGATTTTAGAGTTCATGGAGGAAAAGTAGATTTTTCCAAAAGTTGAGGGAGGTAATGTAGATTTTTTCCAAAAAAAAATCATTTCACCTCCTTAACTATTGGCATGGGCCGAGGTCCGATTTCTCTCCTCATCAAACTTTAAACCACAAATCGATAAATGCTTCATAAGATTTTAAACCACAAAAAATGTCTATAAGCTACTACAAAGTCTAAGAAAAATCCTTGAGATATATTGGTACATGAAAAATCCAAAGAAAAAATATCCCATGAAAATTTCTCTTGAAGCTTCACTAAATTAGATTTAACTCTAGAAAAATAAGATAATAATATCTAAAAATTAGAGAAACTCTTAAACATTCTAATCAATGTCTAAACATGTTTTACCGTCTTTTCATAGCAAAAATATGAGATGCAGCCAACATGAATGCAACATACATTGATGCTGAATCCATTCACGCTATGCATCTGTGATGTTCACATCTTATATTTTTTATGAAAAGTTTTCGGTAACCTGTTTAGGAATCAATTGGAATATTTTTTTGAGAATTTTGTAGTTTTTTGGATATTTTTATGTTTGTCTTGAGCTAAATCTAATTTTTGAAAACTATGGATATTTTGAGAGATCTAGATACTTTATTTGCATTTGTCGTATTTTAATCTATCTCTAGGATTTTTATCAAAATTTGTAGAAGACGAGAAACATTTTCTATGAATTAAAAATCTTGCTAAATATTTAGTATAAGTAATTAATAAAAAATACAAAATCGCAAACAGAAGGCCTTTAAACCAAGACATGTACATTGAACTGTCTTCAGATTTTAAAGATAAGATATCTGGTTTTAATTTTGAGAAGAAAAAACATATCAGAGAGATACTACTCCATAGGATGGTCTCGTAATGTCCAATCAAAAGCTTCAGCGCTTTTATCGGAGTGTTGGATGATTACTTCACGCATGCATGAATATACATTATACATGCAGACGCGATCTGTTCCCTTAAATTTATCATGTAGCTTATCAGCTAAGTATTTTTTCTTACAATAAAACAGCTTCAACCGACTTATGTATGAGCCGAATAGAGTCGCAGTTGGCAACGAAGTACTACTGTGCTTTATTTACCGCCACCTACATCTCCTAGATTTTTTCTTGGTATACGTAGAATCTCTGCGCCTTAGAAAAGATCAGGGAAGAAGTATAAAAGGATTTTCCCCCCTTGAGGCCTCCTTTGGATGCAGAGGGAAGCCACGCCCAGGGAAAGGAAGCCCCGAAGGGGATTTCACTGGACTTATCAAACCCTGTTGTTTCCCTCCCCTAACCCCTTTTCCATTTGGTTTTCCCTCCCGTGGCTTCACTCCCCCTCTGCCTTTGCTGCCTGCTTCACTCCCCTCCGCCTCTACTGCCTGGTGCTGTGCGCCTGAGGCTATTGGTGCAGGCTGGTGCTTCAAGAATTGTTAGAATGGGATAAAAACTCAGAAAAAAATTAACAACAAATCAGGAAAATAATAGACATTAGTAGTAATCATCAAATCAGAAATAACCTCGAAAATCATTATTTTTTTAAATAAAATCAAGGAAAGTCAGATAACATGAAAAATAAGAGATCTACATAAATAATAAAAATCATGATTGATCTGTGAACAAGTATAGCTCAAATGTAGACCAAAATTCAAGCAGTAATAATACAGTTCCAATAGAGATTACGGCTCCAAAATTACAGCTCCAATAGAGATTATGGCTCCAAAATTACAGCATAATTGCATAGGTAATTTAGCACAAAGCAAGATAGTTCTCAAAGAAGCTTCAATCTGCACCTATTGTCAAAGTACAGCTCCAAAGTCGAAATAATACAGTTCTATCCATCATGGAACACGAACACAAATTAAAATTTCAATCTTAGCTAGCTACCCTCTACTCCTTTGTGTCCAGTGCTAGCAGCAAAGAGATGAACACACAAGACGAGGGAGGTAGACATTTCAGGTCTAATTCTGCAGCAAAAAAAACATGTAACATCAGTGGAATTAGTGGAATTAGTGGAATTAGTAACTTAGCAATGAGATGAACAGAGAAAAAAACCAAACAACGCAGGACGACTGACGAAAAGAAGTACTTGGGATTTCTTTTTCACATAGTGCAACTTATCTAAACTCTGAATTTATTTACCACTGCATTTCCATATACTCTTGCCATACTCTCTCTAACACTCCAGGTCATGTTCTAACACTACAACAGGTCACATTCAGATATGCATTCATACAGGTTCAGTAGGTCATTCAGCAGATGAACACTACAATAGATAAACATTCATTCATTCAGCAGATAAACATTCACACATGTTCTAACACTACAGTAGAAGAACACTACAACAGTCTCCAATGATCAAATTAGAGGCATCCATTCAGATAACATTCAGGTCATCATAAATATCCACAACATCAGATGAACACTACAACAGTCTTTGATGCTAGAAGAAGAGGAGAAAACTAAGACAAGCAAACATACCTGTGAAATTTTTTTCTTTAGCCAAACTAGTCGAACAGTTGGATTTTTAGTCATCATAAATATCTGTCGATTCATCTCAGATTGAAAGAGCTCATTAGCATCTGTCTTCTGCTCAATAGTTAGGTCTTCTATGCTATCCACAACAGCAATGCACTTTTCTACAGAATAGTCATCTTCTTTTTTCTTCTTCTCATCTAGTTTTTTCTGATTTTTCTTCATCTGGATCTTTCTCAAGTCCATGAATTCACCGAGTTTAGCTGGCATTTGACTTTGCTTGCGTTTTTTTCCACTAGCACTTGCTCCCTCCTCTAGATTGAGATAGGGCGGTGCAGATTGCACTTCTGGGCCCTCAATTTGAGAAAAAGGATTTGTACCAAAATTGATGCCAACAGAATCAGAGCCAGCAGCCGTGTTCTGCGTACTTTGCTCAGAGTGACTTCTTTCAATTGGAGGTCGTGTTGTCATGTTAGGTGGCTCGGTTGATGTAAAATTCAAATCTCCAGTGGCTATACTTCCTATTAATACACATCACAGATATACTCTTAGGTATTATTCAAAGTTATTCAGCACCATAGGCACATGTTCATTTAAGAAACAGAGCAAACAAATGGTAAGGCCATAATGATAGACAAAATTGTGGTTCCCTGAACTCAGACCACCAAATAAACATAGTTGTTCTTTTAGACTTATGAGCTGAATAAAATAACGAGCACACTTGTATAAAAATTCATGACAGTTCTGAATACTCTTACTGCAGCACAGATGAGCTGAATAAAATAAAGAACACACTTGTACAAAAATTCAGATTTACGATACAACTAGCTCATGAATATAGCACCACAAAAACTGTATTCATGAGCAAACAAAGGAAAATTACCTGCATACAATGATGCCAGGTGTTCATAAAGAGGAAGTGGCTTCTTTTGGAACTTACTAACTTTAGGATACTTCTATTAAATGCAACAAAGCAACATTTTTGTTAGCTTATTAAAATAGTGAAAACACAGTACTATATATGTTATGACCGGCATTCCCTATAGGCGCAGGCCCAACAGTGGCTAGGGAGGCTGCCAGTCAGAGGGGGCTAAAAGCCCATAGTTATTCTATTTTATAGTATTTTAGAGATAATTTCCTATTATTTATTAGAGAGAGGCTTATACAGATTGTAAACACCCTTTGGGATTAATTAAGCAGAAACAATTATTATTTCCGGCTTCCTCAGGGAGCCGGGAGAAACCCTAGCCGCCTTCTTTCTTCTTCCTTCCGTAAATAGTACCGCGGCACTGTAGCGACGGTACTGTAACGCCGCCACCCTCTGCCTTCTCGCGCCTGCGCAGCCACGGCGCCTCCGCGCCGTCTTCCTCGCTCGCTCAAGCCTCGACTTCCCTTCTCCCACTCATACAACCTGAGATCGGTTCCCGGTAGGACTAGGGTTCCTATCACCTTGGTATCAGAGATTTCAGGATGATGTCCACAGCTCCGCAATCCTCCGGCGTCCTACCGACGCCGGTGTCGTCCGTTCCGCTGCCGTCCGTGTCCTCCGAACTCTCGGAGACCTCTGGCACCGCTCTCACCCTCGAGGGTTTAGCCGGTGTGATGGAACAATTTGCCCGCAACATGGATCAGATCGGCCGTACGGTGGATGCCCTCAGCCTCAACGTCTCCACCCTGCAGCAATCTGTGGCGGGCCTCCTTTCGCCTCCCCCTCCACAGCCCGCGTCGCAGCCGCCCCCGCCACTGCCTGCGCCGATGACGTCCCTTCCCACGAGTTTCTCCCTCGGCATGCCGCAGGGCAGTCAGGGGGTTCCCCTGCGTCAGCTGCAGTGGCCAGCCTCGCCGTCACCCATCCCGTCGTGGGCACTGATGGGCACGACGCCGCCAGTCTACACGTCGGCTACCACCGTGACGCCGTCAGCCGTGTCCACCACCGTCGTGCCTTCGGCCACGGTGTCCGGGACGTTTTACGGGGGCACCGACGGGTCCCTGCTCTACGGCAGCGCTCCTGCCTCGTCTGCCGCTGGGGGCAGCGGCCACCCCGACGCCCACGCTCTGCCGTGGTTCTACAAACTGGAGTTCGCTGCCTACGATGGGGGCGTCGATCCGCTCAACTGGCTCAACCAGTGTGAGCAATTTTTCCGCGGCCAGCGTACTCTCGCCTCGGATCGCACGTGGCTGGCGTCGTACCATCTCCATGGGGGCGGCACAGACCTGGTACTACGCCCTCGAACAGGATGAAGGCATGCAGGCCTGGGAGCGGTTTCGCAAGCTGTGCCAGCTCCGTTTTGGTCCTCCAACGCAGGGCACCCGCTTGGCGGAGCTTGCCCGGCTGCCCTTCACTTCTACGGTGGAGGACTACTCCGAACGCTACAACGCCATCCTTTGTCATGAACCCGAGCTCAATGCCCGCTAGAAGGCCCAGCTGTATGTGGGGGGCCTTCCCGAGCACATCAAGTGCGATGTGGAGATGCACCACCCGCAAGACCTGCAAACGGCGATGTACTACGCGCGGGCTTTCGAGCGTCGCACGGCGGCGTTCCTCCCTGCCCTCCAGCAGTTGTAGCAGCGGGGGGGGGGGGGGGCGTGGCCCACGCCCCGCGCCGACGACGTCGGCTGCCCTGGCCCCGGCCCAGCCGGCTGCCATTGCCCAGCCGGCTGCCCCTGCTGTTCCCGGCCAACTGCGCATGATCCATCGTCTCTCACCGGCCGAACAGGCGGAACGTCGTCGCCAGGGACTGTGCTTCAATTGCGACGAGCCGTTTGTGCGCGGCCACGTGTGCAAACGTCTCTTCTTCCTCAAGACGACCGACTACATCGACGACGAGTCGGGCGACGCAGCGGCTGCGGACGGCCCTATAGCCGCCCATTTGGAGGAGCTGGCGGCTGACCACGACACCTCGGGCACGGCTAACGCCCTGGTGGTGTCCCTCTACGCCGTTGCTGGTATCCAGCCCTCCTTGACACCGGCTCGACGCATAACTTCGTCCAAGGGGCTGCGATGCGCCGCCTCGGTCTCTCTCCAACTGGTGGCGAGCATCTACGTGTCACGGTGGCCAATGGTGATCATCTGGCATGCGAAGGGATCGCACATGATGTGCCCATCCGTATCAGCGACGAGGACCTCGCCATCACATGCGTCGGCCTCAGCTTGGGTGCCTTCGACTTCATCCTCGGCTTCGACTTCATCCGAACACTGGGGCCCATGCTGTGGGATTGCGACGCTCTCACGCTGTCGTTCTGGCAGAACGGACGTCGCGTCACGTGGCAGGGGGTGCCCGGGCCGAGGGCGCCCACCCCCCAACAGGTTGTGGCCGCGGTCGCGGCTGACCCGCGACTGCCGCTGCTGGACCGTCTCCTCCTGCAGTACGACGACATCTTCGCCGAGCCCACGGGGCTCCCTCCGCAGTGCTCGTACAACCACTGCATCCACCTGCTTCCCGGGACTGCGCCGATGGCAGTGTGCCCCTACCGCTACCCGCAATTACAGAAGGATGAGCTCGAGCGTCAGTGTGCTGAGATGCTAGCCCAGGGCATTATTCGGCCCAGCACCTCGCCGTTCTCCGCCTCGGTCCTCCTTGTTCGCAAGGCGGACAACTCCTAGAGGTTCTGCATCGACTACCGCACCCTTAACGCGAAGACCTCCAAGGACAAGTTTCCTATACCGGTGGTGGACGAGCTCCTAGATGAGCTGCATGGCGCTCGCTTCTTCACCAAGCTGGATCTACGGTCCGGCTATCACTAGGTGCGGATGCACCCTGGTGACATCAGCAAGACGGCCTTCCGTACCCATCAGGGTCACTACGAGTTCCTAGTCATGCCATTTGGGCTCTCCAACGCCCCGGCAACATTCTAGGCCCTGATGAACGATGTTCTTCACCCGTACCTTCAAAGGTTCGTGCTGGTGTTTTTCGATGACATCTTGATTTACAGCTCGTCCTGGGCGGAGCACCTGCAGCACGTCGGCGTCATCCTCAATGCTCTCCGTGCCCATCGACTCCACCTGAAGCGCTCTAAGTGCTCATTTGGGGCGACGTCGGTGGCGTACCTCGGCCACGTCATCTCCGCCGAGGGGGTCGCCATGGATGCGGAAAAGATTGCAGTGGTCGCTTCCTGGTCTACCCCGTAGTCCGCCCATGCCTTGCGTGGCTTCCTCGGTCTCGTCGGCTACTACCGGAAGTTCATCTGGGACTTCGACGTTGTCGCGGCGCCATTGACGCGCCTCTTGCGCCGTGACGCGTTCTCCTAGGATGACGCCGCCCAGGCAGCCTTCTCGGCGCTCAAGAGCGCCCTCACCACCGGGCCGGTTTTGCAGATGCCCGACTTCGACAAGGTGTTCGTGGTCGACAGCGACGCTTCGGGTGCGGGGTTCGGCGCAGTCCTTCACCACGGCGCCGGTCCCCTCACGTTCTTCAGCCGGCCGTTTGCGGCGCGTCATCTCAAGCTAGCTGCCTATGAGCGTGAGCTTATTGGGCTCGTGCAGGCGGTGCGGCATTGGCAGCCGTATCTTTGGGGTCGCCACTTCGTTGTGCGGACGGATCACTACAGCCTCAAGTACCTTCTGGATCAGCGCTTGTCGACCGTGCCTCAGCACCAGTGGGTCAGCAAGCTATTTGGCTTCGACTTTGCCGTGGAGTACCGGCCGGGTCGCCTGAACACAGTGGCGGACGCGCTGTCCCGCCGTGATGCTGACCCGACCACGGCGCGTGACGCTTCAGCGACCGCGGCTGCCACGTCGGGGCCTTCGTTCGCCTTCCTCGACGACGTCCGCTGCGCCACTGCTGCTGCCCTAGATGCCGTTTTATTGTAGGAACGCTTGGCAATGGGGGAGTTGTCTAGTCCTTGGCGTGTGGACGCCGGTCTCCTGCTGCACGGCCGCCGCATCTTCATCCCCGGTGCCAGCGACCTTCGCCATCAGGCTGTCCAGCTTGCCCATGGGGCCAGCCATGAGGGCATCCAGAAGACCTTGCACCGCCTTCGCTCGGATTTCTATATCCCCGGCGATGGCGCGCTTGTCCAAGACTGGGTGCGCGCCTACGAGGTGTGCCAGCGCAACAAGACCGACGCCATGCGCCCAGCGGGGCCGCTGCAGCACCTAGAGGTGCTGTCCCAAGTATGGGCGGACATCTCCATGGACTTTATCGAGGGCCTGCCCAAGGTCAGCGGCAAGTCCGTCATCCTCACCATCGTGGACCGCTTCTCCAAGTATGCGTATTTTATTGCGCTCGGGCATCCCTACACGGCTGCTACCGTCGCCTGCGCCTTCTTCGACGGCGTCATCCGCCTCCACGGGTTCCCGACATCCATTGTCAGTGATCGGGACCCCGTGTTTATCGGTCACGTCTGGCGTGATCTCTTCAAAATGGCGGGCGTGACTCTTCGTATGAGCACAGCATTCCATCCTCAGACGGATGGCCAGTCGGAGGTGGTCAACAAGGTGATTGCTATGTACCTACGCTGTGTGACAGGTGATCGGCCTCGCGCATGGGTGGACTGGCTGTCATGGGCGGAGTATTGCTATAATACTTCGTTCCATACGGCTCTTCGCGCGACGCCCTTTGAGGTGGTGTACGGGCGTCCCCCGCCGCCGATTCTGCCTTATCGGCCGGGGACTGCCCGTACAGAGGCGGTCGATGCTCTTCTCCGTGGCCGGGATGAGATGTTGGCCAAAGTCCGGCAGCGTCTCCTCCAAGCTCAACAACTCGCCAAGCGCTACTATGACGCTCATCATAGAGAGGTGGAGTTCGACGTCGGTGCTTGGGTCTGGCTATGCCTTCTTCACCATACCGCGCAGTCCCTGGACCCTCGCGCCAAGTAGAAGCTGGGGCCACGGTGGGCTGGCCCCTTCCGCATCCTCGAACGTATCGGGTGCGTGGCGTATCGCCTACAGATTCTGGATGGTGCGCGTCTCCATGATGTCTTCCACGTCAGCTTGCTGAAGCAGCACCGCGGCGACCCACCTGCAGCGCCCGGTGCTCTTCCGCCGACTCAGGATGGCCGCATCCTTCCTGCTCCGGAGCATGCGTTGCGCGCCCAGCAGCGCCGCGGTGTCTGGAAGGTTTTGATTCAGTGGCGTGGCCTGCCTGTTGAGGACGCAACTTGGGAGTCTGTCGCTGAGTTCAAGTTGGCCTACCCGGAGTTCCAGCTCGAGGACGAGTTGTTTGTCCAGGCGGGAAGAGATGTTATGACCGGCATTCCCTATAGGCGCAGGCCCAACAGTGGCTAGGGAGGCTGCCGGTCAGAGGGGGCTAAAAGCCCATAGTTATTCTATTTTATAGTATTTTAGAGATAATTTCCTATTATTTATTAGAGAGAGGCTTATATAGATTGTAAATACCCTTTGGGATTAATTAAGCAGAAACAATTATTGTTTCCGGCTTCCTCAGGGAGCCGGGAGAAACCCTAGCCGCCTTCTTTCTTCTTCCTTCTGTGAACAGTACCGCGGCACTGTAGCAACGGTACTGTAGCACCACCACCCTCTTCCTTCTCGCGCCTGCGCAGCCACGGCGCCTCCGCGCCATCTTCCTCGCTCGCTCAAGCCTCGACTTCCCTCCTCCCACTCATACAACCTGAGATCGGTTTCCGGTAGGACTAGGGTTCCTATCAATATAATTGACAGAAAGTGACTAACCTCAATTAGGTCTTCCCATTTCTTTGGTTCGGCAATTATCATGCTTAATGTCTCGTTCCAACCAACACCACTCTCTTTTCTAGCATCTCTAACTGTCCTATAGTTTCCTTTCAACTCCTTCTCCTTCTCTTGCATTTGTTGTTTTGAAAAATGAGCTAAAGGGAAGGTTTCATTGAACCGTTTAGCAATATTTCTCCAACCATCTGCTGTCCAGCCATTTTGTGCCCTGTACATTGGGATATTGACATGCTCTTTCATTACATCCACCAGCCCTTTCTCATACATGTAGCTCCATGCAGCCCTTGTACCCTGGGACGTTGACATTGCTGAAAAATGGTGAAAGATAAATATAAACTAAAATTATAGAAATATAAATGTAAGGTAAAATGCTAAAAATGATGAACAATGCTCTAAATTACCATCTAATTATTATAGGTAGCCCACATCGCTTGCGCGATTTGATCTCATAATGTGTTACCATCACTCGATTCTATCTCGCTTGGATAACTGTTATCCCCCTCCAGCATATCAACAAAAGTGGTTGGATTGATATATTGTGGTTGGTGATCTAGCCAATTATCTTGCCCATTGTGCGCTCTAATTATATTGTGAAATACCGCTGCTGCTGCAGGAATCTTGATCTGAGTCTCAATTGGATAGTGTGTTCCCACTTTCAGAATTGGAAATCGTTTTTTTAACACCCCAAATGCCCTTTCAATATGATTCCGAAGTTGTGCATGCCGATGATTAAACAACTCCTTGTAGTTTGCATACTCATTTCTCTGTGATGATCCACGCCTTCTAAACTCGCCAAGGTGGTACCTAACTCCTCGGTACGGTGCTATGAATGTTAGCATATCCGCCATCTATAAGGTAGAATTTCCCTGGCGGTACATGAAAACCCTTCGTAAGAGCAGAACGTAGGACTCCTGCATCAGACGCATATCCTTCCCACCCACAAGAGATGAAAGTGAATTTGAGATCAAAGTCAGAAGCGAACATAACATTCTGGGACAATGTCCCTTTTCTGTTTCTAAAAGGGGGGGGCTTATCTTCATTGATAGTAATAGGGATATGTGTCCCATCAATGGCGCCAATGCAGTTCTGCACGTAAAAAGGAACCTAAGATTGTTGGAATAGTGTGTTTAGAATGATACAAGGGCAAGCAGCATATATGACTAACCTGGAAGAACGGCATGAACCGAGGGTTTGATAAAATCTTGGCATGTGTTTGGTTTGGATTTGGAAGCTTGATGAATCTATGAGTCAATGTTGGAATTATATCGAAGACATCATTGACTTTCCTATGAATTGTCTCACCGCTGTGTTGGAATGCTTTCTTCATCGTTTCAATGCTAGCATTATGGGAGAGCATGAACAAAAACATTCCTAATTGCTCCTCAATCTTAACACCGCGTGTGTCGCGTAATAAGTTTTCTGCTCTGAGAAGATTTGCTACAGCTCTAAAGATCTCAACCTCCATTCTAAACTCTAACTTGCACCAATTTTCATGGCCTTCTAGGATTTCTTTGACCTTTGTGGCACCAGGAAGAGATGACGTGTGTTCTGGCATCTTTTCATCATAGAGACATGACATGACAGCAGGGACAATAACAAAGAAAAGTTCATCGTCCAATTCTTCCTCATCTAACATGAACTGCCTAACATCCTCCTCCCAAGAACCGATTATCTATTATATAGGGATAATATTATTAAATAGGATATAATATAACTAAAAACAAGAATTATAACTGATGTGCCAAACATAAAAGAAGAGTTCTATGAACTGCAATACATAAAAGAAGAGTTCCCTGAACTGCCAAGCATAACAGAAGAGTTCTCTGAGCTGCAATACAATTTTCAAGTAGATCGAAACGAGATTTGCAAGAACCTATTACTTAGTCAACTCCTAAAGTTCAGGATCTAGGCCGATCTTACTCCAGTTAATTAAATGGGGCAAATATGTAAGGTCTTGGCTAGGTTAGTCCAACTCAGTAAGTATAGTAAGTTAGTAACCAGGATTTATTTTTCAGTAAGTATAATAGTGGTATGAACTGCAATACATAAAAAAACATGTTTCTTAGCTAGCTAGCAAGAAAGAAGAGGAGCCATTTATATTTATATTATATAGATTGATAGAACATATGCATTTGCACTTTTGCAGATATATACACTCATTCTGTCAGACGGATCAATCCATGAATGATGCACCACGTATGGAAGAAAGATACCCAGCAACCTAAAGTGCGAGTCGGGCACTAGGACATCATGCACAAGTTCACCAAGGTTGGAGTTCCTGCTCCCGGTGGTTCTTTGGAGAGCAAGGGACAGACATCATTGGGAACAAAATTATATTAAAAAAATCAGGAACACATAACTCTTCATACCACTATTATATTCTCAGAAATTTAGCAGCTTGCACACTGGAAATTATTTAGCAGCGTGCACACTTTGTACATCCTTTTTTAAAATAATCGATTATTCAATCGTGTCACTAACATCAGCATTACAGAGCTTCCTAACATCAATCTTTTCACCAGAGACAACATATATTTTTCATAAAAATAATGTATTTTGGGAGAAAGTACCACGGCTGAATTTGATCAAAGTAAAGAATGATGCCCTCTCAATCTTTCGGTGAGTTGACTTTGTGTATCCTTGGTAGATCTAACGGCTACAATTTGTTTTTATTATTTCATCTACAAAAATATGAAAGAGATGAAATGCAGTCTACTCCTAGCTTATTATTGATCGTTTCCAATCTGCCAGCAGAATTATTATTCTTACAAGCTACTGAATTAACAGCTAGACTAAGAATAATGTTACTAAAAACTGTTAGGCATATGAAACGAAACAAAGTAAGTTAGCTAATTACTACGGTGCTGTAATAGTAACTTCCGGCAGTGTAAGAATCTCTTAATCTGACACCAACATCCAACAACCCTAGATCAAAACCCCTGAACTAGCTAGTTCCAACAAAACCGAATAAACTTATAACTTCTGAATGTACCAGCATAGGTAGCATTTCGCATGCAAGGAATCAAGAAGCAGCACACTGCACACCATACATTAGATCTGGATCTTGGAGCTGACCTGGATGGATATCGATGCTGAGATGGAGGTGGCGGCGGTCACGTGTTGACGGCGAGGGGGACCACGGCAGTCGCGTATCGAGGGAGAGGCAGCGGAGATGAGGTGAGGAAGGCCGTGGAGGCGGCGGCGAGGTGACAGTGACAGCGACGGCGACGGCGGGGCTCGAGGATGGCGGCAGCGGCAGGAAGCGAGGACGGAGTCGACCGCGGCGGGGCGAGCACAGCGTCGATGGGCTGAGGACGGCGACGGCGGAGGCAGTGTCGGGACGAGGACAGCTTGTGGCGGCGGGGTGCTTTCGTCACGCGCGTCGCCTTGCTCGGGGAAAATCCGCCCGGACCCAGGCGTGCGGGAGGAGCCGCCCCGGGGAAAAGACAGGGCTCGGGCTGAGCTCCCCCTCCGCGTGGGCTTCCAAATACAGGGGAATCTGACCCGTGGCTGAGTTCCAGGCGGGGCTTCTCGCCCAGGGAAAAGGCCGGGGTATCCACGCGGTTGGCGGCTTCCAAACGAAGCCTGAGGGACAACAACAAACCACGCGGCCTAACCTCTCTGGCGCACAAATCCGGTGCTCTAGGCCGCGCCCCTGCGAGTACATCGAGAGATAGCAGCCGACGTGCTCCCCGACATCCTCCCACGGGGCTGGGCCGCGTCCCCGATGTGATCCGCCCGCACAGCGCGGACGTGCAGGCTCCCGCGGGCTGCTTCGTGTGGCCTTCCGTGCACGCACTTCCACGCTCGCTCCGTTGCTAAAAGTTGGGACAGAAAAGATCGATGCTTCTTGGGCTGCTCGGACGGCAGCGCCGGCCCTAGAGCCGCCGCCCGTAAAGGAAGATTGGTCGAAGCCGCTCCACCGAACGGAACCGCCCTACGAACACGGAGGCGCCCCAACGGCCCAACCCCACACTAGGCCACTACTCCCGCCTGCTAGTTTTCCTTTGAAGCAGTTCTCGCGCTGTCTTTGACTCTGTTGCTACAGCAGACGTGGTCAAAATGCGACGACTCAAACTAACACTAGCCAAAAAAAAAAAGGTCTTCAGAATGAAATGTGAACACATTAGTATTCGAATAGTTCCTTTCCAGAAGTGAACACATTAGTGTTCGAATAGATTCTTCCAGAAGTAATCGGTATAACTGGATTTTGATATCGAGGCAGAAGTAATCGACGTAAATGCATCAAACCTCTCGTGAATCAAAGTCAAACGCATGGATAACGAGAAGCGATGCGTGCACTAAACTTCCTCATTAATCCAGTACATATACGCTTAAAGGTCTGTTTGAATGTTGCTGAAATATATACACCTGTAACTTATTTACACCTGTATTTTGTTGTGCACAAGAAAACCGGACACTTTATATCCACTTGTAAAATGCTGTTTGGAAGCACAGTGGTAATTGGGTCATCCATAGGAATCAAATTGAGCTGATAGCTCCATGTTCTGCAATCGTTCAAGACGATCAGAAAAGCAAATCAAACAAATGGATGTCTGAATTAGCATATCATCCTAGCAACCCAAACACAACAGATCAGTATATGATAATCTCAACCAATCTTTGTAGTACTAGATAGTAGATAGCGGCTTGTCCAGTGACTCGTCGCTCAAAATGCCATGCAAATCCTGAGGTCGATCAATCCAATATTCTCAGGTCTCGCTGCAATTATGCTGCAATGTCACTCGATCTCCATTGCCACTACCGGCCAGCCAGTGATCTAGCAACTTAGCCCAGATCACTCACGATTCATCCAGCAGCCGAAGCTTATCACACAAGGACATATGCGATCAGGAGGGGAGGATACCTGAAATCTGAGAAATAGATGCGCTCCTCATGGATTTGGCAACCATCGCCGTCGATCTGGTTTCAATAGCCATGGATTCGAAGCTGCTGCCGTGGATTCGCACCTCACCGCGCCGATGTCGTGCAATGAACAATCCCAGGAGCTCATCCTTTGTATAGTAGAGTGTACGCCATGGGATGCTGCCTAGGACGCCGCCGTCACCCTTGGTCAGGCAGCGCTCCGCTCCGCCGCCACCATGGCCAGGTAGCCCTCCGCGTAGCTAACCGTCGCCAGGTAACTCTCGGCGCCGCCGCTTCCGCATGTCGTGGTATTCATGGTCCTCGCTGCAGCCGGGCGACGAGTACGATAAGCCGCCGCCGTCGCTAGGCGACGCGTCGCCGCGGAAGGAGACCAGCTTGCCCACCGACGGGAGGGAAGGGGTGGCCCTCAAGAGCCCGCGCCTCTCGCCCGTGCGCCTCCCCTCGCTGCATCTCATGCCGCCGCCCGGCATCCCCACCGTCAACGTTTGCCCGATAGTTATCGGAAAAAAATTGTCGTCTCCTGAGGTGATTATTTTTTTCCGGTTGTAATGAGGCAAACCCCTGGTAATTTTTTTTTTCCAAATACCAGACATCCAAACAGTCTTTTTTAGTGTACGTCGGAAAATTATTAGGACCTGTAAATTACAGAGGTATTGGACCTAATACCTCTCGTCCAAACAGCCCTTAAGTTTAACGAGCTGCGGATATGTACAGAGCAAACTTGCGTCCCAATCCAATGCGGCGTGCAATGCTTTGCTCCCTGTTTTATTACAGCCGCGGTATAAACAACCCATTCCGAAATAACAGTGCCTCGCAACTCAAGGCCAGTTGTCCCATGTCTATCGGAAATTTAAACAAACGAATCTACGAAGAAAAACTCGAAATACACGCGGCGAGAAACCGGCCGGTGGGCGTCGTTTCTTTTTTGCGTGGCGCCCGGGCCACGTCCCACCACCCGCGCCCCAACGGCTAGTTTCCAGGCCAACGCGATCGTACCACGTACCCGGTCCGCCAGCTCCCCTTGCCGTCCGATCCAACGCGTTCCTCGCCCCGCACGAGCTGCGCGCCAACCCGTGTCGATTTCGAAAAAACTACTCCCGTAAATCCCGCGCCGCACCACGGCCTCCTCCCTCGACCCGCAGACACCGACGTACAGGGCCCAGCATCCACGGTCCCGCATGCCAGAGACGCGTCGCGGCGTCAGCGCCGCGTGGGAGCGGGAGGTGAAAAATATCCCGTGCACGAACCAGCCTTGGATTCTGGCGGTTCCTGTAATTTTCTAGAAAGGCCCCTGCGCGGAGGACTTTTCTAGGCAGGTTCCCCCGCAGAGGAGCAAATACGGGGCTACTATAAAAACGGAGAAGGGGAGGCAGCTGTTTCCTAATTTACCTCGAGAAGAAGGTTTGGTCCTCCAGCATTCGCCGCAGGTTTTGGTTGCTTGGCATTAGGGGGAACATCCCAGGTGATCACTATCGAGAGGAGGAGGCGGAGTTTGGGATTGAGAGCGGAAGAACAGGTGGGTTTTCCTTCCGATCTCGAAACCCTATTTTGATGTGGCGTTCGTTTCTTTCATACACGTAAAGCAGGGGATGACCTGGGGCCGGCCTGGGCAGCTGGCGCGGCCTGGCACTGCCCGTGCGCCGCCCGCGCAGGCGCCGGAGGGGGAGGGCCGAGGGCGGAGGCTGTGGTGGGCTCGGTCGCGAGTGCTCGCCCGAGTGCGGCCGGGGCAACCCCCGTGCATCCGCCCCTTCCGTTTCCTGTTCTGTTTTTTGGTAGTCTGATGATACTCTGATTGCCTGTGCTGAGAGGGGGGTGGGGATTGGATTAGAGCTGATTGATTCGTGATCTTGCTGCTGATTCTCAATTCCGGTTTCTGCATCGGCCTGCATCGCTTTGGCGGCTGGGCTCTGTTTGCCTTTCCCTATCCTTTCGGTTTCGTTTTTTATGGAAATTTTTTAATCTAGTTGTTTATTTTCAGGACGTTGATTCTTATCTCCAATCCCATGCAGATAATCTTCATTACAAGATCTCCGATTGGATAAGTGATCTTTCGCAAGACAGAGAGAATTTATAACAAGCAAAAGGGGAAATGGCAATTGGACAGGGCGACGCGAAGAAGGGCTCTCTTGCCACGAGCTTGAGCTTCTCAAACTGCAGGAGCAGCACAAGAATCTTCGGGAGGAAGAGAGTCGCCGTCTCGCCGACTCCGGGCTCCCGGAGCCCGCACTCGCCGGTGCGCACCCTGCGCAAACAGCGCAGCGTCCGGTTCCACATGGACGACGCCGTCAACCTCATTGAGTCGCTGCCGCAAGATGTTCTGGTAATTGCTCTTGGATCTGTTTCTTAGGCCCAGTTCCATCTATTCTTTCCCCTGTCGAACGATCCGTTCCAAAAAAAAAAGTGACTGACACTGACTCACTGGTCTGTTGTCACTACAGCGTACTACGATTCAATCCAGATTTTGGGTTCTCTTTGTGTTGCTTATCTCAGTTTGGTTAAAATCTCGCAGATTAAAATCCTGTGTAAGGTGAACCACAGTGACCTGAGGCAGCTCCTCCTGGTGTCAAAACCAGTCAACGAAGCAGTAAGCATTTTGATCCTTCACTCTTCACTCCTCTCCTGACCCAAACTACATCTTGGCTCCTGTCGAAATCTAACATTTGTTTATCCAATCCCGTCTTTGCAGACAACTGTTGCTAGAGAGCTGCATTTCAAGTTTTCAACGCCGTCGGCGAAGTCTGTTTTTAGAGACGAGGAAACCGGCGGCGGCGACGACGGCCCCGGCGCGCCCAAGCAACGCAGGGTTGCAAGGTCGCGCTTGCGGGGCAAGAACCTGGAGGGCATCGCCGTCAACCTGTCGGCGTCGTTCGAGAGCTTGCTCTCCGAGGTCTAGATGTAAATATATATGGCATCACAGGTTTTCAGTTTGCTTGCGCTTCGGTTCGCGCGTGTATCTATTAGTTTCATGTTACAAGATTAGTGCTTTTTGTAGCCCACGTCATTGAGAGACTCTTAGGTAGTGAGAATAGTATACTCGTTTGCGTCATTACTAGTCTTAAGTTATTATATATATAGAGTTATTGTATATATATGGTCGTAGTTCTTCAATGCCGTGATTGAAGAACACCCGCGATGTCTTTTCTGAACTTTTTGTGTACCTATCTTGTAAGTTATTTAGCGTCGAAGAGACGACTGTTCTCTTTTGAGTACCTATCTTGTAAGTTATTTAGCGTCGAAGAGAAGATAAAGTGTCTTGACTTTGGATGGTGGTACCAGTTCTGTTCTTATTGCGCATACCACAAATACTTCTCTGTGAAAATCTGAATAAGTGACTTCTGTTCTTATTGCGCATACCAGGAATGCTTCTGTATGAAAGTCTGAAGAAGTGACTGCAGGACTTATTGCTCTGTTCTTCAGAACTCTGGGCGCACCGTATCACAACAGGTCCAGATTTGAACCTTTCACAGTTCACTTCACGTCCAATGATAAAAGGAGGCCGCCCATCCACACTACAGTATGGGCCAAATTCCAGCCACTAAAACAATCTACAACCTTTGCTGTCGCTAGCGTACGGCCAGTTTCTGGTGTTTGACGACGCAAATACATTTGCTGTCGTTAGCGTACGGCCATCTTATACTGTTAACGGCTCAAAACATACAGTACTATCACCATGGACAGAATAACTCTCCTAATCATTAACTATGCAGCTTCACTATGATATTGTGCTAGTGAATAACGAATAGCCTAACTCTCGTAATCAACGGGCTGTTGCATTTCGGAAACGGGTGGAGACTTTGGTTGGAGTGCAGTGCAGTGCCACCGTCTTGATATCACTCCACACTGAACATGAACAGTCCAAGTCGATGGTTCCTTGAACCCGGAAACGAGATCTCACGGGCAGTAATAATCTATTCTCGGTCAGCAGTTGTTCGTGCAATCATTTTTGAGTAATTGAGCGGTCCGGACCCAAGTGTGGAGCACGGCGCTTTTACTGCCCGTACCGGTGTGCCACCACGGCAATATAGCCGCCCGTGCTACAGCACTGCAGGAGCAGGAGCAGGAGCAGGGCAGCTTCCTCAGAACTCACAAGAACCCTGGCCCGTCCGTCCGTCCACGCGGTTA
This sequence comes from Miscanthus floridulus, assembly GCF_019320115.1. Lineage (NCBI taxonomy): Eukaryota > Viridiplantae > Streptophyta > Magnoliopsida > Poales > Poaceae > Miscanthus > Miscanthus floridulus. The sequence continues at coordinate 131,604,179 of NC_089582.1, read as the reverse complement.
GGCCTGATTGACAGCCGAGACGACAAGGCCCCGCACCACCTCGCGCAGCTGTGCGCCTGTGCCTGACAGCCGTATAGAGCGGCACCAGCACCGCGGGCCGGCACTGCGGCTCGGTCTTGCCGCGTGCGGCGCGCGGAAGTGTCTTGGGGAGCCGGCGGGGTCGGCGTCTGCCGGTCGCCGGATCGAACTGATGAATTATTGTCCCGCCGGCCGGACCGGGCCACCGGCCACGCTGCTGGGGCGCGCCGACACGCCTCCAAAAAGTAAGCCAACAGCGAGGCGGCAGCCGTCGTCGGTTCGGTCCAACGCCTGCGCGCGGTCCCGGATCCCTTTTTCTGGGAGGCTCTCAGCTGCTGTAGCGCTGCTCAATTTTGCTGATTGTACTGTCCTGGTGACTGGTCACGTGCGGACGGAAGATGCCCTGCCCCTTTGCCCCGGCATCATCGAGGACGAGACAGCTCGCAATCTCTAGGTGCAGGAGCAGGACGTCCTACGGCGTTTTCGTAGCTTTGGTGTTCCACCACCGTGCCCGCGGATCTTTCCGCCTTTAAAAAATCGCCGGATTCCTCAATCCTTGGGTGCAAAAAGGTGTGAGCGATTGCGCTTTGAAGATCATATTATATCACAACTGTGAAAAGATACTCATGTTTACATTCCGTTCGTTGTCGCCGTACGTAGCGGAAGGGCGGTTTTTTTTTGTGTGTGTGTATATATATGGGTCACGTTTTTCTTACGGGGGACAGTTTTGTTGTGTGGTCGCTGCAGAAGTAAAGAAATTCGGTACTACAGTACCAGGACTGCAGCAACGTATGAGTAGTTGAGTACACAAGTACTCGTACACAACTACACTACACATGCTGTTTTCATGTGCCGTGTGCCCAAAGTCCAGACTGAGGCCAAAATTAAATCGCTGGTAATTAATGTCGGCTGATAATGAGTTTGTACGTGTAGACAGGTGATCTAGTAACATCACCATGCAGTACACACGATAGCTTCAGCTTGTTTGGATCCTTGCGATCGAGTAGTCCGTGGAACCGAGACATTCGCTCAGATTCGGGCCACCACTACGCCGTCGTAATCGTATCGTAGCACGGCTGCACAGCAAACTTTGGGCTCGGGCTAGAGTGTACGCAACAGAAACCTAGGACACGTACAGGGGGACGAGGACGATGGAGTACAACGTGGGATGCCTCGAACTCACCCGCGTTCTCTACGAGCCTCCAACCTCGAAACTCTCAGAACCATCCCCCGCCCGGCAGCTCCGTACCTCTGTTCGAGAGATTGAGAGATCCGAGAACCGAAACGCTAAGCAAGGGTTGGAGAAAAGTACTCCGGTGCAGGACAGTTCGGAGCCGGGGTCCAGCACAAGTGAACCGAACACATGCCTCGGTTCTAGGCCGTCCCGGCACGGCACGGCGTCACTCCTGGCAAATCCTTTCACTTCGAGTGCAAGCGATCCTGCTGCTGCTGGGCGCAGGGCGCCACCGCCATCCGCTGCAGCCTGCGGCCCCGAAACGAAAAAGGTTGCCCATCAATCAATGAATGGTCAATGCTTACACTTGGGTGCCAGACGATCGCGATAGTACGTGACGTCGATGCGTTCCGCCAACGACCGACCGACCATTCACGCGACTGCGCCCGCATGCCGCATGCGCTCCGATCGGTGATGGCCTGATGGAAACGGAGGGGAAGACCGAGGCGGCAGAGGGCGCTTTCGCTCGCCATCTTTCTCGGGTCTCGGCGCCGCTCCGGCAATCGGCAGCGCGAGGCAGAGGTTGTTGCCGCGGCTTTTGCTTGCCCGCCAAACGCCCACCTCTCCCTCCGTGTCCACGCGACCACGCCCCGGCTTGTTTCGATCCGTCCCCGTCCCGTCGCTTCCTTGGTGGGCGTGCTGCGTGCAGGTGCAGCCTTCGTCTGATGCAAGCCCAGTCCACCTGCCGCTGCCGGTGCGCCGTTTGCTGCGGTTCCGTGCGGGGCGGCCATCATCGCATCGCTGCTGCCGAGGGGGTCACAGGACACGCCGGTTTGACCGGCACGGGTCTTCTTGGCTCTCAGGCCGGAAACGCTACGAGCACATCGCGGATTTTTTCTTTAAAGGAAGAATATATAAAATGCACTCCGTATATCTCACTTCAATTCTGAGTTCTTCCACAACAAGACATTTTGTTGCAAATGCCCATCCTCCTGCATGATCCTCTTGCAAAAACACACAGCTGCGCACATGTTTGAACGAGTCAAATTGTTTCTCATCTATTTCAAGCGTTAATGGCCCTGTTCGGCTTACCTCATATTCGGCTTGTTCGGCTTCTTTTTTCAGCCGGAACAGTGTTTTTCTCTCACAACAATTCACTCGGAACAGTATTTTCAGCCAGTTTCAGCCAAGTTTCAGACCAGCGAACGAGGCCAATGTAGTTTTTATTGGAGACCAATACTGTCAGAGTATAATCATGACAATTTTGGTGGGTTCCAGAAAAAAAAAACTCATTGATTAAAGCTTAGACATTGTCGCATCAACACCTTATCTTTTGCAAAACAATTTCTCAACAAAAGTACTCATTCGTCCTAAAAAGAGTGCAATGCTAGCACGGTGTCACGTTTTAGTATCTTTAGTTTGACCAATTATAAATAAAAATATTAATATTTACTTTATGATATTAAATAAATACCATTAGATTAATTATGAAATGTATTTTTATATTAAATTGATTTCGAATCATAAATGTGAATGTCATTCGGTAGAAATGTGGTAGAACCGTCCGAAATAACACGTTTTCGGAGGCACTCGTCTTCCACTAGATACTAAGCACCCCGAAAATTAGCTACATCGGACAGTTCCGTCGAGCACACCCAAGGGAGAACTCGAATAATCCACGTTTTTCACCCAAGATCCAATAATGAGAACGAGTTTACAATACTTACTCCATTTCTTACAACAAAGAGTTCTCGAAAATACATTATTACAATACCAACTTTAGAATGCGAAATTTAAATAAACATCTAACGATAAGATACAAAGATCCGTCTGTGCCCCCCAGAAGAATCCTCCACACAACAGACATTCCTCAAGCTGCACCTGCAATAGGGGTAAATAAACCCTGAGTACACAATGTACTCGCAAGACTTACCCTACTAGTGGGAATAATTTCTCGGTTCCAAAGGATATGATAAGCTTTATAATTTGCTGGGTTTTCTTTTTGTGAAAAGCATTACTAGTAGTGAATCCTTATGTATGTATTTTATTAGCAGTCATGATTAGTTTATTATCTAACCATTCTATGGCCCCGTTCGCTTGTCTGAACTTTGGCTGAAACTGGCTGAAAACACTGTTCCGGCTGAATTGTTGTGAGAGAAAAACACTGTTTCGCCTGAAAAAAACAAGTCGAACAAGCCAAATTTAAGACAAGCGAACGGGGCCTATGTAAGCACATGTTCTACTTTTAAGCATTAGTTGAACAATCAGATCCATTCATCTTCTTTTATCTTCCAGTTCTTACTATGGTGCTAGATCATAGCCAAGTTATACCTTGTCACACAGCGATTCGCGAACTAATGTATCCCAGCTGGGTACCCCAAAACACACGCCCCGCTTGTACCCCAGGCATAAGCAAGACCAACCCACCACTCTCCTATCAAGGGGTCCAAGTCCCGTCTAAATTTGGACTCCAAGCCGCCACTCCTGAGTCCTGGACTCAGTATGGTGCTTAGACCTCCACCATCCCCATCTCCAATCAGTCGGTCTGGAAAAGAGCCGGAACCCACGACAAGAGAGCAACGAGCCTTCCCGCTCCCATAAGTAAGTATGTGCTCAGGATAATAAGTCTGTGACCTGACTAGAATCCACAGCAACGGACGGTCCTTAACCGACATGGACAGGGAAAACAATATAACTAAGCTATGCCCCGTTGGCCGCAGGGCACAACCTATTATACCCACCAATACCCATACCATATCCCTGCCCAGTCTCTATTTTCTTTCACCATTTTATCATGAGAGTAATAATAATAATCACTTATTGTGAGTAACGGCAGGTTACTCACGCTACCGATAGCCCAAGCATAGCAGCTACTCAACCTATGCTAGTGGGACTCATAGATAGGTTATCTATGCATGTAGTTTCAATATAAATCCTGTAACGTAAATGCACATCACATATATATACCCAGTGATTATTCAAAATAAGGGTTATGCACCAGGACTTGCCTTGGGCAGGCGAGTTGTCAGCTAAGTCAGTCAGTGACGGCTTCGGGACCTCCTCCTGCACAAGAACCTCCTCCTCATACTCCTCGATCACCTCCTCGTACGCCTGCTCTCCGGTGGTCACGAACTCCACCAACTCGTTCTCTACATGCATGCAATTATGATGGAACAATTAGTATTTATGCAACAACAACTATTAAAATAAGAACACACATGCTAAGCTACTAAGCTAGCTCTAATGACTAAGGCCCTAAGCTAACTGTCATCTTTACCAAGCAAAGTGTTGGGTTCAAATAACAAACACCTAGCTTTACAATCGAAGGATATATCTTTATTTCTACTAATAATTTAATGTATATTTGAAACAAAGAACATTTAACTACCCTTATGTTTAGTCTATTCAAAAGCTACAAAAATTATAGTGAGCACGTAATAATACCACGATGCAGCTATAAAAATTTTAGGGCTAAAGCTATCACCAATTTACCACAAAAATTCCTACAATAATGCTCCTAACAATATTAAACATTTTCAAATGATTTAATAGCTCATGGTATCAATATGCATATATATGAACTAAGTACACTAACAGATAGAGCATAATTTTAGAAACTTAACAAAATTTGTTCCATGATTTTTGGATAACTATATTATTTTATATTAATTACCAAAGTTTAACTCAGAAATAAAAATAAAAAGCTATTTCTATCTTCCACGAAAAAGATAAAATCGATTTCGGCCTAATGCGGGGCACGGCCCACGGCGTGGAGCCCGCGCGCGCTGGCACTCTTGCAAAAATACCCTCACGTTATCAGACAATAGCGCGAACACTACACGTACTATTTCTATAGACAACGACTTTACAACGGAGCCCTCGTATCTTTTCACATTCGCACCGGAGAGGTCCTCGAGACATCCCGCACTCGCCGGCGCGATGGGCAGTGGCACTAGACGGTACGCTGGCCACTCGAGGCTCGCTCCGACCCAATTAACGAGCCGAACCCCATCTACGACCCTAACTCCTACCCTAAGTGGCGATACGGAGCAACAGGGTGCATTGGAGCGAGCTGCCACCGCGCGCTGTCGGGGACCTAATACCGGGGTACCCTAGAAGGTGGAACTAATAACCACCGAACGTTAAAAACTTCTGGACGCATAAGAGCGCCGTTTCATCCCTTGTTCGAATGACAGGAGTTTGGTTCCGCCTCGCCCGACGCCTTTTGAGATAGCTCTGCCTCACCCGAGGGCTCAGGGTTAATCTTCGCCTCGCCCGACGCCTTTTGAGATGGCTCTACCTCGCCCGAGGGCTCAGGGTTAATCTCCATCTCGCCCGACGCCTTTGGGGCGGGCTCGGTCTCGCCCGAGAGCCAAGGGATAGACTCCGCCTCGCCCGACCCCGGAGGGGCAGGGTCGGTTTCGCCCAAGAGATAGGGATTGGTCTCCGTTTCGCCCGACGGCAAGGAATGAGCCTCACCCTGCTCCATATCTAAAGACTGGATTCATCTTACCTGACAACTTCTCCCCGTTCCCTCAGGATGATAGGTACAGGGCAAGACAAGACGTTCGGGTCAATCATAGCTCCAAGGACCATACCCTACGCCCTGGCAGGAAAAGTACTGCCAGGGGATGACGGGACAGGTGCTTTAGACCCTTCCGGGCGCCGTAGTGCCCGGAAGGTTGTACATGTGCGTGCTCCTCGCCCTGTAGAGTTGTAGGTGCCGCCTTCAGCTCTGGGACACGGAACCCGACGAAGATATACGACAACCACTACGCTCTAGAAAAGGATTTGCTATCTCCACAAACGACGGATATTCCGTCACCACGCTATGGACCCGAGGGAGCGGCGCCCGCTTCTCGACCCCTCAGGTCCGCCAAGTCAGAAGGCCTTGACCACGGCGTTACTCCGAACCTCGACCCCTCGTCCCTCCGACGAAGACTCACAGGAACCAGAAGGCATGCGGAGCAAGGCTGGGAAAGGCTAATAAGTCAAAACCACTGTACTACAGCCCATACCCTACGCAGGGCAGCATTCTGTAATCAACCTGACATTCTATAGAGACATCGACAGTATTGTAGACACTTATCTTCCTTCGCACTCATCAGAATGAAGAACCAGGCCGGGTAGACGTGAGCCACAAGATTAGGTAAAGCCCTCATCATTGTAAAGCCAGCCCCTTCATCTATAAGAGGGGATACGCTTCTCCCATCAAAGGGACGGACTTTGGACCAAACAAGACAAAACACACACACACAGTCAAGCTGCTATGAAGCTCTTGACCTCCTTTCAACCCTTCCGTCAGAGACTTGGGACCAGTCCCTCCCTCGATCGTTTGTACCCCCTACTACAAATCGTACACGGTGCTAATAACACGAGCAGCAACAAACTGGACGTAGGGACATTCGGCCCGAACCAGTATAAATCTGGTGTCCTTTAGCGCACCATCCGAGCCTAACGCGCATTGCTATAAATTTACTTGCCGGTGCTTGTACGAAACACCGACACGCGCGTTCGCCCACGATGGTGCCGCGGTCATCTCGACAAGCTACAGCGCTAACAGGACGGTAGAGATAGGGGATAAGCACCAGGGCCACACCGCGAACCCGGCCGAAGTGGTGGTTCGGTCGGCCACTACCTGAGCAGGGCTGGCCATGTGCGCGCGACCAGCACGGTGACGAGCCGCGGCGGACACGGCCGCGTCAGCGGCAGCGGGGAGGCGGTAGCGCTCCCACTGGCGTGCGCACGGTGGAGAGGGAGCCAATGCGAGCTAGTAGTGCAGAGGAATTTGTGCGGGGTGAAGTGGTGGAAGCTGGCCACGGCGCGGGCGGTGACGGGTCTTAATGGCACGGTGCCGGGCAAAGCTCCAAAATTAGAGCTCGGCTAAGCCGCAATCAAAGCGGCGTGGGGGCGGTCGGCAAGAGGACGTAAAGGCGAAGACACGGGCATGAGAAAATGATGAGAGGTGGCTGCTCTCTGGCTCATCGTGACCACGACTCGACGGCGGCAGAAAGCAGAGTGAAGGAAAGAAAGAGAAACAGGGCGCGAGCGGCGCGATCAGGACACCCATGCGCAGGTGCTACGGACAAAGCCTGTGCAGGTTTTTCTGGAACGTGCCATTGGCACGGTATTCATTAAGCATAAGCAAAGTTTTACAATTTAAAGCTGCAACGGTATTCATTAAACAGTACTTATATGTTAGGTTACACAAATGCATAGCATAGCATGCCGTGAAAAAAAAATCACCAGAGAAAACACCTCGAGCACGAATTTAGTCTGGTCGCCACTTATCAAGCACGGTAGCACTTTGCGACGGGAGTGGTGCTGCGTGATAGTAATGGAACATTTCAGGAAGCTTCGGCTCATTTCTTGGACACGGTGGGCTCTGCTTGCCCCCTGCCAAGATCATTCACACTCGAAGATTAGCGAACTTCGCAGCGTATCTCTGCGTGCAACATGCGTCGGCTTGTTTGGTCTCTTACCCCTAGCTTCTTGCTCAGTCCGATTGTAATAACTCTATTTGATAAATGAATCTATGATTCACCAAAAAAAAAGAGCACGGTAGCAGTTGAAAAGTCGCCCTGTTTTAACACGGGACGGACGAGTCCTGACTTCCTACCCTGGTGACTGGTGTGGTGTCCTCCCCCTTCCCTGGCGTACTTGCACGCGATTGCGAAGCAGTAGCTCCTAGCGCCCGTTCCGTTCGTTCGTGTTCATCGACGCCACGCCACCAGCACGTTGTCTCTCCTGGCTGGCTGCTGCCAAACCCTGCCGGAGCTTTGCGGCAGGCAAAATCTCCTCTGCTTGTCCGCTTCCCCTTGTATATATAAAAAACCGCCGCGCGTGGGCGTAGCGGGTAGCGGGTGCCGCGCTTTAACCTCCCCACTCCCTCCCGCCATAAATGGCCACTCCCGCTCCCTCCTCCCCGCCGGCGCCGCCGGCCGCGCAAGAGCTCCCCGCCGGCGCAGGCGGCGACCAGCGGCAGCAACAGCAGCAGCCCCACCACCACCACCACCCGCTCCTCGCCGCGGCCGCCGCCGCGTCCCTCCTTGCCGTGCTCTACCTCCCCCGGCCGGTGCTGCTGCTCGTGCTCTCCCCGGCCTCGCTCTCCTCCCTGCTCCTCCTCCTCTCCCTCCTCCGCCTTGGCTCCGCGCCGCCGCCGCCTCACGCTCTCGCCATCCCTCCTCCTTCCCCACCGCCGCCGACGGACGAGAAGCAGCAGCAGCAGGCTCCCGAGGTCGAGTGCCCGCCGCCTCCCTCGCCTCCTCCTCCGCCGTCCCCGCCGCCGGAGCCGGAGCGCGGGAGCGTGTTCCCGGAGGTCCCGGAGTTCGCGTCGTGGGCGGCCAAAGGGCGCGCGCTGGAGGTGATCCACGAGGAGTTCGAGGCCGAGTGGGGGCTGCCGGAGGAGATGGGCCTGCCGTGGGACTCCGACTCCAACCTCGACTCCGAATCGGACAGCGCCAGCGGCAGCGATGACGGCTACGTCGGCCGAGGCGGCGACGCGGAGGACGGCATGATCGAGATCGAGCTGGAGGAGGACAGCCTCATCGAGATCGACATCTCCAGGTTCCGGTGAGGCGGTGACGGACGTGCTGCGTATCGCCTTCATTCCCCTTTCCTCACGGATTAAGATCCTTCGTACTTGGAGCCGGGGTTCTCGACAAAAAATTCTCTGCTTAGTTATTAGGCGTGTGGGTAATTGCCTAATTGGAGTTCTTCAGTTGCTTTATCTAGACGGTTTTGCTGCAATGTACATATAGGACTACGAATTTACGATGATGAGAGATACAGAGCGAGAAGCTTTGCTTGGTTTTTCTTCCCCTTATTACTGAAACAGCTCGATTTGGTTCGTCCATGATTGATAACTTAAAACTCTTACAGCTACTTTTGGTGATGTTTTGTAATCTCTTGCGGTCCTGCCTCTTAAGTTCATCTCGAGAGCTAACTGATCATCATAATCTAATGTGGTTCGCGAATGACTGTTCTGGTGGTCTGATTGGGCATTGCAAGAATGGCAAGTTGGGAGGCATCATCATCTCCCTCCTTGTCCTGGGTGGCAACTGTTGTGCCACAATGCTCCACTGGTGCGCGCTGTTCCTGTTCGATGCATTCATGTACGTACGCCATTAGTGGTGGCTAGGATTGTGCTGGAATAGCCAAAGCTTTTGTGTGCCTTGGCGATGCCGCTTGGATCTGGATTCCTAGATCGCGTCAGTGGTCGTAGCCCGTTCGGTGGTTGGCTGGGTTGTGGTTAAAGCTGTTGGTTCGCCGAATCAGTTCGCACCACAAGAACAATGCAATGCGAATGCTGATGTGATGCTGCTCCAGTACACACCGACTGAACTGAAAGAATATCATCTGATCCAATCCAGACATGCAGTACTCATTTTTCATCAGAGCTTCTAGCTTCAGTTGCCGCTGCCTCTTTTGCGCCGCCTGCTGGATCAACGTTTGGTTACCTAATCGCCTTGCACACTGCAATGTTGCAGTGGCAAATCACGTTTGGTGTCTAGCGGTCCCGGCCGCTTGTCAGTTGTCCAGACCGCATGCTCTGACATCAGATCGTTTGACAGGCCGGCAGAAGATCAGGTACGCTCGCTGTCATGTGCCACGTGAACAGACTGCTCCACTTCATAAACATGATTTAGACGGCCGCCCGTTCAGAAATCAGATGTATATTCCGGCAGCATACTGTATCTAGTTATAGTTTCCGTAGGAGGTGCTGCCTTGTTTACACCTAACTGTGCTCTCTCGACCAGTGTACTTGCACGATAGAGTATTTGGGTTTTTGACCGCTATATAAACGGATTGCAACGTGACAACGATGTGTGTGAAAAGCCGAAAAGGGAGGGGTGGAGGAAAGTGAGATCGGATCGTGTCGTAGCTCCGATAGGATGTTAGGTGGTCTGGACCCGGGGACGAGGTCAGGTCGGTGTTCAGTGGAAGAGCAGTGTGTTCATGGGCCTATAGTTCAGAGACAAGGCTGAATGCTTGTCCAGTCCCCTGTCTCCCAGCATAGGTTTTAGCCCATGTGACTCGGACGAAAAGCTAACTGAAGCTCATAGGCCGAGCATAGTGTACACTAGAAACACCAGCGCGGCGTTGCCGCGCCCTTCAGATCACCCAGTGTGATCATTCCCATGTTTCTGAAATGTATATTTGTCCCTGTAACATTTCATCATGAATCCTCCCATAGCAGGAGAAAAACTGCTGCTCTGGATCCAAACGGTGTAGCAGCAGCAAGCAAGCAGCAGCATGAGCTCTCACATCTCCATCCCCTGCTCACATTCATCCAGAAACCCAAGAACGTGAAACTAAAAAATGTACCCAAAAACATTGATAATAACTGACTCCTAGCAGTGTGATATTCACATAACTTGCATGAAAATATTGGAGTTTGACATAAGAACAACAATGAAAAGGATATTGAATATACCCAATATTCAGAAAGAAGACTGTGTTGTACCAACTGCCGCCTAAGTTATAAGTAGGATGCTAAACCATCCTCCTCCCTAGATTCTGTAAGCTGCTCTGGCTTTGCATCTGCAAAGTCTACCACGAGGATTTACAAAAGAAATGGCATCCATGATCTTGATGCCATGAACGCACAGCCAGGCTGCCTCAACCTCCGCGTAGTGCTCCACACCGCAGGGCGTGCAGCTCCTCCCTGCTGATCCGTCCGTCGCGGTCCGCGTCGAACTGCGGCAGCCACGCTCGGAACTCCTCCACCGTCAGCCCCCCCCTACGGCAGCACACGGTCCCGCACGAACGCCGATAGCCGGCTGGCGACTGCCGATCTGATGGGTACCCGTCGCGACCGTGAAGGCCCGCTTCAGAATTGGCACCGTCTACTGTTTAGGACGGCGAAGCGGCACGAAGACCATGATTTCCAGACGGCCATTTCATCGAACACCATGGGGGCGTCACTCGAGCATCTGCTATACCGAGCTTTCTTCAGTGACATGCCGTCCCACGCTACTCCTCAGGCGGCAGCTAGGCAGAAGGTGTTGGTTTGATCTCCCAACCACAGTGGCCCAACGGCCACTTGGGCCTTGACCTCGCGCCCTGATCGGGGGCGCCCAGTCCATCTATGGCTGGCGGGCCCCCGTCACACTACGCATTAAATAGAGGTGGGGTCGGCGGCTCTCAGTACGAGGTTCGCCTGAGCCGTACGCCCCACCTAGAAACCCTACTCCGGTCTAACAGAGAGGCGCAGCCAGTGACGGGAAGCACCGCCGCCACCACTGCACTGCGCCACCACGGTCTTCACTGCGTCGCTCTCCCTTCTCCGACCGTCGCTGCCTAGCGCAGAACTTCACCGATGAACCTGATGGCTGGATCCCCTACTCAATGGATGGTCAGTGCCTAACCCTAGCTCTTCCTCTCCCTCTCTGTCCCTCTCCGTTCACACCATTACTACGAGAAACCCATTGAAACCCCACTGATCCACTCCTAGATGGTCCCAAAGCGTCTAACAATGGTACCAGAGCCGGTTTACCTAGGCGTGGATCTTGTCAGGGGCGAGAAAACGATTAGAAAAGAAAAGATAGGTTAGATCCGGTTCGGATCGAAAGAAAAGAATTACAGAGGGTTCATCGAACCCTAAACCCTAATCGGGTGATAGAAAGAAAAAGAAAGAAGGGGATTCGAATTCGATTCGGATTACCCTAAAGAACCCTAACCCTAAAGAAATTGGACGGTCCGGGAGAAGTCTTACCAGGGCTTCCCCGCCGCTGTCACTACCGCCTCACGCGGGATGGAGCACCCGCCGCCGGCTTGCTGACGCGCGGGAAGAGAATAAAAGAACAGAAAAGATAAGAACGGTTTAGATCCGTTCGGATCTAGACAAAGAAAGAAGCTTTTCTGAACTCTAACCCTAACTGGGTTAGGGAAAGAAAGAAGAACAGTGAATCGAATCGGCCCAAACCCTAACTTGCCGAAACCCTAACCCTAATTCCAATCCCCGTCCCCAAATCGGATCAGATCCGAGTAGAAAAGAGAGATACAGAAGGGGAAAAGGGGAAGAGGGAAACCCAGAGGGCTTACCTCGCCGTCGTGCACGCCGGCGCGCGCCGGGGGGAAAAGAAAGGGTCGGCCGGGGGCACTGCTCGCCGGGATCCGGCCACAGGGGCGCCGCGGCCAGGCCGCTCGACGGCGGCGCGCTCACCCGCTAGGGAACGCGCACGCCGGCGAGGGGGCCGGCGACGGCGCCGGGGCTCGCTGCTCCATTGTTTCGCCCACTAGCTCGCTCGGTGACTGCTGCGGCGGCACTGAGGAAAGAAGAGAGAGCGCAGACCGGCGAAGAGAGAGAGAGAGTAGAAGAGAAAATGACTTAGGGTTTCGGATGGAAGCCGGCGTCGGCGTTTTTCATTCGCCCGAAGACGCCGCGCAGCCGTTCGATTGGATCCAACGGCGCTAGTTGATTGGGCCAGCGTCGCGGCCCAGGTGGGCGAGGGCGCGTGGCCGAATTCCCGGCCCAGGCCCAGGTTGCGGCCTGGGCGCGGGGGAGCGTGCGTTGCGCGCCGGGTGCTGAGCCGCGGGCCGCGTCTACGCTGCTGCTGCTGTGCTGCTAGCCCACGGGCCGAGCACGGAGCGCACAGAGCTGGGCCGCTGCAAAGCCGCGCGCAAATGGGCCGCATGCCACTTTTCTGAGGTGGGCCAAAAGAATAGAATTAAAGGGTAGCTCATGGTTTTTTGTTTTATCATTTTCAGAAGCAGATTTAAATGTTTTTTGATCAATTTTGAATGTTTAAATTTCTGGTAAAATTGCACCAACGTGTTAGATTTTCCAGAGAGTAGAAAAATATAGTAAAATGCTTCTGAAAAGTAGATAAAGAAATTTTGTCAAGTTTCCGCTGCAAAGTTAAAGGTTTATTGTCTTCTAATTTGAAGAGAAGTTATAGTTATTTAGTAAATGATGAAAAGTTTATCCTCCAGTTAAAATTAGAATCAGCTGGAAAATTTTAATTGGAGGAATAGTCGGTTGATAGTTAAGATAAATTATAATATTGTTATTTTCTGACCAACGTTGATGATAACAATATTATAAGTTTATTTATGAGTTTAAGTTTAAAGTTAAATTATGGTATTGTTATTTTCTGACCAACGTTGATGATAACAATATTATAATTCTATGAGTTTTATGTTTAAAGTTTAAATCTCTGATGAATTTTGCATCAAAGTGACCAATTTTTCAGAGAAAAGATAAAGATCAAGGAATGCTCTTAAACTAGAGAAATGTATTTTTATGTTTCCGCTGCAATGAAGTTGATTGTCTCCTAATTAAATTCGAACCAACGGGAGAATTTAATTTTGAGGAGCAGCTTTATGTTTTTAAGATTATTGAATTTCTATACGTTAATTTCATTTCTGCCCAACGGTGATGTGGAATTAATGTAGAAGAATGGTGTTTTATTCTATTTCTGCCCAACGGTTATATAGAATAGAACATAAAGATTTCAAAGTTTAATGAGCATTATTGTTGAATATTTTTCAGATAAAAGACCTACATGCTTTCATTCTTGAAGGCAGAAAGAGAAATGAGCTGGGTACTTGTGACTCAGATGATGAAATGCCTAAGGGCAAGTTATGTAAGAAAGAATGCCATTGGTTAAGGGACTGTGTTCTCTTTAAAGAATGGCTTCAAAAGAAAAGAATTCTAGGATATTGATCCAAGAAAAAGATAGATCAATGAGAGTCTTCATTGAGAAATGTCTTTTATGTACTCTCTGTGGAGAAGAATTTATTTTTAGTTTCACTTATGAGAGTTGTAAAAGTCATATACATTAAACATGTGTGTTAAAAGAATATTCGGATTTATTTCTGAATTTGATGATTGAACACGAGCCAATCCTGGCAATTATATCCGTTCAAAGGCTTATCTCGCATGGCGGGAAAAAGTTTGAGAAAATACCCGCATGGCGGGGTAAAGTTGGCATAGTACATATGTCAACCAATCCTGCATGGCAGGAGAGTTTGGCATAGTACTTATCCCGCATTGCGGGAGAAGGATATGATGACTCATGTGCTCTAAGTGTATTCTGCACATGGAGAGAAGTTTGCGGTAGCTCTTATGCTATCCTAGAATTGACCGTACACTCTGATTGTGTTAAGGTCGTTAAGTACTCAATGAGTTTAAGAACAAAAGAAAGTTGCATGTGAACCAAAAGATAAAAATGATATGCAAGCGTGACTTGCAGAAGTATTGAAAATAATAGACTATGTTGAGTTTTGAAGTGAAATGAGGGAAATGTACTCCCATATGAATTTTGTTTGCATGATATAATCATGTGGATAAAGTAAGTAATCAAAGTTTCCTCATTCACAAGAGTTCAGAATGTTTCGAAATTGTGGTAGAAAAGTTCATACCACATTTCGAGGGGGAGAAATATAAGATTAATTAAGAAAGACAATTAAGAAAGATACTTCCTCATACTTCAGATAATGCAATGCATACTATGCATTGAAGGTAAAAGTGATCTATAAAAGATGAATGTGATCATTGAGGGAGTAAGACAGTCATAATTATGATACCCCTAAAGTAAAGAAATAGCTAAATTCCTGGACCTTTTACAGTTCCGATAGAAAGATAGCATAGTCAGCTAGTATTTATACTGGATGACGCCATATGAGTTTTTAGCAGATTAAATCTAAAATAAGAAATTACAAGATACACCATCTTTACTGAAGATGGAGTAATCTGGGGGAGCATGGTATGTAGATACCTAAAGCTTTAATAGAAGTGGGATTATATATCCACTACAGTGTTTAGAGCAACAAATTGCTTAATACATGTTTATGTTGTATGACATATACAACACCAGATGTTAGCTCTTAAGGAGGATGAATAAGTAAATAAGGATCTTGTGATACAGGAGGCTATAGAACAATTGCCTTTTGGCAATGAAGAGTAACAATAGCCCCATATGAAAGAAGTGCCATGAGGCCCTAGAAGGTCTCAAAGAATAAGAAAATCAGATATTTCTGGTGACTAAGAAGAAATTCCTAATGGAGCAAAAACAGTAGGCTATAATAGGTCTACAAGACAAAGGTGACTCCAAAGGGAATACAGAAAGATACCCAAAGAGAATATGGAAAGCAATAAAGCACCACTTGTGGTGAAATGATTTACATAAAGAGAAGGAATAGATTATAATGAGCATGCAAGGATTCTTTTAGAATCATAATGGTATTAGTGGCACATTACGATTTACAGTTACATCAGAAAGATATAAAGACACTTTCCTCAACGAGGATTTGTATGGAAAAGTTTACATGGCATAACTCAAAAGGTTTTGTCGTGGAAGAAAAAGAATGTAAGGGATATTGCCTAAAGAAATCCATTTATGGATTAAAGCAAACTTCAAGACAGTGGTTCTTGAAGTTTGACAGTACAATAAGAAAGTTTGGGTTTTAAAGAGAATGTAGAGGACAATTGTATTTATGCAAAGTTTAAACATGGGAAATTTATTTTCCTAATCCTACATGTGGGTAGCACCTTACTCGCTAGTAGTGGTGTTAATCTACTGTTGGAGAAGAAGCAGTTCTTGTCCTCAAGTTTCAATGAGAATGGTCTTGGTAAAGCATCATTCGTTTTAGGAATTGGAACTTACCGAGATAAAAGGAAAAGGGGTATTATAACTGTCTCAAGTGTATACTTAGAGAAGATTCTAAAGAAATAAAGTATATATGTGAATAAACCTGCGCCTGTTCCTATAGTCAAGGGTAATAGTTTTCAGAACTTTCAGTGTTCCAAGAATAAATGTGAGATTGATCAAATGGACGTCATATATGCTTCAGCTGTTGGAAGCTTACTGAATGCTTATAAGCAAGAACTTACCCTGACACCGTTTTTGTATCCGGGATGGTTTTGGCAGAAGTCCAGTCCAGATATAGATCACTGGAATGGAGTTGAGAATGTTTTGCAATTGTGCAAAGATTTATAGGCCTCATGGTAAGTAAGAAAGAATAAGTACTCTCAAATAGTTGTGGGTACAAATGTTAAATTTTGGTGAGATGTTTAGTGAAACCCACATAGTAGCTAACACTCGTAGTTGGAGTTTTATTGTGGGAAAGCTCCAAAGAAACAGTTGTGGTGTCATCAAAGATGCATACCCATGGTATAGCTTGTTATGAGGCTTAAGGACAGGCGAAGTGGTTAAAAGAACTTACACCCGGAATTGATAATGGTATACAACAGCAATAACCATTTAAATAGTTCGCTCCTATAACAACGGGTCAAGTGTGCTGCCAAACATATTGACGTTAAAGTTGTACGTTGTGAAGGAGAAAGTCCGAAATCATACTAAAAGTATTGAACATATAAGTAACAAGCAAGTGCTTGCGGATCCGCGTACAAAAGGCTTACCACCCAGTGTGTTTGGAGAACACACAGTCGACATGGGTTTATGGTATAGCCTATGATTTCCGGACAATAAAGGGCCCAAAGTTAAAGAATCTATTTCAGAACAGAGATGTGTATTGTAGCTGTTAAGTCTATCGGCGATTGACCGTGACGATGAAGCATGCTCTATGCACTAATCTGTGATGGAACAAATAAAAGTGAAAATGATTAAAGTCAAAGTTTAAAGTTAAAGTATGAGTTGAGATCAAGGGGGAGAATGTTGGTTTGATCTCCCAACCATAGTGGCCCAACAGCCACTTGGGCCTTGACCTCACGCCCTGATCGGGGGCGCCCAGTCCATCTATGGCTGGCGGCCCCCCATCACACTACGCATTAAATAGAGGTGGGGTCGGCGGCTCTCAGTACGAGGTTCGCCTAAGCCATACACCCCACCTAGAAACCCTACTCCGATCTAACAGAGGGGCGCAGCTAGTGACGGGAAGCACCGCCGCCGCCACTGCACTGCGCCACCACGGTCTTCACTGCGTCGCTCTCCCTTCTCCGACCGTCGCTGCCTAGCGTAGAACTTCACCGATGAACCTGATGGCTGGATCCCCTACTCAATGGATGGTCAGTGCCTAACCTTAGCTCTTCCTCTCCCTCTCTGTCCCTCTCCGTTCACACCATTACTACGAGAAACCCATTGAAACCCCACTGATCCACTCCTAGATGGTCCCAAAGCGTCTAACAGAAGGTGCTAGGGAAAACAAATAGAGGTGCGTCCTTTTGGCCGCGGGGGTGCAGCGATAGGTGGACGAGGACGCGAGGTGGCCAAGCCCAAGCGCCGCAGGCATGGTGGAGAGCATGTTGCAGGTGAGCAGGCGTACAGCGATGCAATTGGTGAGGAGGCCCTCGAGCCCGCAGCGGCGTCGATATTCCCGCTGCGGCAGCGTCCTAGATAAGGGCGGCGGCGAACCGGCGACCCGAGACGTGGCCAGGTGGTCTGCGTAGATCAGCAGAGGAGGTAGACAGAGAGGAGAGCTCTCGAGCACCTTCTCGTCAGGGTCTCCACCGCACTCGCCAGCGATTTGCTTCTGCTCGTCGCTCCTGGGGCCGCGTTCACCACCGTTGCGGCGGCAAGAACTGCTGGCGTGGTCTCTGCACGTGCCCAACAAGGCGGCCATGGCCATCACACGGATTTGCTAAACATGGCTGAGGCATGAGGTACATGGAAGAAGGAGAAGATAGACACCCTCCTCGCTTGATCGTATCAGCCATGCTTATTAGTTATAATATAATATTTTTATCTTACAACAAAACAGCATTAACCGACTTATAAATCACAAAAACGATCGAGCGAACAGGGTGAGAGCCATGGTCTCATAGAGAGAGGAGAGGGCAAGGAAAGGTTGAGGATGGTGCCAGTGGCGGCCGCGCCAACGCCATGAGTTCTTGCCAAGAGTTGAGAGTAGTACCGTCTAGGACCTGAGAGCAACGGCTCGATCGAAGGCAGCATAGGCGATCCAAATGGCTGAGCTTCGTCAGTGATGTGGCCCAATGATAAGCCAGAGCTTGAACTCTGGATTCAAAAGTTAAAGATAGGTGGAAAAGCTATTTGGGTCTATATCAAGTGACTATATCATGGGGTGTTAGTTGAGTACTTCGGTGACACTTTGCCCTCCATCACCATGACTCCATGAGTAGAGGTGAAACTAAATGGGACAAATCTCATATGGTCACCATTTTTGTTTTCTATATTACGACATCGTTCCCAAATTTAAAAAATTGATATTTTCAACTAGTTTTACATTCATTTTCAATCAATTTATATTCATTAGTTTTGCAAATCCAGAACTAATCGCTTTTGTTTTCTATATTGTAATGTTGTTACTGACTATTTCACCCCCTATCCGTGAGGCCCTTCATCAATGGCTTTGGGAGGCGGGTATTGATCGCAAAGGCAAGTGAGGACGCCATTGCCTTCCTCTCCTCCTTCATCGTCGATGCCCTCTTGAAGATGTGGCCCTGGGCTTGACAACATCCAATCGCGCAAGCTTGTGAATCTGCCCTTGAACTCTAGCAGCATGGCCAGGAGCTGGTTCAAGCTGAGGTCATGCTAGAGCTAACCAATCGACTACCTAGGGAATGTAGGAGCTAAGCCTAAGGTTGAGGAGAACGAGTTCATTCGACATAGGTTGGCGAGCCTAGTTATCCTAGACGCTAAGTACTAAATGTTAAATGGTCACTAATTCCATATAGTGTCCAAACAGTTTAGACGATTTAAACGATTTTCACTGTAGCAATAAAATACATATAAAAATACAACTATTTTAGTTTCATGCTAACTTTTTTGAAGTGCAATTTGAGTCATGCACAAAGTTGGACATGATAGGTTTGCAGGATCAATAAGCTCTAGAACTAGGACACATAAACATGAACAAAGCTAGTGCTGGTCAGACCTTCGTTGGATGACACTACGCCAGATTTGCACATCACTGTCGGCCTCATCATTGTTGGATTTGTGAGAACTGGCAGTGATGTACCTTCAATGTCAGTTATGAGCTTGAAAATGAAAAAAATGATTAGGGCTAGGCTAAAACCGGTAGTGAAGAACCACATCACTGTCGGTTTGTGGCTTGAACCGGCAGTGTTTTGGCGGCCACTCATCACTGCCGTTTTAAGCCAAGAGCCAACAGTAATTGGGCTCTATCTCTGTCGATTCTAGCCAAGAATCTACGATGATAAGTCTACAACACAAAAAGGCTGCAGCCGTCCTCTCCTTCCTCCTTTCTTCCATCCTGAGAACAGAGGCGCACATTTGGACCCTTCCCTCCATTGTTGTGGCTGCTCTTCACCATGAAGCTAGTGCTTGGATTCTGAAGAATGACTTGATCTTTTTGCTTTAAGGTTAGTAACAAACATCCACTCCTTTGATTTTGTTACTTAATTAGCTTCGTTTTGATGGCTACATTGCTTGATTCTCATTCTAGTTCTTTCTCCATTTTAGAGAGCACTTTTCCAATTCGACATTTGTGCAAGGCTCAAATTGTGGTGAATCCATCATCCAAACGGTTGGTGTCTATGAACACATTTAAATTCTTAGCTAATTATTCCATGATGATCAAGATCATCATTATTAGTATGTGATGCTATAATTAGTTCTTAGAAGTAGAGTAGAATAGATGTTCTTCATTATTGTGCAATAAGTATTTTTTACTACGATTTTCAATTTACAGGACCGGGGCTACCAATTTTAATTTTCCAATAATTAGTGTATAATAATGTTTTTCCAAAAATGGTACTTTCGAGCTACAGTTGTTGTTCATGAAGCTCGATTTCTTATTAATTCTTTGTAATTACTGTCTCAATATTTTTTTGTGCAGAGATGGATCAAGAGTGGATGCATCTGTCCTGAACGGACAAGCGATACATGCATGGCGTCAGTCAGTTTATCACCGATGCCAAAGCTCATGCTGGGAATGGGAACCCTATCTTCTGCCCATGTAAAGATTGCAAGAATCAAAGGAACTTTCATCAAATTGAGTCTATACGATCGCACTTGATTACCAGGGGGTTCATGCCAAACTATACGATATGGACTATGCATGGTGAGGTTGGTGTGAATGTTCTATAGGAAAACGATGATGATGTGGACATGCCTGACGTAGCCATCCACGATGCTGACGAGGAACCCGATGTCAATATGGAACCTATGGCCACAGTTAATATTATGTTTAGGAACACGCTAGCTAACGACATCGAGGATAACGATGGCATTTCTCAGCTGCTACGTGATGTAGAGACCGGATGTCTTAGTGAAAGACAGCTGAGAAAGCTAGAGAAAATGAGACAAGATGGCAAAACACCATTGTATAGGAATTATCCAATGAGCAAACTAGAAGCCGACATCATAATGTTAGAGTTCAAATCAACAAACGGATTGAGCGATAAAGGCTTCGATCAGTTGTTACGTATAATAAGGAAAATGCTCCCAGAAAAAAACGAGTTGCCTGAAAAGACATACTTGGCCAAGCAAATGATCTGCCCCATCGGCCTCCAGGTTGAAAAAATCAACGTGTGTTCCAATGATTGCACATTGTACCATGGAGAAAAATACAAAGACTTAGACAAGTGCCCCAAGTGTGAAGCTCCACAGTACAAGGAAGGGCCGTTAGATGAGGGTACCAAGACCAGAGGAGGTCCCATAAAGGTCGTTTGGTATTTCTCTATAGCTCCCAGGGTACATAGGCTGTTTGCATGTGTAAAGTCAGCCAAGCTGTTGCGCTGGCATGGCGAAGAGCGTAAGAAAGATACAATAATGAGGCACCCCACCGATGGGCATGACTAGAGGACTATCAATACTATGTTCTATAAGGACATCGGTGGAGAGGTAAGGCACCTTTAGTTTGCTTTGAGCACAGATGGGATGAATCCTTTCGACCAGGGTAGAAGCAATCATAGCACCAGGTTAGTGACACTCTGTATATACAACCTTCCACCTTGGGTCTGTATGAAGCGGTCGTATATCCAGATGTCACTACTGATCTAAGGGCCAAGACAACCTAGGAATGACATCGATGTGTTTCTAGAGCCAGTGATCGATGAACTAGTGTAGATGTTTAAAAAGGGTGTGTCGGATGTTTGGGATGAGTACAAAAAAGAACATATCACGATCAAGAGAGTACTTATCGCTACAATCACCGACCTGCCAGGTCGAGGTTCGTTGTCCAAAGAGAAGACAAAAGGCTATACTTGATGTGTCGAGTGCTTGGACGACGCCGACGCGGTAAATCTGCCAAATAAATCAAAAATAGTTTATATAGGACACCGTAGGTTCCTACATAAGGATCACCCTTACCACAGGAACAGAAAAGATTTCAACTGTACTATTGAGAAATGCTTACCTCTAAAATATCGAGACGGGCCTGCGATACTTCGAGAACTCAACAAACTGGATGTTGTCCTTGAAAAGGGGGACAATGCAGTAGCAGCGCCTGATGGGAGCGTTTGGAAGAAAAAAATTGGTTTTCTGGAAACTACCTTACTGACCATTTCTGAGTGTATGCCACTGTCTTGATCCCATGCACATCACTAAAAAATGGTGCGCTAACACTCTTAAGACCTTGATGGACACCGGGGGACATCGAAGGATTCACTAGCCACACGCCTGGACATGCAACACTTGGAAATCATAAAGGAGCTGTATCTCGTGGAGCTAGAGAATGGCCAGTTCGAACTTCCGGTTGCGTCATAGACATTGAAGAAGGAAGAAAAACGTGTGTTTATTTCTTTCTTCAATGAAAGTCCCGACGGGCTACTGTACGAACCCAAAGAGGCTAGTGAACATGAGAGAACTCAAGTTCAACTATGGCCCTATGAAGGCCCATGACTATCATGTCATTATAACTCAGCTACTCCCTATTGCCCTGCGTGGTATCCTCCCCTAAAGGTCCGCACCCCAATCATAAAGCTTTGCTCGTTCTTCAATGCGATTTCAAAAAAGGTCATTGATGTGTCCATGCTAGAGCAGCTGCAGCGGGACATAGCCGAAACTCTCATTAGACTTGAGATGCATTTTCCACCAACTTACTTTGATATCTCATTGCATATGCTCATTCATCTTGTTGACCAAATTAGAGCCCTTGGCCCAATATACCTGCATCAGATGTTTCCTTTCGAAAGATTGATGAAAGTTTTTATGAGGTATGTTAGGAACAAATTTAGGCTAGAAGGGGGCATGGTTGAAGGATGGTCAACGAAGGAGGCCATTGAGTTCTACACATATTATCTGGACATCAAAAGGGTCAGAGTTCTAGAATCTCATCACGAGGGAAGACTACGTGGCAAAGGAACGATCGGGGAGAAATCTGTTATAGTAGACAACCCTATTTCTTTCAGACAGGCACAGTTCACTATTCTCTAGCAAACCGAGGGTGTGATGCCATACATTGACGAGCACAGGCAATCGCTGCAAACTCTGTATCCGAGTAGGTCATAGGCTTGGCTAGATAAAAAACATACGGAGGAATTTGTTAACTGGTTGCGACGTCGCTTGCTTAGAATAAAGTTGGGTAATCAACTAGATGCCTTAGCCAAGGGACCTTTGAGTACATATCTTAAGTACCAAGGGTATGAGATCAATGGATTCACATTTTACATAAAAAAGCAAGATAGAAAGAGCACATACCAAAATTGTGGTGTTTGTTTTGATGCTCACGATGAAAACGACAACGTACAAGCGACATACTATGGTATCATAGAGGAGATACTAGAGCTTGCCTATGGTCCATTGAAGGCGGCTCTTTTTTGCTACCAGTGGGTCCGGCTCGAGGAAATCAACACTAACAGCGAAGGGTTCATTACTGTTGATCTCACTAAGACCGCATACAGAGATGACCCCTTTGTCCTTACAAGAGATGTTATGCAAGTCTTCTATGCAAGGGACAACAAGACAAATGAAAGGCTAAAGGTAGTCCTAGAAGGGAAAAGGAAGATTGTCGGTGTTGATGGAGTGACGGACAAAGAAGACTACAGGGGTTATCAGGAAATGCCTCTATTCGGGGCGAATGTACCCCTACCTATCCTTCAAGAGGGTGACGAACCTGCTTACGTACGGCTTGATCACAATGAGGCCCTCATTGTTGATGCACCTAAAGATAGTTAGATTATTGTTAACTATATAATCATTATGCAGACGTTGTATCAGTAATTCGCACTGAATATCTAATTCATATTTTGTGTGCATCTCTATAATTTAATTATTGACTATGTAATTAAATATTGAGATGATGTTCACAAACACTATTATTTGATAATTATATACCATTAATTAATTATCATAGAATTAAATAATCAAGACACCAATTTTTGTGTTATTTTAGAATATAAACTGATTGCATTATTTCTATTAATAAATAAATAAAGAAAAGCAAACTAGCCGAACTCCCTATCCTAGCTCAGCGGTTAAGGCCGTGCACTCTGTACTCTGAGACCCGCACTCAAATCCCAGGCGGGCCAAACTTTTTTAATTTTGCATTTATTATTTAGTAGTGCATTACGACGGGATAAAAGAAAAATAACAACTAATTCTAACGTAATCCCTATTCTAGCTTAGTGGTTAAGGCTTCAAACTAAGAACCCCGAGACCTAGTTTTAAATCCTAGGCTCAGGAAATTTTTTTATATTTTTTATAAAAAGGCTGCAAGACTGTGATTTTTTTTTATTTTTTTACTAAAAGGCTGCGATGGCGGCAGGGCCCTTCACTGTCGGTTTTGGTTTTCAAACCGGCAGTGATAGCGCTGCGATGGCAGGCTCTAAACCGACAGTTATTTTTTATATTTTTTTTACTAAAAGGCTATGATGTCGGCAGGGCCCTTCACTGTCGGTTTTGGTTTTAAAACCGGCAGTGATAGGTTCTATCACTGTCGGTTGCTCGAACTGACACAAAAGGCCCCATTCACGGTTAGTTTTTAAGCTAAAACTGAGAGTAATGTGTAGATGCTCCTCACATGTCAACAGTGCTCCCACTGACCACAACAGTAGAAAAACTGCTCCCACCTACCCTGACAACTTTAGTTCAGAAACAAAAATATACCACAAATGCTAGCCCGTCATAAAATGACCATCGGCCAGGATCTAGCCTCTCCATGCATGTTGGTTTTAGCCATGCCTTATCAGTCATGATACAATGTTTTTCTCTCACAACAAACCACAGATATCGTTATGCGTCATAGTCCACCAAAATGGTGCACACAAGAGGTACTAGAAGAATGCTACTGAAGATAAAGCAACGTCGAAGATTGAAGATGCCACGAGATTCACAGAGCCATCCGCTGCGGTGTGCATCTGGAAAAAGGCCATGTACAAACAAGGCGAATTCATCGATGCCACCTTGTCATCTCCAACTGGTATAGCTCGTAGACCACCTCGGTGCTGCTGTTTGCCCTTAGTTGGTGCTAGAAGAATGCTACTGAGGTGGTTACATTATAATGTGGTGATACACATTGATTGTAACATTGACCTGTACGCAAATAGGTCTTGTTTATCGTATATGTAATTTTAGTGTAAGGTCTTTGTTATCATATATGTAATTTATTTTTAATATTTTTGTTATTTTTTATGTATTTCACTACTATCTAAATAAATATATCGTTGTTGTTAAAACTTTCTCTCTGTACTATCTAAATAAATATATCCTTTGCATATATGCACCTTCACTGTCGGTTCTACTTACAAACCGGCAGTGATATTAACTTTCACTGTCAGTTCTATTTAAAAACCGGTAGTGATATTAACTTTCACTGTCGGTTCTACTTAAAAACCAGTAGTGATGTCCATGCCCCCCTATATAAAACAAACCGCCGGTCACATACATCGATCTCACTCACCCACGAACTCTCATAGTCTCATTTCTCACGTTTCACTCTCACTTCTCAAGAAATCCACTCTCTCTCTACGTGATTCGGTCATGGCTCCTGTATTTTTTAATGGTATTGATATGTTGTCTTCTCTAATATTCTATCTATATTCATTTGATCTATATTTATATTCATGTTTATTTGCATTCTACATTAATATATATTCTTATTCCTTGCATTCAATCTATATTTAATTATGTTACCACATTTTACTTGGAAGAATTTTTTGTGCATATATTTTATGTTCATATTTTTTTGGCATTTTATCGATCAGGTGGTATGAACAACGGACCTCCTCCACCACAAGAACCAGGTTTCCACCCTGGCGATGAGCCATTCGCTCCTAATGTGGCAATTCCACGTTTCCCTATTTCAGCTATTGTATGAAATATTTTCCAACATCTTTTGTTTTTTTGATACTAACAAATAAGTGTAATTAGTTTAATATCATTGTTGCATACATATATGTCGCAGACTATAGCCCCAGTATATTGGCTGCGAACAACACTTAGCTGGTTCTTTATCTCGGACATCGTTGAGAACGCGACATCTAATGCAAGTGGTCAGCTATGGACATGTGAACTCAGTTTTTTCCATCACTTGAAGGGGTGCAAATCATTGGAACCATATCCAGGAGATGGGAAGACAGAGCTCGAACATTATAAGCGCCCAATTCAGTGCCGTGCACATCTGTTTAGAAGCACTTTGACATGTTTGCTATGATGTGCCTGATTTCTCGCACTTCAAGGCACTGGCTTTGAATGCTGGGGATATCCCCGTCCCGCAAGCAAGCGAATGGTTTGCGAGCTACAACCGTGCGGATGTGGTAAAATGGTCACTTATATCTGAGTCATGGTTATTTGTTGTTTACTATTGTAATAACATTCTCTATTTTTTTTCTTTTTCTCCGCATGTAGATTACGCTCTAGGACCTTATCTAAGCTGCATGTGGCTTGTGGGCGTTCTAGACCAAGTTATGGAGCAATTTGGGTATGATTGGGACTTCTGCAATGGTAACCTCGGCCAGCTCACTGTAGAAGGATGCTAGCACTGTATAAGGATAACTAACAGGGGCAATGGTCGTTCAGTAGGTTACATCTATGGCTGACCATTCTTTCGGTATTGTGAGGCATGAGAGAGTGCACTTATACGGGCATTGGACTTCATCGATACAAGCGGATACATAATCTGTGACATCAATTACCATATATGACTACAGAGGCATGTTAGTGTGCGTGGCCCGATCAAACCCGACAGTGATTCCGATGGTAATTAATGGTTATTAGGTTGTTTTCAAGGTCGTAGTTTAATTGGGTTCTAATTTTAATTTGTATGGCTTTGTATGTTTAATTATTGTCATGCATGTAATTCGTGTAATATTTGTTGGGCAACTAGAAATATACATTCCAGTGTCGTATTCGTCTCAAACTTTTTCTTAGGTTGCATGTGCCACGTGTGAAGGAAACACCTAGTTTGGGATTTTCGGAGATGGTTTGCTACTTTCTGAGGTTTAATTGAATTTCCCCACGACGACACTGTTTAATTATAGGTTGAACTGAGTGTACCCACAAAAAGATTCGGAATGATGCTAAACTTTTACACAGGCTCTAATGTGCCCTAGGGATAAGAATTTTGTGGAGGTGGATGACAAAATCTATTGGGTCCAAGATGAAATTCACCCTCTTTTGTCTCATTCGGCATAGAGAAAAATATAATAAATAAAAATACTGATTAGAAAAACCTCAGATCCTATGTGGGGTCTTAATTTGGGTGTACATGCTTGCTAAAAAATTTCAAGCCATTTCGACATAGGCGGAGTATACATGCTTCACAAAAGTACATGTGCCTTTTCATCGAACCATGACTATATACATAGGTTATCAAGATTTCTGTGGTTCATAGACATTCTGGTGTCATATTTATCTCAAACTTTTTCTTAGGCTTACACGTGCCACGTGTGAAGGAAACACCAAGTTTGGGATTTTTCGGAGATGGTTTGCTACTTTTTGAGGTTTAATTGAATTTCCACGCGACGACACCATTTAATTATAGGTTGAACTAAGTCTACCCGTGAAAAGATCCAAAATGGTGCCAAACTTTTACACATGCTCTAATGTGCCCTAGGGATAAGAATTTTGTGGATGTGAATGACAAAATCTATTGGGTCCATGATAAAATTCACCCTCTTTTGTCTCATTCGGCATATAGAAATATATAATAAATAAAAAAATAGATCAGAAAAACCTCAGATCCTATGTGGGGTCTTAATTTGGGTGTACATGCTTGCCAATAAAATTCAAGCCATTTCAACATAGGCGGTGTATACATGCTTCACAGAGGTACATGTGCCTTTCCATCGAACCATGACTATACATATAGGTTATCAAGGTTTCTATGATTCATAGGCATTTCGATATCGTATTCATATCAAACTTTTTCTTAGGCTTGCACGTGCCACGTGTGAAGGAAACATCAAGTTTGAGATTTTTTGGAGATGGTTTGCTACTTTATGAGGTTTAATTGAATTTCCACGCGACGACACCGTTTAATTATATGTTGAACTGAGTCTACCCACGAAAAGATTCAGAATGGTGCCAAACTTTTACACAGGCTCTAATGTGCCCTAGGGATAAGAATTTTGTGGAGGTGGATGACAAAATCTATTGGGTCCAAGATGAAATTCAGCCTCTTTTGTCTCATTTAGCACAGAGAAAAATATAATAAATAAAAAAACTGATAAAAAAACCTAAGATCCTATGTGGGGTCTTAATTTGGGTGTATATGCTTGCCAAAAAAATTTCAAGCCATTTTAACATAGGCGGAGTATACATATTTCACAGAGGTACATTGCCCTTTCATCGAACTATGACTATACACATAGGTTATCAAGGTTTTCGTGGTTCATACGCATTCCAGTGTCGTATTTGTCTCAAACATTTTCTTAGGCTTGCACGTGCCGCGTGTGAAGAAAGCACCTAGTTTGGGATTTTTCGGAGATGATTTGCTACTTTAAGAGGTTTAATTGAATTTCCGCACGACGACACCGATTAATTATAGGTTGAACTGAGTCTACCCACGAAAAGATTCAGAATGGTGCCAAACTTTTACATAGGCGCTAATGTGCCCTAGGGATAAGAATTTTGTGGAGGTGGATGAAAAAATCTATTGGGTCCAAGATGAAATTCACCCTTTTTGTCTCATTCAGCACACAGAAAAATATAATAAATAAAAAAACTGATTAGAAAAACCTAAGATCCCATGTGGGGTCTTAATTTAGGTGTACAAGCTTGCCAAAAAAATTTCAAGCCATTTCGACATAGGAATACATATGCTTCTATTTATTCAGTATATAAAAGAATTTTTTAATATATATAAACACCACTGTCGGTTTCAAAAAATCGGCATCGATGAGAAGAAACCGATAATGATGCTGGTTATCACTGTGGGTTTATTTTGAAAACCGGCAGTGATATATACAAAATTAAAAAAATTATGCCAGCCCTCGGGTTCGAGCTCGAGTCTCGGGCTGCAGAGTTCAGAGACTTAACCGCTGCTCTAGTATAGGATGTGTGCCAATGGTTATTTATTTTTTCTTTTTGACCTTTAGGCCGCTTAATAAATTATAAAATTGAACAAAAAAATTTTGGCCGTCTGGGACTCGAACACGGGTCTCGAAGGCTAAGTTGCGGGGTCTTAACCGTTGAGCCAGTCGGAGGAGTTCAAAAGAAAATGAAAAGTTATCCTACTTAACACCTAACTGCTACACCACATCACTGCCGGTTTGGAGAATTACGCGGCAGTGATGTACCCCCATCACTATCGGTTTATAATCAGAACTGATAGTGATGAGCTATTTCCCGAAGTAATTTAATAATTTATAAAATTGAACAAAAAAAATTGGGCCGCTTGGGACTCGAACACGGGTCTCAGGGGCTAAGTTACGGGGTCTTAACCATTGAGCCAGTCAGAGGAGTTCAAAAGAAAATGAAAAGTTATCATACCTAACACCTAACTGCTACACCACATCACTACCGGTTTGGGGAATAATCCGAAGGTGATGTACCCCCATCACTGTCGATTTATAATAAGAATCGACAGTGATGAGCTACTGGTATAAAAGAGGCGCGGATTGAAATTATCTAAATTTATTTCAACCCCGCGCCAACCCCTCCCCCCGTGCCGCCGGAGCACCACCCCGCGCCGGAGCACCACCCCACGTCGTCCACCGCCCCACGCCGAAGCACTGCCCCACGCCGGACACCGCCCTAAGCCAGAGCACCGCGCCATTCATGCCCTCGTTCCTCATCCATGATGCCGACCGTGCCCCTCCTCTACGCCTGCACTCCCACTGCTGAGGCCTTTAGGAGCACGCGGACAGCTGCTTTCTCACCCTCACGGTGAGAGCGTGGCTCACTGCCCGCTATGTGTCTGATGAAATGTCCCACGGTGTTGCTGCTTACTTGAATGAGTAGAGGTGTTGTTGTGAACCAGTAGAGGTGTTGCTGCTTACTTGAATCCAATAATACTTATTTTGGAGGAACGTTTGTGTAACCATTTTACCAATTCACTTCTAAGAAGAAAAAAGTTGACTTATGTCTACATTAAGTGACAGTATGTGATTATGTTTCTTGGCTATTCGTATACTGCTGGTTATGGACAAGGGTTTGCCTCCCTATTGTTAGAATTCTAAAGAAGTAAATTTTGAAAGGAGGTTGTGTGCTGTGTTTGTCAACATAACAATTCAGACCTAAACAGGGACGCAAGTGAGGTTATAGTTATTCAAATATGTTTCAATTTATCTGGAGGATTTATTTATGTTGAACACACATTAAATTATCTCATGCTTGCTGAGGATCTGGTCTAATAGAAGAACCTATGCTTTAGTAACCAACCTAATGTGAAGTTTGTGAATACTAAGGCAAAATCAATGGTTCTAATTTGTAAACAAGGAATGTAGATTCGAATTAAGTGTCACTAGTAGAGATTTGTTCCTTATTACTTTGAGGTGCTTTTACTTTAAGATCTAGAACTCCCTTTTTGATCTATGGAAACAATTTCCATATCTAGAGGTAATTTTTTATCATGTCAAGGATAAAGAACATTAAATAGATTTAGTTTAGCCATATAACTTGAATAATAATTCTTGTTCAGTAAGTTACCATTACCACTTACCATATGCCTAATTTACTTAAATGTATAGGCAACCATGGCATGGTATGTAGTGCATGTTGGTCATATGCCTGGGATTTATCAAACCTGGGAAGATTGCTATGCTCAAGTCAATCGCTACCCTGGTAATTTACACAAAAAAGTACAACACAGAAGCTGAAGCTTTGAGGACCTACTATAGTCATCCGGCCTATCTTACAAACCATAGGCAACTGATCTACTATGGTCCAATGAATGCAAACCATGGCCATCCACTGGCACTGGAGATTCACCCGTCGGAGATGTGAAGATTAGGAGAATTGCTCCTTGATCTTGAAAAGATGTTATGCTTTTATTTATGGCTATGTTCATTGCTTTTCTTATTTGGAAGTTGATATAGACTTAGTTTCGTAGAACAGTAGGTGGACTTTGTTGTATGTGGTCAATCAAACAATGAATTTGTTCTAGGTGAACATATGCTATTATTCGACTTTGTTGTATGTGGACTTATTATTAGACTTTGTATTAAACATATTATATATATATGAACATATGCTATTAGTAGTTGTCCGCAGCCAAAACTAACCACGATTGTGTCACAGCCATGACTCATCATCACCTGTTACCCCGTCATCGAAGAACAGATCGATAACAAGAAGCGGCTGATATCGCTGGGACAGGAGAGCCGTATGATCCAACAAAAAGTGATGGTGTCAATTAGGACGGTGAGAACGAGTAGCCATGGACCCCGTTCGGCCTGCTCGATCTGGGTTAAAATGACCAAGATGGCTAGGTAACTTTGGTATCATGTGACTATGTAGCCACACATGCTAATCAATTGAGAGGGTCATAGCTTACTTGGTGTCTCTAGCAAGAGCCTCCGCCGACCGAGGAGCCAGAATGTTCAGGTAGCAGGAAGGCCAGATCCAAGTGAGGCATGTGAAAGATTCCTGTTGGTAGGAATGCACACTGGCATATTACTGAGTTTGATGAATTTGGGGGTCCACTCTCACCGCCTATAGCTTTGACCAAATACAAGACTATCCTCGAGTTACTTGTTAGGGACTTCATTCCGATTAGGTATAGGAAGTGGATTTGGAAAGATGATGACCCGTGGAGGGTTCTTGAAAGTGAGAATGATTACATATGGGATATCAAGATCCTAGAGTATTTCACTTTTCCAATGGAGTATGACAAGGAGTTAGTTAAGAAAAAAGCAAAAAAATCATGGGGACATGCTTCAAGAATTCTAAGTGGACATTGTACAAAAATTTTGTCTTCCAAAATAAAGAGCCAGATTTCGATGGTGGACAATTTAACAAGCAGAAGGACTTCTGGTAGGATTTCAAGGAATACAGGTTATCCGAGGAGTACTTAGAACT
Organism: Miscanthus floridulus; assembly: GCF_019320115.1. Taxonomy (NCBI): domain Eukaryota; kingdom Viridiplantae; phylum Streptophyta; class Magnoliopsida; order Poales; family Poaceae; genus Miscanthus; species Miscanthus floridulus. The sequence continues at coordinate 131,572,697 of NC_089582.1, read as the reverse complement.
GAGCAGGAAGAATAAGGAGAACTCATAGAAAGCGATGAATCCTCATCATCTCAGCTCTCGTGGCTACGCCAGAAAGATGCCAGAATTTGAAGTAGAACTTGAAAAGATGGATCGCCTTGCTGAGGAAGGCGTTAGAGTTGAGACCGCCGATTGGGAGCCAAGATTGATAATATACTGTATGGGAAGGAATATACACCACGCAGAGGATGGGAGCTTTAGCTCCACAAATCAACCCATGAGCGAACTCATCCAGAGGATCTCCTAGGTAACTGACGAGGTGAGGCAAGGGACTCACACTTCTAATAGGAAGAAACACATGCTCACCCAAGGACTCGGAACCAAGGAGCACCCTGGTCGCACTAGAGGAACCGGTGTTGTTCCTTGGAAACTAGCATTCCCCCAAGAATCTAACACTTACTGGAGCCGCTCGAGGGGTAGAGCGGATCAGAAGGTAGAGTATTTGTGGCAACTAAAAGAGATGGAAGAAAAAATGGACGCATGGATTGAGGCGACTGTTGAAGCATGAGTCCAGCAAAATTTGTTGTCCAAGGGGTCAGGAGTACCACAAAACCCTACTCCTACTACCTTTAGCCCACAGTTTAGGGGTCGCAGCAGCTGCGGATCGACCCCACTCGACGAAGAAGATGCAAATGTGCATCATCCTATGGACGACATCATTGAACCCGTCAATGTCAAGTTGTACATCCATTAGGAATGGATAAAGAACATGGTGGCGCTCGGCCAGGCCTGGCCTGCGGGAGATGGGACCATTAGTGGCCGCCCAATTCCACAGGGGTACGCTCATGTCACCATTGATAGAATACTTGATAAGAAGTATAACACGATACACATTGAGTACTCCATAGCAGAAGACATGTAGAAACTTGGTCATAACAAGGGCTCTCAAGTGCCCTGGCGCAAGCGCTTCATTCAGCTTGACCACCAATTGCCCTCTGATGATGAGGATGACTGTGAGTCTTCGCCCACCCACGATGATCACTCATCATCTCCCAACTGAGATCACTCCCCTCCTCATCCCTTGCCACCACCCCCGAGAAGATAGAGGTCTCCTTCTATTCCTCCTCGTCCGACTCCATCTTCATCAGCCCCGAGAAAAGAGAAGACTCCTCCTCCTCCTCCTCCTCCTCATCCTCCTCCATCTTCATCAGCCCCGGGAAAACATAATTCTCATCGTCATCCTCCTCCTCCGCCGCCTCAGCCCAAAACAAGATCAAAGGCATCCTCGCAGTCGCAAAAAGGTCCTTGGATTCGGTCACTAATGCTCCTAAAGTGGACCAACAAAAAAGAAAAAGGTCATTCAGTGGCAGCGTTATAAACTTGATGGAAGGAAAATTTACAGCACACATCTCGAAGGAAGATTGTATTAGTTTCTTCAATCGTTGTGCCTCACTGCCTCCGTTTTTGTTGAAGTCCGAATTCAAAAGGTAAACATAGAATTAGTACGCTACAACAAGAGCCGATGAAATACACAATGAAGATTTAAGGAAGATACAGAAATTCGTCGAAGACAACCCCGAATTAACCATGGAAGAGGCCACGAACATCTATTATGATGTACAAGGGACGAGAACACCGGCAATGAAGTATGAAATGGGCAATCTTTTGGTTACCGATCACGAGTATAAAAATTTGACAACATACATGCGCCAGTTGCATGCATATTACATGGCTCAAACAACAGAGATAGAGGACTTTGGTTTTGAGGTTATTATCCGTTCGCCACATGTTTTTCATTATCCTGAAGAAGAGAAGTTCGATGTTGAGTGGGAGTGCTTGTTCTAGCTATACCAGAAATGCTCTCTTGATACACAAATGTTGATGCTGTGAACTATGTAAGTACCCTACACGCACGATATTACAATTAACTACTCTCTCGGGACACAAATTATTAACTTTTGAGCACTTCCCATGATTTTATGTAGGTGTATAGTAAAATTTTGCATTCTAAAAAGCAAATGGGATAACATAGGCTTCTTGGACCCCTTGTGAGTCAATAAGAAGACATGTCTAGGCCTCCATGAATGTGACGTGGAAGACTTGAAACAGAGATTGATTGTTGTTTTCGACGAATTCAAGATGAAGAATAAAACCCATATACTTCTAGCCTACAACTGCGAGTATGTGTTCTCGGCTTTTAATTTTATGCTTCTTTTTTTGTTAAGATTATTCGATAATTATGATTATGTGATTGCAACCACTATTTTGTCTTCATTTGTGTTAATCTTGCCAAAAATCTGATTAAGGTGTGGGACTTGAAGAAAAAATCATTTCATCATCTGGATGCACTGGTGGCAGTGTTGAATTAGTAAGCGATCCTAATAACATATTATTTTCTAATCACACATACCGCTTTCTAACGTTTCTCCTTTTAATATTGCTCAGTGTCTGAAGAAGACATATCGGTGGGACGCAGGTCCCACTCAAGGCTGTCGAAATGGAGGGGAAGTACCTAAAACAGCCGGCGGGAAACAATGAATGCAGGTTTTATGTAATGTGGGCAATGCTTTGCTACATCAACAGAAAATCAGAAGAAGCCGATAAGTTGGTGTGTATAATCCTCATTTCATTTATGTCTGTTAATCATTCAACAAAATGATTTACTGATTCCTCTTTGGATATCATCTTTTTTGAACGACAGCGCAAGAAATATAACCATGAAAAGCTGTTAGACATGGAGATCGTCGCGCTGCAATTGGAGCTAGCAAAATTCATCTTAGCCGAGGTATTAAAAAAAGATGGAGTATTTTCCATTGCACAAGCCGTGAAGTTCAAGGATCAGTATGGTCCAGAGCGGCTTGCCAAATTATTGTAAGAAGTCCGAGAAGCATTGCACAATCTGTAAAGTCCGAGAACAATTCTTTTTTATTTTGAGGGATCGAGATCTTGATAAGAACATTTGAACTGTAACCGTAACATTTATAATGTTTAATATCGATGGACCTGTCGTCTACGTAGCGTATATAAAGCGAAACCCAATTCCATGAAAAAATATAAATTAAAATAAATTTTAAAACAATAAAATGCGAACGTGACATCACCTTCGGTTAGCAGAAAACCGGCAGTGTTGTCGTAACATCACTGCCGGTTAGCAACAAACCGACAGTGATGGCACTTCCGGCTGGAGCCACAAACTGACAGCGTTGGCTTAGCCATCACTGTCGGTTCTTGTCACAAACCGGCAGTGATTCTTACGACAACACTGCCGGTTGAAACGCAAACCGACAGTGTTGGTGGAACTGAACTCTACCGGGTGGTTTTATGAACCGGCGGTGTTGGTGGAACTGAACTCTGCCGGTTGTGTAAAGAACCGACAGTGAAGTTGAAGAACACCGCCGGTTTGTAGGAGCCGACAGTGATAGCTTACCCTCATTACTGCCGGTATGGTTGTGCCGGTTTAAAATCCGACAGTGATGGAGTATTTTGAACCGACAGTGGAGTGCTATTCTGACGTAGTGTGAGTTAGCTATTGGGTTAGCCGATGCCCCGTGCCTGCTTGAAGCATGCGAAAATGCAGTAGAGGCTAGGTGTGGAAAACTCTTCCCAGAACTGCCGCCTGATCAGTGGCTTAGACTAGTTGGATTCAATTGAATCACATGAATGAGATGGCCTGGGGTGCCTCTCCATTTATCTTACTGGGATTTCTTGCTCAACAAATGGTGGCTGCTTGGTCAAGTCTTGTTTTTTTGGGAACTCGGCTGCTTGGTCAAGTCTTGTTTTTTTGGGAACACGGCTGCTTGGTCAAGTCCTTTCCTCTGATCAAGGTAGAGGACAGACCGAGTTGCTGTTGGTCTTTGGAGGTCATGCACAATAATAACCTCCTCCCATGCACAGTGAGCCGCCCTTGCATTTGTATAGCAGACAACCGGTTTAGTATTTTTCACTTTGTTCTTATGATCAATCCAACAGCACAATTATATATAGACAATAAGGAATTAGTCATACATATACACATAGTCAAATACTTACATTAACGATTAGATCTTAGACCCATAACTCTCACATGAGTTAACGTTGTTATTCATTACATATAACATTTGATGATTGTACACCCATTCCTCATGACATAACACGTGTCACAATTCATTACTACACAGAACTCATTACAGCCAGTTCGTAACCCCATCACCGCCTGTTTTTGCTTTCAACAATAAATTATCGACGGTGATGGCTATGATCATCACCGCCGGTTCGTCTTACTAGCTGACAGTGATGAGGATTTCTAGAATTCTAAAAAAACAGGTAAAAAAAATATCCCGTCAGCATGGCGTGCCATGTAGGAGAGGGACTAGACTGAGCTCAGAATAAAAACTCAACGACCGAAAACAATAAATTTGATAGTTGCGGTCAAAAGGTATATGCAATATTCCACTATCTCTGAATTGTCACATTATCATTATATACATATCTTTTTGGCTTACCCCTGTTTAGAGTAAGTGTTAGTTAGTGATTGCATCATAAGTATATATCTTGTCAATTGCTCATTTGCCAATCGTTCCCCCCTATGGTAAAAATACAAATAACGATACCTGTAATAATTCTGGTGAGATGCTACAATGGTAATTTGTGCGCTTGCAGAATCTTTAATATTATATTTGCACTCACAACCACCAACAGACCTCAGCTACTCCAAGCTATCTAGGTGGCAGAAACCACCAAGAGTAACAACAAAATCTGCAGCCTAAACGATGAACCAGTGCCGCCACTAGATGCAAAACTCCAAAGCAAATAAACTAGATCTCTCCCAATCTCAATTTGGATGAAGCAAGTCAAGAGATGAGTGGAAGGTGCTCTTGGATGCTCACAGGGGTGTTGGATTGCTTAGAATACCAAGAGAACTCATCAAAAGCCGGTTAACACCTATTTATAAGCCCTCTTCAAGACTAGCCGTTGAAACAGCTTTCGCTGGGCAAAACTCGTGACCATCGGATCCACCGATGGCCATAGGATTGGCACCATCACAATATATGCCACGTTAATTAAATAACATTGTGGCATATAATCCAATGCACTTTGCACACTCCGATCCAATGCTCGTGTGCGCTCTATAGAGAAATCTGGCTGTTTCTCGTGCTAATGGCTACTTGAGCATACTCCAATGTCCTTTTTGTTCCGATGCTACGCTCAGAGGTTCCAACGAGCATATACTCTAGATTTATTTAAGTATATGCTTATTAAAAAGTATTTATAAATTTATAATTAAGTTATCCATGATCTAATGAGTTTGAAATTTTTACTACAGTTTAAGCATACAATATTTAGCCCACCATAAAAATTTATCACAATTGGATCATAAAAACTGCAGCTATGAATCAAAAAAATTATACTAAAGCACACCATATTATATGTTCACTGTATAGATCTATTCATGTGGAGTCCAACAAAATTAGGTTTTCTATTTTATGATTTTTCTGTGATTTACTATGATTTTTTCAAAGATTCAGTCGAAATAAATTAAAAAAAAAAAGATAAAACCATCTTTTGAAACTGTTTATAACCCGTCAATGAGGTAAATTGAACGGTTTTAAAAGTTTGGAGATGTGGTTTACCAGGTTTTAGAGTTCAGGAAGGAAAAATTAGATTTTCGTAAATATTGAGAGAGGTAATATAGACTTTTTCCCAGTGTGTGGGCTGCTTGCAGCGTAGACGGGCCATTTTTTCCGTTCGACTTGATCTACCGAGTGTAGTAGGAATGTGGGATAGGTATTTATTTGAGGTCTTCAAGCGTAGATGGCACGAGCCTTCGTCGTCGATTCGGCCGCCATTTTACTTGCTACGCCCGTCCCCCCTGTGCTCTTGCCGGCACAGTGGGCACAGTGTCTGTTTGAGGCCTTTTTAAAAAGCATGCTTAATCCAAAAATTTCTTCGTAAATACGTGTGTATTAATGTCCGAGGTACTCGCTCAAATTCCATAATCAATTAGTTTTATGTGTTAAGCTTTGACCATTAATGGATTATTATGAATCGATTTTGAAAATATCAGTTGTTTGTAGACCAGCTGGTGAGCAAATGTGGTAATGAAGTTTTGTGATAGCAGATAGTGATAGGCGTGACATTTGGGTGAAAAAAAATGCTCTGCTATGTTAAAAACTTAATCACATTATTCAAAATCAACAACTCCAGGATGTGTTTGCGCTTGTTGCACTTTATTTTACTTAACTTTTAAAAGTTTATTATTGCATTGCAAATGTTGGATTCACATTTTTCTGGATGGTACTATGTATTGTTCTAATGCTCATCTTATGGTTTAATGCTAATATTTAGTATATATGCTATAACAGAAATGCATAGTTATGCCTCCTAAGCCTAAGGATGCATTCCGCAATGTCTACAGCAGGCGCAACCGGAAACATGGTAGCGGGCCAACCCAATCATTGGGTTTCAAACAGTGTTAAAATTGGAAAGATAAATATTATAGGCATATTTGTTTGTTGCACAACATGATGCATCCTTTGTATACTCCTTGCTCTATTGCGTTGAGAGAGCTGCTCTGCCAAGCAGTAGTTCCTGTGTCTCTTATCTATCCAGCAAGCTTCAGCAACAGGTCGTCCTCTTCTATCCAGCGCAAGGAGCAGCAGCACGAAACTCCTTTCGTCATATTTCTGCTGAATTACATTGTTTTGTGGACGAAGAAAATACTCTTTATAAAAACTAAATTATTTTTTGCACCCTCATATAAGTTTTTTTAGTTGCAAAACTTTTATCTAGTGTGGAATCGAAAGGATCAATTACATGCATTTGTTAACCAAACAATATTCGTGAATAAACAGTACCAAAACAATAAATATGAATGGTAAATTCACTACCAAAATCGTGGAATCCTCCTAGTATTTTTAGGTAGTAATAAAACACTACCAATAGTCATAGCGTATAGGAATCTCACTATGAGTTATTTAGTAGGGAAAATTTATACTAAATTTTAAATGACAAAACACTAGGAGAATCCCACCTCACTAGAAGAAATTTAATATTCTGGTTGTGATTAACGGTGTTAGAACCATGCTTAGCCATCCGATCAAGATTCGATGGTTGAGTTCTCGTTGATGCGGCTGAATCACATGCGAGCGGGCATGGTGCACGTTAAAAAAATTTAGATTTGGACTCTACATGCAACTAAAGGTGTAACTATATTTATAAAAAAAATAAAAATAGGTGCAAGTATGGTTAAGGAATACGACAAATATTTTAAAAGGTAATAAAAACATTACTAACGCGTAGAGTTCGTTTCTTGGATTTTGTGAGCGCAAGACCCACCTAAATCAGAGCTATCGATAAAAAAATATATTGATTTTTAAACTTTAAGCTTTATTAAAATAGATGTTATTGTTTTAATAATTATTAAACTACTTTGGAAAATGTTGTTGTATTGGAAGACTTGGTTCATGATGTCACAAAAAACATATGACACCAGCAGCTATTTTTACTTGAGCCTAAATATAGAAAACTCCAGTTTTGGTGGGGGTTTTACTTCTAGGAAAATGCTTGGACGTGGTTATGCGTAGACTGGAAAGGTTAGCAAGAAATATTGACATGACTCAATAAACAGTGCACTGTCCAGGGGAGGAGAGAACAGTCCACCGTGAAGCATGCCCACGAGTCAAGGGGTACAGATGATTAATGGTGAACCATAGATCTGGTGATGGACGGTCGAGGTTTCTCGTTGTTATACGTGTATTTCTAATGTATTACTGGATTTTTTTTAAGACGTCATCGGAGGGGTGAGGGCCCCACCTAAATGATTTTCCATTGATTTCGGCAAGCCGGTGATGGAGGATGCAAAGGCACCTTACAAGGTCCGGGGACCAAAAGTCATTGGAAATACATAGAAGGCGGGAAGAGACTAATGAATTACAAACACGCCAAACATCAACGATGCAGCGGTCGTCCGGGTGGAGACGGCAGCCCCATAAATAGTAGGATTCCCTGTAGGCAATCAACCAGCATTGTGTAAGGAAAATGGACCCTAGGCCCATTTACTTTGGATTTTGGTGTTTAATGACCAACACTACCAAATTGGACTAATGAATTTGTAAGTAATTGTTTTGTAGTTTAATATGGTGCAAGACGTGACTTGGACGAATGCGACGTGATGATCCGATGATCAACACCTTAAGAAAGACCTTAGGAGCACAAGAGAAGACCCAAGATATCAAGCAAAGTCCAAGCATAAAGATAGGAACCAAGCCGCATGCAAGATCACGAAGAAACGAGCTCACAGACCGGACGCTGGAGGAAAGTGACCAGATGCTCCGATCAGTGACTCAACTACAACAGGCGTCGGCAGCAGTGACCGAACGCTGAACAAGCAAAACGACTAGACGCACCGATGGCACTGTTCATCAGTCTGGCAACACATTCAGCTATGACCGGACGCTGGCGGCAAACCGACCGAACGCAGGACAGTAGTGTCCGATAGAGCGGCGAAATTGCGACCAGACGCGTCTAGTGGCATGTGACCGGACGCTGGCAGCGTCCGATCAGTTGATCACAGCTCTAACAGTCGAGATGACCAGACGTGTCCGGTCAGGACGTGATCAGCGTCCGGTCAGTAGCAGAAAAGCGGGACTTCATCCCCAACGGCTACTTTCTCAGTGGGGTTTATAAATATAACCCCCAACCAGTCATTTGAGGTGTGTGGAGCTGAGAAAACTCACCAAGGGTGTTGATACACCATTTGAGTGATCTCCACTTGCATAGTGCTTAGTATTTTATTAGGTGATTAGCGTAGGTGCTTTTGCGAAGTGCTTAGGTTGATTAGACCACCGCTTATGCACTTGCTCTAGGTTTAGGTCTAGTGTTTAGTGAGGTTTGCATACCTCTTACCACTCGGTGCTTGTGAGCACCATTGTTGTACATCGAAGGGGCTTGTAGTCTTGCGAGATCACACCAACCGCGTTTGTGGTGTGGCCACCACCGTGTATCAGAGGGAACAAGGCACACGGCGTTTTGGCTGAAAGCTTGATAGTGAAGACGGTGGGGAGCATCCGAGAGAGCGTTGCCGGAAGGCACGTCGGAGACCCACTTGCGCGTGGGGAAGGCCCGAGGCTATCCACAGAGTTACCCGACCGGGAGCTTGGCCTTTGCGAGGGGCTCCAACGAGGACTCAGAGGAAGCTTGCGCGCTTCTTGATACCTCGGTAAAAATACCAGAGTCATCGACGGGAGTTTGCATATCTCTACCTTGCTCTTTAGCTTTCACATTTACATTGATTGTATTACTTCTTTTTGCGGTAGAGATAGCAACACACTAGCAAAACTATAGTTGCACATTTAGATAGATTATCTATTGCATAGGTTTTGCTAGGGTTAGAAAAAGAATGCATAGTTGAGAGTTAGTTTTTTAAGTTGCCTAATTCACCCCCCCCTCTTAGGCGTCACAGTCCCCTTCAATTGGTATCAAAGCCGGTTAGCTCAATTTAGACCTTTGGCTTAACCGTCGTTGAGCCGACGCTATTTAGAGTGGTTGGGATGGATACCTCTAGGCCTTCACACTTTGACGGCACTAACTTCCCCTACTATAGAGCTAGAATGGCTTGCTATCTTAAGGCGGTTGATTTGGGAGTTTCGAGAGTCACTCGTGACGGGATAAAACCCATTAAGAATCCCGATAAACCCACAAAGAGTGAAGAAAATGAAATACATTTGAATGCTAGAGCTAAGAATTGCTTGTTTGAACCATTTAGCATGGATGTGTTTAACCAAGTGTTCTCTTTAAATACGGCACATGAAATTTGGTTAAAACTTCAAGAGCTCCATGACAGAACAAGTAATGTCCATGAGCAAAAACATTGTCTAGCTAAATAAAATTATGATTCCTTCGAAATGGATGATGATGAGCTTGTTCATAATATGTATTCTCATTTGAATCTAATTATCAATGAGCTCCATTCTATAGGATTAATAAAGCTAGATGATGCGGACATCGTGAGGAAGATCATCTCCGTGCTACCACAAAGAAATATGCAAGCATCATCACCATCCTTCACAACATGGAGGACTTGAGCACCATGACCCCGGTCATAGTCATTGACAAGATAGTGGCATTTGAAATGTCACACAAGATGGGTCAAGAAGAAGCCTCTTCATCAAGCAAAGGCAAAGCTCTCGCATGAGCGAAAAAAGAAGATGAAGGGCAAGTAAGTTGAGACAAGCTCAAGCTCAAGCTCAAGCTCCTCAAGTGAAGATGAAGAAGAAGAGGGGGATGATGATGATGATCATGAAGATTCAAGTGATGATCAATCTTCCTCCACCACCTCCGACCTTGATGAAGAGTCAATCAAACTAATCAATAAGGTGGAGAAGATGATCCAAAAGCTCAATGTCAAGGGTGTGCCCATCCAAATCCAAGATCTCATTTTCACCAATCAAAGAAATGATCAAAGAAAGAGATGATGCTATGGATGTGGTGAGTTGGGGCACTTTATGGAAGTTTGTCCAAACAAGCCCACACCCAAGACAAAGAAGAAGGCATGCAAGAACCAAGTCCTCACATCAATAAGGTCATGGGATGATTCTTCAAGTGAAGAAGAACACCATCACAAGAGACGAGGGCACAAGCACTCATCATCAAGCTCTTCTCGTGTGTGCCTTATGGCACAAGGTAACGAAAGCTCATTCTCTAGTGAGAGTGATAGTGATGATGAAATGCCTTCTTATGATGAAATTGTGCAACAAAATCTTAATTATGCTAAAGTTTGTACTAGTCAACAAAAGAAGCTCGGAAAAATAAAATAAAAGGTAGATAGTTCACAAGAAGCATATAAAACTTTGCTTGAACAATATGAGAACTTTGCTAATCTCTATGTTGAACAATCTACTAAAATTAAGCAACTTGAGGCTAGTGCAACAACAAATGCATGCACAATCAATGATGAGCAACTTGTAAAGAAAAATAAAAAATTAAAAGAAAAGTTAGCTAGCTGACAAGATGCTTATAAAAGTTTGCTTGTTAAAATGGAAACCATGTGTAAACATTGTGATGAGCTAACTAATAAAGTTGCTAATCTTAAAGCCGTTAGTACAACACTCACCAAGGCATCTAAAAAAAGTTCTTTCTCTAACATGTCTAAAAAGGATGCCTCTACTTCTTGTAATGATTTATGTTTAGACTCATCCTTGTGCAACTAAGTTTGTATTGAGAAAGTTGTTGTAGATACATGCACACAAGAGGTTGCAAATGAGAATGAGCAACTCAAGCAAGAAGTAGCTCGCCTCACCAAGAACTTGACTCAAGTGAAAGGCAACGCAAAGCAAGCCCAACTTCATCAAGATAACACCATCAAGGGAGTGAAGAAGCTTGATGAAGGACAAACCGTGGTTTCTACGTGCGCCACAAGGAAGGTCATAAGTCCTATGAGTGCAAGGTGAAGAATGGGGGAGGAGCAAAGAAGAAAGAGAAAAAACAAACAAGCAAGCTCTCCAACACCTACACTAACAAGGTGGACAAGAAGGTCTCCACACCATACTTGTTAAAGAAGAAGAAAAATGACAAGGTGGTGGCCATCAAGGTGAACAAACAAGCCAACAATAGGGTCAAACACTTTTGGGTGCCTAAGGAAATCATCTCCAACATGAAAAGCACCAAGAAGGTTTGGATCCCGAGAGGGAAGTGAGAAGTCCGATGGACTTCGGGGAATTTGGAGACTTGGCAAAGTATGGATGCATTTCATAGGGTGCATCATGATGGACAAAATCATTGCCAAGTGGGTTAGTGAATACTATAGATCCAAATTCCCCTTTCCATGTTAGGTAACTAGATTCAATTTCCTTCAAGTAGTATCAATTTGCATTTCCTACAAGTTGTATTTCTTACAAATTGGTATCTTTAAGCATCTAGTTACTCTTCATGCCTAGGTTTGCATTTGCATGCTTACATATTTTATCATGCATACACTAGGTATATCTTATGGTAGGCTTGCTCTGTTTCATTCTTATTCCTTGGAGCAATTCTATATGGTTTAAAATTATTTAGGAGCACGACACATAGCTTGTCTTTCGATTGTTCATCTAATATGTGCTAAAGTCCAAATTGTAGATAATTTCTCCCGAATATTGCCTTCAAAAATGACTCTCACATTCATGTAATGTCATCTTTCAAGTGGTATTTTTATTCTAAAATCAATGTGCATGTTTCCTACAAGTATTCTATACTTGTGTGCACAAATTTAGGGGGGGTTACTCTACAAGTTGGATGCTTTGAGACTAACATCTTTCCAAGCTTATCATATGAGTAGTAGTCTCATTGCAAGGAAAATGGAGTCCCCAGAGTTAAGCATCATACTTCAAATATCCACCGCCTATTGCAAGTGGTAGAAATCAAATTGGTTTCCACATGTGCTATTTCTAAAACCGATATCATCATATTGATTTCATTTTGATATTTATATGCTTTCTCCATGCATTATATAGATTAAATTCCCTTGAGCAATAATTTGCCAAATATGCATATGCTTTGCCTTCTACCATATGTATGCATATATTTAGGGAGAGCTTAATCTATATAATGTGAGAGTTAAATTTTGTGATCTATTTCACTCTACACACAAAGGATCACAAAGTTTGACCCTCCCTTGTGCTACTAATGTCTTCCTTTTTTGTGTTTGATTTCAAAGGGGGAGAATTCAGAGGACCAAAAGCAAGCATTAATTTGTAGGACCAAAAGCTAAATCATTTACAAGTGGTAATGGTTTACAAGTGGTGTCTACAAGTGGTAATGGTCCGAAAAAGGGAGGATAGTGGATTATGGATTAGCCTATGTAATGAGGAGAATTTGTAAGAAGTAAGGCTTACATCCATAATGCCACAAGAGAACATTTGCAAGGACAAGATAAGTTTTTAATGTGGTATTCTTTAGTTTTACAAGTAGTATCTTTTAGCATCATATAATTTTGCCCCTTGCATTGCATCCTAGCAAGTAGGTAGTTTTTAAATTTCAAAATTCTATTATTTGCTTGCTTTGGTCATTGTCATCAATCACCAAAAAAGGAGAGATTGTAAGAAAAATGGACTTTAGGCCCATTTACTTTGGATTTTGGTGTTTAATGACCAACACAACTAAATTGAATTAATGAATTTGCAAGTAATTATTTTGTAGTTCAATAGGGTGCAAGGCGTGACTTGGACGAAGGCGACGTGATGATCCGATGATCAACACCTTAAGAAAGACCTTAGAAGCACAAGAGAAGACCCAAGATATTAAGCAAAGTCCAAGCACGAAGATAGGAACCAAGCCGTACGCAAGATCGCGAAGAAACAAGCTCACAGAGGTGATCGAACGCTGGACCGAACGCTGGAGGAAAGTGACCGGACGCTCCGATCAGTGACTCGACTATAGCAGGCGTCAGCAGCAGCGACCGGACGCTAAACAAGCAAAATGACCGGACGCACCGATGACACTGTTCATCAGTCCGGCAACACATTCAGCTGTGATCGGACACTGGCGGCAAATCGACCGGACGTAGGACAACAGCGTTCGATCGAGTACAGAGAGGTTCTAGAGCGACGAAATTGCGACCGAACGCGTTCGATGGCATGTGACCAGACGCTGGCAGCGTCCGATCAGTTGATCGCAGCTCTAACGGTCGGGACAACAGGACGCGTCCGGTCAGGACGTGATCAGCGTCCGGTCAGTAGCAGAAAAGCGGAACTTCGTCCCCAACGGCTACTTTCTCAGTGGGGCTTATAAATACAACCCCAACCGGTCATTTGAGGTGTGTGGAGCTAAGAAAATATACCAAGGGTGTTGATACACCATTTTAGTGATCTCCACTTGTATAGTGCTTAGTGTTTTATTAGGTGATTTGCGTAGGTGCTTTGCGAAGTGCTTAGGTTGATTAGACCACCGCTTATGCGCTTGCTCTAGGTCTAGGACTAGTGTTTAGTGAAGTTTGCATACCTCTTACGAGCACCATTGTTGTACATCGGATGGGCTTGTAGTCTTGTAAGATCACACCAACCGCGTTTGTGGTGTTGCCGCCACCGTGTACCGGAGGGAACAAGGTCCGCGGTGTTTCGACGAGAAGCTTGATAGTGAAGACGGCGGGGAGCATCCGGGAGAGCCTTGCCGGAAGGCACGTCGGAGACCCACTTACGCGTGGGGAAGGCCCGAGGCTATCCACGGAGTTACCCGACCGGGAGCTTGGCCCTTACGAGGGATTCCTTGCGAGGGGCTCCAACAAGGACTAAGGAAAAGCTTGCACGCTTTTTAATACCTCGGTAAAAATATCAGAGTCGTCGACGGGAGTTTGCATATCTCAACCTTACTCTTTAGCTTTCGCATTTACATTGATTGTTTTACTTCTTTTTATGGTAGAGATAGCAACACACTAGCAAAATTATAGTTGCATATTTAGATAGATTATATATTGTATATGTTTTGCTAGGGTTAGAAAAAAATGTCATAGTTGAGAGTTAGTTTTTTAAGTTGTCTAATTCACTCTTGTGAGGCGTTACGGTCCCTTCACGGTGCAAGCAAGGCGGTTGGTGGCGAAAGACGACATCGTGTCTGTGATTCCAGATCTGCCAGCATCATGGAGAAGAATTTTCGTGGCACCCCAGCAGGCCTTGGCATATCCCAAAGTCGACTAACCCCCAGGGTCTGAGAACTTTGCCAGCCAAGGTGATTCCAGAAACTTCTGGCAACTGAGCATTGCAAGACGAGATGGTCACATGTCTCTGCCTCTTGCCTGCATAGCTCACAGATGTCGTCTTCAAGGATATTTTTGTTGTATATAGATTTGCTCGACACTGAATGCGTTCCTAAAGCAAACTGGATTTATTTTCTTAGAGGAAAACGGGCGTATTGCGTAGGCATGCCATCAGTGACGTTATCAAGCTAATAAGGAACAAGGCAGACCTTGCTCCCGGTCGGTGCTTGCTCCGCGCCGTGCTTGCACGGCTGCGCGCCTGGTGGGCGCCGCGGCGAGCCGATTCCGCTGGCCGAGCCCCAGCTGGCTCTTGGCGACGACACCTTGTCCAAGAGCTTCTGCTGGTACTGGTCGAGCGCGAGCAGCTTGAGGTTGAAGTCTAGCTCCCGGCTAACGAGCGCGGTGTTGAGCCTGCTGGCCGGGGAGGAGAGCCAGGCCGGGTTGAGCATGGCGCGGAGCCCCGAGAAGGCGAGTGTGTCCGCGGACGCCCCAGCGGACAGGAGGAGGTGCGCGGTCGCGACGGGGCCGAGGCGCCGCCGCAAGGTGGGGCCAGGCCGGGAACGGCGCCCCCGCCTGCGCCGAAGGAGGGAGGTGCGGGAGTCAAGGGCGAGGGGAGCGGGCAAAGGATCGGCACGCGAAGGTTCGCGTTGGTTCGGGTCAACGATAAAGCGGGTACGAGATCCGACCGATCCGTAATCTGACGGACCAGATCGCTTGCTCGCCCAATCAAATGGCTCGCGGATTAGCAGGCAACGTGGCAGGATGGTTTGTCCGCTTTTGGTGCACGAATCCTATTATAGAGATATAGGCCACGTTTAGTTGGGCACCGAATCGGCGCCGCCGAGGTTTCAGGCGGTACTGTAGCTACAGTACCGTTTTTTTTTATAAATTGTCCTATCGTTGTCTAATTAGGCTCAAAACGTTCGTCTTGCAAAGTACAACCAAACTGTGTAATTAGTTTTTGATTTCATCAACATTTAATATTCCATGCATGTACCGTAAGTTTGATGTGACGGGGAATCTTCTTTTTGCATGGTGCCAAATTCTGGAATTGGGAGGAACTAAACATATATGCTGGCCTGCCTGAAACCCTAGTCCTCATCCCATTCCCCCTCCCTCCCTTGCTGGCCGCCGCTTCTCCAACGCAAAAAACCGAAGGGGAGAGAGCGAGAGGCCTCCGTCCATGGGTTTCGCCGTCGCCTCCAAGGGAGCCCCGCTGGCCGGCCTCCTAAGGAAGTTTCTCCTCGCCGCGCCCGCCGCCTCCGCGATCGGCCCCGCATCCGTCGCCGGTGCCTGCCGCCTCTTCAACACTGGGGCCCTTCCTCACCACCGCGACGACGATTACGACAGCCGCCTCGCGCCCGGCTTCTTCTACCCATCCTCAGGTTTGCTTTAATCTCGTCGAGAAAACCGCTCGTTTGCTTTAATCTCGTCTAAAGCCGCTCGTTTGCTTTAATCTCGTCGAGAATGCTGATGGTGGTGGTTTGTGCAGCATTTGTTCTTCACCCGTTCGTAGAGCGTGATTGTTGGGTGTCGAAGGAAGACGACGATGCAGTGGAGCTGAAGGTGGTGATGCTGGGGCTGGGGAAGGAGCAAGTGAAGGTTTCAGCGTACCAGAACGCTCTGCTGGTTAAGGGGGAGGGCGTCAAGGGATCTAATGGCGACGAGTACCCGGCGTGGTACAGCTGCCGCATCAACCTCTCTGCGGAAGCCTTCAAGCTGGACCAGACCAAGGCGGAGATGAAGGATGGGCTCCTCACGATCACTGTGCCCAAGATTAAGGTCGAGGTCGATCTGGAGTGCACTGATATTAAGGTCGAGTAGGGAAAGGTCAGTCAGTGAGTACTTGATGTGCGCCGAGGTCGCAGTAGTTCAGTAGCTGCAGTGTGTTAAGGTAGCAGTTAGTAGTTGTGTACTTGTGTATGGTTGAGATGGCGACGTGCATTTTGGAGGGTCTTGTCTGAGGTAGCCCTACTGCTTTCGTTGGAAACAATGCGCAGACCCTTATTTATTGGCATCTATGATCTATCTGTGTTACCCTGTTCTTGTTGGTTCTTCCATTGCTCAGCGTTTCCAGATTTGTGAATTTGAAAGTGTTTCTGTGCATTTGTGCTTTTGAAATCAAAAGTTGCTGATGATTCATTGTTATCAGATATGCGGTACATAAATCAAAACTTGTTATTTTTGATATGCGGCTGCTGCAACCTCTGTGCCATTGTAGTACTTGTGGGTTCCTGGGTGTGTCATGAACGACTGTGTCCCACTCTGCATCATTAACCTTGAATGATTGTGTGCAATAGACATGAAATACGTACGCTTTGATTGAGGCCACAATTGCAATCTGTATCTCAATTCAACTCGATTATTGAGAATATTGTTCAGTTATGTAAATTATTGAGAATATTGTACGCTTTCTATTTGATCCACAAGACCCATCCTCATTTTCTATCAATATTGTCAGACCATTCTTGCTTTTGACATGTGACACTGCAACATATATATCCATGTGTAAATACTTGTTTTTTTTAGATATAGTTCTACTTCAACGGTATTTTTCAGCGAAGGAACAGTGTTTTTCTCTCAGAACAAATCAGCATTAGCAGCAACCAAATTTCAGCGAAACAAACCGGGCCAGTGTTTGTCCTTGGTTGTTAATAGGCACCCGAGCAGACCGTCTCGCTTTGCCATGGTAGGGGGAAAAAATCATGGCGCAATGAACTAGTGTGAAACGGTGTGCTCATAGGCAGGAACGGTTGGACTTAGCTCATGAGTCTGGTGTTTGGACCCTGCAAGGTAAGTTCCAGTGCGTATGATTTATGGTTCTTTTGTGAAAATTGTGACAATTTTGTTTATGCGATTAGGACTAAATGCAGGTGTTGCAGATTTGCAGTGGATGAGCCATTGAATGAGGCAGCCCAGTTCTAGGAACTAGGGTGTTCATTTATGTTCCGTGGTTGGTTGAGTATCAAAAATAATGCAAAGGCATGTGGTTGTTGGTGAAGGAGAATAGAAATATAGAATTGGTGGAATGTTGAATGTATTGCATTCGGTCTCATGGGCTGAATATATAGAGTACATAGAACAAACACCTCTCGTCCATAGACGGTGTGTACTATTTCTATTTACTCTAACATCCCCCCGCAGTCACAGTGGGAGCGCTACAGACGGTGAGATTGGAGAAGAATCTGACAAGCTAACATCCCCCCGCAGTCATAACAATCGATGTGTCATGTATGTTGTGGTTGGAGAAGAAGCCGATGAGTCCTTATGCAAGGTGGTTGCCCTTTGTGCCAATGTCGAGGTAGCCAAGTGTGAGGGCGCAGTAGCCGTGGTCGAAGAAGCCATGCTGAAGATGGCCGAGGTCGACGTAGTTGTAGTCGGGTTGCCGTATTGATGGAGCTGCAGGCGCACAAGGGGCGTCATGGTGATGACGGAGACGAGTCGAGGCAGTCGTCGTGGGAGGGGGCGATGCCGAAGTCGACGCAGTCAGGGCCGTCGTAGACATAGAAGAAAGGCGATGACACAATCGAGGCAGACGGGGTGAGAACGGGAGGGTCGATGACGAAGTTGATGCAATCAAGCCGCCTGAGCGCCGAGGGGGGCTGGATCTATGCCTTGCCCAGGCAGCACCATGAACTAGGATAGCGGCACAGGTTTTATCTAATCCATTTTCTACAGGTACACTAACTTACGTTACGTAAGAATCTTTTACAAGCGAAAAGTGAGTACGCGATGTGCTGAAAATTTTTGCGAATGCCGCTATATTCCGGCTTGAGTGAACGGGTAGGCCGATGCATGCATCATGAAAAGAGAATCTTGCTTAAACTAAACTCCCCCCACATGTATAATTTGGATTAGTGAATTGATAGGATAACCTAAAAGAATGCTTTAATAAAAGCCTTATCATTTCTCTAAGTCTCTTGTTCCTAATCTGGAGGGTTGTCCCTAATGGTTGGTTCTTATCTGTTTATAGATGAACCTAAGGTCTGGTCGGGGGAGTACCAGCGCTGGGGCAGACCAGGGTGATACCGGTCGCGGTGAGGACAATGGCAACACCAATGGGGGTAGCCACGAGGCCCCACTTCTGGATCCTCCTCCTCCGCCACCACCACCTCTGATGACCCATGCAGAGATGATGACGGAGATGATGGCTGCTCAACATGAGTCTGCCCGTGCCTTGGAGATGCTTGCCTATGCTATCGGTGGCTTTTGCCCGTGGAGGCCCCGATGGCAACGGCGGGAATGGGGGTGGTGCCCGCGCTCCCGTGGGGCCCTGTTTCTACCAGGACTTTCTAAAGACACACCTGCCCACATTCACGTCAACTGCTGAGCCTCTGAATGCGGAGCATTGACTTCTTATTCTGGAGCAGAAGTTTTAGTTGCTCACTGTGACTGAAGAGCAGAAGGTGCGCTTTACCGCACAGCAGCTGCTAGGGTCTGCCAGTACGTGGTGGGATACTTTCAATGCCATGCAGCCGGCGGACCACCGTGTGACTTGGCAGGAGTTTACCACTACTTTCCGTGAGTACTATATTCCCGCTGATCTGCTAAACAGGAAGTTGATTGAGTTCCTAGATCTGAAGCAAACGAGTATGACTGTGATGGATTATGTGAACAACTTCAACCATCTTGCACAGTATGCTAGGACCCATGTAGACACTGATATGAAGAAGAGGGACCGTTTCTACTGTGGCCTCTCTTGCATCTTGCAAAAGGAGCTGTACACTGGGGGATATCAGACTTTTGGTACTTTGATGAATGCAGCCATTGCTATGGAGGGACTTCAGCGTGATTCTTAGGTGGAGTGGAAGCGCAAACGGGTGATCACTGGATCTTCTAGTCACCCACAGGCTTAGAAGGTGTAAGTTGTTAGGAGGATGTCCTATCACTCTCAGGGTGGACAGCTGTCCCGTCAGTCTCAGCAGGCTTACCAGGCACCTCCCACCCAGTATCGTGCACCTACTCAGCAAGTGCAGCAGCAGCCTCAGGGACAGCAGGTGCCGCCTCGTCAGGGACAGGGGAATAAGTCTGGTGCTTGTTTCAAGTATAGTAAGGAGGGCCACTATGCTCTGGAGTGTCCACAGAACTAGCCTGCGCAGTCTTTCCAGCCTTCAGCCAACTCCCGTATGGTCAAGAGCATGATTATCAAGAAGAAGGTGCCCGTAAGCCACTCTGGACACGTCAACTTCACTGAGGCTGAGGAGATTTTGCAGAATGAACCTGTGATGTCTGGTATGTTTACCAATGAACCTGTGATGTCTGGTATGTTTACCATTGATTCGCACCCAGCATATGTGTTGTTTGATTCTGGTGCATCACATTCATTCATGAGCTTGGGGTTTGCACAGAGGCACAATATATCTCTTGTGGCTATTCCTATTGCCTATAGAATCTGTACTCTGGGTGCGCAGTTGTGCGTTAATACTCGGACGGACACAGTCAGATTAGTGCTAGCCACTCACACTTACCGCCTCCAGTTCATGGTGCTGCCTGGGCAAGACATAGATGCAATTCTGGGCATGAAAGCACGCGTCGGTGTTGCCAATATCGGGTGTACAAGGGAGAGGGCCCCAACCACGGTGATGCTGACGACGTGGTTGTGCTGGATGAAGAAGCAATGTGGTAGTGGACGCGTCGGCGAGCAGGGCTCAGCGACAATCGGGTTTTAAAAACCACATGGGTTTACGGGTTTGGATACTACATCCTCAGACCCATGCCCATAAACCCACTGGATCTATCTTTTTACCCATTAACAAACCCGTGTGCAGAGAAATTGACTCATACCCTTGCTCTAATAGGGTAAAAATCCATCGGGTTTCGGGTACCATTGCCATCTCAGACATGCCGTGAGAACAACGGTTTTTACTATGTGAAGTCATGCACTTTTCATCCCCCTAGCAAGTGAGGCCACTTTCGCCCGGGAAGCACGAGCTTACATGCTAGGACAAAGCCACGCAAACCAAAACATTTCTACCCTGCACACACGCGTGATCCACCATCCCCTCACGCCTCGACGGCAGCTTTCAGCGCCGTGAGCCGCGCCTGCTCCGCGATGGTCCCACCGTGAGGAGCCACGCCGGCACCGCCCTTGAACAGCAGGATGGCCAGGTTGCCGATGCCGAAGTAGATGAAGCAGCCGGAGTGGTGCGTCACAAACGACCCGAAGTCGGTTCCCACGATGCACTGCCATCCGGGCCCGTACGACCGATCGAACTCCTGCAAAAGACGCATCATCGCCATCAGGAACTGTATATTCTGAATCAGTACACTGCTGCAATGTTCAGTGTTGATTGCAAGAACTTATGGTCGCAAGGGCCACACCTTCTTGATGAACCGTGCGATCTCCGTGGAGTCGGCGGCCTCAAAGTCGTCCAGCGCCTTCCCAGCGAGTCGGAGCGCGTACTGCTGCATCGCCTGCCGCATGTCCGTGTCCCCGATCACCGCGTGGCTCTCCAGCATGCTCGCCGCCTTGCTGGGAGGGAAAGGCTGTACCTTCTGAATACTGATGCGCACAATGCAGTGATGGTGAAAACAGGCACTTGGTTCTGCCAGTCCGCTGTGTGGGTACTGAAACATTTGCCGGTCAGCTGGCTATATAGCCTCTAGCTAATAGGCGCGCCGAACTGGGATTTCACGGTGGAATAGGATATATCCGGATTAGCTAGGTATCGCCGGCAGCTTGCCAAGTGTCAATGACGGCCGCGCCTCGACGTTCGTGGCTCGTCTAGCAGCGGGGTGTGAAAGCGTACGCCGTGTCCAAGCGGCGGCCATAGAACAGGATGTGGAGGCCCCTGCTCCAGTTGGCTGCGATGTGGTATTGGAAGTCTGGAACCCTCAAGGCTCAACGACGACACTTTCGTCTGGCTTGCATGCCCCCATTCGCGCGACAGATTCCGGGATGGCCCGGAGGATCCGTCAATTTGTCTACCACGATGGATGCCCAGCGCTAGTCGTGCGGTAGCTACAGCAAGCCTGAGCTCAAGTGTTCAGCAAAAGTACTAGTAGAATCTGGAGCTTGGATGTATCTTGCATAGTTGCATGGCTGAAATTCTTTATTTGAACGAACGGGGACTGAAACTCTGAATCAGCTAACTTGTGACAGTATTTTTTAGTTTGGCACATATGAAGAAATGGCCTATTGTGGCCTGAGTGACGCTCTTAGACTAAGCCTGTGGGCCATTAGAACCAGCGGAGGTGGCACGGCCGGGTGTCATTTTGAGAACCAATTGTGGACCAAATTTGGGAGAATCCACAATGAAATTGGTCTGAACTCTGAAGTAGCAGTGGGAAGTTAATCTCCCTCCAAATTCTTGACTTGGCGGCGTATCAACTACAATTGCAGTAGGTGATGTTTTGGCAGTGGCTTGTACATGAAAAGGTACCATCCATCTACTTGCAGGTGTTGTTTGCGTCAAACACAGAAATTCTTCAGAAAGTTTCTGCATCTGTCCTTGTTTATCTGCTTCATTTGTGATATTCTCTTCATCTATCTGCTCTTTAGTTTTCTCATATGTGCGTCTGTCTTTGTTTTTGTGCGGCAAAGCAGTTGCATCACGACACCTGAATGGAGCTTTTTTAAGACATTTTCAATGTAATCCTTCTTATTAGATGCTTTTCATCAGTCCCTATAATTGTTCTTGCATTCAGATTTGTCTTTGTCGACTGAATATTATTATTAAATTGGGTTTTGTTGTGGTACCCTCAAGTAACTGTGGACCGTCGATTTGGCTGGCTATAATCACATATTACCTCTTAAGAGGTAATAGAATAAATGTATTTTATTATTTTGAAAAACAGGAAAGTAAGAAAAGTTTTAGGTAAAATATCTATCAATTGGATCTAACATGCATGCAACCGCATGAGGCCTGCGTTTGTATGGTTGATTTCTTTTTTTTTAAGTATGTATGATTGATTCCTAACGTGACATGTGATATTTTTTAATTAATTGATCTATGTGCATATGTAATTTATGTCAAGGTTAGTTGTATCTAAACATGAGCTGTATTTTTTTCTACAAATGTGACAAAAGTAGAGGTGCGTTTTAGTTATTTATTTAAATTAGAACGTGAAAGTGTTGGACAACATCAGTCTTGAACGTATTGGTATTTGAATGATTTATTTATTTATTTATTTATTTTCATAATCCCAACATTAGTATTTTATTTTTATGACTTAGTATTTTGCAAATGTATGTTGGTAACGGAAAATTCTACTATTAATCTTGCTTTTGACATTAATTTATTCGATTTATACCATCAGATGTATTCACTACGTGTCATGTTCACGTATGTGATGTACCTCTACGGTGCCACGTCTGGCACGGGCACAAGGCTGGTACACCAGTATATATGCCGCTGTTGCATGAACCCCTATATGCGTTGTTGCATGCTGTACACGGGCACCCGTTTATGGCAAGAAACAAGTTGTTCTTGAATAGCAAATATCCTGTATACATTTGTTGGTTTGTTGCCTTTTCTATTTTCTGTTTTCTAAACAATTTAATTAATTTATAATTACTTAATTATTGTATGCACTTTAAAAATTAAGGGCTAAGAGCATCTCCAAGAGTTCCCTAAATATCCTCTTAACCCTTGGTTTTTAGAAAGATGAGAAAAAATACCTCTTCAACAACTCCTAATATTTACTCCTAATCTTTTAGGACTTGGTAAATTCCTCCCCCTTCCGCGTAACTTTACGCGGACGAAGCCACGCTCGGAGACGCCGTTCCCGCGGAGTCCTTCTTCACGCGCCTTTCCCACCTTCTGCCCTGGAACTCCGACACCAGCGGCGCCCGGAAGCCGAGCTGCACCGGGATGACGTAGAGCACGGAGGAGGCGACGGTTGGGGCTCATCGTGATGTAGAGCACGGAGGAGGCGACGATGGTGCGGTAGCGTCCGAGCCAGGAGTCGGCGACTGTGGCGTCGAGGAGTGGCAGCATGGATGCAGCGCCCGACCACGCGTTCACCGCCGCGGCGGCGGCCGCCATGGTCTGCCCGAGCGGGCCGGTCAGGTAGCTAATCAGGTTGGACGAGATGCCGTAGTACGCGAACCGCTCCGCCACCTCCACCCCTGCACGCACGCACCTCTCGCCAGTAAGCGAATCGGATCGAGGTCGAGGCCGATCGAGCGCCGGCGAGATCGTGGGGGGCAGCGGGGCTTACAGATTATGAAGAGGGCGGACCTCCAGCCGCTCGTGGATGGCCTGCGGCGGCCGGGGAGGAGTGGGTCCGAGGAGGCAGGGCCCGAATCAGACGCCATGGCTGGCTGGCGACTGAGGCGGGTGTGCTCGCGGAGTGCGAGCGAGCGGAAAGAACCTCTTCTCAGCGGAGGCGTTGGCGCGGGCCGCATCTGGACGAAGGAAGAGGCGTGGGCTCTTTCGAAAAGAGAGGGAGGGGTGGGCGATGGGCAGGTGGCAGTTGGTTGCTCTGTCCTGATGTAGTGCTTGACGTACTTCCGGCGCCACGACAGCGGGCTCCGGTTCAGGAACTCGAGCGCGAAGTAGCCCCCCTGGCTGTGCGACACGAGGACGATGGGCTTCTCCCCGTTCTCCCTGCTCGTGCGCTCCACGAGCGCCCTCAGCCGCCAGGTGAACCGCCCGAAGGCACGGCACGGCTGCCCCCGCGCGGCGGGAGCCTGACGGAAGTCGTACGGCGCGCCGAACAGCGTCTCGCCGTCGCGGTACCCCACCTGCTGCAGCGCCTCGACGAGCCTCCTCATGCACAGGTCTCTGTGTATGGCCGGGGGGCGACGAAGAGGTTCACGTGGAAAAAAAAGAAGACCGCAGAAAAAAAAACGTCAAATGGGACTAACATTTGATTTTTTAGAAGTCAAATATTAGAAATTATTGGAGATGAACTTTTTTTTCCTAAAACATTTTTAGGAGTTGGTAAACATAGACTTTTTAGGAGGAATATTTAGGGAACTCTTGGAGATGCTCTAAGATTTGTTTGAGATCTTACCTCCTAAGAGGTAATGGGTGTACCTTAGCAAGGACCAAATCTATTAAATCAGCCTTGTGGCAGAGAGAATGCAGGGCATGTGGAGTGGTTCGGAGTACTCCTACCAGTTCATTATTTTTCTTATAAAAAATATACCACTTATTTATTCGGAGGCACTTGATTTGATTGAACTCAAAACTCATCAATCTCTATGAAGGGCGTACTGAAGGAATTGGCAAAATGACCAGCAACTTGTAATGTTCCAAGAGTGGTTCAGCCTAGATTTGCTCAAATCCAGATCTTGGATTGTTCTATTTCTACAGTCCTGATCCAGTATACTGCATTTTGTGTAAAAAAAGCAATCGGTATGGGTTACAGTAATGAATAGATACTATCACAAGAAAGTGCTAGCATTCCCTGTCAACTACTAGTAAAGAAAAGTTTTGTGATAGAAGAAACATGTGACATGGTTGGTTGCATCATGAAGTCCATGACAATTTATAACAACTAAGCTAGGATGGATGACACTTCGATGGTTGGTGGCATTTTGCTTTCATTTGGCTAAATGTAGGTAGCAAACGCTCTCCACTAGTTTTCCAGTAATGCTTTGCTAAACTTAAACAGGACAGTACTGTACTGTACTGTCCCAAGCAACTCTGCTCTATCCATTTGTCTGTCTCTTCAAAGCTCGAAAAGCAACTGCTCCATCACATGATCTTGGATGGAAAAGCAAAGGAAGCTCCAGAGATTGGGGTATATTTTGGTTCTACTTTGGATTACATGCCATACCATCCATGGTCCATCTAAATTACCTACATTTCAGAGGACACTGTCTAATGATGATGAACTATATTGGAGCATATGCGACTAACTACCAAGTTTGATTTTGTCCGTTCTAATCATGTCTGTTAAAGCATTAACTGCACTCTCTGCATGTAGAAACATTTCCTTGAGCCACTCAAAGCATCTAAAGAATCGTTCGCTTGTTGGTTTCAGGCAGGGCTTATTAGTCAGGCAACAATGTTTTCCTCTCACAACAAACCAACACCAGTCAGGCTTATCAGCCCAGAAACCAACCAGCGAACATGCTCATTAATGCATAAACATTGCAGCAAAAGATAGTAGTTGGCTTGCAAACTTTTTTCTTCTCAAGAAAGTGGAGCTAGCTTTTCCTTTCCTCTGCATGGGGAAACAGAAGCTTTTAATTTGCTACTGTATCATCGTATGGGCTATAGCACATGTACTTTGTCACCCACAACCACTTTCCATGGGACCTTGGGGGCACTTTGCAAGCCACTACCCAAGATGATCTTGAAGAGCAATCATGGGTCCAGGTCTGAGATCTGGCCCTTTTCCATATATATATATAGAAATGGCTGTTGGTCTGGAGATCTCCGGCACGGGTGAGTCGATCGCTCATCGTCGTTGCCGACCACACACAATACGGTTGGAGGTAGAAGAAGGGAGGGAGAACAGAGCGCACATACACAGCACAAGCACCAGCGTTGGCCGGAGCTCTGCAGAGAAGATGGCAAAACTGAACTCGCTCAACTTTACTGAGTTGCAGTTGGAAGCTATATATACAACTCTACCCATCTAATCCTAGTACAGACATGTCAGGCTGCTACAGTGACTAGATGTGACAGCAGGACCGATTTTGGCGCCTGCCCCTGCTGTGGCTACAGTGCAGCAGGGGACCTTTCGACGCCAGCCCCCACCGCAGTTACAGTGCAGCAGCAGGGGAGCCCTTTCGGCGCCTGTCCCTACCGCACGTACAGGCGAGGGAGCAGCAGATTACTTTACAATTCTTATCTTAATTCTGCTGCTAACCCTAGAACCTCCACCATACCGATCATCTTCTTCAGCTCCGTGAACCGAAGATGACCGAGCGGCTTGGTGAGGACGTCCGCGAGTTGCCGACCAGTTTCGACGAATCGATGACGATCTGCCCTCCATCGACATAGTCCCTGAAGAAGTGGAACTTGATGTCGATGTGCTTACTCCGGTCGTAGAGAACCGGATTCTTCACGAGGGCGATGGAGGGCTGGTTGTCCACCATCAGTGCTGGTGGCCAGCTTCCACACCAGTCAGCTCGCCCAGTAATCGGCGCAGCCACACAGCTTGGCACGCTGCTGTGGCCGCCGCCACGTACTCTGCCTCGTACATGGACAGCGCCACCACCTTCTGTTTCAGCGACAGCCATAAGATTGGAGCCGACCCGAGGAAGACGAGCACGCCAGAGGTGCTCCGTCGTCCGTCGATATCCCCCGCCATGTCTGCATCGCTGAACACAGTGAGCTACAGCCCACTTCCACCGGTCTTGGAAAGTACCTCGCATCCACGCTCGTCCAGCTACCCGATGCTGACGATGCTTGAATATAGCTGCGGGATATAGTACACATCCGTCAACGCGCGGTGCTCACCATTCTGGCACCTGAAGATGATGGTGTCGTGCCCTCAGATCGCCACCCTTGAGCCATCATCGAACTTCACCGTGCCGGTCACGTTATCGTCGAGCTCGGAGAAGACTTCCTTGGAGCCCGTCATGTGGTTGCTGACGCCGGAGTCCAGGTACCACCGCTGCTCCTGTTCATCGGCCACACGTCCAAGGTAGACTTGGACGCGCGGTTCGTCGAGGTTGACAGCCTTCAGAGCCTTGTCGTGCCCTTTCACCGTCATCACCTCTCCCTTCACCTTGGCCACAACGTCGTGCAGTGCATAAAACGTCGTCATCAGGAGAGTGGCCTCATCATCCTCATCAGCCTGCGCTAAATGAGCCTCAGCCTTCTTCTTCTGCTTGTGATTTGGGCACTTCTTTACCCAATGGCCCGTCTTCCCGCAGCACCGGCATGCGTTGGGGTCGGCCTTCTTCTTCTTCTCCAAAGAAGCCTTGCCGCAGCGCTTGCCATCGCCACCGTGGCTGGAGGAGGCTTCCCCGAACTTCTTTCGGGCAGCCCACTCCTCCTCTATCAGCAGCAGCTTGCTGCTGTCCGTCGTTGCTGTGGCCTACTCCATGCGCTCGTCCACCGTCCGTAGACGGCCTGTCACATCCTGAATGGTGAGGGTGGATAAGTCCAGCATCGTCTCTATGCAGAGAGCGATCTAGATGTACTTCACCGTCATGGAGTGGAGGTACTTGGAGACCGCATCTTCTTCGTCGATGGTGACGCCGTGGCTCCTCAGCTTCCTGATGAGCGACTGCAGGCGGAGAAAGAAGTCCTCCACCGACTCACCATCCTTGAACTTAAAGGTAGCGTACTCCTGCTTCAGCAGCTAGGTCGTTGCCTTCTTTGCGCGGTCGGAGCCGACACGCATCGCTGCAATGGACTACCATGCCTCCTTAGCAGAGTTCTTCGCCTCTAACGGCTCCCTGTACTCCGCTGGCACAACAGCGATGATAGCCTCCAACACTGACATGTCGCCTTCTTCGTTGTCGGTGCCCTTGTCAATGGCATTCTAGAGCCGCAGGGCTCTGAGCTTGACCTTCATGGTCACCGCCCACTCGTCATAGTTGGTGCGAGTCAGCGTCGACCAACTGGTGTTGCTGACCTACCGCACCGTGCGCACGACGACCTCCTGTCGTGGCTAGGCAGCCACAGCAGCGTCTCTAAACCGTTCGTCATCGCCAGCGGTTAGTCCCACGACGGCGCTTGTACGACTCTGATACCATTTATTGGTCCCGAGATCTCCGGCATGGGTGAGCCGACCGCTCACCGTCGTTGTCGACCACACACTACGGCTGGAGGTAGAAGAAGGGGAGGAGAACACACACAGCACAAGCACCAGCGTTAGCCGGAGCTGTGCAGAGAAGATGACAAAACTGAACTCGCTCAACTTTACTGAGTTGCAGTGGGAAGCTATATATACAACTCTACCCATCTAATTCGAGTACACAGACATGTCAGGCTATCATGCTGCTACAGTGACTAGATGTGACAGTAGGGCTGACTTTGACGCCTGCCCCTGCTGTGGCTACAGTGCGGCAGGGGAGCCATTCGGCGCCAGCCCCTGCCTCAGCAGATTACTGTACAATGGTCTAACATTTCTGAACAATTAACTGCTGGAGATGAGTGGCATATAATCAGCCACAATATATGTGATACTCTCCTGTACGGAGGAGATGGTCTGATGTCCTACTGAGTGCTGAGGCCAAACAGGACGATACAGCCATGCATCCGTGACCACTGCAGCTACATTTTGCGAGAACATTCATTGATTTCAGCAGTGATATTGGTAATAGAGCGGCAGCAATCCATCTACAGTCGGCCGGCCACATGTGCTGAGCCACAGCACCCATGCAGGCATGGGCACACACAATCGCATCCGGCGATGAGACAAGAAGCCGTCGGATGTACCCGTGTTAGCTAATAAGTTAAGCATGCATGGCAAAATCATGCTAATTGTTCTCATCCGTGTTGCCTGATGGAATGCTTATACGAATCACATGTTTCCATTCTGTACTATCTCTTTACTACGGGCATCACAGATCACACAGTAACAAACTGCTGGTAGCTGAGCTGCCGGTGCCGGTTTGCCTCTCACTCTCGTCACATGACCAGCGACAACCAGAAAGGGGAAGCGGGTGCCCTTTTCTTGCCATGAGAGCAACAAGAGTCCTGTGAGATCCTTGCCATGTATATCTTTTTATATATGCATCTTTTCCCGTGCTCCTTTCTCCTTCGTTCCTTCACATCACATCACATCCACACCAGTCGGCAAAAGCGAGCCTCTCCCGTGAGGCACAGCACAGCCATTGCCCCCCATGGGATCGAGGGGCACTGGTGCAGGTGCAGCCAAATCAAGGAAGGGCTCACATGGAGGAAGAAGCACCAGTGGACAGTGCCACAAGACATTTTTGGCTGAAATGGACTCTTTACATGGCACAGTGCATGCATATGGCACACAGGAATGCACCCATGCATGCGCAGTCCAGTTGTGCCGTCGAGTGGAGGCTTCAGCGTCAGTGCTTCATGATTCTCTCGTCTGCAGGCTGCGCTGCTAGATGCCCTGGATGGATTGCCTTGGCATATTTTCTGATCGCATTGCCATAATGCCATGCGTCCATGCATGGTAAGCTAGCACTCGATGTTGCATGCATCTCGTGTTGAATTGTGCGTCTGAACTGTGGCGAGGCTTCTTAATTCTTTGCACTATATATCGTTCTCATCACGTTGATGTTTTAATTTGTTATATAGTTGCTCTTACACGGCTACCGTCCCTGACGGCCGCCGTGCAATGCGTAGGTCGGGTATGCAAAGCCTTCGGATTGGAGACAAGCTAGCTGCACCCAATTTTTTTTCTTCTTCTGTTCTTGATGGAGAAGGATGGTCTCAATCTTATGCTAAGGTGTGTTTAGCGAAGCTTCTTTATACGCTAGCTTGGAGAAGCTACGTTCAAGCGGCTTTGCTTTTGTAGTAGAAGAAAATGGCTTATCTGAAAATTTCGCGTCGTCTCGTACAGGCGACTCAGGGGCAACTCGCCTCTGCGCACCGAAATGATAGGCTTGCTCTCTGCAACACCTCCTTCCTCCCTCCCCTACTTTTCTTCATGCCAAGCTCTGGAACTCCATAGAGCGAGGTGGCCGGCGACAAGCTGGATCTGTGTCCTCTAGGAACAGATCAGGTGCGTTGTTTCATATCTGGTGTCCTCATACCTAGTGGCTCTCACCGTGGGCTAGGCCTACCAAGGGCATTTGTTAGTCTACGTCTCGTATGGGAGTCGGCCCATGGCGGCGGCGGCGGCGGCAGGAAGGCGGGGATCAAGAGCGTCCATTGTCTCATCCAGAAGCTGACGGGTGTGGTGATTGTGTGATTGGTGCATTTCATTGCCTTGCGCGATCTATCTAGGGCTGAAGCAGTGTTGCGCCCCAATGCTCATTTGGCACTAGATTGTTGGTCTCCAAGGCAGGGCCTTTCCCTTGTTCTGCAACGCGCGAGGTTCGCGACATGGTGGATGAGGGCGGGTGTTGCGCTATAGCTGCTTTGCGCGAAGTGTAAGGGCTCAAGCAATAGGTGTGACCAGCTCCTTCATTCTACTGTGCAACACTCGTCGAAATAGGCGTGAGTTTGTGCCTTGGTTTCGTCATCATTGTTATGAGTGGTAGCCCTACCGTTGAGGTTTTGGGGAAGTCTAGGCGAAAGCCATGCATAGCTTTGTCAGTGCTGTCGACGACGATGCCTTCAACGTCGCTAACGTCCTTGGAGGTGTCGTAGTAGCCTTCTCCAACCCTGGAACTCTTGGGTACCTCCAGGTGAAAAAACTAGTTCCGGTTCACGGTTGATGTTTGTCTCAGATTTGGCCAAGCGCTTTCTCTAGGGTTCACTGCTAGCTTTCTCTATATGGGTGCATAAATTGCTTGCTGAATGGTGTGTGCAATTGGTTTCATCGCTCTAACGTCCTCTAGGATCATTGATTACATCATCTCAACTTATGCTGGGTTAGCGAGAGCATGGTCCCTCTCTTGTACCTCCCCGTTCTCCATTTGTCGGTCCTCCCTCCCTTAAGACTCCCCCACTTAAGGGGCATTGGCGGGCGATGACTAGATCCCAGATGCACATCATAGATGATGCATATCACGATTGTCATCTGTCAACCTCGACTCTATGCCTTACATGCACATGGAAATTGAAGTTCTTTAGAGAGCTATCACTTGGTGGTGCAATGTTCGGCGATCAACGACATGTTTTATCATTGAGAGACTATGTTGAAACATGTAGCTTTGTTGTCCCACCTCATATACCTTGTTTGTGGTTGTTTTCCCTTGTGTCGTGTTGCTACTGTTAGTGTTTGTGTCGGTGTTTCTGTCTTACCCCTGCTATGTACCTCTGTGGTTTGCCCCGATAATGTAACATTCCATTCTCGATCCAATCTATCGGTGTTGCACTCCCCATCGTCACGACTGCCGCCACCACCGCCTGACGGTTCACTGGAATTGGGTCTCTAACTAGTATTTTCAGATCTAAGAATAATGGGAGATAGAGCAGGTAGTGGAGATTCCATTTTGGAGGTTATGTGTGTCATTTATGGTGCGGAGATAGCCAGCCTTTCGGCCGCCCGGAGGTTCGATGGAAAAAGATCCCCAGCTACTATTTATATCTAAGAATACCGGAAGGTAGAGGAGGCAACGAAGATTCTATTTTGAAAGTTCTAGGTGTGAGCTATGATGTTAAGATGGCTGGCCACAGCTCGTTTCATCCACGATGGGCAGCTCGGTACCTACGGGACGACGTGTATGTTTTTTAGCCCGTGGTTAGTTGGTGGAAAGTTGGAAATTTAGCTACTGTAGCATTTTGTTTTTATTTGGCAATTAGTGTTCAATCATGGACTAATTAGACTCAAAACGTTCGTCTCGCAATTTTCAACCAAACTGTGCAATTAGTTTTTTTTCATCTACATTTAATGATCCATGCACGTATTGCAAGATTCGATGTGATGAGTACTGTAGCACTTTTTGGGAAAACTTTTCGTGAACTAAATAAGGGCTTATACCACTAAAAGGGAAGTGTCGTGGATTGTGTTTTTTTTGGTACCTATAGTTTCTAGAAATGTTTCAAAACTAGGATTTCGGGACTTATTTTTTAATATTGATCGATAGAAATGCTCTTTACAAGAGAAGCGAATTGCGGACTCAACAAGATTATTTGCTGCTAAATACTCTACTCGACAGTTTGACACTAAAGCCGGAGAGGGTCGTTCCGTGTTTCTCCTTTATGTGCGCCTAGCGTTTGGGCATGTCAGTATGTCACGCGATCCTAACTCGTATCGTAGTCGTAAGCAGTGTGACCTGAGGTAGGCTTTGGTAGTCTGGTCACTTGTGTCGTTGTGCCGCTATTCCATTCCCCTCGTCGTGCGCTCGCCGCTCCGCCCCAAGCCCCCAAAGCTCGCCGATCCCCAGGACAAGGGGGTCTCGTCGTCGCCTGCTCCCGAGAGTCCAGCGCATGCATCAACAGTCGCGCGCTCGTGCTGCGCCTGCGCCCCGGCCGGTGGGTCCGCCGCCCTCTGCTGGACCCACCCGTCTCCACCTCCATTGACTACCTTGAAGACGCCAAAGCGGTCGGTCGCCTTCCAGTTCAGCACCACCGTGCAGTTACAGTTATCACACTCCACGCACCGCTGCTTCCACCTCTCTTCTCTTCCTGGCTTCCTTGCTCGACCGGCTCGACGCGAGCGCGGCAAGAATCGCGGTGCATGTGAGCCTTGTTCGGAGAAGAGGTAAACGATGCAGCTGAGTCTCTGAGAGCTCCGGACAGGGAGGATGGGAGAAGCAGGGGAGGAAGAATCCGCGGCCGCGCCGGCGGAGGTGAGCCGTCAAGCGGAGCTGGATGAGCAGCGGTGCCTGGCGGAGGCGCTGGACGCCATCAGTTCGTTGGTCTCTGCTTCTTTGTCCGAGACGCTGTTCCCGCTCAAGTGGCAGCTCATCAGGGACCGGCTCAACCGGCTCCACGCCGGCCTCGCCGACATCACCGTCCCCGCGGGTGACGAGAACGGCGAGGACAGGTGCGATGTGTTCGCGAACCTCCTGCGGGATGTCGCGGCGGCCGCCCGGGAGGCGCGGGAGCTGGTGCCGCGGAGCCAGGGGCGGCACTACGGCGGCGGCAAGCTGCGGCTGCGCAGCGACCTCGACGTCCTGTCCGCGGCGCTCGACGCGCACGTGGCGCGGCTGGACGAGGTGTACGCGTCGGGCGCGTTGACGCGGGCGCGGGCGCTGGTGGTGCCGCGCCCCGGCGCCGGGGCCACCCGAGACGACGTGCGGTTCTACGTGCGCGACCTCTTCGCCAGGCTCAGGGTCGGCGGCGCCGAGATGCGGAGGGAGGCCGCGGCCGCGCTCAGCGAGGCGCTGCGCGACGACGAGAAGTGCGTCCGCGTCGTGGCGTCCGACGTCGAGGACGGCGTCGGCGTCCTCGTCGCACTGCTCGAGTGCCCCGACGCCCGCGTCCACGAGGAGGCCCTGGAGGCGGTCTCGGTGATCGCCGGGTCCGACGCGCACAGGGGAGACCTGGTTGTTGGCGGCGCCATCGCGCCCGTGGTCCGTGTCCTCGACGCGGGCGCCGGCAGCGAGGCGGCCAAGGAGACGGCGGCGCGGGTGCTCTGCAAGCTCACCGAGAACTCGGACAACGCGTGGGCCGTCGCCGCGCACGGCGGCGTCACGGCGCTGCTGGACCTGTGCACGGACCACGGAGCGAGCGGCGGCGATGTCGTGTGCGCGGCGTGCCGGGTGCTTCGGAGCCTCGCGGGCGTCGACGAGATCAGGAAGTACATGGTGGCCGACGCTGGCGCCGTCCCGGTGCTCGTGTCTCTCTCGCAGAGGGCCACGGACGACGCGGCGCGAATCCAGGCGATGGAGCTCCTCGCCGCCATCGGCTCTGGGGATAGCTCAGCCAGGGAGGCCGTGGTACAGGAAGGCGCCGTCGAGTCCCTCGTCCGCGCGCTCGATCCCTCCTGCCAGCAGATGCCCTCCTCCTCCTCCTCCTCCTCCTCCTCCTCCTCGAAGGTGCGGGAGGTGGCCCTCCGTGCCATCGACGCGCTCTGCCTGTCGCCGCCCACCTCCACGGACCGTCTCCTCGCCGGCGGGTTCCTGGACCGCGTCCTCTCCCTCCTCCGCAACGGCGACACCACACTGCAGCACTGCGCCCTGAAGGCTGCGCACCGCCTGTGCCAGGTATCGGAGGAGATCAAGAAGGCAATGGGCGACGCCGGATTCATGCCGGAGCTTGTGGGCGTCCTCGGCGCGTCCAAGTCCCCCGAGGCGCGGGAGATGGCGGCCGAGTCGCTCTGCGCCTTGGTGTCCGTGCACCGCAACCGGAAGCGGTTCGTGCAGGAGGACCGGGATGTGGCGCGGGTGCTGCAGCTGCTGGGCCCCGACGAGGAGAAGCCCACTCCGGCGAAGCGGTTCCTGCTGGCGACGGTGATGCACCTCACGGACAGCAGCTCCGGCCGGAGGAAGATCATGTCCTCGGAGCACGTTAGGTACAAATTACACACACCTATCAATAGCCAATCATCATGTGCTCATCAATTCTCGCTGCAATTCTCAGTTTTTTTTATGTATGCTTGTGTTCTTGTGGCAGGAATCTCGAGAAGCTTGCGGAGACAGATGTCCCGGACGCCAAACGGATCGTGAAGAGGCTTGGCGGGAGCAGGCTGAGGAGCATTTTCCATGGCATTTGGAGCCTGTAATGTAATGCTTGGAGACAACCATGCAGTAGCTGCCGCTTACTAGTACTATATATCTGGCTAACACACATACTATGTTCCTTGCATCTTTTGTTACTGTGAAGAAATGAAAGAACGAATCACCCAGTGATTTGTCCCCTACATACCCCCATGTGTATATCACTCGTCTCTGTCAAATAAAAGTGCAAGTCTTTTTCAGCAACAAATCCATCCAAACATGCAGTGGCCGCATCAGCATCAGAAATTTACCCTGTGCATGCGATGATCTCCTCTCCTGCTTGCCCCAGAGCATATTCATCTCTGGCACAAAAGGAGGGCCGCGTGGCTCGTTACTGATGACTCATAGAAACCATTCG
Organism: Miscanthus floridulus; assembly: GCF_019320115.1. Lineage (NCBI taxonomy): Eukaryota > Viridiplantae > Streptophyta > Magnoliopsida > Poales > Poaceae > Miscanthus > Miscanthus floridulus. The sequence continues at coordinate 131,537,567 of NC_089582.1, read as the reverse complement.
GCAGGAAATGGCAAAGCAGGTAGATGAAGATGCCCTGTCAGTCAGAAACCATTACTGATGAGTGATTTCCCGTTCTCGCTGGCAGTGGGGTCTCCGTCGCGTTATGATCTTGTGTGCAGAGGACCAGCCGGTACTGCGTGCCTGCCGACGAGCTGCGATCATGGGCTGCTGAAGCTCTCGGCTCTGGCGATCGCAATAAGTCGCCGTGTTCTTTACCTCCATCCATCCATGTGGATATACTTATTGCATCCAGAGCTGTGGATCTGTTGCTGCTGTGTCTGCATTCCTCTGGAGTAATGTATCTCGCGTGCGTGCATCTCGCGTGCTGCAGCTTTTCGGGCGTTCTGAAGATTGTACTCTCCAGTCAAAGCAGGGCAATGAATTTCTCTGACTGACCCTGGAAGACACTTTAAAATAAAAATCTGTAATATTCAGTATAAGCTAGAACAATATTTTTCTCTCACATCAAACTAGCCCGCAGTAAATAATCCACGATCGTTTACGATGAAACGAACAGGCTGATTGATGGTTGATGCAGAACCACGGTCCCTGAACAGCGTTCCTTTATGTGTTACGGAGTACATACGTACACAAGTACTGTGCTTTGAGTTCAGTAGCGAAAAATGGCTGAACCTGAAAACTGGATCAGTTAAGTTTCTTCCCAGCGTGTAAATCTGTTCCAGGAACCGCCCCGCATCCCGGCGTGCTTCCATTGCTGATGCTGAAACCTCGCTGTCGAGACTCGAGAGCCTCAGGGCCAATAAATTGCTGAAGAAGACGGGGTAGTAGCCTTGGCATCAGCATGATCGCTACGTTTCTTGTTCTCTGTCGCCCTCTGGGCTCAACAGTAAAGTCAACTCTTTGCTAATAATCTCAGTTTGCTTCAAGTTTCAGACAAGATGTTCCATCAACCAGTCAGCAGCATGACTTCAGAGCATACATGAGCCGCGGTGGCAGTTGGAGAACACCCTACCGGCCGGCGGCTATTGGCACCTGTCGATCGTAGGAGTTTCAAGAATCAAGACGATGGGCGACAGTGCATCCGGAAACACGGCACCATTGCTTCAGACAGGACCAGTTTCTTTTCTATGGGGGAAGGAAGTTCAGTACTTTGTTCCCCGGTCGTCAGTCAGTCAGGCGAGCTGCCTTTTCCAGCTGCCATTCACTGAGCGGTGAGCCCATGAAAACAGGTGTCCAACACTCCAACAAGCTGCTCATTCTGCTTGATGTTCAAGTCCAACCACCGGCCGGCCAACCTTAGGATTGGTCGCACCGTCAGCTGCCCTGTTCCTGTGATGTGTGAGCCGTGTGAGGTGTCTCCAAGTCCAAGGCAGCTCAAGAAGGGGGGGCGCCGTTCTGCAGCAAAGCAAAAGGTATGTGTTTCCTTGGAATATCAATGCTTAAAAGATGTTCCGGTTTTCTGGAAGACCGTGAGGGGATCAGGGAATTGTTGGGTTAGGTTGGCAACTACATCATCCGGAGATTATGTTAATCTGATGGTAATGGAGTACCTTTTTGTTGAGCTGACCGCCTATAGAAGAAGTGAGCCCTGTGCCCCTGTCAACAGAGCGCCAAAAGTTTTGCTTACAGACAGCGTAGGGTCCAACTATCCTCTGTTATATGGTTCTGAATTTACACTGGGAGATGGGGAAATCAAAAGGCACGAAAGTTAAGAGTGTATCATGCTAAAGTATATGTAAATTTACTTTAAATCGAAATCAACAAAGCGTTTGTAGTCCAACGGTTAGGATAATTGCCTTCCAAGCAATAGACCCGGGTTCGACTCCCGGCAAACGCATGTTTTGTCCCGTGGTTATGTCGTCATAGGAGGTTTCCTTTCTTTTGGACAATTGGACTTTTGGTGCGCATGTTACCTTGGGCTTCAGGCCCGTGGGAATCCTCGATAAACGGCCATTACACTCGTCGAAGGAACCATGCGCCATGAGAGTGAAGCAGGTTGAAGATGTAAAGACATTGGGCCATGTAAACCACCAACAGGCGCAACAGAAGCCCATGAAGGGGTCTTGTTGTGTGTCTCGGTGACTCCATCCCTCTTGCGCCATGCCGCATTGCCGCTAGCACCAGGCCACCAGCAGCTGCTACCTGCTATTGTGCAACTGGACGTAGGCGAGTGAATCTTTCATCACCCATACTTCTTTGATTGCTTTTGTTTATTTGTATGGACGTAATTAAGATAGACAGTTCCATAGGAGAATCATACATGCAACATCAAACAAAATTGCTTACTACAGCGTATGTGCTAAGTTTTTTAATCTTAAAAAACATTATAATTACAAACTAAATATCCATTTTAGTTTCTGATTACGCCATTGTGTTTGTTACAATAAATGCTTTAAAACAAGACCTACTTACGTATATTTAGATAAAAACTATTTGAAGGACATTTTTCTCTCGGGATAGAATATTCTCTCTTTATTGTGTAGGGATAATGTTCTATGTTTTACGACAAATTACTATATCTTCGTAACAAAAATATTCTAAGTTCAAAGAGAATAATATTCTAGATTTAGGATAATACAATTAAGTTCGGGTAAATGATATTTCGTAATATTCATATCCAAGGTTAAGGTAAATGACATTCCATAATATTCGGGTCTAGTCTAGAAAAGAGAACATCTAATTAATAGAATGAAAACAATTGAAATATATCATCAACTATTCCATGGATATTATACAAATAACCTAAATTAAGTCATTTATCGCTACTTCGTGAACAATAAAAAAATACACCATGTAACATCTCACTTATGAAAAGCTGTGCGCGGCTGCTGCGGACACTTCCTCTGTTGGTGCTACGGTGTTATGTGAGGTGGCTTGCAGCCGAACAGCAATAGCTGCTGAAACACACCATGGATAATAATATGTTGACAACTCAAAAAGGAAAAAGATTTATCGTAGTATGCCGAAATTTGGGTGCGAATGGCCTTGGACCTCGAACCGGGCCACAGCCCACAGGCTTGCCCTTTTTTGCTTTAACGTGCTCACGCCCAGCACCCAGGTGGGCCATCAGTAGAACTGCATTAGTTTTGGACCGGCTGAGCCCACTGCATTCTCGTTTGATCAATCTTTGATCTCAGCAGTTGGTTTGTGAATTCCCATAAAAAAAAGCAGTTGGTTTGTGAATAGCCTGGAAAGAAGTTAGTTTCTGAATTAGAGATTCCTCTTTTGTCCAGAACTTGCCCGGACAAGCATTTTTTTTAGCACTGAGAAGAGGAACAAGAGTTGCGCACTGTTTCGGGAATTCCCTAGAGATCTCAGTTCACTCACCTCTCCCGTTTGACAAATGACGACCTCCTCCCAGACCGGCGAGCGGCGACCGCCGGAGTGCCGCTCGCGCTCGCCCAACTGTCGGTCGATGCGTTGGCTTCCTAAGTTTGAGCCACGATGGCAACGTGTGGGCACGAGCACGACTCGCAGGCGACAGAAGTTGCGATTCCAGATCACAGGGGAGAGCAGCAGCATTGCAAGTGGCGATACGTGTGTGGATCAAATTCTTGGATCAAATTCTTGGATTTCACTTTCTGTATTATTACCGCTGCACATGAATGTTACTCTCGGAAGAATGTTGCACATGACTCGGACGGCATTAGCGTCTGCAAATGTAAGGACACGACGACAGAGCGAGTACAGCCCGCAAGTTTGAAGTTTGTGCTCCGTTTACAACGAGAGTGTGATTCTTCTGTGATCTCACTTGCTTTGGTAACGAAATTAGGGTTTGCATTAGCATTATTTAAATGATGTGCTCTTTGGCCGATGAAACGCTTTTGATTAGGACCGGGAAGAAACAAGGTATGCTTACTGGCGGGGCCGCTCCTTGATGTGATGATGATGAAAAATGGAATCTGCTTGACTTGTATGCCTTTGCCTGTAGCGACGTCAGTGAAAGAGATGCGCACGCCTAGCTGTAATATGCTCTCTGAAACGTGTGAACCATGGTGAATATCGTGCTTTATGTTACGAGAAGGGTCTTCATGAACGCGACGACTGTGGAACTGGAAGGTGACAGTCTTAACTGTTGACTGTTGAGGTAGCTGTGAGACCTACCGACGACCGCGATCGAGTGAGTCCCCCAGCATGGACTTTGAAAAATAATCTACGTACTTACAGTACATCCCAAGTAAGAAAATTACATCGTCCTCAGGTAGAGGACGGGTCGCGAGTCGTGACTGTGGTAATTTTCTTACTTACATAGTCCTATGGCGAGGAGAGAAAAAAAATGCACCGTGGGCCACCGCGGGTCCACCACTGTCCAGAATGCAAGTAGCAGCTCCGCTTCCGCACATGTCTGAGCATTCTTGGGCCTGGATGTTGAGCGGTGGACCGTGGTCCCGTACGCCTCCTACTAGACTTTTCAAACGAGGCTTCCTGTGGGGCCCACGTTCCCAAAAGAGGTCAATGGCCCCACACGGACCAGCAAACACGATCCGCACACTTGGGCCTCGTTTAGTTTTGCAATCTGGACACTGTAGCACGTTTTGTTTGTATTTGATAAACTTTATCTGATCATGGACTAACTAGGCTCAAAAGATTCGTCTCGTGATTTATAACCAAATTGTGCAATTAGTTATTTTTTTTACCTACATTTAATGTTCCATGCATGCGTCCAAAAATTGATGTGATGAAGAGAGAGTGAAAAAACTTGGAATTTGGAGGTAATCTAAACGAGGCCTTGTTTTTTTGGGGTTCTTGCCAGCCGACTTGGCGACCTGCATGCGGCTAGCTACCAAATCTCACCGGACAGCGGGTGTGTGGTGTGGGTCTTATCCCGGCAACGGTGATGAGCCATCCTAGCAGCAGTGGTTGACCCGGGCGTGGCTGGCATTGACTGGCGCGCGCGGTGGGAAGCAGCGGCACATGCCGGCGCAGTACACACGTCTTGGGCTTGACCTCAGCAATGTGTGGACATGGACCCGATCGCTCTCGTCGTCCCGGTGACGCACGCAGTTGACCTCCCCTAGGACCTACTGTAGCTCCGTGCCTTCATGGGCCAAGGTCTGTCTCGTCGCGTACGTATCTCGCTCGATCGTTGACTCCACAAATCCCATGCCCTCTCCGTCCTTGCCAGCTACGAGCAGTATAGGTATGATCGCGCTAGATGGATGGGGCCAGGCCCGCGGGACCAGCGGCAGAACGAAGCAACAAGGAAGCCCTGTGGCCAACTTGTACGTATATTGCTTTGACCAACAAGCTATACTCACCCTGTTCGCTGGTTGGTTTCAGCCAGCCCAAACCAGCCAGCCAACAGTGTTTTTCTCTCACAACAAACCAGCACCAGCCAGCCCAAACCAGCCCAGAAACCAACCAGCGAACATGCAGCAGTTGTATGCCTGTACGTACTACGTACATACAAAAGAGATTTGGAGGAACAAGAGCTTCGTTCATCGATCGGTACAATAATGCCATTTTGCCGTGTGCTTTTAATTTGTGGAGTAGCAGGCCTGCTTGTAGCAGCACGTAGTATATATGGAATGGAAGGAAGCATGCAGTGCCATTATTCGCTCTTGTGTAACCTATAGGCTATAGACAGGCAATGATTAACGTACTATGTCCCGATATGCATGCATAAGGCACCACGCTACCAGTAGATGCAATTAACCCAATATTCGTCCCGTTCGATTTACCCCATATTCGACTTATTTGGCTTGTTTTTTCAGTCAAAATAGTATTTTTCTCTCACAATAATTCAGCCAGAACAGTGTCTTTCAGCCAGTTTCAGCCAAGATTCAGACCAGCGAACGGAGCCGATCACTGTGGTAAAAACGATCATAATGCAGCTGCCAGCAATAAGGAGACCCGACGACACAGTAGCGGGAACGTCCTTGTCCCTCTCCCAGCGGCGACGTCGACGGCTGCGTCCTGGCGCACCGATGACCGTTGCATCCCACACAGGCATGCTGGCGTGACTCTGCGCTAGCTAGCTTGCCGAGTTGCCTTCTGCCGCGCGCGCGCTCCGGCGTCGCCGTCGCCCGCCTCCTTTGACTCCGCGTCGGCGTCGGCGTCGCGCGCGCTCCGGCGTCGGCGTCGCACGCCAAGTACAGGGACAAAATTGTTTGCTTGTGCCATGAGGATCGGAAAGAAGCAGCTAGCTAATTTTTTTCGTTCAAACAATCTTTGTTCATAACCACCGGTAGTGCTAATCAATGACATGTATGTATAAGGATCGGAACAAAAACAGCGTTTAACTGCGGCTCGCATTGCTGGGCTTCCACCATTTGTGTGTTTGGTGGGCACTCGGCAGAGACGCAAACGCCGCCGGGGCACACAAATGAGCTGATGGAGGAGCAGGAGCTACCTTTGTTAGTTTGATCTCCACCAATTATTCTAACGGTTAATTGGACTCTTGGATCCACGTCCTGATCGGGGTCGCCCAACCGCTCCATGGTTGGTTGGCCCCCGTCGCACAGCACCATAAAAGGGAGGTGTGGGCCGGGGCACACGGTACGAGGTTACCCTGAGCTACCAGGCGTCCCACCGACCATTCTCTAGCGCTAACCGATCTAGAGAGACGGTGCTGCCAGCGACGGGAAGCCGCCACCGACTTCACCGTTGCCTCTGCATCGTCACCACTACGCTGGACTCCACCGCGCCGAGCTTTCTGAATAGTTATCGAAATTATGGCAGTAAAATTCATGCCATATTTCGAGGAGAAGAATATTAAGATTAATTAAGAAAAATACTCTTCATTAAGAGTGAGATAAAGATTAATTAAGAAAGATATTCTTCATTAAGAGTGAGATAAAGACCGTTGGAGGAGTACAACGATTACAACAATAATATCCCTAAGCAGAGAAATAGCTAAATTCCTGGATCTTTTAAAGTTCCGACAGGAAAATAGCGTAGTCAGTCTCAAAGATGTTAAGGTGGTGCTTAAAGCGCCATATGAGAGTTTAACGGATTAAACCCAAAATAAGATGTTTAAAGATACACTATCTTTAGAAAAGATGGGAAGATCTGGGGGAGCATGATATGTAGAGGTATGTAGAGACCTAAGACTTGAAGAGAAGCGGGATTACGTGCCCACTTCAGTGATTCAAACAACGAATTTCTTAATACCTGTTGATGTTGTATGACTTATACAACACCTGTTGTTGGATCTTCGTAGAAGATGAATAATGTAAACAAGAATCTTATGATACAGGAGCCTATAGAACCAACTGCCTCTTGGCAATGAAGAGCAACAACAACCCCATATGAAAGTACCAGTAGCTGAGGCCCTAGAAGGTCTCAAAGAATTAGTAAACTAGGTTTTCCAATGACTATGAAGCCTATGTTAGTAAAGAAATTTAAATGGATGGTGATTCCACCTCATTTAAAGAAACCATGAGAAGCGTTTACTCGTTTAAATGGCAAGAAGCTATGGAAGTTGAAATGAATTAGGTCAATACCAACGATGTTTGGGACTTAAAAGTAATTTCCAATGAAGCCAAAACAGTAGGCTGTTAATGAGTCTACAAGACAAAATGTGACTCCAAAGGGAATGTAGAAAGATGTAAAGTTGAAATAAATTCGATGAGTACCAACGATGTTTGGGACTTAGAAGTAATTCCTAATAGAGCCAAAACAGTAGGCTGTTAATGTGTCTATGAGACAAAATGTGACTTCAAAGGGAATGTAGAAATATATAAAGTATGACTTGTGGCAATATGCTTTAAGCAAAGAGAAAGAATAGATTATAATGAGAGTTTTCTCTCCAGTCTTATGTAAGTATTCTTTTAGAAACATAATGATGTTAATGGCACATTACGATTTAGAGTTACATCAGATGGATGTAAAGACGGTATTTCTCAATAGGGATTTATATGAAAACGATTACATGGCACAACCCAAAAGGTTTTATCGTGGACGAAAAGAACATATGAGATGCCGCATGTAGAAATCCATTTATGGGTTAAAAGTAAGTCTCTAGACATTAGTGTTGAAGTTGATGAAAACAATGAGAAAATTTGGGTTTTAAAGAAAATAAGAAGGACAATAGCGTTTATGCAAAGCTCAAGAATGGAAAATTCATTTTCCACAACCTATGAAGATGACAGTCTACTCACTAGTAGTGATGTTGATCTGTCATTGGAGAAGAAGTTTTATCCTCAAGTTTTAATGTGAATGATCTTGGTGAAGCGTCATTGATTCTAGGAATCAAAATTCACCGAGATAGAAGAAAATTGGGTATTAGGACTATCGTAAAGGCATACTTAGAAAAGATTCTAAAGAAATAAAGTATGCATGCGAGTAAACCTATGCCTGCTCCTATAGTAAAGGGTAATAGATTTGAGAACTTTAAGTGTTCCAGGAATCGATATGAGATTGATCAAAAGAATATAGTTCCATATGCTTCAGCTGTTGGAAGCTTGATGTGTGTACAAGTACAAGTAAGAACTTATCCTGATGTAGTTTATGTATCTGGGATATTTTGGCAAAAGTCCAATCCAGGTATAGATCACTGGAATAGAGTTGAGAATCTCTTGCAATTTAGCAAAGTATTATAGGCCTCATGCTGGGTAAGAAAGAACAAGAACTCTCAAATAGTTGAGGGTACAAATGTTAAGTTTTGGCGAGATGTGTAGTGAAATCCACAGCAGTTGTTAACACTCGCAGTTGGAGTATTATTGTGGAAAAGCTCTAAAGAAAAAGTTACGGTGTCATCAGTGATGCATATCATAGTATAGCTTGACATGAGACTTAAGGAATAGGCAAAAGGAGGTTAAGGGGATTTGTACCCGGATTTAACAATGGTAGACAACAACAATAACCATTTAAAATTAGTTAACTCCTAAGACAACAGGTTAAGTGTGCTGCCAAACACATTAACACTAAGTTATATGTTGTAAAGGAAAAAATCCAGAACCATTTTGAAAGCATTGAGCACATAAGTACCGAGTAAGTACTTGCGGATCCGTTTATCAAAGGCTTACCACCCAGTGCGTTCAGAGAATACATAGTCAACATGGGTTTATGGGAAAGTCTATGATTTCTGGATACTAAGGGCCTAGTTGTGTATCTGTTTCAAAATAGAGATGTGCGTTATAGCTGTTTAATCTAATGACAACAGGCCGTGACGATAAGGCACGCTCTATGCACTGATCTGTGATGGAATGGAAACAAGATAAAGTAAGTAAGTTAAGTTTAAGGAATAAGGTGAGATCAATGGGGAGAATGTTAGTTTGATCTCCACCAATGGCCCCTTGGATCCGCGCCTTGATGGGGGGCGCCCAACCGCTCCATGGTTGGTGGCCCCCCGTCGCACAGCACCATAAAAGGGAGGTGGGGGCCGGGGCACACGGTACGAGGTTCCCCTAAGCTACCAGGCGCCCCACCGACCATTCCCTAACACTAACCGATGTAGAGAGACGCCGACTTCACTATCGCCTCTGCATCGCCACCACTACGCTGAACTCCACCGCGCCGAGCTGCCACGACACCGGCGTCCACGCCGCTGCGGCGCCACCAACTACGCTAGGGCGAAGTACAGGAATAAGTTTCTCCATCTAAGTAAGAATTTTATACTAGAACATTTCAAGCTGGCGTCTGACGAGTACGTATGTAGCCGACCGGCCAAGGCAGTCTCATACAGTGTTGGGCCATCATGGCCCTGTTCGCTTCTCTTATAATCCGTCTTTTTAGCTGGAACAGTGTTTTTCTCTCACAACAAATCAGCCCGAACAGTGTTTCGACTTGTTTTTTTAGCGAAGCGAACGGGGCCCATTGTGCCCGAGCCGTGTTAAATAATGCCTCCATTCATTCGTTCATTCGTTTCGTCCAAGTCCAACTGCTTCCATGGACGCATTTGGTCGGTGAGCCCAAAAAGTCGCGCAGTGTGCATCCTAAATGTGGGCCAGCATATATACCAGGGCTTTAGAACCTACCACTAATTTTGTCAGTTCTGGATTTGTGGTTGCCTAGCTAAGAATGTTTAGCAGAGCACCATCAGGATCGAAACAGGATTATTCCATCCACCACGAGAATTTTCGGTAGGTGGAGATTATATTGGTTTCTTCAAGTCGAGTATAATCTGCAAAGCATGGTGTTGCTTGTTGTCTATTCCGTCGTGGCAGTAGCCGTATTGGTGCCTCCACCACCAGCAGATAGCAAACACCTATAGAGACGAAACCATGTGAAGTCATTCGCCATACACGAGTGCTAGCTGCTTGATCTGTGTAACCGAAAGACTGGTATACACACACTGGCATTGGCAACGGCCCGGCGTGATCTCAAAAGATGGCAGTCCTACCTACTCTTCTTCTGTGCAACCTGCTGCCATGCAGCCCAGCCAGCCAGTCAGCCAGGCTAGTTCGGCTTGGTCAGGTTTTGAGCAGCGCCACCTGTCATATCGGCTGGTAGTGCCACGTACCCATGTCTAAATTAAACACGATCAAGCAAGAACCAGATTCTCCGCTAATCCTGGTACGCACGGCGTGTGATCTGTCGCCGAGTCATCAGCGCACAATTACTCTCGGAATGGCGTGGAGGTGAATCGGATAACAACGCCAGCCCAACTCGCGCGTGTACGTTAGACGCTGGACGGCGGCGATATGCCCGGTTCGGCTCGGCGGCTCGCCATCGACGGAAAGCAGCGCGACGCCGTGTCCACATTAATGGCCGCCGGGTCTTTCCAGGAAGGAAAACGGGGTCGGTCAGTCGCAGCAGCTGTAGCTCTGGATAAAGATATATCCACAGGGGCCACAATTAATGAACGGGCAAGCGCCAACCAGCGGAACGGGAGTACGGGGACGCTGCGCTCCGCTGCTGAAAACATATTGCGGTCCACCCCTCCGGTTCGTGGCCCTTTCACACGGAGGCCCCCCTCTCCCCCGCCTATAAATGCCCGCCCGCTCCTCCCCGGTTTCGGCACTCCCATTCGGCCATTCCTTCGTCTCTTAGCTCTCAGGCGCTCGTGAACACTCCGATCTCCGTCCGTCCGTCTCTGTGATTTGGTTCTCTTTAGCGTAGGCTTTTCCGCGAGTAGCAGCTTCTTGCGAGGCAGTCTTTTGCGTCTTCCTGCTTGAGTTGGTTGGGTCGCGATGGCCGTCGGCGTGGTGGTGAACGCCGGAGGGGGCAAGGACTACCCCGGCAAGCTCACCATGTTCGTGCTCTTCGCCTGCATCGTCGCCGCCACCGGCGGGCTCATCTTCGGATACGACATCGGCATCTCCGGTACGGCGCCGAGCACCCCCCCCCCTCTCTCTCTCTCTGCCTCTCTCTGATTGATTTTCTTGTTCGCTGTTTTTTCCGTGGTTGTGGTTGAAGAGAGGGAAGAAAAACGGCAGTCCTTGTTTGCTTCTCGCACGCTGCTCTGTTCTTGCGATTTGCGAATCAGGCAGGGTATTTTCTCGGGCGCAGTTCACCTACCGCCCCGGTCGGGAGACTGGACGCATGGTTTCAGAGCGTCTTTTGCGCATACATACAAAACTGCGATATTCCCCTCGTTTTCTTTATTTCCTTTTACCAGATTCTTGCAAACCCAAGAAGAATCTTTCCATGCATCACCTCGCCATCTTTCATTTTTTATTATTCTAAAAAAAATCTTTCATTTTTGTTTTTATTTCCACCAGACAGCAGACACTACTAGTGGTTCTTTAAGTTAATGATAAAGAAAAAAAGATTATCCAAGATCATTCATTCCCCCCAAAAAAAATACTGCAATAGTCTTTCAAGCAAAACCAGTACTAAAAAAGCAAAGAAAATAGGTTGCTGACGTGTTTGTGCAATGCTGTGGTCGAGCAGGTGGCGTGACGTCGATGAACCCGTTCCTGATGAAGTTCTTCCCGTCGGTGTACCACAAGGAGCAGGAGGCGGAGCGGAACCAGAGCAACCAGTACTGCAAGTTCGACAGCCAGCTGCTGACCATGTTCACGTCCTCGCTCTACCTCGCCGCGCTCGTGGCCTCCTTCTTCGCCGCCACCGTCACCCGCGTGGCCGGCCGCAAGTGGTCCATGTTCGGCGGCGGCGTCACGTTCCTGGTGGGCGCCGCGCTCAACGGCGCCGCCAAGGACGTGGTCATGCTCATCCTCGGCCGCGTCCTCCTCGGCATCGGCGTCGGCTTCGCCAACCAGGCCGTCCCCGTCTACCTCTCGGAGATGGCGCCCGCGCGCTTCCGCGGGATGCTCAACATCGGGTTCCAGCTCATGATCACCATCGGCATCCTGTGCGCCAACCTCATCAACTACGGCACCTCCAAGATCAAGGGCGGGTGGGGGTGGCGCGTCAGCCTGGCGCTCGCGGCCGTGCCGGCGGCCATCATCGCCGTGGGAGCGCTGTTCTTGCCCGACACCCCCAACTCCCTCATCGACCGGGGCTACACCGACGACGCCAAGCGGATGCTCAAGCGCGTGCGCGGCACGGAGGACGTGGAGGAGGAGTACAACGACCTGGTGGCCGCCAGCGAGGAGTCCAAGCTCGTAGCGCACCCCTGGCGCAACATCCTGCAGCCGCGGTACCGGCCGCAGCTCGTCATGGCCATCGCCATCCCCATGTTCCAGCAGCTCACGGGCATCAACGTCATCATGTTCTACGCGCCCGTGCTCTTCAAGACGTTGGGCTTCGCCGACGACGCCTCCCTCATGTCCGCGGTCATCACGGGCCTCGTCAACGTCTTCGCGACCTTCGTGTCCATCGTCACCGTGGACCGGCTCGGCCGCCGCAAGCTGTTCCTGCAGGGCGGCACCCAGATGCTCGCGTGCCAGATCGTCGTCGGCAGCCTGATCGGCGCCAAGTTCGGGTTCACCGGCGTGGCGGAGATCCCCAAGGCGTACGCGGCCATCGTGGTGCTCTTCATCTGCGCGTACGTGGCCGGCTTCGCCTGGTCCTGGGGACCCCTCGGCTGGCTGGTGCCCAGCGAGATCTTCCCGCTGGAGATCCGGTCGGCGGGGCAGAGCATCAACGTGTCCGTCAACATGTTCTGCACCTTCATCATCGCGCAGGCGTTCCTCCCCATGCTCTGCCGCTTCAAGTTCATCCTCTTCTTCTTCTTCGGCGCCTGGGTCGTCGTCATGACCATCTTCGTCGCGCTCTTCCTGCCGGAGACCAAGAACGTGCCCATCGAGGAGATGGTGCTCGTGTGGAAGGCACACTGGTACTGGGGCCGATTCATCCGCGACGAGGACGTGCACGTCGGCGCCGACCTCGAGATGCCCTCCGCCAACGGCAACGGCAAGGTCGGGGCCGGCAAGCTCGGCGGCATGCAGTAGCCATGGCGGCGCCTGGGCGTCCCTCTTTACTGCTGATGCCTGATCTACTCATACAGTACTCCATTATTCTTGGGTCTTAGCGGGAAATTTGAAACTTTAAGGATTCATCATCACTGTATTATAATCGTCTCATTAGGTATGATGACTGGATGATGACGAACAGTCAACTAGTCTTCGTCTCCTGTCTTCTTTTTTCTTCCTTTTCTATTTGTGCGGGATACTCAATGTGCGGTATAATTATATTTGGATCCGATCAAATCAAATATGAATATCAATTGCAAGTGGCAACTGCAGAAGCTCTGGATTTCCCGTGCATGGATGAATGCTGACGACCACTGGTACTGACTTTCAGATCCACGGCAATTAAAGCCATTTGCATAAAAAAGGGGAAAATTTAACGCTCATTATTTACTATCCCTGTTTTCTTACGTGTCATATTAGGTTTATCCTAATTCAAATATTCTTAACTTTGACCATTAATTTTAAAAATCCCATTTAGTTCCACAGCATATGAACAATATATTATGGAAAATTTTCTCATAGTGAAATCAGAAAACATATGTTGTTAACCTCTAATCTTTTTTTTAAATGATGTTCAAAGATATAAATATTTGACATAACGCAAAATTAATACGCCATGCAAAAAAAATGGATTTTTTCACACAATAATCAAAATGTGTGAGCATGAGTTTACATAGACTTTGGGAAAATAGGAAAAACATTGATTTGTTCAAGCATTTGATGAGCCATTTCACCGCGGCATGAGTTTCCTCCTCAACGTTTAGGGCCTCTTTGTCATGATTTCTAGCTTCTCCACCAACTTAATAAGAAATATATTGACAAATATGCATGTGAGGGGTGGCTTGTGAAGCCATTTTGTGCCAGGAAGCCGAAGCCATGAAAAAGGCCCCGTTCGTTTCGCTGAAAAAAAACCAGTCAAAACGCTGTTCCAACTAATTTGGTGTGAGAGAAAAACACTATTCCGGCTGAAAAAAAATAAGTTGAAAAATACAGATTACAAGAGAAACGAACAGAAAAAAAAAGCTTTTCCTGGCTCGTCCATGGTCCCCACATATTCAAACATAGTAGAAGTAGCCATCAAGTTCTCATAAATTACAAAAAAATGCCATTGACCACTCATGCCTTCTCCAATGCACACCGTGTACTGTGGTCTCAAGCTCCGCGTCTGCTCTCTCCGTCCAGGATCACATCAACTGTTAGCCTTGCGGTGCCGCAGAGAAGCCTGCAGAGGCGCCGAATGCCTGGACTGACAAAAGGCTGAGGCATCCAGTAGAGCACGCGTTGCAACGAGAAAATAGCCTCCACACTGTACAAAGGGGACCACAGCAGTCGAGAGCATCCAATCGTGTGTAAACGAGACCAAAGCAGTCTGTTTGGTTGGCTGGTTCGTATCGTTGCTGGTTCGTGAAGAAGTATTGTTGGCTGATTTGTGTGAGAGAAAAATATTATTCCGACTGAAAATTTACGATCGTTTACGACAAACCACGGCCAAACGAACAGGCGGTATAGTGATGCTTTCAACTGAGCTAGAGCAGAGACCACATGTGAGCAGTGGTTTGCATTGGAAAAAACATGAGCTCTTCCATCCAGCTTGTGACCAGCTTGTAAGTTCTGTACCTCTTGTTAGCTTGCGCTGGGGCTGCCCTCGTGTGTATAACCAGGTCATGTAGTTAGAAAAACTCAAATAATTTGACCTCTTCCATCCATTTCTCAAAAATATGAGAAGCTATTTTACCAGATGTTTTTCAAAGGTCTAGTTTTACCACAAAAGGTTATCATGTTGACAGACCAAAGCCAAGGCTATTTAAAAAAAAAAAACAGTGCCATACCATACGAGTTCTTAGGCCCCGTTTAGTTCCACCCAAAAACCAAAAATTTTTGCATAGTAACCGTCACATCGAATCTTGCGGCATATGTATGGAGTACTAAATGTAGACGAAAAAAAAAACTAATTACACAGTTAGCCGAGAAATCGTGAGACGAATCTTTTAAGCCTAAATAGTCCATAATTGGACAATTTTTGTCAAATAAAAACGAAAGTGCTACAGTAGCCAAAAGCCAAAAATTTCCGGAACTAAACACGCCCTTACTATAACAACAAGCTGGTGTGCCAGGAATCCCATAAGAAATGGTCACGGGACACGGATGAAGTTATAACATAGTGCCAAAAGTCAAATCGTTTAAAAATTGATTAAGTTAATAAAAATACTAATAGTGTCATTAGATTTAATATGGAATACTTATTTTGTATCATAAATATTAATATTTTTTCTATAAATTCGATTAAGATCTTAGGTACTCTGACTTAAGATAGAATTAAAAAATTGCATCCTTTGGAGGGTGGAGGTATTAGAGAGTTGGTATATTTTAGGTGACTGGATTTTTGGATAGTTACAGCCAACAATTCATAAAAGACAAATAGTACAATTAAAATGACAGCTCACAAGAGACAATAACCAATTTTAATTGCCAAATAATGACAAAATTGTATGTTGACTAAACAACAATAAAAAAATCAAACGCCTAACGTATAAAAAGTAGAGGTATTAATTAATGATTATGCAGTGGTGGGAAGCCTGGGTCAAGCAAGGGGAAGGCACGCCAGTGATGGAAAATCCTCCACAAATAACTAAATGGATTATTCAAATGCTTTTTTTATGAATTTCCCACCTTGAAAAAAGTCATAGATTCTTAGGGGATTTGAGTTTACATAAGAGGTCTAAGGGTGCTGCAAATGCAACAGACCATGTGTCTGTTTTTTTCCCCAATTTTGTTCAGTAAACGAATCTTAGCCGTTGCATCCACCATCGGCACAGTCTGCTCGACCATCTGCACGAGATGAAACGCGAGCCTCTCTTTGTTTGTTCTTTTTTTTCCCCCTGTTGCCCTTTTGTTTCACATCACGTGGAAGGGTGGAAGCTGCCGGCCGGGGTCCCTTTTTCTGGTACATTTTCGCGATGTTTCCGTAGTGTCTAAAGTAGAGAAGGCGATGACACCGTGCGCGTAGGACGGCAATGGTGTCACAACAATAAGTTCTGAAACGACGCTGCTTAGACTGTTAGACAGGATAACGTTGCCGTCAGCGTCAGTGCCACCGACCGGGCTGCTGCGCACCGTGAGATCGCCGCGCCGGCCGGGTCTCCAGGGTGCCGCGCTCCCACGGCACGCTGACACGCGGCCAAACCAACAGCTGTGTCCTACGTGTGCGTTATCCATTTCTCCAACTACCGATACGTACTACTTTTGCTGACAATTTTGATCCTCCAACGATAGCTAGCCGTCTTCTAGAAGACTAGAGTACAGCGTGTACCCCTGCTTGACGCAGTCACGTTGTTTGACGCCATTATTATACTACGGTCATCCAAGAGGAAATGCAAAACGCAGCACGCGTGATCTTGGAGTAGATTGCAAAGTAAAGGCAATGGCTTCCTGCATATACCGTGTGTGTGTGTATGGCGCGCTATCAAAGTAGCGTTACAATAGTGAAGGGCTTTGAAGGACATGAGGCGTATATAGGTCACGACAGAAATTAAACGATCGTGGTGAGGCGCCGGCCAACATGACGATGTAACGTCACGTCGTGATCTTTAGGGCTTGTTTGGATTCTCTCCTCGATCTTAAGTTTAGAGGTCTAAAAACTTTAGAGTATTTTAGCTCACTTTTAAGGTCTAAAGCTTTAATTTGAGGTGGACTAAAGTTCAGAGCTAATTTTAGACCAGATTCTCCTCTCCTCTGAAGTTTATAGCACTAAAGTTTAGAGAGGAGAATCCAAGCAGACCCTTGGTGAACATGCTAAACAATACTATTTCCATCATTTTCTTTGGATGACCACCACATATGCAAGTCATCAATAGCCACACCAAACCTCGGCCGTCCAAGAAAAACATGGGCACGTACATGTCCGTTTTATCCACGGCAGCAGCAGAACTAGTAGCGCGTCCATAGAAGCAGGAGCGAGAAGGTTCGTGGGTGGCGACTGGCGAGCAGCAAACCAAATCCACCGACTCGGCGATCCGAGAACGCCAACGCGATTAGAGATGGAGAGAGTAGTCCTGTGAAGCACCCCCTCCTTTTCCGCCAACTCGTCTTTGGGGCGCCGGCGCCCTGATAAAGATTGTTGTCTTATCCATAATGCAAATCGATCCAAGGCCGGCCAGTTCGTTTGATTTTGATGTCATCCGGGACCCAGGTGCTCTCGATCAGACGATCACGTGCTCCAGATCCACACCACCACCGGCAGTTCCGAGCTAGACGACATGCCTAGCTAGGCAGGCCCCTGCTGCCTGCGACATACGGTTTGGAGGGACGGCGACGTACGAGATCGAGTAGGAGGCAGCAGATGATCGTCATCTCCCTCGCGCTCACGGGTTCGTAACGGAGAAAGCGACCGAGGCGCCGTGGGAGGAGAACGAAAGACGTACGCCGCGTCGGCCGACGGAGGATCCGGATTAGAGATTAACACGGATTAATTGCGCCCACGCGGTCGCAATGTGCGTGGCAAACTTTTTCTCCAGCCTGCGAATTGAATCTGCTGCGACCCCCGCCCGGCCCGTAAACTAATTTTAATGTTACACGTCAAAAGGCAAAAAAGGTGGTGGTGGTTGTTGGCTGGAAGCTGCGGGTTACGCAAATGTGATCCGGATAAATTTGTGGATAGCCCTTTCGGCGGACGTGTAAAGGATGCATGCCATTTCGATTCGAGGGACACATACGTGACAGGATCCCATGGCGGGCTGTCCCTCCCTGCTACTACTCATCAGCACGCGCCGAGCCCTCTTCCGCCACGCACGCACGCGTTTAATTTTGGCCGGTTGGCGTTGCTTTGCATGCCTTCCAATCCAATGCAAGTTCCGACGGACGAGGGACGGTGCGCGCGCTGGCTGGAGCTGATTCAGCTGATCGCGCTTCACTCCCTGCAACACACGCGTACGCTATGACAGCAAGTCAGCGAGAGGGTATGATGTATGCTAGCTCACCGGTTCGGTTCCAGCGGGAAAACCGCGCGATCGAGATGGCATGAACCGTGAAAATCTCGTCCACAACGTGTCATGCTGATTCATGAAGGCATGCGTGGCAGCACCGCATGCCTGCCCGACCAGGGCGAGTGTGCGCAAAATTCCTTGTTGATGATCGGATATGAATCCATAGATTTCTGCCGCCTTTGGATGATCATACGGTGCCGGGATGAGAACGATCGAGGTGCATTTTGTCAAATGGATCAGACGGAAACGTTGGCGAGGATCCATCGATCGACGACGCTGCTGCTGCCTTCGTTGAATGAGCCTACAGAGAAAACAAGGGCGCTGCCGTAGCTGTTTAGTGCGGTGTTTGGGAGCCCCGGAAGTCAGTACCTGATGACTCGGCCAGCACCAGGAGGCGGATTTGATGCTCGCAGGAGTCGTCGGTCGCCGCACGAGTCCACGACCACAGCTGCGCAGAACGGAGTGGAGCCCTGCAGGGCCCAGGCATGTGGGTCATGGACACGGCGGCGACTCCCACTTCGATGGAATGGACGAAACGTGCCCACGCTAAAACTTTATTATTATCCAATGGCTAAGGATACTACTCCGTATCCTTCCTCCCAAATTATATATCACTAGTCCATCGACATGTACTCTTGCACGGGCTAGAATTTTGAAAGATGTACTTAATAAAATATTACTTGTATTAAATTGTATGTTTTTTATTTGTTTATTTTCTACAAAATAGACATTAGATACTTTGTAGTCTATATCTAATCATCATAAACTTATAATTACTTTTTTGTAAGGGACTGACTTGTATATTTTTCACGCATATTCATATTTTTTACTTTGCATGGCACCTTGTATATTTAAATATACAATTAGTTTGAAACCGTAATTTGGAATGGAGAGAGAGAGAGAGAGCGCGCTCTCTATTTCAGATATAAGGGACTCAAAAAAAAAAGTTTTGTACTGTAATAGTCAACAGGTATAAGGGACCCTGCTGTAGGTGTGCCAGACACTAGGTGTTACCAGGTGTTATACTACAACTACTATTCGTGTCTTTTCAACATGACACAGAGACGTCGTAGCGGACCCTAGGTGTTCTACTACAAGCACTCGGCGCCGTGCTTCCGAAACTTGTCCACGAGAACGCGCGCACGGGGTTGTGTGCTCCACGCGTTGTGCACATGCAACTAATTAACGCCTCGGGCGTCACCTATTCACTACTAGAGTTTGTCTACTACACAACTATGCGTTTTACGTAATTTCAGCACATGAATTTTTACACAACTATGTGTTTTACGCAATTTCAGCACATGAATTTTTTTACACCATAGGATTAAGATCCAACAGTCTCCACCTTTCTTCTACCTCCGGCCTCCACAGATCACAGATCACATATCACAATTTTTTTTCTATGGAAGGACAAATCACAGATCCGCCGCCGCCGCCGAGCTCGCCGATCGCCATCGCCAGCGCCGGTGGTCACCGGTGAGAAAGAGAGAGGGAGAGAGATACAAAAAAAAATCTATGTATTTTTTATGTTAAAACATATATGTGTTGTATATCATTTCTACATATAAAAGCTAGCGGGGGGGGGGGGGGGGGGCAGCGTTTCTCACACTACTACTCACCACTCACCGTACCAAGAAGCAAGGGGAGTGCACGCCTTGCTTGAAGGCGATGTGAAGAAAGGAGACGCATGTAGTAAACAGGGGCACATCTAGACGTGCCTGCAAGCCTCCGGACCCCTGGCGTGCGATGGACAAAGGGGCGGACCGTTACCTTCTTTCGTGTAGATATAGAGAGTAACTGACCGTTACTCAAATTTTTTGCTAGTTTCACCCCGGATGGACACCCCGAGAAGATGAACCGGAGAATGCTCAATGATAGGGATCGAATCCCATGTCAATCCCTAGATCCGTAGCATAGCACTCTCCTACGTCCTACCATCTCTCTCTCTCTCAATTGTAAGAACTCGATTGAGCATTTTAACACGAAAAACGTCAATGCTGGATGTAGGGCTTAAACGGCCAAACCAGAATAAACCCTTTGTGTTTTGAGAGCTAAACCACCGAAGACACACACAGACCCACGTCCGAATCATTGGATTACTATCGTGGAACAAAACCCATGATAGATAAGCTCTCCCCGTTAACTTTGTTCTAAGTTGAATATTTATAACTTTGACCATCGCTTTTAAAAAATTTATACATGTTAACAACATACAATTTATGCTTTTAGATTTATTATGAAAAATGCTTTCATAATATATACTTTATATGTGATGGAACTACATAGATTTATTAAAATTTGTTGTAAAAAAGATACAAGTATTTGGCTTAGAAGTTGGAACAAACCTAATACGACATATACAAAAGAACGGAGAGTATATGGTAGCTAATGTTTATTATCCTCCTGGTAAATTAACTAGATTGTCGGATGATCTCAAAGCTGCCGACGGCGTGACAAGCCTCATAATCGATCTGTGGCGAGACCGCAATTTTCTTTGCAGTACGCACTGAACACATGCAATCTTAATTAGCTCACGAAAAGTGTCTTTGAAAAACATATATCCTTGTTATATTATCCGCAACGAAGAGTACATCACAGAATCAGGAACGAGAAGAGCGTGTTGTAACAACTGTAAATAAACCAAAAAGCAAGTAAATCGAGCCACTAGCTGGACGGTCCATTTCCGCCACGCAACATGCATCTCTTCTTTACAACCGCAGCGGCACAGCGCGTTCGTTCGCGAGGAGAGGACGGACTACTGTGAAGGATGGCTCCCTTTCAGCCAAAAGGAGCATGCATGGATAGTGCTCCCATATGATTGCCGTCTTATCCTTAATACGATTTGGTCTGATCCGGGCCCCAAGCTCTTTCTCAGGTGTCGCGTGTTCTGAAACGCGGGGAAAGAGAAAAAGAAAAGAAGAAGGCCAGGGCAACTACAAGTACGACGCAGAACGTAACAGAAGAGGCCGGCACCAACCAGACCCACCTACAGGTGGCGAGTGGCGACGGAGCTAGCCCTGGAGTGCATGCGAGGTCACATGGATGACGGACGATTTCATTTCGAGCGACTGCGACGTACGACTACGCGTAGTTGAAGCTCTCCTGACCGCCCCTCATCTATCATCTCCTGATCTCCCTCACGGTCACGGGCTCGCAATGGGAAAGTGAGCTGAGGGGCAGAGTGTTCGAGGAGCGGGAAGAAGAAGCCGCGTCGTCCGCCCGTTGATCCGTCGGGACTAGGTTAGCGCGGATTTTAAGTTGCGCGGTGTGCGTGCGTGCGTGCGTGGCGCCACAACTTTCCACAGCCTACGAATCTGCCACCCCCTGCCGCCTGCGTAAAAAGGTAGTTGTTGTCTCGGCGTCGCGGATTACGCAACGTGACCCGGATAAATTTGTGGATAACGATAGCCTTGGTTTTCGTTTTCCTCCGGCGCGCGGATGTGGAAAGACAAGTGGTCGGTCGGTCGGTCGGCGCCGGCGGGCAGCAGCTCCCAGCTACCACCACCATGCCCATGTCCTTTAACTCCGAGGACAAGCGCGCGCGCACGTGACAGGATCCGATTCGGGGCCACCACGCCACCGGCCGCGCGTTTCGCGCGCACGGCATTCGTTGGGGATCTCGCTCATTCGTTGGCATGGGGCCATGGACTGCTGCTGTTAGTAGCCACAAACTAGTTCAACAAGGCCGTCGCCGCCGAGTTTGCTTCGTCAGCGCTGCGCTACTTTATCCGCACACGCTTTGACCACAGCTGCAGCCTGCAGGCGTTGGTTGGGTTGCCTTCCAAGCTCCGACTGACCGCTGACGGTCGGTGCGCTTGCTGGAGCTGATCGCGCTTCCCTGACCACTGCACAGCTGCAGCATACGGAGTATACTAGGACGGGGACAGCAACACTGCAACAGCGAATGCATTCATGTCATCGTGTAATGATGACGTTAAACGCACCCATACCATGGGTCCGCCACCGGTTCCGGCGGGAGATCAATCGTGCAGATCGTTATTTGCAACGTGTCACGCGCAAGGCATCGTGGCATGGCACGGTGGCACCACACGATGCCCTCCTCGAGCGAGCGAATGCGCACTGAATTTCCTTCTTGATCGGTAACGGATATGCACAAATTCCTGCCGCTTTTGGATCAGACGGTTCGGTTGCGGAATGGGGTTTTGTCAACCGGATCATCAGACAGACGGAAAACGTTGGCCACGCGAGGATTAATGGCGCTGCCTTCGTTGAAGCTGGGAAGGCCCTACGTACCGCGGAACTCAAGGACCTGATGAGTGATTACTCACCCAGCACCTGGAACTGATTTGATCGGGCAGAGCGGGTCCTCGTCCTCGACGGCGACGGCGACCGACCGCTGTGGTCAGCGGATTACTGGGGCGGTTGCCACGCTCGCTGCTCGGACGTCGCTTCGCACTCGCAGTGCGGACGAGGCAAGTGCGCCACGGCCCACGGCGGTCCGCGGACTGTGCATTGGTGGTGATCGGAGACACGGAGGAGTCGGCCACCTCACGGTCACCACCCCACGACGGCAGCTGTGTGTAGTAGATGGAGTGGACTCGCAGGTCAAGTTTCCGCGCCAGCAGATAGGCATGCGTCGTCGGCAGCCGCCCCTGCTTCGACGGAGTGGACCAACGTGCACTACATTTCTGTGTGATCGCATACATCTACAAGAGCTCGTAGTCACATACTCCTTGCTCCATCTGTCACCTCTTGTCTCTTGATTCAGATGCTAATCTACTCCACACATTTTAACAATGTTTATTATTGTATCTAATCTTAGTAAAATAAGAGTGATAAGAGAGAAACTATACCCTCATTA
The DNA here is from genome assembly GCF_019320115.1 of Miscanthus floridulus. Classification (NCBI taxonomy): domain Eukaryota; kingdom Viridiplantae; phylum Streptophyta; class Magnoliopsida; order Poales; family Poaceae; genus Miscanthus; species Miscanthus floridulus. The sequence goes on along the minus strand of NC_089582.1, from coordinate 131,514,540 downwards.
AGTACATCTCAATCCTTGATGGCTTACATCTATATTGGACGGTGCATTTGGCTAGAAAGAGAGAGTTGATGACGACTTGCCAGTTGCAACGTGAGAATGACATAATTTGGAGAAAAAAAAATTAACGCAGAATGATAACACCTGTGAAACAAATGGAGTAGCATTGGTTCTTTCTTACCAGCATCCACTTATTCCTTAACATCACTTAGTATATTTGTTAAGATAGCATAAAATGTTTATTTATTTTGTAACAAATAGTCTTAATACAGTAACAGTACCTAGAAGTTTTTGTTGTCCAACACAATTATTTTATATAATTGGTTCTGGACAAACTTCTAAACATAAAACTTTGTTTATATATATACAAGAAGAAAAGAAAAAAATAAAAGGAGAAAAAAAAGGTGAAACCCCCTCTTTCACTCCGAACGAACAATCGTAAAATAGAGTTGGTTAGTGTATAAAGCATCACACTGAAAAGTTGTCATCAGTCAATATATGTTAGTATATAAAACTTTGTCTTTTGGTCAAAGAAACATCATGCTCTCTTTTCCAAAAAAAAGAAAAGAAAAGAAAAGAAAGAAACATCATGCTAGAAAGTTGTTATAGATTGTCTATAAAATTATGCTCAAAATGGTATTTAAAAAGTTATGATAAAAATTTTGGTGATAAATTTGTCTATAAAATTAAATCAAGAACTACATTTAAAATATTATGGTAATAAGTTTGGCGGGACTGGGGCAGCCGTTGTCTGGTTTGTTGTTGAGCCAATGATCGATACTATGATGGAATTGGGGTCTAAACGACCAAACCCGCGAAATCAACAGGCCAGTTGGGGCCTAGAACGATTCAGTTGGGCTTGATGGGCCTCATCGAGTCACATGCCGGGCATCCTGGACCTCTTTATTCTGTTAGCGCTTTTTTCTTTTATTTTTGAAACAAATTCTGCTAAGTATTTTGGGCTTAATCTCTCTCTCCTTTTTTTTTTGCTGATGACTATTGAGCCTTGTCCTTTGAACCCAATGAGCCTGATTCTTCTTTCCTGGACAAGAAAGGCCTGGCCAATACCATAGCAAAATGCGTATTGTTGGAGTGGATTCGATTTAAACAGGACAATTGGCCCAGCACCAATCCAGGCCTCGGTAGCAGTCCAAAGTGCGGCGATGGCATCCATGTACGCCGACAGAGTGCTCTCAGCGGTGGACCGACCCACCGACGGTGACGATCAGGTAGGACGTCCATGCACCATCCGGTGCACGGCCGCACTCGCCACCACACGCGAATTGAAATTCGATCGCTGTCTCTCCCCTGGCACTGGCAGGCGACAGCTCCCCGCCCACTTCGTCTTGCGCAAGCCGGCCATTGTATTTGTAATTTTGTATCTGGACGATCAAAAAATTTCCATGGACTGCACCGTGGCGATCGCGCGGGATCAGCGAACGTGTAAAACTAAACCGGCAGCAAAATCCACCGCTGCACCGTGTCTAAACTACTCTTCCGCCGTCGGAGTAGTTCGCTAACGCCGCTCAGAAGATGCAATGCAGGCGCACCGCCGCGTAGCACACTGCTGTAACCCAGTGGCTCGATTGAATTGGATAACAGCAGCTGAAACGTGGCCTGGCTGTTTGTGCGTTAAACAAATCAGATGACCCCTCCGACGGCGGATCCAACCACTCGCCGACACAGTGGTCGTCGCGCCCACAAAACACACCGGAGCAAGCAAAGCATCATGCATCGTGAAAGCAAAAAAGGCGTGCTCCTCCTCTTTACATTCACTAAAGAACGCGACCACAAAATGTATAAGTACTCATGGAGTAAATTGCATCTCAGATCGCACTGAAGCAGTGGAAACTAAATTTAGCAAAAGTCAGCAGCAGAAAAAGGTAATAAATCGAAAAAAAAACAAAGGAAAGGCTGGAGGTTAGGCAGGCACGTAACACACATGGCAGCTACCCGGCCACAATCCAAGAGCCGAGAGGGGTGCGTGCTGACAGGCTGGTATCCTGTTGCCGTCGCCTCCGCCACGTTCCGTTCCACCTCTCCTCTCCACCCACCCCAACAGCGGCCCCACCAGTCACCACACCACCCAGAGGCCAGAGGCCACAGACACCTACTACTTTTACCTTGCGCGCCAAGGGCCAACGCGCTAGCGAGCTTACTAGCTTGATCCGTTCCCTTCGCCGCGACGTTCCTACCCAGCTGCTGGCGCCGGCCGCGTGCACTGCCGCACGGCAGCTCGCTCGCTCTGGTTACGACACAGCTACCACCACCCCACCAATGTCGCCGCGGCTGCTGGCGTGCTTCGGGCGCAGGGGCGGCGGCGCGACGGCGGCGGCGCCGGACGACACGACGGGCGAGGGCCAGCAGCAGGAGGCGGCGCCCCCGGGCCCGGTGCTGGTGGAGCTGTTCGCGTCGCAGGGGTGCGGGGCGTCGCCCGAGGCGGACGCCGTGGCGGCGCGGCTGGCGCAGGACTCCGGGGACGGCAGCGCTGCCGTCGTGGTGCTGGCGTTCCACGTCGACTACTGGGACTACCGCGGGTGGAAGGACCCCTTCGCGTCCAGCGCCTGGACCGTGCGCCAGAAGGCCTACGTGGAGGCGCTCCGCCTCGACACGCTCTTCACGCCGCAGGTCGTCCTGCAGGGCCGCGCCCACTGCGTCGGCACCGAGCAGGACGCGCTCGCGCAGGCCGTCCGCGACGCGCCGCGCTACCCCGCGCCCGCCATCAAGGTACGTAATTACTACCCATTTCTTGCACAGCTACCTAGCAGCGTCGATCGGGCATGTCCGATCTTGTTGCCACCACACCATGTGGTCTCCACGAATCTACAAGATCGTTCGACAGTGTTGAAACAAACTGTTCAGACAACTGTGGAGCGTCTCATAAGCCACTGTGCTTATGCTGGATCTGCAATCAACAATAATTCAGATCTGCCGACTGATGTCGTGTCACTGTCACTGGAGACAGAGCGTGAAACACACGACCTGATCTGATCTGTGTACCCGTGTGTGCAGGTCACGTTCCAGCGGCCGAACCCGGCGACGCTGCAGGCGTCGTTCACGGGCACGCTGCGCAGCCGCGTGGAGGGCCCCGGCGGCGCGAGCGTGCTGGTGGCGCTGTACGAGAACGGGCTGGTGACCGACTGCGGGCGCGGCGAGAACAAGGGCAAGTCGCTGCTGAACGACCACGTGGTGCGGCGCCTCGAGAAGGTGGCCGCCGTGCGGGAGGGCGCCTCGGCGAAGAAGACCGTGTCCGGCACCGTCCAGTTCCCGCTCTGGGACGGATTCCGCGCCACCAAGTGCGGCCTCGTGCTCTTCGTCCAGAACGCCGCGCTGCAGGTGCTCGGCGTCCAGCACTTCGACCTGCCCGACAACGTCTGACTCTGAGTTGGTGACGGCGGTGGGGTGCGCGCGCGTTGCGCCGGCTCGAGTGTTGGCTCCTTCGGCGGCGTGACATCCTTTGTATGTAGCGTTCGATTGGCGTGTGTGCTGTATCTGTATGTAGTACATCACTGGATGGTATTTAGAAGGGAACCTGAGTATTCTTTTCCATATATGTTCTGCATTATGGTAATGGATTTTCTGTTTTGTACTTTCTTTTCGTCAGCTTTGATTGCCTACTTTTACGCTGATCGCCTGATCCATATATGCATGTGCCTAGCTGTTCATGCGAAGCTGCCGTTGTGAATGGACAATGGAGTGGAATTTTTTTTGAAATAGTAATATTTTAATAAATAATTGCAGAACTAAGAGCTAAAATAAAAAATTGTGGTTATAGGATCCTGTCGGCGGTTCAATGTCCGATAGAGGCCTAATCGTCTGGCGGCTGGCCAATGACCAATGGGCTCCTATCGGCTTCTCAATAGCCGACATATTCTGCCACATGTATCATGGTCGGACGCCAATGTGGAATATCGGCCATCCACCGGCCGATAAGAACCATGTGTCAGAAGCCGCGGTAAATAGTAAGGCCCAGTTTTTGCCCGACTGTTTTGATATTTTAATTTTTTAAAAAATATATAAATAAAGTATCGACCACTAAAAATATTGTCAATTTAGATGTTAAAAAGCAAATGCAACACATTTTACATGGATATATCATTAATTTTGTAATTTTAAGATTAAAATTCTTCCTATAATCCTATATTTGAATTTTCGGTTAAACTGTTAGTGTTTGATTAATCAAAGAAATTGTTGCAGAGAATTTTCTATTTGATAACCTCGGATTGATTGAGCAAGAGAAAATATTATTCTCTTTCATGATAAAACACTACTCCCTAAACCATCACCAGTAGAGAAACGACCTTTCGTCGATGGCCAAAAAGAATTTATAGTCCCGGTTTAAAATTGCAACCAAGACTAAAAGAAAGCCTGAGATGGCAACGCGTACAAGGGCTGAAGTGGGAGATCTTGAGTTCGAATCTTCACAACCCTAACTTTTTTAACTCAGCCCACACCTTTAGTTCTGGCTATAGGAATCGACACCTTTAGTCTCGGTTCGACTTTTTTTTACTCGGCACACACCTTTAGTCCTGGTTATAGGAACCGACAACTTTAGTCCCGGTTATAGAAACCAGGACTAAAAATCGAGACCTTTAGTCCTGATTACATAGTCCCTGTTCCAGAAACCGGGACTGAAGGCAATTTCTCCCGTAGTGCATTAATTTAGATTTTATTTTATTGTAGAGACCATTTTAGGACTAAATAACTTACACGAAATTTAAATATGATGTTATTCGAAGATTTTAATTTGAAAAGGCAATGATGCTAAATCCAAGACAGATACGAAATTCTCGCGACTCACCCTCGTGTCTCACGAGCGCAGCCGCCGCCCCTGCTTCCACCACCGCTTTATTATAGTTAGATCTAGCCACGATGAAAGACTGGGGAAAATAAGTTTTAGATCAGTCTTCCTCATTCTTTGGTGGCAAAAAAAAGAAGAAAGACACTAGAAAAGAAGAAGTTTCTCAACTCTGCGTGTATAAATGTTGGTGTGGCAGAACCACCCAAAATAACACACTTTCAAAGGCGCTTGTCTTCCACTAGACACTAAGCACCCCAAAAGTAAACTACACCAGGTGGTTCCGTCGAGCACACCCCAAGGGAGAATTCGAACAATCCACATTTTTCATCCAGAATCCAATAGTGAGAACGAGTTTACAATACTTATTCCATTTCATACAACAAGAGTTCTTGGAATACATTATTATAATACCAAGTTCAAAGTATGGAATTTAAACATCGGAATTGAAATAAACATCTAACGATAAGATACAAAGATCCGTCTATGCCCACTAGAAGAATCCTACACACAACAGTCACTCCTCAAGTTGCACCTGCAACAAGGGTAAATAAACCCTGAGTACACAATATACTCGCAAGACTTACCTGACTAGTGAGAATAATTTTTCGACTCCAAAGGATATGATAAGCTTTATGGTTTGTTGGGTTTCCTTTTTACAAAAAAACATTACTAGTAGTGAATCCATATGTATGTGCTTTATTACCAGTCATGATTAGTTCATTAGCTAACCATTCTATGTATGCACCTGTTCTACTTTCAAACAAGAGTTGAGCAATCAGATCCATTCATCTTCTTTTATCTTTTAGTTCTTACTATGGTGCTAGATCATAGCCAAGTTGTATCGTATCACATGATGATTCGTGAACCAATGTATCCCAGCTGGGTACCCTAAAATACACGTCCCGCTTATACCTCAGGTACAAGCAAGACCAACCCACCACTCTCCTATCAAGGGGTCTAGGTCCCCGTCCAAACTTAGACTCTAAGCCCCCACTCCTGAGTTCCGGACTTAGTGTGGTGCTTAGACCTCCACCATCCCCGTCTCCAATCAGTCGGTCCGAAAAGAGCCGGAACCCACATCAAGAGAGCAACGAGCCTTCCCATTCTCATAAGCAAGTTTATGCTCAGGATAATAAGTCTATGATCTAACTACCATCCACAGCAATGAACGGTCCTTAACCGACATAGATAGGAAAAATAGTGTAACCAAGCTATGCTCCGTTGGCCGTGGGACACAACCTATTACACCCACCAATACACGTACCATATCCCTACCCGGTCTCCATTTCCTTTCACCATTTTATCATGAGAGTAATAATAATTATCACCTATTGTGAGTAACAGCAGGTTACTTACGCTACCGATAGCCTAAGCATAGCAGCTACTCAACCCATGCTAGTAGGACTCATATGTAAGTTTATCTATGCATGTAGTTTCAATACAAATCCTGTAACATAAATGCACATCACATATATATATCCAGTGATTATTCAAAATAAGAGTTATGGACCGGGGCTTACCTTGGGCAGGTAGATTGTCAGCTATGTCGGTCGTCGGTGGCTCCGAGGCTTCCACCTATATGAGGACCTTCTCCTCGTACTCCTCAATCACCTCCTCGTACTCCTACTCTTCGGTGGTCACGAACTCCACTAACCCGTTCTCTATATGCATGCAACGATGATGAAATACTTAGTATTTTAGCAACAACAACTCTTAAAATAAGAATACATCTAGTAATCTACTAAGCTAACTCTAATGACTAAGATACCAAGCTAACTAGTATTTTCATCAAACAATGTACAAATTCATCTAACACGTATTAACTTATCAACTAAAATATATTCTTGCTTCTACTAGCAATTTAACATATATTAAAACAAGGAGTATCTAACTACCCTAAAACTTAGCCTATTCTAAGGCTACAAAAATTACAGCGAGCACATAATAATACCATAAAACTACCATAAAATTTTTAGAGCTCAATCTATTACCATTTTGCCACAAAAATTCTAATAATTATTTTCCAATTGATTTAATAGACCTTAGTTTCATCATAGATATGTATAAAATAATTATACTAACAGATAGATAAAGAATTTAAGAGCCTAACAAAATCGGTTTCATGATTTTTGGACACCTATATGAATTGTTATTAATTATCAAAGTTTAGCTCAGAAACTAAAATATAAGGCTATTTCTATTTTCTAATAAAAAAAAATGAATCACCAGCGTGGCTCACAACCATGCGGATGCGTCCTGCAGGCGCGGCCCATGCGCGTGTGGTGCTTTTACAAAAACATCCTTGCTCTTTCTAGTATTAACGCAGCTCTTATGCGCCCTGTTCCTATAGTTGGTCCTTATGCCGATAGGCTTTACATCCGGCCAGTCCCTGACACCCCCGCGCTCGTCGGCGCGGGGTCGGCTGGCACGGGCCTACCACACCGGCCAACCAAGAGCCCCTCCGACGCACCTAGGAGGTTGATCCTCACCTACGGGATGACACACAACTTCGGGCAGCGGTTGGACGAGCCAGGACATAGTAGAATGGCCTCTCCATGATGACGGACACCTTGCGGTGGCGGCAGCCAAGTTCCTGTAACACCTCTGGTGTTACGAACTCGTTTAGCATCGTGATTTAGGCCTAAATAAAATTTCTAAAATGATTTTTTTAGATTTTTTATTTAAAATATACTTGATGTGATGAGCGCATCCTGTGTGACTTAGTTTTGTGGACACAAATAAACGCCCAAGTTAAATTACTCAGTGCGTAAAGATATTTAGGAATATCGAACAATAATTCTAGCTAATAGACAGCGAACAGTTTGTTCTATTAGATTAAGCATGAAAAGCAACTTTTATAAATAAAATAAAATCCATTAATAAATAGAATGATATGTATATAGCTTTTGAATCTAATTTAAATTTGAGCTTTGTTGAAAATCTCTGTTGCTTAGATGTTGCTAATTGTCTAAATTAGTAAACCGATAAAAATATATATATACTCACATGTTTATTTTGATAAGCACGCTCAGTAGAAAAGCTTTGGTCTAGTGGCATGTTTATGTTTTTACGTATAGACTCGTTTTAGTCCCTATGATAATTTGGTAACGTGCTCGCAACATAGCTGCTCGTCTGGCCGCTTCATAAGTTCACGTGAGTGGTGTGAAAGCACGTAGTAGACGAGAGGTAGCGCAACAGCTCTGCATGCTTCATTTACTTTTCTAGCATGATGTGCAGCGTCCTCGCCTGGCATTGCTATTGATCACTGTCTTGTTCTTATCGTGGCTCTACATTTCTCTACATTACAAAGCCTCTCCATTGAAAGCTCTAGTTTGGTTTTGGTCAATTGATGAAACCCTAAGTGCTAACATAGTTTATCAAAGTGATTGTGAGATAGGTAGCACTATTCCAAGTGGTGAAACAAATGAAGATCATGACATGATGATGGTGATTCCATGGTGATAATCAAGTGCTTGGACCTAAAAAGAAGAAAGAGAAAAACAAAAGGCTCAAGGCAAAGGTATAAGTTGTAGGAGCCATTTTGTTTCGGTGATCAAGACACTTAGCGAGTGTGATCACATTTAGGATCGATAGTCGTACTATTAAGAGGGGTGAAACTCATATCGAAATGCAGTTATCAAAGTGCCACTAGATGCTCTAACTCATTGCATATGCATTTAGGATCTAGTGGAGTGCTAACACCCTTGAAAACATTTATGAAAATATGCTAACATATATGCATGAGGTGATACACTTGGTGGTTGGCACATTTGAGCAAGGGTTAGAATCATCACCGACGCTCTATACAGAAAAGATGGAGGTCACTATAAGTGATCGGACGCTGGTCTCGGTAGGACCGGCGCGTCCAGTCAGTGGTAGCAGTGAGCGTGCGGTTTCGGTCTCATTACCGAACACTGGCACGAGAAATAACCGGACGCTCAGAGCCTGAGTCCGGTCAGTATGATGTATGATGGCATATGCAGTGCACAGGTGAGACGTTGAGTGACCGAACGCTGGGTGAGTCCGGTCAAGCATGACCAGACGCGTCCGGTCATGGATTTTCATGAATGGATGCTTACTGGAAATGACCGAACGCTGGGGTTCTGCGTCTAGTCACTTGGAAGCAACTCGTTCGGTCACAACTTAAATGTACTAACAACCGTTGAGATCGGGCGATCAACGTTTGAAGCAGGGGACACATGGCACACATCACACGACCAGACGCTGGGGTCCAGCGTCCGATCGATCTGACCTACGCGTTCGGTCATCTTGTTTTTAGTGGACTGAGGAGCCAACGGCTCTATTTCATGAGGGCTTCTATTTAAGCCCCATGGCTGGCTCAAGCTCACTCTCTTGGCCATTTGCATTGACCTAGCAACCTTGTGAGCTTAGCCAAAGCCCTCCCACTCATCTCCATCATTGATTCATCATCGTTGTGAGATTGGGAGAGAATCCAAGTGCATTGCTTGAGTGATTGCATCTAGAGGTACTTGGTATTCATGTTTTGCTGTGGGATTCACTTGTTACTCTTGGTGGTTGCTGGCACCTAGATGGCTTGGAGCAGCGAGGATCATTGAGCGGAGGTTGGTGATTGTCTCTGGCTCCGATCATGGTGATTGTGAGGGGTTTTGTGCCTTTCTTGATAGAGCACCGAAAGGTAACTCTAGTAGATTGCTCGTGTTATTGAGTTACCTCACTTGTTGGTAGGTTCTTGTGGTGTCCAATTATGTGGACTAGGTTCGTACAACATCTCTTAGCTGCCGAACCACCAAGTGTTGGTCGACACAACGGGGACTATCATGCCAACAAGCACGTGAACCTTGGGAGAAAAATTGGTTGTCTCTTGCCCTTTGGTATTCTCCCGGTGATTGATTTAGTATTCATCTTATGATTGGTTCACTCCTCTACATAGCGGTATAATCACCCTACTCATTTATATTCTTGCAAACTAGTTGTAACAAGCTCTTTAGTGTAATTAGAATTGAGAGCTTGCTTTGTTGTTTTAAGTTCATCTAGTAGAGCTCTTTAGTGTAGCAAGTGTGAGAGCAATTAGTGAGTAGTGACATAGCAAATTATGTGTCTAGAGATCATAGCAACTAGAATTGTTGGATAGGTGGCTTGCAACCCTTGTAGAGCTAGAGCAAGTTTGCATTTCGCTATTTGTTATACTAATCAAATTGCTCTAGTTGATTTGTAGATTTTTAAATAGGCTATTTATCCCCCTCTAGCCATATTAGGACCTTTCACCTATCCAACCGCATCTGAACTGATCCACTACGCTGGACGTCTAAAATAGGTGCACGTGATTCTGCCCCTGCCCTCGCCATGTCTTTTCACGTTCTGTGTGTGCACAGGCGCGCAGCTGACGGACATGCTACGCCTTATCGCTCTGCCTCCATTGTCTTGTCGCATTACGTTCGGCCAAATCCATCTCTGTTTACCAACCGGGCCACATGGTCATGGTCTCCGTCTATCGATCAACCCTACCTTTACCTGGTGAGCTCGTTCTCAGCTCCTTGCTATCCCTCGCACGCCTGCCTTTTCTTCCCTCTGTCCGCTCCCCTTTCTCTGTCGAGCACTAGCCATGCCACTGCAGCAACCGTTGTGCCATGCCCCGCGCCGTCCACGCCAGAGTCGTTGATGCCCCAGCTCCTGCTCTTCCCCACTTCGCATCCTGCTACTGGCTACGGCGAATCGGCGCACACCATGCCGCTGCCCTATGGTACCTGCCTAGGCTACGCCCATCATTGCCCTACCTCCATCACGAGCACACCCACGCTACCATTGTCGGCCACCGCATGCGCATGTGCGCGTGAACCTCCATGGCTCCACCTCATCTGCTGCTTGTGTCGCTGCGAAGCTCTGCCTGGTCTGTGCACCTCCCTGCGTCGTGTCCCGTCGTGGCCGCGCCACTATCGCGCCTGGCCGGTATGTGACCTACTGCTTCCGTAGCATGCCATGGTCACGCTCGCCGCCTCCCCTGCTCCCCCATACCACCGCAGTATCCTCGCCATCGTCGCTTCCATCGCCTTAGCAGGGCACGCTCACCCGCATGCGTGCGTGGTCGCCGTACCGCTACTGCGCCTCAGGCCTTGTTGTCAATGACCACGCGTGGCCGGATCCACTGTTGCCCTGCGCTATCTTCCCCACCGTGGGTGTGTTGGTGGTCGGGATTTGGGCCGGCCGCGTCCGTCCCGTGCCTCCTCTGCTCTTGAGGAAGATGGGAAGGTGAGAAAGTGCGAATAGAAGTTAATACAGGGTTCTTATTATAAATACATGACTCTTAGGAATAGTGACTTTGTATCGTGGATCAATTTGAGGAGAGCTCGGGGGTTTCATCATAAAAAGGTACCGCCGCTGTCTGGCCCTGGCCGTGTGGGCCACGCTCGTCCACGCATGGATCGGCCTGCTCGTCGCGTGCGTCGCACGCCCTGTCCCGGCGCCTGAGCCACTGGCTGCCCGCTGGGACATGTGCGCCCCGTTCCAACGCTGGGCCAGCCTTGTGCCAAGCCACCTGGCCTATTCACGTCTGTGTGGGCCATCGGTCTCCACTGGATCATGCATGAGCTCGTCCCTGCCTGGGCCTACCTGTCGCTGAACCTGGGCGAGCGGGCTGCTGGGCCAGTTAGTGGCCGCCGGCCCTTTCCATTTCCGAAATGCTTTTCTAAAATCGGTTTCTAGTTTAAATTGTAAAATCAATATAAAATGGTATAGGATTCCAAAAATTATAAAACCAATTTTATTAGTCTCCTAAAATCATGATCTACCTGTTAGTATATTTGGTTCACACAGTTTGATAATATTCTTGGAAGCTATATAATTAATTTAAGGTACTTAATATTATAAAAATATAAACTTATAGAAATTGTTGTGATAAATTAGTAATAGTATTGGATCTAAAATTTTTACAGTAGACTCCTAGCATATTAGATGCTCACATTAATTTTTGTAGCTCCAGAATAATTAGTTTGCTAAATAGATAATGATGTCCTATTGCGAATAAAGATTAAATTGATATAATGAAATAAAGAAACACATTGGAATTTTATAACTAAAACATTTGTTGGGAAGTAACATCTTATTTGACAACATGTGTATGTAGCCTAAGTACGGTTGTCATTAGAACTAGCTCGCTAATTTGAGGGACATAAATCGTATTTCTGCGGTTGCGGTCGATTAATTATGTCTTTGTATTGCATCACATTGCATCTCGTAATAGAGACGTCGATGGATCATGGAGTCATCAGGAGTTGCTGGAGAAATGGTGCTTTTGGAGATCGTGTTGCCATGATGGAAAGCTAACTTCTAATTAATCTTACCCAGGCAAGCCCTGGTGCATAACCCCTACTTTTCTGCAGTTTAAATTATATTTGTGCATTAAGTTTTAAGGAGTTGAATAAAACTCACTTGCATATATATCTTTATCCTATGAGTCTTACTAGTATGATAGGATCATGTAGATTGCTATATTATAGGACTCCGGTAGAAGTCGAGTGATGGCTGCCACTCGCGAGAGATAAGAAATATATTATTAGATTATTATCACTTGGAATATCTAAAAATGGTGGAAAGGAAAATGGTGACCAGGCAGGGATATGGTTTGGGTATTGGTGGGTGTAAGAGGTTGTGTCGTCGTGGTCCTAGGACATAGCTTGGTTACACTGCTTTCCCTGTCTATGTCGGTTAAGGACCGACCGTTGCATAAGACGTGTAATAGAACCGACCAAATCATAAGAACGTAAGTACAAAAACAATCACCGAAGCGATCAAATTCCTGTACTTAAGCTCCCATAATCCCGGTAGTCCGGAAATCACGAAGGATTTCAACCAACTCTCGACATACAAACCAAGATCGTAGTGATTCAACACAACACATCATCCGTTACAACATTTCACAAGTAGCATTCGGATTACATCCATCAGAGTTGAAATAGAATATTACAAACCAGGTTTGAGTGTGCGGAAGCAACATAGTTTGGTACAAAACATCATAGTTTTCGATTACATTGCCAAGTCTGAGTCATGTCCCACAAAAGCATTATCAGGTACGAGAACTAGTAGAGACCATGCCCAACGGTCTAGTCTTCATCCCCAGCTGGGAGAAGGCAGTACTTGCAGCAACCAAAGTAGAACTGGTCATCTGCAACAAGTGGGAGATAAACCCTGAGTACGAGAAGGTACTCAGCTAGACTTACCCGTCAAAACTAGAAATAAAAGACACCAAGAATCATGCAAGGCTTTTCAGGTGGGCTAGCTTGACACAGTTGCATAAAAGAGCTTATGATTATAGTAACCAATTTAAACTTAGCATCAAGCTTATCATTATTTACCTGTCCACTAGATTAGCACCTGTACTAGAGCACTCACTTATTAGGAGCAAACAATATTAACCATAGCAGGTATAATAAGGCTGTCATCATCATATCATCATTTCCGAACCATTATGTTATTAAGTGTATCTACATTGGAGATAAGCCCGTCAAGTTCTCACTAACCGGGAGAGACGGCGACTCGAATCGAATTACAACTCAGCTAAGGGGGTATTCCTAACTCTCACCCTGGTATACTTAGCAAGGGTAGCCGTGGGTTACCTTTGGTACATCTCAGGAACCAAATTCGCGGGTTCGATCAGCGCCAGCACTCTCAGGGATTACCCTTTTGCCAGGACGATCAGGACTTTTAAATCACCTGCCCTTGGACTCACGCCTATGGCTCCCTTCCGAGGCGCACTTTATACTTATTGACTCCCGGCCTGAGGTGAGCTACTCGGCTTCGCGGTCGGTCATCGGACATGGCCAACTAAGAGAGAGGCATGCGTTCAACATGAACAGGAAAGGCTCCAAGAATCAGTCCTTAAGCGACACAGACGGAGTCACTGCAAACCGGCAAGCCTCTGTCCGGTCTTCATTTCAAATTAAGACTGGTTCTTTTCCATGATAGCAAATATAGCCAACCGTGCCACATGTATCTTCCTATATCTCGCAGGTGACAGGAAATCACCCGACTTCTACCGCGTTTAAGTAGGGCTAAGCACTACACGAGCCTGAGCTACATAGGATTCAGGGTAACAATATCTGGACAAGGAATTGGGTAACCAATGCAGCAATTGTTTGCATCCAACACCTAAACTTAATGCAACAATATATATATGTAACAATAATACTGTAACTGCATTTCGGAAATTAGGAGGCTTAATATGCTCCGGGGCTTGCCTTTCACAAAGTTGCAAGGACGGTGGTCCAGGCACTCAACGGCGACCTCGTCTGGCACTTCTCCTGAAGGCTGCTCTTCCTGAATCTCCGACGTCGGCTGCTGCTGCTCGCTTGGTTCCTCGAATTCCAGTAGGGTCACTCCTTCCGGTACACCTATTGCATGCCGATGCACAAGATAAATACCATGGATGCATAAGGAATGACATGATGCTCAATGATGAATGAATCACAGTGAGTGTTTACGAAAGCATTACTGGACACCCGTTTACCGAGTAAGACTAGCCCTATTCAAATCACTTTAAGCATGTATCTAACTTAACTTAAAGAACAAGACCAACTTACCTAACTTGCATAACCTAAGATAAAGATGCTCATCTTCGGTTAAAGGCCTAACACCTAGGAACATTACCACAACTTAGAAATAGTAACGGTATACATAATTTAACATTTAAAGTTTCATATGCATACAAGTATTCCGTAATTAAATCACAACAAGAGTTGTACAAATCCAAATGACTTGTATGAGGACATTCTGGAAAGCTTATGAAATGTTCTACAAATCAATGGTAAACAGCAAAGCATGATTCTGATGTTAACCAAATCCATTTCCAGCAAACCTAGAATCTGTCCAGAATGATAGGGTTACTAACTTAATTATTTAATGATTGTGCAAAAACATACTTTGATCAAACCAAGTTTACCAAGTTTTTTTTCATACCTAAGAAACATCAGAAAGTATAGTGCCAACTTCTAAATAAATTATTTAATATCCTTTTCCAATTTATTTAGTTAATTAGGTGATTTAAGCAATATATAGTAAAACTATTCATAAAAATCTACAAAAATTACAGTAGCTATCTCATGCTGCACATAGATTACCATAAAAAATTCAAAGCCATTGGGTAAGTAGAACTTGCTGTATCCAAAATAACAGGTGGCATGCCTATTTTTAGCATAATTAGGAAACCCTAATGAAAAGTGTGAAGCAACAGATTTCACATTTTTCCTAGTATAATTCAAGCATAAGAATAGCACTCACCAAATTTTACCTTTACTAGATCTATAGAAAAATTATGAAAATTCATACAAGATCCATCCATTAATAAAAAGGAAATTCTATAACTCAAAAACTACACATGCACTAGCTCTGAAATTTTAACCAGAGCTTCTAATAAACAATAATAGACTACTCACAAAATTTCATAATTTTTGGACCACAGAAACTCAAGATAAAATTCAAACAAGTTTGCATGTATCCAAAAACACATTTCAAAGTCCTATTTAATAAATCTAGAATTTCTAAAACATGTGCCCATATAATATTTTTATTAAATACTAGACAATACTAGGAACCCAACAAAATTAGAACCATAGCATTTGGATCTATATACTAAGAAATACAGATTTTTGAATATCAATACAATTCTGTGAAATAATAAAACAAAACAAATAAGCAAACAAAACTCAGCCACAGTTGGGCCGGCCCGAAGGAACAACGGCCCGCGAAGCGTACAGGCGCGGCCCAAGACGTGGTGCGGCCCACGCTGGGCTCCCGCCTCAGCCTCGGCAGCTGACAGCCGGGTCCCACGTGACAGCGAAACAGGCAGGGGAGGAGAAGGAGACGGCGGCGAAGCGAGGACGCCGGTAGCTTCTCCGGTGAAGGCAAGGGTGTCTACGTGCTCGCCTCATCCTAGCGGACCTAGGGGAACCCTTATTCACAGCTATTGACGCAACTAGGGGTGGTGGCGATGGCCACGGCGGCGCTCGGCCACTGCACGGCCGGCTCTAACGACGCTACGGCGTCGCAGCCCTAACGGTTGGCTCTACAGGCTTCAGTAGGGTGCACCGGACCTAGCTTAAGGCAGAGGAGGGATGGCAATGGCATGAGGAGAGCTGGCCGCGTGGAGCGCCATCTCCGGCGAGAACAGCCACGGCGGTGGTGGAAGGAAAACCGGCGATTGGCCCTTACCGAGGCTCGATTGACTCGATGGTGGGGTGGACAAGGTAGAGGAGACCACGGCGAGGCTACAGGCGGACGGGGCAACGCGTTTTCGCGGTGGTGTGCGCGCACGACGGCGGCGTCGCTCGGTCGGCAATGGCCGGTGGCTGCTGTGAACACGGCGCTGCGCGCGGAGAAGGCGAGAGGGAGAAATGGAGCAGCGAGCGCGTTCAGCAGGCGCTGGCCCTGTTCAGGAGCGCAGACGCGCAACGTGGTGACCTTGGCAGCGCATGAACGCCACACGGCGGACGTCGCCTAAGCCGGTCAGCCATGACGGTCACTGATCGATTTCTGAAAATGGCGATTCAGTGATCATCGAAGGTGACTGACAGAGCGAGTTTAACGGAAATTTTCTCCTAAACCGTGACGATCTAGACTATGCCATAGTTAACATAGTTGATCATCTATATGTGAACTATAACTCTTGTTATTGGAGCTCGAGCTGGTTTGGCTCGGTTAGGGAGATACAAGGTGACAAAGTTGGGTACATGAAACTGCAACACAGTTAAGGACTTAGAAAAATCTCTAAGTCTGAAATCAGCATGTACCACAGACTTGTGGACCATGTTTGAGCATGTTCTAGCCATTTTCATGAGTTGGTCATAAAACAACTTTTGTTCCTTGATAAATTTGCTACAACTTTTGTAAAGAGTGCACAGCCATGCAAAGTCTCTAAGTTGGACTTTTGAATCAGTCAAATAGTGGCACTCTAGGGTTCATTTCAAGTCAAACCTCCATTCAAGGGCAATTTTGTCATTTTGACCTACATGAACAATGTCCAAACAATTACCCTAAGTGTAGTTAAGGTGTATTAGACCATGATCAATCACTTTACACAATTGTTATACCATTTCAATTGATCACATGTGATGAAACAATCAAAACAAGCAATTTACCCAATGTTGCAATGAAATGTTTCGCATGTTTCATGACTTTGTGATTATTTTATACTTGGCACATTACTACCATATTGCCATGTTTCAAGGTATGAGAGTTTCATGTTGCATTCACATGTTGCACTACTACCACTCTAAGCAATCAAGCATGAAACACATACAATTTTAAAATGTTGCATATGTATGTTTCAATGATAATGGCATGATGACATGGATAATGCACATGTTTATGAAATGACATGCAATTTAGTGGAAGCCTAAACACCTAGGGTGTTACAAGATGCTAGGCAAGTCACAGACTTATTATCCTGAGCACACACTTGGGTATGGGCGCTTGGAAGACTTGCTACTCCCTTGTCATGGGTTCTGGCTCTTTTTGGACTGACTGTCTTGTTGGTTTTTTTGGTTAGGAGGTCCTTGCACCGCACTAAGTCTAGGACTTAGGGGCGGGGGTTAGTGTCTTAGTTTGGACGGGGACCTGGACACCATGATAGAAGGGTAGTGGGTTGGTCCTGCTTGTGCTCGAGGTATAAGTGGGGCGTGTGTTTTGGGGGTACCGGCTAGGGGCATTGATTCATGAATCATCGATGTTCCGGTATGACTTGAATTAACTCTAGAACCGTAGTAAGAACTGAAAGATGAAGGATAGAAAAAAGAAATCTTATTGCTTACCACCTGCTTGAAAGTAGTACATGTGCTTACATAGATTGGTTAGTTAATGAACTAATGCACTGCTAATAAAAATAAATATAAGGACACACATTTAGTATTCCTTCCAGCAGATGCAATAAACCCACAAGCGAGATAACCTTGCATATCCTTGGAGTCTTTTCTTTCCTAATGTTGGGTAAGTCCTGCTGAGTACAATTGAGTACTCATGGTTTTATTCCACCTGTTGTAGGTGACAGGTGGAGGCTAGAGCTGACCTTTGTGTGTGGATTCCTCCTGGTGGGCTCAAAGAGGATTTCCTTTACGCTACGATCATAATTTTTATTTATAACTCTCACCAAATGTTTTTATAAACAGAAGTTTTTATAACTTATTGTCATAGTTCATTTTTCAATGTTTCATCATGCCATGAATAGATATTTATTTTCGCTGTAATCCTGATCACATGTTTATATTCTGATGTTAATTTAAATTGTTCTTAACCCTGATAACATGTTCATATTCCACCATTATAAATAATAAATGTTATACTCTGATGTTACATGTAAAGTGATATAAGAAATGGTTAAGAATGTTGTAAGCTTTATTCTCTCATTTGTGATCCTGATGGAAAAATATGGATTTTCGGATTCTCTCTCAGGGTGTGCCCGATGGGACCATGTAATTTGGTGTTCTCCCTTGAGTGCTTAGTATCTAATGGAAGACAAGCACTTCTGGGAGGCATTAGATTAGACAGTTCTGCCACAAGTGGTATTAGAGCATAAATGAGGAAATAAAGCTTCGAAAACCTTTTCTAAACTAAAATTTGACAACCTATTTTTGTAAAAAGTTAGGGCGTTCAACTATGAAGTTATATAAGTAGCCCTATTACTATGGTTATGTATCCAGGATAGATGGCACTCTGCTGAATTAGGTAGGCTTAATCAATTTTTCTGTAGGTACATTGATTCGAGCATAGTTCAATATTATCGACTAGCTACAGGGAGAGAACGACGTGCCAAAAATTTGAGAACGATTGCCCTATATGCTGGCAACAGTGGAAGGACATATAGGATGTGCATTCATGCATATCCTGTTTGTGCATAGTGGTGTCATATTGCTTGCAAATACGCCATCCATAGGTGTCACACGTGTTGTATTATGCACGACTGACTCGTTCCTGTTCCAGGGTTAGGTCTGCACTGTGGCATCATGCTCCGTGTTCGCTCGTGGTTCACGCCTGTCATGACCCATGTTTTCCCCATACTCTTTTCTACTCTCTTGTCGGACACCTGCCCTACAGTCGTACTAGTCAGTAATGGCCTCAGACATTGCTTGCCTCGAATGCGCGAAAATTTGGTTGATTCATTCATAGTGACCCCGCCAGGAACCCTGGTGGACCGCATTAGAATGCTCCACCTTTATAAGTAGAGCCTTGTCGATAGAATATCGTCGATAGTCCTCCGAGGGGTATTCTATGAAGGTAGATTGATCGGCAGAGAAGCGCAAGATCAAGAATAAGAAGGCAACAGAGACACACGAGATAGACAGGTTTAGGCCATCAGTATGACGTAATACGCTACTCCTGTGATCTGTTGGTTTGTATTAGCTATCGTATAATATGCCGTGATTTTAGAGGGGGTCCCTACCCGCCTTATATAGTCTAGGAGACAGGGTTACAAGTCGATTAGATCTAAGAGATAACCGAAAAGTAATAACTGATTATAGGAATCTTGTGATCATACATATCCTAATAGATCTCGTAATATCTTCAGGATATCTTCCCTAAGGATGAAAACGGAAAGGAAATATTCCGAACCGAACCGCATCGTTTTCTACATTTGATCCGAGCGAATTCGTATTTTCGGACAAAATACGGAATACTAAATTCAAATTCGAAATTCGAAACACCAAATTCGAAATCGGATCGAATTCGGTTTAGGCTTTGTTCGACCGATTTCTACTTTTCTACTTTTAATTCGGAATATCCCAAATTCGAAATTCGGTTTCGAAATTCGGTTTAAACCAAATTTGGCCCACTACAAGTCCAACCTTAGAAAAATTATATCTTTTTCATACGATCTCGAATGAAGATGATTTTTATATGAAAATTGTAGCTCACAACGAGATCTACAACTTTCTAGTTCTTAGTTTTTTTCATTTGATGTCTTGAAGATGTTCAAAAAAATTAAACAAAGTCAGCGATATATTAATCGCGTACAAGCGCTTGTTGCCTTAAAAAATCATATCTTCCTTACGTCGTGTCAAATGGAGATACTTTTTAAGAAAGTTGTAGGACTTGTTAATTATTATATACTTGTTAATTGTTATGCACTTGGTCCTACGGGTCAATATCCCATATTGATTTTTCGTATACCGATCGTGTTCGACATAATTCCGCTCGAATTAGTTCGTTTTCGAAATTTTTGATATTCCGTAAGTTCGTGTTCGTTTTCGTGTCCGGCTTTACCGCTTTCGTTTTCGTTTTCGTATTCAAAATGTAGAAGTAGAAAACGGTTGAGAGGTTTTTTGACCGTTTCCGACCGTTTTCATCCTTAATCTTTCCGATGTCTTGCGGAAGGCGCCGAGCAGAGTCGTGCCCCGCAAGGCTTCTTCTTATGAGCTGGGCCACCCCTAGGGGTGTAGCCCATGTGTTCTGCTATGGGTATCCGGGGTCATACACCCCACAGCTAGTCCCCAAGCGCCTTGTACCCATTGTGCAACATCGTCTTGAGCTTGTCCGAGTAGGTGCGAATAACGCCGAGCAGTCAAGCTCATGGCCCAACCACCATGCTGAACTACCGAGCTGCGTGAACTGTCGTCGAGCAGTGTGAACCATTGCTGAGCAGCATAACCTGTCGCCGAGCACCATGAACCATCACCGAGTAGAGTGACCCAAGTACCGCTTGCCATAAGGGTGTAAGGAGCTCAAGTTTAGAATCGAAAATTTCTCCGCAGTGGACCAAGTGTGCCCACTTAGAGTCCAAACAAAGTTGTAGGAGTCAATGCTCCTCTATAGGCATGTAGTCTTCGAGAAAAAATCCCGCACACTCACCGTGAAGTGAAGTGTGCCCACTTAGTCCCTGAGCCTGACAGCAGATGATGCAATCATGTGGTGCCAGGGTCAGAAACTTGAAGAATAGTAGAAAACCAGCCGAGCAGGCAGCCAGTCCTCGGGCATGGCCCAAAAAGAAAACAAAGCACACTCACCGCAAGGTGAAGTGTGCCCACTTAGTCCTTGAGCCTAACAATATGTGATGTAGTCACATGGTGCTAGGGTTAGAAATAGAAAAACAATCAAAGACCAACAGAGCAGTCCACCAGTCCCCAAGCTGCAGGCGGAGTTATCAGAGAAATCAAATCGTGGAGAAAAAACCGGAGTAATGGTTTACAGTGTCAGTTACTTAGCCTCAATAAATGGCGGAGAAGTCGGCGATATTTTAGCGAGGAGCAACTGAAGGCAGCGATAAATGAGCGCCATGGGCTGCGGTTGCACAGAAGCCCAGGTAGCAGCCCATTTGCCGCATCGAAGAAATCGAAGCGGCGCAGATTGTGGGAACAGTTCCCAAAAAACCCTTGAATGCAAAATGGTGGGGAAAATCCTATATAATAGTGCCACCGTAGACCCTGTTCCCACCTTTTCCACTTCATCTTCCTCATCTCTCGCATCGCCGAATCCGCAACCACATTTCTATCCGCCGCCGAAACCTAACCGGATCTGAGAGATGGCGCCGAAGAGAGGAGCTATGAAATTAAAGAAGACGAGTCCCAAGAAGGCGGACGCCATGGCCCAACGCAACGAGGAGTGGGTGCCGTCCTGAACAGGAGAAGCTGAGCTGATCCGATTGGTGGAAGCCAGTGTTCTCCCCGACCATGCAACCGGTGGATGTCGGCCAGCTCTTGGTGAGTCCTTTCCCATGCCTCACACTGATGAAGCAGTGGTATTCGAAGGCTATTTTTGGCGCGGGTTAGGGTTTCCTGTTCACCCATTTCTGAGGGATCTGTTAGAGCTCTAGGGGGTTACTCTGTGCAATCTCCATCCCAATACTATTTTGCACATCTCAATCTTCATCCACTTTTATGAGGCATACCTTGGGATCCTACCCCACTTCAATCTTTTCCGTCGCCTATTCTGGCTGAAGAAGAGAGGCGGCGTTGGTTCCAAGGTGGTCGGCGAGGTGTATCTCCAGCTTCGGGATGGGATGGCGAGTGAATACCTTACCATACCGCTGAACATGTTGCTGAAGGGGTTGAACACCAGATGGTTCTACATGAAACAAAGCCACCCAACGGTTTGTTGTAACGTCGACCACATCCCATAAAGCCAGAGGAGTTGGTCAGAGCTGCCGAGCAACAATGACATGGAGCAAGTGAATGAACTCCTTGGCTTGATAAAGGGCGTGAAGACCAATGGTGGATTGGTAGCGGCGAGTTTCATAGTGCGCCGCATACAACCCTATAAAGAGAGGGTGCACCCAGGCTTTGAATTCAAAGGGGAGACCGACGGTACTCAAGAGAGGCCAGAAATACTATCTAGGAGTGACATCGAAGAGCGAACTGCCGAGCTGTTCACTCCGCTATCCTCCTTCAGGCTGTCAGGGTACACAAAGCCCTTCAATTGCAAGAATCTGCCTCCTCAGGTGAATGTCCTGACTATATGTTTTTGAGAAGTTTATTTATACTGTCGAGCAATAAACTAATCCTACTCATGTGAAGATCCATTCGCAGGACAGGACGGTGTATTTCTCGGGTGTGCCAAGAAACGATTGGCCGCTGTCAATGGATGCACAATGACCTATTCAAATTGAAGAAAGCTCCATCAGCGTCTCCTCAGAATCCGGAGGAATGGATACTGGTTGGACGGAGAGTCCTCCCCCGGTGTCGGTGAAAACCCAGGGGAAGAGGCCGGCGGAAGATGAGCTAGCCCAGAAGAAGAGGAAAACAACAGTGACTGCTCCCCGCAAACCAGGCGGGATCTCTCTAGATGATGACCAGACCAATCAAACATGAAGAACCGTGATGTTTGATTGGTTTGACAACGACTAGATTCTCAGGAACCCACCCCCGAGCATGAAAGGGCCTCCACGCAACCCACACGTGGAGGAACAAACTAGGGTAGGCGAAGAAGTCCGTGAAGCTCTGATAAGGAGAGTCCTCGAGCAATGAGCGGAGGGAATTGCTGCGCAGCAGACGTTGGAAATCCCCGCAGGGTGGGCAACGGAGGTCCTCGAGCAACAAACAGAAGTAGCCCTAGAGCAGCAGGCGGAACCAAGGCCGACCGAGGAAGAGCCAAGAATTCCCCTGTCGAGCACAGGAGTCAACCCCGCGGCTATGCCTGGAGGCTCAGGCTGGCACCGTCGGTTCAAGAAATTGAACCATCAGACCAAACCATAAGTGTCCTTGTGCTGACGTTACTTTGCTGTAATTCTCTTACTTCTGTTGTGACTGAATAACTAATTTGGTATAGTGCAAAGCCAACAACTGATCCAGCCCCACCCGCTCAGACTGAGCAGCAACCAGAAACTGGCCCTAGAGCGGTGGAGATGCCAGTAGACCACATCCAGGAGTCCCTGAGTGTTCGGGAGCACATGGGGGAGCCAATTGCTTCCCTTGGTGGGCTTGATAGCCGCGAGCAACTGCCTACTACGGTGAACGAGTCGGTGACAGCGCCTTCGGTAATGGTAGAATTAGTAGCGGAAAAGCTTTCGACACCGAAGGAGCAAACGGTGGTCCCCGATACTTCGGAGCGCGTGGTCGGACCTACTATCCGACCACCGAGCCCTAAGGTGGTCCTCCCGGCTATAATGGAGGAGGACGAGGTGGAGGAGATCGTGCGTGATGAACCTCAACCCCAAGCAGTCCGGATCCTCCAAAAGCACAGCGATGAAATAGTTATTGTCGAAGAGGAGGACACCACCAAGGAGTTTAGGAGACTGGAGACTTCCCTTACCGGTGTGATGAAACAGATCGAGGTGAATACTTCATCTAGAAAGGTCCTTGTTGTTTATTGGAATTGGTTAATGATAATGTCATCATGCATTTTGCAGGAAATATCTCAAGTTGCCGAGCAGTGCCGCCAGCTGATAAAGCGAATGGAGCCCCTTGCTGCGGAGAATGAAAAACTCAAAGAGGCCAGGAACCTCTCGAAGAAGAATATCCAGAGGGCCCAATGCGAACGAGACCATGCAGAGTCAAACGCGTGGGACCTGGAATACCAGAAGGGGTCCTTACCAAAGAGTTGGCGGCTGTGTCCAAGCAGGTGTGGAGCCAGTTCGAGCAGCTGGCCGCTGTCTCCAACCAACTAAAAAGTGCTTCCGAGCAGCTGGAGAGGAAAAGCGAACAGCTCAATAGTGTATCCAAACAAAAAGCAGGTATGGTACATCAACGAATGTACTATGGTATTGCTGAACAGCCGCATTTTCATTAACAATTGGTGTGCTTGTAGAGCAAGACACTGAGCTCGGCCAGATGCGCCAGGCCGTCGATCAACTTCGCCAGGAGAAAGCAAAGGAAGCAGCGTGGGCGGACAAACTTGCTGAGGAGCTAAAACGTGAATTCCTCCTGGTCGGAATTACTGTTGAAGTAGCTTCCTTGTATAATGGATCATTGTAACTCTCGCAGCCTATCGTCATAAAGCCAAAGCGTAGTTTGACATGCTGGTGCAGGAAGCTAAAGCGAGAATTTCGACGCTGTAATCACCGCAATTAAGCCGGTGCTTAACTGCGTCGATCTAGAACCGGTCGCTCAGCATGACGATAGGCGTCAACATCCTAACACCATAATCCAGAGGTGCAAGGCAGCATGGGAGAACTTCAAGACCTTCAACCACGATGCCATTACGACAGTCGCTACCCATGTCCTCGTGGTTGTTCGGTCCCATTACCCTACCATCGACCTTCAGTCGATAGGGGTGGGTTCGCCGAAGGACTGGACGACGTGGGGACATAGTAGCTGGAGGACGAAGTGGAGGATGCAGCGAAGATGCTGGCTGACGATATAGACCTGACAATGTAATTAGAACGTGCAAAAGCTCAGTAATCAGCTCATAGATTATCATCTGTAAAGGCTTGACAATGTAATTAGAACGCGTGAAAGCGCAAGAAACAATTATTCATCGAATAAATGCTATAAGGTGCATGTATATGTAATATATGCAGTTTGCTTGTAGTTCAGCGAAAAAGTCTTCGCAGTTTCAAACCTGACGCGATTATGCGTAGTTCAAATAACATCTGAACGGTTGGTCTACTACTGATCCCTATGGCCTTGGCCAGCCCATAGTCCATAATGTCGAGCGTGGAGCCCATGCACGTGTAGGAGTAACAGACGTGACCCAGGAACCGCAGCCAACCACCCATGACGCAGAGCGCAGAGCCCGTGGCACGCGTAGGAAAAAATCGGTGACTGGGTCTTTTCCATTAAAAACAGTGCGGAACGTGTGCTGCTTGGCAGTTGTTATATGAACTTGGAGATAAAGGCAACATAAGCAGCGTTAGAGCAATGTATTCTATGTTGAACTCTCGGCCTTGGCTGACCCATAGTCCATAACGTCGAGCGTAGAGCCCGTAGACATGTAGGAAAAATAGGTGTGACCAAGAGACTGCAGCCGACCACCCATAATGCAGAGCCCATAGCACATGTAGGGAGAGATCAGAGACTAGGTCATCTCTGAAGAGAACAGAAAAGAAAGGATGTTGCTCTCCGATCAAAAAATGTTTGGCGTTTGGAGAAAACGTGCTCGGTGATTTGGAGAAATCGTGTTCGGCGATTTGGAGAAAACGTGTTCAGTGATTTGGAGAAAACATGTTCGGTGATTTGGAGAAAACATTTTCGGCGATTTGGAGAAAACATATTTGGCAATTTGGAGAAATGTGTTCAGCGATTTGGAGAAATCGTGTTCGGCGATTTGGAGAAACGTGGTCGGCGCAGTTACGGCGATTACATTTTGGAGTTTGTCGTGAAGTAGCATATAGCTCGGCGACCACAAGTGGATGTTAAACCACAATAGAGACAAAACGGAGACAAGTTATGGAGACCAAAAACTTTACTGAATATAAAATTGTAGAGTACATATCTGGAGTGTTTCAAGGATAGAAATGTATAAGGTGTTCGATGTGCCGCGAGTTGGGAACATTGACTCCTTCTAAGTCACTTAGGCGATAAGAACCTGGTCGAGTAACCTTTTTGATGACATAAGGCCCTTCCTAGGGGGAAGAGAGCTTGTGCAACCCTTCAGTTTTTTTGTTTTCTACGGAGAACGAGATCGCCGACAGTAAATGAATGACTTTTGACGTTTTGGTTGTAGTATCTCCACAAGCCTTCTAGATATTTAGTTGTACGAACATAGGTGATTAGGCGTTCTTCCTCGGCTCTGTCGACGTCCTTAGACCGAATAGCCTCGGCCTGCTCTTTATCATAGTTTTCCACTATAGGTGCTCGGAAAGTAACGTCCGCTGGTAGTATGGCTTCTGAGCCATAGACCAAAAAGTATGGAGTCACGCCGGTGCTATGACTAGCTTGAGTACGTAGTCCCTAGACTACAGCTGGAAGCTCCTTGAGCCATCTGCCCAGGTGCTTTTCTTCCTTCTGATACAATCGCTTTTTAGGGCATCAAGGATCATACCGTTTGCTCGTTAGACCTGACCGTTGGCTCTTGGATGGGCAATAGAAACATATTTGATAGAGATGCAATGGTCTTCGTAGAAGTCCCAGAAGTGATGTCCAGTAAACATAGTTTCGTGATCGTTGGTATCACCACTCAGCGCACGTTAGCTAGTCTAGCTTTTTCCTTTGAGCAAGCTTTTCGCTCAGTCCTTCCTCACCACCACCACCACCAAGAATGGCAGGAGCCTGGGTTAGTAGTTATTGCCTGAACGTTGAGGGTTTTCCCAGAACCCTGCATGCCACCCTACAAAAGCTCAGAGTCAAAGATCGTCCCGAGTATGAGGGCTGTGAGTATGAGGAGCGTGGCACTGAGCGGTGTGAGGTTACCATCTACATCGAGAAGAGTGAGGAGTTCCCCGAACTCACTGAAGCCTGGAGTGTGACCGCAACTGGGTTTAGCTTCATCGACACCTACCAGGGTGTGGCCCGCAAAGCCCTGCGATACCATTGCTAGTTCTATAAAGAGCCCATTGCCCGTACCCCAATGAGGTACTTCCCACCTTTGGACAAGAATCGACAGGCATGGATGGCTCGCATGGAGGCCTTGCAAGGGCGAGATGCGCAAGAAGATAGTCCTACCATGGTGCACTTGACCACGTACCTCCTTGCTCTGGATGAGCAGTATGACAGGCAAGCCTTGGAACTGAGGATCTGCCTCTGGCGAGCAGAGGAAGCCAAGATCTTCACCTGGATGCTCTAGGTGTAGCTCACCAAAGCACATGCCAGTGCTGCAACTGTTGAGAGCCAGGAGACTGCCATGTCAGAAGATCTGAAGGAGGCTGAAGATTGGCATGTCCATCAGCTGTGTGAGGCCTATCTTGTCACCAGGGCCAAGCGGAGGACGCTGGTTGTAGAATGGTAGGATCCCTTGATCTTGGAGGGGATCCCTATTCACCTGCCTGAAAGAAGAAGAACCGGTGTTGCAGTGCCACCATCACCTCCACCCTTGGAAGTGTCAGAAGTGGAGCCCTTGGTTCCTCTCACTCAGCCAGCGCCAAGAGAAGATGCAGACCTAGAGCCTGGGAAGTAGAAGAATCCACCGAGCCTAGGACTGAAGATGAGTGGTCTTGAATAGATTAGCCGCCTTGGGATTGTTGTAACCATAGTAGTAGTGCTTTTCATTACTGTCCTCTAGTATTGTACTCTTGCTGTTGTTTTTCGTCCATAGTTGTTGAGATCATCCGACCGAAGGTGAATGATGTGCCATGAATGGAAGACTGAATGCCTATATGTTGTACCCATATAAAACCATTCGGGATATGCATTTTGTTTATTTTGCTATGTTTATTGCGTTCATCTACCTTAAGTTCGTTAGGCGTGCTTAAAGTTTTCAAGGGCGATGTTAAGTGAGTTACAAGAGAAGCTGCCATTCAAATATCAGCAAAACAGTCGTGATTGGACAACATAGGACACTGTATCGACTAATTGTGGATATCCTAGTAGAACACTTGAATCTCTTTAAAACAAATCCATTGTTGGATTTAAATTCCTTGTCCCTTGTGAAGGGAACCCTTGTTGTTTGAATCTTCCCTTGCAATACTTCCCTTATTCTGTGGTCTATGACCCCACCGCCCTCATGGCGTGTAAGTTGGTAGTAGTTGCCTGGTTAATAGCTTATGGTGTCACGACAAAATCAAGGGCTCCCTATGGAACAACTGCCACATGGTGACGCTGCTCGACATGCGCTGTTATCAAGGTTGTTAACCAAGTACCTTTACCAAGTTACACTGTCATACCGTTTTTGCTACCAATATTCTCTTTGAAAATATTCACTTGTTCCAATGGAAAATCCACAATGGGTTGATGAAATGGTGTTCTCTCTAAGTAAACAAGAGGAGATGGTTTTGTAGGAAGCGTGTATGTCATGATCTCAGTTAATATAATGGTTGGTACACACTATGGACAAGGAAGGGAAAGCAAGAGAAGAGCAGAAAGGAAAGTTAGCCTCGGGTAGTAGGGAGTGATTGTAAAAGCCTGAGTGGACGTCATATCCCAAGCCCTATGTTTAGTTGACCGCACTACGCATGCTGGGGTATTGTGCTACGTGTCCTACGGACGCTGTCTGTGTTGGGCCCTTTAGCACCACGTGTCCTACGGACGCCGTCTGTGTCGGGCCCTTTAGCACCCCATTTTCATGTGGCCGTGGCATCGTGCCGCACTCGCCGTCCTTATGCACTGTGCGCTTTTCCTTTTCCCCAGCATCCGATCGGCTCTCAACCCCCATGCCTCGTCCTTGTACCGGACCCCTCTTCCCCTTTCCTTCTTTCTTCTTTTGGGGACATGACCGCCCATACGCCTCCCTCGACGAGCGCACCCTCTTATCTTCCCTCCTTTATTTCTCCTCCGCTCGTTTGCACAGGGAGCGCACCATGGCCGTGTTTGTCTCTATAGCATGACCTATCTTTGTACCTCATCCATGCCATCTCCACTTCTGATGTGTTGCGCCCCACCTTCGTTCGCCACTATAAAATACCCTTGGTCCTTGCTCTTTTTCTTCTTCCCATTCCCCTCGCATTCGAGTAGAGCTACGAGATCCAGTCGTTATTGTGGAACTAGGTTCGTTAGTCGGAGGTGATGGTGTAATCTAAGAAGAAATAGGATTTGGTTTCATCAAACTAGTCAAGTTCCCTTTGGTTGGTTTGATCTTAGGCTTCCTGATGTTTGACTTCTTAGTCAACTGTTTCTGGATCTGTTGGACCTACACCATGTTTTGGATACTCATTATCTTGTTGTTTCTCCATTGTCATCGTCTATCTCGACTTCTAGATTAAGTCTCGGTTGTATTAGGTTGCTCTTAACCATGTATCTCTAGATCCCAGTGTGGTTTAGTATTCGAAGTCTTGTAATCTTATATGTAATCCCTGATCTACGTTGTGTAATCTCATTTCCCCTCTTCTGGTTCTTGCTTCAAATCTCGGGACGAGATTCTTTTTAGGAGAGTTGATTGTAACACCTCTGATGCTACGAACTTGTTTAGCACCATGATTTAGGCCTAAGTAAAATTTCCAAAATGATTTTCTCAGACTTTTGATTTAAAATATACTTGATGTGATGAGCGAATCCTGTGTGACTAAGTTTTGTGGACGCAAATAAACACCCAAGTTAAATTACTCAGTGCGTAAAGATATTTAGAAATATCGAACGACAATTCTAGCTAATAGACAACGAATGGTTTGTTCTATTAGATTAAGCATGAAAAGCAACTTTTATAAATAAAATAAAATCCATTAATAAATAGAATGATACGTATATAGCTTTTGAATCTAATTTAAATTCGAGCTTTGTTCAAAATCTCCATTGCTTAGATGTTGCTAATTGTCTAAATTAGTAAACCGATAGAAATATCTATCGGTATATATATATATATACTCATGTGTTTATTTTGATAAGCACGCTCAATTGAAAAGCTTTGGTCTAGTGGCATGTTTATGTTTTTATGTATGGACTCGTTTTAGTCCCTATGATAATTTGGTAACGTACCTACGACATAGCTGCCCGTCTAGCCGCTTCATAAGTTCACATGAGTGGTGTGAAAGCATGTAGTAGATGAGAGGTAGCGCAGCAGCTCTGCATGCTTTATTTACATTTTTGGCGCGGCGTGCAGCGTCCTTGCCTGGCATTGCTATTGATCACTGTCTCGTTCTCGTCGTGGCTCTGTATTTCTCTACATTACAAAGCCTCCCCATCCAACCGCATCTGAACTGTTCCACTGCACTGGGCGTTTAAAATAGGTGCACGTGGTTCTGCCCCTGCCCTCACCATGTCTTTTCACATTCTGTGCGCGTGCAGGCGCGCAGCTGACGGCCATGCTACACCTTACTGCTCTGCCTTCGTTGTCTTGTCACGTTATGTCTGACCAAATCCTTCTCTGTTTACCAACCAAGCCACGTGGTCATGGCCGTTGTCGGTCGGTCGGCCTTGCCTTCACCTGGCGAGCTCGTTCTCAGCTCCTTGCTATCCCTCGTGTGCCTGCCTTTTCTTCCCTCCGTCCGCTCCCCTTTCTCTGTCGAGCACTAGCCATGGCCATGTCACCGCAGCAACCACTGTGCCATGCCATGCGCCATCCGCGCTAGAGCCGCAGATGCCCCAACTCCTGCTCTTCCCAAGTTTGCATCCCGCTGCTGGCGGCGGTGAATCGGCACATACCATGCTGCTACCCTACGGTACCCGCCTGGGCCATGCCCGCCGTTGCCCTACCTCCATCACGAGCATGCCCGAGCTCCCGTCGCCGGCCACCACATGCGCATGTGTGTGAACCTCCATGGCTCTGCCTCGTTTGCTGAAGGTGCCGCCATGGAGCTCCACCCAGTCCACGCACCTCCCCTCGCTGTGTCCCATCGTGTCCGCGCCACTGTTGCACTCAGGTGATTTGTGACCCGCCACTGCCGCCGCACGCCATGGCTGCGCCCGCTGCCTCCCCTGCTCCCTCGTGCCACCACAGTATCCTCGCCATCGCTGCTTCCATCACCTTCGTAGGGCATGCCCGCCTGCATGCGTGCGTGGTCACCGTATCACCGCCGCACCTCGGGCCTTGTCGTCGATGACCGCTTGTGGCCAGATCCGCCGCTGCCCCACGCTGTCTTCCCCACCGGCGGGTGTGTTGGTGGCTGGGATTTGGGCCGGTCGTGTCTGTCTCGTGCCTCCTCCGCTCTTGAGGATGATGGGAAGGTGAGAAAGTGTGAATAGAAGTTAATATAGGGTTCTTATTGCAAATACATGACTCTTAGGAATAGTGCCTTTGTACCATGGATCAATTTGAGGAGAGCTCAGGGGTTTCATTGTAAAAAGGTACCTCCACTATCTGGCCCTGGCCGTGTGAGCCATGCTCGTCCGCACGTGGGACGGCCTGCTCGCCACGCACGCCGCTAAAAGGTCCTTGTGTGATTTTGGTAATTGAGTGACAACCTAGGTGGACTAATTGTGTTTATGTGAGATACACGGGTGATTAATCCACGGGTACATGTGTGTGAGCAACATATGCCATGAAGGTGAAAATGGCTTAGAGATGTAGCAAAGCTCACACATGTGATGATGAAGGAGCTCATTGCAAATGAGACATGACATTGAGTCATGTGATCAAGGTGGAGAAGATCAAGACAAGACTTGGCTTGATGGACCGGTTGCAAGCGTGAAGGGCAAGTTGGAGGCTTTAGAGCGATGGACCACATGGCGGTAAAGCTTAAGCAAGACTTGGCACCGATGGATGAAGGCAACAGTGAAAAGTAAGTGAAGTCAAGATCGATGAACCAATATGATCACGTGATGATATGAAGTGGATCATATAATTGTTTATTGTGTTGGTGCATGTGTTCCATCGACATTGGAGGAGATGGAATGGAATACGCAAGGTAAAGGTATAACCTATGACTTTTCATTTCACCGGTCATAGGTGTGTAGAGAAGTTTATGACCGGGTTTAGGATAGATGGTTGTACTATCAAGAGGGGCAAACTTATTTGCATATCGGTCATCTAGTGCCACTTGAGCGATCTAACTTTGCATCGTCGCTAGGATTGAGTGGCGTGGCAAGTTGAGTGGCTAATCCTTTGGAAAATGATTGTGAAAATGCTAACATACATATACATGATGGTGTACACTTGGTGGTGTTGGCATATTTATAAAGAAGATGAAGTTGGAGTTGATGTGGATCAACTCGGTGAAGGAACAGAGGCAAGGGTTCAAAACTCCGCTGGCGCCCTATACAGAAATGATAGGATCTCACAGAGTGGATCGGATGCTGGTCTTGTGGTGACCGGACGCTGGCGTTGAAAGTGACTGGACGCTATCCAGGTGCGTCCGGTCGCACTGGTGTGGCGCGCACAGAGGAGGCGTTTGGTGACCGGATGCTGGGTGAGTCCGGTCGAACATGACCGAACACATCCGGTTGTGATTCTCGCTTCTAGTACCTTACTGGAAACGACCGGACGCTGGGGTCCTGTGTTCGGTCACTTTAAGTAGCTATGTCCGGTCATCACTTGACCGTTGAGATCGAGCGACTGAGTTTGAACGGAAGCGATACGTGGCGAGCATCCGTTGACCGGACGTTGAGGTCCTATGTCCGGTCGATACGATCGGAGCGTCCGGTCAGCCCGAAAAATGCCCAGTAAAGGGGTAACAGCTATTTTAGCCCGTGGGGCTATAAATAGAAGCAGTCTCAGCCTTGGGCCAGTGTGTTGAGCACACTAGAGCCTTGGTGGCTTATGTGGTGGTGCTTGGGAGACCTCTAACCCACTCTAGCTTGATAGTGTTCATCCGATTGAGTGAGTGAGCGATTCTAGTGTGATTGCATCATGAGGTTACATCGAGTGCCACTAGGTGATCGAGTTGCAAGCCGGTGGTGCTTATTACTCTTAGAGGTTGCCACCTCCTAGACGGCTTGGTGGTGGTCTCCATTGAAGCCCACAAGAAGCTTGTGTGGTGCTCCGGAGAAGAGCTTTGTGAGGGGCATTATGCTCACCCCACGGGAGCCGCGAAGAGCAACTTTAGTAAAGCGTGTCATTGAGCTACCCTCACTTTTGGGATAGGTTCTTGCTGCGCCCAACGTGCGGGCTTGGCGGGTGATGCCAATTAGCCACCGAACCACCAAGTGAGCGGTCGACACAATGGGGACTAGCATGTTGGCAAGCACGTGAACCTTGGGAGAAAAATCACCGTGTCAACTTTATTCTTCCCGTTGGTTTCAATCCTCATTACACAAGCTCGTAATTACTTTCATATACATTGTGCTTGTGTAGTTGCTCTTATAATTAGTTAGCTTATGTAGCTCACTAGTTACCTTCTTGCTTGGGTAGCATAGAAGTAGCTCCCCTGCGTGGCTAATTTGGTTTGTGTAACCTTATTAGTCATATTGCTTAGTTGTGTAGCTAAGTATTTGTGCTCTCTAATTTGGCATTGGTTGCCTTGTTATTGAGCATTGCTAGTGTGCTTAGTTGGCTTTGTGCTTTTGCTTACTAGCATGTGTAGGAGCTCCCTTGCTGCTTAAAGTACTAGTGGCATAGGTTTGTGTGACCTTGCTTCTAGATTTGGTTAGGTGAGCTCTAGCTAGCCTGACACCTTTGTTGCTTAATTAGTATCTTTAGATGGTGTTAGAGAACATAAATAGAGGGTGTAGTCTTGGCTAGACCGATAGTTTTAATTCCGCACTTGTTTCGGTTAGCCGACGTGATTAATTTTAGAAAGGACTATTCACCCCCCCTCTAGTCCACCATCTCGACCTCACAAGTGGTATCAGAGCCGGGTCTCTCATTTGTGGTCTTCACCGACCTGAGAGGATGGCGACTTATGGGCTAGATGTTGATTGTCCATACATTTTTTATGGCACACACTTTACACGATGGAAAAATTGGATGATATGCAATTTTAAATTTATTTGTCCTCAAATGTGGTGGATGGTAGATGTAGGCTTTTCTCATGTGTTGGATGAAGATAATCTAACTCAAGCACAAGAGAAATGCCTAGATCTCGACATCTAAGCTACTAACATCATGTATAGATCCTTGCATGATAACATCTTTGGAGAGATCATTGACATAAAGACTGCCTATGAGATTTGGAGTTATCTCAATGAGAAGTATGTGACGGTCTCTAATGATGATGATGAGCCCAAGAAGGAGGCGCATGAGTGTGTCGAGCATGATCACAATGTGGTGATTGAGAAAGATTGCTCCACCCCATGGTCAAGTGATGAAGATAATGATTATATCACAAGATCACTTGACAAGATTGATGATGATGCCACAAGTTATGCCAATGATGATGCTACTCCATGCACACTTGATGGTGATAATGATGGATCATGCTCGGGGTACGAGAGTGATGTCTCTTCAAGTTCTCCAACTACATCACATTACTTCATGTCACAAGGTGACACTAAGGTAGTTAATGCAAATGTGATTGATCTTGATTCATATGAGGAGCTTCTAGATAGATATGGTTGCATGATCAAAGCTTTAGAAAAAGAGATGGCTAAAACCGATAAATTGAAAAATGAAAACTCTTTTCTAAAGAACACATGTGAACAACAAAAGCATCTACTTTATGTTACTACTTGTTCACATAAGGAGCTAAAATTGGCTCATGAGGAACTTAGTGTTGCTCATGATAACTTGGTACAAGACCATGCTTTTCTCACTATGGAGATTTCTAATGAAAAAACTAAAACTAGTGAGAGCTCATCACATGGGTCAATTGATCAATCACATATTGTTGCTAACCCTTGTGATGTAGGCAAGAAGCATGTATCCACCTCTTCTGATGATTTATTAGAAATGCCATGTTCTTCACAAATAGATGCTTGTCCTACTTCTATGTCTTATGAGCCTAACCTTTTGAAGGAGAAGAATGAGCTTAAAAATAAAGTGAAGAAATTGAGCAACAAGTTAGAGAGGTGCTACAACTCAAAAGTCACCTTTGAGCACATGTTGAAGACTCAAAGAAACTATGGTGACAAGTGTGACCTTGGCTTCAAGAAGAAGATGACAAAGGGCGAAAGAAAGAGAGAAAGAAAGACGAAGAAGCTACAACAAAGAAAGCTCTCTCATACCATGTGCTACCAGTGTCATGAAGCGGGACACCTTGCAAGTGGTTGCCCTAACATTGAGAAGCTCAAGAAGATAAAAGAAGAAGAGAGGCTCAAGCATGTGAAGCGCTTCAAGTGCCACACTTGGGGTCACCTTACCTCAATGTGCCCAAGCAAGCAATCGGTGAAGTAACTTGAAGAGCCTCAACAAAAGCCACAAGTTGAGCAAAAGAAGACACCCCAAGAGCAAATCAAGATCAACGATGAAGATGGTGGTAAATTGGTGATCAAGAAGAAGAAAACTAGAAGGGGTGGAAAAGCAAGAAAAAGAGCAATGCGTCCAAGAATGAATCAAGATGCAAAGCAAATGAGCAAGAACAAAGAAGAGAAAATAGAGAAGATTGCTCACATGAGATGCTATAGTTGTGACACATTGGGCCACCTAGTTTCGGGTTGTCCAAACAAGCTAGAGAAGAAGGCTCAAGCAAACAAGGAGAAGCAAGGCAATGAGAAGCACAACATGAGCAAGGAAGAAAAGGCTCAAGCAAAGAGAAAGTGCTACTCATACTGGGAAAGGAGACACATGGCACATTCATGTCCCCTAGGTAACACTCCTAAGCCTATCTCAATTAATGATGATTCTATGCTTAGGAAAGATGATAATGGTGCCTCTATGGTTGCTATTGCAAAACATCCCGCTACTCATACTAAGGCTATGCCTAAGTATGTTGCTCCTAACTTGAGAGGACCCAAACTAGTTTAGGTACCATCAAAAAGTGGATGATTGTTTATAGGTACCATCAGCATTGGATACTTGATTCAATTGATTTCATATTGATCATCATATGTTGAGTCAAGATATGAAGCCTAATGCACATCCAAACCCAATGCCAAGTGAAATTGAGTGAAGTCCAAGTGCTATCAATATACAAGTGTCATATTCAAGTTGTTGGTGATTCATTGGATATATTTGATGACTTGCAAATAATTGAGTTGAAGCTTGCTAGTTGGATGATTATAAGCTAGCCAAGGTATATCTCTTGCTAATTGGATAAATATGCAATGTTTCTTGCTATGAGATGATTGAATGGATAATTGATTAGTAGTCAAGTTTGGATTGATTTGTGTTGGATAAGTTCATAAGATGATATTTAGTAAGTGGATTGAATGGATTTATGTCTTGTGAAAGTATTCAAACAAGTTAGTTTTAAGTTTGATTCATATTTGATGAAGTATAGCTCAAGTGATTGAAATCTGTCCTATATTGAAAATCTGAGTGAGCTATGATCTTAGCCATGTTTGAGTGATCAAAACTTATTGTATTGGCATAAAATTGGTGTACATGCTCTATACTTTTGGTATAAGATTTTGTACAAATTTTATGAGAATTGGATAAGAGATGCTTCGGTTTTGGAGTGGATCTTGTCAGCTATAGTGCAGCAATTTTCAACATGTAGCAGTGGTGGAAGAATTGAAATCTGGTAGCAATATAGAAGTCAAACAAAGCTCAAATTTTTACAACTGCTAGATAACTTAGGGATGCACACCTCCACCAAATTTTGTGGTATTTAGATTTGTACTTTGGGAGATATGTATTTTTCTTTGAAGAGTACAAAATCTGCCAGAAAAGTGACAAATGTTGGATTGATCTAGAGTCACTTTGATTAAAAGGTCCTCAAGTTGGAAACATATTTATAAGTAATTGAGGCACCTAAGTTTGGTTTTGAGATAATTTAGAAGCATGACAAGCAAAGAGTACAAGGCCATTTGATTGTGGAGTGTGCTTTGTACACTTTTGGTACTCAAGTTGAAGATGAAGTTTAAGTTCTAGATATGATTGGAGATCATTTGGTAGAAAGAAAATGACTTAAATAAGTAGAAAGAAGAGGACTTAAAGAAGGAATCAAGGTTACTCATCAAGTTAAGTCCATCACTTGGATCAGTCAATCAAGCTATTTCAAGTGAGTATCAAGAATGGTTCTTTGAAAAGAGGTCACTTCTCCCTAGTGTAGGGGCTTGCCGCCTATGTATAGGTAAACCAAGTATGGTACTTAAAAGGCTAACATGGAAGTGGTGATCCGAGGGACATTTGAGATACTTAGTTGAGGCAATCAAAAGGATTGGTCAAGAAAAGCAAGCAACACCCAAAAGAGAGCTAGTCATGATATTTCAAGTGGTATTCCAAATAATTCTCTCTTGCAAGCAAAGATCAAAAGATGAAGCAAGCCAATCACAACAAGAAAGTGCACTTGATCATAAGTGGTATTCATTTCATATGGGTGAAGAGTAGAATTCAAAATGGTGTCTATTGGTCTTCACCAAGCTTATAATTGGACTTCACATTGGTATTGGAGTAATAAATTGGAATCTATGTAACTATCCTCTACTCCAACATAGCAAAGGTATCATTGTAATGTGCATGATCATTTCATCCCTTACTAGTATGCGGTTAGTGCATATAGTTCATACTTCATAGGATCATGCATAACAAATAAAATGTTTAAATTCATAGCCTATCACTATTGCTTGAATAATTAGTTGATCTAGTGGTTAGTATATGAATTTGTTAATGTGCTAGTGAACCCAAGTACTTGACTCAATTTGGATTGCTAACAACTTGACTAAAAGATGAAGGATGGAAAAAGGAAATATGATTGCTTACCACCTGCTTGAAAGTAGTACATGTGCTTACATATAATGGTTAGTTAATAAACTAATGCACTGCTAATAAAAATTGAATATAAGGATGTACATTTAGTATTGCTTCCTGCATATGCAATAAACCCACAAGCCAGATAGCCTTGCATATCCTTGAAGTACTTTCTTTCCTCCTGTTGGGGATAGGTGGAGTACAATTGAGTACTCAGGGTTTTATTCCCCCTGTTGCAAGTGATAGGTGGAGGCTAGAGCTGACATTTGTGTGTGGATTCCTCCTAGTGGGCTCAGAGAGGATTTCCTTTACGTTGCGATCATAGTTTTTATTTTTAACTCTCACCAAATGTTTTTATAAACATAAGTTTTTATAACCTATTGTCATAGTTCATTTATCAATGTTTCATCATGCCATGAATAGATATTTATTTCTATTGTAATCCTGATCACATGTTTATATTCCGCTGTTAATTTAAATTGTTCATAACCCTGATAATATGTTCATATTCTGCTATTATAAATAATAAATGTTATACTCTGATGTTACATGTAAAGTGATGTAAGAAATGGTTAAGAATGTTGTAAGCTTTATTCTCTCATTTGTGATCCTGATGGAAAATGTGGATTTTCGGGTTCTCCCTCGGGGTGTGCCCGACGGGACCGTGTAATTTGGTGTTATCCCTTGAGTACTTAGTGTATAATGGAAGACGAGCACTCCTAAGAGCCATTAGATTAGATGGTTCTACCACAATTTCGGTGAGCCATGGCCTTTGGTAAGTGGTAGAAATAGCTCGTGAGCACCAGTGACTCACCACGAACCTACCCATGGCGATGGCTCGGTCGGAGATGCCCTGAGCAAGACTGGCCGCATGCATGCGGCAAGTTCGACGATGGGTCACGGTGGCATGGCCGCGTCAGCAATGTAGAGATGGTGGTAGAAGTGTGGCTTATGTGCGCATGGCGATGAAGGGTTCTAGACGGGGTTAGCGACGTAGTCAGTCTGGCTCGATATGGCGAGGTGGAAGCTGTCCACGGTGAGGTGGGCTGTACCTTAATGGCACGGTGGCTGAAATAAAGTTCTAAAATTGGAGCTCGGCCTAGCAGCAATCTAGGCAAGGAGGGGTGGTCGGCAAGAGGACGTAAAGGCGAAGACACAAGCACGAGGAATTGATGAGAGGTGCTCGCTCTCTGGCTCACCGTGACCGCGACTCGATGGCGGTGGAAATCAGAGGTGTAGCGGGGAAAAGGGCGGTGGGTGCGGTCAGTGGTTCGGCTGGCGCATGCCTTGGCAGGGTGCGGTTGTCGTGGCCGAGGGACCTACGTCCAAGCATGAGGGGACGAGCACGAGCGTCCGCGACCGGCCATGGCCCATGCGTCGCAGCGCCATTAATGGCGTGACAACGGCCACATGCAGACGACACCCAACCAGGCTAGGGAAGGGCCAGCGCGATGCAGTGAGCAGACGCGAGTGCGGAAGTGACATGACAGCAGCGGCAGCGACCGCGATTACGTCACGACGCGCGACATGGAGGGCAGCAGCAGCTTCAGTGGTAGCCACAGTGGCAGTGGCGGTCGGGCGTAGAGAGGGCCGGCAGGGCACGGCGGCCTACGACTGGCTGCAAGCAGTGCGGCCAGAGCGGCCAAGCCGTGGCTAGGCCACGGCCAGACCAAGGGGCAGCCTCGGTCAGTCGGTGTGTGGCCACGCACGTGCGCGCACGGCACAGCCACGCAGCGACGCAGAACGGACACGCGTGGTGGCCACGCGCCTGAGCCCGGTGGCCTAAGACTGTGTACGCGCATGAATTGCAAAGCGTCTTCACTACTCTAAAGAGGGGACCTGAGGCTATCAACAAGAGCTACAACACGACACCCCTTCTTAACTCAATTTCATAGAATAATTTGTCAAACATGACTTTATCACACTGCTGCTCACCTTAGGAATTTTTCTAAGTATAGAGTTGGATTTGTTTTCAAGTTCTGTTTCTAGACTATTAGAAATACTAGCTAGTAATATTATTTTTCTAAAGCAAAAGTCGCGTTGTTATCTATAAAGTTTGTACTTTAAACTTTATTTAAGTCTCATATATAGGTTTCATAGTAATTTTTGTTCAATAAAAATTAGTTTACACCCTTACTTGTTAACTGTACGAATCGTGGAGCAACTTTCATTTCACATTTTTGTTGATCGTTTTTGTTGCAATGCATTATCTACTAACTTCACCATATGCATTAACACACAAGTATGATGGTCATGACATGTTTTAGTAGATGATTAACGGTGTAACACCGAGGGTGTTACAGTTGGTTGTTGTTCATTGGGCATCTGTTCTCAAATCTTTTGTTGAGTGTTTGTCTATGTGATCATCCATACTGCAAAGCGTTATACAGGTTTGGTTTTGAGATCTGGAGCTTTTCACAATGTGGGTATAATTTAGATGAAAATCAATTTCTGGATATTTATAGTGTAATCCAGAATACTTGTAACGTGTTGTTGTATCCAACTATTATCTAATATAATTCTTCTTTTATCACAAAAAAAGTAAAATGAGTTATGTTTGATTTTAGCATCGATTTTAAAAATTACAATATTTTTAAGATATTTAAATATTTTTTCTAGGATCAACAAAAAAGTACGAAAAAATAAACAATAAATTGATCAAAATGTGACTTGCTTGCTTGCATGTTGGCTGGCAAACTAGCCGTGTAAGCCACCTACCGATATGCCCATCGGCCAACAAAAGGCTGACTGCCCCAATTGGCCTCTGGACT
This sequence comes from Miscanthus floridulus, assembly GCF_019320115.1. Taxonomy (NCBI): domain Eukaryota; kingdom Viridiplantae; phylum Streptophyta; class Magnoliopsida; order Poales; family Poaceae; genus Miscanthus; species Miscanthus floridulus. Next base: position 131,474,388 of record NC_089582.1, on the reverse strand, counting down.
ACCGATAGGTAGCTAGTCGGCCAGCTAATTGCCGATAAGTACTCTGTCGGCAGTTGGATAACAGGATATTAATTTTGCATTTTTTTTAAAAATGACAACTATATTTACAATTATTTATTAAAATAATATTATTTGAAAAAAAAATCCAATGGAGTGAGCAAGAGAGTGCTATCTGGGCCGTGGCTTGCCAGAGATGCATGGGTGATTGTCTTAATGGGCTCTTGGATGGATTGTTCATTTTATAGGCCTAATGGATTTATGTGTGCGGACGGAGTTTCTACCATGTTCTGGAACTCACAAAGGGTTCCGCGCTTTATATGTGCGGACGGACTTACCCACGAGAGGCTGGGCTTTGGAGTATATATGACCAACTCACAATGGGTTCCGCTTCCGCACTTTATCTATTGGACATGATTTTGGAAGGTTCCTGGCTGAAATACTGCCACCAACTCACAACATCAGAATCATGGTACCATAAAATGACATAAAAATGAGAATTTCTTTTGAATGTCATCGAAATTTATATATAACAATCTCTTATGTGCCATCGATAATCCAACTTTCCCTTCCGTGTCACTAATTTTGATTTTTTTCTATCCCTACTACCGTCGATCAAACGGCTTGTAACACCCTAGGTGTTTAGGCTTCCACTAAATTGCATGTCATTTCATAAACATGTGCATTATCTATGTCATCATGTCATTATCATTGAAACATACATATGCAATATTTTAAATTGTATGTGTTTCATGCTTGATTGCTTAGAGTGGTAGTAGTGCAACATGTGAATGTAACATGAAACTCTCATACTTGGAAACATGGCAATTATAAAATGACAACAAGGTCTTGAAACATGTGAAACATTGCATTGCAACATATGAATGAATTGCTTGTTTTACTTTCTTTATCACATGTGATCATTAGAAGTGGTATAACAATTTTGTAAAGTGGTTGATCATGGTCTATTACACCTTAACTATACTTAGGTTACTTGTTGGGACATTGTTCATGTAGATCAAAATGACCAAAATGCCCTCAAGTGCAAGTTTGACTTGAATTGACCCTTGGAGTGTCATTGTTTGACTGTTTAAAAAATCCAACTTAGAGACTTTGCATGGCTGTGCACTCTTTACAAACGTTGTAGCAAATTTATCAAGGAACAAAAGTTGTTTTATGACCAACTCATGAAAATGGCTAGAACATGCTCAAACATGGCCCACAAGTCAGAAGTACATGCTGATTTCAGACTTAGAAATTTTTCTAAGTCCTTAAGTGTGTTGCAGTTTCATGTACCCAACTTTGTCACCTTGTATCTCCCTAACCAAGCCAAACCAGCTCGAGCTCCAATGGAAGGAGTTGTAGTTCACAGATAGATGATCAACTTTGTTAACTATGGCATAGTCTAGATCGTCACGGATTAGGAGCTAATCACCGTCAAACCTGCTCTGTCAGTCAGTCGTAGGATAACTGAATCGCAAATTTTCTGAAATGGTTCAGTCGGTCATGGCCGACCGGTAGCAGGGGTCGTCCGCCGCGTGGCACCGCGTGTCGCCATTGCGCTGCCCGCGTAGGCCACGTTGGGTCTCGACGCTCCTCATCACGCCCGCGCTCACCCCGGCTTCGACCCTGCCTCATTCATTCCACCCGCGCGCGTCTGAGCCGCTGAGACACCACCGCCGTCGCCTGTTGCTCCGCTGAGGTCGCAAGCGCTCGCCACCGCGCCTCGCCCAGCACCCTCTCGCTCTGTGCTCCGCTAGCCTCCCACGGATCTCGTCTACATCTTCTCTGAGTCTTATGAACCCTAGGTAAGCAGCCTTGCCGGCTCCACGCACCACCACGCCATGGCCGTCGTGGCCGTGCCGGTGACCTCATCGTGGCCGGCATGGCACCGTTCCCCTCCTCCTCTCTTAGTTCGCGTTTAGTCGTCTCCATCACGCGTAGATGCTTGAGTGTAACTGCCACCACCAGTGCCGATCTAGCCGCGCCGGGACACGGTCGAGCACCGCCGTGCGCCATGGCCGAGTCGCCGTGCGCCATGGCCGGAGCACTTAAGGACCGCTAGAGCTTCGGATGTGTAGGACAATCGGCGCATGGGGACTTGGGGAGCACGCCGGTGCTGTCCAATTCGCCGGAGGGTTCGCCGTCGGCGAGTTCCACCGTCGCCGGGGCCGCCTCCCCTGCTTCTCTCGCTGACGCGCGGGTCCTCCCTATCAGCCGCCGAGGCTCAGGCGGGAGCCCAGCGTGGGCTGCGCCGCGTCTTGGGCCGCGCCAATGCGCTTTGCGGGCCACCATTTCCTCAGGCCGGCCCAACATCAGTGAAATGGTTTCCTTATTTGTTTTGTTTAACTGTTTTTCACAGTTTGGTGTATAGATTCAAAAATATGTAACTCAAGTTTGGTAGATCCAAAGGATATGGTTCCAATTTTGTTAAGTTCCTGGGCATGTCTAGTATTTAACAAAAATATTATATGAGCACATGTTTTAGAAATTTTTGATGAATTAAATAGGACTTTGAAATGTGTTTTTAGATGCATGCAAACATGTTTGAATTTTATCTTGAGTTTCTGTGGTCCAAAAATTATGAAATTTTGTGGGTAGTCTATTATTGCTTATTAGAAGCTTTGGTTAAAATTTCAGAGCTAATGCATGTGTAGTTTTTAAGTTATAGAATTTCCTTTTATTAATGGGTGGATCTTGTGTGAATTTTCATAATTTTTCTATAGATCCAGTGAAGGTAAAATTTGACGAGTGCTATTCTTATGCTAGAATGATGCTAGGAAAAATGGGAAACCTGTTGCTTGACACTTTTTAATAAGGTTTCCTAATTATGCTAAAAATAGACATGCCACCTGTTATTTTGGATACAACAAGTTCTACTTGCCCAATGGATTTGAAATTTTTATGGTAGTCTATGTGCAGCATGAGATAGCTACTGTAATTTTTGTAGATTTTTATGAATATTTTTACTATATATTTCTTAAATCACCTAATTAACTAAATAAATTGGAAAAGGATATTAAATAATTTATTTAGAAGTTGGCACTATACTTTTTGATGTTTCTTAGGTATGAAAAACAAGTTGGTAAACTTGGTTTGATCAAATTATGCTTTTGCACAATCATTAAATAATTAAGTTAGTAACCCTGTCATTTCTGGATAGATTCTAAGTTTACTGGAATTCGATTTGGTTAACATAAGAATCATGCGTTGGTGTTTACAAATGTTTTGTAGAGAGTTTCATAAGCTTTCCAGAATGTCCTTATGCAAGTCATTTGGAATTGTAGAACTTTGGTTGTGATTGAATTAAGGGACTACTTGTATGCATATGAAACTTTAAATGTTAAATTATGTATACCTTTACTATTTCTAAGTTTGTGGTAATGTTCTTAGGTGTTAGGCCTTTAACTGAAGATGAGCATCTTTATCTTAGGTTATGCAAGTTAGGTAAGTTGATCTTGTTCTTTAAGTTAAGTAGATACATGCTTAAAGTGATTTGAATAGAGCTAATTACTCGGTAAACGAGTGTCCAGTGATGCTCTCGTAAACACTCACTGTGATTCATTCATCATGAGCATCATGTCATTCCGTATGCATCCATGATATTTATCTTTTGCATCGGCATGCAATAGGTGTACCGAAAGGAGTAACCCTGCTGGAATTCGAGGAACCGAGCGAGCAGCAGCAGCCGACGCCGGAGATTCAGGAGGAGCAGCCTTCAGGAGAAGTGCTAGACAAGGTCGCCGTTGAGTGCCCGGACCACCGTCCTTGCAACTTTGTGAAAGGCAAGCCCCGAAGCATATTAAGCCTCCTAATTTCTGAAATGCAGTTACAGTATTATTGTTATATATATATTGTTGCATTAAGTTTAGGTGTTGGATGCAAACAATTGCTGCATTGGTTACCCAATCCTTGTCTAGATATTGTTACCTTGAATCCTATGTAGCTCAGGCTCGAGTAGTGCTTAGCCCTGCTTAAACGCGGTAGAAGTCGGGTGATTTCCTGTCACCTGCGAGATATTGGAAGATACATGTGGCACGGTTGGCTATATTTGCTATCGTGGAAAAGAACCAGTCTTAATTTGAAATGAAGACCGGACGGAGGCTTGCCGGTTTGCAGTGACTCCGTCTGTGTCGCTTAAGGACTGATTCTTGGAGCCTTTCCTGTTCATGTTGAACGCATGCCTCTCTCTTAGTTGGCCGTGTCCGATGACCGACCGCGAAGCCGAGTAGCTCACCTCAGGCCGGGAGTCGATAAGTATAAAGTGCGCCTTGGAAGGGAGCCGTAGGCGTGAGTCCAAGGGCAGGTGATTTAAAAGTCCTGATCGTCCTGGCAGAAGGGTAATCCCTGAGAGTGCTGGCGCTGATCGAACCCGCGAATTTGGTTCCTGAGATGTACCAAAGGTAACCCACGGCTACCCTTGCTAAGTATGCCAGGGTGAGAGTTAGGAATACCCCCTCAGCTGAGTTGTAATTCGATTCGAGTCGCCGTCTCTCCCGGTTAGTGAGAACTTGACGGGCTTATCTCCAATGTAGATACACTTAATAACATAATGGTTCGGAAATGATGATATGATGATGACAGCCTTATTATACCTGCTATGGTTAATATTGTTTGCTCCTAATAAGTGAGTGCTCTAGTACAGGTGCTAATCTAGTGGACAGGTAAATAATGATAAGCTTGATGCTAAGTTTAAATTGGTTACTATAATCATAAGCTCTTTTATGCAACTGTGTCAAGCTAGCCCACCTGAAAAGCCTTGCATGATCCTTGGTGTCTTTTATTTCTGGTTTTGACAGGTAAGTCTAGCTGAGTACCTTCTCGTACTCAGGGTTTATCTCCCACCTGTTGCAGATGACCAGTTCTACTTTGGTTGCTGCAAGTACTACCTTCTCCCAGCTAGGGATGAAGACTAGACCATTGGGCGCGGTCTCTACTAGTTCTCGTACCTGATAATGCTTTTGTGGGACATGACTCAGACTTGGCAATGTAATCGAAAACTATGATGTTTTGTACCAAACTATGTTGCTTCCGCACACTCAAACTTGGTTTGTAATATTCTATTTAAACTCTGATGGATGTAATCCGAATGCTACTTATGAAATGTTGTAACGGATGATGTGTTGTGTTGAATCACTACGATCTTGGTTTGTATGTCGAGAGTTGGTTGAAATCCTTCGTGATTTCTAGACTACCGGGATTATGGGAGCTTAAGTATAGGAATTTGATCGCTTCGGTGATTGTTTTTGTACTTACGTTCTTATGATTTGGTCGGTTCTGTTACAGCTGGTATCAGAGCAAGATTCGACACTAAACATGTCATTTGTGTATTTAAAACAAAAGTATTTGTAAAAATCCTAAATTAAATACTAAGTATTGCCAGTGGTCATATCCCTTATGCCCAAATAAGGACTCTTAGGTGGCTTATTAAAGTACTAACTTGGGGGTTCCTGCTTGTTTCTATTTCGTTGTCCATACGGCGTGCTATTGTATGGATGCCATCCGCTTGGGTGGTAATGTATGGATCCAAATACCTCTACGCTCTGGTAAGTGGAGAGTTGTGAGAGCATGACCGTCCAACCGCCGGTCTAGGGGAGAGTAGTTGTGGTTGCTCGCATACTTACATGTTCGATCATGTATCTATGAGAGTACTTAAATGTGGGTATCTCTGATAGGTAACTGTGATACTAGAGTATATGCATCAGGGGATGTATGTATGAAAGTATTTAGTTTACTGCTTGTTTCTATGCTTTTTGGGAAATTATTGGGCTGAAATGAAATTTTCTGCAGGTACACTAACAACGTATCGTTGTAGATCGACTAGCTACCGTGTATGAGAGAGCGTATGTATGCCATCGTATATTTCACTAGCCTTTAAATTTTTCTAGGTTTGTGAGGACATACAGATCGTGCATGCATCATGTTCAAGCATACATGGCATTCTTGCATTACTCCCTACCTTAAAATTTGATTGTCCCGACTAATTAAATTTCGTATCCCTTAAATGATTCTCCCCTTACGTTGCAACTTTTTGCTACAGATGGCGCGCACGAAATGCACTGCTCGCAAGTCCGCTGGTGGCAGGGCGCCTCATCACCGTTTAGCTCCTCGTGAGCCCCATCCTGAGCCTACTAAGGTGGAAAGGCTAAGGATAGAGCTGGCCTAGGTGACTGCTGAGAGGAATGTGGCTCAGCACCGTTTGGAGCAAGTAACACAGGAAAGGGACCAAGAGACCCTTGAGGTTCAGAGGTTGACAGTTGCTCACCGCAACTGTGAACGTATGTTGATTCACGTGATGAACCAATGGAATGAAGCCTGGCACGAAGAGAATGTGTTCAGAGCACGACAGATGGAGCTAGAGCAGCAAGTGGTAGTTGCTGAAGAGTACAATGACAATCTCCATGAGGAGGTCCACCTGTTACATAATCAACTTCACCCTCTCCTGCCACCTGATGATGAGGATGAGATGGGATCTGGTGTCATCATGGCTGAAGGTGATGATGACATGGAGGTCAATGGACCTAAGGACATTCCACCTGATGAGGAGGAAGATGAGGAGTTAGAGCCTGCTAGTGATGAAGATGGAGGAGAGATCTTCGACACTGACTCCGAGGACGATGCGTAGTTTAGCTTACTACTTAGCTAATGCGCTAGATCTAGTCTTTTGTTGATCCTCATGCATGAACAAGTAGCTTTGTATCAAGTTAATTGTTGGGATGTAATATCGAACCCTATGTTACCTTGATGTAAGTTTGGAACCACTATGGCTTGGATGTAACCTATCGAACGTGTTGTGCTCCACGTATGTGAGCTTTTGCTGAATTTCGTCTTTGCGGTCTATGGATCTCGTTGTTGGTTAAGTTCATCGCATTTATGTGTCAATTGATGCGCTTGATGAGTTGTGTGATTATGATGAATGATTATGCCTCTATCGATTATAGAAATGCATTCTCTCCAATGGAATCAGTTTGGCATAATTATATAATTCATCTACAAAAAATTTCCACATCGTCAGTGCTCATTGGCTATACCTTTTGCAGATGGCTTATAACCTTCGTCGCAGTCGTAGCATGGGAGATGAGGAACAACCACCTCCTCCACCGCCCACACAAGCTGAGCTAATGCAGACGGTAATGGAAAGTCAGCGCATGCTAGCTGAGGCTATGCGCCAGATGGCTAACCGTGAGGATCGGCATGTCCGCTAGGGACCCGAGCCGAACCAGTACAGCAGCTTTAAGGACTTCATGGACACAAAACCTCCTATCTTTCGTGAGGTAGAAGAACCCTTACAAGCGGATGAATGGTTGAGCACGATAGAGCAAAGGTTTGGATTGCTCCGTTTAACTGAAGGCATGAAGGCTTTGTATGCAGGACACCAGCTCCAAGGCCCTGTAGGCATCTGGTGGACCCATCACAGGACCACCTTTCCTGCTAACGTTGAGATCGTTTGGAACCAGTTCTAGGCAGCCTTCAGGGGACACTTTATCCCTCCTGGTCTCATGGCCATTAAGCATACTGAGTTTATGAAGCTCACCCAAGGCAACAAGAGTCTCAATGAGTACCTCTAGGCATTCAACAACCTGGCAAGGTATGCTCCCGAGTTCGTCGATACTGACACCAAGAGAATAGCTAGCTTCAAGAGGGGACTTTCCCCAAAACTAATGAAGTCAATGGGCAACTGCAAGTGTGTCACCTTCAATGAGTTTATCAGTGACACTCTAACTCAGGAGAATAATGACAAGATTTATGCCGCTTCTAAGAACCGTAAAAGAAACTTTGAGGCTAGTGCTTCTTAGTCTAAGGCTCCAATGGTATCTAAGACCCCGTACCGTCCACCCAATGCTAATGTCCGGTACCACCCACCTCAGAAGAAGAACCAAGCTAAAACCGGTTTCCGCAAGGGGTATACAATTTCCTTGCCAAAGAATACCTCTGGGCAGGGTAGCTCCAATGCACCACCAGCAAACAGGCCGTGTTGGAACTGTAACCAGCTTGGTCATTGGGCTAATAAGTGTCCCTATCCTCCCAAGAATGCTCAAGGAAACGTCCATCAGGGGCGTGTTCACTACACTACAGTGGAGGAAATTCCTGCTGGTGAAGTGGTCACCGCTGGTAAGTTCCTTGTTAATGATCACCCTATAGTTGTGCTCTTTGATTCGGGTGCTTCGCACTCCTTTATGAGTTCTACTTTTGCGTCTATGCATAAGATGAATGTGATTACAATTGTCAAGGGTGGTTATTGTATTAGTGCTGCTGGAAATAATATCCTGACTAACCAAGTAGTTAAAGATGTAAAGATTGAGATTGGGGATCGAGAGTTCCGTACGGATCTTGTAGTTCTACCAGGGGTAGGAATTGATATAATCCTAGGAATGAAGTGGATGAGCGGGAATGGAGTGTTGATCGATACCTCAACCCGTGTGGTAATGTTGAGGGATCCTGTGGATAAGAAGGGTTTTCTAGTGCAGTTACCTCATGATATCTCTATCCACAATACAGCCAATGCTACCCTAGCCAAAGCCATTAAGGATCTACCAGTTGTCTGTGAGTTTCTAGATGTCTTTCCTGATGACTTGCCTGGATTACCTCCGGACCGTGATGTAGAATTCAAGATAGAACTCATTCCAGGTACGGCTCCTATTTCTCGAAGGCCCTATAGAATGCCGCCCAATGAGTTGGCCGAGCTGAAGAGTCAATTGAATGAGCTATTGAAGAAAGGTTTGATTCGACCTAGTTCTTCTCCTTGGGGTTGTCCAGCTATATTTGTGAAGAAGAAGGATGAATCTTTGCGCATGTGCATGGATTATCGCCCCCTAAACGCTGTTACTATCAAGAACAAATACCCTCTTCCTCGCATCGATATTCTATTTGATCAGCTCTCCAAAGCTAAGGTATTCTCCAAGATCGATTTGAGGTCTGGCTACCATCAGATCAAAATTCGTCCTGAAGATATACCAAAGACAACTTTCTCTACTCGTTATGGCTTGTTCGAATACCTCATCATGTCATTTGGGTTGACAAATGCTCCGGCACACTTTATGTACCTGATGAATTCTGTATTCATGCCAGAATTGGATAAGTTTGTCGTCGTGTTCATTGATGATATCCTTGTATATTCTCAGAATGAAGAAGAGCATGCTGAACATCTGAGAATTGTTTTAACTCAGTTACGTGACAACCAGCTTTATGCTAAGTTCAGCAAGTGCGAGTTCTGGTTGAACAAGATACCTTTTCTAGGTCATATGTTATCTGGTGATAGAATTTCGGTTGACCCTACTAAGGTGCAAGAAGTCCTTGAGTGGAAGGCACCTACTACGGTCACTGAAGTCCAAAGTTTCTTGGGTTTGGCTGTCTATTATCGTCGCTTTATCTTGGATTTCTCAAAAATCGCCAAGCCCATGACTCGACTACTGCAAAAGGATGAGAAGTTTGTGTGGACTCCGAAGTGTGAAGAGGCTTTCCACACTTTGCGGACCTTACTAACCTCTGCTCCTGTATTGGCACAACCTGACATCGAGAAGCCTTTTGATGTCTACTGTGATGCATGTGGCACCGGTCTGGGGTGTGTTCTTATGCAGGAGGGCCGAGTAATTGCTTATGCTTCACGCCAGCTTCAAAAGCATGAAGTCAACTATCCTACCCATGACTTAGAACTAGCCGTAGTTGTTCATGCCCTGAAGATTTGGAGACATTACTTGCTGGGTAATGTGTGCAACATCTATACTGACCATAAAAGCCTCAAGTACATCTTTACTCAACCTGAGTTGAACATGCGTCAATGGCGATGGTTAGAATTGATCAAAGACTATAACCTTCAAGTGCACTACCATCCTGGTAAGGCAAATGTGGTTGCTGATGCCTTAAGCAGAAAGGCCCATTGCAATTCCTTAGTTAGTGAAGACTTTCATCTAGCACACCTCCTTCATCCTGTAGTACTCCACAATATCATTGTGGATTGCTCTCTTAGAAGTCGAATTATCGAACTCCAGAAGACTGATGTGGGTGTGTTTCACATCAAGCGGAAAATAAAAGAGAAAGAGACCAAGCACTTTAAGGTCGATGACAAGGGAATTCTCTGGTTTAATGATAGGCTTGTGGTCCCCAAAGACAAAGAACTTAGAAATCAAATTATGGCTGAAGCCCATTCTTCTAAATTGTCCATCCATCCTGGTAGCAGTAAAATGTATCAAGATCTCAAGCTATATTATTGGTGGACCAAGATGAAGAAAGAAATCGCAGCTTACGTGGCAAGGTGTGATAACTGTTGCAGAGTCAAGGCTATTCACATAAGGCCCAGACTATTGCAGCCACTCTCTATTCCTGGCTGGAAGTGGGAAGAAATTAGTATGGATTTTATTGTTGGATTACCCACTACCAAAAAGGGTTGTGATTCCATCTGGGTTATCGTAGATCGTCTAACTAAATCTGCTCACTTTATTCCGGTCAAGTCTACCTATCACCCTCACAATTATGCTGAGATTTATTTTCAACAAGTGGTATGTCTCCATGGTGTACCCAAATCCATTGTTTCTGATCGAGGACCACAATTCATGGCTCGTTTTTGGGAGTGCTTACATCAGAATCTTGGCACTCATCTAATCCGCAGTTCTGCCTATCATCCGCAAACATCAGGACAGACTGAGCGTGTTAATCAAATTCTTGAAGACATGCTTAGGGCTTGTCTTATCTCTTGCAAAGGCTCTTGGGAAGACTGGTTACCTCTCGCTGAATTCTCTTATAACAACAGTTATCAAGAGAGTATCAAAATGGCTCCTTTTGAAGCTCTTTATGGCCGCAAGTGTAGAACTCCTTTGAACTGGGTGGAACCCGGGGAAAGAAGATTCTATGGTATTGACTTTGTAAAAGAAGCCGAAGAGCAAGTCCGAACTATACAGAAGAATATGACTGCCGCACAGGCTAGACAAAAGAGCTATGCTGACAAAAGAAGAAAACCTATTGAGTTTGAAGTAGGTGATCATGTTTATTTGAAGGTATCCCCTATGAAAGGAGTCAAGCGTTTTGGAATTAAAAGGAAGCTTGAGCATCGATATGTTGGACCCTACCGCATTATTGAGAAAAGTGGAAGAGTAGCATATAAGCTCGATCTACCACGTGAGATGGGAGCTATATTCCCGGTATTCCATGTGTCCCAGCCGAAGAAGTGTCTTCGTATTCCTGAGGAAAGAATAGCAACAAGGAAAGTCAACTTGAAATCTGATCTTTCTTATGAGGAAAAGCCCGTGCAAGTTCTGGATACTCAAGAAAGAGTGACTCGTACACGAGTGGTTAAATTATACAAGGTAGTTTGGAGTAATCATAGTGAACGGGATGCAACTTGGGAGCGGGAAGATTATTTAAAGGAAAACTATCTAGCTTTCTATACTGATTGGTACGCTTTCCAAATCTTGGGACGAGATTTTTCTAAGGGGGGAGGGCTGTAACACCCTAGGTGTTTAGGCTTCCACTAAATTGCATGTCATTTCATAAACATGTGCATTATCTATGTCATCATGTCATTATCATTGAAACATACATATGCAATATTTTAAATTGTATGTGTTTCATGCTTGATTGCTTAGAGTGGTAGTAGTGCAACATGTGAATGTAACATGAAACTCTCATACTTGGAAACATGGCAATTATAAAATGACAACAAGGTCTTGAAACATGTGAAACATTGCATTGCAACATATGAATGAATTGCTTGTTTTACTTTCTTTATCACATGTGATCATTAGAAGTGGTATAACAATTTTGTAAAGTGGTTGATCATGGTCTATTACACCTTAACTATACTTAGGTTACTTGTTGGGACATTGTTCATGTAGATCAAAATGACCAAAATGCCCTCAAGTGCAAGTTTGACTTGAATTGACCCTTGGAGTGTCATTGTTTGACTGTTTAAAAAATCCAACTTAGAGACTTTGCATGGCTGTGCACTCTTTACAAACGTTGTAGCAAATTTATCAAGGAACAAAAGTTGTTTTATGACCAACTCATGAAAATGGCTAGAACATGCTCAAACATGGCCCACAAGTCAGAAGTACATGCTGATTTCAGACTTAGAAATTTTTCTAAGTCCTTAAGTGTGTTGCAGTTTCATGTACCCAACTTTGTCACCTTGTATCTCCCTAACCAAGCCAAACCAGCTCGAGCTCCAATGGAAGGAGTTGTAGTTCACAGATAGATGATCAACTTTGTTAACTATGGCATAGTCTAGATCGTCACGGATTAGGAGCTAATCACCGTCAAACCTGCTCTGTCAGTCAGTCGTAGGATAACTGAATCGCAAATTTTCTGAAATGGTTCAGTCGGTCATGGCCGACCGGTAGCAGGGGTCGTCCGCCGCGTGGCGCCGCGTGTCGCCATTGCGCTGCCCACGTAGGCCACGTTGGGTCTCGACGCTCCTCATCACGCCCGCGCTCACCCCGGCTTCGACACTGCCTCATTCATTCCACCCGCGCGCGTCTGAGCCGCTGAGACGCCACTGCCGTCGCCTGTTGCTCCGCTGAGGTCGCAAGCGCTCGCCGCCGCGCCTCGCCCAGCACCCTCTCGCTCTGTGCTCCGCTAGCCTCCCACGGATCTCGTCTACATCTTCTCTGAGTCTTATGAACCCTAGGTAAGCAGCCTTGCCGGCTCCACGCACCGCCACGCCATGGCCGTCGTGGCCACGCCGGTGACCTCATCGTGGCCGGCACGGCACCGTTCCCCTCCTCCTCTCTTAGTTCGCGTTTAGTCATCTCCATCACGCGTAGATGCTTGAGTGTAACGGCCACCACCAGTGTCGGTCCAGCCGCGCCAGGACACGACCGAGCGCCGCCGTGCGCCATGGCCGAGTCGCCGTGCGCCGTGGCCGGAGCACTTAAGGACCGCTAGAGCTTCGGATGTGTAGGACAATCGGCGCGTGGGGACTTGGGGAGCACGCCGGTGCTGTCCAATTCGTCGGAGGGTTCGCCGTCGGCGAGTTCCACCGTCGCCGGGGCCGCCTCCCCTGCTTCTCTCGCTGACGCGCGGGTCCTCCCTGTCAGCCGCCGAGGCTCAGGCGGGAGCCTAGCGTGGGCTGCGCCGCATCTTGGGCCGCACCAGTGCGCTTCGCGGGCCGCCATTTCCTCGGGCCAGCCCAACATCAGTGAAATGGTTTCCTTATTTGTTTTGTTTAACTGTTTTTCACAGTTTGGTGTATAGATTCAAAAATATGTAACTCAAGTTTGGTAGATCCAAAGGATATGGTTCCAATTTCGTTAAGTTCCTGGGCATGTCTAGTATTTAACAAAAATATTATATGAGCACATGTTTTAGAAATTTTTGATGAATTAAATAGGACTTTGAAATGTGTTTTTAGATGCATGCAAACTTGTTTGAATTTTATCTTGAGTTTCTGTGGTCCAAAAATTATGAAATTTTGTGGGTAGTCTATTATTGCTTATTAGAAGCTCTGGTTAAAATTTCAGAGCTAGTGCATGTGTAGTTTTTAAGTTATAGAATTTCCTTTTATTAATGGGTGGATCTTGTGTGAATTTTCATAATTTTTCTATAGATCCAGTGAAGGTAAAATTTGATGAGTGCTATTCTTATGCTAGAATGATGCTAGGAAAAATAGGAAATCTGTTTCTTGACACTTTTTAATAAGGTTTCCTAATTATGCTAAAAATAGATTTGCCACCTGTTATTTTGGATACAGCAAGTTCTACTTGCCCAATGGCTTTGAAATTTTTATGGTAGTCTATGTGCAGCATGAGATAGCTACTGTAATTTTTGTAGATTTTTATGAATAGTTTTACTATATATTGCTTAAATCACCTAATTAACTAAATAAATTGGAAAAGGATATTAAATAATTTATTTAGAAGTTGGCACTATACTTTCTGATGTTTCTTAGGTATGAAAAATAAGTTGGTAAACTTGGTTTGATCAAATTATGCTTTTGCACAATCATTAAATAATTAAGTTAGTAACCCTGTCATTTCTGGACAGATTCTAAGTTTACTGGAATTTGATTTGGTTAACATAAGAATCATGCGTTGGTGTTTACAAATGTTTTGTAGAGAGTTTCATAAGCTTTCCAGAATGTCCTCATGCAAGTCATTTGGACTTGTAGAACTTTGGTTGTGATTGAATTAAGGGACTACTTGTATGCATATAAAACTTTAAATGTTAAATTATGTATACCTTTACTATTTCTAAGTTTGTGATAATGTTCTTAGGTGTTAGGCCTTTAACTGAAGATGAGCATCTTTATCTTAGGTTATGCAAGTTAGGTAAGTTGATCTTGTTCTTTAAGTTAAGTAGATACATGCTTAAAGTGATTTGAATAGAGCTAATTACTCGGTAAACGAGTGTCCAGTGATGCTCTCGTAAACACTCACTGTGATTCATTCATCATGAGCATCATATCATTCCGTATGCATCAATGATATTTATCTTTTGCATCGGCATGCAATAGGTGTACCGGAAGGAGTAACCCTGCTGGAATTCGAGGAACCGAGCGAGCAGCAGCAGCCGACGCCGGAGATTAAGGAGGAGCAGCCTTCAGGAGAAGTGCTAGACAAGGTCGCCGTTGAGTGCCCGGACCACCGTCCTTGCAACTTTGTGAAAGGCAAGCCCCGAAGCATATTAAGCCTCCTAATTTCTGAAATGCAGTTACAGTATTATTGTTATATATATATATTGTTGCATTAAGTTTAGGTGTTGGATGCAAACAATTGCTGCATTGGTTACCCAATCCTTGTCTAGATATTGTTACCTTGAATCCTATGTAGCTCAGGCTCGAGTAGTGCTTAGCCCTGCTTAAACGCGGTAGAAGTCGGGTGATTTCCTGTCACCTGCGAGATATTGGAAGATACATGTGGCACGGTTGGCTATATTTGCTATCGTGGAAAAGAACCAGTCTTAATTTGAAATGAAGACCGGACGGAGGCTTGCCGGTTTGCAGTGACTCCGTCTGTGTCGCTTAAGGACTGATTCTTGGAGCCTTTCCTGTTCATGTTGAACGCATGCCTCTCTCTTAGTTGGCCGTGTCCGATGACCGACCGCGAAGCCGAGTAGCTCACCTCAGGCCGGGAGTCGATAAGTATAAAGTGCGCCTTGGAAGGGAGCCGTAGGCGTGAGTCCAAGGGCAGGTGATTTAAAAGTCCTGATCGTCCTGGCAGAAGGGTAATCCCTGAGAGTGCTGGCGCTGATCGAACCCGCGAATTTGGTTCCTGAGATGTACCAAAGGTAACCCACGGCTACCCTTGCTAAGTATGCCAGGGTGAGAGTTAGGAATACCCCCTCAGCTGAGTTGTAATTCGATTCGAGTCGCCGTCTCTCCCGGTTAGTGAGAACTTGACGGGCTTATCTCCAATGTAGATACACTTAATAACATAATGGTTCGGAAATGATGATATGATGATGACAGCCTTATTATACCTGATATGGTTAATATTGTTTGCTCCTAATAAGTGAGTGCTCTAGTACAGGTGCTAATCTAGTGGACAGGTAAATAATGATAAGCTTGATGCTAAGTTTAAATTGGTTACTATAATCATAAGCTCTTTTATGCAACCGTGTCAAGCTAGCCCACCTAAAAAGCCTTGCATGATCCTTGGTGTCTTTTATTTCTGGTTTTGACGGGTAAGTCTAGCTGAGTACCTTCTCGTACTCAGGGTTTATCTCCCACCTGTTGCAGATGACCAGTTCTACTTTGGTTGCTGCAAGTACTGCCTTCTCCCAGCTGGGGATGAAGACTAGACCGTTGGGCATGGTCTCTACTAGTTCTCGTACCTGATAATGCTTTTGTGGGACATGACTCAGACTTGGCAATGTAATCGAAAACTATGATGTTTTGTACCAAACTATGTTGCTTCCGCACACTCAAACTTGGTTTGTAATATTCTATTTAAACTCTGATGGATGTAATCCGAATGCTACTTATGAAATGTTGTAACGGATGATGTGTTGTGTTGAATCACTACGATCTTGGTTTGTATGTCGAGAGTTGGTTGAAATCCTTCTTGATTTCCGGACTACCGGGATTATGGGAGCTTAAGTACAGGAATTTGATCGCTTCGGTGATTGTTTTTGTACTTACGTTCTTATGATTTGGTCGGTTCTGTTACACGGCTCTCCGCTGTCGGGAGACGGGAATGCTGGAGCGGCCAAAGGTCAGTCTCGGTGAAAGTTTCATGTGAGTTTTATTTGCATTAAATAGTTTGTCACCTAGATATTTTGTATGACATGGTAGTGTACTTCCTCTGTTCCAAATTATAAAGCGTTTTGACTTTTTTTATTTATCTATTTTTGCTATGTATCTAGACATATTATTATATCTGGATGCATCATAAAATGGATGCACAAAAAAAAAAGTCAAAGCGACTTAAAATTTAGAACGGATGGAGTATTTAAGAAGAGAGAAAAGAAATGAGTTTTATCTAATGAAACTTTAATGGCATGATTACTAACTTTCTATAAGTTATGAAATTAAATGTCTAGAAATTTATAGAACGAAACTCTTCATTAAAAATAGATATTTGATTTGAGTTTTATGTCGTTTGATATGCCATGGCAGTGTTGGAACTAGCGCCATGAAACTCGCACCCCCTTTGGTAGTGTTCGGGTAGGATAAATTTTTACTGTTCATACTAGATCAGAATATTGTGAAAGAAAAATATCATAGGCTGAGAAAAAAAAAGCGGCTTGTTTCACAGCCGAACGCTCCCTAAGAGTGACGGACTGACGGCGCCGCGCAAGCGTGTTGTCGGGGTGGGGTGGTGGCCCGTCCCGTCGCCCATTCGCCCAGGCCTCGGTCGCGCCACCCGTCCGTCGCTGGGGCGCGACCGCGGTGGCCCAGCGTCACGTGAAGCCACGTGAAAGTCAGGGCCAGACCCCGTCACGCTCGGAGCCCAGTTTGTCCGGTGCGAGTCAATCAGATCCGTTTGCTTGTCGTGTCTGCTCTCCTCTCGCCGTCTCCCGGCCCGCTGTGCTCGTGCCCGGGCTCTGGTGACTGCGGCGAGACTGCCAGTGTGTGCCTGCGCGCGCGGAGACGAGCGATCGACTGGACTCCGGAGAGACCGGTACCCGCGCCGAGCCACCGACGCTTGGTGCTGCCCAGTGCCCACGCGGCTGACTTTTGTCTCAAAAACTCACAGACTGGGACCATGGCCTGGTTTAGATTGAGATTAGGAATCAGTATTTGGCACTGTAGCACTTTCGTTTGTATTTGATAATTATTGTCCAATCATGGTCTAACTAGGCTCAAAAGATTCGTCTCGTAATTTACAATCAACTGTATAATTAGTTATTTTTTTATCTATATTTAATACTTCATGTATATGTCCAAAGATTTAATGTGATGGAGAGAAAGTGAAAAAACTTACCATGTAAACGAGGCCCATAACGCAGGTGTGCTCGTGAATCCCGTGGAGCCGTGGAGGCATGGTGGGTAATCGCGCGTGCTCCGTGTCCGGCGGCGACCGTATCCGCGACTCGGCGTGCCGCTTCCTTCCCTGAATTGTCTTCACTCTTCAGCAGAATAGAACCTGCTTTGTTGTTCAGAGCTTCAAGCTGACATGGACATTCGCCGAACTGCCAGGTTCCAGCAGCCGCCCGGGTGCGGGGCCGTGTATGAATGAATACCGAAGTTCCTTCGCAGGGTGCCAACTCTGGAAGAGTTAGCTTAAAAGTAGAGCGCATCTGCAAACACATTCACCGATCGCTGATGTACCGATCGTATCGATCAGAATGGCCATACAGCAGACAGACATGTGCCGTGTAAACCAGGAACAAGTTTCCAAGCTCGATTAGAAGTTCTTGTGATGTGCGAATGGACGTATCGTGCCAACATTGATCAACAGAACCAAGATGTGCGTTCATTCTTCTTCTTAAAAAAAAAGGAAAAAGAAACAAACGGAACCAAGATATATGGATCCCATCCAAAACTCTGAAACGAACACCAGATGTAGAACACGCTCATCGCTCGACAGTCGGTCGACAGGATGTAGTGTGATCGATGGTACCATTCCAAGTTCCAAACGATGGAACCAGTTCTTCTTATTTTTCAGCAATTATTAGTAGTTCCATGAAATATCTACAACATGAAGCCTAGTAGTATGTACGAATTACAGTTCAGTCACCCCCAGCCTTTTGTCCCACAAATTCCAAAGATGTTACTGCATATATAATCCCGATCAGGCAACCACATCTCAACCTCAGCGTATCTAGCAGTGAGTTCTGAGTTCATGACGATATGACATGGTGGCAACGAACCCCAGGCCCGGCCCTGGAACACCCAACATGGGCCGCGAGGCCCCCGGGCCCAAAGCCCGTCCATCCGCCGCGCGCCGGGTGGGCAAACCGGCAGCCGGCGGCGGCGACGGGTCATTCATCCCACGCCGCCCTAGCTCAGCTGGGTCCCCAGCAGCTGAGGTACATGGCCTTGCGGAGCGACTCGTCGGCGCCGGCCGCCCACGCCGCGGCCAGCGCGGCCGCCTGGGGGGCGAGCCCGGCCAGCCGGTCCCGCGCCCCCGCCCCTGCCGCAGCGGAAGGCGCCCTCTCGCGCTGCGCACGCACGGCGGCCACCGTGGCAGCCGCCCACACCCGGCTCATGTGCGCCATCCAGTCACAAACTCGGGCTCTGCTCTGCCTAAGGCTTTGTGCTGCTTCCTTCCTAGTTCCTTCTCTGAGGTCTGAGCTACGCTGCTGTTGCTGCTGGAGCTGGGAGGTGGGAGAGGGTGGTAGTTGTAGAATTGTATTGATGAACTCGACAACATTCTATTGATCATGGCATGTACATAGAATCGTCATGGTCTTTGGCCAAGTCTGTACAGGCGAGGGCGTTACACGTGAGCGGGCGAGCGCACAGAGAGGGAGCATGGGCGCCGTGGAGACCGGATCGTGTGGGCGTCGTGGAGACCGGGTGATTCAGTTGGGGTCGCGGCGAGTGCGCGCTGGGCGGCTTTAGCCGTTGCAGAGCTGTTTCCGCTAACACCCCCCGCAGTCTCGACGTCGGGCGCGGTGACGAAGAGGTTGTTTCTGAAGTCGAAGAATAACGCTGAAGGCAGCCCTTTGGTGAACACATCAGCGAGTTTGCGCGCACTGGGAACGTGTGTGACGTAAAGCTCTCCAATGGCCACTTTTTCCCGAACGAAGTGGATGTCTAGCTCAATGTGCTTGGTTCGCCGATGGTGGACAGGGTTCCTGGACATGTAAACTGAAGATATGTTGTCGCAGAAGGCCACAGTCGCTGAGGGAACCTTACAGAGGAGCTCGCCAAGAAGATGTCGAAGCCAAGAGCACTCGGAGACGGCGTTGGCGATGGCGCGGTACTCAGCTTCCGCGCTCGACCTTGACACCGTGGTTTGTTGCTGGGATGACCACGAGATGAGTGAATTGCCGAGGAAGACGCAAAACCCTAAAGTCGAACGTCGCGTGTCTGGACAACCAGCCCAGTCGGTGTCGCTGTAGGCGGTGATCGTTGGTGAAGGAGCGGCGCGCAGTTGGATGCCGAGGCTCGTTGTCCCTTTGACATACCGGAGGATGTGTTTCATCAACGTTTGGTGTACGTCCCTCGGTGCATGCATGTGTAAGCACACTTGCTGCACAGCGTACGCAATGTCTGGATGTGTGATCGTCAGATATTGCAGTGCGCCAGCGATGCTTCGGTAAGTGGTGGTGTCGTCGATGAGCTTGCCGTCAGCAGCAGATGCTTTTGGCTTGGTGTCCGTAGGTGTGGCGACGGGGTTGCAGTTGGCCATGCCAGCGCGCTCCAAGAGATCCTTGGCATACACCGACTGGGAGAGGAAGAAGCCATCTTTGGTACGTCGAACGTTGATGCTAAGGAAATGTTGAATTGGCCCCATGTCCTTCGCGGCAAATGCGTCGTGTAGTCGAGCGATGACATGGCGAAGGAGCGACGCTGAGGATGCCGACAGGATCATGTCGTCGACATATAGGAGCAGGTACGCCGTGGCCCCGTTGCGGTGGTAGACGAAGAGGGAGGAGTCGACCTTTGACTGGATAAACCCCAAGCTAGTGACGTGCCCGATGAAGCGTTCGAACCACGCCCATGGTGCTTGGCGAAGACCGTAGAGGGACCACGACAAGAGACAGACATCATTCGGGCGCTGAGGATCGGTGAACCCGGTGGGTTGCTGGCTGTACACCCATTCGCGAAGGTTGTCGTGGAGGAAGGCGTTGGAGACGTCGAGTTGATGAGCCGGCCAGTTGTACGTCGCCACGAGAGTGAAAACGGTGCGGATCATGGCCGGCTTGACTACCGGTGAGAATGTCTCGCCGAAATCGACGCCGGGGCACTGGTTGAACCCACGAACAACCCATCGAGCCTTGTATCGCTCTCGAGTTCCGTTGGGATTCATCTTGTGTTTGAAGATCCATTTGCCGGTGATGACGCGGGCATCGGGTGGCCGTGGCATGAGAGTCCATGTCTTGTTAACCTGCAACGCATCAAATTCGCTTTTCATGGCAGCATACCAGTTGGGGTCTTTGACTGCACTACGGACGCTCTGGGGGATCGGGGAGATGGTCGTCGATGCCGCCATGGCGTACTTCGGGTTGGGTTTGTGGATCCCAGCCCGAGCACAAGTGATCATCGGGTGTCTAGGATTTACGTCGTCATGTGCTGGTGGTGCTGCAGGGGCGACCGCGGGCGCCGCAGCCAATGGATTCGTGGACGGCGATGCAATGGGTGACATCACGGTAGATCTAGGCGCAGGCACTGGTGGTGATGTGGGTTCTGGCATTGAAGATGAGCCCCTATCTGCACCATTGGGCATCGGTGCATGGATGTGTCGCGCTGTGCGCGCGCGCCTCGGATGTTGTGGTAGATCGATGTCGAGACGAGGCGGCGACGACGGTGGACTCAGGTGACGGCGTGCGGTAGTCGTGGCGTGGCCTGTCTACATGAACGGTGGATCATCTGCCACTGGTGACGACACAGCAACGGCGGGCGTGGAGTCACGGAAGGGGTAGACAGACTCGTCGAAGACCACGCGGCGCGACGTGATGACCTGATCCAATGAAGACACAAGTTGTGGATCGCACGACGAGCTTGTGAGGCGACGTGGTGATCATGTTGGCGAAGCAGAGGCATCCAAAAATGCGTAGCTCGTTGTACGATGGCGCCACGCCAAAGAGCATGGTGTACGATGTCGCGGCGCCCGTGATGCGACATGGACAACGATTGATCAAGTAGGTCGCCGTGGCCAGGGCTTCGGCCTAGAACGCCAGTGGTGCTGCACTGTGAATTAACATGGTGCGAATACAATCATTAACAGTTCGTAGAATTTTCTCGGCCTTCCCGTTCTGTTGCGAAGTATAGGGGCAGGATAGACGCAGTTGTGTGCCAAGAGAGCAGAGGAGCAGACGCATGGTGGTAGAGTCATACTCCCGTCCATTGTCTGTCTGGAAGGCGACGATGGGTAGATGAAATTGAGTGTGGACATAGGAAATAAAGGAACAAACAGTGGGAAGAACATCGGATTTATTTCAAAGTGGAATTGTCCATAAGTAATGACTATAATCATCAAGAAAAATGACATAGTACTTATAACCAGAATGACTAAGAACTGGAGACGTCCATACGTCTGAATGAACTAGCTAAAAAGGAAAAATGTATGTGATGCTGAGTCGGCGAAGGGAAGACGGACATGTTTCCCCAGCCGGCAAGAATAACATGAATGAGCATCAGATTTATTACATTGAAAAGGAAAAGTTTGTAAAATTTAAGAAGTGATGGGGTGTCCGGGGTGTCCCAGCCGCTGATGCCACAGAGATGTTGCTGATGAAGCAGTGAGTGCTTGGTGTTGTGGAAGGCGGATGGGGTAGAGGTCGCTGCTGCTTTCACATCAAAGCATCTCCGCCCTGGTAGGAAGATCCTTGATAGAGAAACCAGAGGGGTCAAACTCGATAGAAACATTGTTGTCACGAGTTAAGCGGCGAACATTGATCAAGTTCTTAATGAGGTGAGGGGAAATAAGAACATCATTTAACCAGAGAGGGGAGGTGGCAGTAGGAATGAGTGTTTGTGCTTGATGTGTGACCGGCATACGAGCACCATTGCCTACTATGATAGTAGAAGATGATGATCGCATGGAAGAGGGAGAGAAGTTACCAGGAGATGACGACATGTGCGATGACGCGCCAGTATCAAAATACCACTCAGACGCGCTTGGAGGATGATGGGGGATGCCGGTGGACTAGACTGTGGCGTAGAGGGCACTGGTGTCAAAGGGGGCGCCAAGCGAAGGTGCGAATGGATGCGTGGCCATCATGACCTGCTGCGGCTGGAACGACGGACGAGGTCCTAGAACGCCAGCTCCGGGGGTGCCAGGGATTGTAGCCTACGGCCCATGGCACGGACTGCACGCTTGAGTTGTTGGATCGCAGCGTGCCGCCGTTGCCACGACCTTGGCCACGGCGCCGATCTTGGCGATTGTTAGAACGGTTGTTGCCACCGTTGTTGGATCGGGGCGCTATGGAGGAAGAAGACCCATCCTTGTGGCTGGTGGATGCCGAGTTGGAGGATCCGCTGGGGTTGTCACCTTGAGTCACGGTGAGGGCCTAGCCAGCTTCGGCGTTGGCGTCGTGCTGAGCGTTGAGCTCCTCAAGAATGAGGAAGGAGCTGGCGCTCTAGAAGGAGTGCGGTGGGTACTTGGACGTGATCACCGGCTTGACGTAGCGGTACCGGGGATTGAGGCCGTGGAGGAGGTTGAGCACCTGACTTTGCTCAGAGATGGGATGGCCGATGTCGCGCAGCTGATCCACGATCTGCTTCAGCTTGGTGCAGTAGTCGTTCATGGACATGTCGCTTTGCTGCAGGGTACGCAGGTCGGTCTCGAGATACACGGCGCGCTGCAGCTCGTTGTCCTGGAACAACCCTTCGGTGGCGTGCCATAGGGAGAAAGCGTTGTGGCGATCGCGACGAATGATGTCAAAAACGCCCTTGGAGACGGTGGCAAGGATCCAGTTGACGACGCAGGAATCAACCCTGTGCCACTCACCATCACGGTCCTGGGACGGGGTAGGGGAACAAACATGACCCTCGAGACCGAACTTGCCGAGGGTGGAATCGAAGAAGTGGCGCCATTGGTCGTAGTTGCCTTCGTCCATGTCGAGGATGACAGGGACGTGGTGGCGGATGGAGATGCCCTAGATCGCAGAGGCGGTGGCGGGGGCGACGGAGAGGTCGTCATCCAAAGAGGAGTCGGAGTGGTGGGAGGAGGGCGCCATTAGAGTAGCGGAAGGAGAAGTGGCGAAGGGATGCTCTGAGACAACCATGGACGATGATACCATGTAGAATTGTATTGATCAACTAGACAACATTCTATTGATCATGGCATGTACATATATAGATTACAATCATGGCCTTTGGCCAAGCCTGTACAAGCGAGGGCGTTACACGCGAGCGGGCGAGCGCACAGAGCGGGAGCGTGGGCGCCGTGGGGACCGGATTGTGTGGGCGCCGTGGAGACCGGGTGATTCAGTTGGGGTCACGGCGAGTGCGCGTGGAGCCACGGCGAGTGCGCACTGGGCGGCTTTAGCCGTTGTAGAGCTATTTCTGCTAACAGTAGTCGGTAGAAGGGGCGGTATATGTAGCGGGCGAGAGGGTGGTTTTGGTAATTACGACCGATGGTTTTGGGGATGGGTGGTTTTGGTATTATCTGCTGCATCTCTTGGCTGGGCTGGGGGTGATGCGTCCCTTTCTCTGGCCCCGTTGCTTGCGGGGCAGAGGATAAGAACATGGTGCGCTTTTGCTCTGGCATCTCGCCGAGTTTCTCTCCTGTCATGCCTCTCATGAGAGGCGCATCAACTCTTGCCGGATCATGGGCTCCCTCTTCTTCTTCACGTTTTTATAGGACTCCCTCTACTCTTCTTCTTCTTCTTCATGTTTTTACTAGGCTCCTCTGTTGACTAGCTTTGTGATCGTCGATGCAAAAACCTTGGTGCAACTCATGCTCTCCAGTCTCCACAAGACAATAATAGAGCATCCAAAAGATTGTTTGGTTTACGAATAAGGAGGGATAAAACGGGCCTATTATAGTTTTTTAATAGGATGATCACATCTTTTTTTGACAACAAGGATGATCACATCTTTGTGTTTGTACTAGAAAACTTGATCAACCTGTTTCACACTAGACCAAAAACTAAAAAACTATGTGCACCTTAGATTTTTCTAGTGTGTTCTATCTTAGCCAACTCACAAAAAGTTTTGCAAACTAGAGCCAAACCTACCAAGAGAGGTGGAGACAAAGATGCATACGTATCGGTTGTCAAAATGTATCCCCTAGTCCATGTTGAAGCTCCATAAAGGATATGATCCCGGTCACAAAAGCCCTTTTCCAGTCATGGTTTTGGGCAAGCAACAAAGACTACCACCAACCAAGACAAGTGTCAAGGCTCTCCTTTTGTCATCTGACTCTCCCATTCACCCAGGTGTCATCCACTAATACTATAGAACTTCTCTACCAAGGAAGGGGCCTCCTCGCCACCATACACCAAGTCATTGTGTCACCTGTCCACACCAAACTTAGAGGGTCAGTTTCGTTAGAAGATCAACAAGACCTCAATTGCTCTAGCTCACCAAGATTGCAAAGGCACTTAGCCCAACACTCGAGCTCTCAACCTCTAAGTCCTATCTCTCAAGATGAACACTAAGTTGTATCCTATGCCTTGGATGTGATCAATTTGCACTTGAGAGGGTTGCTTCAGTTGCTCTATGTTCTATCAGATTTGGGGGCACTTCAACAACTTTAGGCAAGTGAGTGGGAACCCATATATATAGCCCATCCACTCTATCTAGTCACTGGATGATCTGATGGCTCTCTAAATGTTGCACTGTATTATCCGATGGGGTATATATTTCTTTGCCAATTGTTGAATCTTTAGTCACTGACACTGGGCCCTCATCATGATCAGTTGGCTTATCCCATGTTGTCCACCGTATCATTAGATAGAGTATCCGATCATTGGACACAATTGTTGCCACGTTAGCTTCATCAGACAGTACGCAGGGGTGCTTCTATGCTACACCTTATCGCCCGGTGGCAATGGTTGATTTGCCTAGTGTATCTTGTTTGCAGCGTATTATTTGATGGCCTCTATCATCTTTTTGCCAAGTCTTTGCATGCCATTGATGATATGTCGCCTTTGGATCAAGTCATCCGATGCATGTATTGATTCTGTTTAAGCTTGAATCTTGATCAGACTTGGACCTTATATCCCTAGAACCTATACGCATATGCCTAACATCTTAACACATGTGTTAGTTCTAGAGTTTGTGTTGTCATCTAAATCATCAAAATCATGTATGATCATGCATAAGGGCACGAGAGAGCAATCGCCCAGCTCCACAAGTGACAACCAAGAAAGCGACCGCCAAGCTCCACAAGCAATGACTCCGCAACAACTACCAATGTTGATTTCCATGTCAAACACATAGTTAAGTGTCGATCTCAATATATATACATGTCAATCACACATTGAGGCATGGTGCAAAAGAAAAACAGCAAATGGGATTGAAAAAATATATAAAGTAATCGGTAAGTAAAGTCCATCATAGACGAATAAAGATATTAATTAAATCACATCAAAATAAAGATAAGACAATATCTACTTTGAAAATTATTTTATGTGAGCTATATGAAAGAGTAAAGATAGATAACTTAAAATAGTTGTGGTCTAAATTTATATCTACTTATTTATAACCGTGATATCTTTCAAAATTATAGCCCGTGTAATAGGAGGGGTCAATAGTTCTGTGTTTTCCCAAGTTTATGAAACAAGAGGCATCAGAGAAATTTGTCACGTGCTGGATTCACCCTAGATCTCCCATGACTAATTAGACGTGCACACATTGGCCCTGTTCGGCTTACTCTATATTCGGTTTGTTCGGCTTCTTTTTTCAGTTGGAACAATGTTTTTTCTCTCACAATAATTCAGCCAGAACAGCGTTTTCCAGTCAGTTTCAACCAAGTTTCAGACCAGCAAACGGGCCCCAATAGGCTAGGGGCATATTTAACCTAAAGAAAAAACTTGAGGATTTCTATCGACAGCTTCAGCCTTCAGGGACTACACTGTGCATGTGGCGAGAGTTCAAGGACTATAGATATTCTGACAAATTTTTTTGTTGCTAGCGATGAATCTTGCCCAAGTACACAATTTCTCCTGCTCTGGACGAGTAGAGCTCTGCAAAGTCGAGGGTTCGTGCGAGAGAACAAGGGAGAGAAACCGCACGAGATGATTCCTTATCTGTTCGTACCAGTTTGAGTGAGACTACTACAGGTGTGAGGTGTCGAGGCTTATCCCGAGGGGCCGTGGTGAGTCATCGTTTTCCATCAAGTGGCAGTGGCCACCTCCTGCTTTGCCCGTGTTTAGTTCGGTCGATTCGGCGCCGACGAAATCATTGTAGATACAGTGACGTTTTGTTTTTGCTTGGTAATAATTGTCTAATCGTTGATTAATTAGGCTCAAAACGTTCGTCTCGCAAAGTACAACCAAACTATGCAATTAGTTTTTAATTTAGTCAACATTTAGTACTCCATGCATGTACCGCAAGTTTGATATGACGAGAAATCTTCTTTTTGCATAGTGTCAAAGTTGGAAATTTGGTGGAACTAAATATGGCCTTTGTCGCTTTGGATGCGGATGCATGTACTCTTGTCCACTTCTCCACCTCTTTTTCTGCAGTATTTAGGGGCTGGTTGGTTCCTTCCCCTCCTCCTAAAATTCCTGTCACATCGAATATTTGATACATGTATGGAGTATTAAATATAGACTAATTATGAAACTAATTGCACAACTTGTGACTAATTTGCGAGATGAATCTTTTAAGCCTAATTAGTCCATGATTTGACAACGTGGTGCTACAGTAAACATGTGCTAATGATAGATTAATTAGGCTTAAAAAATTCGTCTCGGAAATTAGCCTCCATCTATGTAATTAGTTTTGTAATTAATTTATATTTAATACTCCTTATTAGCCTCTAAACATTCAAT
Organism: Miscanthus floridulus; assembly: GCF_019320115.1. Lineage (NCBI taxonomy): Eukaryota > Viridiplantae > Streptophyta > Magnoliopsida > Poales > Poaceae > Miscanthus > Miscanthus floridulus. Next base: position 131,447,403 of record NC_089582.1, on the reverse strand, counting down.
ATGACATAAATTTTAGGAGCGCCTAAAGAACCAAACACCCTCTTAGGGCAGTCCCAATGAAAAAAACTAGTAGTTTCTATAACATAGGATACCGCACCAAAAAAGTACTGCTTTCCAACCCATGGTTTCTATGAGTAATAACTATTTTCTCTTTCTCTCTCCCAACTCTATCTTTTTCTCTAATAGGAGTACGACACGAGCTCCCTAGAAACTGGTGGTTTCTCCTCAATGACGATTTCATGGTTTCTTGGTGCATTGGGTCAAGAGTAGACCTGGTTTCTTCATGAAGAAACCATTTCTATGATTTTTGCTCTCTTTCTTCATTAATTACGTTGCCATGTCAGCATTTTACCTACGTGGCAAGTCATTTAATGAGAATAGAAATCATCATCAATACACCATTGGGACTGCCCTTATTCATCAGACTAAATTATGGCGATGGTTGACACCAATAATTGGTCGTACTCTACGATGGCATGATAACATTATCTTGGGATTCCTGTCTGTTAACTTGATTTTCTTTCTCGTTCTTTTGTTGCTTCCGATACAGCCTGATGCTAAAACTTGACCAGGTCATATGCACAAGTTTCTGCAGTTCTGTTCGTGATAGTAAAAGGTTGCTTGGATCTTTTGCATGCTAGCCACTATACTACCTTGTCCAACGAGAAATGAGAGTGAACAAGTAATTCAATCCTAGACGAGCTTGCCTTGTAGAGCTTGATTGGTTGATAGCTAAATTTTAGTTTAGGCAAGCTAAAGTTTTGAGCCTCTATTTGGTTTGTCGCTAAAATTGCTAATATCTCTCATTAGGTTGCCAAATCTATGGTAAATTTTTTTATCTATCTTTTGGTTGCAAAATCTTTGGCTTAGACAAACTTTAGAAGCCAACCAACCCATAGTTTATACAAATAAATTGTAGCTTGCTCCTATGGGAGGGCGTTGCTCGTCCGTACTAGCAAGGTAATGACTTCAAATTTATACCAGATAAAAGAGACGAAGTATGAAAAGGTAATGACTTCAAAACGTTGGGCCATTTTTTCGGCCACCGCATGCCCGCCTCACCGCAATGCCACTTCTAAGCGCGCTGCTCGTGGTGGGTCCCACAAGTGCACCATTCTTCTTCCAACCTTAACGCATGCGCCTGCGCCCGATGGCCACATGCCCGCCCGCCCCACCACCTTCTTCCCCAACTCCAGCGGGCTTAGAAGAAAAAGAGGTTTGTGGGGAGGAAGGCCGGCCATGCAATGGGAACGCGGAAGAGTGGTCTGGGGGCCCTGGTGGCAGTGGAGGTGGAGGTGGTCGGACCATGACGGGACAGGGGCGTCCATGGCCGAAGCTCACGTCGGAAGAAGGAGGGGGAGGGGAAGAAGGTGGCCGCCGCGAGCACGCTAGGGTTTCGCCGGAGCTCTGCGGCCGCCGCCGACAAAACCTTAGTGTGCCAGGGCGGGACAGGGGCAGTGGCAGGGGCAAAGTGGGCCGAAGAGGAGGAGGGGCGCGAGAGTGGGGCGCCGGAGAGGAGTAGGGGCGCTGGAGAGGAGGCCGGCGTGCCGCTGGAGCGAGGAAGAAGCTAGCTGTGCGGCTCACTTAACGCACGGCCGGCCGTGCAATTGAAGTGTCCTTATGAAAATACATTTAATAATAATGCATGCAATGAAGCTCTTTGATATAATAAGTATTCAGACTAAGTTAAACCATATTTAGAATCCATCCAAGAACACGAGGTTCAATGGATCTCGGAGCTCGGCGAGAACGATGTAGCAGATGTTCCCTGCCGGCCGCTTAGCAACCTCCAGGTGCAGTCGTTGATCAAACCATGCACACATACAGCTGCGGCACTGCCCACCCCTTCCCTTCCGCGGCTTCAGAGCCTAGCTTGGTCCCCAGCAGCTGAGGAACATGACCATCCTCAGCGCCTCCTCGGCGCCACTGCCGACCTTGCCGACCGACGACGACGACAGCGCCGCGAGCACCGACGCGCCCCGCTTCGCCTCCGAGGAGCAGGGCTTGGCCACCTGCTCCTTGTGCTCGATGGCGGCGCCCAGCGTCACCGCAATGTACGCCTTGTTCGCCACTGCAAACCTCATCTTCTTTTCTGCGTTCCGAAACTACGACGTGCTATTGCTGTCTGTGAGACTCTGCGTGCCGACCCTCAAGAACGTACTCTGCGTGCCGACCCTCAAGAACGTCAGCGCACATGGAGGAGTGAGCCGAGCAGAATGAGCTAGATATATACGGAGTACTACGTGTGTTGACGTGCCCGTGCGTTCATGTCAACTTGTCAGTGGCCAATGGTTTTGCAGGCAGCTCGGAAAAACAGGTGGCCGAGCGGACCATTGGTCTCGTCAAACGGGGATCTCGTGGAGGCATCGAGTCCATGGTGTGGTTCCTGATGAGGCCATCTGATTTGGAGGGTATACACTGCGGTTACAGGGGGTTTGTCTTATCTGCGGCATCCAGTTCATCTTGTCTGGACCTGTCACTTCCTTTGCTTGCACAGCAGTCCCGTTCTGCACTTCAGTTCCTGAAAGGAGTGAACGTCCCTGTCGGTTCATCCTAGTCGCCAGTTTCGAGTCCCGTCTGCAACTGCAACGCAGGCAGGCACGCAGCAAGGCCTTGTTTAGATCACCTCCAAATTCCAAGTTTTTTCACTCTCTCTCCATCACATCAATTTTTAGCCGCTTGCATGGAGCATTAAATGTAGGTAAAAAAAATAACTAATTGCACAGTTTAGTTGGAAATCACGAGATGAATCTTTTAAGCTTAGTTGGTCCATGATTGGACAATATTTACCAAATAAGACGAAAGTGCTACTATTCATCGGGTTGAAATTTTTTGCAATCTAAACATGGCCCAAGTCTGTGGAAACGATGTGAATGCTGTGAATTTCCTGTAACATTTTTACATTCCTAGGATTATATGGGACTGTAGATCTTGAGAGGAAGGCGGTTCTTCGGTTCTTCAGATAAAAATATGTGCAGATGAAATGCACACAGAGTGCGCCATTCACTGATATGGATAGGCTCTCTCTTCTCTGATCTGAAGCATTATCCGTTATGAATATGAAGGATGCAAGAAACCACCGAGAATTGAAGGCCTTCTTCCTGCATGTGCTCTTGTATATTCGTCCGGTTCGCTGGGCTTATAAGCCATGTTTTTTTAGTCAACGAATAATATTTTTCTCTCACAACAAATTAATCAACAGCACTTTCAGTCATGACTTATCAGCCAAACGAACAGGGCAATTTTGTTTTTGACACTGCATTAAGATAAACACTATAATACTCTGACAGGACCTGATGGTTATCCACTTATCCTTACAAACTTAAAACTGAGTGAGATAAACTTCTCTCTCTCTCTAACGGGCATGACAAACCCGCTGCACTTATCTGCGATCTCTCTTGGTCATAATATGGCAGTATACCTCTCCCATATGCTAATTACAGGACAAATTAGCACCCAAGGCCACAGTAAATAATTACTGGCCGGATGAGTAATGTGTCGGTGAATCTCAAAACTACATGAACTTTTAAAAAGAACACTAAGAGTAGTCGGGTCACCGATAAATAACAATGATTAAAGTGACAGGTTACAGATAAGTGCATAGACACACTGAGATCCATTGCTGATATATAGGCTCCGTTCGCTGGTCTGAAATTTGGCTGAAACTGGCTGAAAAATACTATTCTGGCTGAATTGTTACGAGAGAAAAATACTGTTCCCACTGAAAAAACAAGTCAAACAAATCGAATATGGGGTAAGCCGAACAGAGCCTATATATGCATATATAAGATCTCACGAATCTCATCGTCAACATCGTCACGGTAGCTTTCGGGTCATGTCCTCCATTTTGCACACGATTGGATATTTGGATGTCGCAATTGAATAAATTGGTGCAAATATCATGTGGTTTTATATTGCATTAGGAGACAAACCGTTGTGTTATGTGACTTCTGGTAATCCAAACGATTAAAATAGTTGCAGGGTAGTTAGATGAAGCACTAATAATGTGCTGATAAGGACGTCTGATCCTTTGCCTTGTTACTCAGTGACCTGTATTCACAGCGTATCAATCTATTAATTCTACAGAAATGTTATACCACAACCATATGTTTTTGGAGCAATCCAACACACGATTTTGAGGCCATCTAATCTTCCCCAGCTCCCGCGCGCTTTCGTCCAATCTGTGCCCGTGCCCACGCCGCTGCGGCCTCGCCGCGCCGTGCCCGCGCCGCCGCGATTTGTTGCTTGTGATTTGTGCCGACACAGCCACGGTTTATTCTTGTTCTTTCATAGAAAAAAATTATTTGTTGTGATTTATAATTTGTTGTTGCTTGTGATTTGTGCCGACATAGCTGCGGCCAAGGGCGGGGAAGCCGACGGCGGCGACGGGGGGGGGGGGGGGGGGGCGAGTTGGTGCAGGGCATCTGGAGGTAGAAGAAGACTGGAGGCTGAAGATAGAAGAAGGCTGAAGACCGTTGGATCTTCATCCTACGGTTCAAAAAAAAATCATGTGTTAAAACTGCATAAAATACATGGTTATAAGTAGACTACTCTATAAAGATCTTTAAACTATAAAGATCTTTAAACGTGGTCAAAATCCCGGTTGATCAACAGTGTCCATCTGCATGCAATGCTTAGAGGGTATTTGGTTCTTTAGTCGCTTCTAAAATTCATGTCACATCAAATATTTAGATATTAATAATGAGCATTAAATATAGATTAATTATAAAACCAATTACATAGACGGAGGCTAATTTGTGAGACGATTTTTAAGCATAATTAATCTGTAATTAGCACATGTTTAGTGTAGCACCACGTTGTCAAATCATGGACTAATTAGACTTAAAAGATTCGTCTCGCAAATTAGTCGCAAGTTGTACAATTAGTTTTGTAATTAGTCTATATTTAATACTCAATACACGTGTCTAAACATTCGATGCGACAGAAATTTTAGGAGGGACTGGAGTAACCAAACGTGACCTTAAAACATAGATCTTTAAAACGTGGTCGTGGTGAAAAACCCCTGTTGATCAACAGTGTCCATCTGCATGCAGGACTTAAAACGCTGTAGATCCACAGTCATCCAATCCCAGCCGTTCAGCCCTTTGCTCTCCATGCATGCCTCCGTCGGATGCCAGCCACGCCTCAGCCGTCGTTTGATGGTATCAGCCTAGGATGAGCCGGTTTATAAGCGTTGCAGGCTTCTGCAATCATCCTTGCCCTCCTCCCTAGACTGCGTCACGGCATCATCGGGTGCAGTCCCGCGGCAGGGGAGCACAGCAGGCAGCAGGACTGGCGCCGCCCTAGCTTTGCAGCGCAGCCTCACGGACGCGCACCGGCGGTTGCCGCCTCCCGTGCGACCTCCGCCGCCCGCTCAGCGCGGCACCGCGGCACCACCACCGGACCACGACCCCGCCTGCGCCCTCCAACGGTCGTACGGTGTGGCACCGCTTCACCACTCCCACCTGGCTGCGCACCGCTCCAACCCCGCGGCCCCGCCCCAGCCGTAGGAAAATCCGCCGGTTCCCGCGCGACCCGCCGGAGCGCCCCGGCGCAGCAGCACCGCCGCTGGCCCGCGACCCCACCAGAACGCGGACCCGCCTGTGCCCTCCGACGGCCGCGCCGAAGCACCGACCTGGCTGCCCTCAGTCCTCCCGCGGCCCCCGCCGGACCGCGCAGCGCGGCATAGCGCCTCCGCCGCGACATGGTCCACCAACAGTGGACACAATGGTGCTTATCTCTCTTTGATCCCATCTTCTACTAACGAATGCCTCGCTCATGGATGCTTTACACCGCGTGCTCGATGATTTGCCTGTACAACAATGTTTGTTGCTAACCAAATAATCATGCACAGCTTTCTGCATGAACAGAAATGCAGAGGCACATATCTACATCTGACAAGGCGTCCTATATATTCAAAGAAGCAAACAAGAAGCACTGAAGGTACCCTTACTAAAAAATTAATTCAATTTTCCAAGCAATAGTTTTTCCAACTACAAATGCCTATCTGGATCAAACTCATTATATGGGACAGTAAGCCCTTCATGTTAGTCTGTATGCAATGATTATCAGATCCAGTGGACGAGTTGGCTTACCGAGTTTATATTACGTGTTACAATGAATGGATAATATCCAACACTAGGCAATACAGTTTATCTCTTTTTTTACAATATCTTTGCTGTTGGTTAACTTAGCAGCTATTACATGTGCATCAATAGTAGGCCACTTAATTTTGTGGTCAATTTCTTCCTGTTCCAGGGAACTTGCAGGTACGTAGGTTGATGTACAAACTTCCATTTGAACCTACATGGTGTTAATCCAGCATCAATTGCACCAGGTAAGTATTCGTTTCCTCCTTAATGAAAGGTGTGCAGTTTGTTTGCCAAATCTCTGCTAATTAGCTCTCAGGTTTGTTTGGCATAACGAAAACGTTCGCCTATAGTTCGTTACTATCTGTGGTTATATTTAGATGATAATGTTTCCCTGTCTGATAGAAAATTTGTCATTTTTAGTACCCAATGTTGTTATTCTTTGTAAGATCACATATTGGGAATCTCTACATGATCCTCCCCAAATTATGTTTCACACTCATTCGTAATTTCTTTGCAATTCATTGCACTTGCTTGACCGCCATCCTCCCTAAGTTTATATATGATGTTTAGTCTCATTTCGCATGACTCCATAATTTCGACTCCAACATATACTGTCTATAAATGTTGTGTACAAAATTGTCTCATTTCGCATTATCCGGAAAATGAAATTAATATGTTTAAATGACACCAAACATTTTATGATATCTGGAAACTACTGTATGTTCAAATGAGACTAAACAGCATATGATCTCACTTATCTCAGTGAACCCAAGATCCAGCGCGCTGCCCTGCCCCACGTGCTTTTGTAGCTAGTATGTCTTACCATACACTAAAAGCTCACGTACACTGCTGCTGGTGTGGTCTATGCCAAATTAAGATGAATTTTGAGAGCTTTCTTCTTGGGTTCTACTTTGTGATGTTTTCTCCAACTCCCTTGTCATGTTCAATATCTGTGTTTATTTGTTCAGGATTCGACTGATATTCCTTTGTTAGTTCATTATATTGTTGTTCGATTCAATGTTTCTGTCTGCCTTATTCAAGTTGACAGCAACGCAAAACCATGTAAACATACATTTCAGGATGAATGACTGTAAAATGTTTAGGTCAAAGTGTGTTTCTGTGCACTTAATGAACTTATGTGGACTTCGTTGTTTGAGGGAATTTGTGGATTTCGTCATTTCTGCTTGCCTGCTGTTGTATTTGGGTCCTGAATTTTTAGTGTTATTTTTAACAGATGAATTGTCATACCAAAGGATGAGGCACAACATTGCGATCCCAGATACCACAAGACAGGTTTGGATGTATGATATTAAACAATGAACCACATTTGCTAATTTCGTTTCCTATTTTCTATCATTCACTCCTATTTTTTGATAATGTATATGCATGAATCGATTAAGATGTTCGGTATATACGTGATCTTTGTTCTACTATGTTAGCCCCAACCCTTCACTTCATACCCTATATGTATCTAGCATCTTCAAAAATGCATATGGCCATAGTACAGGGTGCTCAGGAAGCAGTCTGAATGTTCCTCATAGTATTCCTGTACCAAACATTAACTGCTACTCTCTTGCTTTGTTCCTTTCTTCAGTGTTGTCCACACAACTGTACTCCTTTTCAATTGACTTGCAGGTGCTCAGGTGCCTTGCTAACCTGCAGATTTCATACATGGTACGACTCAAGCACAGGGAAAATGCCATAAAAAAGGATCAGCATTGATGCAGATACATTGTTCATGCAGAGATCAAAATCATTGTCGCTCAGATATAATCATATGATATCCTATATATCCAGCTCCGTGGCCCGTGGGGGTACCTACTAGTTCTTCTATATTTCCGTCGAACTTCAATATGTAGACAAGTTGACCAAATGGAATGAACTGAATCAAAAAGTGGACTTTCTGCAACTTAACAACCAAAAGAAGATTCATTTAGGTGATCACTTATAAAAAATGTGATGTTCACGCTACAATCGATGTAATTCCTTTATGAATCAGAAACATATTTCAATGGTTCCTACTTAGATATGTGATCCCCCCAATGATTTGCTTAAATGCAATTAGTAAGACGGGATAGTGATCAATGTTGGTTTTGTAGCAATAAATAACTATGAAACATTTAAATCCAAGTGTTAGCCTGTTCGCTTGCTCGTAAACGATCGTAAATTTTCAGCCGGGAACAGTGTTTTTCTCTCACACCAAACCAGCCAGCAGTAAATAATCCACGATACGATACGACCTCCCGAACCTGCTGACAAATTGCCCCAGTGGGCCGGGGGTGTATGCACCAATAAGTGCACCTCATTTATTTGAAAAATATGACTGTATAGTTGTGTCGAAATGATATTTGCCTTTGACAAAGACCATGCTCTTATATGCATATCATCATTAGGGGTACACATTGGGTTCATTTTTGGTCTCTATAATGCAAAACTAGACTATATAGGAAGCATAAGTTTACGTTCACTCATATGCTTCGTACTTGATTCACAATTTTCTATGATTTAGCTATACGAAGTCAAGTACTCAAGTGCTGTTTGCTAGTAGGGTCGCTAGCTAAAACCTGTAATAGTGAATGGTCGAGTGCATGCGTTATGCAATTCTTCCTCTAATCTTGGGACATGAAGTTTAAAGCTCAAACCTGATCATTTATACTTCATTACTATTGCAACACTTGGATTGGTAGTTGATATAGTGGTGCAGTGTAATTTAATCTTGGAAATGTGGTTTATGAATTAAGAAGTTTAAGGCCGATTACAAATCTAAATTACTACGGCAATAGCTGAATCAGTAGCTCATAACAGCAACGTTATATCGACAGATCTCAAACTAGAGAAGCAGAGTGGGAAATTTTGTAATAATCAAACCGATTAATATGAGAAGGGCGCCCAAAATAATGACTTAAATTTTTCCCTCAGAAAAAAAGTAATGAAGTAATTTTGCCTTACTAAAATTAAGATTATACAGATAAATATGACAAACGAATCAATAAAAAGACGAGCAAGGATGCAATGGGTTCTAAACAAGTTTTTTGAAACCCAAATGGATTTTATGCGGACCACCCAATATGCAGCCCACCCCAATCAGGACATCACTTATATACTACTCCCTCCGTTCTAAATTATAAAACGTTTTAGCTTTTCTAAATACATTGCTTTAACTATGTATGCAATAGCAAAATCTACCGTATCAGCCATACTTATCAGTCATGATACAGTGTTTTTCTCTCACAACAAAACAGCAGCAGCCGACTTATAAGCCATAGAAACGATTAAGCGAACATAGTGCATATATATCTACAAAAGTCACATCTTATAATTTAAAATGGAGGAGTACCCAATGGAGTAAACCAGAAGCAGACATCCTACTAACTTAACCTGTTCCGATCCAATAATTATACGCTATATTTTGTTCCGACAAACAAATGCATCCAGCAGTAGCACCCAACGATACATTTGTTACCACAATTACATGAGCAAGTACAGATAATACCGGAGGTTAGCTTGTCCTTTGGGGACTCTGATCCTGCAAGCACAACCCTAGACTACCACAAACACTACACTACAATGAAACCTAAGAGTTTACAAGAATGTCACAGCCCTTGTTGAAGCCATATGCATAGATTGTGGAGCAGTAGAATGCAATTTACACCGAATCGACCACTTCAACTTGCTGTTGCGCGAGGTACCTTTCCCTCCGCTCTTTCTGCAATGAACACATGGAACAATGGCTCTTAGCACTGAACAAAATACATGAACCAGATGGAACCAGAAAATTTCATGTCAGCTGAGAGGTAATACCCATTCATCGATGACGAGCCCTTCACCAACAATTTTTGGGCCATTTTCTTCTGGAGGTTTCTTCCGTGCCTCAAGTGCAGCTTCTGCCTCAGCTATTTGATTGTTGACCTTTTCCAGTTGCTTTGAGAAAGAATGAACGAGTGAGATTATTAAATTCCAGTATCCAACTAAGTAATCACAAACACAAAATATTGCTGTTATGATTTGCTTACAGGGCTTTGACCGTTTACATCCAAGAAAACAACTTTCAGGATCTTCTCAACAGCAGCTTGATCCTTCTGCTCATCAAACTGCATCAATAAAAAAAAGTTCAGTCTTTCAAACATAAAAATGAACTAAGTCCACAAAAAAAAAGTCCTCCCAATTGGGGACAAAGTTGCTCGCACATGACAAACAAAGATTGCAGCAGGGGGTCAGGGTTCTTTTTCTCAAACATGCAGAAGAACTGCATATGTTTGTATAGAAGACAAAGAGACACTGGTCCCAAAACACAAACTCTTCCAAAGAAGTAACACCTCTCAGAAAACACACCACCCACCCACAGACATGAACACACCTCAGCAAGACACGCTACAAATTACAGTAACACGACACACAGCATACAACTAAACTGAGCCCCTCCATAAGTTAGGTTTCTGAAACCCTGTAGCATATGCATCTCGATAATATTATGTATTGGATCAAGGACCAAAAACATGAATTGTTCCATGTTCAAACTCAAAAGACCAAATGCAGAATGGGCCAGATTTGTAAGATGCAAAATATTAACAAATTGTTCACCTAGGAGTTGAATCCCCAAAACTATGCGTCATATTACAAATTCATACAATACTGAAACATGTTTGGAAAAATAGAGAGAATGGACATAGAATCTATGCAAGTACACAGGACTGAAAGGTGGGAATACATTAGAAAGTAGAGACAATGCATGCTCATGCATGAGCACTCTGTTCTGTACAAGGGGCATAAAAAAAATCAACCAACCTAGGAGGAACTAGGTGGCATTGTAGAAAAAAAGAAATAAGCACCAAATGCCGAGTTGAAGAGAACTTAAACCTGGATGGTGGGGGTGCACACCCACATCTCCCACCAGATGAGCTAGGCTCAGTTCCCTTGTACAAGGGGTATCACATAAAAGGCTCTAAAAATGGCAACTACATGTGATTTTGCATTATGTCATGAAATATATTACACAAACTGCAGTAAGGGTGACATAGACTTCACGGGCACATAAGGGTTCAGCCCAAACACCCCCTGTGATGAAATTACAGGCAGATACCATAAATTTTCATTATGTGGTAACCATTAACCAACCTTAGCAACCCTTAGTCAAACCTAGCAGGCCCTAACCACTAAATCGTACGGTGTTTGGTTTGCAGGAATAGAGTGATTAGTAAATTATTTCATCCTAAATCCGAACATATCTTGTTTGGTTTTAGGAATGAAATTAGTTAGTCCTTCACGCCTTGAAACATCCATAAGCTTAAGTCTTCTATTATTACTACAATAAAGGAACAATAGTGTCAACCTACCAAAATCATACCCATGAAGGACCAATCCACGGTGAGGAGGTTCCCAAAACCAGATACCTGATAAATTAGTTTCCCAATGTTGTGGGCCTATTTGAGCCATAACCTCAAAAAAGGACTTCCTGCGGACCTATCAAGGTGTATGTCAACACCATGTCCCTCTTACCACTACACAACCTTCCTTTTCATCATGAACAAGCCCTATATTTGGGAGATTTTTCTTACTTAGCCTCCATGGAGATGATGCATAGAGTGACCTCCCACCTAGGACATCACTTATAAGTTATGACTAAGGCCCTCACCTCTACAGTTTCCACACTCCCCCACCTCTTTCACCAGCCATGATTTTGGTAGAAATAAAATAAAAATGCAGGAAAATCTACTAACCAGTTCTGGTGCATATTCCATTGGTCCCTTCACCTTCAAGCTCAAAATCTTGAATTTGACCTTGCACTTCTGTAGAACATTCTCATTATTCTCTGGGTGCTCCACAAACTTGAAAACTGAAGTTAGAAAGAAGAAAAGATAAGCACCAAAACAGAACACTGGGAAGCCTTGTTATTCAAGTATAGATCCAAGGTCACAGCAGTTTTACCAGTTGCTATAATAGTCTCCCCAGGTGCAAGGACGGCTCCAGGGGGGCGCATGAAGCAACCCATTGGTGCAGTTGTTTGAAACTAATGATTCAAATATCAATTACCAGTCAAAAAATTATTAAAAACAAAAGTAGTGTTCAACACTGCTGATTCAACACATACTCTGTTGGAACAGAGCTATTCAATGCAATATGACGTACAAACCTTAAATGCTACATGAAACTTGCTTGTATTCTTTATCCTAATTGCGCTTTTGACCTGCTTTCCTGGTTCATCTGCACAAGGTAAGACGGATATCATTAGCTTCTCTTCACAAAAGAGAACATGTCAGAATTACAGGGTTGAATGGAAATCTTTCCAGCTCGTTGCTGTTTCTCAAGGTAATTAGAACATAAGAGCACAAGTGATTATGTGAACATGAAGCATAAATTAAATGGAGCCTGGGACTGATTTAACCAATCAAGCATTTTTCTTGTCCATCGAATAATAACTATCTGATTCTGACAAGGGTTCTAGCCCTAGATAACATTACAGCTTCAATATAGTCACGGGGCATTCGATGGTAATTTTAAATAGTTCATTTGGCGCTGCAGCTTGTCCCAGACAAGTAGGCTTCGATACGCCATATTTGGATGTTGTCTGATCTATTAATCGCTTTACTAGAAACAGAATAATACAATTTTACAAAACATGGTGACCTATCATAACTACCTTACTCAACTAATGGTGTGTCGCAAAATGACAACACAGCATTACCGAACAGAATCTAAGAACATAGTCAGATCATCAGAAAGGTGAAGCAAATTTGTTGGCATGTTTCAATTGTATATATGTCCTAGTGTCCTACCAGGCTACCACAGCAGACATGAGAAATAAATACTATGTTTCATTTGCATGTTCAGCCACAGCAAACTTGTGCATCGATGCATCAGCAACCACAACCACAACAACAACAACAACAAAGCCTTTAAGTCCCAAACAAGTTGGGGTAGGCTAGAGTTGAAACCCAGCAGAAGCAATCAAGGTACAGGCACGTGAATAGCTGTTTTCCAAGCACTCCTATCTAAGGCTAAGTCTTTGGGTATATTCCATCCTTTCAAGTCTCCTTTTATTGCCTCTACCCAAGTCAACTTCGGTCTTCCTCTGCCTCTCTTCACGTTACTATCCTGGCTTAGGATTCCACTACGCACCGGTGCCTCTGGAGGTTTCCGTTGGACATGTCCTACCCGTCTCAACCGGTGTTCAACAAGCTTTTCTTCAATTGGTGCTACCCCTAATCTATAACGTATATCATCGTTCCGAACTCGATCCCTTCTTGTATCACCGCAAATCCAACGCAACATACGCATTTCCACGACACTTATCTGTTGAACATGTCGTCTTTTCGTAGGTCAACATTCTGCACCATACAACATAGCAGGTCTAATCGCCGTCCTATAAAACTTACCTTTTAGCTTCTGTGGTACCCTTTTGTCACATAGGACACCAGATGCTTGGCGCCACTTCATCCACCTTGCTTTGATTCTATGGCTAACATCTTCATCAATATCCCCATCTCTCTGTAGCATTGATCCTAAATATCGAAAGGTATCCTTCCTAGGCACTACTTGACCTTCCAAACTAATATCTTCCTCCTCCCGAGTAGTAGTGCCGAAGTCACATCTCATATACTCAGTTTTAGTTCTACCGAGTCTAAAACCTTTGGACTCCAAAGTCTCCCACCATAACTCCAGTTTCTGATTAAGTCCTGTCTGACTTTCATCAACTAGCACTACATCGTCCGCGAAAAGCATACACCAAGGGATGTCCCCTTGTATGTCCCTTGTGACCTCATCCATCACCAAGGCAAACAAATAAGGGCTCAAAGCTGACCCTTGATGTAGTCCTATCCTAATCGGGAAGTCATCCGTGTCCCCATCATTTGTTCGAACACTGGTCACAACATTGTTGTACATGTTCTAATGGAGATGCATCAGCAACCAACCAAATAAAACTGCAAGATAAAGTAGATCATAATCCCATGCCCCCCATCGACCAGGGTAGGAATTCTATCGGCCAAGTGCTAGATAGCAAACAAGTGTTGCAAACTGGCAGTTGGTTACACTGGCATACCACATTAAGGCTACACACATAGTACTACACTTATATCACACCAGAATTCCACCTCCAGAATCTTGTGGATTCTAGTTTTTTACTAAAAAACTCATTAATGGTACTTCGCACAATCGCACTGGAGCTTTTACACAACAAGTGTCCACTAGGATTTAGATCCAACTCCTAGATTGTGGTGACATCCTAACCTCTACACCAAGATCAAGAAAACCGGGTGGGACGACACTGAAGACCGAGATGTTGTCCACCGCGCCAACAGCCAACAAACAACCCCCAATGAATAAATTCCGAGAATCAAGCAGCCCATTCGCCAAATCGCCCCCACAATACCGCGACTTCCACCGCAGATTCCGACTTCGGAATAGCTAAGCTCGCACAAAAATGCAAAACCAATAAATGATTGCACAAAAAGACACAGCGGAGGTTTCAGGCATCCGACGCAAACAGATCAGGCACAAATGGCAACTTCCCAGACTACTCGAGAGGAGATCCCATAAATGAAAGAAGCAGTTGCTGAAAGGAAGCTTTAGTTTCTCGTGTGCTTACATGGGAAGTACAGCTTATTGGCCGGATCGAGCCGGAGGCGGCGGCGCGCTGGAAGCAGCGACTTAGCCACTGACGAGATCGACCCCGCCGACGCTGCCTGCACGGCTCCGTCCCCAGCGACAGGAGCCTCGTGGCCGTACCTGCCGGCGGAGTGGTGGTGGATCCCGGACGACGACGACGACTGCGGAGGCGCCGACGCCGGCGCCCCGCCCGCCTGCCGGAAGGGCATGCGGCAGAGGTTCCAGAGCTTCCCGCCGCCGGAATCGCCTCCGGCGGGCGCGTGCCTCTCCTCGCCGGAGATCGCCATTAGGGAAGTTACCAGTGTACCGCACCCGGTACGGACGGAGAGGCTCCGCCGTGGTCCTGGCACTGGCAGCCAGCTCTCACACTCTCCCCGCTCCAGTAATGTGATAAAAAGTGATCTCCTTTTCTTACCGTTTCACCTCCCACTGTCGCTACAGTGCGTTCCCTGCATCCTTGATCTCGTCCCTTTTATCGCGTCTTTTCCGGTTGACTTTTATTTTATGGCCTGCGGACTGCGGCTTGCTACAGTGAAGCCAATCATGGGCCCGTGATGGTTGATGGATCTGTGTGCGCCACCGCCAGTCCCCCACCGGATGAACTACTCCGTAGGAAGGAGGTGACAGCAGTGAAACTGTGAAAGCAGACATGTTGCGCCCCAATCGTACAGCTGATCAGCTCCCAGCACCGTCCCAATATTTTACAATTTAGCTTTATTTTAAAAAAAAATTACGTCTAGCCCTTTGAGAGATGTAAACTTATTTTTGGACTCTAGGGTCCGCATTAGGACTTATGGCGTTGAGGTAATCCATCTTGACGCCACAGATCTTGGCTCCAAGGTGCCTGGCCGTGCACAACAGGACATCCTAGGTGGTGTTGACGTGGCCGGTACCTCAGCGTCAGAATACATGGCGCCGAGCTCGGTGCCGGCGCCGAGCTCGGCACCATATATTCTGGCGCCGAGCATGGATTCAAAACACACGGCCAAGTTTTCCTTGTCGAGGCTGCTCTCATTTCTTCCTCCTCCCTCTCGGTTTCTTCCTCTCCCTAACCCGTCCAATCTCTTTAATCGACGAATTTGACCTTAGATACTTGGATTTGATCCATACATCTTTATGAGCAAGGTATCATCTCTCCCCTTATCATTTTTACGTATTGATTTGGTATAATATTACGTCTATTTTGCAACCCTAGATACGTTATTACCTAATGTTTGGAGTGATTTTTTATTTTTTGTATTATGTAACGGTAGGATGCCAAGGCGTGGTAAAGCTAGTAAGCCAAGGTAATCTCTTATCATCGTGCTATATTATGTTTTTATTTATATGCAACAAATAGAAAAACCCTAGGTTTAGGGTTTAATGTGCATTGCTTCTGGTTCTTAGAACAAATTTGGTTCAATTGTAATTATGGCCGGATGACCGGAAATGCCTTCGATCCGTTGCCTCTGTCTAGTGGTGTTCTAGTGCCCATATGCTTTTGCGGCGATCCTTGCAAGGTAGTCAAGTCCGATGAAGATGACACGTATAGGCAGAGGTATTAGATGTGTGCCAATTTTGTGTTTGAACCTACACTTCGTCAGCGCCGTATTAACAAGATGGTGAGAAATTGATGTTATTTAATATTTATTTTGTGTCAAATGAAGTCTTGTATGATTTATTTGTTTTGTAACAATTGCATTTGTTGCAGACCCTCCCACTGCTCTGTGATTTTGAGCAGTGGATCGACACTGAGATCAAGTTGGAAGACAAGGAGTGGATGCAGAACTGTTATGGTGGGAGACAGAGGACAAGAAGATGATGGAGAAGAGACGCAGAGAAGAGGCTCTAGAAAAGGAGCACAAGGAAGAGGAGGAAAGAAAGCGTGTTGCTTCGCACAGGGAGGAGAGAGAGAGAGGAAGCTTGAGCGTGCGCTCCGAGCGAAGGCAGCGATGGAGGAGAATCCCGATGCCCAGAGGAAGAGAAAACGGTCTTGTTGCACTCAATAGTCTTCATGACTTGCTAGTTCTATGGTTTATTCATGAACAATGTTGTCTAATCTTAGACTATGCATTGTGTTGTCATGTAATGCACTTTTAGTTTGTCGTCATGTACTTCAAATGTTGTTATATTAATTAATGTGCTCTATTATAGGACCTTTCATAGTGTTGTTGGTTTTATTATTTGTTGTCATAATATTGAGTTTAATATTGCATAGGTAGTGAAACGAGCTTACGGGTCGAGATGGCGGACTAGAGGGGGGGTGAATAGTCTTTTCTAAAATTAATCGCGTCGGCTAACCGATATAAATGCGGAATAAAAACAATCGGTCTAGCCAAGACTACACCCCTCTATATATGTTTCCTAGCACCTTGCAAAGATACTAATTATGCAACTAAGGTGCCGGGCTAGCTAGAGCTCTCCTAAACAATTCTAGGAGCAAGGTCACACAAACCTATGCCACTAGTACTTTAAGCAACAAGGGAGCTCCTACACATGCTAGTAAGCAAAAGCACAAAGCCAACTAAGCTCACTAGCAAAGCTCAATAACAAGGCAACCAATGCCTAATTAGAGAGCGCAAATACTTAGCTACACAAACTAAGCAATGTGACTAACAAGGTTACTAAAACCAAATTAGCCACTCAAGGGAGCTACTTCTATGCTATACAAGCTAGAAGGTAACTAGTGAGCTACACAAGCTAACTAATTACAAGAGCAACTACACAAGCACAATGTATGTGAAAGTAATTACAAGCTTGTGTAAGGGGGTTGCAAACCAACGGGAAGAACAAAGTTGACACGATGATTTTTCTCCCGAGGTTCACGTGTTTGCCAACACGCTAGTCCCCGTTGAGACAAGCTTCAAGGTTGCCACCGGTCCTCTTGCTAGTGGTGACTCGCAAGTCACACTCTCCCACGTGGAGTGCTTACCACAAGCTCTAGCACTTGACCCGGCCGGACCACTTGTCGCCCTTCGCGTCTCGCTTTACTAGAGTTGCTCTTCGCGGCTCCCGCGGGGCGAGCACAAGTACCCCTCACAAGCTCTTCTCTGGAGCTCCGCACAATCTTCTTGCGGGCTTCGACGGAGACCACCACCAAGCCGTCTAGGAGGTGGCAACCTCCAAGAGTAACAAGCACCACCGGCTTGCAACACGATCACCTAGTGCCACTCGATACAACCTCACGATGCAATCGCACTAGAATCGCTCTCTCACACTATCGAATGAACACTATCATGTATGTGTGAGATGGAGGGCTCCCAAGCACTACTACACAAGCCACCAAGGCTCTAGTGTGCTCAGCTACCGGCCCAAGGCCGGCCATGGCCTCTATTTATAACCCCATGGGCAAATAGAGCCGTTACCCCTTCACTGGGCAAAACTCGGGCCGACCGGACGCTCCGGTCCGATCGACCGGACGCTGGACCTCAGCGTCCGGTCACGCGATACTCGCCACGTGTCCCCTGCGTTCAACGGTCATCTTCCGATCCCAACGATCATCTGCCGACCGGACGCAGCACTTCAACTGACCGGACGCTGGACCCTCAGCGTCCGGTCGTTTCCAGTAAGCTCCCGAGCATGACCGGACGCGTCCGGTCAACTCGACCGGACACAGCCCAGCGTCCGGTGCATAACCCTAAGCACTGTGCCGACCGACAGCCTGACCGGACGCACCACTTCAGCGTCCGGTCGTTTCGGACTCAGCGTCCGGTCACTGTTAAACAGTGAGACCGAAATCCTTTCTCCTCTATCTTCTTCACCCTTGGTCCAATGAGCTAACCACCAAGAATTTGCATCCGGCGCAGTAGAAAATAGGCATTCCATTTTCCCGAAAGCGCCGAATCCCGCCGAGCAAGCTCGGCGGGAGGGAGAGAGGGACCCAAAACCCATCTCACCCCTACAAACACCACCTCCTTTGTAAATGTGCCAACACCACCAAGTGTACACCACCATGTGTATGTGTGTTAGCATTTCACAATCATTTCCCAAAGGATGTTAGCCACTCAACTTGCCATGCCACTCGATCCTAGCGACAATGCAAAGTTAGATCACTCGAGTGGCACTAGATGACCGATATGCAAACAAGTTTGCCCCTCTTGATAGTACGGCCATCTATCCTAAACCCGGTCATAAACTTCTCTACACACCTATGACCGGTGAAATGAAATGCCCTAGGTTATACCTTTGCCTTGCGCATTCCATTCCATCTCCTCCAATGTCGATGCAACACATGCACCAACACGATCAACAATGATATGATCCACTTCATATCATCACATGATCATATTGGTTCATCGATCTTGACTTCACTTGCTCTTCACCGTTGCCATCGTCCATCGGCGCCAAGTCTTGCTCAAGCTTCACCGCCACGCGGTCCATCACTCCAAAGCCTTTGACTTGCCCTTCACGCTTGCAACCGGTCCATCAAGCCAAGTCTTGTCTTGATCTTCTCCACCTTGATCACATGACTCAATGTTATGTCTCATGTGCATTTAAGCTCCTTCATCATCACATGTGTGAGCTTTGCAACATCTCCAAGCCATTTTCACCTTCATGGCATATGTTGCTCACACACATGTACCTGTGGACTAATCACCTGTGTATCTCACATAAACACAATTAGTCCACCTAAGTTGTCACTCAATTACCAAAACCAAACAAGGACCTTTCAGTAGTGCAAATAAATCGTAACGAAGTAGTGGATTACCTAATTCAACACACACAACACATGAAATGGCATATGATAACATGTACCAAACTAGGGTACAGAGGTCCTGGACTAAACCTAACATGCCTTAGGTAATTGAATTAAACAACAAGCACATTAAATGGCATGTGAGAACATGTGCCAAACAAGGGTACATATTTCCTTGGACTAACCCTAACATGCCTTAGGTGATTAGACCAAAAAAAAGAAACACATGGATGTGGCCCGTTAAAAAGATTTGTTTGTCCTAGTAGTGTGCCCACATAGCAAATTATGTTGCACCTTCTCCATAGTATCCTCCCATTGTTGGTGGTGGTGGCAGCGGGGGTGGCGGCGGAGGACCCTTGTTCGTGTGATTAGGGCAGGTGCAATATGGATCATTGCAGAGTGCCTCCTATAAACTATCACCATTGTTGTTGTCGTCATGTTCATCATCCTTGTAACCGCTGCTAACTTCCCTTTCTAGATCAAAGATATGGTCCTACATGTAATAGATGTACTCCGCATGCGGATAAATAGGTCGAGGATCAACCCACCTAGTGAACCCATAGTTTTATTCGGCCAAGAAAGACTGCAATAAGTATGTCATGTAAGTTATATAGAATAGAAACATATTGAAGAAACAAATAGTAATAGCAATCACCCATGCTCGCTGGCGTTTTAAGAAACGATGACCTCCATCTATTCCCTCGGTAAACATCTACACTAGGTAGTCCTCACCATGCATGCATTTTGGCCACTCTTCTTTCTGTTCATCGTATCCTCTCAGTGGTGCCTCTTTGGTGAAATCACTTTTGCTCTCAATTGAGAACCTCTCATAAAGAGCTTCCTCAAAGAAATCGGGACCAAGAGAACCCTCCCACATAATGGTAGTTCCTTTTCCCTTTCCTCTCCCTCTGGACGACCCTCCAGATATTGGTACTGCAACGAAAGAAAATACTGAGGAGTGCTTTTCTTTCTTATTGTGTGTGTGAATGACAGGGAGTGAGGGGTTATTTATAGGTTGAGAGGAGGAATGGAGGCCTCTTAATGTGCTATATCAGCAATCCGTGTGCCTCTTCACCTCAGCCCTTGGATCAAACAGTCATAAGATGGATGGTGGAGATGGAGTGGAGTTGTTCTTCCTTGCATGCCTTCCTATCTTGAGCAAACCGCCATTCCTCTATACAATTCTTCCGGAATACACATGCCACGGACGTTGGAGAGGCGGTAAGAAGCATCTAGTCAAGGTTGGGCCCAAGGCAAGCCTGTAGGGGGGCAGGCGACCCCAGGAGTCGGTCGATCGCTGGAGACACCATCCTATAGGTGTACTATGTAAGTGAAGTGATAAATCGCTGCTGTCATCGTACTCCTCGTCCTTGTAACTGAAAAGTCTATTTTCATTGTCTGAAAAGCCTAGATTCGCTTGCTGTTACTGAAAAGCCTAGATGCTATAGGTGTACTATGTAAGTGAAGTGATAAATCGCTGCTGTCATTGTACTACTCGTCCTTGTAACTGAAAAGTCTATTTTTATTATCTGAAAAGCCTAGATTTGTTCACTGTTACTAAAAAGCCTAGATTCATCTGCAAAGTGTCTATACGATACAATTGGACTATACACGTTGAGTTTACATTTAATCTGTGTACTACATTTGTTCCTTTTTAGCAGTGTAGTATAATTAATGATTCACGGAAAAATCGCAAAAGTTCCCCTTGTTTTAGGAGCATCTACGGTTACAAACAAGGACATCATTATATAAATCCAAACATTTAATCGTCCAAAGAGCACAATACAACCACATCGAACATCATAATCAACAAAACATGTTCTGCATAGTCCAAATAGTCCACAATGTCCATACAGTTCCAAATAGTTATAGAAAAGTAACTACATACTTTCCAAATCTCCACACATGCAAAATAAGCAAAGTCCATGTAGCCGAAATAGTTGTGTCATCGAATCTAAGTTGGTAGCATAGTCTTAACCTACAAGTCATCGTTACTGCCTCCTAGTCTTACCCTTACCCTTGTGGCTAAGAGCGCCAGTGCCTAGAGTGTACTTGCAAGGCGGACGATGTCTTCTCGTTCCTACAACCTACGTAGGCTCAGTCGAAGGAGCGTCCTAGAGCTGAGACTCGGCAAGCTCATCATAACCACGCTGTTCGGCCTCCTCATCTCCGTGGCCTTGGAAAGTGTCCACAGCTTCTTCGTCCCTATGCTGCCGCCTCCGCCTACATCTCTGAGGCATAGCGCTCGGCCGCTGGCCCTGCTAGGCGCGACGCGTAGCCGCCTCCAAGCCACGGTGCTTGGCTACCCTCTCCTAGTCATGCGGCCACTGCCTCCCTGCCGTGTTGCGCAGCCGCCACCAGTGGTGGCCCGTTGCTTACCAGAGACACCGGTGCCGCTGCCTCCGGTGAACTCCACATGCAGACGAGCCTCCATTCTCTCAAGCAGCAAGGAGATGTTACGTTTAGAGCATATGTTGTAAGCATATGTTTTAAGTGTTTCAGATGTTTCATAGGTATATTACAAGTGTTTCATATGGATGTTGCAAAAGCATATCAGGATGTTGCATATGTTGCAATGGCTATACATGTATGTTGCAACGTCTATTTCAAATGTTTCATCTGTTTTTTCAGACGTATGTTGCAAGTGTGTTTAATTGGATGTTGCACATGTTTCACACATGTGTTGCAATTGTTTTATCTAGATGTTGCATATGTTTTGCAATGGCTTTTCAAGTGTTTTTGCATGTGTTTCATATGCTATTTCAAGTGTTTCATATGTCTTTAGACGTATGTTACAAATATGTCATCTGGATGTTTCAAAAGTAGATCGGGTATTGCACATGTTGTAATGGTACCGATGGCTGGCGAACAGCGACCTACCATAGGGCTTCAGCTCCTACCTCGCATGGCGCACCTCGCCCTCTACTCTCATCTCCCTCCCCTCCCTTCCATTCCCTCCATCTCGCCGCGGCAGTTCGACGAGCTCGACCTAGACACAGAGTTCGGCGGAGTTGGAGCGGGATGGGACGCAGGGCTAGGGCGTGGTGCGATGTGGACGGCGGTGCTGCGTCCAGGACGCGGGGTGCTGCGGGGGATGGATGCGGGCGGGGCTCGTTTCCAAAGAACAGCGTGGGGCACGAGATGTGTGTCCGGACGCGCCATCCGTCCGGACGTCTGAGCGCTAGCCCTTCCCTAAAATAAAAGGGGAGGTGAGCACAACAATAGAGGAGTGTGGGGCGAGTGTAGCTACTAATGACACATTTGATAGCAGGGCAAGCGCTTAGCCTGCCTCACTCAACCAGAAATTGGAGGTAAGCATGTGTTTGGTTCACAAAGCGAGCTCTCCTCGTTTTTTGTGCTTTTAAAGGTTTTTTCTCAATGGAGCAAGTGAGCAATTTGGCTCACCTCCACTGAATGAGACGAGACAAGAAACCTGGCGAGACTTTCAAACTGCACCTTAAGCTATCACATGACTAATATCATAATCAACTCTTTTGTATAAGTTGTTAATGAATCATTGTTATTGTTTTCTTAGATGGTGCTTTGTTGTTTTGCCATTGTTACTAAAATTTTCTTAGCAATAAGCAACTCATTTTAACTTCATTGTTAGATAACTAAAGTTCCAACGTTAATTATACACGTGTGCGTTGTGATTGATTTTATCTATTAGGCTTTGTTTGGATGCACATGTATCTACCTCAATCCATATGTGTGTTGGAGTGGAACTTCGTTTAATTTCCACTCCAATCCACTTCAACACATCTGGGTTGAGGTAAATACATGGACATCCAAACAAGCCCTTAGGGTTGTTTAATTTGTGACCATATACATGTGTTTTTTACACGATAGATAACAATAACAAGTCACGGGGCAATGGACAATGATGCATGAAAATTGTAAATTAGGTGACGAGCCAACAATAGATAAGGTACAATGAAGCAGGAGGTGGACACAACAATAGAGTAACGTGGTGGACGGTAACAATTAAGCTAACTCGTGATATTGGTCACGAGTTAGCTTAATTGTTCACTAGTTATTATTATTACTTTATATCATAACATTATCGTATAGATTATTAACGAATTATTATTATTACTTTCTTAGGTGACAAGCTAAAATGAATGAGGTACAAATGATAAAGCAAAATTGTCGTTATCGATTTCTTTGTGGTGAGTAATAATTAAAAAATATATAAAAATGTATCATAACACGATTGTATAGGTTAATAATGAATTGACAAGTGCCATTATTGCTTTCTTAGTTGACAAACCAAAAATAGATGAGGTACATATGATGAATTAGGAGGAAGCTATTTATGAACTATATCGTTATTGCTTTCTTCAGTGGTGAGCTATTATTACAAAGATAGAGTATATATATAACTGCTTTTGTTATGTTACAATAAAATTGTTACTTTATGCTTTCATTACTCTTTATTAACATCTTATATTATATTCTACACATACACTAAAACAAGAGTCACTTGTTGGAAGGGCAACACCTCTATATGTAAATGTTAATGTAAAAAACAATTTTAGTTATTACATAAACATGTCTACAAGAAAGAAACGCATCACATTGAAGGAAAGAAACGCGAGTGGGAAGGAAAAGGTGACGTCTTTAGAAGAGACAACACAACACATGCTAGTGCAAAAATTAATTTATTGTTTAGAGCGGTCGTCAACAAAATAGCTCCGATATTGTGCGGTCATAAACATAACAATTACCAAATGGCACGTATAGAATGTACATATACAACCAGGCACGTATCTAGGATTTTGTGGCCCTGGAGCGAAATACAATATGAGGTCCCTAGCTCCCTACATCCTAGCAAATAAAATAAAAAATATATATTTGAATACCGATATATGACAGCATGCAATTTTCAATAATAAGATTCACAATAAGTATTTAACCCTATCAATCATTTACCAAATCTTTAGGCAAGAGTGCATGTCGTAGGAAAAAAAAGTAAAATTAACAAGCAACGAGAAGGAGTCACTGCCTGACCGACGGCAGTCGGGAACCTGCCAATGCTAGGTGAATTGAACTGTTGTGTGGAAGGCGAGAAGTTCCGATGGACTCGGAAGCGAGGACTCACGTTGGACTAAGAAGTCGGAACATCGTGATAAAGTCACGTATGTGATCAACTGATTGCTGGACACTTAACGATTATTCATATGGATTGCGGCGAGAAAACAAAAAGGCCAAAAGTAACCAGCAACATAGTTTAATTAGATTTAGTGATTAATTGTTGATTAGAGGCCCTTAATTTTTGGGGGCCCGGTGATACTGCTCTAGTTGCACCGCCCACTGTATGGGCCTGTATACAAGTATACAACCTATAACTATAGATAGTGTAGTGGAGAATGAATACCTTCAACATTTGACCTTTATAAGGCTACACTCTTTTGTCTATTTAATTTTATATACTAACAGATAATTTGTTACATTTGAAGTTTGTTTTTGCTACTATTACCATGTTTACCGAATGCCTTTTTTCATCTTTATACTATTCCACTTCTCCATGCTAGTAAGGATGAGAATCTGACACTTAAAAGTGTACATCGACACTGGCGGAGCCAGAACGTTACACCAGGGTATTCCATATGAACAAAATTGTGCAATACAAATATGCAACAACGTACATAGGATCATAAGTACGTAGCAAGGAGGATTTGGTGTGGACGTGGAATTTATTTGCCTTTCTAGCTTCCTTCCATAATACAAGGCAAATATACTAACGCATAACCATATGGCAACGTATCAGGTGTAAACCAACCAACCTGTGCAAACTTGGAAACTACCGATCAGGACCACTAGATGCTGATCCAATGGATATGGTGAGAGATGGGATTTTTTTTTGCGCTTAAGCCCCCCATCCGCCGGCCATTTTTTTTGCGCTTAAGCCCCCTCACCCCATTCATTGGATTAGCATCTAGTGGTCTTGACTGATAGTTTCCAAGTTTACATAGGTTGGTTGGTTTACACCTGATATGTTGCCATAATATATATATCGGAGCTAAAAGTTATACAAGTGGATAACTCTTTGTGGTATGTTTAGCCTGTCTCTTTTTCCCTTTTGTTCCCTTTTCCTTCCACATCCCCAAAGTTTTGTATAACTACTTAATTTGTCACACCACGTGATCAAAATAAAGACCACTCTTCCCATCATGTCACTTAAGATTTTTTTCTCGGATGCGTATCATTGTATTTAAGAAGAAGAGTTTAATTATACAGACAACACGCTTTTATCGAGCGTTGAAGGAGGTCGACCTAAAACAGCCGTAGCTAGACCATCCTAACAAAAAAAACTTTGGGTTGTTTTGGTTCATAAAACTCAAAGATACTTCGGCTAACGGTGTAACAAAACTAAAGTGGAAATGTTGCACACTATGCCAAATGTTCATATTTATATATGCTATGTGTAAATAGGAAATCATTTTATGTAGACATTTCAAATCAAGTTCGGAGAGAGATACAAGTCAAAGAAACATATTCGCAATTTCTGCTCACATTTGTGCTATGTACGAAAAAAGGTACCGTTTTCAGTAAATATTTTAGACATTGCTCCCTCCATTCCAAGCTATGTATCCAGAAAAACCAAAACAACTTATAATTTAAAATAGAGGGAGTACATTAGAGATATGCAAAGAGGTTTAGCATATTTGCAACACGGATTTATAGCTAGAAAACATATATTCACACGTTTCTTTGTTGCTCCATGATTCATAGCCATTAGCTACAAAAGATACATTTCCATGTCCTTGTTGCTCCATGATTCATGTCTTAAATCCCCATTCATAATTATCCTGATTCATGGCCATTTTAAAGAAACACATTAAAATAGACATAATCAACTTGCACAAACAAGCAAACTATTCAGGAAAACATACCAATCACATGTTTTTGTTGCGTACACACCTTTAAGAAAGTAACATACACCAAACATTTCAATGGACATTTAGCTGGTAAAGTCTAATTGCAAAACCGCAAGCAAATCCAACCTCCTGTGCCCATAAAAATTACAAAGAAAGACCTAAGAAAAATGTTAAAACAAAATTAAATCTCCAATCAAAGAATTGCATGCCACGTGACAACGTGATATTGGCCGAGAAACCTGCGTAGGCCTACTGGATAAGAAAGATCCCATCCCCCCGCTACCCAGACGAACAATAGCCTTTCCTCGCACTCGCCCCTCTGCATTTACCACTTTGCCCTCGTCGGCGGCGCCGACCACCCGCCGCCGCGTCCGGCGAAACACCCGGCTGTAGGTCCAAAGTAGTACCTCATGGCGGCCATATCGTCGCTTCCCTTCGCGGCGCTGCGGGGAGCCGCCGAGTGGAGGCCGTCGTCGACGGCGGCGGCCATCTCCGGCGCCGTCGTGCTCAGCGCGAGGTCTCGCCGGAGCTCGCGCTCGGTGGTGCGCTGTGTCGCCACGGCGGGTGGTGAGCTATCTCTATGTATCCTATCGAGCGTGTACCTTCAGCACTATCTCAAACTAGTGAATCGGAATCACTATGCCAAACCCGTGCGGTGCACCGCAAAAGACCTCCTCCTTCTCATCCTAAATTCGCCCCAATGTGCGATTCCGGCCTCGCCAGCTGTGATGCCTTGTGCTGCCGAATCACGCCACCTCGGAATCTTCCGTCGTAGTCTTTGCAGTGAACTGGCGTGGCTCTTGTTGGCAAGAAACTCTAGCTTGTTTGAATGATTGTTCTGAATTCTGATAGTTTTGTTCCAGCGGACCTTTCTTTACCGTGAGCAATCAAATCGAAATATCTTTTCCTATCAATTCGGTTGGTGATGGGTTTGTTCGCTGCATGGTATCCTGCCAATCCAATTCATGCATCCGTTGCTTGATTCAGCTCTTCACTCCTTGCCTGTGCTAGACCGGGTATAATGAGCTTTGGAGGTGAGCTCTTGAAAGGCTGAAATGTGTTTTGTCGACTAGACTTGGTAAAAATCTTAGTCCACTTTACCTGCTACTGCTCAGAAAATGCAGTTATGCAGTTCACTGAACTTTGATGTGTTGAATTCCACATAAAGAGGACTGATGCATGTCACTCAAAGAAGCCTAATTGTGTAGAATACAATTATGAGCTGTTAATTTATAGGCGTTTGTCATCCTGTGTAGGTGATCTATGAAATAACAATTGGAGATGCGCTAGTATCCATACAAGTTTTTGGTGACATCTGATTTGGAATCATTAGGCCCTTTCTTGAATCGGTTTCTGGGATCACCATCTTCGCATATAGGCTCTGTTTGGGAGCTAGCCACACTTCACCTTAGGTAAATTTGACCAAATTGGCAAGTGTTTGGTTGACGACTAAGCTTAGGTAAGATTCTTCTGGGCTCCACATGTCACAGAGTAAAAAGTGTGGCAAGATTCCCTTAGGCATGACAAAGTGTGGCTTCCAATTTGCTAGCCACACTTTTTGATGGAACATAATTTGTTTTGATGCTTAGGAGGCGAACTGGTGTACAAGAACAGGTTGGTGCCATTAGAAGTTTTGGCGCAGATGAAAAAAAACACTGCCAAATACTTCTTCCTGCAAAACTTCAATATTTTATGCATAATCATCTCTTCCAGAAGTTCTCATGTTGCTTTTGGCTTCTCTCTTTGTTCTAATATAATACTTCTTGATGTCTACCCTCAAACAAATTGTAAACCATCTGTCTAAGTATTTGCTATCGGGTCATGGTACATCCAAATATTGTCCAGTATGTTTTGATTAGAAACAGCCGGATGCGGGGATTCGTTGTATAACATCCTGTTTACATAACTAGCATAGTACAGATACAGAAAGTTATTGGTCATCGGTGCACCTTTCTAATACGTTCATAATCTTGTACAGATGTCCCACCTACTGTGGCAGAAACAAAGCTGAACTTCCTTAAGTCATACAAACGCCCAATCCCAAGCATTTACAGTACAGTCTTACAAGAACTTTTGGTGCAGCAACACCTGATGAGATACAAAAGAACCTATCAGTATGATCCTGTGTTTGGTCTTGGCTTCGTCACTGTCTATGATCAGCTCATGGAAGGGTACCCCAGCAATGAGGACAGGGATTCCATCTTCAGGGCATATATAACAGCATTAAATGAAGATCCTGATCAATACAGGTGCTTTTCGTAGCTCATGTATCTGGCTTTTGAGTCACTTTATCATATACAATTTAATCTCCAGTTATTTCCAAATTCTCAATACTGTAAATAATGTAGCAGACTAGCGGTTGCAAACTGTGGTATTTCTTGCAATGTTCTAAAATATGTTTTTTGAATCCTAAGGTTTACAAACACTGCAATTTGGAAGCAGGCCCTTATTTGTTGAAGGTGGCGTTGTAATTCTAAGTGGTCAATGTTTCTGCATGAAACATATTTTACACCTCAATTTTTACCCGAACCTAGATGTTTCTTATTAAAGAAAAAAATTAGTACTAACTTACTTGTTTTACCTCCTTTATATTTCTGACGCTAGTTAATGCTACATTTTTTTGGGTCACTACACTAGATGCTATGCTTTCTTGGCATTAATTAAAGGTTATGTATTTTGGGTCACTTGTTGGCAACTTGGCATTATAAAGTTTCTTTCATCAGAAAGTAACACTTCTATTTTAAATCTATCCTGTTTAAATGTTCTTTGTGTCCACTGTACAGAGCTGATGCACTAAAGATGGAAGAGTGGGCACGTTCCCAGAATAGTAGTTCCTTAGTTGATTTTTCTTCCAGAGATGGAGAAATCGAGGCCATTCTGAAAGATATATCAGAAAGGGCCAAGGGTAAGGGAAACTTCAACTACAGCCGATTTTTTGCAGTTGGCTTGTTCCGTTTGCTTGAGCTTGCAAATGCAACGGAGCCAACAGTACTAGACAAGGTTGTTCCTGCCATTGTTAATTTGTTTTTGCATTTCTTGTCATGTGGTCAAGTTTTTTGTTTTTGCATTTCCTGTTAGTTGTTGTGTGTGTTCTCAATTATGCTTCCTATTTCACCTATAGTTTTATTTCCTAAAACATTTATAGAAAGGACCTGTTTTTGCCTTTTGTTTTTGCTTAAAGAACACAATTTAGCCTACATCAGATCAGTGGCTGAAACCGAATTTAATATTCAGTGTTCACAACTGTTTTAGGATCTATGAGTGTTTCTTGCCAGAAAGCATAGAACAACTTATAATTTGAATTAATTTGTGACATCTTGTTGTCGTTGCATAGCTTTCACTTGTACAGTGGCCTGTTCAGTATTGTTCTCCCATGATTGAGATTGCAAATATATTGACCATTTATACCATGTGATTGCCAGTTTGATATTGAACTGAGTTTTATGATGTTTCTAACGAAGTAGAAAATGACAATCAGGGTTCAAATAAATCTGCTTGGTAGCTTTCTCTAAGGACCTATTTAGATATTTGTGTAGGCAGACTCATGGAAGTTAGGTTTCCTTCTTGAACTCTCATTTGACCTAGACATGGGCTAGTGTGCCCTTCTGCCCAGTACAGTATGGTAGCCTTGTAAGTCGTTGTAGTTACTTTTTTTGCTCATAATGTTGCTGGCTGGCACTTGGGAATATGGTAGATTGCCATTCAATTATAACTTGTCATTTTGAACATATGCTTCTCTTATTTTATCTTTCTTTGCATAACCAGAGGAAAGAGCAGCTTTACTAGCTAAATGAATTAATATTTAGGTTGTCTAACTCTTCCTGCACTATTCAATTGAGAACTTCGAAGATTGGTGTAATACCAAAAAAACTGTGCACAACATTTCAGCACATTTGGATAAAGCCATTTTTTGCTAAGTATAACAAATATTTCGGCAAAACATTTGAGCAGTGCAGGTAGTCCTTGGTGTTAACATCAGAATTAAATGCTCTTTAACTGTTATACAACGCTAACATTGGCAACCGATACTGACTTTATTTCTTGATTGATAGCTTTGCACTGCGCTAAACGTCAGTAAAAGAAGTGTGGATAGGGACCTTGATGTTTACCGTAACATACTCTCAAAGTTGGTTCAAGCCAAGGAACTTCTCAAGGAATACGTGGATAGGTAATGTCATATCCCAGGAGCACGTTATTTTTTGTCACCTTTACTGCCATTTAAGTTTAAATGTGTTCATCATATGATTCTCTGCTACGCAATTTGAGAGGTTTCTATTTGAATTAAATGCTTCAAATACATGATTTCATCAGTAAATGTTACCCTTTTGGCCACTTAAATCACTCCTCTTTGTAGTAAGGACTGTCAATTGCTTGGTTTCCATGGTCCACCCCTTTGTATTGTCCATCTTTCCTATAAGTATACTGTTTTCGACTGTCATTCCAGTGAGGTAAAACTTGTCCAACATAACTATATTGGCAGGGAAAAGAAGAAGAGAGAAGAAAGATCAGAAACCCCGAAGCCAAACGAAGCTGTCACAAAATTTGATGGAAACCTTTATTCCATGAGGCATTAGATCAGCCCTTTGCAGAGGAGAGTTTCCCAGGATAACAGAATTAACAGTAACATCTGGACCTGTTGAGAAACTACCAAAATGTATACCCCTTTCATCACAGACATCTTTGGCTGCTCGTCGTGTGGTGTAACATTCTGCCGTACAAAAGGATCCAGATTATTCTTACTGTTGGACAGATATTTGTATTTTCTCATGTGTCTTCAAATCAAATGTATTCATTTTCTCTGTCAGTCCGAAAGTATATGAAGAAGTATGTGAGGGCCAATGTTACTCATAAGCAGAGAAATATAGTTTTCTCTTTTGTATTTTAATGGAGATAATTTGAGAGGGTGTGTTCACTTATATATTGTGGCAACCATGAAATCAGTTGATGGGTTCTTTATCTGAATTTGTATGTGCCGGGCTCAGTACTGGAAAATATCTGAGGTGGAAAAGTCCAAGGAATTAGACCATTTTGTGCTGGGTTCACGCGTTAGGAAGACAGGAACTGTAACTTTTCTTCACTTTGCTAGCCTGAATATGAATAGAATAACACGCAGCTTAAACTACGATTTTTTTAAAGTAATTAAACTAAGAATTGAACATAATTTAGCATCAATTCAGCTCATATTGAATAATTGAAACAATGCATGCGCAAAACTTAGTGGAGCACATTTTGCTCATTTTCCTTTAAGACCACAACAGTGAAGCAACATCAGTAAATGTTTCTTATATATATATATATATATATATATATATATATATATATATATATATATATATATATATATATATATATATATATATATTATTTCCTACTCCTAGGGAGTAGTTACTTCCATGTGTATATCTTTAGATTTAGAGTGTATATGGCACGACAAAGTGTACGTAGATGGAGTATATCATCATACTATATCATTTAGAGTACTATGTATGACAAGTATGTATGTATACTCAGAGTATATGGTTATACTTATTTTATATGTTACTATCATAATATTATATAATATATTAAAAAATATGTGCTCTTTTGAATTTTTTTTCACATAGTAAAGTTCTGGAGCATCTTAATATTAGTATGTCAACATACTCAGACTGATAAATGAGTATGTACATATACGTAACGTGATTTATTGATTATGAGAGTAACTACTCCCGGGAGTGTGTGTGTATACACGTTACGCTCTAACTACTCCCGGGAGTGTGTGTACATATACAAGATAAATGAGTTACTCTCATGTTAGAGCGTTAGAGGCAACCTTTACTATGTGAGAATTCAACATCCTTAAAGGTTCCTTTGGTTGCCTCTAACGGTCTAACCTGAGACTTTCAGTTATACTGAGAGACATGATGGTTACCGTCAGCGACAGAAAGAGCTTCGCACACATTTTGGGTCAAAACCACATGATCTCCAAGATTATTTTGAGCGATATTTTCCAGCCACAGGCACTCCAAAGACCACAAATCAGAGGCACTCCAAATGCCCCCCCCTCCCAATCGTAGCCCTCCACGTGTCCCGTGGCCCTCCACCAGCAGCCCATCCATTGGACCATACAGATAAGACCCGGATAAGGCAGAGCCCATCGTGGCCGTCAAATAGATCACTTCCCTCTGACGGCCGTCCGATCTGCCACCCAGAGATAACACCGGAATTTCCTATAAGGACTTTTCTATTTGTAGCCCGTGACGAGCCCCGCACCACACACCACCACCAACCTCAGCGCACCAAAGGTGAGGAGTAGCCATGGCTTCGTCAGTGGCCGCCGCGGCGAGCACGTTCCTGGGCACCCGCCTGGCGGACCCGGCGCCGCAGAACGGGCGCATCGTGGCCCGGTTCGGGTTCGGAAAGGCGAAAAAGCCTGCTGCCCCGAAGAAGGTGTCGAAGACCTCCTCTGACCGGCCGCTGTGGTTCCCCGGCGCCGTGGCGCCCGACTACCTCGACGGCTCGCTGGTCGGCGACTACGGATTTGACCCGTTCGGGCTCGGGAAGCCCGTGGAGTACCTGCAGTTCGAGATAGACTCGCTGGACCAGAACCTGGCCAAGAATGAGCCCGGCGCCGTCATCGGCACCCGGTTCGAGTCCTCCGACGTCAAGTCCACCCCGTTTCAGCCCTACAGCGAGGTGTTCGGCCTCCAGCGGTTCCGCGAGTGCGAGCTCATCCACGGCCGCTGGGCCATGCTCGCCACCCTCGGCGCCCTCTCCGTCGAGTGGCTCACCGGCGTCACCTGGCAGGACGCCGGCAAGGTACGTCAATAGCTAGTAGTGCTTACATAGTTTCATGCATGTATCCATGGAGTTCGTTCGGCATAAAGATTCATATTGAACTTCAATCAGAACTTCTCTTGACCCAACGATGCGTTGATCTAGTTTTCATCGGAGCCACAAGGGACTGTTTAAACCGATTCGTTTCTGTCTATAAGCTCCCAGTGCATCATAGGAACTAGAAAAATGGGGTTCTTTATCTTTTGTATACTTATATTAATTGTTATTATCTGCGCTTCAACGATCTAACCAACCTGTGAATTAATGTGACGGCCGGCGTGCAGGTGGAGCTGGTGGACGGGTCCTCCTACCTGGGCCAGCCGCTGCCGTTCTCCATCTCGACGCTCATCTGGATCGAGGTGCTCGTGATCGGCTACATCGAGTTCCAGCGCAACGCTGAGCTCGACCCGGAGAAGAGGCTGTACCCCGGCGGCTCCTACTTCGACCCCCTCGGCCTGGCGGCCGACCCGGAGAAGAAGGAGCGGCTGCAGCTGGCGGAGATCAAGCACGCGCGCCTCGCCATGGTCGCCTTCCTCGGCTTCGCCGTGCAGGCCGCCGCCACCGGCAAGGGGCCGCTCAACAACTGGGCCACCCATCTGAGCGACCCGCTCCACACCACCATCTTCGACACGTTCGGAGCATCCTCTTAAGCCCGCCATTAATTGCTCCGCCCTGTCCATCGATCGAAACGTGTTCTTGAATTAACTATGATCTCTATGAGCTTGGAGATGGATCCCGTCGTGCGTGGTTTCATTTTGTGATGAGTGAGAGAGAGGGTATGTATGGGACAAAGATCGATCCTTTGTTAATGGAAATCTCGTTAATTAGGAGAGCTGCAGCTGGGACTTGGTGATTTGTAATATATGAACCAGTGATGAATTAATGCATTCACTTGTACACATCTATCTTGAGGTGACCGAGGATATATAAGATGCACACCATGGTTAGTTTTGTTAGATCATACGTATGTATGTGTCCTAATTAAATGGATGCACGTAGTGGCGATGGAAGTTTTGAGTCAATATATATATATATATATATATATATATATATATATATATATATATATATATATATATATATATATATATATATATATATATAGAACTACTAGCTGACTATAAAATAACTTATTCTGTAGCCACTTTGAGTTACGATAATTACTATGCTATCGTCGGTAGTCCTCCAAAGGGTATCCCATGAAGATAGATTGATCAGCAGAGGAGCGTGAGATCAAGAACAAAAAGGCAACAGAGACACACGAGTTAGACAGGTTCAGGCCGTCAGTATGACGTAATACCCTACTCCTGTGGTCTGTTGGTTTGTATTAGCTATCGTATGATATTGCGTGACTGCAGATGTATGTATCTTGTCCGCTAGAGGTGGCCCAGCCCACAAGGTCAAGGCGTGCACGGCGCTGCTCGGCGTGCACCGTAAGCTATTGTATAGTACCAAATATGATACTTTCTTTGTAACCGTACCCCTCCAGAGTATATAAGGAGAGGTAGGGGTCCCCTACTCTATATCTCAATGCAATACATCAGAACACAGGATGTAGGTATTACGTCATACTGACGGCCGAACATGTCTAAATTTTATGTCTTGGTGCTTGTATTACCATCTCGCTCACCTCTACGACAAATCTACCATCGTGGGATACCCCTCGGTGGACTGCCGAGCATCTTTTGTCGACAGTTGGCGCGCCAGGTAGGGCACACTTCGTACATCTCAATGGCGATATACGAATTGTGCCCTACCTGGCGCACTAACTGTCGACAAAAGATGCTCGACAGTCCACCGAGGGGTATCCCACGATGATAGATTTGTCGTAGAGGTGAGCGAGATCAGGAGCGAGATGGTAATTCAAGCATCAAGACACAAGATTTAGACATGTTTGGCCGTCAGTATGACGTAATACCTACATCCTGTGTTCTGATGTATTGCATTGGGATGTAGAGTAGGGGACCCCTACCTCTCCTTATATACTCTAGAGGGGTAGAGTTACAAGGAAAGTATCATATTTGGTACTATACAATAGCTTGCGGTGCACGCCGAGCAGTGCCGTGCACGCCGTGATCTTGTGGGCTGGGCCACCCTGATGGTGCGACCCATTTCTTGTCTTGTGGATACCGGGGCCCATACCCTCACAGCTAGTCCCTAAGCCTGACAGTAGGTGACGTAGTCACGTGGTGCCAGGGTCAGAAAGTAGAAGACCAGCCGAGCAAGCAGTTAGTCCCCGGGCGTAGCCTCGAGATGAGAAAAGCGCACATTCACCGCAAGGTGAAGTGTGCCCACTTAGTCCCCGAGCCTGTTGAAAGATAAAGAATGAATCTTTTAGCAGGGTCAAAGAAAAAGAAGTTTGAAAGCTTTACCGACGTCATCCGACATGCGCGTATCAAGACCACAGACGTGCTGCCCAAGATCAGCACCCTGATCCGAACAATATGGAGCAACTTGATAGCACACTGATGAGACATAGCAAAATCCGACCACCAAGGGCGATGTCCGAGCACCGAGGAGTTCCCGACGTAGCTGGCGATGTCCGAGCACCGAGGAGTCATCGGCGTAGCTGGCGATGTCCGAGCACCGAGGAGTCCCTGGCGTAGCAGGCGATGTCCGAGCACCGAGGAGTCCCCGGCGTAGCTGGCGATGTCCGAGCACCGAGTCCACGGCGTAGCTGGCGATGTTCGAGCACCGAGGAGTCCCCGGCATAGTTGGCGATGAAGCACGAGCGAAGAACAGTCTGGTCAACTGGTCGACGGCGAAGTGAGCATTGAGTAGAAGCGACCGACGAACAGTCCGATCAACTGGTCGGCGACGAAGTCGATGAACCTAGCGGTCCGACCAGTTGATCGGTGGAGAAGTCCAAGCACTAGGTGATCCGATCACCTGGACGATGATCCTGCAATACAAATATGTAGAACGAGTTGTACATAATGTAAAAATATATGAACTCCGGAGAAAAATCAGCAATGGTGATGAAATAACATATGTAGCTCGACGATCAGTTGGTGTGAAAATGTATTTATATTTAATATAAACCGTCCGACTAGTTAGTGTGTAGCTGAGTCTCCCGCCCTAGCTAGCCCATAGTCCATAACGTCGAGCGTGGAGCCCGTGCACGTGTAGGAGGAACAGGCGTCACCAAGGAACCGCAGCCGACCACCCATAACGTAGAGCGCGGAGCCCGTAGCACGTGTAGGGAGGAGCCGGAGACAGGGCCGTCTCTAGAGGCGTCCGAGCATCAACATGACTGTTCGGGGGTTCAGAAAATCATTTGGAGAGCAAACATAGAGAAAACAGCCCGGAGAAACATTATGACGATATACGAAAATTGGAGAACATTTAGAAAAATATTAAAGCGTGACTTAGCTTTAGACAGAACGCCTGGTCGGCGGCGTATGACGTTATCTGGTAAGCGTTAAGCAGATCAGATACGAAAAAATTGTTGTCGTAGCCGCATTCAATCGGGTCAGAGAAGCGATGCTTCATGGCGCTTTGGGATGGTCGAGCGGAGTAGTCGCTTGTCGTAGAGGCGTAGTAGGTCGGACCACATTGGCCGTGCAAAATTTGGAGCCCACAAACATACGAAGTCGTGACGTAGCCCGATGGAGTCCACTGCGTGAGGAGATATACATGCAGATATTTGCATGCTTGATTGGTAGATGCGTCCGGGCATGCACACGTGCAAGCGCCGTAGCAATCTGTAGTTTGCTTGTATGTAGATGTACACGTACGCCTTCCTTATTTGCTTGCATGCATGCAGATTTGCTTCCATGGAGATCAATACTACACGTTGTGTCCGATCAAAATCCGCGGATGCGGCTTCTGATACCGAACCGCAGCAGTCAACTGCGGATTGTCGAAGAGTCAACGATGAAGGTTGCCGCAAGACAGCGATAAGTCAGAGACGCGAGCCGACGATGTGCCGACGGCGCGGGATGACGACATGGAAAGATGTAGCTGAATTCCTGCCAGCAACATTCACGCGGACATATGTAGATATACCCGGAGATATACATGTATCGTAGGATATTTTAATCGAAAGTAAATCACTTAGCTTTTCATGTATGACATCCAGGTGCTCGAATTGATGATACGAAAGGAGTTGGATCAATTAGATGCAACTCTGTACATATATGTCCGTGGATCCAAATGCCCTCGTGACGCGACGGCGGTGCTAGATGCAAGTTCGGTGATATTTACTCCTGTGCAGATACGTCTTGACCTTGCTGTCCCGATCAAGATCTGCCGGCCTTCCAGCACGCCAAAAGCACAGGGCCGCCGCCGCGCGGCCAAAGTGTTGCTGTGAGTTGCGTTTGGGCACCGGGGCTTGATCGTCGTAGGTTGATGAAGGACGCTGCTGCCGCCGCCGCGAGAAGCCGAGTTGCCACGGACGGCGCTATCTTGAGATCCTATCGGGCCCGCTATGGATCAAGCGTACACCTCTATCTGGCACGTCAACTATCGATAAAATATCGTCGGCAGTCCTTCGAGGGATATCCCATGAAGATAGATTGATCGGCAGAGGAGCGTGAGATCAAGAATAAAAAGGCAACAGAGACACACGAGTTAGACATGCTCAGGCCGTCAGTATGACGTAATACCCTACTCCTGTGGTCTGTTGGTTTGTATTAGCTATCGTATGATATTGCGTGACTACAGATGTATGTATTTTGTCCGCTAGGGGACCCCTGCCTCTCCTTATATACTCTAGAGGGGTAGGGTTACAAGGAAAATATCCTATTTGGTACTATACAATAGCTTACGGTGCACGCCGAGCAGCGCCGTGCACGCCTTGATCTTGTGGGCTGGACCACCTCTGATGGTGCGGCCCATGTCTTGTCTTGTGGATACCAGGGGCCATACCCCCACACCAACTATCGTAAATACATATTGACATTATCGTAAATTAGTATATAAAATTATCGTAAATGGAGGTGGCTATAGAATAACTTATTTTGTAGCTGGCTACTGAATATACTCTCCCTATATATATATATATATATATATATATATATATATATATATAATGTATCCTAACTCTGCCCAATGTATCTTAAAGTAGGATTCCGTACTATCGCTAGACACGAGTTGTTCTAACTCATATGAGCACGAGCACATGTCGTGAGTCTAGGTCATATACAGAAACACGGAGGGCACAGAGACATTTTGGGAATAAAAAGAGATAAGAAACATTCGCTTTTTAATATTAGGGTAGAGAAGAAAGCGGCTCAACTAGCTGGAATTCAAAAGACTTGATCAGGGGAGTAGTCTAAGCACTTAGCTTAGATCCAGACACCATCAAAATCATCACGAACTCGATCATAAGAACTCAAGGACCACTGACGATGTACACTACTGCAAACAGTCAATTTGCCGAGTGCAAACAAGCTCTTTGTCGTGTGCTGTGCGAAAAACACTCGGTAAAATCATTGCACTCGGCAAAAAAGGGGTTTGTCGAGTGCAAAAAAAAAAACACTCGGCAAAGAAGGGGGTTTGCCGATTGCCAAAAAAAAACACTCGGCAAAGAGCTTGTTTGTCGAGTGCTAAAAAAAACACTCGGCAAACCCCCTTCTTTGTCGAGTGTGTTTTTGGCACTCGACAAAGAAATAAGTTTTTTTCTCTTCTGACCTTTAAACTTTTTCTACTCTGCACATACAACATGTGGTACTCCATGTTAAAATTTGGTATATTTCTGGATCTGTTTGCTATATTTAATTAATTTATTGCATTTCAAGAAATTTTTTGGTTTAAGTCAAATTTGAACGGCAAGTGATTCAAATAATAGAATAAAATGAGTAGAAAAATGATAGTCATGTTATTGAGTCCAGTGTGAGGCCTTACCTTGAAAATGAAAAGAAATTCCGAACATCTCGTTCAGGAAACACGACCACGAACGTGTGGCTGAATGATTTTTAAATTCTAAAAAAGCAAACAAAGTTTGAAAATCATGAGATTTGTCATGATGTGATGATATCATACGTGGAGGCTGTGGTAAAAAATTGATATGGTTTCGCATGTTTTGTCGCGTACGATGTTTATAAACCGAAGCATCTTAGAAGTAGAATCGTTGCGTTGAGAATGATTCGGTAAGATTTGGAGTCAAAGTGACGGTCGAATTGGGGTTTGACTTTAAAACTTTTTGTATAGGCAATAGAGAACATAGATTGTTTCATGTGAAATTTTGGTAATTTTTTGGATCCGTTTGATAATTTTAATTTATTAAGTGTAATTATATAATTTTAATTGATATAAATTAAATTTGAGCTATAAGTGCATGAAATAATGGAATAATAATCATAGAAAAATCAAATATATATTGTCGAGTGAATTTGACAAGGTATTTTCAAAGTACATCGGAACAAATTTAGAAAAATACGTTATGGAAAAGAAGGAAAAGAAAGAAAATGAAAAAACACTGGATTTGCCGAGTGCCCCTGGTCTGGCACTCGGCAAACCCCCTTCTTTGCCGAGTGTCACATCTTGGACACTCGGCAAACCTCGACTCATATACCCCGTATCTGGCCGCACGCAGCCACACACGCACCCACCCACCCGCGCCACACACACAGGCACACCCACCCTCGGTCACCGTCAGCGTCCCTCTCCAACCCCCGTCGGCGCCGCCCCCGGCTAGCCTACGCTGCCTGATGACGTGCACCACCAGAACCCCCTCCCTCCCTCTCTCTCTTCCTCTGTCCGTCTCGCCAGAGGTGGCGGCGCAGTGGGAGGGCCTAGGCGACGTCGCGCGTTGGCGCCTCCACCGCTCCCGCCCCCTCCCCTGCCTCCCCTTCCTCTCTCTCTCTGCGTGGCGCAGTGGGAGGGCCCCAGGATGGATCTCCTCCTCCCCCACGTCTCTCTCTCTCCCCCCGATGTGGTGCCACACCGGTGGGTCCCCGTGATTGCCGGCCTCTAGCGCGGTCGGGCCCCCTGCGGTGGACGCTGCCCCCCGTGTGACCATCTCTCTCCCTCTCTCTCAATCTAGCATATGC
Source organism: Miscanthus floridulus (assembly GCF_019320115.1). Classification (NCBI taxonomy): domain Eukaryota; kingdom Viridiplantae; phylum Streptophyta; class Magnoliopsida; order Poales; family Poaceae; genus Miscanthus; species Miscanthus floridulus. Next base: position 131,407,340 of record NC_089582.1, on the reverse strand, counting down.
ATGGAGGCAATGTCAATTTCACCCTAGATCTACTGTTCTTCCCTTTATCTTACCAAACTTTTTTTGTGTTGTATATAGGCTGTGACCTGCTCGGTTCGGTTGGATCCTGTAAGCAGTCAGGTATTGTGGCATATATCTGAGCGCATGGCCATGTCAGTGATGTTTGTTTCATTTCTTACTGTGACATGGAAATTGAGACCGTGTACACCGCGGTGTTGATGGTCTTTGGATTATTGTTTGCATTTTTTGGGTCATGTGCAGTGATGATTACAGTTTCCTTTTTCTAATATGAAGCTGCATGATATTGTCATAAGTTATACATTAATGAATGGAAACCAAGCTCTTAGAGGGTGATACACCAATACACCATACCTTGTGATGATTGTTGTATCCTAGAATAATAGTCAGTCTGGCATCATGGAAATTATTTGAACAACTACTGTACTAAAGTACTAACTGCCTATCTCACAAATCGCACCCAAGGTGCTCTTCTATCATTCATTTATAAATGATGTTTGTCAGTAGCTGGAAATTTCTAACAACGATTCTGTGTCATGTTCCATAGAAGTTGTAGTTAAAAAGGCTTGTTCATGTTCTTAGACCATGGTTCCTGATCATATTCTTTATTCAGTCACACCAGATTTGGCAAATAGATATAAGGGTCCTCAACATTAGCTTGTGGATTAGAAGATTAAACATTCTAAAGTATTTGTCATTATATTTGAATTTGAGGGAGCAATGTAATAAGAAGATTTTACTGCAAAGTTAAAATACAATTTCCTTGTATGTTTTGTTACCCTGGTTGCTTTTAGGGTTAGATGATGTTATACATATAACTTCAAAGCTACATTTTAACCTTGCACATAATCGAAAGGAATTTAATATTTTCTAAATCTGGTATGTGAACACATCACCTAGTATTTGGTGCATTGGATGTTGGGTGAGATGCTATGAAAACAGTATCTTGAATATCTTGCATACTAATTAATATTAGGTATATATAGATATAAACATTATTAGGTATTGGATAGAAACAGATAGATACATAAAGGATTTTTAGTCACTAAATTTATAGAAAATAATAATAATATATATATATACTTACGATATCAAATGGATTCCTTCATTAAATATATTGTATAATGTATTTTTGTGATTTACCTTTTTATGTGCTAGATGTTACTATTTTTCTCTATAAATTTGGTTCAACTTAATAATTGTTTGGCTTAGGAGTTAGATACACTACACTAGAACATGTAATCATTGTCGGACCATCACTACCACTTATGGTGGAGCCAACAATGATAAGTACATCACTGCTGCTTCGTGGCTTCAATCATTAGTGATAGCACAACCGACAGTGATAGGTCGATTATGTAACACCCCTGGTGTTACGAGCTTGTTTAGTACCGCGATTTAGTCCTAAGTAAAATTTTTGAAACAAGTTTATCGGATTTTTGATTTAAAACGTAATTGAGGCGACAAGCGAATCCTATGTGATTTAGTTTCTTGGACTCCAATAAACGCTCAAGATAAATTACGCAGTGCGTAGAAATATTTAGAAATGTCCGATAATGATTCTAGCAAATAAATAGCGAACGACGTGTTTAATTGATTAAACACGAAAAACAATTTTATAAACAAAATACGATATGACTGGTATATAGTACTTGAGTAAAAATCCAGAGTAGGATTTTTAGTTGCATTTAAAATAATAATGAAAGTACTGCTGACCATTCAGCCCGCCTACCTCGCCGGTACGACGCGCGCGTTACGTGATTAGATTGAGCTCGCTAGCTGGCCGCTGCTGCTTGTTGGCTGCCTTCGCGTTTTGCCACGTTCGAGTCATCCTGTTTATGCACTGCCCACGTTGATGCCCACACGCACTCTGCACCATGGCGTGTCTATTTACCTACGTCCGTGTCCTTCTCTCTTGCATCACGTCTGAATTTTGATGAGCGCCAGTCGAGCAGGTTCCTTACAGCACCGCCGAGTAGCCACCGCCTCCGTTGTTCCGTCGCTCTGCAACGCTGCCGAAGCACGCCGCGCTGTCCCTGCGTTGATGGAGATAGTCGAGCCATGTAAATGTCGTCGCCCAGCTAGTCCAGCTCACTCGCTCGTGTCATGTCCTGGCCCTGCATCGCTGCAACGCTGTCTGCTTCTATCCAAGCCGTTCCAATGAAGTGTCTGCGCCTGCACGTTTGCTGTCGTTTAGTCACGTCGCGCGCAGAGCTGAGCCGTGGCATCGTCTGGCCATGCAATCCACCTACCGTGCCTGCCCGCACTACTTCTTGAGCACGCCGAGACTGAACCGATGCTGCCAAGCCACATTGCCGCCGTGCGCTCGTCGGTGCCGCTCTTCCTTCCTCGCTCGTCACCTTGCTCATGGTCGAAGCTCCGCCTCCCTCCTCCTTGTTCTGGAACCACCATGTCGAGCAACCCGCCCGAGCCTCCATCGCTGGCTTCGCTTTCTGCTCGTCCATCGTTGCCCTGCTCCCACACGCAAGTCCCCACGCCCTTGCCGTACTACAGTCGCCGACACCCCCTCCTTGGTTCCTGCCCGCTGCCCCTCCCGTGCCTGCTGCCGCCTTGGCACATCTCTAGCGTGCGGGCTCCCTTGGTTCTGCGTCGGAGCCGCAACACCTCACCATTCGTCCGCGACGGGTCCGCTGGTGCCGGAGGGCCTGCCCTCGTCGAGCCACTGTGACCCGCACTCCGCTCGGCCAACGCCGTCATCGCGCCCCTGGCTCACGCTGGTCTACCGCCCCGTAGCACGCGCCTACCATGCTCTGCCTCGGCATCACCATCGCTGTGACCGTCACCACCGGTGATGCACCCCCTTCCTTCCCCGCGCACACGCGACGTCGATGCCGCTGTGGAGCCATCCTGCAGCACCGTCCCGTGCCTCCTCTGCTCAACTCTACGAAGAAGATGATGTGAAGGGTATAAATCCAAGCAAATATTTTGTATAGGGTTGTTATTGCGAAATACGTGACTCGTTTAAATAGTGCCTATGGATCTCGCGTCGAATAGAGGTTAACGCAGGGACGTTTTTGCAAAATGGGCCGCCACCGTGATGCATTGGGCCGTGTTCGCCCGCCTGGGCCGGCCTCATGCCGCCTGGCTGGGCCACTACCAGCGCCTGGGTCGCCCGCGCCTTTGGGTCGCCCGCAGGCCGCGCGTCTCCGCCTGGGCCGTTAGCCGAGTTGGGCCTCTGCCTGCGCCGCTTGGGCTAGCCTAGTGCCGCGCCATGCGCTGGGCCGTGCGCCCCTATGGGCCGCGCCACGCTGCTAGGCTAGTTAGTGACCGCCGGCCCTTCCATTTGTGAAACGCTTTTCTAAAATCAATTTCTAGATTAAATTGTAAAATCAATATAAAATAGTATAGGGATCCAAAAATTATGAAACTAGTTTTGTTAGTCACCTAAAATCATGATCTACTTGTTAGTATAATTTGTTCACATAGTTGGATAATATTCTTGGAAGCTATATAATTAATTTAAGGTGCGTAATTTTATAAAACATAAACTTGTAGGAATTTCCATGATAAATTGGTAATATTGTTGAATCTGAAATTTGTACAGTAGGCTCCTAGCAATATTAGGTACCCACTTTAATTTTTGTAGCTCTAGAATAATTAGTTTGCTAAATAGATAATGATGCCCTTTTCCAAATAAAGATTAAATTGATAGAATGGAATAAAGAAACAACTTGGGTTTATATAACTAAAATAGTTGTTGGGAAGTAACGCCTTATTCGACATCATGGATACGTAGCTAAGTACGGTCGGCGTTAGAGATATCTCGTTAGCTTGTAAGGCGTGATCGGATTTCTAAGCATTTCGGCTGTCGTTAATTATTTACATCTATGCATTTGCATCAATGCATATCATATAGGTACGATGATGGGTCAACGGATCAATTGAAGGATGATTGGGAATCCAAAGATGGTGTAATGGTATTCCCTCCAGGAGATGATGTAATAGGCTTTCTATCCAGTTGATGGTGGATGATCTGAAGATGCAGATACTAACTTTTTAATATATATCTTACCCAGACAAGCCCCGGTGCCTAACCCCTACTTTTCTATAGTTTAAATTATATTTGTGCATTAAGTCTTAAGGAGTTGAATGAAACCCACTTGCATATATATCTTTATCCTATGAGTCTTACTAATATGACAGGATTGTGTAGAATGCTATGCTACAGGATTCCAGTAGACGTCGAGTGATGGCTGTCACTTGCGAGAGATAGGAAATATATTATTGGATTATTATCACTTGGAATATATAAATGGTGGAAAGGAAAATGGTGGCCGGGCAGGGAGATGGTTTGGGTATTGGTGGGTGTAAGAGGTTGTGTCGTCGTGGACACGGGGAATAGCTTGGTTACACTGCTTTCCCTGTCTGTGTAGGTTAAGGACCGATCGTTAGATAAGCCATTGAGGCAAGTCATAGACTTATTATCCTGAGCACATACTTGGGTATGGGCGCTTGGAAGACTTGTTGCTCTCTTGTCATGGGTTTCGGTTCTTTCTGGACCGACTATTAGGGTTTTGTTTTGGTGGAGGAGGTCCTTGCACCGTACTAAGTCCGGGACTCAGGGGCGGGGGCTTGGAGTCCCAGTTTGGATGGGGACCTAGGACCCCAGGACAGGAGGGTGACGGATTGGTCCTGCTTGTGCCTTGGGCACAAGCGGGGCGTGTGTTTTTGGGGTACCCAGCTAGGGCATTGATTCATGAATCGCCGGGCGATCCGGTACGGCTTGTCTTATGCCTAGCACTGTAGTAAGAACTAAAAGATGAAAGATGAAAAAAAGGAAATATGATTGCTTACCACCTGCTTTAAAGTAGCACATGTGCTTACATAGAATGGTTAGTTAATGAACCAATGCGGCCATTAATAAAAATCAAATATAAGGATGCGCGCTTAGTAATGCTTCCTGCAAATGCAATAAACCCACAAGCTAGATAGCCTTGCATATCATTGGAGTCTTTTCTTTCCTCCTGTCGGGTAAGTCTTGCTGAGTACAATTGAGTACTCAGGGTTTTATTCCCCCTGTTGCAGGTGACAGTTGGATGCTAGAGCTGACCCTTGTGTGTGGATACCTCCTGGTGGGCTCAGCGAAGATTCCTTTACGCTGTGATCGTAGTTTTTATTTACAACTCTCACCAAATGCTTTTATAAATGAAAGTTTCATAATCTGTTGTCGTAGTTTATATATCAATACTTCATCATGTCATGTTAGATATTTATTTCCACTGTAATTCGGATCACTTGTTTATATTTCACTGTTCAATTAAATTGTTTATAACTCTGATAATATGTTCATATTCCGCTATTATAAATGATAAATATTGTATTATGATGTTACATGCAAAGTGATGTAAGAAATGGTTAAGAATAATGTAAGCTTTATTCTCTCATTTGTGATCCTGATGGCAAAAATGTGGATTTTCGGGTTCTCCCCTGGGGTGTGCCCGATAGGACCATGTAATTTGGTGGTCTCCTTCGAGTGCTTAGTGTCTAATGGAAGACGAGAACTCCTGGGAGGCATTAGATTAGGTGGTTCTGCCATAGGTGGTATCAGAGCATAAATGAGAAAATAAGGCTTCGAAAACCTTTTCTAAACTAAAATTTGACAACAAATTCTTTGAAAATGATAGGACGTCTTTATGCGAAGTTATATAAGTAGCCCTATTACTATGGTTATGTATCCAGGATAGATGGCACTCTGCTGACTTAGGTAGACTTAATCAAGTTTTCTGTAGGTACACTAACTCGAGCATAGTCCGATAGTGTCGACTAGTTACAAAGAGAGAACGATGTGCCAAAAATCTGAGAACGGTTGCCCTATATGTTGGCAACAATGAAAGGATGTATAGGACGTGCATTCATGCATATCCTATTTGTGCATTGTAGCGCTCGTATTACTTACAGATACGCCTTCCATAGGTGTCACGCGTGTCGTATTGTGCACGACTGACTCGTTCCTATTCTAGAGTTAGGTCTGCACTGTGGCTTCGTGTTTTGCGTTCGCCCGTGGTTCACATCTGTCGTGACCCACATCTCCCCGTACTCCTTTTCTATGCTCTTGTCGGACCCTTGTCCTATAGTCGTACTAGTCAGTAATGGCCTCGGACCTCGCTCGCCTTGAACGCACGAAAAATTTGGTTGATTCATCATAGTGATCCCGCACGGGAACCCTAGTGGACCACGCTAGGACCACTGAACGCTCCACCTTTATAAGCAGAGCCTGACTTAGCCCTTAGTACCACCACTCGGTGCGCTTTAGCTCACTTAGCTTTTTCCTTTTAGCAAGCTTTTTGCTTAGCCTTCCTCACCATCACTGCCAGAAATGGTAGGAGCCTGGGTTAGTAGCTACTGCCTAAACGTTGAGGGTTTTCCTAGAATCCTGCATGCCACCTCCTGCATGCCACCCTACAAAAACTCAGAGTCAAGGATCGTCCCGAGTATGAGGGCCATGAGTATGAGGAGCATGACATCGATCGGTGTGAGGTTACTGTCTAGATTGGGAAGAGTGAAGAGTTCCCTGACCTCATTGAAGCCTGGAGTGTGACCGCAATCGGGTTTAGCTTCAACGACACCTACTAGGTTGTGGCTCGCAATGGAGTGAAACGTTGTGGCCTATCTTGTCACCAGGGCTAAGCGAAGGACGCTGGTTGATGAAAGGCAGGATTCCCCGATCTTGGAGGGGATCCCTATCCACCTGCCTGAAAGAAGGAGAACCGGTGATGCAGAACCGCCAGCACCTCCACCTTCAGAAGTGTTAGAAGCAGAACCCTTGATTCCTCTCACTCAGCCATTGCCATGAGAAGATGTAGATTAGTTGCCTTGGGATGCTATACCCATAGTGGTAGTGCTTTTCATCGCTGTTCTCCGGTATTGTACTCTTGCCATTGTTTCGTCTGTAGTTGTTGAGATCGTCTGACCGTAGGTGAATGCTGTATCGTGAATGGGAGCCTGTAGGCCTGTATGATGTACCCGCATGAGACCGTTGGAACATGCATTTTATTTATTTCACTGTGTTTATTGCGTTCATCTACCCTCAGTTCGTTAGATGTGCTTAAGAGTTTCATGGACGATATTAAGCGGGTTATGGGAGAAGTTGACACCCAAATGCTAGCAGATCAGCCATGATTGGATGTTATTGGACACTGTATCGGCTAATTGTGGATGTCCCAGCAGAGCACTTGAATCTCTTTAAATCAAATCTACCGTTGGATTAGAATTCCTTGTCCCTTGTTGTGAAGGGAACCTTTGTTGTTTGAATTTTCCCTTGTAATACTCCCCTTATTCTGTGGTCTATGACCCCATCGCCTTCATGGCGTGTAAGTTGGTAGTAGTTTCCTGGTTAATAGCTTATGGTGCCACAACGACACCGAGGGCTCCCTGTGGAATAGCTACCACATGGTGACACTGCTCGGCACGCGCTGGTATCGAGGTTGTTGACCAAGTACCTTTACCAAGTTACACCGCCATACCACTTTTGCTACAAATAATTTCCTTGGAAATGTTCAGGTGTTCAAACAGGAAATCCACAACGGGTCGATAAACTAGTGTTCTCTCAAAGTAAACAAGAGGAGGTGGTTTTGTTGGAAGAAAGTATGACATGGTCTCAGTCTACTTGAAAGATGGATGTGGTCGAGTAAAGGAAAGCAAAATAAGAGTAGTAAGGAAAGTTAGCCTCGGGTAGTCAAGAGTGATTGTGAAAGTCTGAGTCGATGTCATGTCCCAATCCCTATGTTTAGTTGACCGTGCTGGGTCATTTCGCTGCGTGCCCTATGAACGCTATCTGTATCGGATCCTTAGCTCCCCGTTCTCGCATGGCCGCGGCATCGTGCCGTACTCACCATCTTTGTGCACTGTGCGTTTCTCCTTTTCCCAGCATCCGGTCAGCTCTCGACTCTCACACCTCATCCCTCGTACCGAACCCCCTTCCCCTCCCTCCTTTCTTCTTTTGTGAACATGGTCGCCCGCACGCTTGCCTCGTCGAGTGGACCTTCCCCTCTCCTCTCCTTTATTTTTCCCCCTACCGTTCACGCAGGAAGCGCACCATGTCTCCGACCTTATCTCCACAGCATGAACCATCTGTGTATCCCATCCCCGCCGCATCCGCCTCCGATGTGTTGCTCCCCACCTCCAATCACCTCTATAAAATACCCTTGGCCCTTGCTCTTCTTCTTCGTCCCCATTCCCCTCGCATTCAGAGTAGAGCTACGAGATCTAGTCGCCATTGTGAAGCAAGATTTGTCAGTTTGAGGTGATGGTGTAATCTAAGAAGAAGGAAGAATTTGATCCATCGAAGGAGTTCAAGTTTCCTTGGTTAGTTTGGTCTTAGGGTTCACAATGTTTGAGTTGTGGGAGTCCTATTTCTAGATCTGTTGGTGCTACGCCATGTTTTGGATAATCATTATCTTGTTATTTCTCCATTACCCTCGTCTATCTTGACTTCTGGATTAAGTCTCGGTTGTACCAGGTTGCTCTTAACCATGTATCCCTAGATCCCCGTGTGGTTTAGTATTCGAAGTCGTGTAATCTTTCGTGTAATCCCTGATCTACGAAATGTAATCGTGTTTTCCCCTCTTTTGGTTCTTGCTTTGAATCTTAGGACAAGAGTTTTTAAGGGGGGTTGGTTGTAACACTCCTGGTGTTACGAGCTTGTTTAGCACCGCGATTTAGGCCTAAGTAAAATTTTTGAAACAAGTTTCTCAGATTTTTTATTTAAAACCTACTTGAGGCAACAAGCGAATCCTTTGTGATTTAGTTTCTTGGACTCCAATAAACGCTCAAGATAAATTATGCAGTGTGTAGAAATATTTAGAAATGTCCGATAATGATTCTAGCAAATAAATAGCGAACGGCGTGTTTAATTGATTAAACACGAAAAACAATTTTATAAACAAAATACGATACGACTGGTATATAGTATTTGAGTAAAAATTCAGAGTAGGATTTTTAGTTGCATTTAAAATAATAATGAAAGTACCGCTGACCATTCAGCCTGCCTATCTCGCCGGTACGACGCGCGCGTTACTTGATTAGACTGAGCTCGCTGGCCGGCCACTACTGCTTGTTGGCTGCCTTCACGTTCTGCCATGTTTGAGTCGTCCTATCTATGCACTGCCCACGTTGATGCCCACGCACGCTCTGCACCATGGCGTGTCCGTTTACCCACGTCCATGTCCTTCTCTCTCACGCCACGTCTAAATTTTGATGAGCGCCAGTCGAGCAGGTTCCTTACAGCACCGCCGAGTAGCCACTGCCTCCGTTGTTCCGTCGCTCTGCAACGCTGCCAAAGCACGCTGCGCTGTCCCTGCGTTGATGGAGATAGCCGAGCCATGTAAATGTCGTCGCCCAGCTAGTCCAGCTCACTCGCTCACGTCGTGTCCTGGCCCTGCACCGCTGCAACACTATCTTCTTCTATCCGAGCCATGCCAATGAAGTGTCTGTGCCTGCACGTTTGCTGTCGTTCAGTCACGTCGCGCGCAGAGCCGAGCTATGGCGCCATCTAGCCATGCAATCCACTTACCATGCCTGCCCGTGCTACTTCTTGAGCACACCGAGACTGAACCGATGCTGCCAAGCCACATTGCCATAGTGCGCCCATCGGTGCTACTCTTCCGTCCCTGCTCTTCACCTTGCTCAAGGTTGAAGCTCCGCCTCCCTCCTCCTTGTTCTAGAACCACCATGTCGAGCAACCCGCCCGAGCCTCCATCGTCGGCTTTGCTTTCTGCTCGTCCACCATTGCCCTGCTGCCGCTCGCGAGTCCCCACGCCCTTGCCGTACCACAATCGCTAGCGCCCCCCTCCTTGGTTCCTACCCGCTGCCCCTCCCGCGCCCCGCTGCCGCCTTGGCGCATCTCTAGCGTGTGGGCTCCCTTGGTTCCGCGTCGGAGCCACAACACCTCACCATTCATCCACGCTAGGTCCACCAGTGCCGGAGGGCTTACCCTCATTGAGCCATTGTGACCCGCACTCCGCCCGGCCAACGCCATCGTCGCACCCCCGGCTCACGCTAGTCTGCTGCCCCGCAACACGCGCCTGCCGTGCTCTGCCCTGGCGTCACCGCCGCTGTGGCCACCACCGCCGGCGACGCACCCCCTTCCTTCCCCGCGCACACGCTACGCCGATGCCACTATGGAGCCATTCTGCAGCGCCATCCCATGCCTCCTCTGCTTGACTCTACGAAGAAGATGATGTGAAGGGTATAAATCCAAGCAAATATTTATGTACAGGGTTGTTATTGCAAAATACGTGGCTTGTTTAAATAGTGTCTTTGGGCAGCCCGTAGGCCGCACGTCTCCGCCTGGGCCGTTAGCCGAGTTGGGCCTCTGCCTGCGCCGCTTGGGCTGGCTTGGTGCCACGCTATGTGTTGGGCCGCGCCGCGCTGCTGGTCCAGTTAGTGGCCGCCGGCCCTTCCATTTGTGAAACGCTTTTCTAAAATCAATTTTTAGTTTAAATTGTAAAATCAATATAAAATAGTATAGGGATCCAAAAATTATGAAACCAGTTTTGTTAGTCTCCTAAAATCATGATCTACTTGTTAGTATAATTTGTTCACATAGTTGGATAATATTCTTGGAAGCTATATAATTAATTTAAGGTGCGTAATTTTGTAAAACATAAACTTGTAGGAATTTCCATGATAAATTGGTAATATTGTTGAATCTGAAATTTGTACAGTAGGCTTCTAGCAATATTAGGTACTTACTGTAATTTTTATAGCTCTAGAATAATTAGTTTGCTAAATAATTAATGATGCCCTATTCCAAATAAAGATTAAATTGATAGAATGGAATAAAGAAACAACTTGGGTTTATATAACTAAAATAGTTGTTGGGAAGTAACGCCTTATTCGACATCATGGATACGTAGCTAAGTACGGTGGACGTTAGAGATATCTCGTTAGCTTGTAAGGCATGATCGGATTTATAAGCATTTCGGCTGTCGTTAATTATTTACATCTATGCATTTGCATCAATGCATATCATATAGGTATGATGATGGGTCAATGAATCAATTGAAGAATGATTGGGAATCCGAAGATGGTGTAATGGTATTCCCTCTAGGAGATGATGCAATGGGCTTTCTATCTAGTTGATGGTGGATGATCTAAAGATGCAGATACTAACTTTTTAATATATATCTTACCTAGGCAAGCCCCGGTGCATAACCCCTACTTTTCTGTAGTTTAAATTATATTTGTGCATTGAGTCTTAAGGAGTTGAATGGAACCCACTTGCATATATATCTTTATCCTATGAGTCTTACTAATATGATAGGATCGTGTAGAATGCTATGCTATAGGACTCCGGTAGAAGTCGAGTGATGGCTGTCACTAGCGAGAGATAGGAAATATATTATTGGATTATTATCACTTGGAATATATAAATGGTGGAAAGGAAAATGGTGACCGGGCAGGGATATGGTTTGGGTATTGGTGGGTGTATGAGGTTGTGTCGCTATGGACGTGGGGCATAGCTTGGTTACACTGCTTTCCCTGTCTGTGTCGGTTAAGGACCGATCGTTGCATAAGCCATCGAGGCAAGTCACAGACTTATTATCCCGAGCACATACTTGGGTATGAGCGCTTGGAAGACTTGTTGCTCTCTTGTCATGGGTTCTGGCTCTTTTTGGACCGACTGTCATGGTTTTGTTTTGGTGGAGGAGGTCCTTGCACTACACTGAGTCCGGGACTTAGGGGCAGGGGCTTGGAGTCCCAGTTTGGACGGGGACCTAGGACCCAGGACAGGAGGGTGACGGGTTGGTCCTGCTTGTGCCTTGGGCACAAGTGGGGCATGTGTTTTTGGGGTACCCAGCTAGGGGCATTGATTCGCGAATCACCGAACGATCCGATACGACTTGTCTTATGCCTAGCACCGTAGTAAGAACTGAAAGATGAAAGATAAAAAAGGAAATCTGATTGCTTACCACCTGCTTTAAAGTAGCACATGTGCTTACATAGAATGGTTAGTTAATGAACCAATGCAGCCATTAATAAAAATCAAATATAAGGACGCACGCTTAGTAATGCTTCCTGCAAATGCAATAAGCCCACAAGCCAGATAGCCTTGCATATCCTTGGAGTCTTTTCTTTCCTCCAGTCGGGTAAGTCTTGCTGAGTACAATTGTGTACTCAGGGTTTTATTCCCCCTATTGCAGGTGATAGGTGGATGCTAGAGCTGACCCTTGTGTGTGGATACCTCCTAGTGGGCTCAGCAAGGATTCCTTTACGCTGCGATCGTAGTTTTTATTTACAACTCTCACCAAATGCTTTTATAAATGAAAGTTTCATAATCTGTTGTCGTAGTTTATATATCAATACTTCATCGTGTCATGTTAGATATTTATTTCTGCTGTAATTTGGATCACTTGTTTATATTCCGCTGTTCAATTAAATTATTTATAACTCTGATAATATGTTCATATTCTGCTATTATAAATGATAAATATTGTACTCTGATGTTACATGCAAAGTGATGTAAGAAATGGTTAAGAATGATGTAAGCTTTATTCTCTCATTTGTGATCCTGATGGCAAAAATGTGGATTTTCGGGTTCTCCCCTGGGGTGTGCCCGACGGGACCGTATAATTTGGTGGTCTCCTTCGAGTGCTTAGTGTCTAATAGAAGATGAGCACTCCTGGGAGGCATTAGATTAGGCAGTTCTACCATAGATTATCCTTGCTAGTTTGTGGCTCCAACCAGTAGTGGTAGACATGGTACTATCATTGCCGGTTGAAGCCACGAACATGTCTATCACCACCGAGTCGAACCAAACAGAAAATGAGGGACAAACCCAACCTAGTAACCAACCACAAAAGAATGAATTCATTCCAAAAAATGGAATAGAGTCAACCCAATCCACATGCGCCCTGTTCGCTTGAACTACTTCAGTTGTACTTTTCAACGAACGAACATTGTTTTCTTCTAATAATAAATCAGCATAAGCCAAATTTTAGTGAAACGACCAGGGCCGGTCCTAGAACCAAACACATGCCAAGAACACCTAAGAGAGGAAGTGAAAGAGGAAGGACCAAAGGAGGAGAATTACGAAAATATTCGGTCCATTTTCACCCCTATGGTAAGGCAGTTCTTAATATGGGCATAGTTGCTGGCCCGTTCACCGACCAAAATTTAGGATACGTTTGATACATATGGCTAGTTGCTAGCTGGGGCTGAAATTTAACCTAAATTAGCTATGCTTGAGTAGCTAGTTGGTTAACAACAAGTTAAAACCTTAGCCAAAAAATTAAATAACTTATTAGTCCTCATGTTTAAATATACAGAAATGCTCTTGCGCCTGCGTTCAAGCGGTTGCTTTCCAATCGGATGCTATTTTAATTGGATCCCAACCCATACAAATGGCTCAACAGTCTCTACCTTTTCTCTCTTGCACCATAGCTCGTCTATCCACTCAAAAACAAAACAGCGCTACATGTCTCCCCAATACGACACTGGGCTGGACGTTTGTGACTGGCGGCGCCATGCTCGCTTTTCTCCTTTGTCAGTCGCCGCTGACTGTCTTCCATCACTACCTCTTCCTCTCTCGTGGCCCCGCTTGCCCGTGCTCGCCAGTAGCAGCCAGATAGGCGTGCAGGCACTGGTCGCCGAGTGTGGCTAGGTGGCCAGGTGAGGGGGTCATCGTAGGTTAGGCGCAAGCCCATCTAGCCACTGCCTGGCCATGCCACCATCCTTGGGCGCCAGCTGGATGGAACCAACCGTTCCTCTGATGCGCTGTGTTGTACATACGGAAGAAGGGTGAAAAACGGATGTTGTAAGCGTATGTTTCAAGTGTTTTAGTTGTTTTATAGGTATGTTGCAAGTGTTTCATATGGATGTTGCAAGAGTAGATCGGGGTGTTGCATATGTTGAAATGGTTGTACATGTATGTTGCAAGCTTGTATTCCCAATGTTTAAACTATTTTTTATACGTATATTGCAAGTGTGTTTATCTAGACATTGCATATGTTTCACACATATGTTGCAAGTGTTTTATCTAGATGTTGCGTATGTTTTGCAATGATTTTCAACTATTTTTAGTTTTTTTGCAAGTGTTTCATACACATGTTTCAAGTGTTTCATCTATCTTTCGATGTTTGTTGCAAGTATTTCATCTAGATGTTTTAAAAGTAGATCGAGTGTTTTATCTTCCTCCTCGCCTTCTCCTATCTCATCTTGATGTCTCCTCCTCCTAGCGCTGACTGGGCATCCTATACGATGCCATGGCCAGAGCATAGTGCTGGTCCTTCTAAACCAGAGGCCCAAGCGGACATGAAAGGTCCTAATATGGCTAGATGGAGGGTGAATAGCCTATTTAAAAATTTACAAACCAACTAGAGCAATTTGATTAGTATGATAAATAGCGGAAAACAAACTTGCTCTAGCTCTACAAGGATTGTAAGCCACCTATCCAACAATTCTAGGTACTATGATCACTAGACACACAATTTACTAAGTCACTACTCACTAAGAGCTCTCACACTTGCTACACTAAAGAGGTCCACTATATGAACTTAAGCTACAAAACAAGCTCTCAATTCTAGCTACACTAAATAGCTTGCTACAACTAGTTTGCGGGAATGTAAATGAGTAAGTAAGGTGATTATACCGCCGTATAGAGGAGTGAACCAATCACAAGATGAATACTAATTCAATCACCAGAAGAATACCAAGGGCAAGAGACAACCAATGTTTTTCTCCTGAGGTTCACGTGCTTGCCCGCATGCTAGTCCCCGTTGTGTTGACCAACACTTGGTGGTTCAGCGGCTAAGAGGTGTTGCACGAACCCCATCCACACAATTGGACACCGCAAGAACCTACCCACAAGTGAGGTAACTCAATGACATGAGCAATCCACTAGAGTTACCTTTTGGTGCTTCACCAGGGAAGGCACAAGACCCCTCACAATCACCGTGATCGGAGCCAGAGACAATCACCAACCTCCACTCGACGATCCTTGCTGCTCCAAGCCATCTAGGTGGTGGCAACCACCAAGAGCAACAAGTGAATCCCACAGCAAAACACGAACACCAAGTGCCTCTAGATGCAATCACTTAAGCAATGCACCTAGATTCTCTCCCAATCTCACAAAGATGATGAATCAATGATGGAGATGAGTGGGAGGGCTTTGGCTAAGCTCACAATGTTGCTATGTTAATGCAAATGGCCAAGAGAGTGAGCTAGAGCCAACCACATGCCTTTAAATAGAGCCCCCAACGAAATAGAGCCGTTAGGCTATCACTGCAGCCCAACTCAGGGTGACCGGACGTGCCGGTCAGGTTGACCGGACGCTGGACCCTTGTGTCCGGTCGCCTGATGATCACCACATATCATTAGCTTCAAATGATGAGCGCCCAATCTTAATGGCTAGTCTGCTTCGCACCACGTGTTAAGTTGCGACCGAATGCACTGCTCAAAGTGACCGGACGCTCCATCACTGGAGTCCGATCGTTTCTAGTATGGTTCCAGAGATGGTTTTTCATGATCAGATGCGTCCGGTCATGCCCGACTGGACTCACCCAACTTTTGGTCACTCACCCTCTTCTCTATGCACTGCCACATCAGTAGGACCGAATGCCAAACAATGTTCAGTCAGAGTCCGATCACCTGCGTTCGGTCTTAGGCTGAGAGAACCACCTTCTTTTATAATTGACCGAATGTGGGAACTCCGAGTCCGATCACATCGAACGCAGCGTCCGGTCACTGTTTAATAGTGAAAACACCTTCCATTCACCAACTTCTCCACCCTTGCTCAAATGTGCCAACCACCAAGTGTCAGTGTCTCGAGTTGCCATCGGCTAGTAAATTTCTAATATTGAGCGTCTGGCCCGAATGGTGTGCTAAGAGGACATGAGGTTTATACTGGTTCAGACAGAATGTTCCTATGTCTAGTTTGTTGTTACTGCTCATGTTACTAGCACTGAAAGTTCATAGTAGGGGTTACAAACGATTGAGAGAGGGATATGTCCCAAGTCTCTGGTGAGAGGAGCGAATGGGCACCGAGGGCTCGGTCGCTTCTCTATTGTGTGTTTTGTGTTCTAATTGGTTTGGGGTTCGAGTCTAAATCGGTGTGAAGTGTTTCGATCATTGGTCTGATGCCCCCTAATGGGACGCCCTGCTTTCCCTTTTATAGGCCAAGGGAAAGTAGGGGTTATAGCAGAGGGAAAAAAGAAGAATAAAAAAGAGAAGAAGTCCTCTAGGATTGTCGGGTCCTTCTCTTCTATGTGGGTCCTACCGACCCTATAGACATCAATAGGGATAGTTTCACATCATGGCCCTATCCATCACTGGTGCCATGTGCAGGCGTCGTCCACCAGTCATGGTGCTCCACTCCATCCTAACGGACATTGTGGTGAACGTCAGTGTTTGTATGAGGGTTGGGCAGAACAACACTGGTTCTCCCGATGCTGTTCCTAATGTGAGTCCTCAGGTATGGCCCATCACATCCATGGGTTATATCAGGGCATGGCGGTCACCTCCCTGGTGTTAGAGCTTTGACCTAGGCCCATATGCTTGGACCTAGAGTGGTCGGCGGTGGTATGGGTCTCCGTCGAGCGAGATAGAGCCCCCGGCCTTAGGGTCAGGCGAGGTGGAGTTCCTCCCCAGAGGCTGGGTGAGGAGGAGTGCAAACCTAAGGTTTGAGCGAGGCAGAGCCCAAACCCAAGGGTCGGGTGAGGCAGAGCTAGCCCTTAGAGGTCAGGCGAGGCAAAGCCCATGACCTCGGTGTCGGGCAAGGCAGGGCCCGTCCTCAGGAGTCAGGTGAGGTGGAGCTAGCCCTTAGAGGTCAGGCGAGGTAGAGCCCGCGGCCTTGGTGTCGGGCGAGACAGAGCCAACCCTTAGGGGTCAGGCGAGGCAGAGCCCATGGCCTTGGTGTTGGATGAGGCGGAGCCAACCCTCAGGGGTCAAGCGAGGCAGAGCTCATGGCCTCATGGTCGGGTGACATGAAGCTACCCCTTAGGGGTCAGGCGAGGCAAAGCCTGCGGCCTCGGTGTCGGGCAAGGTGGAGCCAACCCTTGAGGGTCGGGCGAGGTGGAGCCCGTGGCCTCAGTGTCAGGTAAGGCGGAGTGAACCCTTAGGGGTCGGGCGAGGCGGAACCACCCCTCAGGGGTCAGGCGAGGTGGAGCCCACGACCTTGGTGTTGGGCGAGGTGGATCCAACCCTCGGGGGTTGGGTGAGGTGGAGCCCGTGGCCTCGGTGTCGAGCGAGACGGAGCCAACCCTCGGGGGTCGGGTGAGGTGGAGCCTACAGCCTCGGTGTCGAGCAAGGTAGAGCCACCCCTTAGGGGTCGGGCAAGGCGGAGCCCGTGGCGTCAGTGTCGGGCGAGGCGGAGCCACCCCTTAGGGGTCGAGCAAGGCAGAATTTGCGCACCTAGGGGTCGGTTGGAGCTATAGTCATGCTCTTGACTACTCGGATGAATCAATGTTAATGGTTATTAGCTCCTTCTCTTTGCGTACCCTAGTATTGGTCCTCGATAGTAGCCCCTGAGCCTGCGGAGGAGTAGAAACTCCTTCGAGGTTTTTTTGAATGAGAGGACTTTGAGGGCCTTGGATTTCTTTTGTCGCCCACGGCATGTCCCAGGGATGGCGATTCCCTCTCATCGAGGTTGGACCCTTTATGGTTATGGTCGTGAGACTTTGGTGGGTTGGAAAAGGTCTTTCCTGATTTTCGACCTCCGTGGGGGTCCGTCCTTCTGTGACCGTGCATCCGGTCTCCTTGTGAGTCCCACTTTCCTCGAGCCCCCGCGTGTAGTGGGGGTTTGGTCGAAGGTCGACTCGCCTCTATGATTATCACCCCATCCATGGTTTCCACATCCGAAGGGGTGAGTCGTGCCCTGATTTTCCTCTATGGATGAGCTGTGGTGCTTGGTGAGTTGTTAGCTAGCTAGTTCGAGTGGGGTCCCGACATCCCATTCATAGGGATCCAGCTAGGGTCAGCTTGGTGACTGACTTTAGATTCTCAACGGTCAATCCATATAGTTCTTAGGTCCGTTCGACCGGTCCCATGAGCTCTCTACCTTTCCTTAGGGAAAAACCATGGATCGTACATGGCTAAGACTTGATAGTGGGCTAGGATGCCCATGGCGCTCGTGCGCCTAGGTACTGGCTACTTGCAGGCCCATCCATTTCCATCCCTTACTCTAAGGGTGCCTAGAGCGGTTGTCGAACCCAGCGATGGGCCAACCTTCGAACTCCTAGGCCCAGGCGATCTGTAGAGGTGTTTTTTTATCCGTATTCCTCTTACTTGTGATGAGTCATGGCCCGTCTAGAGAGGCGAAATGTTCGGCGAGTTTTCCAAGGGAATGGACAGAGATTGCGTGCATACTTCCCGCGGCGTGACATTGTGGCTGATCATGGCAGGACCAAAGATCTAGGCGGGCGGTTGGTTTCCTCACACCTGTTGCCCCTATAAAACCAAAGGGTTTGCCCCCCGGGTTCCATACCTTGCATCCTTTCCTCTGCAGCGATGACTGCCACCACCAATCGCCTAGGGTTCCGTGTCTCTGCATCCTCACCGCCGTTGAGCCCGCATCCAACTGTCCCCACCTCCAATGGATCCGTGGTGCCGTTCTGACATCACCTTCCAGCTCATGGAGGGCCTCGTCTATCACGGTCTTCTTCATGCGTGGACCTTGGCCTAGGAGTGGCTGATGCCTAGCGAGGAGGATCTGTTATCGCCACCCAATGGCTATGTGGTGTCATTCGCCCACTTCCATGAGCGTGGGTTCACGACCCCCACCCACAGATTTCTTCAAGGGCTGCTGCACTACTACAAGATCGAGCTGTAGCACCTCAATCCTAATGGGATCTAGCACATGGCTGTGTTCGTCACTCTGTGTAAGGATTCCTAGGGATTAGCCCCCCACTTTGATCTATGGAGGTACTTCTTCGCCGTCACCCTCCAGAAAGAAGAGGGTGAAGAGTGGCAGGCAGGAACTGCACATGCCGATGGGGTGCGCCGGCATCCAACTCCAAAACAACTAGGTTAGTGAGTACCCGCCGATGTGGCTATCAATGTCCAATAAGGGGTGGCATTTGCAGTGGTTCTACCTTAAGAATGCCGCCGCTGCCCCTCTACTAGAGTTCCCTGGGCGCCTGATCAAAGAGGCCTTAGAGTTGTGGAGGAAGTGGGGTGTCCTAGAGAAGGACAAGAAGAAGATCTAAGACCATATCGCCGCCATCCACATCTTGAAGGAGAGAGACCTGAAGGGGTCAGGCGTCATCGGGGCCTACCACGCAAGGAGGGTGGCACCATTGATGATGTGCGCGCTCCTGCTATATGCGATGGTGCCCGAGGTGTCGTTCGATGGAACGATGCTCGCCGAGGGGGCACTCCCAAACTCCGAGATCACGCAACACATCAAGGAAGCCATGGAGCCCTCTCGGGACGATGCGGGTGCCCCCCTTGATTTTGTATTCTCGATGCCAGGACATCCTCCGATGTGGCCGAAACCAGGCCACATCATCTTTTGTAAGTTTCCCCTTCTCTTGCCTTCTCTTCAATCATTTTCTGGACCTCTTGATACTAACTTTGAGAGGGACAGGACTAGCCGAGGGACCTCATCTTCATGCATCACCCGACGCCGTTGCCGAGGGATTCGTCCATGAGGGCGGTGAATCACGTTGAGGGCGAACGACTGATGAAGGCGAAGGAGGACTAGAGGAAGTAGAAGCAATAGAAGTGGGACACCGATAGCAATGGTGATGATGATGATGGAGACGACAATGAGGTAGTCGACGACATCGAGTGGGGTGACCTAGAGAACGAGGATGTGCTAATAGGTATCGGTTCATCCTTGTAGGAGTCGGGACCCCTCTCATTCCATGGAGATGAGGGCATGTTTGGAGAACCAGCAGAGACATGCCATACCGCCAGCCTATCCTAGGAGCCAACAGGGGCGAACGACTCTACCACCGCGCCCGAGGTGCCAGCGGAGGCGGGTGGCTCCGCTGTCGCGCCCCAAGATCCAAGGAGAGCAAGCCCCTCTGCCTAGGAGTAGGGGGCGGGCTCAAAATGGCCTCACCCTGACCAGGCGGAGCAGAGGTCAAGGGGTTCACCCCCCAAACATATCCACTGCCCTACGACGCTAAGGTGAGTCATCAGCTCCTCTATTTTTCCTATTTTGGTCGGATTTCATCGTGACTTGTGCTTTTTGTCTTTTGAAGTGTCAGGAGGCAACGTAATCCTCTGGCGCTAGAGCCAAAGAAGAGCCTCACCCTTTAAGCAAGGTGGCAGCCATCGGCTGGCGTCACACCCATTTTGGGTGGGAGCGGCGCTAGTGTAACTACGTCATCGAACACCGCCCACATTGGTACCCGTGCCCTCGGTGGGACAGGCGGACGCAGGGGCTCAAGCAATGCCTTCATAGGTCATGGAACAACTGGCGATGGCGGCGATACCACTGTCGACAATGAGGAGGATGGGGCTGCTAACTGCCCTTATGGCACCGACCATGGTGGGCATGACAGAGCTGGTCAGGACCCCATCGATGCAGGTGGAGGTGGCGGCGGCTGTGATAGGTGGGTCATAGCCGGGCGCTATCGGCGGCCCAGGTGACAGCATCTGGCATGGGCTGGATGGAGGGGGACATGGCTAAGGTGTCCCCAGAGGTCATGGTGCTAGGAGAGGAGTCAGCTTCCGTACCGTTGACCCCTTCTGTTGTCAAAGGCAGTGTCCCGGTGGGGACATCATGATGAGAAGGGTTAGTGGTGATAAGAGCCAGCGGGGAGCCATCCTTGGCCTTGAGGTCTATGGGCAGTGACTCGCCTATATGGGGCGAGCCCCTACTCTAGTGGGTGAATCCAGAGGATCCGATGTCGATGCTCTTCACTCTCGACGTCGCCGTATAGAGCATGGAGCGGGAGAGCCTCGACTTGGGGGTCGCGTCCATGCTCGAAGCCCTAGACCACGCCCGAGGTGCCTTGCATGATGTTGTTGTTCCCTCTGGCCGAGTATTAACTTGACACTGCTTCTCGCCCATTTCTTTCTCTATATATTTTTTGTATTCTGACCATTGTCTCCTTTCAGTCCCTTATTGCTCGTAGCTAGGGGAAGTCTTGGTTCCTTCATGAGTAGAAGGAAAGCTAGGACCGTCTTGTCGAGGAGGCATGGCTACATGTGGAGGTGACCACTTAGCTTGTTGTCACTGAGCAGAGGGTGGCTGAGCTGACTCCCCTCACCGAGGAGGCGAACAGTCTTCGGTCACGGGTGGTCGAGGCCCATCGACATGCTAATGAGGCTAAGAGGGCGTTCGAGGTCACTTTCCTCGAGCCCCCGCACATAGTAGGGGTGCGGTTGAGGGTCGGCTCATCTTTGTGATCATCGCCCCGTTCGTGGTTTATGCAAACGGAGGGGTTGAGCTAATGTCACTTGCCTTTATGGCTCGAGTGATGCGCTCAGTGAGCTCGCTAATGGGCATGTTCGAGTGGAATCTAGGTCCATCGTTTGTGATGGGGTTGGCATTCCACTGCTCCTTAACCCGCTTCCTGGTAGATACCCAAAGCCGTTCTAGAGGGTGACTCAGGCAGCCCGATGGCCTCCCCTCAATGGGGATTCTGTGGGCTCGGCTCAAGGTTAGGATCGAACAAGAATGTTGAGATGACCCTGTCTGCTTCTAAGCAGGTCGGGCAAAGGCCACTAGGGCTCATCTGCATTTTCTCCCCTAGCTCTATTCGACATGAGGCAGCGTCGGCCCCTTCGTGGGCCGGCCTTCGAACCCCGATCAGTTGGACTCCCGATTTAGGGTCGGGCAGCTCAAGCCCCCAAGCCCCGTGAGGCTTGGTAGGGGTCAGTCGTGTTTCATGCATCACCCCGTCCTCGGTTTCCACAACCAGAGGGGCTAATCTAATGACACTTGCCTTGATAGCTCGAGTGCCGCGCTCGGCGAGCTCGCTAACGAGCATGTTCGAGTGGAATCCGGGTCCATCATCCACTGATGGGGTTGGCATAGCCCTCATGTGGCATTCCACTGCTCCTTAACCTGCCTCTAGGCAGATGCCCGTGTCACTTCGGAGAGCGACTTAGGTGGCCCACTGGCCTCCCCTCGATGGGGATTCTATGGGCTTGGCTCGAGGTTAGGATCGAACGAGAAAGGTCGAGGTGTCCCTATCCGCTTCTGAGTGCGGTCAGGCTAGGCCACTGGGGCTCATCTCAGTTTTTCTCCCCTAGCTCTACTTGATGCGAGGTGGCCTTGAGCCCTTTGTGGGCCAACCTTCGAACCTCGGTCAGTTGCCGCTCATGTCGAGTGAGACGACTACCGCTTCGTGACACGATGCGAAGCGTTGTGATACAACAATTGCATATGCAATGCTCAAATGTATGGGATGAATGTTTGGGTGAATGGATGAATGAATATATGAATGCATGCATGAGAATGAATGAATGAATGATTGTGCAATGGAAAAGAAAAGTGGGGATCGGTAAAGTTACCTCAATGGCTCGAACGACGGGTTCAGGGAGCTCTTACCGGATATGTCCGTGTGGGGTCTAGGTCCGACATTCATGATGAAGCCAGCATAACCTGCATGAGGCATCCCACTTCTCCGTACCCATCTCTCGATAGTGGCCCAAGCCATCCGACCGACCTAGGCGACCTACCGGCCTCTCCTCGATGGAGATTCCACAGGTGGGTCCCCCTAAATCCTCCCAAGGAAGGTGGAGGCTAAAGCTCATGGTGCGGGGACAAAAACTCCGATCATGCTGGTGTGCAAAAATGCCGTAGCCATTGGGGCATAGGTTTATAGCGGTCTGACCAGTTTTACTTAGAGTTTGTTTCTACACACCTTGCCTCTAGTTTTTAGTGCTAAAAAGGGGTCATGCATCAAGAATGTCTACCAAATAGATACTCTTGCCGGCCCCCGAGTGAGACCCGACCCCTCAACATTGCTAGGCTCGGGGGCTCGATAGCAAAATTAATGTGTGTAAAGTAAGGGTGATCCGCTGGTGTAGGACCCACCTCGATGGCACGAGTGATGGGTTCAAGGAGCGCTTACCGGATATGTTCGAGCGGAATCTAGGTCCGTCGTTCGCAATGGGGTCGACATAACCCGCGTGGGGCATCCTGCTGCTCCCTACCCGTCCCTCGACAGCGGTTAAGCCATCCGGTCGACTTGTATTGCCCCGCTGGGACAGGACTTACCTACAGAGATAGAGAATGAGAACATCCCATGTAAGAATTTAATTGGGCAGATAAGCCAGGCAGTGAACTTGTAATAAATGGACAAGTTCTTAAATTTCGTTATAGCCAAACAACTTTTTAGCCCTTCTCCCATTTTATATAAAAAGGTTAGTGCATTCTGACCCTTTCCGTCGTTAAGGTCGTAAAGCTCAGGGTGCGGGTGAGCAAATTCTGATCATGCTGGTGAGCAAAGGCGCCATAGCCGCTGAGGTGTAGGTCTCTCATAGTCCGACCAGTTATACTCAGAGCTTGTTCTTGTAACCCTAGCTCCTAGGTCTTAACATGAGAGGGGGTCGAGCATGGAGAATTTTTGCTAGACAGTTAGACTCTTAAACACGTATCGACTCTTTCTATGGCTAAGGCCAAAAAGCCCAGGGTGTGGAAAAAAACTCTAATCACGCTGGTGAGCAAAGGCGCCGTAGCCGCTGAGGCATAGGTTTCTCATAGTCCAACCAGTTTTACTCAGCGTTTGTTTCTACAAACTTCGCTTCTGGGTCTTAATCGTGAGAAAGGGTCGGACATAGAGACTTTCTACCGGATAGATATGCTCTTATGAGCCCCCGAGTGAGGCTCGACCCTTTGCCATTGCTGGGGTCGGGTGTCACTGAAGGTCGGAGAGTTTGATAGCAAAACTAATAAGAGAAAGTGTGCATTTATTAAGGGTAAAAGCAGCGTAGGTGCTCGGTGTTCTAGGCATTGGTGAAGACCTCACCGTCGATGGACTTGAGCTTGTAGGCGCCTGGTCAGAGCACCTCTGCGATGACATATGATCCCTCCCACGGTGGGGAGAGCTTGTGGTGGTCCTTGCTGCTCTAGACGAGGCAGAGGACCAGGTCTCCGATGTTGAAGGCCCAACCCTACACTCGACGGCTGTGGTACCATCGCAACGCCTGCTGGTACTTGGCCGAGCAGAGGAGGGCAACGTCATGCGCTTCATCCAGCTAGTCCATGGCATCCTTGAGGGATGGCTCAGCTCCCTATTCATCATATGCCCTGACCCTTGGCGCTCCATAGTCGAGGTTGGTTAGGAGGACAGCCTCAGAACCGTAGACCATGAAGAATGGCTTGTAGCTGGTGGCCCATCTAGGGGTCGTCCTCAGGCTCCAGAGCACCACGGGAAGCTCTGTGACCCATCGTCCGCCAAACTTGTTCAACCGATTGAAGATCCTAGGCTTAAGGCCTTGTAGGACCATGCCATTCATGCGCTCGACCTACCCAGATGTGGTATTCATCGTAGAATCGGAGGAACTTCTTTCCAGTGAACTGCATGATGTTGTCCGAGATGATGGAGTTTGGGACTCCGAAGTGATGGACGATGTCGAGGAAGAACAACACGGCTTGCTCGAACTTGATCGCAGAGATTGGCCGAGCCTCTATCTACTTTGTAAACTTGTCTATGGTAACAAGCAAGTGGGTGTAGCCCCCGGACGCCCTTTTGAGGATTCTGACCAGATCAAGCCACCAGACCATGAACGGCCATGTGATGGGGATCGTCTAAAGTGCATGGGCCAGTAGATGAGTCTACTGAGCGTAGTACTGATACCCTTCTAGGTGCGCATAATCTGCTTGGCCTCGGCTACTATGGTAGGCCAGTAGAAGCCTTGTCAGAACGCGTTTTCAATAAGGGTTCTAGGCACGGCATGGTGACCGTAGACCCCATTGTGGATATCGCTTAGCAAACACTTCCCATGTTCGATGGGGATGAAGCGCTACAGGATCCCAGTGTGGCTTTGCTTGTAGAGTTTGCCCTCAACAAGGATAAAGGACTTGGCGCGACACGCAAGCCATCGAGCCTCTGTCTTGTCTGTTGGCAGCGCCACAAAGAGGAGGTAGTCAAGGTAGAGCATCCTCTAGTCGACCAGAGGGTCAGGCTCTGTCGCTAGGTCCTCTTCGAGCTGCATGACTTTAGGGTCAGATGGAGCCGACGGTTGGTCAGCCCATGAGCCTAGGGTGGGCGGCCCATCACTAGCTTGTTTCGACCCCTCGTAGTGAACCGAGGACTTGTGTTGATCGCTGGCAAAGATGCTCGTTTGCACCGGCTCTTGGCTGGATGCCACTTTTGCTAGCATGTCAGCCACCTCGTTGAGACACCTTGGAATGTGGTTGAGCTCAAGTCCATCAAACTTGTCTTCCAGCTGGTGGACTTCTTGGCAATATGCAACCATCTTTGCATTGTGGTAGCAAGACTGCATCATGACTTGGTCAATGACTAGCTGGAGTCACCCCGAACATCGAGGCATCAGATGTCCAACTCGATGGCGATGCGTAGGCCATTGATGAGCGCCTCATATTCAGCTACATTGTTAGAGGAGGGGAAATGGATGCGGACCATGTACCTCATGCATACCCCGAGGGGCGAAACAAAGACCAGCCTCGCGCCGGCACCTTTCTTCATTAGTAATCCATTGAAGTACATCATCCCATACTCTTAGTTAATGATCGCTAGTGGTATTTGGACCTTGGTCCACTCTGCAACAAAATTAGCCAACACTTGGGACTTGATGGCCGTCCAGGAGACATATGAAATACCCTGACCCATCAGCTTGAGTGCTCACTTCATGATTCTTCCCATGGCATCATGATTTTGGACGACCTCATCGAGAGGGAAGGACGTCATGACCGTCACAGGATGTGACTCGAAGTAGTGGCACAACTTCCTCTTGGTGATGAGGATGGCGTACATGAGCTTCTAGATTTGGGGGTAGCAGGTCTTGGATTCGGATAGGACCTCACTAATGAAGTACACTAGGTGCTATACTTTGAGGGCATGCCCCTCTTCTTCTCGCTCCACCACCAAAGCAGTGCTGACGACCTACGTGGTGGCTACAATGTAGAGCAGAAGTGGTTCTTCATTGGTCGAAGGAACAAGGATCAGGGCCTTCGTCAGAAGCTGCTTAACCATGTGAAGCACCTCCTAGGCCTTAGGCATCCATTTGAAATGGTCAGCCTTCTTCAAAAGCTGATAGAGGGGGAGGCCTCATTTGCCGAGGCATGAGATGAAATAGCTGAGCGCGGCGAGGCACCCTGTAACTCATTGTACCCCCTTTATGTTCTAGATTAGGCTCGTCCTTGTGATGGCTGAGATCTTCTTTAGGTTGGCTTCGATGCTACGCTTGGAGATGACAAAACCCAGTAGCATACCCCTTGGGACCCCAAAAATGCATTTCTCGAGGTTGAGCTTAATGCCGTTTGCTCAGAGTTTTGTAAAGGTCTGCTCAAGGTCGGCTATGACCTGGTCAGCCTGTTTGGACTTGACCCTGATGTCGTCCAAGTAGGCCTCAACGGTTCGCCCGATGAGGTCCCCGAAACACTTGAGCATACAATGCAGGTATGTAGAACTAGCATTCTTCAAACTAAATGGCATTGTGACATAGCAGAACGATCCAAAGGGGGTGATGAAAGATGTCATGAGCTAATCGGACTCTTTCATCATGATTTGATGGTACCTAGAGTACACATCAAGGAAGCAAAGGGTTTCGTACCCTGAGGTAGAGTCAACTACTTGGTCTATGCATGGCAAAGGAAACGGATCCTTTGGACATGTTTTGTTGAGACCCATGTAGTCAATACACATTCTCCATTTCCCACTCTTCTTTCATACAAGAATGGGATTGGCTAACCACTCGGGGTGGTACACTTCCTTGATGAACCCAGTCACCAAAAGTTTTGCGATCTCCTCGTCGATGGCTCTGTGTTTCCCCTCGTCGAAGCGATGCAGGCGCTGCTTCATCGGCTTGGAGCCTGGCTTGATATTCAAGGTATGCTTGGCGACTTCTCTCAAAATGCCTGGCATGTCTGAGGATTTCCACGCAAATATGTCTTTGTTGGCATGAAGGAAGTCGACAAGCGTGCTTTCCTATTCAGAGGAAAGTGCGGTGCCAATGCATACCATTTTGCTTTTGGAGCCGCTGGGTCTATGAGAACCTCCTTAGCACCCTCCACCGGCTCAAAACACCCGACCGACCACTGGTGGTCGGGTGCTTCTTTGGCGACCTTCTTCCTGATGGCTGCAAGCTCCTTGGAAGCGATGATTGCCGTAGTGTGATTGTAGCATTCAACCTCGCACTCGTAGGTGCACTAAAATGAGGTGCCAACGGTGATGAGCCTGCCTAGGCCCGACATCTTTAGCTTTAGGTAGGTGTAGTTGGGGATGGCCATGAACTTTGCATAGCATGGACGTCTCAGGATGGCATGGTAGGTTCCATGGAACCCAACCACCTTGAAGGTGAGGGTCTCTGTCCTGTAATTGGATGGATCCCCGAAGGTGACTGGCAGATCGATCTACCCAAGTGGCACGACCTACTTTCTACACACGATGCCATGGAAAAGCGCTCTAGGCGGTTGGATGCAGGATCGACTGATACCCATTGCGTCGAGCATCTCGGCATACATGATGTTGAGGCCGATGCCTCTGTCCATCAGTACCTTGGAGAGCCGCTTCGTGCCGATGATCGGGTTGACCATGAGTAGATACCTCCCTAGTTGCGGGATGCTCTCCGGGTGGTCGGTCCAATCAAAGGTTATGGCGGACTCTGACCACCGGAGGAAGGTAGGCGCGGCCGGCTCAGCCGTATAGACCTCACGGCGCGTGAGCTTCAGGCGGCGCTTGGAGTCATAGGCTACCGACCCTCCAAAGATCATGAGGCAGCTGTTCGGCATCAGAAAGCCCCTGTCCCTCCCTTCGGTGTCGTCCATGGTCGGGTCGGGGTCCTTCCCGTGCTCCCCTTTATGGGAGCCCCTGGACAAGAACTGCCTCATGAGGTCACAGTCCTTGTACAAATGCTTGATGGGGAAGGCATGGTTTGGGTATGGCCCCTCGAGTAGCTTCTCGAAGTGGTTTGAGGCGCCCTTCATGGTCTTCTATCCCCACTACAGTGGCGGCAGCCACGAGTGAGCCCTCGCGCCGCTGCTTATTCTTCTTCTTGATGGGATAGTTGGAGGCGCCTTCACCGGTGTCCTCGTCCCATTTTGCCTTACCCTTGAGGCGGTCGAAGATCGCTCTGACTACCTCCTCACCTAAGGCATCGCTGGTGGTGATGTTGAGGAGCTCCTTGGTGGTTCATGGGCCCTTATGTCTTAGCTTGTGAACTAGGGACTCATAGGTGGTCCTAGATAGGAAAGCTCCTATAACGTCGGTGTCGATGACGTTAGGTAGCTCATTGCACCGCTAGGAGAAGCGTAGGATATACCCATGAAGGGTTTCCTTGGCCTTCTATTGGTAGTTTTTTAGATCCCATGGATTCCCAGGGTGCATGTACGTGCCCTAGAAGTTCCCCACGAAGATCTCCTTTAGGTCCGCCCAACTTTGGATTCTGTTGGGCGAAAGGTGTTCCAACCATGTTCGTGTCAAGTCGGCCAGGAACAATGGAAGGTTGCGGATAATAAAATCATCATTATCCGCTCCACTGGCTTGGCAAGCAAGCCAATAATCCTTGAGCCATAGTCCGAGGTTTGTTTCCTCAGAGTATTTCAGGATGTTGGTTGGTGGTCGGTACCTTGGCGGGAAGGTGGCGTTGAGGATGTGTCGGCCGAAGGCCTAAGGTCCTGGCAGGCCAGGGCTCGGGCTTCGATCCTCTCCGCTATCATAGCATCTGCCACAATGAGGGTGGTAACCATGGCTAGCTCCCTCCCTTGGATCGTTGTGGGCATGCCTGCTGGCATCGAGGGTGTCGCATGCATCACGGTTATGGCTGAGATGCTCATGCATCTAGACTGCAGTGCGCAGCCTACCGCCTTGCAGCGCCTAGTGGACTGATGTGTCCTTGTCGAGTCACTCTAAGGGCATGCTCTAGCTAGCATCGAGCTCACATCACCAAGACAGAGAGCTCTTGGCCTGCTGTGCTGCTGCACGCTCGAGCAGCGTGCGAATCTCACGGTGGGCCCAATGATCCTTGGGCATTGCGGGCCCCGGAAGCCCTTGAAGTAAGGCCGCCATAGCGGCAATGTTCTGACTTGCCTGGATGAAGTGTGGGAGGGCTTCATCATCTATGATGATCCTCTGGTTCATGTCATGGGCCATGGCGCTCGCGCACCCACCATCCCCGTGGTGCTCGATCTCCCGATTGAGCTCCACACGTTCCTATTCAAGCTAGAGTCGTGCTTCCTCGAGCTCTAGGTGTTGGGCCTTTGGCTGCTCCACACGCAGGCAGGGTGGGACCCCTGTCTCCCCCTTGACCTTATCATCGAGGTCATTCATTGGGGTAGCCTTCTCTTCATGGATGCTTTCAATGTGTCCCTTAGGGGTACCTGCTATGAAACACTCACGAGAGGGGTGATGACCCCCTATTAGAGTCAGAACCGGAGGGTGACTCTGATTCTCCAGCAAGGAGGTTGTGGAAAGACTTCATGACATATTCGGTCATCCCCACGAACTCATCATTCGTAGGGGATGGAGGCGTGCGTTGCTCCACTGGGTGGCCATCGGTCTCTACGACGTTACGAAGACTGAATAGGAGCGCTATCGGGGTAGTCTAGATGAGGTATTCTGGAGAGAGCGGTTCCCCTTCGGCAAGCTGTGCCATGATGTTGGTGAATGAGAAGGTGAGGTGGTGCAGGTTCTCCTAGGATGGTCGGGGTCCTAGGAAGACGTCAAGCTAGCGCTCAAGCCTTCCATAGCTAAAGTAGAGGAGCTGGTTGCTTCTGGGGGTGCGGGCCTCCGGGGAATGCAGCTGTAGCTCCTCAAGCACCTCAGTGATTGTGTCGAGGCCGGTGGAGTGAAGAGGTCGGATGATGGCGGTAGCAATCACCAGCTCTCCCTCCGTCATGACGATGAAATCTAGGTCCCCGAAGCACTTGTGCGCGCCCAGGACCCAACCGAGGTTGTGACTAGCCATCCGAGGCCTGATGTGGATGTCGAAACATGCAAAAGGCCCCTACCTAGCGTGCCAACTGTCGGTGTCTTGAGTTGCCACTGGCTAGTAAATTTCTAATATTACGTGTCTAGACCGAATGGTGTGCTAAGAGGACACGAGGTTTATACTAGTTCGGGGAGAATGCCCCTATGTCTAGTTCGTTGCTGAAAGCTCTAGTTTGGTTTTGGTTAATTCATGAAACCCTAAGTGCTAACCTAGTTTATCAAAGTAATTATGAGATAGGTAGCACTACTCCAAGTAATGAAGCAATGATGAAGATCATGACAATGGTGATGGCATGGTGATGATCAAATGCTTAAACTTGGAAAAGAAGAAAGAGAAAAACAAAAGGCTCAAGGCAAAGGTAAAATTGTAGGAGCCATTTTGTTTCGGTGATCAAGACACTTAGCGAGTGTGATCACATTTAGGATAGATAGCCGTACTATTAAGAGGAGTGAAACTCGTATCGAAATGCGGTTATCAAAGTGCCACTAGATGCTCTAATTCATTGCATATGCATTTAGGATCTAGTGGAGTGCTAACACCCTTGAAAATATTTGTGAAAATATGCTAACACATGTGCGCAAGGTGATACACTTGGTGGTTGGCACACATGAGCAAGGGTGAAACAGTTTGAAGTGAAATGGAGTTGGTCGCAAAGATGCTGGCATCGGTCAAACTGACCGGACGCTGGATCACCCAGCGATCGGACGCTGAAGGGCTGCGTCCGGTCGTGTTGTCGAATGGCACAGTGACTAGGGTTAAGCACCGGACGCTGGTCTATGTCCGGTCAAGCATGACCGGACGCGTCCGGTCGGCAAAAGACGGTTTTGGGAGCTTACTGGAAACGACCGGACGCTGGGGGTCCAGCGTCCGGTCACTTGTGCCCGAGCGTCCGATCGCTACTTAGCTGTTGCGATCGGGTGGTTCCTGTTGAATGGGCAATGACACATGGCTTACATCAGTTGATCGGACGCTGAGTCTAGAGACCGGTCAGTCTGACCAGAGCGTCCGGTCAGCCTGCAGTGTGCCCAGTGAAGGGGTACAACAGCTCTATTTCATGGGGGCTTCTATTTAAGCCTCATGGCCGGTTCAAGCTCACTCTCTTGCACATTTTCATTGACATAGCAACCTTGTGAGCTTAGCCAAAGCCCCCCCACTCATCTCCATCATTGATCCATCATCTTTGTGAGATTGGGAGAGAATCCAAGTGCATTGCTTAAGTGATTGCATCTAGAGGCACTTGGTATTCGTGTTGCGCTGCGGATTTCGCTTGTTTCTCTTGGTGGTTGCCACCACCTAGATGGTTGGAGCAGCGGTGGAGGATTGGCACGAGTTGGTGATTGTTCGTGGCCATCTCCAGTGATTGTAAGGGGAGTTGTACCTTCCCCGGCGGAGTGCCGAAAGGTAACTCTAGTAAATTGCTCGTGTCATTGAGTTACCTCACTTGTGGGTCGGTTCTTGCGGTGTCCTATCATGTGGACAAGGTTAGTGAAACACCTCTTAGCCGCCGAACCACCAAGTGTTATTCGACACAACGGGGACTAGCATGTTGGCAAGCACGTGAACCTCGGGAGAAAAATCGGTTGTCTCTTGTCATTTGCATTCTCTCGGTGATTGGCTTAATCTTCATCTTGTGATTGGTTCATCCTCTACACGGCGGTATAATCACCCTACTCACTTATTTACATTCTTGCAAACTAGTTGATACAAGCTCTTTAGTGTAATTAGAATTGAGAGCTCGCTTTATTATTTACATTCATCTAGTTGAGCTCTTTAGAATAGCAAGTTTGAGAGCTCTTAGTTAGTAGTTCCATAGCAAGTTTGGGTGCCTAAGTAATCATTGCAACTAGAATTGTTGGATAGGTAGCTTGCAGCCCTTGTAGAGCTAGAGCAAGTTTGCATTACGCTATTTGTCATACTAATCAAATTGCTCTAGTTGATTTGTAGATTTCTAAATAGGCTATTCATCCCCCTAGCCATATTAGGACCTTTCAAGTGGTATCAGAGCCATGGTTACCGTTTGATCGAAGGCTTAACCTCGGTGTCAAATTATGGCTCAAGTTGTGTTCAACCATGTGGGGGGCAAACCACCGTTCTTTGATGGCACATGCTATGGTTATTGGAAGAGAAAGATGAGGATGTATCTTGGTTCAATCAATGATCAAGTATGGGAAGTGACCGAGAATGACTATGCTATCATTGATCCCGATGATCCAACCAATCAAGATAAGATCAACAAGCAATGCAATACAATGGCTCTCAACACCATATACAATGCCATTGATTCCAAGGTGTTTGAGCAAATCAAGGATTGTGAAAGAGCAAATGAGGTGTGGAAGAGATTGGAGGAAACATATGAGGGCACACCGGCGGTGAAGAGTGCTAAGTTGTACATCCTCAAGGACAAGTTGACAAGTTTCAAGATGAAGGATGATGAGAGCATTCCAGAGATGTTCCATCGATTGCAAGTCATTGTCAATGACTTGAAGGTATTGGGAGAGAAGATCAAGGATGATGATGTCTCCCATCGATTCTTGATATGCTTACCTCTAAGATTTGAGATGTTAAGATTGCTCATCATAAGAGGAGGATTGAAGGACATTACCCCCAACCAAGTACTAGGTGATGTCATGACACAAGAGACATACCATGTGGAAAGGGAGGGGGATGACAAGGATGACAAGAAGGAAGAAGAGGACATGAAGAAGAAGAAAAGTATAGCATTCAAGGCTAGCTCATCATCATCCAAGAACAAGGGCAAGTCCAAGAAAGAATCAAGTGACGATGATGATCTTAGTGACATTGATGATGAAGCCATGGCCCTATTTGTGCGCAAGATGGGCAAATTCATGAAGAAGCCTAATGAGAACGGTGGATGCACACTTTGCTACTCTTGATTCACTAATGAGGCTACTCTATTGGATTCTCAAATCTCAATCACCTCACTAGGACCTTGCTCTTCTTGGCACTCACAAACGTGTTTCTCAGCTGTTGGAATGAGCAAAAGTAACTCCACACACGAGTGGAGCTTCTATTTATAAGGTAGCCTAAAAAACGAACCGTTATGTGCCTCTGCGGGGTGACCGGACGCTCCGGTCATGTTGACCGGACACTCCGGTCAGTTCAACCCGCACACCAGTGATTAAGTATTGACCGGACGCGTTCGGTCGCATTAAACCCTCACTGGAACCTTACTGTACTCGACCGGATGCTGAACCTCCAGGGTCCGGTCAGTACTAACCAGACGCGTCCGGTCGCAGATATTCTCTTCTAGAACCTTACTGGAGTCGACCAGACGCTAGACGTCAGCGTCCGGTCACTTGACCACTCCCACATCCGGTCGTGCCAGACGCAATCTCCTTGATCAAATGAACTGACCGAACCCTGCGGCCAACGTCCAGTCGCACCGAAGCCAGCGTCCGGTCAGCATTTGACCCTCCATTCACTTCCAACTCTCGATCATATGTGAATGAAGTTTACTCCAAAGGATCTTAGGCATATGTAGGAGCTACCTAGTGCTAGTTATGACAAGTGTGCACCACACCTAACTCACTAGACTCATCTAGGTCAAGCTACTCATCCATACCCCCCTTAATAGTACGGCCAAAGGAAAAACAAAGTCCTAAACTACTCTAAGTGTCTCTCCAACTTTAATCGACACTTAGAACTAGTCATCCTTAACCTTGTTGTCCATCCTTTGAAACCAAAACGATTTCCATCATAGGGGCATGACCACCTCGATTGCCCAATTAATCCCCCTGAGTCTACATACTCGAACCCTCTCCCCCTTTGGCGTCAAACACCAAAACCTAAGGGTCGGTCGGCGGGGCTACAGTGGACGAGCCAGGTGCTAAGGTACGAGGAGCAAGCTAGAACTGGGCGCCATCATCATCTGACCCTAAGCTCTATACTAACTGACCCTCTATGGCTGGAAGCGTCGCTGAAGTGGTCTGTGTCTGAGCTGGGGCAGGTGCTGCCTGTGATGCTGCTAGTATATCTGTTGTAGGATCTGAAGATGCAATAGAAGAAGGGAGCCTCTGAGTAGTCACAACAATGGGAGCTGCTGTAGAAGGACCGGCGGCATGCATATGTGGCAGTGTAGGCATCCCTATCAACTCGCTAAAAGATGCTCCAAGACTCTTGGAGACTGACGTGTCAGGCACAAATAGCGAGGGTGACTGATCCGGTGTGAAGCCTGTCTGAAATGGCGTGAAATGCGGGGCTACCACTGGCGAGGATAACCACTAGGACACCTGTACTGTCGGTGAAGCAAACGGAGCTAGAGGCTGTCCCTAACTCTGAAGCCCACTAGGCTGTACTACTGGAGTCATCATAGTGGTAGTAGGCTGACCAATCTGGGGCGAAAGATGTGGTTGTGGGGCCCCAATGGCTGTCACTACATGTTGCATGAATCCCAAAAGCTGCTGCTGCATGAGTAACTGCTGCTGATGCATCTGCTGCTGCTGCTGGAGGACCTGCTGCTGTCGCTGGAACTCGTCTTGATGAGCCTAAAACTATGCAAAGTTAGCAGCGGTCTCCTGAGCCTGTCTAGCCTGATCCTGCTGCATTTGCTCAAGGATAGCAATCAAAGTGGGGTCCGTCTGTGGGGCAGGTGGAGCTAAGCTAGAACTGCCAGCCTCTGTATCATGTCTGTGTGGAGGCATCTGAGGAATAGGCAGGTAGTCATCATCCGAACTATCACTAGACTCGCTCCTCTCCTCCTGAGCCTCAAGCTCCTCCTCCTTAGTAGTGGCTATGCCTCTAATAATCTTGTCCTACCGAGCTATGGACTATGGTACATCTAGACGATGGCGAGGCTGAGTGGGTGCCTGTGGTGTGCTATGCTTGATCCTCTGTGTCATGTTATAAGCTAGAAACTCGGTGGTGGCACCTCTGTACTCTGCAACCATCTTAGGTGTCCTAACTTGCACAACCTTGAGAATAAGGAATGTGATCCAATGTGCATATGGAAGCTGCCTGCGACCCTTGAAGCCCTCAGCTATAGTATACTCCATCTCTGATAGAAGGAGGTCCCAAATATCAAACATGGTCTACTGCATCAGGGCATTGAGGAGCCAAAGCTGGAGGCGAGTCAAGCCCTCTCTATATCCCATCCTAGGAAGAAGTGTCCTCCTTATGATAGCCTCTAGCACTCGAGCTGTAGGAGTAAGGTCAGTGGGGTTCCTCCTCGACCCCTCACCAAAGGGCTCCTTGAAGCAATGGCGCACAAGATCTGTAGGGGGCACCATTCCACCATGAGGACTCCTAGGAGGCTCTTGCTGTCCATAACATACCTCATGTAACCTGACAGGCTGCTCCTGTAACCTTAGTATCTCCCTGGCCCTCTGACTCATCATCCTGTAGTCTCTACCTCTGAATGCAAAGTGTATAAAGTTATGATGCGGGTCAATGTAGAGCAAAGCATAGAACTACTGAACCCAAGATGGTACATACAATCCTATCTGGCCAATCAGATCTGTCAGCCCCGGTAGATATGCAAGGTAGGGGCAAACATGCTCTCCAACTGCTGCGACTATAGCCTCAATGCTGCAAACCCGCTGAGATATGAAAACTGCCCCACTATTCAGATATGCATTGTAGAAGTCCTCCTGGAGCGGCGTGTAGAAACCCTCTACTGCTCTCTCATCCCTCCTAGGTGGAAACCACACATCAAACTCCACGAAGTGAAGCTGCTAAACTTGCTTGGCCGTGGCGGCCCTCAAGTCAAGGTGGGTCACTGGAGGCGGATCCTGTGGTCTAGGCGGTGGGCGTGAACCCATGCGCTGAGTAGCTGGCCTCGGTGGGACTAGAACACTGGTACGACCAGAGTGGCATAGCTATGGCTAGGGTGCCTGCTCGGTCTCCTCGGCCTCCTTGACCTGCTAGCCCTCCTGAGTCTGCTCTGTCGGCTCTGTAGGTGGGGGCTGCTGCTGTGGCTCCTACCGTGACTCCCCCTAAGGCTGAGGATCCACAATGTGAAGACGTTGTCCTACCATCATGACAGTCCCAGATGGGCTACCATGAAGACGCTCAATATGCTCAAGTCTGCCCTACGCCTCTGGTGACAGATGATCTGCAATAACCACTCCACTACGGGCACCTCCTCTCTTGGCACGCTCTGCGGCCTCTGCAACTGCTGCTGCTCTCGCTATCTCTGCATCAGGGTACTTGCACTTCTTTGATGCAGTCTTCTTCATCGCCTTGCCTTTAGGTCCTACAGGCTGGCGAGGCGGGGGCCTCTAATCATCATCTCTTGGACCACCACCAACGTTCTTGGTGTGAGCCATCTGATCTGACTAGAACCACTGCCGCTAACAAGATCAACTGGCCACTGACACTTACGAGGCTTGGCCTCGATCCGTACTCACGAGCTTGGCTCCGAGTTGACTATCAACTACCACTGACACCTCAATGGCACTGACTCGCTGCATGATGGAATAGATAGATATACAAATAAATACGATATATCTAATAGATGTGAAACCCTATGAAAGCAAGCAATTTAGATGTGAAATAGAAGCGACTGGCTTGCTACCTGACGAAACAACAATCCGAGAAGACGAGAAGCGACACGCGGGG
This sequence comes from Miscanthus floridulus, assembly GCF_019320115.1. Lineage (NCBI taxonomy): Eukaryota > Viridiplantae > Streptophyta > Magnoliopsida > Poales > Poaceae > Miscanthus > Miscanthus floridulus. The sequence goes on along the minus strand of NC_089582.1, from coordinate 131,370,713 downwards.
AACCTCTGGATCGGCTAGGGTTAGCTGGTCATCGAGGATCGGCAATGTAATGCGGTGAATCGACGGCCGAGGGTTGCAATGATGGCCCTGGAGCTTTGGCAGTGGCACAGATGGCACTAGGGCATTGGCGCAACACTGGGAGGCGCTAGCGGCGTGGGAGCAGGCGCTGGCGTGCGCGCGGGCTAGCGGTGGCGTGCGGGGGGGCTGGCGGCGGTGTGCGCATGGGCTAGTGGCGGCGGGCGTGCTGGTGGCTAGAGACGGCAGCTGCGGTGACTCACGGCGGCTAGGGCATGACGGATGCGGGACTTAGAGAGATGGCGCACGGTTAAATAGGGTGGCCCCCCCAAGTCAGAAAAGGAAACGAAGAAAAGAGTCCTAATGCCGCACGAAATCTACTGACCGGACGCTCCGGTGGTAGCGACCGGACACTACCACCCAATGTTCGGTCGATTCTAGAGAGGTCCAATTCCTCTGAAATCGCGACCGGACGCGTCCGGTGGACACCGACCGGACACAGCCAGAGTCCGGTCAACTTAGCCTTTGTCTTCTTCACACGACCGGACGCTGAGACATCTTCTGACCGGACGTTGAAAGACAGAGTTCGGTCACTCCTTCGCCGCGAGTTCACCTCCTGTGAACTGACCGAACGCTGGACTGCAGAGTCTGGTGCAGCGTTCGGTCACTCTTTTCTAGCAAATCTTCAAAGTTCCTTCACGTTGCCTGTTCCCAATCAAGTCCCAACCCAAATAAGATCCAAATAAACACCAATTGGGACTGATGTGAGTGACCTCTCTCAAACCCTCATATTTTTTAAAATATTTTGCCTTAGGCTATAATTCTTTTTAAGAAAATAGCCAATAAGAGGGCAAATGGAACAAAATGACAAAACAACATTCATGCATATGCAATACTTGTAAGTAAATCTAGTTGCTTGTCAAGTTTGATCCAAGGTTAAGCTTCTTCACATGCTTTTTGGCGGTTATCTTAACCATGTTAGACAAGCCCTATATGCATTATAAAGCGTTAAACATGTTGTATATTACAATGAATGCAAGGGACAACACAAGCTCATCTTTTAGTGAAGTTACTAAAATCAAGTACATTGAGCTCATTCCGCAATCTACAAAATGTAGCCTCATCTAGCGGTTTAGTGAAGATATCCGCTAATTGATCTTCGGTTCTTACGCCTTCTAGTGATATATCATTTTTAGCAACATGATCTCTTAGAAAGTGATGGCGGATATCTATGTGCTTGGTGCGAGAGTGTTGAACTAGATTATTTGCAAGTTTTACCGCACTTTCATTGTCACACAAAAGAGGTACCTTTTCTAGAACTACACCATAGTCTAGCAAAGTTTATTTCATATAAAGTATTTGTGCACAACAAGCACCCGCGGCAATGTATTCCGCTTCGGCGGTGGACAAAGCCACACTATTTTGTTTCTTGGAGGACCAAGACACAAGTGATCTACCAAGCAAATGGCACCCTCCGGATATGCTTTTTCTATCAACTTTGCAACCGGCATAATCCAAATCGGAATAGCCAACTAATTCAAATCTAGCTCCTTTGGGATACCAAAGGACAATGCTTGGTGTGTGCTTAATGTACCTAAGGATTCTTTTTATGGCAATTAAATGTGTTTCCTTAGGATTAGCTTGAAATCTAGCACACATACACACACTAAACATGATGTCAGGCCTAGATGCGGTTAAATATAATAGGCTACCAATCATGGAACGGTAGAGAGTTTGATCAACCGGGTTACTTCCCTCATCTAGGTCGAGATGTCCATTGGTAGGCATTGGTGTCTTGATTGGCTTACATTCATCCATCTTGAATCTCTTGAGAAGATCTTTTGTGTATTTCTCTTGAGATATGAAGATGCCTTCTTTCATTTGCTTGACTTGAAAACCAAGAAAGAATGTAAGCTCACCAATTATTGATATCTCGAACTCCTTTGACATCAATTCACCAAATTCTTTGCATGAGTCTTCATTTGATGATCCAAAGATGATATCATCAACATATACTTGACAAATGAAGATATGCCCATCAAGCTTCTTGGTGAATAGTGTGGTGTCGACCTTCCCAATGGTGAAGCCCTTCTCAATGAGGAAGTCCCGAAGGCGCTCATACCAAGCTCTTGGGGCTTGCTTAAGCCCATATAGTGCCTTGGACAACCTATAAACATGATTAGGATATCTAGGGTCTTCAAACCTGGGAGGTTGATCAACATAGACTAGTTCATTAATAAAGCCATTTAAAAATGCACTTTTCACATCCATTTGATATAGTTTCATTTCATGATGTGATGCATATGCAAGTAGGATACGGATGGCTTCTAATCTTGCAACCAGTGCAAAGGTCTCTCCAAAATCCAAACCTTCAACTTGAGAGAACCCCTTTGCAACTAGTCTTGCCTTGTTCCTCACAACAACACCTTGATCATCTTGCTTGTTGTGGAACACCCACTTTGTTCCAATGACTCTTGCACCTTTTGGTCGCTCTTCAAGAGTCCAAACTTCATTGTGAGTGAAGTTGTTCAACTCTTCATGCATGGCATTGATCCAATCCAGATCTTTAAGAGTTTCTTCTACCTTGGTAGGCTCATAGCAAGAGACAAAAGAGTGATGAGCAATAAATGAAGTAAGTTTTTGAGATCAAGTCATTACACCCTTTGATGGACTCCCTATGATGAGATCTTGTGGATGATCTTGTAGGAGAGGTGTATTTCTTCTATTGACCACTTGAGGAGAAGGTTGTGGAGCATCAACATCTTGTGCTTGTACCACCATTTGCTCATGGGAGATATGAGTATCTTCATTTTCTACTCTCCCGTCTTTTTCACCATCTTGTGGCACACTTGATAAAGGGGGTAGATCAATGACTTGTACATCATATTCATCATCTTTTGGCTTGATGTCTCCCACCGGAATATTCTTCATAGCCTCCCTCAATGGTTCATCACCTACATCATCAAGATTCTCATGTGCTCCTTGGGAGCCGTTAGATTCATCAAATTCCACATCATATGTTTCTTCAACCAAGCTGGTGGCATGATTAAATACTCTATATGCTTTGGACTTTGATGAGTAACCAACAAGAAAACCAATATCACAACATCTTTGGAACTTCCATAGGTGTTGCCTCTTTTTATAGATGTAGCATTTGCAACCAAACACCCTAAAGAAGAAGACGTCCGTCTTCTTCCCATTGAGCAACTCATAAGGTGTCTTGCCAAGGAACTTTTGAAGGAATAGGTGGTTGGATGCATAGCATGCGGTGTTGATTGCTTCCTCCCATAGAGCTTCAGGGGTGTTGTACTCATCAAGCATTGCTCTTGCAAGAGTGATCAATGTCCGGTTCTTCCTCTCAACTACACCATTTTGTTGAGGTGTATAAGTTGCGGAGGCTTCATGTTTGATTCCAACTTCATCACAATAGGCTTCAATGTTTGTGTTTTCAAATTCTTTCCCATTGTCACTTCTAATCTTTTTGAGCTTCACTTCAAATTCATTTTGAGCTCTCTTGGCAAACTTCTTGAAGCAAGATGCAACTTTGGATTTGTCATGAAGAAAGAATACCCATGTATACCTTGAATAGTCATCAACAATCACAAGACAATAAAGATTTCCTCCCAAACTCTTGTATGTTGTTGGTCCAAATAAATCCATGTGAAGGAGTTCTAGCACTCTTGTGGTTGACATGAAAGCTTTGGTTGGATGAGTATTTGCAACTTGCTTGCCGGCTTGACATGCACTACAAAGCTTGTCCTTTTCAAACTTCACATCCTTCAACCCTCTCACCAAATCATTCTTCATAAGCTTCTTGAGTGAGCTCATCCCAACATGAGCAAGTCTTCTATGCCATAGCCACCCAAGTGTTGTTTTGGTGAATAGGCAAGTCTTCAAATTTGCATCTTCAGAGGTGAAGTCCACTAGATATAAGTTGTTGTATCTAAATCCATTGAATATCACTTGATTATCATCTACCTTGGATACAACAACCTCCTTCTCGGTGAACAAGCATTGGAAGCCAAGATCACACAATTGTCCAACGGATAGCAAGTTAAAACTCAATGAAGCAACATATAGCACATTTGAGATAAAATGATCATTTGATATTGCCACTTTGCCCAATCCTTTAACCTTGCCCTTTGAGTTATCTCCAAATGTTATTTTCTCTTGTCCATCTACCTCTTCAACTAGTGAGGTGAACATACGAGGATCACTGGTCATATGTTGAGTGCAACCACTATCAATAACCCAATGACTTCCACCGGTCTTATAGTTCACCTACACATAAGAGATTCAAGCTTTAGGAACCCAAACTTGTTGAGGGCCCTTCACCTTCTCAACAAGTGACTTAGCCACCCAAATTTTCTTAGGCCTATTCTTGTTAGGGGGTCCTAAGAACATGACTTTCATCTTTCCACTAGAATCCTTTCTAAGCATGTAGTGAGCATTGAAGGCAAAGGGTCTAGCATGCTTGGGCAGGGGTTGTGGCGGTGGAGTTTGGCACTCATGAGCAAAATGGCCTTCTTGTCCACACTCAAAACATCTCTTTGGCTTTGGCTTTGGCTTTGATTGTTGTTGTTGAACTTGAGCCTTCTTCTTCTCTACACTTGCCACATATCCAATGCCACTTCTATCCATCTTCATGATGATGTCCATGAGTAGCTCACTTTGGAGATGCTTGCCTCTTGCAAACTTGCTCAATCCCATCTTGAGATGCTCTTTCTCTATCTTGAGCTTCTTGTTCTCTTCCTTGAGAACATCATTGTTCTTCTCTTCCTTGAGCTTCTTGTTCTCTTCTTTAAGCTTTCCATTCTCAAGGATCAACTCTTTATCATGATCAAGAGTTTGTAGCACAATGGTGTTGTGGATTTTCATTTCTTCAAGATCTTTCATGAGCTTTTCATTTGCATTCTTGAGCTTGACATATTCATCATAGTCATTGCACTCAACCACTTTCTTGCCTTTGCCACTAGATCCTTGCTCAATGCTCTCATCAATTAAATCATCACATGATGTAGCTATATCAATCTTAGCAACATGGTTAGAGCATCTCCAAGAGTTTGTCAAATTTTACTTGGCAAATCTTGTGATTTGCCAACTCCCAAAATTATATGACAAGTAAAAAAACAATCCATCTCCAAGAGTTTGGCATTTTTGACTTGGTAAAATAAAAAAACACGTTAACAAAATGAAGAGGCCCGCTAAGCGAACGAAGAGCCCCGCTAAGAAACAAAGAGCCCCAGATGCCAAGCCGTATACGCGCGCGTATATTTGCGCGCGCGGAGGGAAGATTTGCCAAGTTGCTATTGATGCCAAGTTGTTTTGCCAAACTGTTGGAGGCTATTTTTTCTTGTTTTGCCAAGAGTTTGCTATCTCAACTTGGCATCCATATAATTTTGGCAAAACAAGAAAAAATAGCCTCCAACAGTGATGAGCAATAACAAGAGTATCATAATTGATCTTTAGAGTTGTATATTCATCTTTTAGCTTGTTGTGGCTAGTGATGAGCTCATTGTGCACCCACTCAAGTTTATCATGTTTATCTTTAAGCTCTTTCTTAGAAGATTTGAGCTCCTTGAGTTTGGATGATATAGCATCATTTGTTTCTCTAAGCTCAACATTAGCCTTTTCCAATGTATCGCATTTTGCTAAGAGTGAATCATTTTTAGCATCAAGCTTTTCATTTTTAGCTCTACTCTTTCTAATGATCTTAGTGTATTTTCTTAGTATTTTGACAAGATCATCATATGAAGGTGAATCATTGTCATCGCTATCGCTATCATCATCACTAGCTTGCTCATCATCACTACTATCATCATTATTAGTTACCTTGCGTTCACCCTTGGCCATAAGGCATAGGTGTGTAGAGGATGATGGCGGTGAAGATGAAAGATCAATAGCAATGGCGACCACCTTCTCATCTTCACTATCATCATCGGATGATCCACTAGATGAATCAATGTCCGTGAGCCAATCACCGACAATGTAGGCCTTTCCACTCTTCTTCTTGTGGAAGTCCCTCTTTTTGCCATCTCTCTTCTTGTATGGCTTTTTCTTCTTCTTCTCATCTTCATCTTCGTTACTTGAGTCATCTTTCTTGCCCTTGTTCTTGTTCTTGAACTTGTCTTTCTTGGGCTTGGTGCATTGATGTGCTAGATGACCAAGTTCACCACAATTGAAGCAATCCATTTCGGAGATTGGCTTTCTTCTAGAGCTTGTGAAGAACTTCTTCTTGCCGTCGAACTTGATGCCACTCTTGTTTAGCTTCTTTAGCATCTTGGTGGCTTTCCTCACCATGAGAGCAAGATTTTCATCTTCATCTTCTTCATTACTTGAGCTCTCATACTCAAGTCTTGCTTTGCCCTTGTCTTGGCTAGCTTTGAATGCTAAGTCCTTCTCTTTCTTCTTGGTAGAGGATGATCCATCTTGTGGCGTGATGTGCCTGTACATCTCATGAGCATTGATCTTTCCTAAGATTTGTGTCGGTGTAGCGGCGGAAAGATCACCTTGATGTAACACGGTCACAATATGCCCATATTTGTCAATGAGGAGGACACTCAAGATCTTTCTCACATCGTCAGATGGTGACATTTGAGTAAGTCCAAGCCCATTGACTTCCTCTACAAGAACATTTAAACGTGAATACATCTCATTAGCACATTCTTTGGGAAGCATCTCAAATGAATTTAGCTTTTTAATTACAAGATGATAGCGTTCCTCACGCTCACTCTTGGTTCCCTCATGGAGCGCACAAACGTCCGACCATAGTGCATGGGCGTCTTTGTGGTTCCTTACGCGGTTGAACACATCTTTGCAAAGGCCTCTAAAGATGTTGTTTCGAGCCTTTGCATTCCACTTTTCATAATTAACCTCATCGCCTTGTAAGTTAGTAGCATCCTGAGGTTTTGGGAAGCCTTGTGAGGTGGCCCTAAGTATACCAACGTCTAGAGCTTCTAAGTACACCTCCATGCGAATTTTCCAATATGGAAAGTCATCTCCCTCAAAGATAGGAGGAGGTCCATCCCCGTGAGACATCTTGCTCTAAGCGATTAAGCTTAAAAATGTGAGCACGAGGCTCTGATACCAATTGAAAGGATCAAGATGCCCAAGAGGGGGGGGTGAATTGGGCTAATTCTAAATTTTCTTGCAATAATTAAATCCTACGGTTAGCCCAATTAACCCCTTGTGCCTAGAAAAGTGTTTCTATTAATCTAACGCACAAAGGACTTGAAACCTATGTTCCAAACTTACTCTAGCATGGCAATTCTATGAATATAAAAACAAGTATTGAATTGCTCAAAGTAAATGCTCAAAGTAATTTCTCAAAGTAAATAGAGAGAGAGGAACGCGGCGATGTTTTGCCGAGGTATCGGAGAGTCGCCACTCCCCACTAGTCCTCGTTGGAGCACCCACGCAAGGGTGTAGCTCCCCCTTGATCCATGCAAGGATCAAGTGCTCTCTACGGGTTGATTCTTCGACACTCCGTCGCGGTGAATCACCCAAAATCGCTCACAACTTGAGTTGGGTCACCCACAAGCTCCGCCGGATGATCACTAAGCTCCCAATCACCACCAAGCCATCTAGGTGATGGCGATCACCAAGAGTAACAAGCACAAACTCTCACTTGACCACACGAAGCCTAATGAGAATGGTGGATGCACACTTTGCTACTCTTGATTCACTAATGAGGCTACTCTCTTGGATTCTCAAATCTCAATCACCTCACTAGGACCTTGCTCTTCTTGGCACTCACAAACGTGTTTCTTAGCTGTTGGAATGACAAAAGTAACTCCACACACGAGTGGAGCTTCTATTTATAAGGCAGCCTAAAAAACGAACCGTTATGTGCCTCTGTGGGGTGACCGGATGCTCTGGTCAGTTCAACCCGCACACCAGTGGTTAAGTGTTGACCGAACGCTAGCAGCATCCGATCATCACTGACTGGACGCATCCGGTCGCATTAAACCCTCACTAGAACCTTACTATACTCGACCAGATGCTGAACCCCCAGGGTTCGGTCAGTACTGACCGAACGCGTCCGGTCGCAGATATTCTCTTCTGGAACCTTACTGGAGTCGACCGGATGCTAGACCTCAGCGTCCGGTCACTTTACCACTCCAGCATCCGGTCGCGCCAGACGCAATATCCTTGATCAAATGAACTGATCAGACCCTGCGGCCAGCGTTCGGTCGCACCGGAGCCAGCGTCCGGTCAGCATTTGACCCTCCATTCACTTCCAACTCTCGATCATATGTGAATGAAGTTTGCTCCAAAGGATCTTAGGCATATGTAGGAGCTACCTAGTGCTAGTTATGATAAGTGTGCACCACACCTAACTCACTAGACTCATCTAGGTCAAGCTACCCATCCATACCCCTCTTAATTGTATGGCCAAAGGAAAACAAAGTCCTAAACTACTCTAAGTGTCTCTCCAACTTCAATCGACACTTAGAACTAGTCATCCTTAACCTTGTCGTCCATCCTTTGAAACCGAAACGATTTCCATCGTAGGGGCATGACCACCTCGATTGCCCAATTGATCTCCATTACCATGACCTAACTTAATTGCCTCTGCAAAACACACGTTAGTCATAGTAATCTTGTATTGCCATTAATCACCGAAACCCAACAAGGGGCCTAGATGCTTTCAAGCTTAATGCCACTCATGAGGGGCTAATGGATGCCCATGAGAAGCTTGGCAAAGCTCACTCTAAGCTTGAAAAGGCTCACTCCTCTCACATTGAGCAAGTTAAGAAGGAGGAAGCCAAGAAGGAGCAAGCGATAGTAACATGTGATGTGGGACTAACATGTGATCTTATTGATGAATCTTTTCATGAACCCATTATTGTTGCTCCTACTAACACTTCTTGTAGCACAATCATTACCACTCCACCTATGAATGATACATCACTAATGGTGGAAAATGAAACCCTCAAGAAGGAGGTGAATGAGCTCACTCATGCCTTAGGCAGTGCCTATGGTGGAGATGCCCGCTTGCTAAAGTGCTTGGGTAGCCAAAGGTTTTCTCTCAACAAAGAGGGATTAGGCTCCCCAAGAAAGGCAAGGCGGCCTTTGTCACTCCCAAAGTTAGCTTTATGAAGGGCAATGGTCGGTTTTGCAATAGATGCAAGCAAGTTGGGCATATAGAGCAAAATTTAAAGACTAACAAGAACAAGCTACCTAATGTATCCTCAATCAAATTTGATTCTTGTTACATGCTTTATAAGGGTGCCAATGGTGTGAAGGCTAAGTTCATTGGTACACCAATTGTGGGCCCAAAGAAGAAGGCCATTTGGGTACCAAAGACCTTGGTGACTAACCTACAAGGACCCAAGCAAGTTTGGGTACCTAAAAAGAATTGATCTTCTTCTTTTTAGATAAATTATAAAGCCGGAGGAAGGCATTGGGTGCTTGATAGTGGGTGCACACAACACATGACCGGTGATCCAAGAATGTTCAATTCAATCAATGAAAGCAAGAGCAATGGGATTGATAGTATCACATTTGGTGACAATGGCAAAGGCAAGGTCAAAGGGCTTGGTAAGATTGCAATATCCAATGACTTGAGCATTTCCAATGTGCTACTAGTAGAGAGCTTGAACTTCAACTTATTGTCGGTAGCTCAATTGTGTGATCTTGGTTTCAAGTGCATATTTGGTGTGGATGATATAGAGATCATAAGTGTAGATGGCTCTAACTTGATATTCAAAGAATTTAGATATGAGAATCTATACTTGGTTGATTTCAATGCTAGAGAAGCTCAATTGTCAACATGTTTAATCACTAAGTCTAGCATGGGTTGGTTATGGCATAGAAGGCTTGGTCATGTTGGAATGAAACAATTGAACAAATTGATTAAGCATGACTTAGTTAGGGGCTTGAAAGATGTCACATTTGAAAAGGACAAACTATGTAGTGCATGTCAAGCCAGAAATCAAGTTGGGAATACACATCCTAAGAAGAGCATGATGAGTACATCCAAGGCATTTGAGTTGATGCACATGGACTTATTTGGACCAACCACATACACTAGCATTGGTGGAAACAAATATGGATTTGTGATTGTGGATGATTTCACTAGATACACATGGGTGTTCTTTCTTGTTGATAAGAGTGATGTGTTTGCAACATTCAAATCATTTGTCAAGGGCATTCACAATGAGTTTGAAACAACCATCAAGAAAGTTAGAAGTGACAATGGAAGTGAGTTCAAGAACACTAGAATTGATGAGTTATGTGATGAATTTGGAATTAGACATCAATTCTCGGCCAAGTATACTCCTCAATCAAATGGGCTAGTTGAAAGAAAGAATAGAACCTTGATTGACATGGCAAGATCAATGTTGAGTGAGTACAATGTGAGTCATTCATTTTGGGCCGAAGCAATCAACATGGCTTGCTACTATAGCAACCGACTCTATTGTCACCCCATGATGAAAAAGACGCCTTATGAGCTATTGAATGGAAGAAAGCCCAACATAGCATACTTCCGGGTTTTTGGTTGTAAATGCTACATATTGAAGAAAGGCACTAGATTAAGTAAGTTTGAAAAGAAGAGTGATGAAGGTTTCTTGCTTGGTTACTTCACTACTAGCAAAGCTTATAGAGTTTGGAATTTGGCTAGTGGTACTCTTGAGGAGGTTCATGATGTGGAGTTTGATAAAACAAATGATTCCCAAGAGGAAGATGAGAATCTAGATGATGTAAGAGGCACTCAATTGGTCAATGCAATGAAGAACATGAACATTGGTGAGTTAAGGCCTAGAGAAGTGATTGATATTGAAGATGATAAGAACCAAGTGCTCTCTAACTCAAATGTGCAAGCTAGTGGTTCTCATGATCAAATCCAAGCAAGCACTAGTGATGGCAATGTGCAAGATCAACAAATGGCTAGTTCATCATCTCAACCAAGTGATCAATCAAATGCTAGCAATCAAGTGCAAGTGCTTCAACCAACCAATGTTGCAAGAGATCATCCATTGGACACTATCATTGGCGATATTTCAAGAGGTGTGCAAACAAGATCAAGATTGGCTTCATTTTGTGAGCATTTCTCATTTGTGTCATTCATTGAACCTAAGAAGACAGATGAAGCTTTGAAGGATGTTGATTGGATCAATGCTATGCATGAAGAGCTAAACAACTTCACAAGAAACCAAGTATGGGACTTAGTTGAGAGGCCTAAGGATCATAATGTGATTGGAACCAAGTGGGTCTTTCGGAATAAGCAAGATCAAGATGGGATAGTAATAAGGAACAAAGCAAGATTAGTGGCTCAAGGTTACACTCAAGTTGAAGGTCTTGACTTTGGAGAAACATATGCCCTGGTTACAAGATTGGAAGCAATTAGGATCTTGCTAGCTTATGCTTGTGCCCACAACATCAAGTTGTACCAAATGGATGTGAAAAGTGCATTTCTCAATGGGTACATCAATGAGCTTGTGTATGTTGAGCAACCTCCCGGTTTTGAAGATGAAAAGAAACCCAACCATGTGTTCAAGTTGAGAAAGGCTTTGTATGGATTGAAACAAGCACCTAGAGCATGGTATGAGAGATTGAGGGATTTCCTACTCTCTAAGGGATTCAAGATGGGAAAGGTTGACACCACTCTCTTCACCAAGAAGCTTGGAAATGACTTGTTTGTAATGCAAATCTATGTTGATGATATCATCTTTGGATCAACAAATCAAGAATTTTGTGAGGAGTTTGGCAAGATGATGGCAAGTGAGTTTGAGATGTCTATGATTGGAGAACTTAGTTACTTCCTTGGGCTTCAAATCAAGCAAATGAAGAATGGCACATTTGTGAGTCAAGGCAAGTATATCAAGGATATGCTCAAGAAGTTTGAAATGGATGAGAGTAAATCTATTAGTACACCAATGGGGATAAGTGGAAGCTTAGATAGTGATGCTAGTGGCAACATGGTGGATCAAAAGATGTATCGGTCTATGATTGGAAGCCTACTCTATGTGACCGCATCAAGACCGGATGTGATGTTTAGTGTATGCATGTGTGCTAGATTTCAAGCCTCACCAAGAGAAAGTCATTTGAAAGCAACTAAGAGAATATTGAGGTATTTGAAGCATACACAACATATTGGATTATGGTATCCCAAAGGAGCAAGATTTGAGTTGATTGGATATTCGGATTCCGATTATGCGGGATGCAAAGTTGAGAGAAAGAGCACATCGGGCACATGTCAACTATTGGGAAGATCACTTGTGTCTTGGTCATCAAAGAAGCAAAATAGTGTAGCACTTTCAACCGTCGAAGCAGAGTACATTTCGGCCGGTAGTTGTTGTGCTCAATTACTTTGGATGAAGGCTACCTTGAGTGACTTTGGAATAAAGTTCAAGCAAGTGCCATTGCTATGTGACAATGAAAGTGCCGTGAAGCTCACCAACAACCCAGTTCAACACTCAAGAACAAAGCATATAGATGTCCGTCATCACTTCATAAGAGATCACCAACAAAAAGGGAACATTTGCATAGAGAGTGTGGGCACCGAAGATCAACTTGCCGACATATTCACCAAGCCACTTGATGAGAAGAGGTTTTGCAAGCTAAGGAATGAATTGAACATACTTGACTTCTCCAATATGTGTTGATGCACCCCCATTATATGACATGCCTCTCCTTCGAGCCAAGCAAGGTAAAGTTAATTGACATGTCATCCATCCATTGCTAAGGACTTGTTTAGTGCATCTAGTCATTCCTATCATGCCCTAGGCTCATTCATGAAAATCAAATGAATTTGATGCTTGTATGGTACCACTATTGCTTGTATGTTTGAAATAATCTAGTGGTAGCATATGACATGTTTGTGGGCTTGTAAACCTAGTGTTTGATTTAGAAAATGAGCTATAAGTGTTTAACTCAACATGGTACAAGATAACCCTTATTTGGAGGTGTGAAGAAGCTTGTCCTTGGATCAAACCGAGTTAAATATCTTTTGCGAGTAATCTAGATTGAACCAAATTGGGAAAATAATCCTCATTTCACATGGTTTCACCCCATCCTATCTATAATTTGAGCTCGCCTTTTGTGCTAATTGTTGACAAAGGGGGAGAGAAACAAAGATATGAGTGATAGACAAAGATATGAGTGATAGGGGAGTATTTGACATAAGGGAAGAGATATGATAAAGGAAAGGGATCAATTAAAATTTTGATCACACAAGTAGGGGGAGCAAGCTCATAAACTTGTATGATGCATTTGAATGAACATTTCATATATTTGCTTGCATGATACAAGTTCTTAATTTCAATATCCATGCTTGTGTGGTGTATGCTAGTTATAGGTTTGAATGATGAAATGAAAAACTAGCATGCATAGGCTAAAGCAACTAGACTTATGTTCATTCTATGGAAACTAGATCCTTGCTTTTAATGTTGATCTCATGGGGTATTCCAGTTTTCGTGTATGTCTAGTTACTAATGATGCTAAGGATGGTATATTGGTGCACTCCGATTGGTATCACGCTTCAAAGGTCCATCTCTTATACCTTAGCATCATTTGGTAGAAATTGACTCCTATATTTCCTATCTAAGCATATGTGCAAGCTACAATCCAAACTCTTAGCACATATGTAGGGGGAGCAATTACTACCATTTGGAGTTCATGAAACTTGCCCATATTCTTTTACACATGGTAGATATGCTTGGGCAAGCAACATGAATTCAATTAAATCTCAATTCATATCTTTGTGAAAGGGTTGTCATCAATTACCAAAAAGGGGGAGATTGAAAGCTCTAGTTTGGTTTTGGTTAATTGATGAAACCCTAAGTGCTAACCTAGTTTATCAAAGTAATTATGAGATAGGTAGCACTACTCCAAGTAATGAAGCAATGACGAAGATCATGACAATGGTGATGGCATGGTGATGATCAAATGCTTAAACTTGGAAAAGAAGAAAGAGAAAAACAAAAGGCTCAAGGCAAAGGTAAAATTGTAGGAGCCATTTTGTTTCGGTGATCAAGACACTTAGCGAGTGTGATCACATTTAGGATAGATAGCCGTACTATTAAGAGGAGTGAAACTCGTATCGAAATGCGGTTATCAAAGTGCCACTAGATGCTCTAATTCAGTGCATATGCATTTAGGATCTAGCATAGTGCTAACACCCTTGAAAATATTTGTGAAAATATGCTAACACATGTGCGCAAGGTGATACACTTGGTGGTTGGCACACATGAGCAAGGGTGAAGCAGTTTGAAGTGAAATGGAGTTGGTCGCAAAGATGCTGGTGTCGGTCAAACTGACCGGACGCTGGATCACCCAGCGACCGGACGCTGAAGGGCTGTGCCCGGTCGTGTTGTCGAATGGCACAGTGACTAGGGTTAAGCATCGGACGCTGGTCTATGTCCAGTCAAGCATGACCGGACGCGTCCGGTCGACAAAAGACGATTTTGGGAGCTTACTGGAAACGACCGGACGCTGGGGGTAAAGCGTCCGGTCACTTGTGCCGGAGCGTCCGGTCGCTACTTAGCCATTGCGATCGGGTGGTTCCTATTGAATGGACAATGACACATGGCTTACATCGGTTGACCGGACGCTGAGTCTAGAGTCTGGTCAGTCTGACCGGAGCATCCGGTCAGCCCGCAGTGTGCCCAGTGAAGGGGTACAACGGCTCTATTTCGTGGGGGCTTCTATTTAAGCCTCATGGCCGGTTCAAGCTCACTCTCTTGCACATTTTCATTCACATAGCAACCTTGTGATCTTAGCCAAAGCCCTCCCACTCATCTCCATCATTGATCCATCATCTTTGTGAGATTGGGAGAGAATCTAAGTGCATTGCTTGAGTGATTGCATCTAAAGGCACTTGGTATTCATGTTGTGCTGTGGATTTCGCTTGTTTCTCTTGGTGGTTGCCACCACCTAGACGGTTGGAGCAGCGGTGGAGGATTGGCACGAGTTGGTGATTGTTCGTGGCCATCTCCAGTGATTGTAAGGGGAGTTGTACCTTCCCCGGCGGAGTGCCGAAAGGTAACTCTAGTAAATTGCTCATGTCATTGAGTTACCTCACTTGTGGGTCAGTTCTTGCGGTTTCCTATCATGTGGACGAGGTTAGTGAAACACCTCTTAGCCGCCGAACCACCAAGTGTTGGTCAACACAACGGGGACTAGCGTGTTGGCAAGCACGTGAACCTCGGGAGAAAAATTGGTTGTCTCTTGTCATTTGCATTCTCTCGGTGATTGGGTTAATCTTCATCTTGTGATTGGTTCATCCTCTACACGATGGTATAATCACCCTACTCACTTATTTACATTCTTGCAAACTAGTTGATACGAGCTCTTTAGTGTAATTAGAATTGAGAGCTCGCTTTATTATTTACATTCATCTAGTTGAGCTCTTTAGAATAGCAAGTTTGAGAGCTCTTAGTGAGTAGTTACATAGCAAGTTTGGGTGCCTAAGTAATCATTGCAACTAGAATTGTTGGATAGGTAGCTTGCAACCCTTGTAGAGCTAGAGCAAGTTTGCATTACGCTATTTGTCATACTAATCAAATTGCTCTAGTTGATTTGTAGATTTCTAAATAGGCTATTCACCCCCCTCTAGCCATATTAGGACCTTTCAGTTGCTACTGCTCATGTTACTAGCACTAAAAGTTCATAGTAGGGGTTACAAATGGTCCAGAGGGGGATAGGTCCTAAGTCTCTGGTGAGAGGAGCGAACGGGAGCTGAGGGCTCGGTCCCTTCTCGGCTATGTGCTTGTGTGTTCTAATCGGTTCAGGGTTTGAGTCTAAATCAGTGTGAAGTGTTTCGATCGTTGGTCCGATGCCCCCTAATGGGACGCCCTTCTTTCCCTTTTATAGGTCAAGGGAAAGCAGGGGTAATAGCGATGGGAAAAAAGGTGAATCATAAAGAGAAGAAGTCCTCCAAGATCATTGGGTCCTTCTTCTCTTCTATGCAGGTCCCATCGACCTTGTAGAAGGCAATAGGGATAGCTTCACATCATGGCCCTATCCATCACTAGCGCCATGTGCAGGCGTCGTCCGCTGGTCATGGCGCTCCACTCTGTCCTGGCGGACGTCGTGGTGAATTTACGCACCCATCTATGTTCGTACGAGGGTTAGGCAGAATAACACCGGTTCACTCGACACTGTTCATGATATGAGTCCTCAGGTATGGCCCGTCATGGCCACAGGTTATATCGGGGCATGCCGGTCACCTTCCTAGTGTCAGAGCTTTGACCCAGGCCCATACGCTTGGACCTAGAGTGGTCGGCGGTGGTATGGGTCTCTGTTGGGTGAGACAGTGCCCCTGGCCTTGGGGTCAGGCAAGGCGGAGTTCCTCCCTAGAGGCCAGATGAGGCAGAGTGCAAACCCAAGGCTCGGGCGAGGCGGAGCCCAAACCCAAGGGTCAGGCGAGGCGGAGCCAGCCCTTAGAGGTCAGGTGAGGCGGAGCCCGCGACCTCAGTGTCAGGCGAGGTGGAGCCCACCTTTAGGGGCCAAGCGAGGTAGAGCCAACCCTCAGTGGTCAGGCGAGTGAAAGGTCCTTGTGTGGTTTTGGTAATTGAGTGACAACCTAGGTGGACTAATTGTGTTTATGTGAGATACATAGGTGATTAGTCCACAAGTACATGTGTGTGAGCAACATATGCCATGAAGGTGAAAATGGCTTGGAGATGTTGCAAAGCTTACATATGTAATGATGAAGGAGCTCATTGCAAATGAGACATGACATTGAGTCATGTGATCAAGGTGGAGAAGATCAAGACATAACTTGGCTTGATGGACCAGTTGCAAGCGTGAAGGGCAAGTTGGAGGCTTTGGAGCGATGGACCATGTGACGGCGAAGCTTAAGCAAGACTTGGCGCCGATGGACGAAGGCAATGGTGAAAATCAAGTGAAGTTAAGATCGATGAACCAATATGATCACTTGATGATATGAAGTGGATCATATCATTGTTGATCATGTTGGTGCATGTGTTGCATCAACATTGGAGGAGATGGAATGGAATGTGCAAGGCAAAGGTATAACTTAGGGCATTTCATTTCACCAGTCATAGGTGTGTAGAGAAGTTGATGACCGGGTTTAGGATAGATGGCCGTACTATCAAGAGGGGCAAACTTGTTTGCATATCGGTCATCTAGTGCCACTCGAGTGATCTAACTTTGCATCGTCACTAGGATTGAGTGGTGTGGCAAGTTGAGTGGCTAATCCTTTGGGAAATGATTGTGAAAATGCTAACACACATACACATGGTGGTGTACACTTGGTGGTGTTGGCACATTTATAAAGGAGATAAAGTTGGAGTTGATGTGGATCAACTCGGCGATGGAACAGAGGTGAGAAGGGTTCGAAACTCCACCGGCGGAGTGTCCGACCATAGAATGCAGATAGTCTAACAGTGCCACTGGCACCCTATATAGAAAAGATAGGGTCTCATAGAGTGGACCGGATGTTGGTCACATGGTGACCGGACGCTGGGGTCCTACGTCCGGTCAGTGGCAGCAGAGAGCGCGCAGGCATTGGTCTTTGATCGGACACTGGCGTTGAAAGTGACCAGACGCTGGCACGATGCGTTCGGTCAAGCTAACATACGATGATGTAGGCGATGTAGAGAAGTTGGAGAAGGACCAGACGCTGATGCTGCATCTGATCGTGACCGACCGGATGCGTCCGGTCGTGACTGGAACCTTACTGAAAATGACCAGACACTGGGGTCCTACGTTCGGTCACTTTGAGCAGCTGCATCCGGTCATCTCTTGACCATTGAGATTGGGTGAACAACGTTTGAAGTCAGTGACATGTGGAAGGTATCGGGTGACCGGACGCTGGGGTCCTGTGTCTGGTTGATCTAACTAGAGCATCCGGTCGTCCTGAGTTTTGCCTAGTGAAGGGGTAACGGCTAGTTTAGCCCGTGGGGCTATAAATAGAAGGGGGTCTCGGCCATGGCTGGTGCTGAGCACCTCGAGGGACTTTGTGTCCATGCTTGAGAGTGCTTGAGAGCCCTCCATCTCACATATGCTTGATAGTGATCATCCGATTGTGTGTGTGAGAGATTCTAGTGTGATTGCATTGTGAGGTTCCATCGAGTGACACTAGGTGATTGAGTTGTAAGCCGGTGATGCTTGTTACTCTTGGGGGTTGCCACCTCCTAGACGACCTGGTGGTGGTCTCTGTCGAAGCCCACAAGAAGCTTGTGTGGTGCTCTGGAGAAGAGCTTTATGAGGGGTATTGTGCTCGCCCCGCGGGATCCATGAAGAGCAACTCTAGTAAAGCGTGTCATTGAGCTACCCTCACTTTTGGGGTAGGTTCTTGCGGTGCCCGATGTGCGGGCTTGGCGGGTGATGCCAATTAGCCGCTGAACCATCAAGTGAGCGGTCAACACAATGGGGATGTAGCATGTTGGCAAGCACGTGAACCTCAGGAGAAAATCACCGTGTCAACCTTGTTCTTCCCGTTGGTTTGCAATCCCCTTACACAAGCTTGTGATTACTTTTATATACATTGTGCTTGTGTAGTTGCTCTTGTAATTAGTTAGCTTGTGTAGCTCACTAGTTACCTTCTTGCTTGTGTAGCATAGAAGTAGCTCCCTTGCGAGGCTAATTTGGTTTGTGTAACCTTGTTAGTCACTTTGCTTAGTTTGTGTAGCTAAGTATTTGCGCTCTCTAATTTGACATTAGTTGCCTTGCTATTGAGCATTGCTAGTGAGCTTAGTTGGCTTTGTGCTTTTGCTTACTAGCATGTGTAGGAGCTCCCTCATTGCTTGAAATACTAGTGGCATATGTTTGTGTGACCTTGCTCCTAGAATTGGTTAGGTGAGCTCTAGTTAGTCTGGCACCTTTGTTGCTTAATTAGGATCTTTGCAAGGTGCTAGAGAATATAGATAGAGGGGTGTAGTATTGGCTAGACCGATAGTTTTAATTCCACACTTGTTTCGGTTAGCCGATGTGATTAAGTTTTAGAAATGACTATTCACCCCCCTCTAGTCGCCATCTCGACCCTACAGCGAGGCGGAGCCCATGGCCTCGGTGTCGGGCGAGGCAGAGCCAACCCTCAGGGGTCAGGCGAGGTGGAGCCCATGGCCTCGGTGTCGGGCGAGGTGGAGCCACCCCTCAGGGGTCGGCCTTAGTGTCGGGCAAGGTGGAGCCCATAGCCTCGGTGTTGGGCAAGGTGGAGACAACCCTCGGGGGTCAGGCAAGGCAGAGCTTGTGGCCTCGGTGTTGGGCGAGGCAGACCCACCCCTTAGGGATGTTCGCATTTTTTATAAACATTTTCAAGGGTGTTAGCTTTCCACTAGATCCTAAATGCATATGCAATGAGTTAGAGCATCTAGTGGCACATTGATAACCGCATTTCGATATGAGTTTCACCCCTCTTAATAGTATGGCTATCGATCCTAAATGTGATCACACTCGCTAAGTGTCTTGATCACTAAACCGAAAAGCTCCTATAAATTTCACCTTTGCCTTGAGCTTTTTGTTTTTCTATTTCTTCTTTTCCAAGTCCAAGCACTTGATCATTACCATGGCATCACCATCATCATGTCATGATCTTCATTTGCTTCACCACTTGGAAATCTCCCCCTTTTTGGTAATTGATGACAACTCTTTCACAAAGATATGAATTGAAATTCATTTAAATCCATGTTGCTTGCCCAAGCATATTTATTATGTGTAAAAGGATATGGACAAGTTTCATGAATCCCATATGGTAGCAATTGCTCTCCCTACATATGTGCTAAGAGTTTGGATTGTAGCTTGCACATATGTTTAGATAGGAAATGTAGGAGTCAATGTCTACTAAATGATGCTAAGGTATAAGAGATGGACCTTTGAAGCGTGATACCAATCGGAGTGCACCAATATACCATCATTAGCACCATTAGTAATTAGACATACACAAAAAAACTAGAATACCCTATGAGATCAACATTAGAAGCAAGGGTCTAGTTTCCATAAAATGAACATAAGTCTAGTTACTTAACCTATGCATGCTAGTTTTTCATTTCATCATTCAAACCTACAACTAGCATACACCACACAAGCATGGATATTGAAATATAAAACTTGTGCCATGCAAGCAAATATATGAAATGCACATTCAAATGCAACATACAAGTTTATGAGCTTGCTCCCCTACTTGTGTACAATTTTGATTGATCCCCTTCCAATGTCATTTCATTTGTTTGCTCCCCCTATCTTACTATCTTTGTGAATTTCTCTCCCCCTTTGTCAACAATTATCACAAAAGGCGAGCTCAAATTTTAGATAGGTTGGGGTGAAACCATGTGAAGTGAGGATCATTTTCCTAATTTGGTTCAATCTAGAGCACTTGCAAAAGATATTTAACTCGGTTTGATCTAAGGGCAAGATTCTTCACACCTCCAAAAGAGGGTTATCATGCACCATGTTGAGTTAAACACTTATAGCTCATTTTCTAGATTATGCACTAGGTTTACAAACCCACAAATATGTCATATGCTACCACTAGATCATTTCAACTATACAAGCAATAGTGGTACCTACAAGCATCAAATTCATTTGATTTTCATGAATGAGCCTGGGACATGATAGGAATGACTAGATGCACTAAACAAGACCTTAGCAATGGATGAATGGCATGTTAATCAACTTTACCTTGCTTTACTCGAAGAAGAGGCATGCCATATAATGGGGGTGCATCAATACATATTGGAGAAGTCAAGTATGTTTAATTCATTCCTTAGCTTGCAAAACCTATTTCTCATCAAGTGGCTTGGTAAAGATATCGGTAAGATGATCATCAGTGCCAACACTCTTAATACAAATATCCCCTTTTTGTTGGTGATCTCTTATGAAATGATGGCGGACATCTATATGCTTTGTTCTTGAATGTTGAACCGGGTTGTTGGTGAGCCTTATGGCACTCTCATTGTCACATAGCAATGGCACTTGCTTGAATTTGATTCCAAAGTCACTTAAAGTAGCCTTCATCCAAAGTAATTGAGCACAACAACTACCGGCCGAAATGTACTCCGCTTCGGCGGTTGAAAGTGCTACACTATTTTGCTTCTTTGATGACCAAGACACAAGTGATCTTCCTAATAGTTGACATGTGCCCGATGTGCTATTTCTCTCAACTTTGCATCCCGCATAATTAGAGTCCGAATATCCAATCAACTCAAATCTTACTCCTTTGGGATACCACAATACAACATTTTGTGTATGCTTCAAGTACCTCAATATTCTCTTTGTTGCCTTCAAATGACTTTCTCTTGGTGAGGCTTGAAATCTAGCACACATGCATACACTAAACATTACATCCGGCCTTGATGCGGTCACATAAAGTAGGCGTCCAATCATAGACCAATATATCTTTTGATCCACCATGTTGCCACTAGCATCACTGTCCAAACTTCCATTTGTCCCCATTGGTGTACTAATAGCTTTGACATCATTCATCCCAAACTTCTTGAGCATGTCTTTGATGTACTTGCCTTGACTCACAAATGTGCCATTCTTCATTTGTTTGATTTGAAGACCAAGAAAGTAACTAAGCTCTCCAATCATGGATATCTCAAACTCACTTGCCATCATCTTGCTAAACTCCTCAACATAGATTTGCAATACAAACAAGTCATTTCCAAGCTTCTTGGTGAAGACAGTGGTGTCAACCTTTCCCATTTTGAATCCCTTAGAGAGTAGGAAATCCCTCAATCTCTCATACCCTCTTGGTGCTTATTTTAATCCATACAAAGCCTTTCTCAACTTGTAAACATGGTTGGGTTTCTTTTCATCTTCAAAACCAGGAGGTTGTTCAACATACACAAGCTCATTGATGTACCCATGGAGAAATACACTCTTCACATCCATTTGGTACAACTTGATGTTGTGGGCACAAGCATAGGCTAACAAGATCCTAACTGCTTCTAATCTTGCAACCGGGGCATATGTTTCTCCAAAGTCAAGGCCTTTAACTTGAGTGTAACATTGAGCCACTAATCTTGCTTTGTTCCTTATTACTATCCCATCTTGATCTTGCTTGTTCCAAAAGACCCACTTGGTTATAATTACATTATGATCCATAGGCCTCTCAACTAACTCCTATACTTGATTTCTCTTGAAGTTGTTTAGCTCTTCATGCATAGCATTGACCCAATCAACATCATTCAAAGCTTCATCTATCTTCTTAGGTTCAATGGATGACACAAATGAGAAATGTTCACAAAATGATGCTAATTTAGATCTTGTTTGTACACCTCTCAAAATATCACCAATTATAGAGTCCAAAGGACGATCTCTTGCAACATTAGTTGGTTGGAGCACTTGCACTTGATTGCTTGCATTTGATCGATCATTTGGTTGCGATGATGAACTAGCCACTTGTTGTTGATCTTGCACTTTGTCAACACTAGCACTTGCTTGACTTTGATCTTGAGAACCACTAGCTTGTACATTTGAGTTAGAGAGCACTTGATTCTTGTCATCTTCAACATCAATCACCTCTCTAGGTCTTATATTACTAATGTCCATGTTCTTCATTGCATTGGCTAATTGAGTGCCTCTCACATCATCTAGATTCTCATCTTCCTCTTGGGAACTATTTGTTTCATCAAATTCCACATCATGAACCTCCTCAAGAGTACCACTAGCCAAATTCCAAACTCTATATGTTGTAACACCCAGAAACTCTATATGGCCCGCAGCACCCATGCCCGCACCTGCTCGCCCTCTTCTCCCTCTTACTGTGCCGCTAGCCCTGCATGTCAGCGCCCCATGTCCCTTTCCTTTTCTTCCTCGCACGCTCCCTTCCTTCTTCACCGCCCAGTGATGGTGCTGCAAAGCATGGCAAGTCGCCGCCGTCGTGCATGCAAGGCAGGCGACCAATTCCACCCGCCTCCCGCTCCCCTTCCATCCACCGCACCCCGTCCACCCTATAAAGCACCGAGCCAAACTCATCCTTCTCCCCATTCTTCTGTTCGTGCTCGAGCTCGCCACCACCAACCGGTAGCCCACTACTCTGGTGCCCAAACCTCATCGCCGACGACTCCTGAAGCTCCACCGTGCTTCCCCATGACTGTAGGTATCACCAATTTCATGTTTTGGTCATGGAATGCTTGGATTCACCCTCACCCACGTTGTGGTTTCTCTCTCTAGCCGTCGCCGTCGATGACCCGCCCCTTCGAGGCCATCCCGGACGCCGTGCTCCCTTCTAATCGACTCGCGGTGAGCTGCTTGTTCTCCCTATGCCCCTATTCTATCGAATTGCACACTAGAACGCCATATCGGTGAATTCTAGACACTGCCGGCCATGGCGCCGCCATGAGACATCGCTCTAACGTGTTCCCCACCCTGGGTTTTCACCCTAGCGAGTTCGTGAGCGCTCGTAGATCATTTGCGTGTATTTGGTTTTGATCAGGATGGCCTGAATCGCCATACCGGTGTTCGCCACCGAGTTCATCTCGCCACTAGCCATGGGGGGCTTGCCTATGGTAATGTGCGGCCGACGAAGGTACTCCCGTGCGTCCCACACTATTGGATCCATCTAGATGACCATGATCAGAACGTACCGGTTCGGATCATAACCGATCCACCGCGGCTGTGGAGTCGGTCCACCGCGCCGCGTCAGCATGTGCCCATGCCACGTGGTGCACCGTGCCACTCATACGCCACCACGCATCAGTCCAGTCAGTAGCCAAGGTCAACCGTGGTCAAGCCACACTAGTTTTGCAGAAAAACCCCTCGGTTTCCAGTGAATCAACCCACAGTCCATAATAGGTCAAATAAATTATTATTTAGTCATGTTTTTATTCACTTTAGACCCTATAGTTTCTAGAAATAGTACGCGCAGTCCAGTAACCATGTAAATTCTTATTTTTATTGTTTTAATTTAAAAATAAGTTTAGTTTATTTACAGAAATGCCATTGAACCTTATTTCATGCATAACTTTTGCGTTTTAAGTCTGATTTGAGTGATTCTTTCACTCACGTGTTCGTACCAGTACGTAGAATAGATTTATAAACATTTTAATCTATATTTTTACTGTTTGGTGTACTATTCTAATAGAAGTTTATTTGTATGCATGTAATGATTGGATTGGAACCTTGATTGGTGATTTGCAACACGATTAGAGGGTGAGCATTTTGAGGTAGCTGAGGACCAGCAATAGGAAGATCAGTAGTACCAGGATAACTTTGAAGAAGGCAAGTGTACCAAAGGCCCCTTGTACCTATGAACTATTACAATTCATATTCATGCATGTGTCTAATTTGAAATACCTTAAGGACTTTACCTAGATGATTACTTATACCACATATCCTTGTTACCTAGGGTTTGGGTATACATTTTGGATAGATGTTGCAGCGCTTAACATAAAATAACTGTTAAACATGACTAAAGGCATTATGTAATGTGATAAAACAGAGCTTTTTAGCAACATATAGGGGGCTAGAGTACGGGGTTGAGTACTCTAGTGCCTCTCCATAAGGACTTAATCCTGAAGCGTCCACCTAGGAGGTTTTGTACAACTCCAAGTGTCATATGGCTCTGACTTTAACCTGTTAACTAGATTGTACTAGCTCATCTATAGCTTTTCATATGGGCAAGAGGGGGCACTAGTTGGTATATTTCCTTACTTGTGTGTGTACCATGCTGCGACCACGCGTGCCACTCCTAGAGGAGGGCCACATATGACTAGATGGCTGAAACCTTAGCAGCTATGACTTGTTAGTTCGACTAGCTAAGGGTTACGTAGTGAAACCCTACCACACTTCCTAGGTAGAGGTGTAGTGGGCTTTGCAAACCCTGGCATAAGGAATCATAGCTCGGTGGGTAAAGTTCTACAATTTCTGCAGACATATTTGACCTGTTATAACAGCCGTGCTCACGAATACGAGTGGTCTGGATCCTTTATGATTAGTGGTTACTGTGGATGGTTGGGAATTGATATAAACTTGATTATACTCTAATATCACTTGGGAATTGGGATTGTTCACTAAAGTAGTGATTCAGGATGCTAAAACTTGATTAACTAAAATTGCGAACCATAGTCAAACCATGTCAAGCCTTTGAGCCTCATAGATCCCTTTGATATACTTGCTAAGCATGGTGAGCTTACACTTGCTTTACATTCAATAAAAATCCTAGATGGGTAATAGATAATGGGTATGAAGAGTTTTTGGAGGATGTCTAGGACTACTAGGGAGATGGTCACCAGTTGGAGTCCCTGTGGCAGATTGGGCTAGTTATTCCGCTGTGTGTAATAATGTTGCCATTGAGCAAACTATGTATTAACATTATGATGAGATATGCGATGTAATAAGTACTTTACTTTGATGCTATTACAATTTATGATATGTGTGTGTGTTTGGACATCCTGGGCGCACATATATGAGTACTTGATTTTGCTATGCAAAATGGGGTGCGACAAATTGGTATCAAAGCTATAACTGACTATAGGATGATCAACCTAGTTAGAAATGGATGTTTTTAGGATCACATTACCTTTATTTTACTACCTTTAATTTGCTATAATTTTTTGCTTATATTCTGTTCTTTGTCTGTTGCTAAAATTATTTTATTCTAATACTCAACCTTCTCATTCTTATAGATGGTCCACACCAAGCTGACACCCCGCAAGAGGACCATCGTGATGCCCACCAGGAGGACAAGGTTCACATTCGGCAAGCGCGTTCCTACACATCTAGTGGAGGTTCTAAGGAGCATGGAGGAGGAACCGCCTATGGAGGTGCCCATGGGGAAACCTCTAGAGGATATGATGGAAGAAGATCCCATGGATGAAGAAACAGAAGAGGGGCCCATGTTTGAGGAGCCCATTGAGATAGAGGAATCTGACGAGGAGCCTATGGAAGAGAATGGTTAGGGTGGCCAGGAGGGAGCTAGTGATCCTGATGATGGAGATGATTCTGATGGTGGTGATGGTGGAGATGGTAATGGAGATGATGGTGGTGATGGTGACGGAGATGGAGGAAACGATGGAAATGGGGGTGATGATGATCATGATGCACTGCTGGCTCAAGGGTGGACCACAGAGATCCACTATGACTTGGAGGGCGATGCCTACTACCACCCCAAGCTTGTCTCACTCGTACGCCACTACCACACCAGATGCACTATTTAGTACAGGACGGAGCATTGGACCCACCCTGACTACACTAGCTTCTGGGAGATAGAAGTGTACATCTACGAGGGGACTCGAGTATGCTACATCCACCGTGCCATCACTACATGGCTCACACATGCAGCCGCCATCAGGGATGCTGCTCGACAGACGTTGGTGGTCAACAGCGACCGCCACTTCGACGACATTGCCTGGGAGGAGGATCGTTATCTTCCCCACCATCGGAGCGGCCAGTCTACTTGCAACATCGCTGCACCACTTGGAGAGGTGAACCTGAGGCTAAGGCCTACTTTGTTGTGCTTGGCTCAGACCAACATAGATTTTGACCAGGCCTTGGATGAGTTAGATGTCATGGGAAAGGTGTACCTGTAGCTTGCCCGTGAGAATGGTACACTAAAGCAACATCAAGGAGGTCCTAATGTGGAAGCGCTAGGTGTTCCTGCTCAATCGCCCCCGAGGAATAGAGGAGAATTTGGAGACCCCAACACCAGCACCAACATCAACCCATAGAAGGAAGTCTTAAACATATGTAATAAACACGCGTAGATACGCGAGAGAGTGTTTAATTTCTTTCTTTTAGTGGTTGAACAAATGATACTTGTGTGGTTGGATGATTGTCATAATGAACAATGTTTGATTTGGATTTTTGGCATGATTGTGATGACTTGTGGGCATGTCCATAGTCATTTAGTTTAAGGTTAAGGTTTAAGGATAATATGAATAAATAGTTGGGTTTCTTTTTATCTTGATGTCCATTCTATATCATTCTGAGCAGTCCATCTTTATCAGTTCATATCTCATGTTCTAGATGTCCAATGGTCATAAAAATTTTATGGAGATAAGTAGACTTCTACATCTTTCTTTTGGCTCTAGAATCACCTCAATACCTATTATAAATTGTGATATATAGCTGTTGTTAGTTGAGGTTTATGTGCTGTTAGAATTCTGGAACAGTACTGCTTATTGTCTGTTTTTGACTAAGTAAACTTCAGAATCTGAAAAAGTATTCTAAATAAAAGTTGTATAGAATTTCATAAGCTTTCTAGAAAGGTAAAATTCACAATTATATGATAAACAGTTAGTGAGATATGCTCATTTTACTGTACTATTGTTTGTCCAACTCGCTGGAAAAGTTCAGAACAATTATCTTCTTGTATACCCTACATATATCTCTTGTCTTGATCTTGTGATACCCACTCTTATTAGACCCTTATCTTCTAAAGATTATATATTGTGGACATATGATACTTATATGATGTATCTACAGATGGTGAACACCAGGAGGAACAACCAGGGAGGCGAGGACCTACCACCACCACCTTCTATCACTATGGAGCAGCTGATGATGATGCAGACACAGTTGCTTCAGCAGATGGCCCAGAACATGCAGAACATGGGGCATGGGAATGGGAATGCACCCCCTCAAGTTAGAGATAAGAGAGGAGAGTTTCTGATAGCACATCCACCTGTCTTCAAGCACTCCACTGACCCACTCTAGGTTGATGACTGGCTACGTGCAATCGAGAGGCAACTTGAGATTGCACAGTGTGATGACAAGGAAAAGGTTTTGTATGCCTCTGGACAGTTGCAAGGAGCTACACTAGATTGGTGGGACTCATTCCGCTTCGGCCGTACTGAAACTAATCCCATCACTTGGCCTGAGTTTCGTAGTGCCTTCTGCTCTCACCACGTGCCTGCTAGATTAATGAAGCTGAAGAAGGAGTTCTTGGCTCTCAAGCAGGGGAGCATGACTATTGCTAAATATCGTGACAAGTTCATACAATTGTCACAGTATGCACCTACTAAGGTGGATGAGGATGAGAAGAGGCAGGAGTTATTCATGGAAGGTTTGAATAATGGTCTCCAGTACAAACTGTTGTCTCATACTTTTGCTAGTTTTCAGCAGCTGGCGGATAAGGCCTTGGTGATAGAGAACAAGCGCCGCCATATGGAGGACAAGAAGAGGAAGTTCTAAGGATAGCAATCTAGGAGCAACTCTCGCTTCCGTGCCAATCCTCAATAGACTCAACCACAATAGCGCTATCAAGGATAGTCCGGTCTAGTCAACCGCAACCAGCAACCACAGTGTGCACAACAGTAGTAGTACAAGACACCAGCCTAGCACTAGTAGCAATCCAACAATGTTCTTGTGTGGAATAACGTCCCTAATGCTCCACAGAAGAACGACGAACCAAAGGCACCAAATGCAGTTAATGATAATAGATGCTTCAATTGTGGAGAGCTGGGACATTACTCAAACAGATGCCCTTAGAGGACGGCTAACATGCAGCAGAACTATGTCTAGGGAAAAGTCAACCATGTGACTGCAGAAATAGCTCAGGAGGCACCGGATGTGGTGATCGGTATGTTTTCGGTCAACTCAAACTCAGCTACAGTTCTTTTGATGCTGGTGCTTTGCATTCCTTCATAGCATATACATTCATAAAGAAGCATGGTATTCCCGTATGTGTTATGAAGAAACCCATGTTAGTAAACTCACCTAGAGGGGAAATGAAAGCAAATTGGATATGCTTAGCTGCTAGTCTCAACATAAGGGGGTAGAATTTCAAGCCAACCTTGTAGTCATAGACTCATCTGGAATTGATGTTATCTTGGGTATGGATTGGTTAAGGTCCCAGAAGGTAGTTATTAATTATGGAAATAGTTTCGTGAATCTTACCACTCCATCCGAAGAGAAAGTTGAGTATGTGGAACACAGTCAGCCGTGGAAATCTGCCAGGTTAATTAGTTGGAGGGCACAACTATAGAGGATATACGGATAGTAAATGAATATCCAGATGTCTTCCCTGATGAGTTACCAGGTATGCCACCTTAATGAGATATTGAGTTTATAATTGAACTTTTACCTAGAACTGCACCCATAGCTAAGAGACCTTATAGAATGGGAGTGAATGAATTAGCAGAACTTAAGAAACAATTAAGGGAATTGCTAGATAAGGGTCATGTCCAACCTAGTTCTTCACCTTGGGGCACACCAGTACTGTTTGTAGAGAAGAAAGATAGTACACAAAGAATGTGCATAGATTATAGATCACTTAATGAGGTGACAATTAAGAACAAGTATCCACTGCCTAGAATCGATGACCTATTTGACTAGTTGAAAGGAGCTTGTGTGTTTTCCAAGATCAACCTCCGATCTAGATACCATCAGTTGAGAATAAGACGTTCTGACATTCCTAAAACTGCTTTTGTGATCCGATATGGACTATATGAGTTCACAGTCATGTCCTTTGGTCTGACAAATGCACCTGCTTACTTCATGTATTTGATGAACAAAGTATTCATGGAGTACCTTGACAAGTTTGTCGTAGCGTTCATTGATGACATATTAGTCTACTCTAAGAATGAAGAAGAACATGAGGAACACTTGAGGTTAGTATTGCAGAAGCTTAGAGAACATCAACTCTATGCTAAGTTTAGCAAATGTGAGTTCTAGCTAAAAGAAGTATCTTTCCTTGGACATATAATCTCTAATGGAGGAGTAGCAGTAGATCCCAAGAAGGTTAGAGATGTGTTGAGTTGGAAGCCACATCAGTATGTCAGTGAGATTCAGAGTTTTGTTGGTATGGCTGGGTACTATAGAAGATTCATCGAGGGATTTTCTAAATTAGCCAAGCCCATGACTGCTCTGTTAGAGAAGAATGCCAAAGTTGTATGGTCTAAGCAATGTTAGGATAGTTTTGAGGAGTTGAAGAAGAGACTGACTTCTGCCCTAGTGCTTGTCTTACCTGATCTTAACAAAAGCTTCTCTATCTATTGTGATGCCTCATGGCATGGTCTAGGCTATGTTCTTATCCAAGAGGTTAGAGTTGTGGCCTATGCATCTAGATAGCTGAGAAAACATGAGTTAAATTATTCGACTCATGATCTAGAGTTAGCAGCTGTGGTACATGCTCTCAAGATTTGGAGGCATTACCTGATTGGTCATAAGTGTGAGATTTATATGGATCATAAGAGTTTGAAGTATATATTCACATAGTCAAATCTAAATTTGAGGCAGCGCATATGGTTAGAGTTAATCAAGGATTATGATTTGGAGATACACTATCACCCGTGAAATGCTAACGTTGTTGCAGATGCTTTGAGTAGGAGTTATGTGAACATGGCCTATACAACTCAACTACCTAAAGAGTTGTGTGAGGAGTTCGAGTACCTAAATTTGGGTATTATGGCTAACACCATGGAGTTAGAGGTAAAACCTACTCTAGAATGAGAGATTCATACGAGACAACTGAATGATGAGAGGATTAAAGATATTACTGAACGTATAGTGATTGATAAAGCCCCAGAATTTCACATGGATGATCAAGGAACAGTATGGTTTGGTAAAAGGATTTGTGTGCTAGAAGTGAAGTCCATTAGGGAGTCTATTTTGAGGGAAGCTCATGACTTGGCCTATTCCATACACCCGGGGAGTACTAAAATGTATCTTGATCTTAAAGAGAGTTATTGGTGGTATGGACTAAAAAGAGATGTAGCTAAACATGTGGCCATATGTGATACATGCCAAAGAAAGGTAGAGCATCAGAGGCTAGCAGGTTTACTATAGCCTATGAAGATACCTGAGTGGAAATGGAAAGAAGTTGGAATGGACTTCATAGTGGGATTACCCCATACACAGAGGGGATATGACTCTATTTGGGTAATAGTAGACCATCTGACAAAAATAGCACATTTCATTCCTATCAAGACAACTTATTCTGGTGCAAAGTTGGCAGAGCTATACATGGAAAGGATTGTATGTTTACATGGAGTACCAAAGAAGATTGTTTCAGATAGGGGTACATAGTTCACATCACATTTTTGGCAGAAATTGCATGAGTCCATGGATACGAAGTTGAACTTTAGCTCAGCTTACCATCCTCCGACAGATGGGCAGACCGAGAGAACAAATCAAATTTTAGAGGATATGCTAAGAGCTTATGCTCTACAGTATGGGACAAGTTGGGATAAGAGTTTGCCCTATGCCGAATTCTCTTATAATAATAGCTACCAGAAAAGTCTTAAGATGGCACCGTTTGAGGCGTTGTATGGCAGAAAGTGCAGGACACCACTGTTTTGGAATCAAATAGGGGAAAGTCAAGTCTTTGGACCAGAAGTTTTGCAACTGGCAGAGAAACAAGTATAAACAATAAGGCAAAACTTGAAGGTTGCATAGTCTCGACAGAAAAGCTATGCCGACATGAGAAGAAGAGATTTGGTGTTTGAGATTGGTGACTTTGTTTATCTCAAAGTTTCACCTATGAGAGGAGTTAAGAGGTTCCATACTAAGGGAAAGTTGTCACCCAGGTATGTGGGACCATTCAAGATCATCAACAGGAGAGGAGAAGTTGCTTACCAGCTGGAATTACCGGAACACTCTCTGGTGTTCATGATGTCTTCCATGTATCGCAACTTAACAAATGTTTGAGAGTACCTGAGGAACAACTACCTTTGAAAGAACAGGATATCTGAGAGGATCTATCATACAAAGAATATCCATTGAAAATCTTGGAAACAGCGGAGAGAATCACAAGAAGCAGGATAATAAGAATGTGCAAGGTTCAGTGGAACAGACACTCTGTGGATGAGGCAACTAGGGAAAGAGAGGATGATCTGATATCTGACTATCCCAATCTTTTTGAACCATCTGAATCTCAAGGACGAGATTCATCTTAAGGGGGTAGGTTTGTAACACCCATAAATTTCAACTGCAAATTAGCATTTAATTTTGAACATTTATTTAATTTTCTATGTATTTTTAACTTAGGCCAAATAATAAATTTTGGTTAAATAAAATTAACTATAAGGTTTAGAAACATGTGTATTGTATTCATGCCGAAGCATACTATTTTGGTTGAGTTTAGGGCTAGATTGTTTGAAGTTAAATTCAAATTTCATTTGAATTTGGCTTGGGATATGAAAACTAGAATTGGAAAAGAATTTGATTTTAGAAAAATCTTCTTCTCTTCCTTTTTAGCCCAGCCCTAGAACCAGCCTGACCCTTCACTTCCTCCCCTTCTCAGCTTTGGCCTGCTCGGTGGCCCAACCAGCATTCCCCCTCCCTTCCTATCTCCTTCGCACGGCCTGCTCCGCACCGGCCCACTCGGCGGCCCGCTCTGCGCGCCTCCCCTCCTTCCCGCTTTCCCATGTGCGCACTCGCTGCTCATGGCCTGCTTCGGCGCACCACGTGGCCCAACTCAGCACCACGGCCCACAACGCCCACACCCACACCCGCTCGCCCTCTTCTCCCTCTCACTACGCCGCTGGCCCTGCATGTCAGCGCCCCACATAGCCCACTGTGATGCGCTACAAAGCATGGCAAGTCGCCGCCGTCGTGCATGCAAGGCAGGTGACCAATTCCACTCGCCTCCCGCTCCCCTTCCATCCACCGCACCCCGTCCGGCCTATAAAGCACCAAGCCGAACCCCTCCTTCTCCCCTTTCCTCTGTTCGTGCTTGAGCTTGCCCCGTAGCCCACTGCTCCAGTGCCCAAACCTCATCGCCGATGACTCCTAAAGCTCTGCCGTGCTTCCCCGCGACGGTAGGTATCACCAATTTCACGTTTTGGTCACGGAATGCTCGGATTCACCCTCACCCATGCCGTGGTTTCTCTCTCTAGCTGCCGCCATCGACAACCCATCCCTTCGAGGCCTTCCCGGACACCGCGCTCTCTTCCAATCGACTCGCGGTGAGCTGCTTGTTCTCCCCGGGCCCCTATTCCATCGAATTGCGCACTGGAACACCGTACAAGCGAACTCTAGACACTATCGGCCATGGTGCCACCATGGGACATCACTCTGGCATGTTCCTCGCCCTCGGTTTTCACCCTAGCGAGTTCGCGAGCGCTCATAGATCATTTGTGTGTATTTGGTTTCGATCGGGATGGCCGGAATCGCCATACCGGCATTCACCGCCGTGTTCACCTCACCGCCGGCCATGGCGAGCTCACCAGCGGTACTGTGCCACTGGTGGAGGTACTCCCATGCATCCCACGCCATCGGATCCATCCGGACGGCCACGATCAGAACGTACCGGTTCGGATCATAACCGGTCCACCGCGGTTGTGGACTAAAAAAATATTATTTAGTCCTGTTTTTATTCACTTTAGACCCTGTAGTTTCCAGAAATAGTATGTGCTGTCCAGTAACCATGTAAATTCATATTTTTATTGTTTTAATTCAAAAATAATTTCAGTTTATTTACAGAAATGTCGTTGAACCTTATTTCATGCATAACTTTTGCATTTTAAGTCCGATTTGAGTGATTCTTTCGCTCACGTGTTCGCAGTAGTACGTAGAATAGATTTATAAGCTTTTTAATCTATGTTTTTACTGTTTGGTGTACTGTTCTAATAGAAGTTTATTTGTATGCATGTAATGATTGGATTGGATGCTTGATTGGTGATTTGGAACACGATTAGAGGGTGAGCATTTTGAGGTAGCTGAGGACCAGCAACAGGGAGATCAGCAGTACCAGGATAACTTTAAAGAAGGAAAGTGTACCAAAGGCCCCTTGTACCTATGAACTATTACAATTCATATTCATGCATGTGTCTAATTTGAAATACCTTAAGGGCTTTACCTAGATTATTACTTGTACCACATATCCTTGTTACCTAGGGTTTGAGTATGTATTTTTGATAGATGGTGCAGCGCTTAACATAAAATAACTGTTAAACATGACTAAAGGCATTATGTAATGTGATAAAACAGAGCTTTTTAGCAACATATAGGGGGCTAGAGTACGAGGTTGAGTACTCTAGTGCCTCTCCATAAGGACTTAATCCTAAAGCAGCCACCCAAGAGGTTTCGTACAGCCACGAGTGTCATATGGCTCTGACTTTAACCTGTTAACTAGATTGTACTAGCTCATCTGTAGCTTTCCGTAAGGGCAAGAGGGGGGCACTAGTTGGTATGTTTCCTTACCTGCTAGGGTGTGTGTACCATGCCATGACCACGCGTGCCACTCCTAGAGGAGGGCCACATATGGCTAGATAGCTAAAACGTTAGCAACTATGACTTGTTAGTGCAACTAGCTAAGGGTTACATAGTGAAACCCTGCCACACTTCCTTGGTAGAGGTGTAGTGGGCTTTGCAAACCCTAGCATTGGGAATCACAGCTTGGTGGGTAAAGTTGTACAATTTGTGCAGAAATATTTGACCTGTTATAACAGCCATGCTCACGGATACGAGCGATCTAGATCCTTCATGATTAGTGGTTACTATGGATGGTTGGGAATTGATATAAACTTGATTATACTCTAATATCACTTGGGAATTGTGATTGTTCACTAAAGTAGTGATTCAGGATGCTAAAACTTGATTAACTAAAATTGCGAACCATAGTCAAACCGTGTCTAGCCTTTGAGCCTCATAGATCTTTTTGATATACTTACTAAGCATGGTGAGCTTACACTTGCTTTACATTCAATGAAAATCCTGGATGGGTAACAGATAATGGGTATGAAGAGTTTCCGAAGGATGTCCAGGACTACTAGGGAGATGTTCACCAGTTGGAGTCTCTGTGGTAGATTGGGCTAGTTATTCCGCTATGTGTGTAATAATGTTGCCATTGAGCAAACTATGTATTAACATTATGATAAGATATGCTATGTAATAAGTACTTTACTTTGATGTTATTACAATTTGTGATATATATGTGTGTTTGGATTTCCTGGGCGCACATATATGAGTACTTGGTTTTGCTAAGCAAAATTGGGTGCGACATATGCCTTGCTAGTAGTGGAGTAACCAAGCAAGAAACCTTCATCACATTTCTTTTCAAACTTGCTCAATCTAGTGCCTTTCTTCAATATGTAGCATTTACAACCAAAAACCCAAAAGTATGTTATGTTGGGCTTTCTTCTATTCAATAGCTCATAAGGTGTCTTCTCCATCATGGGGTGACAATAGAGTCGGTTGCTATAATAGCAAGCCATGTTGATTGCTTTGGCCTAAAAAGAATAATTCACATTGTACTCACTCAACATTGATCTTGCCATGTCAATCAAAGTTCTATTCTTTCTTTCAACTAGGCCATTTGATTGTGGAGTATACTTGGCCAAAAATTGATGTCTAATTCCAAACTCATCACATAAATCATCCACTCTTGTGTTCTTGAACTCACTTCCATTGTTACTTCTCACTTTCATGATGTTGTTTCAAACTCATTATGAATTCTCTTGATGAATGTCTTGAAGGTTGCAAACACATCACTCTTATCAACAAGAAAGAACACCCATGTGTATCTAGTGAAATCATCCACAATCACAAAACCGTATTTGTTTCCACCAATGCTAGTGTATGTGGTAGGTCCAAACTAGTCTATGTGTACCAACTCAAAAGCCTTAGATGTGCTCATCATGCTCTTCTTAGGATGTGTGTTACCAACTTGCTTTCTGGCTTGACATGTACTACATAGCTTATCCTTCTCAAATGTGACATCTTTCAAGCCTCTAACTAAGTCATGCTTGATCAACTTGTTCAATTATTTCATTCCAACATGACCAATCCTTCTATGCCATAACCAACCCATGCTAGACTTAGTGAGAAAACATGTTGACAATTGAGTTTCTCTAGCATTGAAATCAACCAAGTATAGATTCTCATATCTAAATCCTTTGAATATCAAGTTAGAGCCATCTACACTTATGATCTCTACATCATCCACACCAAATATGCACTTGAAACCAAGGTCACACAATTGAGCTACCGATAATAGGTTGAAGTTCAAGCTCTCTACTGGTAGCACATTGAAAATACTCAAGTCATTGGATATTGCAATCTTACCAATACCTTTGACCTTGCCTTTGCCATTGTCACCAAATGTGATACTATCAATCTCATTGCTCTTATTTTCATTGATTGAATTGAACATTCTTGGATCATTGGTCATGTGTTGTGTGCATCCACTATCAAGCACCCAATGCCTTCCTCTGGCTTTATAATTGACCTACAAAAGAAGATCGATTCTTTTTAGGTACCCAAACTTGCTTGAATCCTTAAAGATTAGTTACCAAAGTCTTTGGTACCCAAATGGCCTTCTTATTTGGGCCCACCATTGGTGTACTAATGAACTTAGCCTTCACACCATTGACACCCTTAACAAGCATGTAACAAGAATCAAATCTAATTGAGGATACATTTAGGTTGCTTGTTCTTGTTAGTCTTGCAATATTGCTCTATATGCCCAACTTACTTGCATCTATTGCAAAACCGACCATTGCCCTTCACAAAGCTAGCTTTGGGAGTGACAAAGGCCACCTTGCCTTTCTTGGGGGTATAGCCTAATCCCTCTTTGTTGAGAGAAAACCTTTGGCTACCCAAGCACTTTAGCAAGCGGGCATCTCCATCATAGGCATTGCCTAAGGCACGAGTGAGCTCATTCACCTCCTTCTTTAGGGTCTCATTTTTCACCATTAGTGAGGCATCACAAGTGAAGCCATCACTCAAAGGTGAAGTTAAAGTAGAAGTGCTACAAGAAGGGTTAGTGGGAGCAACTACAATGGGCTTATAAAAAGATTCATCAATAATATCACATATTAGTCCCACATCACAAGACACAATCACTTGCTCCTTGGCTTCCTCCATTTTGACTTGCTCAATGAGAGAGGAGTGAGCCTTTTCAAGCTTAGAGTGAGCTTTGTCAAGCTTCTCATGGGCTTCTATTAGCCTCTCATGAGTGGCATTTAGCTCATCAAAGGATTGCTCATGAAATTTGATATTCTTGCATAGTTCTTTGCACTCCTTTCTTTTTATCTCAAAGCAAGTGTGCACTTGCTCACACATGTCCATGAGCTCCTCCTTGTACTGCTCATCATCATCATCACTCCTACAAGCATCACTTTCACATTTATCATCATCACTCACATTATATTCTACCTTAGTAGGCTTTGCCATGAGGCATGTCGATGGAGTGTCGAAGATGGAGGGCTTGTTGTTGATAGTGATGCTTGCTAGTGCTTTCTTGATAGATTTATTGCCATCATCACTAGAGCCATCACTATCCAAAGAGCCATCACTATCCCAAGTGACCACATAGCCTCCACCCTTCTTCTTCTTTTGAAAGGTCATCTTCTTCCCCTTCTTCTCCTTCTTGTGCTTCTTCTTCTTATCCTCATCATTGTCACTATTGTAGGGACATTCCGCTACAACGTGATCGGGGCTCTTGCAATTGTAGCATCTTCTCGCATATTCTTTGCTTTTGGTGTGATCTCTTCTCTTTTTTGCACTATAGCCCTTCTTGTTCATGAATTTGCTCATCTTACACACAAATAGAGCCATGGCCTCATCATCAATGTCACTAAGATACTCATCATCACTTGATTCTTTCTTGGACTTGCTCTTATTCTTGGATAATGAGCTAGCCTTGAATGCTACACTCTTCTTTTTCTTGTCTTCGTCTTCCTTCTTGTCATCCTTGTCAACCCCCTCCCTTTCCACACGGTATGTCTCTTGTGTGATGACATCATCAAATACTTGGTTAGGGGTAATCTCCTTCAATCCTCCTCTTATGATAAGCAATCTCAACATCTCAAATCTTGGAGGTAAGCACAACAAGAACCGATGAGAGACATCATCATCATTGATCTTCTCTCCCAAAGCCTTCAAGTCATTGACAATCACTTACAACCGATGGAACATCTCTAGAATGCTCTCATCATCCTTCATCTTGAAGCTTGTTAACTTGTCCTTGAGCATGTACAACTTGGCACTCTTCACCGCTGGTGTGCCCTCATATGTTTCCTCCAATCTCTTCCACACCTCACACCTCATTAGCTCTATCACAATCCTTGATTTGCTCAAACACCTTGAAATCAATGGCATTGTATATGGTGTTGAGAGCCATTGTATTGCATTGCTTGTTGGCTTTGTCTTACTTGGTGAGATTGTCGGGATCAATGATAGCATAGTCACTCTTGATCACATCCCAAACTTGATTATTGATTGAACCAAGATACATCTTCATCTTTCTCTTCCAATAATCATAACATGTGCCATCAAAGAATGGTGATTTGCCCCCCACATGGTTGAACACAATTTGAGCCATCTTTTGACACTGAGGTTGTTAAGCCTTCTGAAAGCATCTAGGCCTCTAGTTGGGTTTTGGTGATTAATGACAATATGTGATTACTGTGACTAACGTGTGTTTTGCAGATGCAATTAAGTTAGGTCATGATAATGGCAATTGATTGGGCAATCATGGTTGTCATGCCCCTACGATGGAAATCGTTTTAGTTTTCAAAGGATAGACGACAAGGTTAATGATGGACTAGTTCTAAGTGTCGTTTGGTGTTGAAGAGACACTTAGAGTAGTTTAGGACTTTGTTTTTCCTTTGGCCGTACTATTAAGGGGGGTATGGACGGGTAGCTTGACCTAGGTGAGTCTAGTGGGTTAGGTGCACACTTATCAAATCTAGCACTAGGTAGCTCCTAAAAAGCCCTTAGATTAATTGGAGCAAACTTCATTCACATATGATTGCGAGTTGAAGGTGAATGGAGGGTCAAATGTTGACTGGACGCTAGTTCCGGTGTGACCGGATGCTGGCGTAGAGTTCGGTCAGTTCATTTGATCAAGGTGAAGTCATCTAGATGCAACCGGACGCTAAGAGGTGAGTGACCAGACGCTAGGTGCCAGAGCCTGGTCAACTCTAGTAAGGTTCCAGAGAGGGAGAATCCTGATCGGACGCGTCTAGTCCGTGCTGACCGGACGCTGGTCAGGTTTCGGCTACTGACCGGACACTGAGCAGCAAAGTGACCGGATGCTGGGTTCCAGAGTTCGGTCAATATCAGTAAGGTTCTAGAGGGTAGTTTTTGTGATCGGACGTGTCCGGTAAGTGCTGACCAGACGCTGGCTAGTGTCCAGTCTCAACTTAAACTACACAGAGGTAGGTGAACTGACCGAAGCGTCTGGTCACCCCGCAGAGGCACATAATGGTTTGTTTTGAATGAGGGGTTATAAATACTTTCTCTATTCACTCAGGGATCACTTTTGCTCATTTCAATAGTTGAGAAACACCCTTGAGAGTGCCAAGAAGAGCAAGGTCCTAGTGAGGTGATTGAGATTTGAGAATCCAAGAGAGAGGCCTCATTAGTGAAAGCAAGAGTAGCAAAGTGTGCATCCACCCTTCTCATTAGGCTTATCGTGGTCAAGTGAGAGTTTGTGCTTGTTACTTTTGGTGATCGCCATCACCTAGATGGCTTGGTGGTGATTGGGAGCTTGGTGATCATCCGACGGAGCTTATGGATGACCCAACTCAAGTTGTGAGCAGTTGTGGGTGATTCACCATGACGCAGTGTCGAAGAATCAACCTGTAGAGAGCACTTGATCCTTGCGGGGATCAAGGGGGAGCTACACCCTTATGCGGGTGCTCCAACGAGGACTAGTGGGGAGTGGCGACTCTCCGATACCTCGGCAAAACATCACCGTGTTCCTTCTTCTCTCTTTACTTTAAGCATTTACTTTGAGAATTCAATTCTTGTCTTTATATTCATAGAATTGTCATGCTAGAGTAGGATTGGAACATAGGTTGCTAAACTTTTGTGCGTTAGAACAATAGAAACACTTTATAGGCACAAGGGGTGAAGTGGGCTAACCGTAGGGTTTAATTATTGAAAGAATTTTAGAATTAGCCCAATTCACCCCCCTCTTGGGCATCTTGATCCTTTCAATTGGTATCAGAGCCTCGTGCTCACGTATTTAGGCTTAACCGCCTAGAGAAAGATGTCTCACATGGATGGACCTCCTTTTATCTTTGAGGGAGATGATTTTCCTTATTGGAAAATCCGCATGGAGGCATATTTAGAAGCTCTAGATGTTGGAATACTTAGAGCCGCCTCACAAGGATTCCCAAAACCTCGGGATCCCACTCACCTTCAAGGCGATGAAGTGAACTATGAGAAATGGAATGCAAAGGCTCAAAACACCATCTTTAGAGGCCTTTGCAAAGATGTGTTTAACCGGGTGAGGAACCACAAGGACGCCCGTGCACTATGGTCGGACATTTGTGCGCTCTATGAGGGAACTAAGAGCGAGCATGAGGAACGCTATCATCTTGTTATGAAAAAGCTCAATTCTTTTGAGATGCTTCCTAAAGAGAGTGCTAATGAAATGTACTCACGCTTGAATGTTCTTGTAGAGGAAGTCAATGGGCTTGGACTTACTCAAATGCAACCATCCAATGTTGTGAGAAAATTTTTGA
Organism: Miscanthus floridulus; assembly: GCF_019320115.1. NCBI lineage: Eukaryota > Viridiplantae > Streptophyta > Magnoliopsida > Poales > Poaceae > Miscanthus > Miscanthus floridulus. Next base: position 131,330,421 of record NC_089582.1, on the reverse strand, counting down.
GTGTCCTCCCCATTGATAAATATGGGCATATTGTGACCATGCTTCATCAAGGTGATCTTTCCACCACTACACCGACTCAAATATTGGGAAAGATCAATGCTCATGAGATGTACATATACATCACACAACAAGGTGGCTCATCCTCTACCAAGAAGAAAGACAAAGACTTAGCATTCAAGGCTAGCCAAGAGAAGGGCAAAGTAAGAATTGAGTATGAGAGCTCAAGTGATGATGAAGTTGATGATGCAAGTCTTGCTCTCATGGTGAGAAGAACCACCAAGATGCTAAAGAAGCTCAACAAGAGTGACATTAAGTTCGATGACAAGAAAAAGAAGTTCTTCACTAGCTCTAGAAGGAAGCCAATCTCTAAGATGGATTGCTACAATTGTGGAGAACTTGGTCATCTAGCACATGAATGCACAAAGCCCAAGAAAGACAAGTATAAGAATAAGAACAAGGGCAAGAAAGATGACTCAAGTGATAAAGATGAAAAGAAGAAAAACAAGCCATACAAGAAGAAAGATGGCAAGAAGGACTTCCACAAGAAGAAAAAAATGGGAAGGCATACATTGTCGGTGATTGGCTCATGGACATTGATTCATCAAGTTGCTCATCTGATGATGATAGTGATAATGAGAAGGTGGCCGCAATTGTGATTGACTCTTCATCATCTTCACCGACACCACCGCCATCATCCTCTACACACCTATGCCTTATGGCCAAGGGTGAACGAAAGGTATCAAATGATGATGATAGTAGTGGTGATGATCATGCTAACAATGATGATAGTGATAGTGATAGTGATAGTGATAGTGATGATGATGAATATGAATCACCTTCATATGATGATCTTGTTAAATTGCTAAATCAATACACTAAGATCATTAGAAAGACTAGAGCTAAGAATGATAAGCTGGAAGCTAAGAATGATTCTCTTTTAGCCAAATGTGATATAGCCAAAAAGGCTAGTGTTGAGCTTAGAGAAGCAAATGAAGCTATGTCATCCAAACTCAAGGAGCTCAAATCTTCTAAGAAAGAGCTTAGAGATAAACATGATAAACTTGAGGGGATGCATAAAGAGCTCATCACTAGCCACAATATGCTAAAAGAAGAATATACAGCTCTCAAAATAAATCATGATAATCTCGTTATTGCTCAAGAATTTTTATCCAATGAGCCACATGATGCTACTAACGATGTTGTTAAGATTGATATAGCTACATCATGTGATGATTTAATTGTTGAGAGCATTGAGCAAGGATCTAGTGGCAAAGGCAAGCAAGTGGTTGAAATCGACAACTATGATGAGTATGGCAAGCTCAAGATGATAATGAAAAGCTCAAGAAAGATCTTGAAGAGCTCAAAACCACCAACACTATAGTGCTAGAAACTCTTAATCATGATGGTGATTTGATTCTTGAGAATGAGAACCTCAAAGAAGAGAACAAGAAACTCAAGGAAGAGAAGAATAATGATGCACTCAAGAAAGAAAACAAGAAGCTCAAGTTGGAGAAAGAGCATCTCAAGATTGGATTGAGCAAGTTCACAAGAGGCAAGCATCTTCAAAGTGAGCTACTAATGAACACCATCATGAAGATGGATAGAAGTGGCATTGGGTATTTAGCAAACCAAGATAAGAAGGCTCAAGATCAACAACAACAACACAAGTCAAAGCCAAAGCCAAAGAGGTGTTTTGAGTGTGGACAAGAAAACCACTTTGCCCATGAGTGTCAAACTCCACCACCACAACCCTTGCCCAAGCATGCTAGACCCTTTGCTTTCAATGCTCATTACATGCTTAGAAAGGACTCTAGTGGAAAGATGAAAGTTATGTTCTTAGGACCTCCCCTAAGAAAATTTGGGTTGCAAAGTCACTTGTTGAGAAAGTCAAGGGCCCTCAACAAGTTTGGGTTTCTAAAGCTTGATCTCTTGTGTGTAGGTGAACTACAAGACCGGTGGAAGTCATTGGGTAATTAATAGTGGTTGCACACAACATATGACCGGTGATCCTTGTATGTTCACTTCACTAGATGAAGAAGTAGATGGATAAGAAAGAATCACATTTGGAGATAATTCAAAGGGCAAAGTTAAAGGATTGGGCAAAGTGGCAATATCAAATGATCATTCAATCTCAAATGTGCTATATGTTGCTTCATTGAGCTTCAACTTGCTATCCGTTGGACAATTGTGTGATCTTGGCTTTCAATGCCTATTTACCAAGAAGGAAGTGGTTGTATCCAAGAAAGATGATGATCAAGTGATATTCAAGGGATTTAGATACAACAACATATATCTAGTGGACTTCACCTCCAAAGATGCTAATTTAAAGACTTGCCTATTCACCAAAACAACACTTGGGTGGCTATGGCATAGAAGACTTGCTCATGTTGGGATGAGCTCACTCAAGAAGCTAATGAACAATGATTTGGTGAGAGGGTTGAAGGATGTGAAGTTTGAAAAGGACAAACTTTGTAGTGTATGTCAAGCCGGCAAACAAGTTACAAACACTCATCCTACAAAAGCTTTCATGTCAACCACAAGAGTGCTAGAGCCCCTTCACATGGACTTATTTGGACCAACAACATACAAAAGTTTGGGAGAAAATCTTTATTGTCTTGTGATTGTTGATGACTACTCAAGATACACATGAGTGTTCTTCCTTCATGACAAATCCAAAGTTGCATCATGCTTCAAGAAGTTTGCCAAGAGAGCACAAAATGAGTTTGAAGTGAAGCTCAAAAAGATTAGAAGTGATAATGACAAAGAGTTTGACAACACAAACATTGAAGCCTATTGTGATAAAGTTGGAATCAAGCATGAGGTCTCCACAACATATACTCCTCAACAAAATGGTGTAGTTGAGAGAAAGAACCAGATATTGATCACACTAGCAAGAATAATACTTGATGAGTACAACACTCCCGAAGCTCTATGAATAGAAGCTATCAACACCGCATGCTATGCATCCAACCACCTATTCCTTCAAAAGTTCCTTGGCAAGACACCTTATGAGTTGCTCAATGGGAATAAGCTGGACGTCTCCTTCTTTAGGGTGTTTGGTTGCAAATGCTACATCTACAAGAAGCAGCAACACCTAGGGAAGTTTCAAAGACGTTGTGATATTGGTTTCCTTGTTGGTTACTCATCAAAGTCCAAAGCATATAGAGTATTTTATCATGCCATTGGCTTGGTTAAAGAAACATATGATGTGGAATTTGATAAATCTAATGGCTCTCAAGGAGCACATGAGAATCTTGATGATGTAGGTGATGAACCATTGAGGGAAGCCATGAAGAATATTCCAGTTGGAGACATCAAGCCTAATGATGATGAAGATGATGTACAAGTGATCAATCCACCTTCTTCATTAAATGTGCCACAAGATGGTGATAAAGATGGGAGAGTAAAAAATGAAGACACTCATGTCTCCCATGAGCAAATAGTGGTACAAGCATAAGATGTTGATGCTCAACAACCTCCCCTCAAGTGGTTGATAGAAGAAATTCACCTCTACTACAAGCTCATCCACAAGATCTCATCATAGGAAGTCCATCAAAGGGAGTAATGACTCGCTCTAAAAAACTTGCTTCGTTTATTGAACATCACTCTTTTGTCTCTTGCTTTGAGCCTACTAAGGTAGAAGAAGCTCTTCAGGATCCAGATTGGATAAATGCCATGCATGAAGAGTTGAACAACTTCACCCGCAATGAAGTTTAGACTCTTGAAGAGCGACCACAAGGTGCAAGAGTCATTGGAACAAAGTGGGTGTTCCGCAACAAGCAAGATGGTCCAGGCGTTGTTGTGAGGAACAAGGCAAGACTAGTTGCAAAGGGGTTCTCTCAAGTTGAAGGGTTAGATTTTGGAGAGACCTTTGCACCGGTTGTAAGACTAGAAGTCATCTGTATCCTCCTTGCATATGCATCACATCATGAAATGAAACTATATCAAATTGATGTGAAAAGTGCATTTTTAAATGGATTTATAAATGAACTAGTCTATGTTGATCAACCTCCCGAGTTTGAAGACCCTAGATATCATAATCATGTTTATAGGTTGTCCATGGCGCTATATGGGCTTAAGCAAGCCCCAAGAGCTTGGTATGAGCGTCCTCAGGACTTCCTCGTTGAGAAGGGCTTCACCATTGGGAAGGTTGACACCACACTATTCACCAAGAAGCTTGATGGACATATCTTCATTTGTCAAGTGTATGTTGATGATATCATCTTTGGATCATCAAATAAAGATTCTTGCAAAGAGTTTGGTAAATTGATGTCAAAGAAGTTTGAGATGTCAATGATTGGGGAGCTTACATTCTTTCTTGGTTTTCAAGTCAAGCAAATGAGAGAAGGGATTTTCATCTCTCAAGAGAAATATACTAATGATCTTCTCAAGAGATTCAAAATAGATGAATGTAAGCCAATCAAGACACCAATGCCAACTAATGGACATCTCGACCTAGATGAGGGAGGTAACACGGTTGATCAAACTCTCTACCGCTCTATGATTGGTAGCTTATTATATTTAACCGTGTCTAGGCCCGACATCATGTTTAGTGTGTGTATGTGTGCTAGATTTGAAGCTAATCCTAAGAAAACTCATTTGATTTCCGTTAAAAGAATCCTTAGGTATCTTAAGCACACACCAAGCATTGGCCTTTGGTATCCCAAAGGAGCTATATTTGAATTAGTTGGCTATTTCAATTTGGATTATGCCGGTTGCAAAGTGGATAGAAAAAGCACATCCGGAGGGTGCCATTTGCTTGGTAGATCACTTGTGTCTTGGTCCTTCAAGAAGCAAAATAGTGTGGCTTTGTCCACCACCAAAGCGGAATACATTGCCGCGGGTGCTTGTTGTGCACAAATGCTTTACATAAAGCAAACTTTGCTAGACTATGGTGTAGTTCTAGAAAAGGTACCACTTTTGTGTGACAATGAGAGTGCGGTAAAACTTGCTAATAATCCGGTTCAACACTCTCGCACCAAGCACATAGATATCCGCCATCACTTTCTTAGAGATCATGTTGCTAAGAATGATATTTCACTAGAAGGTGTAAGGACCGAGGATCAATTGGTGGATATCTTCACTAAACCGCTAGATGAGGCAACATTTTGTAGATTGAGAAATGAGCTCAATGTGCTTGATTTTAGCAACTTCACTAGAAAATGAGCTTGTGTTGTCCCTTGCATTGCATTGTAATATTCAACAAGTTTAATCTTTGGTAATGCATATAGGGCTTGTCTAACATGGTTAAGATAACCGCCAAAAAGCGTGTGAAGAAGCTTAACCTTAGATCAAACTTGACAAGCAACTAGAATTACTTTCAAGTATTGCATTGCATATGCATGAATGTTGTTTTGTCGTTTCTCTTCAATCACCCTTTTTATTGTCTATTTTCTTAAAAAGAATTATAGCCTAAGGCAAAATATTTTGAAAAATTTGAGGGTTTGAGAGAGGTCACTCACATCAGTCCCAATTAGTGTTTATTTGGATCTTATTGAAGTTGGGACTCGATTGGGAATAGGCAGCTCGAAGTACTTTGAAGAATTGCTGAAAAGGAGTAACCGGACGCTAGAATAGTGTTCTCCCTGTGTCTGGTCAGAAGGTGATCCTATGTCCGGTCAAGCGAAGAAGATGAAGACAGGATCGACCAGACTCTGGCTACGTCCGGTCGTGACTCTAGGGGATTTGGACCTCTCTGGAGTCGACCGGACTCTAGGTGGCAGTGTCTGGTCGTTGCCAACAGAACGTCCAGTCAGTAGTAATCGTGCGGGATCCGGATTCTTCTTTGTTTCCTTTTCTATTCTGTCCGAGGGGCCACCATATAAGCCAACCGCCGTATGCGCCGCCTAACCTAACCCGCGCCCACGCTGACATCGCTGCCACACCACCAAAACGCCGCGCTCCTATGCCCTAGCTACGCTGTCATGCCATCTTCTCCTACGCTGCTCCCGCATCGCCGCACCACCACCCTCATGTCGTGCCCTACACCAGCGCCACCGCCATGCCCTAGCACCACCGTGCCTCACCTCACCAGCAAGCGCCTGTGCCCTAGTGCCATTGCCTCATCATGACATCACTATGCCGCCATCAGTTGCATCTCCATGCCCAATCCACTATCATGCCAGCAACTAGCCCAAATTGACGTGCTGCATTGTCTCGCCAGAACCCTAACCCTAGGCATTTATTCAGTGGTTCCCCAATTCATTCCTCTTCTCGTCGATTCGCCGGTTCATCAGGTTGCAAGCCCTCGATTCAATTTTGTACCTAATGCTTGCTTCTTAGGGTTTCATATCTTTAGATGTATACTTAAATTATTCATATATATCATATCTATTCCATCGTGCAGTGAGATAGTGTCATTGAGGTCTCATTGGTAGTTGTCAGTCAACTCGGGGCCAAGCTCGCGAGTACAGATCAAGGCCAAGCCTCGAAAGTGTCAGTGATAGTTGTTTCTTATCCAATGTGGCAGATCGTTCTAGATGGCACGTGTCAAGAACGCCGAAGGTGGTCTAGGTGATGAGGATCCAAGGCCTCCGCCTCGCTTGCCTACTGATGTGAAAGGCAAGGCGACGAAGAAGCTGGCGACAAAGAAGAGGAAGTATGCAGATGCTGACACAGAGAGAGCAGCAGCAGTTGCAGCCATCGTAGACCATGCAGAGAGAGGAGGTGCTAGGAGTGGAGTATAGATTGCAGATTAGCTTTCACCAGCACAGAGGGTAGCTATTGAGCAGGTTGAGCATCGACATGGTAGTCTAGCTGGGACTGTCATGCTTGAGGGACGCCGTGGTGCTTTGGAGGAGCCTTAGATTTAAGGGGAGCCACAGCCAGCAGAGCAGACTCAGGAGGGAGAGCAGGTAGAGGAGACAGAGCAGGCACCACAACTTTGCCACTCTAGTCATACCATACCCAGGTGACATCGAGGCCAGAGACACAGCGGAGGGGTTCTCATCCGCCTCCGAGACCACAGGGTCCGCCTCCAGTGACTCATCTAGATTTGAGGGCTGCCACAGCCAAGAAGGTGTAGCAACTCATGTTTATGCAGTTCGAGGAGTGGTTCCCACCTAGGAGGGATGAGCGTGCATCAGAGGGCTTCTACACACCACTACAGGAGGATTTTATAATGCATATCTTAACAGTGGGGCATCATTCACGTCTTAGAGGGTATGTTCTATTGAGGCCATTATAGCAGTAGCTGGAGAGCAGATTTGCCCTTACCTATCTTACTTGTCAGGGCTAACAGACTTACTCAGATGGATAGGCAAATATGTTCCATCTTGGGTCCGAGAGTTCTATGCTATACTTTGGATTGACCCGCATCACAGATTCATTCACTTTGCTTTCAGAGGCAGAGATTATAGGCTGATGAGCTTTAGGGTCAATGAGATTGTCAGGCTTTAGGAGTAACCCATCCGGCTACATGAGGTGTGCTATGGTCAGACAGCGCCTCCCAGACATCCACATGGTGGTCTTGTGCCTCCTACTAATTTGGTCCTCCATTGCTTCATAGAGCCATTCGGCGAGGGGTCGAGCAGGAGGACACCCAATGACATCACTCCTACAGCTAGAGTGCTTGATGCTATCATGAGGAGGACCCTACTTCCAAGGATGGGATATCACGAGGGGTTGACTCAAATTCAGTTATGGCTACTGAACTCTCTGATGCAGCAGACTGTATTTGATATTATTGTAGAGGGGTTCAAAGATCACAAGCAGCTGCCATATGCTCACCAGATTATATTCTTGAATCACAGGGCAGTTATAGTAAGGCCTCCTAATATGCTGGTAGAGTATTCTGGTGCTACTACAGAGTTTCTAGCTTATAACATGACCCAGATGCTCCGTCACAGTAGGCCAAGTGCACCTAGCCAGTCACGCCATCACCTAGAGGTGCCTAAGACTGCAGCCTAGCAGGATGACACCATCAGGGGTATAGCAGCTATAGAGGAGAACTAGCTTGATGCTCAGTCGGAGGGGATGGTCGAGAGTGACCCCAGTGACAGTTCAGATGATGACTACTAGGATATCCCTCAGTTGCCTCCTCGACGTCATGACCATGAGGCCAGTAGCTCCAGTTTAGCTCCACCTATACCACCGACAGACCCCGCTCTACTTGCTATACTTGAGCGGATGAGGCAGGATTAGGCTCGCCAGGCTCACGAGACCGCTACTACATTTGCATAGTTCTAGGCCAAATAGGATGAGTTTCAACGATAGCAGCAGGCGATCCAGCAGCAACAGCAGGCCATGCATCAGCAGCAGCTCCTCATGCAACAGTAGTTACTCGAATTTATGCAGCATGTAGTTACTGCTATTAGGGCTCCACTGCCACAACCTTTACCCTAGATTGGCCAGCCTGCCACCACTTCTATGACTCCAGCTTTACAGCCTAGTGGGCTTCAGAGTTAGGGACAGCCAGCGACACAGTTTCCTTCACCTACAGAGCAGGTGTCCTAGTGGTTTGCCTCGCTAGTGCCAGCCCCACAGTTCACACCTCTTTAGACAGGCTTCACACCAGCTCAGACTTTCTCGCTGCTTGTGTCAGATACCTCAATCTCTAGGAGCCTTGGTGCGACCTTTAGTGAGTTGATAGGGCAGCCTACTCTACCATATCTACATGTCCTTGGTCCTTCCATAGTTGCACATATTACTAGGACTATAGAGACGCGCTCTTCTTTAGTTGCATCATTAGAGCCGCATGCTATAGTTATACCTGCAGAGTCACAGGTCGCACTAGTCCCCAATCCGACCAAGATCGTTTCAGCATCGCTTCCAGCTACAGATGGTCATACAGCTCAGAGCTTAGGATCAGATGATGATGGCACATAGTTCTAGCTCACTCCTCGCACCTCATCGCCTGACTCGTCCGCTGCAGCCCCACCGACCGACCCTTAGGTTTTGGTGTTTGACGCCAAAGGGGGAGAGGGATCGAGTATGTTAGACTTAGGGGGAGCAATACATTTAGGGGGAGTCCATCTATTATATTTGGTTTTTTATGTGTGATACACTATTATGCATTTATGTGTTTACTTTCATGCATCGAACTATATTTATGTGATAGTGATATCTACGTGATCATGATATTCATGTGATATGTGACATGTGTGCTCTCTACTTTGAATTATTTATATGTCATATCACTTGTGTTATGCTCATTTGCTTTGCTTCCACGTTTAACTCCGATGCAAATGAGCTTTATTACTTGTACTTATGCTTATTTCATATCTATTGAGTACATCATGTTGGCATGGGTCATATAAGCTTGCCTATCTCTTTCGTTCTTATTGTCAAAAGCTTATATGAACCAAGCATGTTGAAAACCTCATCTCTTTTACATACTCGAGGTGGTATTGTCATCAATCACCAAAAAGGGGGATATTGAAAGCATCTAGGCCCCTAGTTGGGTTTCGGTGATTAATGACAATACGTGATTACTGTGACTAACGTGTGTTTTACAGATGCAATTAAGTTAGATCATGGTAATGGCAATTGATTGGGCAATCATGGTTGTTATGCCCCTACGATAGAAATCATTTTAGTTTTTAAAGGATGGAAGACAAGGTTAAGGATGAACTAGTTCTAAGTGTCGTTTGGTATTGAAGAGACACTTAGAGTAGTTTAGGACTTTGTTTTTCCTTTGGCCATACTATTAAGGGGGGTATGGATGGGTAGTTTGACCTAGGTGAGTCTAGTGGGTTAGGTGTGGTGCACACTTGTCAAATCTAGAACTAGGTAGCTCCTAAAAAGCCCTTAGATCAATTGGAGCAAACATCATTCACATATGATTGCAAGTTGGAAGTGAATGGAGGGTCAAATGTTGATCGGACGCTGGTTCTGGTGTGACCGGACGCTGGCATAGACTCCGGTCAGTACATTTGATCAAGGTGAAGTCGTCTGGATATGACCGAACACTGAGAGGTGAGTGACCTGACACTGGGTGCTAGAGTCCGGTCAACTCCAGTAAGGTTCCAGAGAGAGAGAATCCTGATTGGACGCGTCCAGTCAGTGCTGACTTGACGCTGGTCAGGTTCCGGCTACTAACCGGATGCTGAGCAGCAAAGTGACCGGACGCTGGGTTCTAGAGTTCGGTCAACATCAGTAAGGTTCTAGAGGGCAGTTTTTGTGACCGGACATGTCCGGTCAGTGCGGACCAGACGCTGGCTAGTGTCCGGTCACAACTTAAACTGTACAGAGGCAGGTGAACTGACCGGAGCGTCCAATCACCTTGACCAGAGCGTCTGGTCACCCCATAGAGGCACATAACGGTTCGTTTTGAATGAGGGGTTATAAATACTTCCTCTATTCACTCAAGGGATCACTTTTGCTCATTCCAATAGCTAAGAAACACCCTTGAGACTGCCAAGAAGAGCAAGGTTCTAGTGAGGTGATTGAGATTTGAGAATCCAAGAGAGAGGCCTCATTAGTGAAAGCAAGAGTAGCAAAGTGTGCATCTACCCTTTTCATTAGGCTTGTCATGGTCAAGTGAGAGTTCGTGCTTGTTACTCTTGGTGATCGCCATCACCTAGATGGCTTGGTGGTGATTTGGAGCTTGGTGATCATCCGACGGAGGTTGTGGATGACCCAACTCAAGTTATGAGCGGTTGTGGGTGGTTCACCACAATGGAGTATCGAAGAATCAACCCGTAGAGAGCACTTGATCCTTGTGTGGATCAAGGGGGAGCTACACCCTTGCGCGGGTGCTCCAACGAGGACTAGTGGGGAGTGGCGACTCTCCGATACCTCAGCAAAACATCGTTGTATTCCTCCTTCTCTCTTTACTTTAAGCATTTACTTTGATCAATTCAATTCTTGTCTTTACATTCATAGAATTGTCATGCTAGAGTAGGATTGGAACATATGTTGCTAAACTTTTGTGCGTTAGAACAATAGAAACACTTTATGGACACAAGGGGTGAAGTGGGCTAACCATAGGGTTTAATTATTGAAAGAATTTTAGAATTAGCCCAATTCACCTTCCCCCTCTTGGGCATCTTGATCATTTCACCTTCAATTAAATGGTGACTACGGCTCTGGTACCACTTGAAAGGTCCTAATATGGCTAGAGGGGGGGGGTGAATAGCCTATTTAAAAATCTACAAACCAACTAGAGCAATTTGATTAGTATGACAAATAGCGAAAAATACACTTGCTCTAGCTCTACAAGGGTTGTAAGCCACCTATCCAATAATTCTAGTTACTATGGTCACTAGACATACAATTTACTAAGTCACTACTCACTAAGAGCTCTCACACTTGCTACGCTAAAGAGCTCGACTAGATGAACTTAAGCTACAAAGCAAGCTCTCAATTCTAGCTACACTAAAGAGCTTGCTACAACTAGTTTGCGGGAATGTAAATGAGTAAGTAAGGTGACTATACCGCCGTGTAGAGGAGTGAACCAATCACAAGATGAATACTAATTTAATCACCGGGAGAATACCAAGGGGCAAGAGACAACTAATGTTTTCTCCTGAGGTTCGCGTGCTTGCCGGCACGCTAGTCCCCGTTGTGTCGACCAACACTTGGTGGTTCGGCGGCTAAGAGATGTTGCACGAACCTCGTCTACACAATTAGACACCGCAAGAACCTGCCCACAAGTGAGGTAACTCAATGACATGAGCAATCCACTAGAGTTACCTTTTGGTGCTCCGCCAAGGAAGGCACAAGACCCCTCACAATCACCAAGATCAGAGCCGGAGACAATCACCAACCTCCGCCCGACGATCCTCGCTGCTCCAAGCCGTCTAGATGGCGGCAACCACCAAGAGCAACAATGAATCCTGCAGCGAAACACAAACACCAAGTGCCTCTAGATGCAATCACTTAGGCAATGCACTTGGATTCTCTCCTAATTTCACAAAAATGATGAATCAATGATGGAGATGAGTGGGAGGGCTTTGGCTAAGCTCACAAGATTGCTATGTTAATGCAAATAGCCAAGAGAGTGAGTTAGAGCCGGCCACATACCTTTAAAAAGAGCCCACAATGAAATATAGCCGTTAGGCTATCACTGTAGCCCAACTCGGGGCGACCAGACGCGCCGGTCAGGTTGACCGAACGCTGGACCCCTGCGTCCGATCGCCCGATGATCGCCACGTGTCATCAGCTTCAAATGTTGAGCGCCCAATCTTAACAGCTAGTCTGCTTTGCGCCACATGTTAACTTGCGACTGGACGCGCTGCTCAAAGTGACAGGACGCTCCATCGCTGGAGTCCGGTCGTTTCCAGTAAGATTCCAGAGACTGTTTTTTGCGACCGGACGCGTCCGGTCACGCCTGACCAGACTTGCCCAGCATCCGGTCACTCATCCTCTTCTCTATGCGCCGCCACATCAGTAGGACCGGACACTGAACATTGTTCAGTCAGAGTCTAGTCACCTGCGTCCGGTCTTAGGCCGAGAGAACCACCTTCTTTTATAATTGACCGGACGCTGGAACCCCGAGTCCGATCACATTGAATGCAACGTCGAGTCATTGTTTGATAGTGAAAAACACCTCCTTCGATTCATCAACTTCTCCACCCTTGCTCAAATGTGCTAACCAGGAAGTATATCACCTTGTGCACGTGTTAGCATTTTTTTACAAACATTTTCAAAGGTATGAGTTTCCACTAGATCCTAAATGTATATGCAATGAGTTAGAGCATCTAGTGGCACTTTGATAACCGTATTTCGATATGAGTTTCACCCCTCTTAATAGTATGGCTATCGATCCTAAATATGATCATACTCGCTAAGTGTCCTGATCACTAAACTAAAAAGCTCCTATAAATTTTATCTTTGTCTTAAATTTTTTGTTTTTCTATTTCTTCTTTTTCAAGTCCAAGCACTTGATCATTACCATAGCATCACCATCGTCATGTCATAATCTTCATTTGCTTCACCACTTGGAATATGTCACCTATCTCATAATCACTTTGATAAATTAGGTTAGCACTTAGAGTTTCATCAATTCACCAAAACCAAACTAGAGCTTTCAGGGTGTCGCCCCTCCCTCTCTTCTCAATGCTGGTGACGTTCGGGCAGCGCGGGCCCTCGCATGAGGCGCGCGAAACGAAGTGCAGGGGCAGGCGTCCAGACGTCGGGACACGAACGTCCGTCCAGATGCTAGCACTTCCGTTAAAAATATTAGAGTTAATTTTAATTAATTTTTAGGTAACTAGTAATTAGGTCTGGTATCAAACATGCCACAGGACAGACAACGGCTCAAATTCAAACGCGAATATACCTCTGAAATACATATATGTATTTCTACGTATTTCCGCGGAGGCATCGCAGGCGGCGCCGCTTGTTTCGGTCCCGCCACACACACACACCCATGCCGCCCCTCCACCTCTCCCTCCCGTTGCACCGCCTCCTCATCGGCTGCCGAGGCCGGCTGTTCTTCCCGCCGTCTCCCCGTCGTACCAGCCTCTCCGTCAGGTGAACCAACTCACGAGTCACGACTCTCCATAGTCCAGACCCTAACCCTACCCAACACCATGTGCGCGAGTTCTTTTACTCCCGCTGCCGCCGCCTCTTTTCTCACTAGTGATTGTTCGTGGATAGGCTGGGGATGCGGTGGTGTCAGTTGCGGCGGGGGCTTACGGACTCCCTTTCCAGCCAGAGTGCACCACCCACCACCACGAGCTCGCCGCAGCCATGGCCGCAGTCGAGCTCGCCTGTTGCCTCTACGTTGACATGAGTTGACCTCATCTCCTCTCCTACTGATTTGATTGTCTGCTGAAATTTGAGTATTTAAGACAACTGCACAAGAATAATTTCGGTTTGGTGACTTGGTGGGATCTGGTTTTGGCAGTCATGCCTCATGCGTAAAATTTATCCTCATTAGGAAAAAGAAAATTTGTTCCAAATCACAAACCTCAAAGGCTCACAATTTATTGGCAATACAAGATAATTGTGTCTGGGACAGAAATTATATAGGCTCTGTTTGGATCCCATGGTTAGAGTTAGTTTGAGTTATTTGGAGCCCAAATAACCCTGAAATATCCAAACAGGTGGGTTAGAGTAGGGTTAAAAGCATCTAACCCATCCAAAAAACTAGCTCCCCAAGGAGATGCTAATTGGGGTTATTTCTGGTGGGGTCCATACTAGAAAGCAGTTTTCTCACCTCTCTAGCCCGCACCGAATCCCATCGCCCGATTTATCCCCTTCCTCGAGCCTCACGCGACGACGGATGGAGCGCCGCCGCCGCCGGCCCTAGCGCTCTGCGCTGCCGCCCACCGCACCTCGCCCCTAGCGCTCGCTCCCGGCGCTCACCCCCGGCGCTCGCATCCCCGCGCTCGCCCCCGGCGCTGGACCCCGGCGCACGCCCCGGCGCTGGCCCCCGGTGCTCGCCCCCAGCAAGCAGGAGCTGCGTCGCCGCCAGAGCCCAGCCGACCAGATCTTGCTCGCGCTCCACCTCCCCACATCGGGCTCGCCAACGACCACCAGCTCCAGCTCCTCACCCACGATGGATGGAGACGGCTTCGACGACTGGGGCTCGTAGACGTCGGCGAACGGCCCCGCCCGCGCTCCCGCTGCCGGCGCTCCCGCTACCGGCTTCGACCTCAACTCTGAAGCGCCGGCCGGGGAGGGGTTCCCGGGATTGGGTCTCTACGGATCAATCCTCCAGGGTGACGACGACGAGATCCTCCCAGGCCACGACAGGGGCTCCGGGCTCCCTCCCGATCGCCCACCGCGTGCCGGAGCCGGAGCCGGAGATGGAAGGGCGACTTCGGCACAACCCTTTGCTCGCCAGCTGAACTTTGGAGGCTCGTCCTCGGCGGCTACCGGTCGTAGAAGAGGAAACGGTGGCGTCTTCCCAGGCGGGTCATCTTCGGGGGCAGGCGGCAGTGTCCGGCAGCGTGCGAACTTGGCCGCTACGGCACCCATCTACTGTAACCAACGCACCAGCACAGCGCTCCGTGGCAGCGGCGGCTAGCGCGTACCGCGTTCCCGGCCACCGAGGGCACCGAGGAGTACCGTTCGTGGGCAACCATCCGGCTCCAGCGCTCCCTTTGACAACGCTGATGAAGAAATGGAGGATGATGCGGAGGAGTTAGCGAGTTCCGGAGGTTTATCGGTGAGCCAAACCAATCGAGCCCAATGGAATGATGTTAATAGTGCTTGCTTGTTAGAATTGTGCCTAGAGCAACGTGCAGCAGGAACATATAATGGTTCACAAATGAGTGGTGAAGGTTACGAAGCCGTTATCGACGGCTTACTGGCTAGAAGGCGTTTGCTTTATAACTGTTTACAGGTGAAGAACCAAATACTCATACTGAAAAGCACCTACTCTTTTTGGCGTTACATGCAAACACACACGGGATTGGGGAGGAAACCAGATGGATCCATTGATGCCGACTCTGATTTCTGGATAACAAATACAGAGGTATTAGCACTCAATTTATTTTGCAACATGTCAGCAATCTTGGCATTTGTTTTGCAACTCATCAATTTTATTTGTCACTGTAGAAGAAACCATACCTAAAGAAGCTGTAGTGGGGTCCTCCAGCAGATGAGGATTTGCTTGACCAACTTTTTAGAGGGTGCACTGTGGATGGAAGCAGTGCCTTTGTGCCTGGAGATGATTATGGTGAGAGTCAGGGGCAAGATGAAGAGTCAGAGGAAGAGGAAGACTTTCAAACAACACCTAGAAGTACAAGCACCCAGAGGAGCCAGAAGGGCAAGAGGTCATTAAGCACTTCAAGCACTTTGTCAAGTCCAGTGAAGAAAAGCAAGAGCCCAATGGTGAAGGCTGTGACGGACATAGCCAGTACCTACAAGGAGTCCGTCGCAATCAACACTAAGGAAATGCAGAAACGTGCAATTGAGAAGGCTGCATGTTCTGTCGAGAGGTGTCAAGAGCTGGCATTTGAGTGTGGCGTTGAGCGAACCGTTGAAGCTGTCTATGCTATGTCCAAGATGTTCGAAACAAAGTACCAAAGGGAGTTCTTCTATGGCAAATTAACTCGTGACCTTAGGTTGGGGTACTTCAAGAAATGGTGCAGGGACAACAATATGGAGTAGTGATGTGTCTGTTAAGCTATTGAATTACTATCTGTGTGTGATGTGTTGAACCTATAATCTGTGTGTGATGTGTTGAACCTATTTCTTTTATCTATGGGCCGAAAGTAGTTCTTTTTATCTGTGGGCTGAACGTATTTCTTTTTATCTATGGGCTGAACGTATTTTTTTGTTATTTGTGTTGGAGCAGGAAGAAGATGATGGAGGTAGCTCAAGTGAGGATGAAATAATATCCATGTGCCGTAACAATTTGAGGCAGAGCGAGAATTTGATCGTGCAATTGGTTCCTATCTTCGGTATGTACTCTGATAATTACTTTGTCAAACTACCTAGGAGGGTCAACGGAGATTCTGGTTTGGATTGGGTCATGGAGACACTTGCTCGAGATACCCAGTGCTATAACATGTTTAGGGTGGAGAGACCATTATTTTACAGGCTACATAACACTTTGATCCAGTCATATGGCTTCAAGTCCACTTTAAAAATGTCATCTATAGAAGCTCTTGCTATGTTTTTATGGATTGTTGGTTCACCCCAGTCAGTTAGACAGGCTGACAACCGTTTTAGGAGGTCTTTGGAGACAGTAAGTAGGACATTTAACAGAGTTTTGAGATGTCTACTTAAGTTAGCAGAAAACATAATTGTACCCAAGGACCCAACTTTTTCGGAGGTGCACCCAAACTTAGAAAATCCTATATTTTGGCCACACTTCAATGACTGCATAGGAGCTATAGATGGGACACATGTGAAGGTTGTGGTGGATAAGAGTAAGAGGATTCCATATTTGAATAGGCACAATGAAACCAGCCAGAATGTTCTTGCTGTTTGTGATTTCGACATGAGATTTACCTTTGTGTTGTCGGGATGGCCCGGTTCGGCACATGACATGAGAGTTTTCAAAGATGCTGTGAGTACTTATCAACACAAATTTCCACGTCCACCACCAGGTTTGCTACTTCAACTAACTTGCAACATTTTTTTATCCAATAGAACTTGTTCATCTGAGTCTAATTGTGTGCCTGCCTTTCTAATTGTGTGCCTGCCTTTCATAATAGGTAGGGAAGTACTATGTGGTTGATGCGGGGTACCCAAACCGGGCTGGGTACCTTTCACCGTTCAGATGTACAAGGTACCATGTGGAGCAATGGCACAATGGACCACCGCCACAAGGTATGAAAGAAACCTTCAACCATGCACATGCCAAAGTTAGGAATGTCATTGAGCGATCTTTTGGAGTGTTGAAGATGAAATTTTGGATTTTGTTGAACATGCCAAGTTTTCCTGAGAAAAAGCAAGCTAGAATTATTGTTGCTTGTATGGCTCTGCATAATTTCATTCGAGAGAGCAGAATTGCTGATAGGGAATTTGTTGTCTGTGATATGGATGAAAATTATAACCCAATGCCTAGTTCTTCTGCATCCGCATGGCCAGAAGATGAACCTCTTGTTGAAGATGTCAACATGAATGCCTTCCGTGATGAGCTAGCTCATGCTTTGTTTTATGGAGATAGTTCCATTTGATAGACCATTTGATAAATTCATTTCTTGTAATCCGACCAGTATATTTTTCTTAAATTCAACGTGTTTTGGATGCGACATTTGTAAGGATGATTTGTTTGTGTCATTTGTGAGTGAGAGAAGGTCACACAAGAGATAGCCACACCAAATCCTGCTGAAAAGGTACTTTAAATGAGCCAAATGATTGAAAAGTGCAATTATTGTCAATCTAACCTTGACATCCAAACACCACATGGGTTAGAGTTAGTTGAGGGCTAGAGTTAGAGTTAGAAACTAACTCTAACTCCAACCAAGTTAGAGAATCCAAACAGGACCATAGACGATCAACTAGTTTGCATAAGGCTATCTTTTTTAGGCCAACATTGTCTTTATTTTTTCTTTATTAGGAAAAAAATGGTCTCGTAATTTGTGGAGCACCAGGTTATCAATCCTATGCAGTGCTTTCAGCCACCACTAAACTGGTTAGTTGCAACTTGCAAAACTTTCACTTTTCAGGGAAACATGACTGTGCAAAGTTTTTGACTCCCAGAATGTAAAATAAAGACCAACCACATATGGTCGGGTCTACTTAAACTAAAAAATGCTACCAAGGATTGTTATCCTGGTAGCATTGATTTTCTACACCCGCGACCTTTAGCAAAACCATCTGATATACTTAATCTTGTCTAAAATACAATCTTAGTTTGTGTTTGCCATGTAAGTAGCCTGCATTGTACCTTAATTGCATGAACTGTTATTTAATCAGCGTTGAACAAAAGAGTTCAAAATGACTCTCCACTTAGTAGTTCATGGAGTTACTAAATATGTTGAAAAGCAATTGACCTTTCTATAGCTAGAGGCACTCCATTTTTCTATTAGACTAGATTGATACATAATCCTAGCAGAATAAATGTATGCCTGGGACAGTAAACCCAAACCTTTACTAGGGGCAAGTATACAGAATAGGGATTACTTATGGAAAAACATAACTACAGAGGTATAATTCACACGGTGCGGATGCATTAGTAAGAAAATTATTCAGGTGTCATGTTTCGTTTATGTTCAAAATGGCAGAAAAAGGGACTTGATTTGATCTAGCATGGATTCAAGATATTACTGACGAATGATGAGCAAAGTAGGGTTCAAAGCTCAACTGGATTTATTTTTTTATGTTGACTAGCAGATCTGTGCTGTGTCAACATATGTAAACTTTTTTTAAGTTATCATCTGGATATGGTGGAACAAATTTGATTGTTTGGCATCTCACAAGAAAATGTCTGAGCTCGATTTTGCCGGTTTGGTTGTATGTCTCAACAGGTGAAGAGATCACTGTTTTCAGGTGGCAGAAATATTCTTGAAAAGAATGGCCAAACTCCTGTTACAATTGTAGATTTCGGAGTGCAGGCCCTTATTAGTTTGGGTAATCCATAGCAAAATTTCAAAGTTCAGAGTTGTGACCGGAAGGTCCCGGGTTCGAGTCGCGGTCTCCTCGCATTGCACAGGCGAGGGTAAGCGGGAGCTCTCTGCACTGGGTATGCCCTTTTTTCAGAGTTGTGACTTTGTCTAATGCCATCTTTTGTCATGTTGCTATTGAAAGAGCTCTAGAGATTGTTCCCATCGATACCTCTGGTGGCCGAGGAGGATTCAGCTTCTCTAAGGTCATCCAAAGCTGATGATAATAGCAGTGATATACTTGTTGAGTCAATTTTTAGCACAGTTGCAGACAAAGTGAGCAACAATGGTTCACCTTTAACTCAAGGTGATGTCTTGAGAGCAATTGATAGAGGTGGCAAGGATGCTGTCTCATTTGATTCAAACCCTGCTACTTATTGGGTAAGAAGTAAGCTGCTGTGCTTTGTTTATCATAAATCGAGATCTGTGAAGTTGATTCATAATTTCATATATTGGGTATCCGCCGAATTCATACCATAAAGTTTATCCTTTGGTTTGAAGGTACTTGATCCAATTGATGGCACCAAAGGTTTCTTGAGAGGGAATGATGTGTAAAGTAATCTGCTGCTCACCCATGGTCTAAACACGCGGCAGGGGCAGACGCCGGAAGGGCTCCCTGCTCTTGCACTGTAGCCACAGCAGGGGCAGGCGCCAAAGTCAGGTCTGCTGTCACATCTAGTCACTGTAGCAGCATGGCAGCCTGGCATGTCTGTGTACTAGGATTAGATAGGTAGAGTTGTATTTATAGCTTCCCGCTACAACTCAGTAAAGAGAGCGAGTTCAGTTTTGCCATCTCCTCAGCAGAGCTCCGACCAACGCTGATGCTTGTGCTATGTGTGTATGTTATGTTCTCCCTCCCTTCTTCTACCTCTAGCCATAGTGTGTGGTCGGCAATGCCGATGAGCGGTCGGCTCACCCGTGCGGAAGATCCAGGGGCCAACAACTGGTATCAGAGCCATACAAGCGTCGTCATCGGACTAACCGCTGGCGATGACGGACGGTTTGGAGATGGGCGATAGCAGCGGCACTGTTGTGGCTGCCCAGCCACAATAGGAGGTCGTCGTGTGCACGGTGCGGGAGGTTAGCGGCACCAGTTGGCTGACGCTGACTCGCACCAACTATGGCGAGTGGGCGGTGACCATGAAGGTCAAGCTTAGAGCCCGACGGCTCTGGAATGCCATAGACAAGGGCACTGACAACGAAGAAGATGACATGTCAGCATTGGAGGCTATCATCGCTGCTATGCCAGCGGAGTACAGGGAGCCATTGCAGGCGAAGAACTCTATTAAGGAGGCGTGGGAGGCCATTGCAGCGATGCGCATCGGCTCCGACCGCGCAAAGAAGGTGACGGCCCAGCTGCTGAAGCAGGAGTACGCCATCCTCAAGTTCAAGGATGGTGAGTTGGTGGATGACTTCTCCCTTCGCCTGCAGTCGCTCATCAGCAAGTTGAGGAGCCACGGCGTCACAATCGACGAAGATGAGACGGTCTCTAAGTACCTCTACTCCGTGCTGGTGAAGTACATCCAGATCACTTTCTCCATAGAGACGATGCTGGACTTGTTCACTCTCACCATTGAGGATATGACAGGCCATCTATGGGCGGTGCACGAGCGCATGGAGCAGGCCACAGCAACGACGGACAACGGCAAGCTGCTGCTGACAGTGGAGGAGTGGGCTGCCCGGAAGAAGAAGTCCGGGGAAGCCTTCTCCAGCCACGGTGGTGATGGCAAGCGCCGCAGCAAGGCTTCTTCAGAGAAAAAGAAGGTCGACCCCAACGCCTGTCGGCGCTGCGGGAAGAAGGGCCATTGGGCAAAGAAGTGCCCAAATCGCAAGCAGGAGAAGAAGGCTGAGGCTCATTTAGCGCAGGCTGATGAGGATGATGAGGGCACTCTCCTGATGGCGACGTCGCACACAGGCGAGCTGTGTGACAGCTGCCTGGCCAGGAAGTAGAGGAGGCTGCCGTTCCCAAAGGCGGCCAAGTATCGCGCGATGAACGCTCTCGAGCTCATCCACGGTGATCTCTGCGGCCAATCACATCAGCCACAAACGGTGGTCGGCGGTACTTTCTCCTGCTCGTGGATGATTGCAGTCACTATATGTGGCTTCAACTCCTGACGAGCAAGGACGAGGCGGCGGAGGCAATCAAGAAGTTCAAGGCACGTGCGGAGGCAGAGAGCGGTAAGAAGCTACGCGTGCCGAGGACTGATCGTGGCGGTGAATT
Source organism: Miscanthus floridulus (assembly GCF_019320115.1). Lineage (NCBI taxonomy): Eukaryota > Viridiplantae > Streptophyta > Magnoliopsida > Poales > Poaceae > Miscanthus > Miscanthus floridulus. The sequence goes on along the minus strand of NC_089582.1, from coordinate 131,309,250 downwards.
CACTTCGGTGGAGTTCACCGCGTACTGCGCGGATCAGGTTGTGGTGCGACATCACACCGCGCCATACTCACCACAGCAGAATGGCATGGAGCGGTGGAACCAGACGGTGGTCGGCATAGCTCGATTCATGATGAAGGCCAAGAGCATGCCGGCAAGGTTCTAGGGTGAGGCTCTACGACCCATGCGGAGGCAAGGTGGTTGTCTCGCGCGACGTCGTGTTCGACGAGAAGGCGGCCTGGGACTAGGACAGTTCGGGCACGAGGGAAGCTGGCGGCTTCACCAGCACCTTCGTCGTCAAGCACTTGGTCATCTACGGTGGTGGAGACGCTGGAGAGGAGGTGCCGACCACTCCAGCAATAGAGCCGAGCACTCCTGGGGTAGTGTCGAGCACTTTGGAAGGGGTGCCGAGCACTCCAAGAGTGGTGCCGAGCGGTCCTACAGTGGTGCCGACCACTCTAGGACGGGTGCTAAACGCTCCCGTAGCGGAGCCGAGAGGTCTTGCAGTGGTGCCGACCACTTCAAGACTGGTGCCGAGCACTCCTGTAGTGGTGCCAACCACTCCAGGAGTGGTGACGAGCGGTCCAGGAGTAGTGCCGAGCACTGCAACCGGGGTGCCGAGCACTCCAGGTGTTGTGCTGACCATTCTAGCGGAACATGGGACTCCATCGACGCCGATCGAGTTCGCCTCACCTCCAAGCGACATCATAGAGTTCGTGGATGCTTTCCACGATAGTGAGGAGGTGCGATTCCGCAGCCTGGACGACATCGTCAGCGGCACAGGGTCCTCAGGCCTGGCGGGTCGGCTACTCAATGACCCAGAGCTGTTTCTCGTCAGTGCAGAGGAACCACCCACGTTCGCGCTGGCCGAGCGCGATGCAAATTGGCGACGGGCGATGCTGGAGGAGATGAAGGCAATCGAGGAAAACGAGACTTGGGAGGTCGTTGATCCACCTCCAGGATGTCGTCCGATCGGCCTGAAGTGAGTGTACAAGGTCAAGCGGGACGAGCGCGGCGCCATTGTCAAGCACAAGGCACACCTCATCGCCCGAGGCTTTGTCCAGCGCGAGGGCATTGACTTCGAGAAAGTCTTTGCGCCGGTAGCGCGCATAGAGTCTATCCGACTGCTGCTGGCTTTGGCAGTAGCGAAGGACTGGCGCGTCCATCACCTTGACGTAAAATCGGCCTTCCTCAACGACGAGCTGGTAGAGACGGCCTTCGTTAGGCAACCTTCGGGTTTCGCCGTTAAGGGAGCGGAGCACAGGATGCTCTGACTGCGCAAGACGCTCTACGGGCTGCGGCAGGCCCCGTGAGCATGGAACGCCAAGCTTGACGCCACACTTGGCGAGCTTGGGTTCACGCGGTGCGCAACCGTGCACGCGCTCTACACGTGGCGACGGGGAAAGAAGGAGCTCGTCGTCGGCGTGTATGTGGATGACTTGATCGTCACCGGCGCGCGTGCGGAGGACATCGACAGTTTCAAACGTGAGATGGCGGCTCGTTTTTGAATGAGCGATCTCGGCGCGCTCTCCTACTACCTCGGCATCGAGGTGAGATAGGGGAAGGAGGCGCACACGCTCGCTCAGAGCGCGTACGCCTCGACGCTGTTGGAGCACAGTGGCATGGCTGAGTGCAAGCCGTGCGTGACTCCGAAGGAGCGGCTGAAGCTGACAAAGGCCTGTACCGCAGCGAAGGTAGATGCAACACTCTACCGGAGCATCGTCGGCGGTCTGCGCTATCTAGTCCACACGAGGCCGGGTATTACGTTCGTCGTGGGCTACGTCAGCCGTTTCATGGAGGATCCCCGAGAGGATCACTGGCCGCGGTGAAGCGGCTGCTGCGCTACGTCAAGTGGACGGTGGATCAAGGGATCGTCTTCCCTAAGACCGGTGGAAGTGGGCTGCAGCTCACTGTGTTCAGCGATGCAGACATGGCGGGAGACATCGACGGACGGCGGAGCACCTCTGGCGTGCTCGTCTTCCTTGGGTCGGCTCCAATCTCATGGCTGTCGCTGAAACAGAAGGTGGTGGCGCTGTCCACGTGCGAGGCAGACTACGAGGCGACGGCCACAGCGGCGTGCCAAGCTGTGTGGCTGCACCGGCTGTTGGGCGAGCTGACCGGTGTGGAAGCTCACCCAACAGCACTGATGGTAGACAACTAGCCCGCCATCGCCCTCGCGAAGAATTCGGTTCTCCACGACCGGAGCAAGCACATCGACATCAAGTTCCACTTTCTCAGGGACTGTGTCGATGGAGGACAGATCGTCATCGAGTTCGTCGAAACTGGTCAGCAACTCGCGGACGTCCTCACCAAGACGCTCGGCCGTCTTCGGTTCACGGAGATGAACAAGATGATCAGCATGGTGGAGGTTCAAGTGTTAGCAGCAGGATTAGGAGAAGAATTGTAAAGTAATCTGCTGCTCTCCCATGGTCTGAACGCGCGGCAGCGGCAGGCACCGAAATGGCTCCCTGCTGCTGCACTGTAGCCGCGGCAGGGGCAGGCGCCGAAGGGCTCCCCTGCCGCACTGTAGCCTCAGCAGGGGCAGGCGTCAAAGTTAGCCCTGCTGTCACATCTAGTCACTGCAGCAGCATGGCAGCCTGACATGTCTGTGTACTAGGATTAGATGCGTAGAGTTGTATTTATAGCGTCCCACTGCAACTCAGTAAAGAGAGCGAGTTTAGTTTTGCCATCTCCTCTGCAGAGCTCCGGCCAACGCTGGTGATTGTGCTGTGTGTGTGCGCTCTGTTCTCCCTTCCTTCTTCTACCTCTAGCTATAGGGTGTGGTCGGCAACACCGATGAACGGTCGGCTCACCCGTGTGGAAGATCCAGGGGCCAACATGATGATCTGTATGTGGTATGATTCCCTGTTCTGCTACTTGTCTTTACATACTGTATTACTGTTGATCAAGGACTGATATGCTTTATTCAACCATTGTTACAAGATGTTCTTTAATTGCACAAGTATTTATTCGCTCCGTATTTTGACACTTTGAAAATGGTCATTCTACAAGCATGGAGTGTCTTGTACTTCTTAGTGCCACATTTATGCCAGGCATGTCCACTGTCTTGGGGATTTTTTATATTGATATCATCAACATTCTTTGTTCTCTGCTATTAATTTATCACAAGATTGTAAAATGCCAATGTATGTGATTTGAGGATTTCCGGAAAGACCCTCGTTGCTACAAAACATTCATAATGATACCACATCATCAGCGATTAACTGAGGCTAAGAATGTTCATACATATTTTTTATGAGGCACCTTTTATCCTTTTGAGTTTTTGTTTGGTAATCTGCAACACTTTGTTCTTTGGTAGCAAATTTCATACATCTGAATACCAAGCATGTTTGCCCCTATATGGTTGCCATTCAGCATGGACTGGTTAATCCAGGATCAGCAAATTACATATTATTGACCAGCAAGTTCTAATAACATACATTTTTGTCCATTCTTAAGGTGGGTCTGGCGCTTGTGGTGAATGGAAAGGTAACAGTAGGAGTGATGGGATGCCCAAATTGGACCAACGATGACATAGCCAACAAGAAAGATGATAGTGCTGCTGCATGTAATGGCCGTGGTATTCTTATGGTGTCTCATATAGGCTGTGGTACATGGTCTAGGCGTCTGTCTGCTGATATTGGCCAGTTCACTACGGCGCAGGATATTTGGAAAAGATGCTTTGTGGACACATGTTCGATTGCACACATGGCACGCTATTGCATTCCAGATAGCCAAACATGGGATATGATACCATTATCTGCTACCTTCAATTCAACAATGGATGCATCTGATCCTAGAAATGAGAATGAAATTCTTCTCCTATCCGTTTTTTTGTGGCAGGTTTGTTGCACTTTCCATTAATGGTTTGATACTTGCGCATTAGTTCATGCCACTAGTCAGTTGATATATGATGCTAGCTAGCAAGCCAAGGCATTTTGCGCAATGATTGATTTTCTCCAACATATGGTGTTCACGATGAGCAAAAGGCATTTAAAGCACTGATTGATATATTCTCCCCATCCTCAAGTTAGCTCTGGATACTATACTTGTTTGTTTGCTGTAAGATTTTTTACAGCATAATCTGAAATGTTAAATGTCTTTCTCTATTCTTGTGCTGTCTTGCTATCATACTACTTTTGGATTTCCTACAAAAATATCTGGTTAAGGTTGATAATGACTATATTAGATCGATTAGTGATTCTGGATTGATCGGCTGCACATGCGTTCATGATGATGTGCTCTACTTGTTGCTATTCTATAGCTTGTGCAAGTATCTCACAGTAGCTTCCGGGAGAGCCTCAGTTTTTGTCCTTCAAGCACGGCCGACAACTCAGATCAAGGTGCCATGTTGCTCGCAATTTCTGTTGTCCTGCATAACAAGTTAAACAACTTGTTCACTGATCACCCTTTTTTTTCATACTGTTTACATAGTCCTGGGATCATGCTGTTGGGGTAATCTGTGTACAGGAAGCCGGTGGTCAGGTATGTACCTTGCTTGCTAAGACAGACAAATTTCAACTCTGTTCCATCAGTTGATATCTCTTAGCACTATAACCACGGTGATTGTGTAACTTTCTGAAACTGACAGACCAGTGATTGGAGTGGAAAACCATTGGATCTTGCAGCTGACCTAACATCGCGCAGAATCATCTATCCGTCAGGCGGTGTTCTGGTGACAAATGGTGTGCTGCATGACAAGCTTGTCGAAATGATATCAGCAAATTACAAGTAGCTGCATAGCTTCACACGCCAACACAATGTATTTTTTTAAATTGAATCATTTTACCTTATTTACCCCCATGAAATTGTATTCGGTCTTCACATTCAGCGGAGAAACCACAAGCAGGTTCGGATGCCTTCCATTGCCACAAGAGTTACATGAATGAAATTTTTACACACTGTTTCCTTGTAGTAACGTGCTGAACTATTGCTTAAGCAACTTCATTGAGAAGCAATACATGCAAGCGAAGGTAATCTTGTGTGTTTTCCATTTTTTCACAAAATTCCAGAACCTTTTGGCTTCACATGTCATATGTGTGAATCTGTTGTGCAGCCCTGATGCTCCACTCGCATGGTCATAGGCCCACGCACGCACACCTGAATCCTGCAAAAAAAGAAAGAAAATAACAGGGAGAAAGGTTGGACTAATCTGCAGCAGCGCACCATGCAAAGGCATGATGTTTGGCCACCAATTTAAACCGAAGAAAAAGACACGGAAAGGACTGCATCCCCCGGCTGCTTCATCGCAGGATAACGACCTCCTGATGCATTGTCGATTGGCAGCTTCTAAAGCATGATTAGCCCACCAAAAAAAACCGCATGGTCATTGGTCAGATTGGCAGCTTCTAAAGCATGATTAGCCCACCAAAAAAAACCGCATGTTCATTGGTCAGCACGAAACTCGCTGCAGAAGACACTGCCCAAATCTGCCAAATCAGCACTGCTTTTTCTCCAAGGACGGCACGTCAGTCAGGCATCTACGAATGAAGGTTTCAGTTTCAGTTGATGGCTTGCGGTTGGCTTGTTGTTGCAATCCATGCTGACTTTTGCCCCCCGGCATAAGAACGGCCACTGAGCTTTCGGACGCTCTTCCTCTTCCTCCTGTAGAAAAAGTCGCGCTGGCATGCGCGTTAACGTTTCGTAGAATCGTTCAGGATAATTCTTGTATGTAATGTAACTGTAGTGTAGGCACGCACGGTGAAAAATTCCCTGAGACTGGGGAGTTTATCTTGATATGAAACTCTGCCTGGCGCTGCCGGGTACCTGTCCCTTGTTATCTCAGACATCGACCATGCTTGCTCCGAGTAGTCAACCATTCCGGCAAATCGTGCCTGCCGACTGACGAACGGAGATCACATGTTCTTCATGTACGAGTGGACCAACAATGGACCGGATTCAGTGTTCCAGACTACTGGGAAGCAGTGAAGAGAGATGTAGCTTGCATTCCTCCCCAAGACAGTGCAAAAAATCTGATATATATTCATGCATGGAGATGATAAACTGCAGTAATTAATAATCCATTTATTAGCTGTCAAATTAAAGCGAGTTCTTATGATCTCCTTCAAATTAATTGAGAACCGAAAGAAACCCGCGAACATGGACTCATTGGAGTGTAATCTTAGCTAAGCACACCGTGTAAGTTCCTCGTGGTTTCAGCGCACGACGGCTAACCAACTGGAGTATGAACATCTGAAAAACATATGTCAAACGCGGCTGAATATACAATTCAGTGATCACGGCATTATTGCATTGCCTTCTTGGCACCTCCGACCATTTCTGCATGCTGCCGCTTCTGTTGTTTTCCTTTTCTTTTTCTCCAGATTGAGCTCATCACTATCGTGAAGCTTCTTTTGGCGCTGCGGGACCGAGCACGATTGCACAACGAGCATGGGAGAGAAGGACCAAGCAAACAAGTGTGCTGTCCGCGCCACCAACTATTCCTGATCGTCTGATCCAGATGTCAATAATGCCACATAAGATACGCACCCATGGATCGAATAATGGAATCCTTCTTGCCATTTCGAGCCATGAACATAAACAAATGGGCTGGAGCAAGTAGGGGCTGGCGTGTGCATGGACCATTCACTCGCGCTACGGGGTGACAAGGCGAGGCCATAATGCATGCATGCTAATATAACTACGGGCATGGCAGTTGCCAGGAGGATCATCTCTCAAATCCAGGTCACAGGTGAACACACAGCCACAGGTGGCTCCATATATCTGGGCATTGTTTTTTAGGGTTCGTGATGCCAGCGACGACGACGACGACGACGCGATCGACGACGATGGGCGAATGATCGAAGGCAAGCAGAGGGAACAGGTGAGTTGTGTGCGGTTTCAAAGGTTGTTGCTGCTAACGGGACACCTCATCGGCGTACACGTACACCTCCATCCAACGTTCTAGCCCACATGATCGTATATATGAACGGTGCGGTGGGGATCGAAAAAAAAAAAGTTGAGACCAAATATATGAACTGAACGTACGGTTGCAATTTATTTGCAAGCACCTAAACATATGCATAAAAGAATGCGGATTAGAGATCGCCAAAAAGGCTATTACATTTAGGCCGTCGTCATGCAGCATGCCTAATCAGCATGCAGATGATTGCTCTAGCAAGTTCCGAGAGAGGTGCAGGTTATTGGACCGGATAAACTACGCCATACATGCATAGTAGAGAAGGTAAATTAAAGACAGATGGCTACCTCGTGCGCGTACTACTCATTTAAACTAAGCTAGTTTTTACCTAGATGGCTAGATCCATGGCGTGTGACTACTTCACTCATTCCCGGCCCATTTGGCGTGTGGCAGTCCTTATCCATGGCACATGATCGATCATCGATAGATCACACAGGTGTTACCCACAAAAGGAACACCATCCATCCAAGTGTCAAACTAATTACAGCAAAAGTCAGATAGGGCTACGTACGTCGTTGCCGCTTTTCCATTATCTTACACTTTCTTCCATTACTCTATAGTATCCACAGGACGATTTTTGCTCGAGGGGACAGGACACACAGCAGCTAATACAGCTTAGCAGCACTTTGACTCGACAAGTCACTCAAAACGATGTCTACGCCCGAATCTTCAAACCATTCCCGGTGCTTTTTCGCTCAGTTAATTAAAAACTAAACAAAACAGCCCCCGATTAATAAACTAATGCACGGCCAAAAGAAGGACGAAGCCAAGAGCCGTAGTTTATCGTCCGATCCGGGCGTACGTGTGTATAATAGCATTAACGTCAACGTTTGGATGAAGCAGGCGCGACCATGAGTGACCTCACTGCAGATCTGATCTCCCGAATAATCGATCGCCAGTGACCTCACTGCAGATCTGATCTCCCGAATAATCGATCGCCCAACTAATCTAATGCATGCGCAGCGCAGGTCATCAGGGAGGCATATGCTCGCTCGCTGCTGGAGGAGTAGCAGTAGATTATTGGGAGCGCGAGGACACGTAGGGCTGGCCAGTGCGTGTGTATGTCGCGTGATTCGTAACAACTCTCGTGTCTCGCTCTCGCTACTCGCTACTCGCTACTCGCGTACGCATATCTTGCATTGCATTGGCAGCTAGTAGCTGAGGGAGCTACCAGAAGGGGTACGGTCGTCTTCAACCTGCCGATGCAAGCATAAATATATATAAACATATATATATATATATATATATATATATATATATATATATATATATATATATATATATATATATATATATATATATATATATATATATATATATATATATAAGTAAGTACTGGGATATACCTGGTTTTGGCAAGGCATACGCCAGGGATTGCTAGAGAACCGCCACGTAGAGGCCTTAATCGGGTTTAACAATTGTTGATGTCTTGACGAAACCATAGTTTAATTTGGGGTGTGTGATTAGATTGGTATTACTATAATTTGGACATACGTATGTAGTCCATGGAAGATGGCGGGTGTCTCCAAGGCGAGAGACATGGGGTCACTATTTAAAAGTTACTTCCAAAATCTGGGCCGGTTTATCTTGTGGGGGTGTTGAAACGCACTGTATCATATATAATGTACCTACGATACCTAGTACATAGCTAGGGTATTTAACTAACTACACTGTACTACTAGTATATACGTACGTATGTATCAATACGCATACATATGTAGTATATATTGATGTGTATGTCTGCTTGTCTGTATTAAATTTGATGACATAATAGGACTATATATGGCGATCACAGGAAGTTACAGGGAGAGCACCAGTGTTTGAGTGTCTGGTCTCGCTTGGATCGTCGAAATGAATTTAAATTAGCACTAGCTAGCTCAGTTAATTGCGTCTCGTGTACGGACTGGGTTAATTAAAGTCAGTCGAAGAATAATGCGCTAGCTGTAAGAATAAAATGCGCGAGGTGATCGCTGCAGCAGGTTGGATGCGTCCGCACGCACGCATTGTGTGCTGGCGCTTCGCCCGTGTGTGTGCCGGGCCAGGGGCGGCACGAGGCACTGTCATGTCTGCGTCGGCTAATCTAACCCCCAATCCGTTTTCATAAAAGAAAAAGAAAATCTAACCCATCCGCTGAATTTCCTCCGAATTCGTTGGATCGGCACGTACAATTGACCTCAGCAGGACTTCACCTTGTGAAATACACTACCCCAGATCTGAACATCACTGTCGGTTTAAAAACCCCCTTTACTGCCAAATTTTGAACCGACAGTGGCATACCGACAGTGATGGGGTTGACATCACTATCGGTTCTTTAAAACCGACACTGATCTACAGGCAACAGTGTCGGTTTCTAGCTCCACCTGACAGTGTCTAGTTGAACAACACTACCGGTTTGTAGTCCCAACCGACAGTGATGGTTGCATCAAGAGTGTCGGTTCATGGCTCAAGCCGGCAGTATTGAGCAAGCCAACACTGTTGGTTTATTGATAACCGGCAGTGATGGCCCATTCGTATTTTATTGTTTTATAATTGATTTTAATTTATATTTTTTTATGGATCAGGTTTCGCTTTATATACGCTACGTAGACGACAAGTCCATCAATATTAAACATTACAAATGTTACGGTTACAGTTCAAATGTTATTATCCAGATCTCGATCCCTCAAAATAAAAAAGAAATGTTCTCGGACTTCACAGATTGTGCAATGCTTCTCGGACTTCTCATAATAATCTGGCGAGCCGCTCTGGGCCATACTGGTCCTTGTACTTCACGGATTGTGCAATAAAAAATACTCCATCCTTTTCCAATACCTCGGCTAAGATGAATTTTACGAGCTCCGATTGCAGTGCGACGATCTCCATGTCTAACAGTCTTTGGTGGTTATATTTCTTGCACTGTCGTTCAAACAAGATGATATCCAAAGAGGAACAGTAAATTATTTTGTTGAATTATTAATAGACATAAATAAAATGGGGATTATACACACCAACTTATCGGCTTCTTCCGATTTCCTGCCAATGTAACGAAGCATTGCCCACATTACATAAAACTCGCATTCATTGTTTTCCGCCGGCTGTGATAGGTACTTCCCCTCCATTTCGACAACCTTGAATGGGACCGGCGTCCCACCGATATGTCTTCTTCAGACACTGAGCAACATTAAAGGGAGAAATATTAGAAAGCGGTATGTGTGATTAGAAAATAATATGTTATTAGGATCGCTTACTAATTCAGCACTGTCACCAGTACATCTAGATGATGAAATAATTTTTTCTTCGAGTCCCACACCTCAATCAGATTTTTGGCAAGATTGACACAAATGAAGATGAAATGGTTGCTGCAATCATAGAATCCTAATTATCGAATAATCTTAACGAAAAAAGAAGCATAAAATTAAAAGCCGAGAACACATACTCGCAGTTGTAGACTAGAAGTATGTGGGTTTTCTTCTTCATCGTGAATTCATCGAAAACAACAATCAATCTCTGTTTTAGGTCTTCCACGTCACATCCATAGAGGCCTAGACATGTCCTCTCATTGACTCGCAAGAGGTCCAAGAAGTCTATGTATTCCCATTTGCTTTTTAAATGCAAAATTTTGCTATACACCTACATAAAATCATAGGAAGTGCTCAAAAGTTAACAATTTGTGTCTTGAGAGAGTAGTTAATTGTAATATCGTGCGTGTAGGGTACTTACATAGTCCACAGTGTCAACATTTGAACATCGAGGGAGCGTTTCTGGTATAGCTGGAACAAGCACTCCCACTCGACATCGAACTTCTCTTCTTCAGGATAATGGAAAACATGTGACGAACGGATAATAACCGCAAAACCAAAGTCGTCCATCTCTGTTGCTTGAGCCATGTAATATTCATGTAACTGGCGCATATATATTGTCAGATTTTTATACTCATGACCGGGAACCAAAAGATTGCCCCTTTCATACTTCATTTCCGGTGTTCCCATCCCTTGTACATCATAATAGATGTTTGCGGCCTCTTCCATGGTTAATCCTGGGTTGTCTTCGACGTACTTCTGTATGTTCCTTAAATCTTTATTGTGTATTTCTTCGTCTCTTGTTGTAGCGTATTTATTCTGTGTTTGCCTTTCGAATTTGGACTTCAACAAAAACGAAGGCAGTGAGGCATAGAGATTGAAGAAACTAACATAATCTTCCTTCGAGGTGTGTGCCATAAATTTTTCTTTCATCAAGGTGGTAACGCTGCCGCTGAACGGCCTTTTTCTTTTCTGTTGGTCCACTTTGGGAGCATTAGCGACCGAATCCAAGGACCTTTTCTATGACTACGAGGATGTCCTTGATCTTGGTTTGGGCTGAGGTGGAGGAGGAGGAGGAGGATGATGACGACGAGAATTCTGTTTTCCCAGCGCTGATGAAGATGGAGGAGGAGGAGGAGGAGGATGAGTCTCTTTTCTTGGGGCTAATGAAGATGGAGTCGAACGAGGAGGAATAGAAGAAGACCTCTGTCTTCTCAGGGGTGATGGCTCTGAATGAGGAGGGGAGTGATCTCTGTTGGGAGATGGTGAGTGATCATCGTGGGTGGGCGAAGACTTGCAGTCGTCCTCATCATCAGAGGACAATTGATGGTCAAGCTTAATGAAGCGCTTGCGCCAGGCCACTTGAGAGCCCTTGTTTTGACCAAGTTTCGGCCTGTCTTCCGCTATAGGGTACTCAATGGGTATCTTGTCATACTTCTTATCAAGTATTCTCTCAATGGTGATGCGAGCGTACCCCTGTGGAATTGGGCGGCCATTAATTGTCCCGTCTCCCGCAGGCCTGGCCTGGCCGAGCGCCACCTTGTCCTTTGTCCATTCCTGATGGATGTACAACTTGACATTGACAGGTTCAGTGATGCCGTCCACCGGATGAGACACATTCGCCTCTTCTTCATCGAGCGAGGTCGATCCGAGCTGCTGCGACCCCTAAACTATGGGCTAAAGGCAGTAGGAGTAGGGTTTTGTGGTACTCCTAACCCCTTGGACAGCAAAATTAGCTCGACTCGTGCTTCAACAGTCGCCTCAATCCGTGCTTCCATTCTGTCTTCCATCTCTTTTAGTCGCCTCAAATACTCTGCCTCATGTTCCGCTCTACCCCTCAAGTGGCTTCGATAAGTGTTAGATTCTTGTGGGAATGCTAGTTTCTAAGGAACAACACCGGTTCCTCTAGTGCAACTAGGGTGCTCCTTGGTTCCGAGTGCTTGGGTGAGCACATCTTTCTCCCTCTTAGAAGTGTGAGTCCCTTGCCTCACCTCCTCAGTTACCTAGGAGATCCTCTGGATGAGTTCACTCATGGGTTGATTTGTGGAGCTAAAGCTCTCGTCCTCGGCATGCCGTACATTTCTCCCCATACAGTATAATACCGATCTGGCCTCCCAATCGGCGGTCTCAACCTGAATGCCTTCCTCAGCAAGGCGATCCATCTTTTGAAGTTCTGCTTCAAATTCTAGCATCTTTTTGGCATAGCCACGAGAGTCGAGATGATGAGGATTCGTCGCTTTCTGCGAGTTCTCCTTATTCTTCCTGCTCAGTGCTAAGTACTCCTCGGATAACTTATATTCCTTGAAATCCTACCAGAAGTCCTTCTGCTTGCTAAACTGTCCACCATCAAAATCTGGCTCCTTATTTTAGAGGACAAAATTCTTGTACAATGTCCCCTTGAAATTCTTGAAGCATGTCACCATGATTTCATTTGCTTTTTTCTTGACTAACTCCCTGTCATACTCGGTTGGGAAAGTGAAATACTCTGGGATCTTGACATCACATATGTAATCCTTCTCACTTTCGAGAACCCTCCATGGGTCATCATCTTTCCCAATCCACTTCATGTACCTAATCAGGATGAAGTCCCTAACAAGTAACCCAAGGATAGTCTTGTATTTGGTCAAAGCTATAGGCGGTGAGAGTGGATCCCCGAATTCATCGAACTCAGTAATGTGCCAGTGTGCATTCCTACCAACAGGAATCTTTGACATGCCTCGCTTGGATCTGGCCTTCCTACTACCCAAACCCTCTGACTCCTCGGCCGGCGGAGGCTCCTGCTAGAGACACCAAGTAAGTTATGACCCTCTCAATTAATTAGCATGTGTGGCTATATAGTCACATGATACCAAAGTTACCTGACCATCTTGGTCATTTTGACCCAGATCGAGCAGGCCGGACGAGGTCCATGGCTGCTCGTTCTCACCGTCCTGATTGACACCATCACCGTTTGTCGGATCATGCGACTCTCCCATCCCAGCGATATCAGTCGCTTCTTGTTGCCGATCTATTCTTCAGCGATGGGGTAACAAGCGACGATGAGTCATGTCTGTGACACGATCGTGGTTAGTTTTGGCTGCGGACAACTACTAATAGCATATGTTCATATATATATATATAAGTCTAATAATAAGTCCACATACAACAAAGTCAAATAATAGCATATGTTCACCTAGAACAAATTCATTGTTTGATTGACCACATACAACAAAGTCCACCTACTGTTATACGAAACTAAGCCTACATCAACTTCCAAATAAAAAAAGCAATATCCATAGCCATAAATAAAAGCATGACATCTTTCCAAGACCAAGGAGTAATTCTCCTAATCTTCGCATCTCCGACGGGTGGCTTCTCTTCAATCTCTAGTGCCAGCAGATGGCCATGGTTTGCATTCATTGGACCATAGTAGGCCGGTTGCCCATGGTTTGCAAGGTAGACCGGATGACTATAGTAGGCCCTCAAAGCTTCAGCTTCTGTGTTGTATTTTTGTGCAAATTACCAGGGTAACGATTGACTTGAGCATAGCAATCTTTCTAGGTTCGATAAATCCTAGGCACGTGACCAACATGCACTGCATACCATGCCATGGTTGCCTATATATTTAAGTAAATTAAGTTGTCATTCAAACATGATGTATTCTTATAAATTTTAATATATTTATGAATAACACACAACTATTGCATAGATAGGAGTGTTTGGAAAATAGCTATTCACGTGCCTCAGTAATAGTTACTACAACTTATGATTATATCATCATTACACATGACCATAGCCTCAGTCCAATTAATATATTAAGTCATCATAACCTTAGTCTAAGTGCATTGAACCCTTTACATTGCATACAAGATAAAGAAAAGTTGTTAGATGTAGGAAAGATATAAAGAATATTTTTTATTCGTTAAAAACCAAATGATGATTTAGAGAGCCAATTTAAGACTTTTGGATATACTCCTAGAGATGTCTCAGAGTCTTCAGTCTCACTATAAATCCCCTAACCATCGACGCGAGGTTCTTTCACAAGTATCAGTGCAGGTAAGCATCTTTCTAAATTCCAATCTTCTTTGATAATGATTGTTTCTTCCTACCTGATACTGATCGAACAACCCTCGTTTGCTTGTAGTTAGTCTCAGTCCAATTAACTTTTCTTTATCTTGGCTTTTGCACAAGCTTGAAACTTGAAGTGACTCATAATCAGCTCTAGGAATGAGATTTGTGAAAGGAGTAAGAAGACCCAAATCTTTTAGAAATTGGTTGTAGTTGTACTTGTACCTATCTGGTCCATGCTAAGATGTGCATATATTAGTTTTATAGGTCTAAAATATATATACTCCATCCTCATATCCAAAAACATTGAGCATCGGTGGCACTATAGACTAGACATTCATGATCAAACTGTATGCTAGCATTGTAATAAAGTAGCAGTAACATAAATTATGGCAAGTAAATTATCATATCAAACAATAAGTTGTAGTACTTGGTAAATGAAAAGCCTCTACTGATTCAAGTAAGCAGTTGTGGGACATTTCATCAGACACGTAGCGGGCAGTAAGCCACGCACTCACCGCGAAGGTGGGAAAGCAGTTGTCCACGCGCTCCTAAAGGCCTTGGTGGTGCTTCGGACGGCGTGGTGCTCCAGACGGCGCGGTGCTCTGGCTTAGGGCGGTGGACGGCGTGGGGCGGTGCTCCGACATGGGGCGGTGCTCGGGCAGTGCTCCGGCGTGGGGCAGTGCTCCAGCGTGGGGCGGTGGATGGTGTGGGGCGGTGCTCCGGCGTGGGGTGGTGCTCCGACAGCGCGGGGAGAGGGTTGGCGTGGGGTTGAAATGAATTTGGATAATTTCAACCCATGCCATTTTTATACCAGTAGCTCATCACTGCCGGTTTTGCTTGTAAACCGACAGTGATGGGGTATATCACTGCCGGGTCATTCCCCAAACCGACAGTGATGTGGTGTAGCAGTTAGGTGTTAAGTTAGGTGTTAAGTAGGATAATTTTTCGTTTTCTTTCGAACTCCTCCTACTGGCGCAACGGTTAAGACCCCTCAACTTAGCACCCGAGACCCGTGTTTGAGTCCCAGGTGGCCCAAAATTTTTTGTTCTATTTTATAAATTATTAATTTATTACGAAAAATAGCTCATCACTGTCGGTTCTGCTTGTAAACCGACAGTGATGGGGTACATCTCTGCCGGGTCATTCCCTAAGCTGGCAGTGATGTGGTGTAGCAGTTAGGTGTTAAGTAGGATAAGTTTTTGTTTTCTTTCGAACTCCTCCTACTAGCGCAACGGTTAAGACCCCTCAACTTAGCCCCCGAGACCTGTGTTCGAGTCCCAGGCGGTCCAAATTTTTTTGTTCTATTTTATAATTTTTTAAGTGGCCTAAAGGTCAAAAGAAAAAATAAATAACCCTTGGCACACATCCTATACTAGAGTAGCGGTTAAGTCTCTGAAATCTACAACTCGAGACCCGCGCTCCAACCTGAGGGCTGGCATAATTTTTTTAATTTTTTATATATCACTGCCGGATTTCAAAATAAACCGACTATGATAAATAGTATCACTATCGGTTTATTCTCATCAATGCTGATTTTTGAAACCGACAGTGATGTTTATATATATTAAAAAATTTCTTTTATATACTGAATAAATAGAAGCATATGTATTCCTATGTCGAAATGGCTTGAAAATTTTTTGGCAAGCTTGTACACCCAAATTAAGACCCCACACAGGATCTGAGGTTTTTCTGATCAGTTTTTTTATTTATTATATTTTTCTGTGTGCTGAATGAGATAAAAGAGGGTGAATTTTATCTTAGACCCAATAGATTTTTTTCATCCACCTTCACAAAATTCTTATCCCTAGGGCACATTAGAGCCTATATAAAAGTTTGGCACCATTTTGGATTTTTTCGTGGGTAGACTCAGTTCAACCTATAATTAATCGGTGTCGTCGCGCGGAAATTCAATTAAACCTTAGAAAGCAGCAAATCATCTCCAAAAAATCCCAAACTTGATGTTTCCTTCACACGTGGCAAGTGCAAGCCTAAGAAAAAGTTTGAGACAAATATAACACCGGAATACCTATGAACCACAGAAACATTGATAACCTATGTGTATAGTCATGGTTCGATAAAAAGACACATGTACCTCTGTGAAGCATGTATACTCCGCCTAGATCGAAATGGCTTGAAATTTTTTTGGTAAGCATGTACACCCAAATTAAGACCCCACACAGAATCTGAGGTTTTTCTGATCAGTTTTTTTATTTATTATATTTTTCTCTATGTCGAATGAGGGTGAATTTTATTTTGGACCCAATAGATTTTGTCATCCACCTCCACAAAATTCTTATCCCTAGGGCACATTAGAGCCTGTGTAAAAGTTTGGCACCATTCTGAATTTTTTTGTGGGTAGACTCAGTTCAACCTATAATTAATCGGTGTCGTCGCGTGGAAATTTAATTAAACCTCAGAAAGTAGCAAACCATCTCTGAAAAATCTCAAACTTGGTGTTTTCTTCACACGTGGCACATGGAAGCCTAAGAAAAAGTTTGAGATAAATACGACATCGGAATGTATATTTCTAGTTGCCCAACAAATATTACACGAATTACATGCATGACAATAATTAAACACACAAAGCCATACAAATTAAAATTAGAACCCAATTAAACTACGACCTTGAAACTAACCTAATAAACATTAATTACTATCGGAATCACTGCCGGGTTTGATCGGACCATGCACACTAACATGTCTCTGTAGCCATATAAGGTAATTGATGTCACAGATTATGTATACGCTTGTATCGATAAAGTCCAATGCCCAGTTAAGTGCTATTCGCAGCCAATCTATTGGGGATATAGTCTACGATATATATGTATGCAACAATAATATTAAACTTATTACACTTATTTGTTAGCATAAAAAACAAAAGATGTTGGAAAATATTTCATACAATAGCTGGAACAGGAAACCGTGGAATGGCCACATTAGGAGCGAATGGCTCATCGCCAGGGTGGAAACCTGGTTCTTGTGGTGGGGGAGGTCCGTTGTTCATACCACCTGATCGATAAAATGCCAAAAAAATATGAACATAAAATATATGCACAAAAAATTCTTCCAAGTAAAATATGGCAACATAATTAAATATAAATCAAATGCAAGGAATAAGAATATATATAAATATAGAATGTCAAGAAACATGAATATAAATATAGATCAAATGAATATAGATAGAATATTGGAGAAGACAACATATCAATACCATTGAAAAATGTAGGAGCCATGACCAAATCACGTAGAGAGAGTGAATTTCTTGAGAAGTGAGAGTGAAACATGAGAAATAAGACTGTGAGAGTTCATGGGTGGGTGGGATCGATGTATATGGCTGACGGTTTGTTTTATATAGGGGGGCATGGACATCACTGCTGGTTTTTAAGTAGAACCAACAGTGAAGGTGCATATATGTAAATGATATATTTATTTAAATAGTACAGTGGGAAAGTTTTAACAACAATGATATATTTATTTAGATAGTAATGAAATATATCAAAAAATAACAAAAATATTAGAAATAAATTACATATACGATAACAAAGACCTTACACTAAAATTCCATATACGATAACAAAGACCTATTTGCGTACAGGTCAATGTTACAATCAATGTGTATCAACATATTATAATGTAACCACCTCAGTACCATTCTTCTAGCACCAACTAGGGGCAAACAGCAGCACCGAGGTGGTCTACAAGCTATACCGGTTGGAGATGACAAGGTGACATCGATGAATCCGCCTTGTCTGTACATGGCCTTTTTTCAGATGCGCACCGCAATGGATGGCTCTGTGAACCTCATGGCATCTCTAATCTTCGACGTTGCTCTATCTTTAGAAGCATTCTTCTAGTACCTCTTGTGTGCACCATTTTGGAGGACTACGACGCATAACAATATCGGTTGTTTGTTGTGAGAGAAAAACATTGTATCATGGCTGATAAGGTCTGCCTAAAACCAAAATGCATGGAGAGGCTAGCTCCTGGCCGAGGGCCATTTTATAGGGGCTAACAGTCGTGGTATATTTTTATTTCTAAACTAAAGTTGTCGGGGTAGGTAGGAGCAGTGTTCCAACTGTTATGGTCAGTGGAAGCACTATTGGCATGTGAGGAGCATCTACACATCACTGTCGATTTTAGTTTAAAAATCGACAATGAATGGAGTTATCACTATCGGTTTTTAACTCTAAACCGACAGTGATGAGGAATTATCACTGCCAGATGAATCATCAAACCGGCAGTGATGTGGGTGTAGCAGTAAAGGGTTAAGTAGGATAACTTTTCCAATTATTTTGAATACCACCCTCTGACTCAACGGTTAAGACTCCACAACTTAGCCCTCGAGACCCATGCTTGAGTCCTAGACGGCCCAAATTTTTTGTTTCAATTTTATAAATTATTAAATGACTTTAGGAAATTGCTCATCACTGTCGGTTGTAATTCTAAACCGATAGTGATGAGGAACCATCACTGCCGGGCCATTCCTCAAACCGGTAGTGATGTGGTTGTCCTAGTTAGGGGTTAAGTAGTATAACTTTTCCCTTCCTTTTGAATTCCTCCGACTGCCTCAATGGTTAAGACTCCGTAACTTAACCCCCGAGACCCGTGTTCGACTCTCTAGCGGCCCAAATTTTAAATTTTTTTGTTTCAATTTTATAATATATATGTCTAGACTTCCAATAGAAGGACATTGGAGTGGCCATTCTCTTCCGAGCTACTACTAGTAGTGAGGGATCCACAGCTCCTTGGCGTCGAGCTGGGCTCCTTCGAGTATTGCGAGGAGAGACTACAAACTGGTTGGGGACCAGTGGCACCGAGGAGCTATGGATCCCTCACTACTAGTAGTAGCTCGGAAGAGAATGGCCGCCCCAATATCCTTCTATCGGAAGTCTAGACATATATATTTATATTTATATTTATATTTAGTTGGTGTTTAAATTCAGAGAGTAAAGTTTAGAAATGATACATCGGCATATTTGCTGAGTTTGCAGAGTATTAACGAGGAGGAGAGAGGAGATGAGAGTTTCATTAGGATCAAACATCCTTCATGGTTGTGTGCATAATGATTACATAGTTAACAATAATCTAACTATCTTTAGGTGCATCAACAATGAGGGCCTCATTGTGATCAAGCCGTACGTAAGCAGGTTCGTCACCCTCTTGAATGATAGGTAGGGGTACGTTCGCCCTGAATGGAGGCATTTCCTGATAGCCCCTATAGTCTTCATCATCCATCACTCCATCGACACCGACAATCTTCCTTTTCCCTTCTAGGACTACTTTTACCCTTCCTTTTGTCTTGTTGTCCCTTGCATAGAGGACTTGCATAACATCTCTTGCAAGGACGAAGGGGTCGTCTCTGTATGCGGTCTTAGTGAGATCAACAGTAGTGAACCCTTCACTGTCAGTGTTGATTTCCTCAAGCCGGACCCACTAGCAGCGAAAAAGAGCTACCTTCAATGAACCATAGGCTAGCTCCCATATCTCCTCTATGAAACCATAGTATGTCGCCTGCACGTTGCCGTTTTCATCGTGAGCATCAAAATGAACACAACAATTTTGGTATGTGCTCTTTCCATCTTGCTTTTTTGTGTAAAATGTAAATCCATTGATCTTATACCCTTGGTACTTAAGATATGTACTCGAATGTCCCTTGGCTAAGGCATCCAGTTGATTACCCAACTTTATTCCAAGCAAGCAACGTCGCAACCAGTTAACAAATTCCTCCTTATGTTTTTTATCCAGCCAAGCATGTGACCTGCTCGAATACAGAGTTTGCAGCGATTGCCTATGCTTGTCAATGTATGACATCACACCCTCAGCTTGCTGGAGAACGGCGAACTATGCATGTCTGAAAGAAAAGGGTCGTCTACTGTAACAGATTTCTCCCCAATCGTTCCTTTGCCATGTAGTCTTCCCTCGTGATGAGATTCTAGAACTCTGACCCTTTTGATGTCCAGATAATATGTGTAGAACTCAATGGCCTCCTCCATTGACCATCCATCAACCATGCCCCCTTCTGGTCTGAATATGTTCCTAACATACCTCCTAAAAACTTTCATCAATCTTTCAAAAGGGAACATCTGATGCAGGTACATTGGGCCAAGGGCTCTAATTTGGTCAACAAGATGAATGAGCAGATGCAATGAGATATCGCAGGCCCGTCTCGATATTTTGGAACTAAGCGCTTCTTAATAGTACCGTTGAAATCTTTTCTATTCCTACGGTAAGGGTGATCCTTAGGTAGCAACCTATGATGTCCCATATAAACTATCTTTGAGTTATTTGGTAGATTTACCGCATCGGTGTCATCCAAGCACTCGACACATCCAGTATAGCCTTTTGTCTTCTCTCCAGACAACGAACCTCGACCTGATAGGTCGGTGATTGTAGCGATAAATACTCCCTTGATCATGACATGTTCCTTTTTGTACTTGTCCCAAACATCCAGCACACCCTTTTCAAACATCTCTACTAGTTCATCGATCACTGGTTCTAGAAACACATCGATGTCATTCCCAGGTTGTCTTAGCCATTGGATTAGTAGTGGTATCTGGATGTACGACCGCTTCATACAGACCCAAGGTGAAAGGTTGTATATATAGAGCATCACTGGCCAGGTCCTATGATTGCTTCTAACTTGGTCGAAAGGATTCATCCCATTTGTGCTCAAAGCAAACCAAAGGTGCCTTACCTCTCCATCGATGTCCTTATAGAACATAGTATTGATAGTCCTCCAGTCATGCCCATCGACGGGGTGCCTCATCATTGTATCTTTCTTACGCTCTTTGCCATGTCAGCGCAATAGCTTGGCTGACTTTGCATAGGCAAACAGCCTATGCACCCGAGGAGCTATAGAGAAATACCAAATAACATTTATAGGATCTCCTCTGGTCTTGGTACCCTCATCTAATGGCCCTTCCTTGTACCATGGAGCTTCACACTTGGGGCACTTGTCCAAGTCTTTGTATTTTTCTCCACGGTACAATATGCAATCATTGGAACACGCGTTGAT
Source organism: Miscanthus floridulus (assembly GCF_019320115.1). Lineage (NCBI taxonomy): Eukaryota > Viridiplantae > Streptophyta > Magnoliopsida > Poales > Poaceae > Miscanthus > Miscanthus floridulus. The sequence goes on along the minus strand of NC_089582.1, from coordinate 131,287,991 downwards.
TTTTTCAACCTCGATGCTGATGGGGCAGATCATTTGCTTGGCCAAGTATGTCTTTTCTAGCAACTCATTTTTTTTCTAGGAACATTTTCCTTATTATACCTAACAACTGATCGAAGCCTTTATCGCTCAATCCGTTTATCGATTTAAACTCTAACAGCATGATGTCGGCTTCCAGTTTGCTCATTGGACAATCCCTATACAATGGTGTTTTGCCATCTTGTCTCATTTTCTCTAGCTTTCTCAGCTGTCTTTCACTAAGACATCTGATCTCTACATTACATAGCAGCTGAGAAATTCCATCGTTATCCTTGGTGTCGTCAGCTAGCGTGTTCCTAAACACATTATTAACTGTGGCCATAGGTTCTGTATTGACACCGGGTTCCTCGTCAACATCATGGATGGCTACATTAGGCATGTCCATATCATCATCGTTTTCCTGCAGAACATTCACACCAACCTCGCCATGCATAGTCCATATCGTATAGTTTAGCATGAACCCCATGGTAATCAAGTGCGATCGTATAGACTCAATTTGACAAAAGTTCCAATGATTCTTGCAATCTTTGCATGGGTAGAAGACAGGGTTCCCATTCCTAGCATGGACTTTGGCATCGGTGATAAACTGGTTGATGCCATGCATGTACCGCTTGTCCGTTCAGGACAGATGCATCCACTCTTGATCCATCTCTGCACAAAAAATACTGAGACAGTAATTACAAAGAATTAATAAGAAAACGAGCTTCATGAACAACAATTGTATCTCGAAAGTACTATTTTTGGAAAACATTATTGTACACTAATTATTGGAAAATTAAAATTGGTAGCCCCGGCCCTGTAAATTGAAAATCGTAGTAAAAAACAATTATTGTGCAATAATGAAGAACATCTATTCTACTCTACTTCTAAGAACTAATTATAGCATCACATACTAACAATGATGATCTTGACCACCATGGAATAATTAGATAGGAATTTAAATGAGTTCATAGACACCAACCGTTTGGATGATGGATTCACCACAATTTGAGCCTTGCACAAATATCCAATTGGAAAAGTGCTCTCTAGAATGGAGAAAGAACTAGAATGAGAATCAAGCAATGTAGCCATCAAAACGAAGCTAATTAAGCAACAAAATCAAAGGAGTGGATGTTTGTTACTAACCTTAAAGCAAAAAAGATCAAGCCATTCTTCAAAATTCAAGCACTAGCTTCATGGTGAAGAGTATCCGCAATAATAAAGGGAAGGGTCCAAATGCGCGCCTCTATTCTTGGGATGGAAGAGAGGAGAAAGGAGAGAACGGCTACAACCTTTTGTGTTGTAGGCTTATCACCGTCGGTTCTTAGCTAGAACCGATAGTGATAGAGCCTAATCACTGTTGGCTCTTGGCTTAAACCGGCAGTGATGAGTGACCACCAAAATACTACCAGTTCAAGCCACAAACCGACAGTGATGTGGTCCTTCACTGCCGGTTTTAGCCCAACCCCAATCATTTTTTCATTTTCAAGCTCATAACCGGCAGTGAAGGTACATCACTGCCAGTTCTCACAAATCCGACAGTGATGATGCCGACAGTGATGTGCAAATATGGCGTTGTGATAAGCCGGCCACTACGTAAAAAATGATTTTTAGCAATGGTTCGATTTTTTTGTAGGGGTGGCTGGTGATGGAGCCGCCCCTACAGTGGCGTGCTCGGGTGCCCAGACACCAGTCGCCCCTACAAATGGAACAGTAGGGGTGGCTGGTGATACGAGCCGCTCCTACAAATGGGGTCTGATTTGTAGGGGTGGCTCAATCACCAGCCGCCCCTGGAGTTGCTATTTATAGGGGTGACTAGTGATTGAGCCGCCCCTACAAATGCCCCATATATATAGCTCTGATTTGTAGGGGCGGCTCAATCACCAGCTGCCCCTACAAATGACCCACATATAAAATGGCTGCAGCACCTTCTTCCTCCTCGGGTCACTCACTCCAACCCGTGAAAGAAAGGTGGGGAGGCCTTGGGCATCTCCCAAAAATTGCTCTACTAAGGGGGGAAGGTTTTGGTCTCAAATCCTTTGGTGGAGAGGTTGTAGAAGGTAAGAAAATGCTATTCCACACTTTTTTTTGAAGTTTTAATGGTTGGTTAGTGAGTAATTAGAGTTTTGTTTTTCTCTCTCTTCTATGGTGCTTGAGCTACTTATGAAGCAAATTAGATCCAAGTTTTAAATATACTAGGGTAAATTAGGGAGGGGAACAAGATCATACCCTTATTTGGTCCATGTTTCTTGACTTAGTGAACAATTAGTTAGTTTTATAGATGTTTCATGTGCATATGGATCTAGATCTAGGGTTTGGTTTTTTTATTAATTTCATTTTTGTAAATTTACGTTTGATGAAATTGGACTAGGGTTTGTATGAAAGATATTGGGTAAAGTATAATTGTTGCTAATTGTTGTCTTTGAAATTGTTTATTGTAATCAATAAATATGTATTTTAATTATTTATGGATAAATGGGCCATTAATTAATTTTCCTCTACCATGGTGTGTTTGTATGCTTTATGTAATTATATTAGATTTATATTCATATATATCTGAAGTATATACAATTATTCTCAAGTAATTATTAATTTGTTTCATTTTTATATATATCTGAATAAGTAGTCCTTTAATGTTTGTTTTGTTGTTGTTGTAAAAGATGGAGTACATGAACTCTTGGATGTATGGTTCGTTAAGGTTCAAGGCAGGTTTCCGTGAAGAGGTGGATAAATTTATTGAAGCCGCAAAGAAGCATGCAACGACATTGAAAGAGAATAAGGATACAATTATTTGCCCATGTAAAGATTGCAAGAACCGTATGGCATGGACAGATGTGACTATCATCATATCACATTTGATTATGCGAGGATTTGTTGAGGACTACACAGTGTGAATTCATCATGGTGAAACGGTTATTATTAACAATGAGGATGAGGACGAATACGACAACGAAACCATAGAATCCCTGTCCCAATATTCAGCGAAGCTTGATGCACGAATGGATTTCGAGTTTGGCAACAAACAAGGTGGTGATGCTGGTGGTTGGGATGGTAACGATGAAGGTGGTGCCAATAATGATGGTAGAGCACGTGTCAGGGATGAAGATGATTTGGAGGACATGATTCGAGCCCTTAGACCAGAGATTTTACTAAATAGCCTGAAAGGTCTAGAAAATTTGGAAAGGGTGACAAAAGCATCGAAGGAGACTGTGTATGGTGTTGAAAAAGGCTATCCGACACATTGGACATTGCTACGTTTTGTGCTTGAGCTGCTCATCCTGAAGGCTAAGTACGGCTGGTCAGACTGTAGTTTCAATGATCTATTGCATCTCCTATCATGGGTGCTGCCACAACCAAACTCAGTTCCCGCCAATACATACCAAGCGAAGAAGGTCATAAGTCCATTGATAATGGGGGTTGAAAAAATCCATGCATGCCCCAACCACTATATACTTTTTTGTGGCAAAACATTCAAGTCACTGGATAAATGTCCCCAATGTGGGGCCAGCCGATACAAGAACAATGACCTTTACGGTAGGGACGGAGCCTCCATAGGGAAAAAGAGGAATAAGAAGGGTACAAAAAAGGTGGTACAAGAATCTCAGCCCCCAGAGGACACTCCATTAGGCAACAATGCAAAGCAGAGAAGAATTTCTGCCTTGGTAATATGGTACCTGCCAGTGACCGACCGCTTGAGACGTATCTTCCTAAACCCTAAAGAAGCCGCACTCATGACATGGTGGGATGATGAGCGCAAGGTGGATGATGATAAGATTGCACACCCGGCTGATTGTAGTCAGTGGCAAAGGTTTGATGAGAAGCACAAAGAATTCAGCGATGACCCAAGGAATGTACGGTTTGGCTTGAGCACTGATGGAATGAATCCCTTCAATGAGAGGATGAGCGACCATAGCACATGGCCAGTGATCTTGACCATGTACAACATCCCAACATGGTTGTGTCAGAAGAGAAAGTACCTTCTCCTCACTATTCTTACTTCTGGCCCTAAACAACCAGGCATTGATATAGACGTGTTCCTCGAGCCATTGATGCAAGAAATGGAGAGGCTATGGAGGCATGGGGAGCAGATGTATGATGCGTTCTGAAAGGAGAACTTCATATGTAGAGCAATAATATTTGTTACTACCAATGATTACCCCGCGTTGTTTGCTTTGTCTAGACAAATCAAAGGGAAGATGGAATGCTTGGTTTGCTTGGATAGTACTACATGGGTGTACCTGGATGCATCCAAGAAGATAGTTTACCTAAGGAACCGACGCTTCTTAAAGACAAGTCACAAGTACCATAGCAAATTGTTCTTTAGATTTTATGACAACACCCCGGAGATTGAACCCCCTCCGGAGAGACGTCATAACAGAGAACACATGTACAGAATGGTAAAAAACATACGCGCCGTCTATGGAAAGAAGAATTCGGATGGGACGAACAGAGATAGAAGCACACCTCCTGTCGAAGGTGTACCTTTCAAGAAACAATCGATCTTCTTTCAGTATCTGCCTTATTTGCTAGACTTGGAGGTCCCCCATGCCATTGATGCTATGCACGTGCAAAAGAATGTCTTTGAGAGTCTCATTGCTACCTTGATGGACACAGACAAGTCAAAGGATGGTCTGAAAGCATGGAAAGACATGGTGCAGCTAAATGTGATGCCACAGCTTCACCCGATACCTGAGGCTAATGGAAAATGCACTCTGCCCGTAGCGTGCTTCAACCTAACACCAGACGAGAAGAGAGCTATATGCACTTTCCTGAGGGGATCAAAGTCCCGACTGGGTTTTTAGCAAATGTGAAGAAGCTAGTGTCGATGAAGGACTTGTCAATAACACATTGCAAGGCTCATGATTGTCATGTGATGCTAACAGTGTTTCTACCTATTGCAATCAGGGCTATAAAGCTAGAGTTCTTGAAAATGGCCATCACCCGCATATGCTACTTCTTTTCGAAGATCTCATAGAAGACAATTGGCAAGCAAGAGCTAAGTGACCTACATGAATTTGTGGTGGAGACACAAAACCAACTGGAGATGTGTTTACCTCCTGCTTTTTTTGATATAATGCCACATCTCATGATTCACATGGTTCATCAAATACAGGCGCTAGGCCCTTGCTACTTGCATGAAATGTGGTCCTATGAGCGGTTCATGTCGGTTCTAAGTCGATATGTGCATAATTGAGCATACCCAGAGGACTCCATGATAGAGGGTTACAGTACTGAAGAAGTCATCGAATGTTGTCAAGAGTACCTAAAAGTACAGAAAGGGATTGGTAAACCCGATTCTTATCACAAGGGTAGGCTAGCTAGGAAGGGCACTAGTGGTACAAAAGTGTTCATCGGCCATGATTACAAAGAGGTGAGTCGGGCGCATTACAATGTCTTGCAGAGTACACAACTGATGCAACCGTATATTGATGAACACTTGGCTATCATTATGGCGAAGAGAAATGGCTGTTCGGATGATTGGGTTATGAAACAACACAAGCAACGACTAACTACATGGTTGAAGAACCAAAACATATCGCCAGGAGAAACCATAGACTCTATTACCATCAGTAGGTTGGTGGAGGGGCCATCGAGACAAATGACATCTTGGAATGCTTATGACATCAATGGTTATACGTACTATACCCACGCAAAGGTTAGTAAATATGTGAACCAAAACAGCAGCGTTCGAATAGAGGCTCTCGATGGATTAGGGCGAAAGATCCAATACTTTGGCATCATTGAAGAGATATGGGAACTTGACTATGGAAGGGATATAATGGTGGCCCTGTTTCGATGCTGCTGGATCAAACAACACCAACTGAATGAGATTGGATTGAGAGTCCTGGACCTCGAGAATCTAGGCTACCAAGATGACCCTTGGATGCTCGCTTCACGTGTCACACAAGTTTTCTATATGTCTGACCCATAAAGTAACCTCCCCCCGAAGAAGAAGACAAAGCACGTGGTTGCCTCTGAGAAACAGCACATTATTGGAGTTGATGGCATGGACGATGTTGAAGCTTACAATAACTATGATGAGATGCCGCTATTCACAGACTTTCCTAAGAAGATCAGTGTTGTGGAAAAGAACCTCCCCAAAGACATAATGCCATGGGAACGAAAAGATGTCAAGGGGAAAGTCGTTACAACGAGCTAGCTAGTTGTTGAACGTGGAGTGTTTGTATAAGTGTATGTTTGTAAGACTTCATTTATGCATGCGTGTGAGACTATATATATATGTACGTGTGTAAGACTACATATTTTTGTATGTGTGTGAGACTACATTTTATGCATATGTGTGAGACTACCCTTTGCAACATCCAGATGACTCTATTTGAACATCCACTCTATTACTACTAAAACTTTATGAAATTACTTAACACTTTATGAAATGAAGAAATGACCAAAATAAAAGTAGGAGATCTTGATGAGTTATACAACTTTTATATTCATCACCTTTACAGCTAAAATCATTTAGTGTTTGAAAATCAGGTTTGAAGCTATCATTTTCTGAAATTTAAAATTTGAATTGTTCAAAATTAGTGACAAAGATAGATGACTAGACTAAAATGATAGAGCATGATTTTAGAAATTTTAGGGAAAAAACCATCACATTTGGAGTTAGTATGAGGGAAAAAAACTAGATACAAGTTTTAGCCACAGATTAAAAAGAGAAATCGCACTTGTTCATCATTGATCATCATAAATAGTTGTGATTTTTCTTTTTAATCTCTGGGTAAAATTTGTAACTAGTCTTTCTCCCTCATACTAACTCCAAATGTGATGATTTTTTTCCTAAAATTTTCTAAAATCTTGCCCTATCAAGTTAGTGTGTTGATTTGGTCATTCTTTTCATTTGACAAAGTTTGAGCACTTCAAATTTTCAAATTAAAAAAATGACAAGTTCAAACAAGATTTTCACCCATTAAATGATTTCAGCTGAAAAAGTGATGAATGCCAAAGTTGTATAACTCATCTAGATCTACAACTTTTATTTTGATCATTTCTTCATCTGAAAAAGTGATAGTAAACATTGTTCATAAATCAACATGTTTCTCGTATAGTTCATGAAACTATGAGTCATATGTGAATTTATGAACAATATTTACTAATACTTTATCACATGAAGAAGTGACCAAAATAAAAGTTGTAGATAGTGAGGAGTTCAACAACTTTTATGTTCACGACTTTTATTGTTGAAATCATTTAAGGTTTCAAAATCTTGTTTGAAGTTGCCATTTAGTGAAATTCAAAATTTCAACTGTTCAAATTTGGTCAAATAAAAATATGATCAAAATAAAAGTTGTACATATTGATGAGTTCTACAACTTTGGTATTCATGAGTTTTTCATCTGAAATCATTTACTCTTTCAAAATATTATTTCAAGTTGTAATTATTTGAATTTCAAAATTTGAATTATTCAAACAAAGTCACATGACAAGATGACCAAAATAAAAGTTGTACATGTTGATGAGTTATACAACTTTTATGTTTACAACATTTTCATTTTATTTCATTTAATGTCATAAAATTTTAGTCGAAGTTTTAAAATTCAAATTTTTAATTTTTGTTTTTTTTGTTTTCTATATTGTTTTGACTACAATTGTTTATATATATATTTCTTCATATATATAATAATACAAAATATTATATTTGTGCATATACACAATTTTTTTATATTACTTTGTGTTTTTATGATATAAAAATATAGAATTTATGATTTAAAAAAATAGAAAATATTTGTAGGGGCGGTTGGATCAGGAACCGCCCCTACAAATGCATTTGTAGGGGTGGTTGGATCAGGAACTGCCCCTACAAATAGTTTCGAGTATAAATAGGAGGGCGCACAGGAGTCATCTAGTCTAGGCGTTGTCTTCTTCCTCCGATGCCATCAGGCTGCCCCGCGCGCCTAGGGTTTTCGCCACCGGCCACACCGCCGGTCCCGCCCCCGTGCGCCGACGACACAAGCTCCTGGCGCCCCGTGCCCGGCCCCCGTCGTCCCCCCCCCCCCCCCCCCCCCCCGCACGCTGACGACGCAGGCTCCCAGCGCCCCTGCCCCCACGCACCGACGACACAGGCTCCGGCGCCCGGCCTCCTGCGCCGCCCCTAGGCCTCGCGCGCCGCACGGGCGAGCTCAACCCCGCCTGCCACAAGCCGCGCAGGTGATCTCCGCCCCTGCCTTCGCCTGGTGATTCTTGCTAGCTTTGCCTTGCGAGTCTGCTCAATAGCTTGCCAACGGAAAGTGTCATTTTGTTCCTTCTTCTTCTTTGTATGCTACTCCCGTGGTGGTAGAATCGTCGATTTTAAGCCTCGCGGCTTGGTTAATTCGTCCTGTTTCACTGGATTGACGCCGCTCCGTTGAGCTCCGAAGTTTAGGGCCCAATTCAATTTCACTGGATTCTTAGTTTACTCGCTGTTTACTAGTATTACTGGTACACTACTGGTGGTAGTCCACTTTCTAGAAGCTCTGTTTCTTTGACTAGCTTCCCTGCATGACTTGGATTCCAAAATGCCGCTTCAAAAAATCAGGAAATGTTCTAATATTTGTTCCTAGAGCACATTGTAGCTGTCTTGATATAGCCCTCATGTTTCCCCATCAGACAAATTTAAAACTTCTCAGTTTCTATTGTTAAGTTATTACTTCATTTTTCTTTACTTGCTATCTTAGATCAGCTCATCTTATTTGAAATGTTTTTGCTATTGAATGTTATTGAGGTGAAGTTTTAGCTCCTTGATGGTAGATTGACAGCCAACTCTCTCATTGTTGTTAACTGTTGAGGTGAAGTATTCTAGTTGAGATTGTTCTTTCAGCTTCTGGACACTCCTACTGTGAGCGTGGTAGGATTTGTGTTATCTAGCTACTCTGAAACTGGTGCTCCAATGAACTTTAGAAAGTTATCTAGCTACTCTGAAACACTCTTAGTGTCTTTTTTCCCCTACCCATGCCTAAATAGTTGCAGTTCCTAATTTTAGTGTTATCTCTTAAGTTGGTCTTGTATATTTTATTGAAATGTTTCCATTAGCTAATAGTTATTAGTGGTTTAGTTTTAGTAGTCTTTTTTTTAGTTTCATTCATTTCCATTTTTGAACGGTACTGCTTGCTTATATCAAGGGCTGTATAACCGGTGCTACTTGCCGCAAGCTTCTCATTCAAACAAAAAAGTCATACACTGCCGTGTGATCATCTATCCTCCATTTGGCATCTCCTTGTCTTGTATTTTTTTTAAATCATCGTTGTTGAACTTCGTCAGGCTGCACAAATACCTCCACTCTTTACTAAAGTTCTCAATTTGCCTGTTTTGCACTAAAAAAATCTGTATGGCTGAACTAAATCAAGTCCACGCACTGCGTATCAGGAATGAACAACTCTGCTCCTCAACCACTTTTACAGCGAACCTTGCTTCTCTTTTCGGAAAGTTAGTGCAACAGGGCCGGTTCTGTTCTTCAAGATGATCTCTAAACATATTGTCAGCCACTTATCTTTTAGCCCTATGTTCCTCAAATCTTCTAGTGCAGCATCACAAGCTACTGCCGAACAGCAAGGCAAGCTTCTGCCCCTACGCTTTATTACCTCTTCTAAACTCATCATTATTTCTGGTACTCTAACTTGGCATTTTGCATCAAAATAGAGTGATCAAGCCACATGCAGATTTGTCTTCTTTTATGCTAGTGTTACTACTATCTTATGCTAGTGCTACATTTTTAGCGTTTTGCTTCTTGATTGGTACTTGCTGGCTGCTACACATTCTTTTTCTTCTTTTCTACAGTTTATTGTGACTGTTCTCTATATAAGTGCATGTTCTATGAGTTTAGCACCTTTATCCATTCCTGATTGTCCCCACCACCTAATTAATTGGTACTTGCTAGCTGTCACACACATTAATCATTTGTCAACTAGCAGCACACTCATGCTATATGTAAGATTTGTCTGTCCTACATGTAAATGTTAGATAATGAGCTCTAGGAATAATATTATGGAATATAGGAAGGAGAAAATGAGGAATTTCATGCAGCTAGAAGAAGATGATGAACTGTTTTTCATAATTTATCCCTATCATAATTGTTTCATGATTACAGGATTATTTCTGTGTCTGTAATATTGAAGTCTTCTTAGCTGATTTGTCCTTTGCCTGTTGTCTGTTCTAGTAGAAAGTGTTGAATTAAATAAGAACTGCATATTCACTTTATCTCTACAATGTACCAAACTGAGTGAAAGCTTTGAATGCTTGGCTTAGTGCGACACCTTGTTATTTATAGACTTACACAGTATATTTCTGTTCTTGCTTACTTTTTTTAGATAACAGGTTCCCTACTTTTTTTGGGAAGCAACAGCTGCTGTTTTTTGCCAAATCTCCCCTCTCCTCTATTTTTGCCACCTTTCCTATCCTCTATGTTTGGGAAGCAGCAGCTGCTTATTTTTACACCTTTTCATCTCTATGTTTGTTAAGCAACTGTTGTTGTTTTTTGCCAAATCTCCCCTCTCCTCTCCTCTCCATTGTTTTGCCGATGATGAAATTGTCTAAGTCCATACATTATATAGAATATGAGCTGATGATCAAGAACTTGTGAGGAACTTGGCATCATTAGCAGCTGCCCCTACATTATGTTCTTCTCTCTTCTCTGTTATGATGCCTTGATGCTCTAAGTTCAAGATCAGATGATGATTGACATGTTTCTGAGGCCTCTACTATTGCTACTTCTCATTTTTTTGACATATTGTTGTTTTATAGGACTACTTTATTTTATAGATCTTTTTTATTTCTTATACCTTCTCGCGTACCTAAAGCACACTTTCTTGCATCTATTAGAACAAAGCGCGAAATAATGTCACGGACACAAGACAGTGTAGCCCGATGCCTCGAGCATGATGAGCAGCCAACCCTTGAGGAGCAAGCACTAGAGGACCAGCTTACTCAGGAACAGTTCGATAACGAGGTAGAAAAGGATCTAGAAGTGATGCTTACTGAGGAGCAGTGTGACGAGGAGGAAGGCCCCGAAGGAGAGGCTGCTAAAGGCGAAGAAGAAGATGATAATGATGATGATGACTCAGAAGAGGGATATGAAAGTCCCGAGGATCCTTTCCCACATGAAGCCAGAAGGAGGCCAACGGAGGAAGATTTGGATAAGGATTTTGACCCGAACGAGGAGGTAGGGAAAAGCCTTAGCTTGTAAATTTTGCTAAAGCTTTGGCTGTGTTACCTCTGCTAACACTTTGACCTGTCGTATATATAGGTCCCTCTTGAAACTCGAAAAAGACGACGTCAACGTCCGTGACATCTCGCTGGACAAGACGGAGTAGAGGAAAAGAGAGCAGAGGCAACAGCCCTAGAGATGGATCACGATGCCTCTGCTCCACAACCTCAAGACACAACCACGACTACCAAGCCTAAGAGGAAACGAGGGGATAGAAAAGGAAATCTATATCCAGATAAGGCATGCTATGTGATAACAGAGGTCAGGCCAGCAGGGGAGATCCTTGAGCCGAAGGAATTAAGAGGGTGATTCCGTAATGCGATCGGGGCCCTAGTAAGAGATAAATTGAACCCAGCAATCCCTAACTGGAAAGAGGTACCAGAGAACAAAAAGAATGAACTATGGGATAGGCAGCTGAAGCTCAATTTTAGATTTTCGGAGGGTAAGCACGAATTGGTAAAAAATGCTTTCAGGATGATGGGAGAGTCATTCCGACGTTGGAGGTCGGAGCTCAACATGAAGTATATCCAAAAGGGGTTAACTCCCTTCAATGAGTTTGGCAAAATAACTCCTAATCATTGGGAGGAGCTCGTGGCTTAGAAGACTTCACCAGAGGCATTGGAGCTCAGTGCCCGTAACACCGAGATGGCGAAGAGGAACAAACACCACCATCATCTAGGCCTCGGTGGCTACTATGCCAAGAAAGAGCAGTTTAGGAAGATGGACGAAGAGGCCGCAGCTGCTGGGAATATCGATGTGACGAATTTCAAGGTATGCTCAAGAAATTGGATATATGCGAGGAGTACAGAATCATCCGGCGGTAATCTTAAGTTTGATAAGCCGAAGACCCAAGAGGCAGTATCAAGGATACTGAAATATGCTGAAGACAAGGAGAAGGGCTCATTCAATCCTTCCAGAGAGAGACGAGCTTAGCCTTGGCTTAGGAAACAAGGAGCACATAGGACGCACCAGGGGGCTAGGGAAAAGGATGACATGGAAGCAAGGATTCAAAGAGGACAGGCACATGTACATAAAACATGGCAGAGACCGGGAGACTAGTCTTGAGCTCCAAGTGAAGGCCCTAGTTGCGAAGGCGCTGGAGGAGCAAGGACTGTCTACGGAGCCATGGATATTAGTGATGCCGCTGAGAGAATTGGCATTAGTTGGCAGCCCTCCGAAAGTTCCTAGCAGCCAAGGTTCCACTGTAGCCACAACCCCCGTCGATCGCATACGGGAACCAACTAGTTGCACCTTGGTGTTTCTCAGCGGCCGGCAGAACACTGTGATGGAGGTGGCAACGCGTGTGGCACATCCTCTCGGTGGCTTACACCACAATAATAAGATACCGCCGGACTACACTAGGGTCGAGGTGCATACAGTGAAGCCTGAGTTCATGCAGTGGCAGATAGACTACGCAACTCCCAAGGGGCTGGTATTACCCAGAGACGTTATGGAACAGTTCATCCTCTGGCACAAATGGGACATTATATTGACTGCTTCTTCGCCGCCTCCCCCTCTCCCAAATTTGGAGCGAGTTGTTGAGGTCGGGGAGATATTTTCACCGTCTCGTGACCCCCACATTCCTAAGATGCCACATTCTTCCCCGCCTCCTAGCGAGCATGTGCCTGATGAGATGCCACAACCTTCTCCAGCTCATACCGAGCAAGTGCATCATGAGATACCACAGTCTTCTCAACAAGCACAGTCGATACATGAACAAAGAGGGCCTCCTGAAGAAGGTGATGCACAAGAAGATGAGGACGTGCCTGAATGGGAACTTCAAAAAAAGCATCCAATCACCATAAGGCCAGTTTATGTTCCGATCAAAGACGTCTCGTCGGTGTCCAAGTGGTTTTCCCATGACCAGTTCAAGCCTGAGAACCAAGTTAAAAAAAGTCCCATCACGGGGTTCTGAGGAGGCCGTCACTAGCAAACTCCACCAAATTGCAAAGAAGTATCCAAATGTTGATGCCATCGAATGGTCAAAGGATTGCCCGAAAACATATGAAAGAGGTAAGCCCTTCCTACCAAACCGGGACATCCAGCGCCTACCACTTGGAATGAGAAGGTTCCATGATTGGTACTTGCGTGTTCTCCCAACGAGCATAGATCTCATACAAGCATGCTTTCTCACCGGCACATTTGGAAGCCCAGCCGGGAAAATTGTCTTTGACTTCAATGACATGCACACATGCTTTCACCTGGGAGAAATGGAGATGAATCTAATTTGCACGTGGTGCCTGTAAGTCCTTGTCCTCCCGATATGATATGAATGTAATCTTTGAATTTTGTTGTAACTAACCCACGCCGTGATTTGTAGAATGCAAGTGCACATTGTCAAACAAATGCCAAGTGTGAAAGTCGGGTATGTAGACCCTCAAGCTATAGCCCAAACAAATTTTAATTACCCTAAATGGTGGACACTGGATGCCAAAGAGCTAGCTGCTGCAAAGACTCTTCGGGAGAAAGAGCGCATCCGTACGGCGAAACTAAGGGAAGAGTCCCTTAAGGTTGCGGCATACATTGCCCTGGCTTTCAAAAATCTTCCACAACACTCTACTATATGGCTACCATACAACTTCGAGTAAGTTCAACTCTATACTTAAAGCTTTGTTCGATATATTTTATTCGATGCAAAAGAGTTTATCTAGTTCTATAATTAAATCTATGCAGCAACCACTGGATTTGTATAGCCATCGATGTCGAGAGGAGCATGGCATGGGTCTTTGATTCATTAGATAGGGACACGGTGACATACAAAGACTTCATATCGATTCTCAAGACGTATACAAATCGACAATCCTCATTAGCTTATATGTTTGTATACATACTTGTAACGTTCACTTTTGGATATTAACAAGTTATATTTGCTAAAATAATTCGAACAAGGTATTTAGGTTCTATGTCACTAATCATCATGGAAGGCATAATCCAGCAAGAAAGAAAAAGCTGGCTATAAAAATACTATGTGCGGTAAATGTAACTTACTTCTTTAGTACTCCGTTACATGGCTGTCAAAAGCATTACTTAACATTTTCATATGCAAAACACACATTACCCCAAGCAGAAGCCTGGGAGTGTACATTGTGGATACTATATATGTTCGATGATGAGTAACACTGGTGCCTACAGGAGACACCCCTTAAGGGTAAGTTTGAACCTCTTCACCCGTAGTATAAAAACTTCATACATGGTATGAAATACTAAACTGAAACTTGTTCTCTTGTAGTAGAGAGAAGAGAAAGGAATGAAAAGAGACATATACAAGGATGACCAACTCTTAGAGCTCGTCGACGACCTTTGCAACTTTATATTGGACCAGATTGTACACGTCAGAGGCGCCTACCATGACCGAGAGTCTGAGTTAGGTATAAATCCTCAGTACCAATACCTTCGTGAGACTGAAAGGCTAGCTCTAGGACGTTGATAACAATGTGTATGGAATTTGTATATTTAATGATGGATTGTATATATTCTTGTGAATTGGACTAGCAATTGTAGTTTATAGAATACTCTTGTGCTTGTAGTCGTGGTCGCGGGGCGTTCGGCAACACGAACGCGGTTCGGAACGTTGGTCACGGGGCGTTTGGCAACGCGAACGCTGGTCGCGGGGCGTTCGGCAACGCGAACGCGGTTCGAAACGTTGGTCGCGGGGCGTTCGGCAACGCGAACGCGGTTCGAAACGTTGGTCGCGGGGCGTTCGGCAACGCGAACGCGGTTCGGAACGTTGGTCGCGGGACGTTCAGCAACGAGATTTTGAATTGTAAATTTGATTTTTTTTGCGAAAAAACGTACTGTAGGGCGGTTCTAGATTGAACCGCCCCTACAAATACCTGTTTGTAGGGGCGGCTGGTACTACAGCCGCCCCTACAGATCGATTTGTAGGGGAGGCTGGTACTACAGCCGCCCCTACAGATCGATTTGTAGGGGCGGCTGGTAATACGAGCCGCCCCTACAAATCGATTTGTAGGGGCGACAGGTAATACGAGCCGTCCCTACAAATCGATTTGTATGGGCGGCCTGGGAACCGCCCCTACAAATGCATGATTTGTAGAGACGGTTCGGTAGGGGCGGCTGGCCAAACCACCCCTACAAATGGTTACGAGCCGCCCCTAAAAATCGATTCTGTAGTAGTGGGCCAGGCACAGTATTTAGGTTGCCGGCCGCCAGCGATCTCGATCTATATATATATGCTACACACTCATATCGTCACTCAAGTTTATTTGCACGATGAAATTACGTTATTGTCAAATTCATTCAAAGTTTCCGTGCGGTCTGAATTTGATTCAACCGGGGGACAGAGAGAGAGTTAGTTACACTGAAGAACAGGTATCGACCTGGGATTCGTCAGATGTCCCGATCGATTCCCTCTCCTTTCTTAATGCAATGTCGTGCAAATGTTTTGCGTGTCCTCTTTAAAAATATTCGCTTGTGAAGAAACCTTAGGGGTGGACCTAGTGTATGTATAATTAGGAGTGGAGGCACAGGTCGGCACTTATAAGTTCTTAATTTTCAAGGGAATTAGATCCTTTGCTCAATAGCTGTAGAGATTTAGGCCGTGTTTGGTGCCGCTCCCGGGCTCCGGTTCCTTGCTCTCAGCACTGTGCATCACTATTTGGCGCTATAGCGCTGGGAAAACAGCTCCGGCTCCTTGCGCACTGTCTCCAGAGCCAGAGGAGCCAAACTTTAGGTGCTGCACGTGGCTCCACCACAGTAGTGGCATAGAGCCGGAGCCGCGTGGAGCCTCTCCAAACGAGGCCTTCGCCCCTGAAGTAACCTATTTGTTGTCATCCACCTTAGGACAGCTTCAACAATTAACTTTTAAGCTAGCTTTATATTTTTTTTCATATTTTAATAGAAGAGAGAGAAAAACTAACTTTTGATCAAGAGTTAAGTTTTTGCACATATTTTAAGGTTACGTGAGAGTGTCATTTGGGCTATCAATGTTAAAAGTTATGTGCTAAAAGTTATCATTATTGGAGAAGTTGTCTTAGAGCATGTAATAACTAGTTCTAACCTCTGCGTGTGCCCTTATTAGGATCTATAGAAGTCTAGTGTCTCATAAAGACCAGCAGCATATACAGGAAGCTCGATTAATTGGAACAGGTGACAGAGATATATAGAGGATACTTTCACATATATATTATATCACCACATGCTAATATTCTGATCCTGGACGAGAATTTCTTGAGAAGGACGAGACTCAAAGCACTAAAGAGGTATAGTCCAAGTAGATGATGCAAGGTTGTTTTCATGCATGAAGAGTAATGTTCCCATCATCAGTATTATGTTTGGAAATGAGCTTCATTCTAAGGCGTCGACGGGAAATAGAGTGTGAATCCGTACCGTTAGTGCAGCAACTTGCCAACTTGTGGTTGCCTAATTTGGACTTAGCAACCACTTGCTTAAACTAATAACAGGTGCTTAGTTGGTGGCTAAGCTAGATTAGGGAGTGGCGTTCAGGTGTCTGGTTTGATGACCAAGTCAATAATCTACCCAAAAACTGCCATTACAAGCATTCGATGTCATTTGACTCGGCTTTTAGTTGCACGTTTGATGGAGTGGATGAGATCTTCTCGCCTTGCTGTCTCCCTGTTGGGTACATCGCCGTTTCTTAAGCTACACTCTTTGCAGCCTATTCGTCTTAATTCATTTATTTCAGGAATAGTACTGATGACGAACTAGGGTACATGTACTAGTAGTAATAGCTGCTAGGGCTCACTTTCCTTCTTTTCTTGAACTACAATCGTACACACGCACACCACAACACAAACAGAAAAAAAAAATTAGTGGAGACGTATCCCGCGGAGACATTGTTTAGATCTGTCCCAGATGCATGACACATGCTTTTTTCAGTTAAAAATCCTCAAGGGGTTTTGTAAATTTACTACATCAACTTGCTGGCATTTGCAAAATTTTCAGTCCTTTTTTCGGATAGGGTAATAGCCATATAAGAAGTCTATTCAGTTTGTAATGGTAGTTTGCAAGTGAAGTGCATGTGTCCTGGTCGTCTGGATCTAGCTTCGTTTCGTCCGGGGCGTGTCTATTGAATGGTCAAACCTTAATCGAATATTGAAATGTACCCCATGTACTGGCTTGTACAAGTGGAGGTGTCCTATGTCAAGCAATTATTGTGATATGATCTTCGCCTCAAAGTCAACTGACGTAGACACCGGAGGCTGGGGAGAGACGACACGTCTCTATGAAACGGCGTTTATTAGCAAGAGTTTTCAGTTTTGGTGGCACGTGCTGCTAAGGCGGTTCGTGACATAGTAACTCCGTAGAAATTCTGCGGTAAATAGTCGTCCCGTGTGACTCTCAGAATAAATTACCCCGTGTTCCAAACATGACTAATATATCCATGAGTTTGTTAGAATTTTGTTGATTTGGCCCCCGTGAAAAGACTTCGTGCCACCGTGTCGTTGTTTACTATTTGCAATTTTTGGTCTACAGTTCTCTTATTTATATTCCTTAGTTCTTAGGTTAGTACGTATCTAGGTTTATCCTAAGTCGAATTTGTTTAACAATAGCATGAGTTATAATACAAATCAGCATTGATTGACTCAATATGGATTTTGATTATCATATACACAATCACACAAGGAGGGGCGTGAAATATGTACCTAATATTAGAATTTCTTTCACTAGTATAGTGCTCGTGCTAACGCCACGGCTTAATTTCAGTGATGCACATAAAAACAACTAAACGACGAAATAATATCGTTATTATTAATTTATATAATCTGTTGAAACAATACAAAGTTAAATATCCAAATAAATAATTCACATGTATACATACTAATATCTATTATTTATATTGTCCAAACTTTCACATGTATAAAGCCATCTCGGAGGGGAATTTCATCTTAGATTGGAATTTTCCCCCAAAATTTCAAAACTCTAACATCAGCGGGGATTAGAAAACTCATGGCCCTGTCGCCATCATTACCACCGTCGTTGCTTTGTGTCAGACATACAAACTAAAACAACTAAATTATGAGCTAACAAAACTTAATTTTTTTAAAGACAAAAAATATACACATGCTTTGCTACATGAAAAATATTTCACAAACCGATAACCTCAAACTTTTTAGCCAACTTTTTCACTCCAATTCTTTCCTTTTTCAACAATTACATTGCAACTCCACTAAAACTTTGTAGCCAATTACATTGCTAAGCCCCTGACGATATGTGGCACCGCATCTTCCTCGCTCCTCGCTCGAAACGCCTCCAGCGCCGGCAACTCTGACCGGCCACACCGTGCGCCGCCCTATCCAGGCCGCGCCACCTCAACACCGACAAACAAACACAAACCCATACACCCATTCAGCAAAGAATTAGATTTAATAAATTTACCCCTTCAGATAGCAGGAAAAATCTCATCACCAGCCACTTAGTTCTTACTGTTGTAAATGATGAAGCACATATAGATGCATTATGGGCATATCAATAACACCTAGAGATCATATATGTGTGGTTGTTTAACAGATATGGAGTATGTAATTGTATCACAGGTAGAGATATGAGTACGGATACTGAATAAAATGACTCTAGGTTGCAAAAGAACATGTTAAACTCAAGTAGTTGGCACAATAATGACATAAATGGTGGCAAAACTGATGCTTGGATAGATAAATGACCATAGAGTGCGAGCAGTATATACTAACTTCAATGCTCAAAGAATACAAGTACTTTAGGATCAACTGACTATCAAGAAACAAATGCAAGTATGCTGAAATTGTGTAGCACACTGAAGCACAAAAAATAGATGTAAGATTTATCTATTTCTCAAAATATCTAGCATGGAAAGAAATGTTATCCATCTAGAAAAAACATGCCAAGATAATAACCCCAACGACTGATCAAATACAGGATATTAGTGAGGGTATACATGACAAAACAGTTAGGAGAAGAAATATACTATAGAAAGTACAACAGATTTACTAAAAGAATGGCTTACAAGATACGGGAATGCTTATTCAAGAAGAGCATGCCAAAAATTAAAAAAAAACAGCTAACCTGGATCTCTTTTGGGAACGTCGCACTAAACAACATTGTCCGCCTGACACCTGGAAGTGACATGTCCACTTGCTCAACAATTCTTCTAACTGTGGATCGAAACACATATCAAGCATTCTATCTGCCTCATCACGGGAAAAGGTAGAGTTCAAAGATATTCTTGCCCTTTCCGACAAAACAATCATTCGGTCAGGCTAGCCGCAAGAATGTCAACACCCCTCTCGAGATCTCTTAACTGCAAATTAGAATATAAATTTAGAATGTGATACAAATTTCAGAAAATAAGTAATGGTCAAAGGTAATGTCCACCTGACACCTAGAAGAGGCATGTCCATTTGCTCAACAATTTTTATAACTTGTGTTTCAAAACCCATATCAAGCATTCTATCTGCCTCATCAAGGGCAAGGTAACAAATTGCCTGCAAAGCAATTGCCTCTTTGAATAGGCCATGTTTTAGAGGCTGCTCATGTTTATGACTTTTTTGGTGAAATATGGGTGAACACATGAAAAGTAGTTCTATCAAGATTTTGTCTAAATAGCCATGTGCAAAGAATTTTTCCACGTCCGTTTTGGAATGGCTGAACCCTTTTTTCAAAGAACTGAATGGTTGAACCTTTGACCATTACTTATTTTCTTAAATTGTATCATTTTCTAAATTTATATTCCAATTTGCTCTTAAGAGATCTTGAGAGGGGTGTTAGACATTCTTGTGGCTACCCTGACCGATTGGTTGATTTGAAGAAAACGACATGTAAACATTGCATTGTTGCTTACCAGCTAATGGGTCAGAAATATATACCAAGGAAACAACTTTCACAAAACTAATTGAGCTATTAAAGGCTACAATAGTCACCAATACAATAAATCATATCGAATCAGCTGTCATCGAATCAGCTGTCGAGCTGTATTCAAAACTTGATAGGCAAAAAGAGACCACCTGATTAGTAATTGGCACTCCTCCACAAGCGACAACTACCATAGCAACCACCCACCACATGCATGGATCTGCCGGAGCATCCTATAGAGGTGGAGAAACAAGCAACCAAATGAACCTCTCCTAATAATTATTATAGATAAATAATTATACAAGACATTTTTATATTTATTCTTAAATAATATCATTGGAAGAACATATGTAATTCATACATTTTATATTTAATGTCAGCTATGCTAGGCAGAGGGCTGCCCGAAGAGATGTAAGGACCTATGCTAGGCAGAGGGCTGCCCGAAGAGAAGCTCCAGGAGCCCTACTACAATGGTAAATGAATAGAATGGTAGAGGATGTGAATTGTCCCCCGAGGTGGGTGCCCTGGCTGCCCTTATATAGAGTTCAGGGCCAGGACTTGTACAAAAGAGGAGGTTCTCCCGACCGAAGGGTCAAGAGCCTGAGGGAGGGCCTAGCTAACTTAGCTTGCAAGCTACGCCGTCTTGTGGTGCACGTCCGATTATGGCTATCGTCATGGTCTTGTGGCCATGCCGCGACAGGGTGTGATGTAGTGTTACTATACCGGCCGTGGTGGCAATGTAGACATGGTGATGGTTCGCCAGCCATCCTGTGTGGCATGGTCTCCGTTGTGGTCTTCATCATCATCGTCTTATCTCCCAAGGCGTTGTACGGGAGTTGGTGGCCGCCTCGGGTCGCTGATGACCATCTTGTCTTGAGGAGTTGAGGATCATTATCCCTGTTGTCGAGGTCGGGGCTCGCTGCCAGTCTCGATGGCTTCGATGGCGTGGCCTTCGTCGCGGATCCTGCTCCGCAGTGGGTGGGACCGTACATCCATATCACCGGGCCATATCTGGTTGGTGGGCTTCGTACCCATTTTATCACTTTGAGGCAGTGTTGTCTTGTCCGTGTGGCGTGGCATAGGGTTGGTGTCTGACCGAGCTGAGGTGACTGCTGTCCCCTCGGTCCTTGTGGGGTTAGTGCAGCGTGCTCGCTTTTGTCAGAGCAGGAGCGCTTGGCCAGTCGCGACCTCTCCCCATCCCTTCCGAGGGTCGTAATGAGGAGAGGTCGTGTGCTTTGTGAACGTCGCACGGCTAGGGCTAGAGATTGGATCGCGGCCGACCTCGGCCTTAGTTCCTGACCTATCATGCTCGTCTTTTGTTGGGCCTCGGTTGCTTGGGCCTCTCCTTGCTAATGCATTGCGGGCCACGCGGCCTACTACCTAATCGGTGCCTTGAGATACCCAGGGTTATAACCCCGACAAGTATCTTTTTCTTGGGTAACATAGAAGCAGAGGTGAAATTAGAGGTATGCGAGTCCTTGGATATTATGAGTGGATCTCTAAATGATAAATATCTAGGCTTACTAGCCTTGGTGGGGGCTGATAGGAGTGACTGTTTCAGACATCTTATTGATAGAATCACTATGTGCATCAATGGCTGGACGAAAAAGCTCCTAAGTATGGGTGGCAAAGAGATCTTAATCAAACCAGTCGCCCAAGTGGTGCCAACATATGCAATGATGGTCTTCAAAATCTCAATTAACATTTGCAAGGGGATGACAGGTGCCATATCACAGTATTAGTGGGGTGATGATGATGATAAAAGGAGGATCCATTGGCAAGCATGGTGGAAATTATGCTTTAGATATATTAAGAACCAATCACGTTCAAGTGGATCTAATCCCACGGATCGATGAGATGGAAGTACCTGTCGGTGCGGGACCCATGGGATACCCCGCAAGGATGGGTGAAGACCTAGTCTAATTAGGATTCTTCCCCTGTAATCTTAGTAGCAGTATTACTCTGTAATCCTACTAGGAACTCTCATTGTAAACCAACTAGGACTCTGGCCTCCTGACTATATAAAGGAGGGCAGGGCTCCTTAGATCGGGGGTGGAAGACAACAATTGTACAACACGGCACTTCATAATCAATCCAACGCAAAGGCTATCGACCGACTAGACGTAGGGCTATTACTCGATCAAAGATCGAGGGTCCAAACCAGGATAAATCGACTGTCTCTTGCGTTAACCATCGAGTTCTGCATACGCTGAAGCCCGAACATACTGCCTCGAGTACCCCCATGGTAGGCTATCGGTGGTCAAACATCGATAGCTGGCGCGCCAGGTAGGGGCTTTTGGCGACTCTACATCCAAGAGCTCGATGGACCTCGACAACATGATCTTCCCGAAGGGATCAATCTTCATCTTCGGTTCATGGAACTGCAAGGCGGGCGACGATGGCAAGCTCCAAGGCCGTCTCCTCGAAGATTCAGATCATCATCAGGACTCTTTCAGTTCGACGACAACGATAGATCAGCTTGTTGGAAGATTCGCGTAGCTCATGATTTCTAATCCAACTCGGATTTCGCGACTTCACGCATCAGATTTGAACTCAAGTTCCGCTTCTGAGATGAAGTCTTATCCAAGTTCTTTTAGAAAACCGAGTTCTTTTCTGACAAAGCTCCAGAACATGACATCAACCCATCAAGAATACTACTCAGAGTTCACTGAAAGTACTTCAAAGAAGTCGGGTCCTCTTCCGTTCGGACTCCACAACATGGCAACACCTTATCAGACATGGCACGAAGGATCCACCTATCCCGTGCTTAGAATGCCACTAAAAGGAGCCCAAGAAGGTCTCATTTTAACTATAACATCTCAAGACTACATCGTTCACTGGCCAGGTACCGTTCCTGAGGATGACGACACCCAACTAGCCGACGATGCGACAACAGCGATCCTACCCTACCAAGAAGGAGATTCGATCTATGACCTTGAAACCTCTACTGAAGTTATCAATAGTTCTGGCTGTATGGAAATCAACGATGATGACAGAACAACTCATGCTAGAGAAGTATTGATGATTCGCCGTCCTCGATCACCATTGATCCCCCCAGAAGCACCCGACGTAAGGTCTTCAGATGAATCTGAATCCAACATATCACCATTTATCCAGGGGCACGATGGTGAGACTGAAAGTCAAAGGCAGGCGAGGGAAAGAAAGAATAAATTGAAACAAGGACATCAACGCCATGCTAAACTATGAAAGGACATTTGGATCAAATATGAATCAGACCTAGCCGAGTACAATAGAAGAAAATCAGAACGAGAGGTCGAAGAAGGACGAGCAGCGAATACACCCTATGATAAGATCCGAGAAGCATTAGAAGAACTCAGAGCAACTTCACATCCAAATGAAAAACAAGAACAGCTCTGGGAATTCCTCCGATCAACAGTCCTTAGGACGCGCGACAGAAGAGCAACGTCTCATGAACAGGAAGATCAAAATCAAAGGAAGTCCGCTTTCGAAAGACTTGGGCCAAGTGGAAGTCACAACGAAGAGAGTCAAAGAAATCACAGTCAAAACAACCGAGTCGAGCAACCAAGAAAGGCTAGGAGCAAAGCACCTACTCGGACAACCACGCAGAACTACTCTCACCAAGACGACAGTTGGCAAGAAGGGGGCGTAGAATCAGAATATACAGAAACCAGAACGCATGATAGATTCCCCTGTTTTGCAGACAGACTTTCTTCAATACGACTACCACACAAGTTCAAACCATCCAACCACTCCAAGTACGATGGCAAGACCGAACCAAAGTAATGGCTCAGGATTTACTCACAATCGATTGAATTAGCCGAGGGAGACGATGACATCAAAACCTTGTTCTTTCCCATGGCCCTAGAAACCATGCCACTTCAATGGTTTGACAAATTGAATCCAGGATCAATCAGAAATTGGGAAGACTTACAAAAAGCTTTCTGTGAAAATTTCACGGGAATTATTACACATCCAATCACCCACGCAGAATTAAAAGGACTCAAGCAGAAAGGAGGTGAAAGTCTTAGAAATTACTATCAAAGATTTGGCGAACTACGAGATCAAGTACATGACATCACACAACGAGAAGTAATCAAAGCTTTCTCTCATGGAATCGTGGCTAGGTGGCAATTTCAAGACTTCTACAAAGAAAACCCAAGAAACAATGAAGAATTCAGAAGAATAGTGGAAAAGATGATTACTACAGAGGAAAAAACAAGAGAAAGATTCCCGGATACAAACAACAGAGACAACCCAGACAGGCAAAATCCTCAAAACAACAGACATTAGGAGAGAAAGCGAGGTTCAGACAACACAGTAGCAATGGCTGACAAATCAAAGAAATTTACCAAGCCCAGAAGATATGATGACATTGAGAACATACGTTGCCCCTTGCACCCCATTGGAAAACACACCATCGGAAAATTGCTACACCTTCAATGAAAGATACACTAGAAAAGATAGCAAGGGAAACAATAAAGAAGACAATTAGAAAAAAGAAGGAGACAACCATGAAGACAAGGGATTCCAAAAATCCAGAGGGACAGTGGCAGTAATCTTTGTCGGGGTTCCAGATTCCAGAAGCAAACATAAAGAAAAACTAGCGTTACGAACCATCATGGCAGCAGAACCTGCTACACCAAGATATCCCAATTGGTCGGAATACCCAATCCAATTTTCAAGAGAAGACCAATGGACTAGCGTAGGAAACGTAGGCCGTTACCCATTGGTTCTAGATCCAACCATTGCCGGCATGACTGTTATGAAAGTACTAATCGACGGAGGAGCCGGACTCAACATCATTTTTTTAGAAACTCTAAGGAAGATGGGACTACAACTCGTCGGGATGATCACACCAACAAGCATGCCTTTTTATGGCATAGTACTCGGCAAGGCAGCGATGCCACTTGGACAAATCACTCTACTGGTTACTTTTGGGACTCCCTCAAACTACCGCACAGAATTCATCAAGTTTGAAGTCGCAGACTTCGATTCATCATATCACGCAATCCTCGGGCGCCCAGCACTAGCAAAATTCATGGCAATACCGCATTATCCATACTTGTTGCTTAAGATGCCAGGGCCTAACGGCATTCTTTCTCTTCGAAGTGATTTAAAGCGTGCATTCGACTGTGATGTTCAAGCAATCCAAATTGCAGCAAAAGCATAGGCAAACAATGGAAGAAAAGAAATAGCCACCATTGCCGTAGAAATAAGCCAAGAAGAACTAGAGATACCGGCTAAAAGACTAAGCATCCTAGCACCACCAAAAGAAGCCGACATCAAGCAGATCGACCTAGGCACCGGTGATCTCTCAAAAACATCAACCATCAGTGCCCACCTATCAGCAAAATAGAAACTCGCGCTCACCAACTTTCTTTGGGACAACAAGGATATCTTTGCTTGGAAGCTAGCCGACATGCCAGGGGTCCCAAGAGAGTTGGCTGAGCACAGAATTGATGTCTATGAAGGCTCCAAGCCTGTAAAGCAACGACTACGACGATTCTCTCCCGACAAGAAGGCAGCAATAAAAAAGGAAATTATAAAACTAATGGCAGCTGGATTCATCAGGAAAATCCTCCATCCAGATTAGCTAGCAAATCTAGTTCTGGTACAGAAAAAGAACACGGACGAGTGGCGCATGTGTGTTGACTACATAGATCTCAACAAACACTATCCAAAGGATCTGTTTGGACTACCACGCATTGATCAGATAGTTGATTCAACAGCAGGATCTGCCCTATTATCCTTTCTTGATTGCTATTCTGGATATCATCAAATCGCACTAAAGGAACAGGACCAAAGCAAGACATCTTTCTTCACTCTGTTCGGTGCCTACTGCTACAAGACCATGTCGTTTGGACTTAAGAATGCTGGAGCCACCTACCAAAGAGCCATCCAAACATGCCTTGGTGATCAGATCGGCGAAAACGTAGAAGCATATGTGGATGACATGGTTGTAAAAACAAAGAACCCGGATACATTGATTGAAGGCTTAAAACAAACCTTTGAGAATCTGAAAAGATGGAGATGGAAATTGAACCCAAACAAGGGTGTATTCGGAGTTCCTTCAGGACAACTACTCGGATTCTTGGTCAGTCATCGCGGAATAGAAGCAAGCGCCAAGCAAATTCGAGCCATAATAGAGATGGGCCCTCCTCGAAGCGTCAAAGATGTACAAAAACTAACAGGCTGCATGGCGGCACTCAACCGTTTCATATCAAGACTCGGTGAAAAAGGGTTGCCTTTCTTTAAATTGCTAAAGAAGATAGACAAGTTTGAATGAATGGAAGAAGCCAATGAAGCTTTCAAGAAACTTAAGGCATACCTCACCTCCTCACCAGTCCTCACACCTCCAAAGAAAGACAAAGACATGATGCTATACATTGTAGCAACTTCTACTGTAGTCAGCACAGCGATAGTAGTGGAAAGGGAAGAAGAAGGGCGCGTGTATAAAATACAACGCCCAGTATACTACATCAGCGAAGTACTGTCAGAATCAAAAATCTGGTACCCGCATGTGCAAAAACTACTCTACGCCCTGCTGATCACTTCACGCAAGCTTTGTCACTATTTTGAAAGCCACAAGATTACCGTGGTGACAAATTTTCCACTAGGAGACATCTTACACAACAAAGACGCAACAGGATGCATATCCAAGTGGGCGGTTGAAATCGGTGCTCTCAACATCGATTTCACCCCGTGGAAAGCAATTAAATCTCAAGCCCTTGCTGATTTTTTTGTCGAATGGATAGAAATTCAACAACCCATATCAAGCGCCATCCTTGATCATTGGAAAATGTACTTTGATAGATCACTCAAGCTAGGCGGAGCCAGCGTAGGCGTCCTCCTAATTTCTCCAGATGGAAAACAACTAAAGTATGTCCTTCAGATATTATGGCAAGCTACCAACAATGAAGCAGAATATGAAGCTCTCATACACGGGCTAAGAGTAGCTATTACCCTTGGAATAAAGCGATTACTCGTATACGGTGACTCGGTAGTAGTCATCAACCAAGTCAACAAAGATTGGGATTGCACTAAAGAGAACATGGGTGCTTACTGTGCAGAAATCCGAAAACTCGAAAAACATTTCCAAGGATTAGAAATTCTACATATCCTGCGGGATTCCAACATTGTGGCAGATGTTCTTGCCAAGCTTGGATCCGACAGGGCAAAGGTCCCACCCAGCGTATTCATAGAAGAGTTATCAGCTCCCTCTATCAAACAACCCGGTGAGACAACCACAGAACTCACAGCCAAAGGCAACCAAATTCTAGTGATCAACACTTCATGGACACAGGTTTTTATTGATTACATCAAAGAAAATAAGTTGCCAGCGGAAAAACAGGAAGCCACACAAGTTGTTCGCAGAAGCAAGAACTACGTCCTAGTAGGGGACAAGCTATACAGAAGAGCCGCATCATCAGGAGTACTCCTAAAATGCGTCTCATTTGAAGAAGGCAAACAAATCCTAGACGAAATACACTCATGTTGCTATGGAAATCACGTCGCTTCAAGAACACTAGTCAGAAAAGCATTTCGCACTAGTTTCTACTGACCAACCGCTTTGAAAGACGCAGAAGAACTCGTCAAAAGATGCAAAAGTTGTTAGATGTTCACAAGATAGACTCATGTGTCAGCCCACAACCTCATCTGCATCCCACCCGCTTGGCCTTTCTCCTGCTGGGGGCTGGATCAAGTAGGACCTCTCAAGAAAGCAAAGGGCAGTTTCGAGTACATCTTTATAGCAATTGACAAGTTCACCAAGTGGATCGAATACAAACCACTAGCAAAATACAGCGCAGCCAAAGCAGTCGAGTTCATCCAAGACATCATGCACCGCTTTGGCGTGCCCAATCGAATAATCATAGATTTGGGGTCTCCATTCACAGCTACAGAATTCAAAAGTTGGGCACAGGATTGTGGCTTCAGCATAGATTACGCGTCAGTCGCACATCCAGAAGCCAACGGACAGGTAGAAAGGGCTAATGGACTCATACTAGCCAGATTGAAACCAAGACTGTACGAAGAACTAGTAGACTATGGATCAAAATGGATTGAAGAATTACCCAAGGTTGTATGGGGGCTACGGACTCAAATAAGCAGAGTCACCGGATACTCACCTTTCTTCCTAGTGTACGGATCAGAAGTTGTACTATCCGCAGACTTGATCTGGACGTCACCAAGGATAGAGCAATACGACGAAGGAGAAGCAGAACACACCCGAAGATTAGAACTCGATAGTACAGAAGAAGTCAGAGTAAACGCTACCCTGTAATCAGCAAGATACCTCCAAGGACTAAAATGCCACTACAACAAGAACACCCAGTCTCGATCATTACAAGTCAGAGATCTAGTACTAAGAAGAATACAAAAAATCGACGGACGCCACAAACTACTCAGTCCATGGGAAGAACCTTTTATCATCACAAAAGTCATAGGACCAGGCACATACAAGCTCATAGCTGAAGACGGAAAAGAAGTCAACAATACATGGCACATCAATCAGCTATGAAGATTCTACGCATGAAAACAACTCAAGGGAAAATATGTATACAAGACACAGGAGATCAACATTCATGATCAACAAAAATAGCGCTATGTATCATTGTAACACATCAATATTCATGATCAATAAAGATGATTATCTCTCGACAAACATATGTCTCATGGCTCTCTTTGAGTTGTTTCTAAAATGCAAAATGGCTAAAAATACGCCTGAGCATCCCGGCCGAGAGCAAAATAGCTGAAAAGATGCTTGAGCCCGCCGATGAGGGTAGCTAACAACCGAAATAAAATGCAAAATGGCTAAAAATACGTCTGAGCATCCCGACCGAGAGCAAAATAGATGAAAAGACGCTTGAGCCCGCCGATGAGGGTAGCTAACAAGCTAACACCCGAAATAAAATGCAAAATGGCTAAAAATACGCCTGAGCATCCCGGCCGAGAGCAAAATAGCTGAAAAGACGCTTGAGCCCACGATGAGGGTAGCTAACAAGCTAACACCCAAAATAAAATGCAAAATGGCTGAAAATACGCCTGAGCATCTCAGCCGAGAGCAAAATAGCTGAAAAGACGCTTGAGCTCGCCGATGAGGGTAGCTAACAAGCTAACACCCGAAATAAAATGCAAAATGGCTGAAAATACGCCTGAGCATCACGACTGAGAGCAAAATAGCTGAAAAGACGCTTGAGCCTGCCGATGAGGGTAGCTAACAAGCTAAAACCCGAAATAAAAGCAAAACGACTAAAACTAAACCTAGGCATAGAATAGAGCAGTTTCAAGACAAGACCCTCCAGCTACTTGTTCCAAATAGCAAGAGGCTCAGGGGCTACACTGGAGATACCCAAGAACACAAAGACCTACATATAACGAGTTGTTTACATGGCACAGAAGAAGGCCAGACAAGCGCTCGACAGATCAGGAAAGGTTGTCAACAAAAAGACCTACATATAACGAGTCGTTTACATGGATGGAAGAAGGCCAGACAAGCACTCGACAGGTCAAGAAAGGTTGTCAGCACAAAGATCTATATATACAACGAGTTGCTTACATGGGACAGAAAAGTACTCGACAAATCAAGAAAGTTTGTCAAAACAGCGCGCAGAGTTGTTTACAAGGCTAAGACGAAAACAAGACAAAGTACTCGACAAGTCAAGTAACTCTAGCCAATTGGACAAATCATCCAAGGAATAAACAAGGCATCCAGGCAGAGAAGACACCAACAAAAATCTTCATTCAAAAGAAGCATAATGTCATATTACAAGGCACGGGCCTAAAGGTCAAAAAAAACATCAAGCCTCATCATCAGGAGAAGAGAGAACAATGTTAAGATTATCTACTATTCTACTAGCTAAGTCTTCAACCTTAGGCTCCATCCTCTCAACGGCATCAATGTATTCTTGACTATCAGCTTCCTCTGCTATCTTGGACAAATGAGCCACTGGAGAAAGAACCCGGACCTAGGCCAGGACATTCTTGGTACATAGTTGAGCGCACCTCTTCACAAACTCTTGGAAACAAGTCGGAATTCGAGGAATCAACTGAGCACAAGATTGCCCATCATCCGCTGGAGTTTGAAGAACGTCGGCTACTGAATGAAAGGATTTCCACAAAGCCTTCCAGTTTTTAGTAGCCGTCGCCAACTTGCTAGACAAGTCTTCAATAGTTTTTTGGGCCTGCACAAGATCTCTATCAGCTCCACGCCTAATCAACTTAGCAAGCACGAGTTCCTCCTTAGCATGAGTAATTACCTCCTCAGCCTTGTTGTGACTTGTACGAACAAGAGTCTTCATTTCTTCAACGCCCTCCGAGAGCTTCTGCTTTTCAACCCGGAGAGCTGGACAAGACAGCAAACAACAAGTCAGCAGAAAGGAGAGTTTGAATGCAGAAAGAAACAAAAAGAACCCTCAATACCGTTGCACTCCTTCTTCACGGCCTCCAAGTTCTTCACGGCCTCCGAGTTCTTTTGAACCTCCTGAAGAGCAGCATCCCTCTGCTTCTCGGTCTCAACAACCCGGGCACGAAGAGATTTTTCCTCATCCTGATGCGTTTGATGCTCAGCCTCCATCTCGGCTCGGA
Organism: Miscanthus floridulus; assembly: GCF_019320115.1. Taxonomy (NCBI): domain Eukaryota; kingdom Viridiplantae; phylum Streptophyta; class Magnoliopsida; order Poales; family Poaceae; genus Miscanthus; species Miscanthus floridulus. The sequence continues at coordinate 131,257,408 of NC_089582.1, read as the reverse complement.
GGAGGTCAAGATCAGCTTTCAAGGCGCTCACTTCTAAAGACAACTTTTTCTCGTTTTTAGACGAGAAAAAGAAGCCGGTATGATCATGAGAGAAGGACTAAGCAAAAAGATACAAAGAAAAACAAAGAATGAGGACCAAAGAAAAGAGAACATCCAAAGAAGGAACGGTGAAAAAACTTACCTGGAGCTTTTCTCCAAAAGAAGTCACAAGGGACGACAAGCTTCCCTAGGCAGCAGTTAACTCCGATAGCCGATGAGTGGCATCAAACTGCTGCACCACATCATCAGCGAAAGGAGGACCACCAGAGGTAAGAGAAGGAGAAGGAGAAGCCGGCTGAGGCGAAGAGGGCACAACCAGAGCAATCTCTCGGGAAGCCAGGGCCAATCCTTCAGAAGGACACGCCGCCATGGCCACGGTCACCTCCAGGGCAACCAAGTCTGTAGCGGCACCGTCGCTAGAAAGCTTCATCGCCCTGTAGCCACTTCACCAATAGTACGCTTCGAGTCCTGAAGCTCAGTACTCGGTGGCACAACGGAGGGCTCAGAAGAAGTCGACGAAGAAACAAGAGAAGACGAAGAACTAAAAATTGATAAAAGAAACCGCCAATGAGAACCAGAGAAAAGGAGAACAGAAGCAAAAGGATGAAGACAGAACCCACTCACCCAGCCACCTTCTTCTTCGCAAAACAAAAAGAGGACCTCGCAGGAGGGACCACGGCGGCAAAAATGTCCCCGCCACTTGGTGATAGGAGCGGAATAGCCGATACCGGAGCCCCGGGAGAAGCCTGAACTGGAGCCTCAAAAGAACTCGACACCGAAGCTACGGAAGAACTCGGTACCAGAGCTACCAAAGAACTCAACACCGGAGCTTCAGAAGAAGCCGATGCAGGAGCCTCAAAAGAACCCATACCCGACATCCAGTTACTACAAAAAGATCAAGACTAAAAGTCAAGACAAAGAGGAGAAATTCAACGACAGGGGAATATGAAAACAACTCACCGCCGCATGATAAGGGGTACTTCATCATCCTCTTCCCCCTCAGTCTCAACCAAGGTCACCAGGGCACCTGCTAAAAAAGAACAAAAGTACTCAGGTACAAGATAAAAACAAGAAAACAAAGGGACAGAGAGTATTAAATATGCTCACCTAAGAGCATTCTAGCTACAACTAGAGTACCTGGACGAGTACTTGGCTTGGAAGCAGGCAGACCAGATGAAGACCCATCCGTTCGCCCCCTCTTCGAGACACTACGAGGACCCCGAGGGACTAGACGAGGAACATATTCTTCATATACATCAACAAAACCAGAAGAAACCCCAAGAAACACTATGGAGATTGGGAACTTACTGGTTGCAGAAGCCCCAGCAAGTTTCTCCCCAGTGTTCGCCATGGCAGGGAGAACATCAAGAGGGATCGGGTCAACAAAGTTGCGCCCAAATTCCTACGAAAAAGAATGAAACAACAAGACAAGGAAAAGTTAAGCAAAAAATGGATACAGTAGAAATACAGAAAGTACCAGAACGAAGAGAAAATGACTTACAGCTGGAGGCGGGTTATTGGCAGAGAACTCAGAGATGGTAAGCGGGACAACGCTTGCTCCTTTCAGCATCTTCTGAAGACGCTCGAGTACCTCTTTGTCGGTCAACTCAAGGGCTGGGACCATGCGTGAAGGATCCTCAGCCCCAGAGTACTCAAAGCCAAGGTGCTCTCGCTCCTTCAAAGGCTGAACTCAGCGATGAAGGAAGCTTGAGACAATGCCGAAACCGGTCAAGCCCTACTGTTTTAGCATACTAATCCTATCAAGGAATGGCTGGATTGCCTGAACCTCAGCAGACATCACAGGGTTCTTATCCCATCGGTCATTGACTAAGGGACCAGATCCAGAGTGGACAGCAAGAGAAGGGATCAGATTGGCGGTATAAAACCAGTCAGCATGCCAATCCCTTACAGAATCAACCAGGTCATAGTCAAAGAACTTGCTCTTAAGACCCTGGTGAAATTGAATCCCACAACCACCAAGAACACTAGTGTCTTCACGGCGGGGTTGGGGTTTCAGGCGAAAGAAGTAACAAAACAGAGAAAGAGAAGGGGGAATTCCAAGGAAAGCTTTACAAAGATGAACAAAGACAGAAAGGTGAAGGACTGCATTAGGAGCAAGATGATTCAGGCAAATCCCAAAATAGTTGAGAAATTGATGAAGAAAGGTAGAGGCAGGAAGACAAAGTCCAGCGCAAATAAAAGAGACGAAAAGAACGATCTCACCAGGACCTAGGGCAGGGACCCGATGCTCGCCTGGAACTCTCCATTCAGCAAAGGCCTTGCTCTGGATCAAGTCATCGCTGACAAGCTCGCGAAGCTGCTCTTCGGTTGTTGTCGGAGCCGGCCAAGACTTCTGGGTAGCCCTCATGGCCATGAACTCCTAATTCTCAATCACGGAGAGTGAGGACTCCTCGTCCACAAAGGTTGACTGGGACTTGCTTGCAGCTTTCTTCTTACCCATGTACTAACGGAGGCAAAAAAAGGAACTAGGGGAAGAGAAAGCTTGGACGGTGGCGCTAAGACGACGGCGGCAATGGCGACGGTGGATTTCTGAGAGCTATGGTTTCAAGGCAAAAGAAGGGCAGTAAAGAAAAAGAAGATGAAGGGTCTTTAAATAGATTTTTACAGCGATAAAAATGTCCCACCAGGCTCGTTAAAGCACCGTATGAAAACACAACGATCCATTTACCGACACAGCTAAAATGACAGAGGGCACAAATCCACACAACGGTACAATTCAACGGGCAGATTTCAGACTTATCCATCCAGCACTACGGCAGAGTTATCAGATTACTACAAAAAAACCCGTCAACCATGAAGAAAAGAAGGGCTGCCTCACAAAGAACATAAGAAGTCGGTTATTACGGAAAGAACTCGGTAATCTCATGTACGACAGGGATTACAGCACAAAAGTAAAGGACAACTCAGAAGATAAGATTCATTCCATTATAAGCGACTTCAAAAATAGAAGATTACAAATCTTACAAGACCCAACGAACTCGGTACCACGAAAAGCAAAGTAGCAAAGAGGAACACAGACACGGCTAGGCTCTAGAACGACTACGTGTCCCAAATTGCTACTCGGAAGGACAAACCACCGTCGGCTACACTGTTTTCTTTAAAGGACGGACGCAGTGCATCCAAGGCGGAAATCAACAGCACGGCAGGACAACATGGAGCAGAGAAGGCCGACAGGCATCTGTCTAGCCAAGACTGATGTGATGCTGGATATGGTGTTGATCTGCACCGGACAGTCTCAAGATAGGCGACGAGGATCAACCCAGAACTGCCAGATTAAGGAACGAAGCCCACATCACAAGACTTCCTCTAAGTACCGCCACGTACATCCTAGTACAATGCTGCTGCGGGATTAGCCTACCTCTAATCCCTATCACAAGACTTCCTTTAGCTACAACAAGACACACAGGAACTACAAAACACGCCCGGGGGCTGCTCTACTTCACAAACTACCATGTTCATGACCACGAAGGTTTCAACAGAATGTTCAATGGATAAAAACAAGCACTCCAGGAGGGTATTTATAGATCAAAGGAGCGGTGCACATGGACCAAGAGCACCAACAAAACAAGCCTAACAAAGGACACAGTGAAAAGACAGAATTCAATGAAAGAGGACTCAGGCATGAAGGAACAGTAATTGAAGACGAGCATATGCGAAAGAATATACCAACACAGTACAACCCGTGAACAAAAGGCGTTTACACTCAACCACCACCATACAACTACATCTGACAACAGCAGACTACTAGAGAACACGTCAAGGCTCTGCATCCGATTTCTTCCTAAACAAAACAACCCGAATATATGCTCGAGGGCTGCAAAAGGAGAGGTATACAGTCTTTTCGAACAACTCTGATTCAAGACCCTCCAACTTTTTGTTCCAAATAGCAAGAGGCTCGGGGGCTACACTCAGTGAGTGCACTTTTTTCAAAAAGCGCACGTCACTCAAAAGACTTCTTCAAGACAGCAATTTTCGAACAACATAAGATTCAAGACCCTCTAGCTCCTTGTTCCAAATAGCAAGAGGCTCGGGGGCTACACACAGTGAGTGCACTTTTTTTTGAAAAAGTGCACATCACCAAGAAGACTTCTTCAAGACAAAACTACTTCAAGGACTCATGACAAAAAGAAGCCGAACCGAGCTATATCCGAGTTCTTTTTGACAAAGAACCCGGGTATATGTCGACAAAGAATCGGGACGATTTCAAGAAAAGACCCTCAAGCTTCTTGTGCCAAACAGCCAGAGGCTCGGGGGCTACATCCAAATAGGAGTACTTTTTTCTTCTAAAAGATACACACCACACAAAGATCTCACGAAGCGCTGCACAGTTTCGCTCAAGAAAGCACTCGGACGATGCTTGTTCCTACTCAACGAGACTTGAAGGAACAAGACGAGGCTTCCAGAACTCAACCATGAAGTGCTCGGGGGCTTGTCGGTGCGGGACCCACGGGATACCCCGCAAGGAATGGTGAAGACCTAGTCTAATTAGGATTCTTCCCCTGTAATCTTAGTAGCAGTATTACTCTGTAATCCTACTAGGAACTCTCATTGTAAACCGACTAGGACTCTGGCCTCCTGACTATATAAAGGAGGGCAGGGCTCCTTAGATCGGGGGTGGAAGACAACAATTGTACAACACGACACTTCATAATCAATCCAACGCAAAGGCTATCGACCGACTGGACATAGGGCTATTACTCGATCAAAGATCGAGGATCCAAACCAGGATAAATCGACTGTCTCTTGCGTTAACCATCGAGTTATGCATACGCTGAAGCCTGAACATACTGCCCCGGGTACCCCCGTGGCAGGCTATCGGTGGTCAAACATCGACAGTACCACAGGACCGATGTCATGGATTCATAGTGGATACATGATTAAGATTAATATTAAGCGTCCATCTAATCAGGCGTTTACCGTACATCCGGATGGAGGAGAAGATGAAGGAAGAACTCCCATCGAAGAGATTTCTACGGGATTAAATCCAATGGAGGAGGAAATGTGCCTAGTGTATAGCAGTAACACTAATTCTATATTAAGGGACACTAAATATTTCCAAACTCTAACTAAGAGACAAGAAATGTTTAATAATCGCTGGACGCGATGCAACAATAGTAGGATCTAGTTGCGACACTATCACACATCCCATAGGTACTCAAATTATAATTAAGGATACACTATTGTATCCCGATTCAACTCGTACCTTACTTAGCTATAGAGATATCAAAAAATGGACTTCACGTGGAAACACATGAAGAACATAAAGAGGAATTTATTCTCTTAATCAAAGATAACAGATATAGCAAACAAATTCTTGAGAAAATTCCCTCTTTACCATCTGGAATATATTATACATACATCAAACGCGTACCACATGTTTCCTATAAATTAACTTTTTAGAATGTCAATACATTCCAAACTTGGCATGATTGCCTTGGTCATCCTTGCATAGGATGATGCGAAAAATTATAAACAATTCTCATGGTCATGACTTAGCTAATTCCACGTTCCCAAGTGACAAACACCACATCGTTGAGGTGGATGGTAAGATCAACACGGGGCACACATGCTAACCAAGCCTCGTAGGATTCCCAATCAACTTCACTCCATAGCTTGTGGACCGAATTTGGGCTCTTCTTGTCCTGGTGCATTGGTTAGGTTCCGTTTGGATCCCGAGCTAATAGTACTGTAGCTGCTAACCTTAGCTCTCTAGTGGAACCAAACACTCGTTAATAGCTCAACTAATAGCTCAAAATAAACTATTTAGCTAATAAAAAAATATTAGCTAGCTCTTAGTAACTAAGTACTGTTAACTATTAGTTGGAGGACTTAAATGGAGCTCAGTAATTGATCGACTAATGATCTCACTAGTAAAAAGCTATTTGCTGACTTCCTTCAGGTAGCAGCTCTTATGGGCTGTGTTTGAGATGGGTTCCTTTTTCTCCAACAATTGAAATATGAGTCAATTGTATTATATGATAAATATATTTATGATGATTTAGCTAAGTGTTGATAGAAGTATACAAAGTTCGACTTTACTAAAATAAATTAATTGCATTTTCAACGGATGGACGGAGTATATCTTGGTGCCGTATGAAGATTCTTTGTTGTCTTGATGTAGAACGAGGCACTTAACTCATCCCCAATGGATGGCGTGTACCCTCCTTTTCTAGGAAACACAAAGTAGGTAGTCATTTCAAACTTTCTTTAAATTAAAATAGTCATCCAAGTATCCAACAAGTTCACACAAAATATATGCCCGCATAGAAGTGAATGCTGATGAAAAAAGGGGATACCAATCTATGCATAAACATTTCTCAACCACTATTTCGGTTTCATATGGTTGTTCTCTACTTCCTCGGGATTAAGGTCCCTCAAGGTTATGCCAAAAAACAGCACTATAAATATTGAAACAACCACACCCACTATCCCTTTGTCATTATTTTATCACTGCTATCAGTTCATATATGTGACATCGATTGTCATTATTTTATCACTGCTATCAGTTCATATATGTGGCATCGACCAAGCGAGAAAAATGTTTGGATCTCCTAGAACTAATAATTGGCTGATAAAAATTAGCCATGGTCTGGTTTAGATCCCCAACTCATAGTCTAACTAATGTCTTACTTACCACATAGCTAACTATTCACTATTAACTTTCTAGCTAACACATAATAGTTAGCTAATAGGATCCAAACAGGATCTTAATATCCTCACCAAAGCATGCTTCGCCATTGCAATCCTCAAATCATCCCTACCTCACTAACCCGTCGTGTCGTGATACTCTTTGTTTGGCCACATGCCTTGTGTCTAGTCTAGACACAATCCGTGCCCAGTGATATCTTTGTTGTCTCGCGACACCACCCCTACGCGCTTCACTGTTAGACAGTTGGCTGTCTTCAAACATTTCTCTAGGGTTTAGGGTTTAGGGTCTAGGACTACTGGTGGTCAACCTCCCCATGCAGCCCCTCAATTCCCAGTGCTGGAGCCAGACAAGTTGGTCAAAGGTTGCTAAAAGTAGACAAGGTGTCTTGGAATCATTGAAAATTAATTAAATTTTCGTTTTGGGGCTTTGTTTATCTCTTAGGATGATTTTAGGATTATATTTGTCTTAGTGATTCTACGGGCAACGCCGGTGCTGCAGCTCAATAGCAGTGGTTCTTGCTCCACACCTGCTTCTCCCTAATCAAGCGCATGTTTAGGAAACATCATGGAGAAAATCTGGTTGTTATAAAGGTAAACTTAAAGAACCGAGCAGGATCTCATAGAAGCCGGATGTTGTGAATACAAATGTGGTCTGTGGGGTTTCAAATTTTCCGAAGTTTTAATGTTCCGAAAAAGGCAGTTGCCATTTCTTGGCCCACGTGACGCACTGGTCTGGCCACCACCCATCCATCAGATTGACGTTTTCCACATGCGCCAAAGTGTACGTCAAGCTGTAGCTTTATGTGATGAATGCATGGATTTTAAAAAAAAAGAGAGAGAGAAGAAGAAGAAGAAGAAGAGAGATCATGGAACATATCCAAGCAGCAAAAAGACATGAAAAATGATCAGACATTTTAAATGGGGCTGCACCGCTGCACATACCCAACAAAGTTAGCAGTATAATTACACATATCCGGTGGTAAAAAAAAAAGGCTCTCTGGTTCTGTCCCTCCCCAGCAGTAAAAACGGATTATATCATGTCCGGCGAGCGAGCTAGCCAGGGATCGTGATGTGCCCACTGCCCCATGGAGTGGATTCGCCGTGACGTCGTGTATATGGACGCTCTGCTCCGATCCAGTGCTCCCTGTTGGTATTGGCTGTTGGCTGCGGACGCTTGCCCAGATCGCTCGGGTTAGCTGTGGACCGCCTGCAGGTAATGCACTTAAATATATATGCAGGTTTTACTACATATGCATTTAAATATATATTATGTCTACATCATAGTAAAATTTAATGTATCTAAAAAACATCAAAACAGTGGCGTAGCCAGGATTTGTAGCTATGGTTGTCCATTGTCTAATTTTTTTTTTAATGCTATACCAATTTGATAAGTAAATAGAACCAATGATAAACTTTATCGCTCTTTGTTTCAACAATTCTCCAAGAGAATTATATAATGTTTCAATATATATCCAATACTGCAAAAAATCATATATTGAAATAAAATAATTCAGTGTTGCACTTGCACAAAAAAAAAAATCAGTTTTGCATACCCTATGGCTTGTGCACTTTTCCTGTCTGACTGTCTGTGCAGATCGCAGATCACCGAACCGATCATATATTGAAACTGAAGAAACTGAAAGGAAAAGAAGAAACGTATGTACTTGTGACTACAGGAGAATAGGGATAGATCATAGACGTTGGCTCAGCAGCCAGCAGGATTTAACGTTGGCTCAGCGGTTCAGTCTTGGAGTCGCTAGGATTCAGAGTACCTGCTGGGCTGCTGCTTTGCGTTTGCTGTCGTGGCGATGCCGATGTCAGAGTCCAATGGGCGATGGCCGACTGGTGCTCGCCGCCGGCAGCAGTTGCATCGCGGCCGTCCACCGATCCCATACCCCACAATTGCACCGCACACCACGCGAAAGAAGGAAAGCAAACAATACGAGTGGAAACGAACTGACGGCGGCAGCTGGAAGATCCTGAGCGACTGAGCGAGTCCTGACTCTACCTATGGGCTTTGGTTGGGCCGAGCGCAGGGTGGTCCACGGCCCACAGGGACCACCCTGTAGCTCCGCCCCTGCATCAAAACATGCTATAATTTGAAAAAGGGGAGTAGTTTATCACGTGGGGGCTATCAGTTCATATATATGACATCGACGAAGCGAGAAAATGTGATGCTAAGTTGTAGACCTATTCTTTTGTCACATCACGCCACTAATTCACATCACTAGATCAAATCAAACACTCCCCATTTGACCTTGCTGTGATAGATACTTAGGATCATCTAGGTGCAGATTAGAGGGTGAAACTGTTACTGGTTGATACAATTTGGGAGAGGGAGGCAGAGAGAGAGGAGGGAAATGTAGATGTATCTGACCGTCAGCTTTGGAGGACACTAAGTCAGATTTGGACATCACTGTCGGCATCATCACTGTCGGATTTGTGAGAACCGACAGTGATGTACCTTCACTGCCGGTTATGAGCTTGAAAATGAGAAAATGATTGGGGCTGGGCTAAAACAGGCAGTGAAGCACCACATCACTGTCGGTTTGTGGCTTGAACCGGCAGTGTTTTGCGGCCACTTATCACTGCTGGTTCAAGCCACAAACCGGCAGTGATTTGGCTCTATCACTGTTGGTTCTAGCCAAGAACCGACGATGATAAGCCTACAGCACAAAAAGACTACAGCCGTCCTCTTCTTCCTCCTCTCTTCCACCCCGAGAACAGAGGCGCGCGTTTGGGTCCTTCCCTCCATTGTTGCGGCTGCTCTTCACCATGAAGCTAGTGCTTGGATTTTGAAGAATGGCTTGATCAGGCCGAGATGAAGAGGAACGCTAAGAAGGCCACGGAGAAAGAAGGTGCACAGAGAAAAATTATTTAATAAATTATAAAATAGAACAAAAAAATTTGGGCCACCTGGGATTCGAACACGGGTCTCAGGGGCTAAGTTGAGGGGTCTTAACCATTGGGCTAGTAGGAGGAGTTCAAAAGAAATCTAAAAGTTATCCTACTTAACACCTAACTGCTACACCACATCACTGCCGGTTTGGAGAATGGCCCGGCAGTGATGTATCCCATCACTGTCGGTTTACAATCAAAACCGGCAGTGATGAGCTATTTCCAAAGTAAATTAATAATTTATTAAATAGAATAAAAAAATTTTGCCGCCTAGGACTCGAACACGAGTCTTGGGGGCTAAGTTGAGAGGTTTTAACCGTTGCGCCAGTAGGAGGAGTTCGAAACAAAACAAAAAGTTATCCTACTTAACACCTAACTGCTACACCACATCACTGTCGGTTTGGGGAATGAACCGACAGTGATGTACCCTATTACTGTCGGTTTACAAGCAAAACCGGCAGTGATGTACCCCATTCGTTGTTGGTTTTTAAACTAAAAGCGACAGTGATGTGTAGATGTTCCTCACATGCCAACAGTGCTCCCACTGACCACAACAGTTGGAACACTGCTCTCACCTACCCCGATAACTTTAGTTCAGAAATAAAAAATATACCACGACTGCTAGCCCCTATAAAATGGCCCTCGGCCAGGAGCTAGCCTCTCCATGCATGTTGGTTTCAGGCAGACCTTATCAGCCATGATACAATGTTTTCCTCTCACAACAAACCACAGATATCGTTATGCATCGTAGTCCACCAAAATAGTGCACACAAGAGGTACTAGAAGAATGCTACTGAAGATAGAGCAACGTCGAAGATTTGAGATGCCACGAGGTTCACAGAGCCATCCGCTGCGGTGCACATCTGGAAAAAGGCCATGTACAGATAAGGTGGATTCATCGATGCCACCTTGTCATCTCCAACCAGTATAGCTCGTAGACCACCTTGGTGCTGCTGTTTGCCTCTAGTTGGTGCTAGAAGAATGCTACTGAGGTGGTTACATTATAATGTGTTGATACACATTGATTGTAACATTGACCTGTACGCAAATAGGTCTTTGTTATTGTATATGGAATTTTACTGTAAGGCCTTTGTTATCGTATATGTAATTTATTTCTAATATTTTTGTTATTTTTTGATGTATTTCATTACTATCTAAATAAATATATTGTTGTTGTTAAAACTTTTCCACTGTACTATCTAAATAAATATATCATTTACATATATGCACCTTCACTGTCGGCTCTGCTTACAAACCGGCAATGATATTAACTTTCATTGTCGGTTCTACTTAAAAACCGGCAGTGATGTTCATGCCCCCCTTTATAAAACAAACCGCTGGCCACATACATCGATCCCACCCACCCACCCACGAACTCTCACAGTCTTATTTCTCACGTTTCACTCTCACTTCTCAAGAAATCCACTCTCTCTGCGTGATTTGGTCATGACTCCTGTATTTTTCAATAGTATTGATATGTTGTCTTCTCCAATATTCTATCTATATTCATTTGATCTATATTTATATTCATGTTTCTTTGCATTCTACATTTATATATATATTCTTATTCCTTGCATTCGATCTATATTTAATTATGTTGCCACATTTTACTTGGAAGAATTTTTTGTGCATATATTTTATATTCATATTTTTTTGTATTTTATTGATCAGGTGGTATGAACAACGGACCTCCCCACCACAAGAACCAGGTTTCCACCCTAGCGATGAGCCATTCGCTCCTAATGTGGCCATTCCATGGTTCTCTGTTCCAGCTATTGTATGAAATATTTTCCAACATCTTTTGTTTTTTTATGCTAACAAATAAGTGTAATTAGTTTAATATCATTGTTGCATACATATATGTCGCGGACTATATCCTCAGTAGATTGGCTGCGAACAGCACTTAGCTGGTTCTTTATCTCGGACATCGTCGAGAACACGACATCTAATGCAAGTGGTCAGCTATGGACGTGTGAACTCAGTTTTTCCATCCATTTGAGGGGTGCAAATCATCGAAACCATATCCACGAGATGGGAAGACAGAGCCCGGACATGATAAGCGCCCAATTCAGTGCCATGCGCATCTGTTTAGAGGCACTTCGACGTGTTTGCTATGATGTGCCTTATTTCTCGCACTTCAAGGCACTTGCTTTGAATACTGGTGATATCCTCGTCCCATAAGCAAGCAAATGGTTTGCGAGCTACAACCGTGCGGATGTGGTAAAATGGTCACTTATACCTGAGTCATGGTTATTTGTTGTTTATTATTGTAATAACATTCTCTATTTTTTTTCTTTTTCTCCGCATGCAGATTGCGCTCCAGGACCTTACCTATGCTGCATGTGGCTTGTGGGACGTTCTAGACCAAGCTACGGAGCAACTCGGGTATGATTGGGACTTCTACAATGGTAACCTCGGGCAGCTCACTGTAGAAGTACGTCAGTACTGCATAAGGATTACTAACAGGAGCAGTGGTCGTTCAGTAGGTTACATCTATGGCCGACCATTCTTTCATTATTGTGAGGCATAAGAGAGTGCACTCATACGGGCATTGGACTTCATCGATACAAGCGGATACATAAGCCACCACATCAATTACCATATATGGCTACAGAGACATGTTAGTGTGCGTGGCCCGATCGAACCCGACAGTGATTCTGATAGTATTAATGTTTATTATGTTGTTTTTAAGATCATAGTTTAATTGGGTTCTAATTTTCATTTGTATGGCTTTGTGTGTTTAATTATTGTCATGCATGTAATTCGTGTAACATTTGTTGGGCAACTAGAAATATACATTTTGGTGTCATATTCATCTCAAACTTTTTCTTAGGATTCCACGTGCCACGTGTGAAGGAAACACCTAGTTTGGGATTTTCCGGAGATGGTTTGCTACTTCCTGAGGTTTAATTGAATTTCCGTGCGACGACACCGTTTAATTATAGGTTGAACTGAGTCTACCCACGAAAAGATCTGGAATGGTGCTAAACTTTTATACAGGCTCTAATGTGCCCTAGGGATAAGAAATTTGTAGAGGTGGATGACAAAATCTATTGGGTCCAAGATAAAATTCACCCTCTTTTGTCTCATTCGGCATAGAGAAAAATATAATAAATAAATAAAACTAATCAGAAAAACCTCAGATCCTGTATGTGGGGGTATGACCCCCAAGACATGGGCCGCACCATTAGAGGTGGCCCAGCCCACAAGATCAAGGCGTGCACGACGTTGCTCGGCGTGCACCGCAAGATATTATATAGTACCAAATAGGATACTTTACTTGTAACCCTACCCTCCAGAGTATATAAGGAGAGGCAGGGGTCCTCTACTCGATATCATGTATTCAATACAATACACCAAAGACATAGGACGTAGGGTATTATATCGATTAGACGGCCTGAACCTGTCTAAATCGCTGTCTCTGCGCCTTGTGTCACCATCTGGTTCCTGATTACGCGCACCCCCATCGACAAATCTACCATCGCGGGATACACCTCGGTGGAATGCCGATGATATTCTGTCGACAGTTGGCGCACTAGTTAGGGGTGTGCGCTTGATCCATGGTGAGCTAGATGGACCTCAAACCAACAACGTGTTCTCGTCATCAATCTCGTGGAGATCCATGCTGGTCCACGACGATGATTCATCGCTAGCTACACCAGCCCCCGTAACAGCAGATCCGATCTCAGAACCACCTCTGAGGTCGTCTTCACCAACAACTCACCGCCCGCCAGCTGCTCGCCGTCAACGGCAACTAGATAACACCATACGTCGCCGACTAGACGCTTCGTCTAAAGCTAAGTCACGCTTTAATATTCTTCTAAATATTCTCTGATCTTCGTATATCGCCATAATGTTTCTCTGAACTATTTTCTCCATATTTGCTCTCCAAACGATTTTCTGAACCCTCGAACAGTCACGTTGATGCTCGGATGCCTCCACAGACGGCCCTGTCTCTGGCTCCTCCCTGCACGTGCTACGGGCTCCGCGCTCTGCATTATGGGTGGTCTGCAGCGGCTCCTTGGTCACGCATGTTCCTCGTACATGTGCATGGGCTTCGCACTCGATGTTATGGACTATGGGCTAGCTAGGGCTAGAGACTCAGCTACACACTAACTGTTCGGGTGGTTTATATTAAACATAAATATATTTTCACGCCAACTGATCGCCGAACTATTTACGCCATTTCATCACCATTGCTGATTTTTCTCCGGAGTTCAAATATTTTTACATCATGTACTACCCGTTTTATATATTTGTATTGCAGGATCATCATCCAGGTGATCGGATCAACTGGTGCTCGGGCTTCTCCACTGATTAACTGGTCGGACCACTCGGTTCATGGACTCCATCGCCGACCAGTTGATCGGATTGTTCACCGGTCGCTTCCACTCAATGCTCACTTCGTCGCTCGTGCTTCATCGTCAGCTACGCTAGGGACTCCTCAGCGCTCGGTTTCTTCGTGCTCGAGGAGTAAGTGGGCACACTTCACCGCACGGACGTCGCCAGCTACGTCGGGGACTCCTCAGTGCTCAGACCTCGCCAGCTTCGCCTAGGACTCCTCGGTGCTCGAACATCGCCGCCTACGCCGGGGACTCCTCGGTGCTCGGTCATCACCAGCGACGTCGGGGACTCCTCGCTCCTTGGTGCTCGGACATGGCCGCCTACGCCGGGGACTCCTCGCTCCTCGGTGCTCGGTCATCGCCAGCGATGCTGGGGACTCCTCGCTCCTCGATGCTCGGTCATCGCCAGCGACGTCAGGGACTCCTCGCTCCTCGGTGCTCGAACATCACCGCCTACGTCGAGGACTCCTCGCCCCTCGGTGCTTGGACATCGCCACCTACGTCGGGGACTCCTCGCTCCTCGATGCTCGGACATCGCCGCCTACGTCGAGGACTCCTCACTCCTCGGTGCTCGGTCATCGCCAGCGACGCCGGGGACTCATCGCTCCTCGATGCTCGATCATTGCCAACGATGTCGGGGACTCCTCGCTCCTCGGTGCTCGGACATCGCTGGTGATGCCGGGGACTCCTCGGTGCTCGGACATCGCTAGCGACGCCGGAGACTCCTCGCTCCTCGGTGCTCAGACATCACCAGCAACGTTGGGGACTCCTTGCTCGTTATTGCTTGGTCATCGCCAGTGACGCCGGGGACTCCTCGCTCCTTAGTGCTCGGGCATCACCAAGGATGTCGGGGACTCCTCGCTCCTCGGTGCTCGGTCATCGCCAGCGACATCGGGGACTCCTCGCTCCTTGGTGCTCGGTCATCGCTAGCGACGTTGGGGACTCCCTTGCTGCTCGAATCTTGCTACGTCTCTTCGGTGTGCTATCAAGCTGCTCCATGCTGTTCGGATCAAGGTGCTGATCTTGGGCAGCATGTTTAGGGTCTTGATATGCGCATGTGAGACAACGTCGGCAAGCTTTTAGACTTCTTTGACCCTGCTACAAGATTCATTCTTCATCTTCCAGCAGGCTTGGGGACTAAGTGGGCACACTTCACCTTGCAGTGAATGTGCTTGTTCTCATCTCGAGGCTACGCCCAGGGATTGGCTGCCTGCTCGGCTGGTCTTCTACTTTATGACCCTAGCACCATGTGACTACGTCACCTACTGTCAGGTTTGGGGACTAGCTGTGGGGGTATGGCCCCCAAGACATGGGCCGCACCATCAGAGGTGGCCCAGCCCACAAGATCAAGGTGTGCACGACGCTGCTCGGCGTACACCGTAAGATATTATATAGTACCAAATATGATACTTTACTTATAACCCTACCCCTCCAGAGTATATAAGGAGAGGCATGGGTCCTCTACTCGACATCATGTATTCAATACAATACACCAAAGACACAGGATGTAGGGTATTACGTCGATCAGACAGCCCAAACCTGTCTAAATCGCTGTCTCTGTGCCTTATGTCACCATCCGGTTCCTGATTACGCGCACCCCCATCGACAAATCTACCATCGCGGGATACCCCTCGGTGGACTATCGATGATATTCTGTCGATACTGTGTGGGGTCTTAATTTGGGTGTACATGTTTGCCAAAAAAATTTCAAGCCATTTCGACATAGGCGGAGTATACATGCTTCATAGAGGTGCATGTGCCCTTTCATCGAACCATGACTATACGCATAGGTTATCAAGGTTTCTGTGGTTCATAGGCATTCCGGTGTCGTATTGATCTCAAACTTTTTCTTAGGCTTGCACGTGCCACGTGTGAAGGAAACACCAAGTTTGAGATTTTTCAGAGATGGTTTGCTACTTTCTGAGGTTTAATTGAATTTCCACGCGACGAGATAGTTTAATTATAGGTTGAACTCAGTCTAGTTTAATTATAGGTTGAACTTAGTCTACCCACGAAAAAATCCGGAATAGTGCCAAACTTTTACATAGGCTCTAATATGCCCTAGGGATAAGAATTTTGTGGAGGTGGATGACAAAATCTATTGGGTCCAAGATGAAATTTACCCTCTTTTGTCTCATTCAGCACAGAGAAAAATATAATAAATAAAAAAACTGATCAGAAAAACCTCAGATCCTGTGTAGGGTCTTAATTTGGGTGTACATGCTTGCCAAAAAAATTTTTAAGCCATTTCGACATAGGGGGAGTATACATGCTTCACAGAGGTATATGTGCCCTTTAATCGAATCATGACTATACACATAGATTATCAAGGTTTATTTGGTTCATACGCATTCCGGTATCGTATTGGTCTCAAACTTTTTTTAGGCTTGCACGTGCCACATGTGAAGGAAACACCAAGTTTGAGATTTTCCGGAGATGGTTTGCTACTTTATGAGGTTTAATTGATTTTCCACGCGACGAGACCGTTTAATTATAGGTTGAACTGTGTCTACCCTCGAAAAGATCCAGAATGGTGCCAAACTTTCACATAGGCTCTAATATATCCTAGGGATAAGAATTTTGTGGAGGTGGATGACAAAATCTATTGGGTCCAAGATGAAATTCACCCTCTTTTATCTCATTCGGCACAGAGAAAAATATAATAAATAAAAAACTGATCAGAAAAACCTCAGATCCTGTGTGGGGTCTTAATTTGGGTGTACATGCTTGCCAAAAAAATTTCAAGCCATTTCGACATAGGCGGAGTATACATGCTTCACAGAGGTACATGTGCCCTTTTATAGAACCATGACTATACACATATGTTATCAAGGTTTCTGTGGTTCACAGGTATTCCGGTGTCATATTGGTCTCAAACTTTTTTTTAGGCTTGCACATGCCATGTGTGAAGGAAACACCAAGTTTGAGATTTTTCGGAGATGTTTGCTACTTTCTGCGGTTTAATTGAATTTCCTCGCGACGAGACAGTTTAATTATAGGTTAAACTAAGTCTACCCACAAAAAGATCCAGAATGGTGCCAAAAGTTTACCTAGGATCTAATGTGCCCTAGGAATAAGAATTTTGTGGAGGTGGATGACAAAATCTATTTGGTTCAAGATGAAATTCACCCTCTTTTGTCTTATTTGGCATAGAGAAAAATATAATAAATAAAAAAACTTATCAAAAAAACTCAGATCCTATGTAGGGTCTTAATTTGGGTGTACATGCTTGCCAAAAAAATTCAAACCATTTCGACATAGGCAGAGTATACATGCTTTACAGAGGTAAATGTGCCCTTTCATCAAACCATGACTATACACATAGGTTATCAAGGTTTATTTGGTTCATATGCATTGCGGTATTGTATTGGTCTTAAACTTTTTCTTAGGCTTGCACGTACCACGTGTGAAGGAAACACCAAGTTTTGGATTTTCCAGAGATGGTTTGCTACTTTCTGAGGTTTAATTGAATTTCCGCGCGACGAGACCGTTTAATTATAGGTTGAACTGAGTCTACCCACAAAAAGATCTAGAACGGTGCCAAACTTTTACATAGGCTCTAATGTGCCCTAGGGATAAGAATTTTGTGGAGGTGGATGACAAAATCTATTGGGTCCAAGATGAAATTCACCCTCTTTTGTCTCATTTAGCACGCAGAAAAATATAATAAATAAAAAAATTTGATCAGAAAAACCTAAGATCCTATATGGGGTCTTAATTTGGGTGTACAAACTTGCCAAAAAAATTTCAAGCCATTTCAACATAGGAATACATATGCTTCTATTTATTCAGTATATAAAAGAAATTTTTTAATATATATAAACATCACTGTCGATTTCAAAAAATCGGCATTGTTGAGAATAAACCGATAGTGATACTAGTTATCACTGTCGTTTCATTTTGAAAACCGGTTGTGATATTTAAAAAATTAAAAAAAATTGTGACAGCCCACGGGTTTGAGCTCGGGTCTCGGGCTGCAGAGTTTAGAGACTTAACCGCTGCGCTAGTATAGGAAGTGTGCTAAGGGTTATTTACTTTTTTGTTTTGACCTTGAGGCCGCTTAATAAATTATAAAATAGAACAAAAAAATTTAGGCCGCCTGGGACTCGAACACGGGTCTCGAGGGCTAAGTTGAGGGGTGTTAACCGCTACGCCAGTAGGAGGAGTTCGAAACAAAATGAAAAGTTGTCCAACTTAAAGCTCTAGTTTGGTTTTGGTTAATTGATGAAACCCTAAGTGCTAACCTAGTTTATCAAAGTGATTATGAGATCGGTAGCACTACTCCAAGTGATGAAGCAATGGCGAAGATCATGACGATGGTGATGGCATGGTGATGATCAAATGCTTGAACTTGAAAAAAAAGAAAGAGAAAAACAAAAGACTCAAGGCAAAGGTATAAATAGTAGGAGCCATTTTGTTTCGGTGATCAAGACACTTAGCAAGTTTGATCACATTTAGGTTAAATAGCCGTACTATTAAGAGGGGTGAAACTCGTATTGAAATGCGATTATCAACATGCCACTAGATGCTCTAACTCATTGCATATGCATTTAAGATCTAGTGGAGTGCTAACACCCTTGAAAATGTTTGTGAAAATATGCTAACACATGTGCACAAGGTGATACACTTCGTGGTTGACACATTTAAGTAAGGGTTAGAAACTTCACCGGTGGAGTGTGGACAGTCTGATGGTGCCACCGGCGCCCTATATAGAAAAGACAGAGGTTCATAGAGTGACCTGACGCTGGTGGTGTAGTGACCGGATGCTGGGTTCAGAGTCCGGTCAGTGACAGCAGTAAGCACACGGTCTCGGTCTTGTGACCGGACGCTGGCATGTAAACTAACCGGACACACATGGTCTGAGTCCAGTCAGTGCTGACATACGTTGACGTGAGGCGCACAGAGGAAACATTGAGTGACCAGACATCGGGTGAGTGTGGTCGAGCATGACCGGATGCGTCCGGTCGTGAAATTTTGTGTTTGGAACCTTACTGGAAATGATCGGATGCTGGGGTCCTGCGTCCGATCACTTTCTAACTATCACGTCCAGTCATCACTTGACCGTTGAGATCGGGTGGCTCTGGTTGAATGCAGAGGGACACATGGCATGCATCGCGTGACCGAAGCGTCAGGTCATCCCGTGTTGTGCCCAGCGAAGGGGTACAACAGCTCTATTTCGAGGGGGCTTCTATTTAAGCCCCATGGCTGACTCAAGCTCACTCTCTTGGCCATTTTGCATTGATATAGCAACCTTGTGAGCTTAGCAAAAGCCCTCCCACTCATCTCCATCATTGTTTCATCGTCATTGTGAGATTAGGAGAGAATCCAAGTGCATTGCTTGAGTGATTACATCTAGAGGCACTTGGTGTTCATGTTTTGCTATGAGATTCACTTGCTGCTCTTGGTGGTTGCCACCACCTAGACGGCTTGGTGCAGCAGAGGAGGATTGGCATGAGTTGGTGATTGTTCGTGGCCATCTTCAATGATTGTGGGGGGAATTGTACCTTCCCTAGCGGAGCGCCAAAAGGTAACTCTAGTGGATTGCTCATGTCATTGAGTTACCTCACTTGTGGATAGGTTCTTGCAGTGTCCAAATTGTGTGGACGAGGTTTATGCAACACCTCTTAGCCACTGAACCACCAAGTGTTGGTCGACACAACGGGGATGTAGCGTGTTGGCAAGCACGTGAACCTCGGGAGAAAATTGGTTGTCTCTTGCCATTTGGTATTCTCCCGGTGATTGATTTAATATTCATCTTGTGATTGGTCCACTCCTCTACACGGCAGTATAATCACCCTACTCACTCATTTATATTCTTACAAACTAGTTGTGGCAAGCTCTTTAGTGTAATTAGAATTGAGAACTTGCTTTGTTATTTTAAGTTCATCTAGTGAAGCTCTTTAGAGTAGCAAGATTGAGAGCTCTTAGTGAGTAGTAACATTGCAAGTTGTGTACCTAGTAATCATTGCAACTAGAATTGTTGGATAGGTGGCTTGCAACCCTTGTAGAGCTAGAGTAAGTTTGCATTTCGCTATTTGCCATACTAATCAAATTGCTCTAGTTGATTTGTAGATTTTTAAATAGGCTATTCACCCCCCCCCCTCTAGCCATATTAGGACCTTTCACCTACTTAACACCTAACTTAACACCTAACTGCTTCACCACATCACTGTCGGTTTGGGGAATGACCCGGCAGTGATGTACCCCATCACTGTCGGTTTACAATCAAAACCGGTAGTGATGAGCTATTTCCCTAAGTAAATTAATAATTTATAAAAAACAAAAAAATTGAGCCGCCTAGGACTCGAACATGGGTCTCGGGGGCTTGGTTGAAGGATCTTAACTGTTAAGACAGTCGGAGAAGTTTGAAACAAAATGAAAAGTTATAATACTTAAGACCTAACTGCTAAACCACATCACTGTCGGTTTAGAGAATGACCCGGCAGTGATGTACACCCATCACTGTCGGTTTGTGGAGTTACCCGGCAGTGATGTACCCCCATCATTGTCGGTTTTGACTTACAACCGACAGTGATGAGATACTGGTATAAAAGAGATGCGGGTTGAAATTATCCAAATTCATTTCAACCTCGCACCAACCCCTCCCCCCACGCCGTCGGAGCACCACCCCACGCTGGAGCACCACCCCATGCTGGAGCACCGCCCCACGCCGTCCACTGCCCCAAGCCAGAGCATCGTGTCATTCGTGCCCTCGTTCGTCGTCCACGACGCCGACCGTGCCCCTCCTCCTTCCCGGTGAGTGCATTCAGGAGCACTCCTACCGATGAGGCCTTCAGGAGCGCGCGGACAGCTACTTTCCCTCCCCCACGGTGAGTGCATGGCTCATTGGCCGTTGTGTGTTTGATGAAATGCCCCATGGTGTTAGCGCCTCATAGTAGTGCTTCTTCCTCCTGGTTCCTACCTTCCACCACCTATGGCTAGTAACATTGCTGATTTTTTTGTATCACCCACATCACACGTATAATCATGGTCATCTCAACTCCATCTTCCATGAGTATTAGTGGTCTCCTTAGACTACATAGGCTCGGATGCCAGGTAAAGGAAAAAAGCAGGGACCTCAGTGGCTTCGTGGATTACTAGATAGAGCACGGGATGAGTAAAGTGACCGAGTCACAAGATGGCATAACATGGAGTGGTTGGGACAAGAAGAAAGTGACAAATATACATTGTGTTAGGAAAAATTAGTTCTAATACATCCACTCCTATGTGTATTATAGTTTTTAAGACAGTTGATAGTGTATGCGCACATTGATGATGTTGTTAGGGTATGTTTGTTTGTTCAGGCAAGAATCCCAGGCATCCAATTTTTAAATGTCTGGAACAAAAAATAAAGAACTGCCTTGTGACTTCGAAGAGCATTTGCTGGTTTTTTATGAGCTTTCTAGCATCCTTACTAATATAGTCTTTTCTAGCAGATTTTAGATGATTACTGATGATGATGTATTGTGTGATCTTGATACAAACACTGTAGCTATGTATTTGATGTTCAAGTACAAATTTGTGTGCTCTCGCCTCTCTGTCAGTCAGGAGAAGAAATGATACATTTCAATGATTCAGACATGCACCAGCATCCCAAAAAATGCATCTAGTTGATTTTTTAATTTCTTGGAAGATGTGGTTTCTATTATTTGTTCATCAAGCCTTTTACAGCAAAAGCCCCATTGACATACCTACAAATATTGTTCATTAGAGCAGTGGTATCCATAGCCTCATATTTCATGTAGATTTCGATATAACAGTGTGTGGATTATCAATGCATCAATGAGAGGTTTTTAAGATACTAATGGCAATGTAAAACATGACATAGATAGGTGACACCTGAATAAGTGGATTTTATTAAGATATGACTATATAAGTCAATATCAGCTTCCTCCAAAATTCATAAACCAATCGATATAATATGACTATTGAGAGCAATGAAGAATTTGGTTATTCATCTTGCACATGAGCAATACTGAAAATGTATTGCCGAACAATGTTCTTACTCTTAAGCTTCCCTAGTTCAGTGAGTTACTATTACCGCTTACCACATGCCTAATTTACTTAAATATATAGGCAACCATGGCATGGTATGTAGTGCATATTGGTCGCATGCCTGGGATTTATCGAATATGGGAAGATTGTTATGCTCAAGTCAATCGCTACCCTAGTAATTTGCATAAAAAGTACAACACAAAAGTTGAAGCTTTGAGGGCCTACTATAGTCATCTAGCCTACCTTGCAAACCATGGGCAACCAGCCTACTATGGTCCAATGAATGCAAACCATGGCCATCCGCTGGCACTGGAGATTGAAGAGAAGCCACCCGCCGGAGATGTGAAGATTAGGAGAATTGCTCCTTGGTCTTGGAAAGATGTCATGCTTTTATTTATGGCTATGGTCATTGCTTTTTTTATTTGGAAGTTGATGTAGGCTTAGTTTTGTAGAACAGTAGGTGGACTTTGTTGTATGTGGTCAATCAAACAATGAATTTGTTCTAGGTGAACATATGCTATTATTTGACTTTGTTCTATGTGGACTTATTATTAGACTTTGCATTAAACATATTATATATATATATATATAAATATTCTATTAGTAGTTGTCCGCATCCAAAACTAACCACGATCGTGTCACAGCCATGACTCATCGTCGCCTGTTACCCCGTCATCGAAGAACAGATCGGCAATAAGCAGCGGTTGATATCGCTGGGATAGGAGAGCCGCATGATCCGACAAACGGTGACGGTGTCAATCAGGACGGTGAGAACGAGCAGCCATGGACCTCGTTTGGCCTGCTCGATCTGGGTCAAAATGACCAAGATGGCCAAGTAACTTTGGTATCATATGACTATGTAGCCACACACGCTAATCAATTAAGAGGGTCATAGCTTACTTGGTGTCTCTAGCAGGAGCCTCCGCCAGCCGAGGAGCCAGAGGGTTTGGGTAGCAGGAAGGCTAGATCCAAGCGAGGCGTGTCAAAGATTCCTGTTGGTAGGAATGCACACTGGCACATTACTGAGTTCGATGAATTCAGGGATCCACTCTCACCGCCTATAGCTTTGACCAAATACAAGACTATCCTTGGGTTACTTGTTAGGGACTTCATCACGATTAGGTATAGGAAGTGGATTGGGAAAGATGATGACCCGTGGAGGGTTCTCAAAAGTGAGAAGGATTACATATGGGATGTTAAGATCCCATAGTATTTCACTTTCCCAAGGATGTATGACAGGGAGTTAGAAATCATGGGGACATGCTTCAAGAATTTCAAGGGGACATTGTACAAGAATTTTATCCTCTAAAATAAAGAGCCAGATTTTGATGGTGGATAGTTTAGCAAGCAGAAGGACTTCTGGCAAGATTTCAAGGAATACAGGTTAGCCGAGGAGTACTTAGAACTGAGCAGGAAGAATAAGGAGAACTCACAGAAAGCGATGAATTCTCATCATCTCGGCTCTCGTGGCTACGCCAAAAAGGTGCTAGAATTTGAAGCAGAACTTTAAAAGATGGATCGCCTTGCTGAGGAAGCCGTTTAAGTTGAGACCACCGGTTGGGAGCCCAGATCGGTAATATACTGTATGGGGAGGAATGTACGGCATGCCAAGGACGGGAGCTTTAGCTCCACAAATGAACCCATGAGCGAACTCATCCAGAAGATCTTCCAAGTAACTAAGGAGGTGAGACAAGGGACTCGCACTTCTAATAGGGAGAAAGACGTGCTCACCCAAGCACTCGGAACCAAGGAGCACCCTGGTCGCACTAGAGGAACCGGTGTTGTTCCTTGGAAACTAGCATTCCACCAAGAATCTAACACTTACTGAAGCCGCTCGAGGGGTAGAGCGGAACAGGAGGTAGAGTATTTGAGGCGACTAAAAGAGATGAAAGACAGAATGGAAGCACAGATTGAGGCGACTGCTGAAGCATGAGTCGAGCAAATTTTGTTGTCCAAGGGCTCAGGAGTACCACAAAACCCTACTCCTGCTGCCTTTAGCCCACAGTTTAGGGGTCGCAGCAGCTACGGATGGACCCCGCTCGACAAAGAAGAGACGAATGTGCCTCATCCGGTGGATGGCATCACTGAACCCATCAATGTCAAGTTGTACATCCGTTAGGAATGGACAAAGGACAAGGTGGCGCTTGGCTAGGCCTGGCCTATGGGAGATGGGACAATTAATGGCCGCCCAATTCCATAGGGGTACGCTCACGTCACCATTGATAGAATACTTGATAAGAAGTATAACAAGATACCCATTGAGTACCCCGTAGCAGAAGACAGGCCAAAACTTGGTCAAAACAAGGGCTCTCAAGTGGCCTGGCACAAGCGCTTCATTAAGCTAGACCATCAATTGTCTTCTGATGATGAGGACGACTGTGAGTCTTCGCCCACCCGCGATGATCACTCACCATCTCCCAATAGAGATCACTCCCCTCCTCATCCGGAGCCATCACCCCCAAGAAGACAAAGGTCTCCTATTCCTCCTCGTCCGACTCCATCTTCATCAGCCCCGAGAAAAGAGACTCCTCCTCCTCCATCTTCATCAGCGCCGGGAAAATAGAATTCTCGTCGTCCTCCTCCTCCACCACCTTAGCCCAAAACAAGATCAAGGATATCCTCGTAGTTGTAGAAAAGGTCTTTGGATTCGGTCGCTAATGCTCCCAAAGTGGACCAAACAAAAAAGAAAAAGGTCATTCAGTGGCAACGTTACCACCTTGATAAAAGAAAAATTTACAGCACACATCTCGAAGGAAGATTGTGTTAGTTTCTTCAATCTCTGTGCCTCACTGCCTTCGTATTTGTTGAAGTCTGAATTTAAAAGGTAAACATAGAATAAATATGCTACAACAAGAGATGAAGAAATACACAATAAAGATTTAAGAAACATACAGAAGTACGTCAAAGACAACCCAAGATTAACCATGGAAGAGGCCACGAACATCTATTATGATGTACAAGGGACAGGAACACCGGCAATGAAGTATGAAGGGGCAATCTTTTGGTTCCAGATCATGGGTATAAAAATCTGACAACATTTATGTACCAGTTACATGAATATTACATGGCTCAAGCAACAGAGACGGACGACTTTGGTTTTGAGGTTATTATCCGTTCGCCGCATATTTTCCATTATCCTAAAGAAGAGAAGTTCGATGTCGAGTGGGAGTGATTGTTCCAGCTATACCAGAAACGCTCTCTTGATGTTTAAATGTTGACGCTGTGAACTATGTAAGTACCCTACACGCACGATATTACAATTAACTACTCTCTCGAGACATAAATTGTTAACTTTTGAGCACTTCCCATGATTTTATGTAGGTGTATAGCAAAATTTTGCATTCTAAAAAGCAAATAGGATTACATAGGCTTCTTGGACCCCTTGCGAGTCAATGAGAGGACATGTCTAGGCCTCCATGAATGTGACGTGGAAGACCTAAAACAGAGATTGATTGTTGTTTTCGACGAATTCGCGATGAAGAACAAAACCCACATACTTCTAGCCTACAACTGCGAGTATGTGTTCTCGGCTTTTAATTTTATGCTTCTTTTTTCATTAAGATTATTCGATAATTAGGATTATGTGATTGCAGCAACCATTTCGTCTTCATTTGTGTCAATCTTGCTAAAAATCTTATCGAGGTGTGGGCCTCGAAGAAAAAACCATTTCATCATCTGGATGCACTAGTGGCAGTGCTGAATTAGTAAGTGATCCTAATAACATATTATTTTCTAATCACACATACCGCTTTCTAATGTTTCTCTCTTTAATGTTGCTCAGTGTCCGAAGAAGACATATCGGTGGGACACATGTCCCATTCAAGGTTGTCGAAATAGAGGGGAAGTACCTATCACAGCCGACGAAAAACAATGAATGCGGGTTTTATGTAATGTGGGCAATGCTTCGCTACATCGGCGGGAAATCAGAAGAAGCTGATAAGTTGGTGTGTATAATCCACATTTCATTTATGTCTGTTAATAATTCAACAAAATAATTTACTGTTCCTCTTTGGATATCATCTTTTTTGAACGACAGCGCAAGAAATATAACCACCAAAGGCTGTTAGACATGGAGATCATCGCACTGCAATTAGAGTTGGCAAAATTCATCTTAGCCGAGGTATTGGAAAAAGATAGAGTATTTTCCATTGCACAATCCGTGAAGTACAAGGACCAGTATGGCCCAGAGCGGCTCGCCAGATTATTGTAAGAAGTCCGAGAAGCATTGCACAATCTGTGAAGTCCGAGAACATTTCTTTTTTTATTTTGAGGGATCGAGATCTAGATAAGAATATTTGAATTGTAATCGTAATATTTGTAATGTTTAATATTGATGGACATGTCATCTACGTAGCGTATATAAAGCGAAATCCGGTTCCACGAAAAAAATATAAATTAAAATAAATTATAAAACAATAAAATACGAACGGGCCCTCACTGCCGGTTAGCAACAAACCGACAGTGTTGGCTTGCTCAACACTGCCGGCTTGAGCCATAAACCGACAGTGATGGTTACGACAACACTGTCGGCTTGAGCCATGAACCGACAATGTAGGCTTGCTCAACATTGCTGGCTTGAGCCAAGAACCGACACTCTTGATGCAACCTTCACTGTCGGTTGGGACTACAAACCGACAGTGTTATTTAACTGGACACTGCCGGGTGGACCCAGGAACCGACATTGTTGTCTGTAGATCAGTGTCGTTTTTTAAGAACCGACAGTGATGTCAACTCCCCATCACTGCCGGTATGCCACTGTCGGTTCAAAATCCGGCAGTGAAAGGGGTTTTTGAACCGACAGTGATGTCCATATCTGGGGCAGTGGGATGACGAGCCGTCCATGGTGTAGTCATCATGGAGGGTGTCGGGGTAGTGGAAACAGTGGCGTCCGGCGTGGAGTAGACGTCGGGCATGGTGCAGAGACGGCGGTGAAGGCAGTGGTGCATCCCGTCGCTTACACTCCCCTTTCTAGATCGGATTGGGGTTAGGACATCACGGTGGGACGTTGGCGGCTACCGGTGAACTTCATGTCATGTGCCCTAGCCCCCACCGTCCTTTTAATAGTGCTACGCGACGAAGACTCATCAGCCACTTAGAACCGGCTGAGCGCCCCCGATCAGGGCATGGATCAAGGGCCTAATTGGCCGTTGGGCCAACGGGTGAAGATCATCCTAACATGCTGAACTAGACAAGGTGCGTTGGAATTATTGAAAAATAATTGAATTTTGATTGTTAGGCTTTTTTTGTCTTTGTAGGGATGATTTTTAGGATTATTTTTCTCCTTAGCGATTCTACATACAAGGCCGCAGCAGTGGCCCCTGCTCCGACCTGCTTCTCCCTAATCAAGCGCATGCTATGTAGGAAGCATGAGCCTCTGAGTTTTTCAAAGGCAAACTTAATAAAGAATCCACTAGGCTCTCATAGAAAGTTAGAAACCGAATCTTGTAAATACAAACAAGGCAGTTGCCATTTCTTCGCCCACGTGGTCCGGATCTCTGGTCTCGCCACCCATCCATATCATCACATCGACGTTTTCCACATGAATCAAAGTGTCAGGCTGTAGCTTTAAGTGATGAATGCATGGCTTTCAAAAAAGATCACGGAACATAACCAAGCAGCAAGAAGACATGAAAAAAATCGAGAAAATTTTCTATTTGACATCAGAAAAAGTACAATTTTCTTATTTGGCACTTAAACTCAAATTGTTCTCTATTTGTCCCCGTCTCAAGTTTTTCTTCTTATTTGACACTTCCGTTAATTCTGTGAGGAAAACACCGTTAAATCTCCTAGTGAGGCAATGGAAAAAGACTGAAATACCCTTTAAGCACAGGGAACAGGCAGCCAGCACGGGCTCTGAGGCTGGGCGCGGCCAGGGCCAACGTGCCCAGGTCCGAGCCAGCAGGGCTGCTGCACTAGTATAGAAATGATTTTTTAGAGGCGCCTCCCTTTTCTAACAGAAGCGGTTGTCTTAGCACGCCATCACTAACCTTCGTGGGAGGCAATGTAGCTATACAACCGTTGTTAGAAATCAATTTTTAGAAGCGGTTCCATTAAGAAATCCGCCTCTAAAAATGAATCCATTTTCAGAGGCGGTTCTATTAAGAGAACCGCTTCTGAAAATGCTATTTTCAAGGACGGTTGCTTATGTCAACCGTCTCTGAAAATGAGTGATTTTCAGAGGCGGTTACTAAGTCAACCGTCCTTAAAAATAGTTGCAGCACAAATAAATTCATTTCTTTTTTAAATGAAGTCAGATGAAGACAAACTTTATATCAAAATTATAGAGCTCGATGAGATCTAAATCTTTGTAGATGATAAAATTTTTGTTTGAGATCATTTATGGTTCCAAATATATAAATTAAGTCTCAGATTTTGAATTTTGAATTTTTCAATTTTTCAAATGACCTTGGATGGAGAAATGTTCTATATCAAAGTTGTAGCGCTCGACGAGATTTAAAACTTTATAGTTGAAAATTTTCTCATTTAAGATTGTTTATGAGTTAAAATATTGATTACAAGATTCGTACATATTAATACAAATGGACAGCACCGTAGAACTAGACACAAGTGATTGTGTGGTGTAGTGGTAGGGGAGGGATAACGTGAGGGAGAGGTTGTGGGTCCGAATCCTAGGTGTCGGCACTTATATTCAAAACAAGTGAAAAAATAAATCCTGTGAGTTGTGCTAATCCTCAACCTTTCGGGCTCCATTAGAAATATTTTTTTCTTATTTTTATTAGACTCTTTTAAAAATTATTTTTAGCGACTATTGACTTAAGTCAGCCGCCTTCGAAAATCGATTTTCAGAGACGGTTATCTTAAGAGAACCGCCTCTAAAATTCACTTATTTTTATAATCGCTGGCATAGTAGCGGTTTTAAAACCGTATCTGAGGATCACTTTTGACCGTCTCTAAAAATGTTTTCTGTACTAGTGCTGTGGCCAAGCCCGGCACAGCCAAGGCTGCTGTGAAGCCGCTGTTAGCCTGTGCGTGCTAAAAGAAAGTAAGCGAGCCAGTTATTTGAAGATGCGTGTCCATACATTGTTGCCTCGATGGTTTGATCAAACGAAGAAGAAGAGAAAAGTTAGCGTGTGTACATGAGCCAGTGGAGACGCGTGTGTAGGCTCACGTGTCGTCGTCAAGAATCATAAAATAAATGAACAGCCTGTTCGGCTGGGACTGAAACGATCGTGGATTATTACTGCTGGCTGGTTTGGTGAGTGAAAAATAATGTTCTGGTTGAAAATTTACGATCATTTACGACCAAGCGAACAAGCTGGAAGAAGCTAGCTATCATGCATGCGATACGTAACTAAACTAAAAAAATATGCTCAGATAGTTCTATTTTATTGTTATGTATAATGTACCTAAATGATTGATATTGAACTCAACACATTTAAAAGTAATTATAAGATTACGCTCCTTCCTTTATTTTATAGAAGCAATTGAAAAAGGAAAACATAACATTTGAAAGTAAAAACGTCCAAATAAGATAGCAATAACCAGCATGTTAATAACTGGGAAGAAAAACGCCAGGGGTAAAATGATCTTTTTCTCTAGCACTTAACACCGTTATAACTCCAAACTAACGGAAGTGTCAAATAGAAATGAAAAACTTGAGACGATGACATATAGAAAAGAATTTGAGTTTGGGTGCTAAATAAGAAAGTTGTACCTTTTCTAGAAAAATTTCTCAAAAAATCGGTCATTTTAAAACGGGGCTGACATACCCAACAAAGTAGGTAGGATACGTAATTACATATCCGGTGGTAAAAAGCTGGCTCTATCGCTCCCAGCAGTAAAACAGAGTACCACATCATGTCCGGCAAGCGAGCTTACGGGTCGTGATTGTGCGTGCCCATGGAGATTGAGTCGATTCGCCGTGCCGTCGTATGTATCACTCTCTGCCGGCCTGATCCAGCGTCCCTGTTGCTATTGGCTGTCGGCTGCTGACGCTTGCCCAGCAAATCGCTCGGGTCAGAGCAAGGCTAATAATACAGTCGATTTGTTAACGGTAAGGTTTTGTAGCCTTCTCTTAGTCCACTCATATAGTAGTTAGCTCTTTACAGTTAATACATGGCCCACTTATCTCTCTCACAGATTTTTTTGGTTCTTGTGCCCAAACCGGCTGTAAGCTTACAGCCCGCTTCTTCTCTCTCTTCTCTCCTCTCTCCTCCACCTCAGCATTTAGTCGGTTTACCGTCTGCTATTATACTTGCTCTTAGCTGTGGACCGCCTTGGGTTACTTTTGGGCCAGGGGCGGGGGCGGTGGCTCCAGTAACTTTTTCGCCCGATGCCGGGCGAGCGACGGATGGATATGGAACGGACGGAAACGGAAGCTGAGGCACTGTTCCTCCGAGCCACGTGGCCCGAGCTGCGGCTGGCGGCCACGTCGCGGGCGCGGCACACAAAGGACGGCACCGAATCCTGTTGACTTCCCACACCCGTCGCCCTCGCGCCCTTTATAACCCGCCCCCGCCCCCACCCCTACTCGATCTCCTGCCCTCTTCCTTTCTAGCTCGATCGAGCTCAGTTTCACACCCCTGTAGCTGTAGCTGGAGCGCAACGCAACGACGTTCCCGCCGGCCTGTCCTGCTCGAGCTGCGGCTAGCTACAGCTGAAACTGATAAGCTCGTGTAGCAGCGAGACAAACCAGGCCTTTTTTCGCTGGCCCCTTTCCCCACGGGCACGGGCGCTCCGTTGTCGCCGTCGTCGTCCCAAGCTGCCTGCCTGCAGCTTCGTCTACCTGCCGGTTGAGGAAGCGACCGGTCGATCCAGGCCATCGATGGGGCGCGCGCCGTGCTGCGAGAAGAGCGGGCTGAAGAAGGGGCCGTGGACGCCCGAGGAGGACGAGAAGCTCGTCGCCTACATCAAGAAGCACGGGCAGGGCAACTGGCGCACCCTCCCCAAGAATGCCGGTGAGCGCCCTGACCGTGATCCCGACGGAACTCACAGCTCATCATACGCATAGATATATCCATGCATATCCTCTCCTCGCCCCCGATCGATCCATCGATCCTTCTCATGGCACGCAGGGCTGGCACGGTGCGGGAAGAGCTGCCGGCTGCGGTGGACCAACTACCTGAGGCCGGACATCAAGCGCGGCCGCTTCTCCTTCGAGGAGGAGGAGACCATCATCCAGCTCCACAGCATCCTCGGCAACAAGTAAGCACACAAAAGTAGACAAAATAGGTTTCTTTCGGTCTATTCGCTGGTTGGTTCGTAAACTGATAAGTTTAATTAATACTGATTTATTAAGAAAAAAAAATACTGTATCATTACTTATAAGGGTCGACTGCATATAAACAGCGTTTTTTCTCCTCGCACCGAGAGCTAGTAGCTAGCTGGCCTAGCTACCCTGGCTTGTCTTGTCACTTGTGTAGCTTCGCTGTTTCTGCTCTACTAGTACTGGGTACTGGTAGGAATAGTAGCTAGGCGGATACAGCAGTACGGTTTCTGATGCGTGATTGGCTATGATGGTGGTTAGGTGGTCAGCGATCGCGGCGCGGCTGCCCGGGCGGACGGACAACGAGATCAAGAACTACTGGAACACGCACATCCGCAAGCGCCTGCTGCGCATGGGCATCGACCCCGTCACCCACGCGCCGCGCCTCGACCTCCTCGACCTCTCCGCGCTCCTCAAGCCAGCCGCCGCCGCCGCCTACTACCCCACGCAGGCCGACCTCGACACGCTCCGCGCCTTGGAGCCGCTCGCCAGCTACCCGGACCTCCTCCGCCTCGCCTCCACCCTGCTCTCCGGTCCGCCCGCTCCAGCGATCGGAGACCACCAGCAGCAGCAGCTCCTGCCGTGGATCCTGCAGGCGCAGATGGCGCAGCAGGCGGCCGCTGCCATGGCGCAACAGGTGGCGCCGCCGCCGCCGCAGGCCCAACAGTTCATGCAGCAGCAGGCCGGAGCCGCGTGCCAGCAAATGCCGGACCTGGTCCACACAAACCCGACGCTGCAGCAGCAGGTCGCGGCGGCGCAACACCAGCAACACCAGCCCCAGGACATGGCCGCGGCGGCTTGCCACAGCATGCAGCCGCCTACGGGCTACGATGTCGACAGCCTGGATGTCCCGGCGCTGATGCAGATGGTGCAGGCCGACCCGTCGAACCTGCAGCAGTGGAGCAGCACGGTGACAAGCAGCAGCAACAACAACAACGTCGGCTCCGGCGTGTCCACACCGTCGTCCAGCCCGGTGGCGCGGTTGAATCACTCGACCACCTCCACCACCACGACGTACGGCGGCGCGAGCGCGAGCACGAGCAACGACGCCACCGCCGCCGCGCTGTTCAACATGCAGCTGTCTGAGCTCCTTGACGTGAGCGACTACATGTAACAACGACCAAAAAAATTCACTGGAGCACGGGCCCGAGATCCGTGGAAACTAGGTCCAACACTTCATCAGATCACGTACCGCAAGGGACAAACGAAAATCTATCTCAGGACGGACGGACGGACGGACGCATTTTTGTACAGGATTGTTGTTGCACCTCCTTTAATTATCCAGTTCGTTCATGATCGATCAGTGATTAATTACTGTTAGAAGCTTTCCACGAATTTCTACTACTGTCGTCTTTTCAATTAGCTAGGCTAGACGTGTGGTGCGTGTCAGTGTGGGGAACCACGGCGAAGGTGTCGTGGCATGATTGGTGAGACGGCTGCTGTCACTCTCGCTCGCATCACGGCTTTGTCTCCAGCGAAGAAAATCAGGGTTGCTTTTCTTAGAATGCTACTGCCTTACTCACCCATGCTTCGTCTCCTTCGGATTTCCCCTTATGTGATTGGGGACTGTATGGCGGGAATATAAAATACGTAATAAGGACACCACCAGTAACTGTCATGGTCACAGCTGATGGATGCATGATAGATGATATAGACAATCTTCAATGGTTGAGAAAAAACAGATCAGTAGCTAACACTGCTGGTATGGTGTGCAACACGCATGCAGCTTAATGATTGCTGCTGCCTGCCTGCTCCCTCTCTGATGAGCGGCACACAATTGCTTGATCAATCTGTTGATGAGTATGTCATGTTCGCTTGACTGATAAGCCATGGCTAAAAGTACTGGTGGCTGATTTGTTGTGAGAGAAAAATACTGTTCGTTGACCAAAAAAAGTATGGCTTATAAGCCAAGTGATCAGGGTGTATATGTTGTTGGACTGCTGTTGGGTTTTCAAAGTCAAATAAATCTCTATTATATTGATGGCTATTACATACTTTTTAAGTTAGTAGACAACAAGTCTAATAACATATATGTAGAATATTGCAACTTGATATTGCTTGCTTGGTCTATGCATGGTCACCAGAGGTGTAACGGATGACCCATGCATGCATTGACAGTTTGACACGACTTACAAGCTTGCATGTGACTTGTGCTCAATAGTAGAGAAACGACTTTCCATT
The DNA here is from genome assembly GCF_019320115.1 of Miscanthus floridulus. Taxonomy (NCBI): domain Eukaryota; kingdom Viridiplantae; phylum Streptophyta; class Magnoliopsida; order Poales; family Poaceae; genus Miscanthus; species Miscanthus floridulus. The sequence goes on along the minus strand of NC_089582.1, from coordinate 131,224,057 downwards.
GATGGCCAAAAAATATTTAGTCCCGATTTCAAATTACAAACCGAGACTAAAGAATGCATGAGACCTTTAGTCTTGGTTTGTAATACAAACTAGGACTAATTCCACCTTTTAGTCCTGGTTTGTAACGGTTATCGAGACATGCCAGTGCCAGAAGCTTTAGTTCCGGTTTGAGACACGAACCCAGATTAAAAGGGTGACTTTTAGTCCTGGTTTGAGACACGAACCTGAACTAAAGGTACCTTTAGTCTCGGTTTGTGTCTCAAACCCAGACTAAAGGTGCCTCCAGAGTAAATTTAAAAGGAAAACGCATCTTATCTAAGTCAGATGTGTGGTGGGAGTTGAGATGACAATGCGCCCAACCACTGAAGTGGAGGGGTCTTGAGTTTGAATCTCCACAGCTGCAACTTTTTTTAACCCAAGAAACACCTTACCTTAAGGGGGTGGGAATCGGGACTAAAGCTAGCTTCTCAACTAGTGGCTCATACAGCACGTACTAATAAGGCCAATCTGTTGACACCAAGTGTGCATAGACAGTGCCACAACTAGTGCAACTGACCTTTGATCATCGTCTCATGGACGGTATCTACACAGGAGCAGGTCAACGTCTGCATGAATAATGCACGTAAACGTGTACGTATAAACAAACTTATTAGCGGCGAATAAGTATTGCTCTTTAATTTGATCAAATCTACACGAAGAATGCGTGCAGCCGCCGTGACCTCGTCGATCTCGAACTCAAAATTAAAGTGTGGATGTGGGCTTTGAGCCTTTGACTTTCTGCTAGAAGAAATATATCATACTGACCATGTCAATGGAGCTAATTATTAAGCACAAGGTGTTTTTCTCACTATATGTCTAGTACTGCTAGCAATTAATAATACATAAAATCATGGTCCCAAGGAAAATACTATGAAACTTTTATTCGAACCCTATTAATTGATCAGTACCCCTTTCTGAAGCCAGTATTCCACATCGATGTGGGACATAGCTTATATATATGTATTACTCTGCAAGTTAAACTTATTTTTTAATCATAATTAATTTTAATGTCGACGTCTTAGAAACTATTGCCATTGAATAACTCCCTAGTTTTATTATGTTCACAATTGGTGAGAGGCTGACACAACACCTAGGTCCAATACTATGTAAAAAACCGACATCACAGACGCACGTTCAGAGTCATCACATACGCATGGCACATCTGTAATAAGGGCTTATTATAGACGTGTGTTTATCCCGCCGGACTACACTAGTACAGAAACAAGCTGTACTCCCGGTTGGGAAACCCCTTCGGTCCCGGTTTTCCAACCGAGAGCACGAATCCGGGAGTAAAGGGCCCCTCCTTTAGTCCCGGTTTCTCGCCCAGGACTAAAGGTCCACCTTTAGTCCCGGTTGATAATACCAACCGGGGCTAAAGAGGCCTCTCGGCCTGGCCACATGGGCCAGCCCTTTAGTCCCGGTTGGTATTATCAACCGGGACTAAAGATTTTCTTTTTTGTTATAAATGTTATAATATGGTAGCTGTTGTTTGATTTTTTTTTTGTTATAATATGACTGCTATTTGGTTTATTGTTATAAATGTTAGATAAAAAGTTGTGGTAGCTGTTTGGATTGCAGCCGCATGTTAGTCAAAATGCCCCGTATACATTCTCACTAGGAAATGTTTGAATAATCATCACAAGCACACGAGAAGCTTAATAATGTTTACTAAAACAGTAGCACTAGAGCAATATACTATCAGCTTCTAGCTTTTACAAAATGAACAGCCAGCCACTACAAAATCAACAGCTGGCCTTCCATTCTTCATGACGAGACAGTCCTTGCCTTCCATTCTTCATGATCAGATAGTCAAAATAACACATGCAAATGTTCAAAAGAAAGATGAAATTAGTAATATAATAAACTAAAATAGCTTGGAATACAAATGTACCGTATGAGCTAATTTTGTCAACAACAAAAAAATTCTAACACCACATGCCAAATCTGAAGATTTCCTATATATTAGTTAACAAAAAAATTATCTATTCGATAGCAATCTTGCCTAGATTAAAGAAACGAAGCACCTGCAATGATTTGTCCATATATACTAAAGAAAGGAAGCACTAACTAGCAAGAACCAGATGGATTCACCTGTATCTCTACATGGATTTATTCTTACAAAAATCAATGGAAAGGGGAAAATGGAAATGCCTTCTCTGGCGGCTGCAGGGGTTGCTGCGCCTGAACCTTCTTCCGCACAGACTGGATCTGCATGAATCACCACCACGAGATGGATGAATCTTCACCTGGCTGATTGATTTGCCTCGATTGTGGCTTCCGATTCCACATCCACAAGATCACAGCTTCTACAAGACCAAAAGTATATTTTAGATCTACACAGATGGGGAAAACTAGAGATTAGCAGATGGTAATGAGAGAGAAGATGAGAAGCTGCACAAGTTCATCACCTGTGTGGACGGAGAAGACACCCATGCTCAACAGGCAGGACAGTTCTTGTATATAGGAGGGGACCTTTAGTCCCGGTTGGAGACAGCAACCGGGACTAAATGTCCTTTCTAGTCCCGGACGGAGCCTCCAGCCGGGAGTAGACTTTTACTCTCAGTTGGAGGGACCAACCGGGAGTAAAAGTTAACCTTTAGTCCCAGTTGGTAGCTCCAACCAGGACTAAAGGTCCCCTGCAGCAAAAGCCTGCCGCAATAGCTGTTGGGCAGGGACCTTTAGTCCCGGTTGGAGCTACCAACCGGGACTAAAGGTTTCTCTAGTCCTGGACGCGAAAAATACTGGAACTAAAGCCAAATTTCAAAGTGGATCAAAAGTCGTTTCTCTACTAGTGCTAGCGGCCCCGGTCGGTGACTTACTACATACGCTTGTTAGGAATGCGCATCTGTAAACTCATATCACACACGAACGTTCGTCTGGTGTCTGTAGGAATCGCTGGTAGATATGTTTGTTTTTACATAGTGCAAGCCCTACATGTCAGCCTTACATTCAATAGCAGATGCTACTATGCTAGGGCCTAGGGGTAAAAAAACTGCTTGTGTTATTACAGCTTCTGGTAATAAAAGCCACAATCCACAATCCAAAGATGAAACTAGCGGGCCCTAAGATTGTCTTCAACAACCGCGACCCAAAATACAAGACACATTCATCCTTTGGGTAGCGCTATAAGCAAATGGTTCCATACCTATTTTTGGTCTTCTCCAACAACAAGACCCAAAAGACAACCCTTTCTACAAATGGGTCTCCAGGAGAGAGGATACCCAAAAGACACAAGATGTATACAGGTTCAGGCCATCAGCTTGATGTAATACCCTACATCATGTGCCCTGTTAGTTTGTATTGATTGTGTATCAGATTCGATATATTAGGCTAAGCCTAGGATCCGTATGAGGATATCGACTAGGGGACCCTCGCCTCTCCTTATATACTTTGGAGGGGTAGGGGTACAAGAAAAATATCCTATTTGGTATTACAATATCTTTTTATAGCCTTACGGTGCACACCGACCGGTGTTGTGCGCCGCACATCTTGATCTTGTGGGCTGGGCCACCTCTGGTGGTGCGGTCCATGTCTTGTCCTATGGATACCAGGGGTCATATCCCCCACATGTACGTATTGTTATTATTCATGTATTGTACCAGCAACTATGTGTTATTCTTTCTGTATATTTTAGTTCACTCATAGAATCTATTATTTGTGTTTGTTTTGTGTAGTAAAAAAATTAAGGATCTGAAAAGAAGATTGACAATGTCATTGTAAATTGTAATTTGGTCCATCTGTTATTTAGTTTATAATTTGGCATCTTCAACTCATTCCACTACATTTCTGAATATCTGGAACCCATAGAAAAAATGGTTATTTGTTATATTTGGTATATAAGTTAGCTTAATTTCAATTTTGGTCTATCTGTTATTTGTTTTGCAATTTACTTAGTTGTCTATATCTACCTCATACGTCATTCTTGACTCTCATACTGACATGTCAGTTTGTACTCCAAAGATTCTGATAGCAAAGTGAGTTTAGGTTGCAATTTTTTTGAGTACCTTCTTATTTTATTTACACTAATTAGTTCTATATATATAGTGTGATAGTTTTTTGTAAATTGTGTATAAGGCTTGCTTTATATTAAACTTGTAGACAGTGATAGGCTTGCTTTATCCCTATTGTTTTGTTTTCAGACTAGAGAATTATAATTGATTTAATCTAGTTCTATAAATTTTGAGTGGTTCTATACCTATTTTAGCTAATTTTGGCTCTAATGCAAATATTTTTGTGATGCAGATATGTATTATGAAGGGACATGGTGGTTCTGCTGATGAAAAAGTAAGTCAGTTTCTCTCTGAATGTATTCCAGTTTTCTTCTATGTTTTTTGGTTATATTCTAGAATTTTGCTACTGCTCTAGCTCTAAATAATGGTTTCCTGGTTATTGGTATCCTAGTTATAGTGTAGTTCTACTTCAGTTACAGTTGTTCATCAGGTGTAATTTATAGGTATTATTTATGTAAGTAGTACTAAGTGCTAAAACTTCATTACTTATATAGTACTAAGTTGTTTGTTTAATATAATGACCTCATTTTTTTGTTTAGCTATCTATATTGGAAATTTGGTTTTCCTTTTGTTTGTTTGGGTGCAGTTCCCTCGTTATATTTGTGATTTTGTCTTTCATAGAAAATTTATGGTTTATGATATTTGCTTTTTTGTTTTTTGGTATGTGTGTTTCATGAAGTTCTTGCAATCCTTTTAAATTTTCTGCATTCCATTTTTTTTATTTTAATTATTTATTTTTTCCAATGTTTGTTGTGGTGAATTTGTTAAGGTTGTTGCTGTTTTTTGGTCATCCGAGTTGAATTCAGGTATGTTTTGAATTTTTTCCTTTGTTTTTTTATTCCTTGGTTGACCATTTAGGTGTTGTTTGTTTTGTTGGATGTAGGTCAAGGCAGAGGTGAAGTTGGATGCTTGGATGCACAGTCATTTTCAGCCTCTATTTTACTGTCTTGTTAGTCTAGTTAGAAGGTTTGGCTCCTCTTGATACTGCACTTACACTACAGTTCTACTACACTTACAGTGGTTAATCAGGTGTAATTCCTAGGTATTTTTTATGTAACTAGTATTAATTGAAAAAAAATTATTAGGCCTATATTTGGGTAATATATTTTGAATGGAGTATGTTTTCTTTTGCTTTATTTTTGTCCTATGATGCAAAACATAAGATTTAGATATGAGGTGGGTGCTTATTTGTTTTTTGTTGCTTCTGTTTCTCATGACTGTCATCAAAGCCATCTGACCCATCCATTCCCTAGCAGCAGCAGTTTCATACTTGGCTGAAGGGCATGATCTTTACCTTGCTGTTCTTCTAAAATTTGTTGTTATATGTGCAGCCACCTATGATTCAACTTGTTTGAATTGCACTCCTAAGCTTGGAATGCTGAGGTCATTCTTTTCATGATAATGCACTTACACTAATTTTATGATATTATTGGTGTAACTAATTCTAGACTTCAATTTCTACTTAAAGTTTTGTTTTTCTGGCCTTTTTTTCTTTTTTTGTATTAGTAGTTGTAGATGTTTTTACTATCGTTGTAATTTTTTATTTGTAATATTTCATGACTATTTTTTTTGTTTAGATTTTGTTCTCTTTGGTTTATCCTGTTTTTTTAGTTTCCCTTGCTTTTCTTCTTCTTGTGTTGATATTTGAGTTCTATAGATGTTCATGCAGAGGCTGAGATTGGCGGGCCGGTTGTTGATGTTCTTTCTTTATCTTTGGTGATTTTTTAGAATCTGAGGTACTTCTGTACTTATAAAATCATCCCATTTGTGTTCTCTGTATTCCAAAAATTATTACAATTTAGGTTAGATTTCTGTTAATCCAGCTGCCAGTTTTCTTTTTTTTATATTTCAGTATCTGTCCTAATGCTCTAGCTCTAAATAATGGTTTCCTGGTTATAAGTATCCTAGTTACACTATAGTTTATCTACACTTACAGTTGTTAATGATGTGTAATTCCTAACTATTATTGATGTAACTAGTACTATATGCATAAAGTGTATTATGTATTTCTTTAAATGTAACTCTTTTTGTATTATAATTGTTTCTGCTCTTCTGGTATGCTGAGGTTGAGCTGGATGCGGGGGGAGGCAGAGATGGAGTAGTTTTCGGTGCTGATTTTTTTTGGTCGATGGATGTGGTTGTTGATGGTCATTTTGCGTTGTTCATGACATTTCAGAATCTGAGATACTACTCTACTCCTATATATTTGTATTCGGAGATGTTTGTCTGTTATTCTTTTCTTCTTTGCTGACTTAGTTTATCCTTTACAATTGGTTTCATGTCTTTCGGGTTCTGAAATGTTGGATTACTAGCTTTTGCCATTATTTGAAATCTTGCTTCATTTATATGTTGGTACTTTTCAGGTCATGGCCCCTCTCCTATGTGTAGGCTAAGGTGCAGGTTGATGCGGAGGTCGAGGCAGAGGCGCAGCCGTTTTCCAGCGAAAATTTGGTTTCATTGGTGAGTATTTCATTCATTTTTATTTTTTTAAATTCTATTTTTTTTGTATTTGTATTGTTTTTCAGTTTTGTTTTTTGAAAGGTTTTTCAGTTTTGTTTTGATGTCCTTCAGGACAAGTTTCTCTTTTATGCTTAGTTTTGATCTCTTTAGACGCTCAGTATATTGCGGAATTCTCTATGCATATTTTTTTTCTGCCGTGTGTTTGTTTATTTTTTGTCTAGAGGTGTGGTCCTTGTTTGTTTGGTCGAGCCTAGAGATTATCGGTATTGCTTTTGGTTTGTTTCGTGCCATCCAGTTTTTTAGCTCATTTGGATCCATTTGTTTTATATGAAATTCATCTCGATCCATTGGCATTGTGCATTTTTGCTTTAGTAAAATCTAGACGTTGCTGTGATCTCTGTTGGTTTGACCTCATGTGTTGTTCAGTCTTTAATCTGTCAATCTTTGATCAGTTTCTTGTAGTAAGATTCCTTGTAGTAATTTATCAGTCTTTTATTTGATTGTTTCAATGTGCAATTAGACCTTGTTTTTTTTATCATCCCATCTGTCTATTTTCATAAGACAGCTGAAACTTTTTTGGGCTCCATACATTTTATCTCCCATCTGCTGTACAGTAGGTGTCGTGCAGCAGTTATTTTGCCTTTCATAGAATTTTTTTGAAATTTTGTTTTTTGGTTTGTTTGTTTTATGTAGTTCCCTCAGATTTTTTGTGATTTTGCATTTCATAGAAAATTTTTGGTTTTTATTTTTTTAATTTTTTTGGTATGTTTGTTGTAGGCAATTCCCTCATATTTTTTTGTTTTGCATTTCATAAAAAATTTCTGGTTTTTGTTATTTAAAATTATGTTTTTGGTATGTTTGTTTATGGCAGTTCTCTAAGTATTTTTTTTTTGCAATTCATAGAAAATTTCTGGTTTTGATATTTGAAATATGTCATTTGGTATGTTTGTTTATGGTAGTTCCCTCAGAATTTTTGTGATTTTGTATTTCATAGAAAATTTCTGTTTTTTATTTTAATTATTTTTTGTTCCAATGTTTGTAGTGGTGATTGCGTGAAGGTGTGGATGGTGTTCTCTGGTAATCCGAGTGAAATGCTGCTATGTTTCACTCGAATTTTTCTATTTGGTTATTTATCTGTTTTGCACTAGAGGATTACTCGTGTGAGCATCATGCTTCCATCACACAAATTTTGCTTTTTGTCTCATTTGTGTGATTTGTGCTTTGAAATTGCTTGAGTGTTCAAATAGGTCAAATCACCCAAGTTCCAAATAGACAGATCACTACTGGAGACGGCCTCTTTGCCGAGGGCTTCTGGGTTTGCCGAGGGCTAGATCTCGGGCACTCGGCAAAGGGGGTCTTTGCCGAGGGCCAGCCCCAGGAGCCCTCGGCAAAGCTAGGCCCTCGGCAAAGAAACGGCCCTTGACAAAATAAATCTTTGTCGAGGGCCTAGCCCTCGGCAAATTAGCCCTCGGCAAATATGGCCGGATGGGTCACGGCGGCCACTGGCGTCAGTCTTTGCCGAGTGCCCGCCGTCAGGTACTCGGCAAAGATTTTTTTATTTTTTTTTAAATATTCTTTGCCGAGGGTCATTGGCCAGGCCCTCGGCAAAGACCCCCCTTTGCCGAGGGCCAGGCTAGACCCTCGGCAAAGAGTTTTTATTTTTTTTAAATATTCTTTGCCGAGGGCCCAGATCTAGTGCCCTCGGCAAAGATTTTTATTTTTTTTAAATATTCTTTGCCAAGGGCCATCGGCCAGGCCCTCGGCAAAGACCCCCTTTGCCGAGGGCCAGGCTAGGCCCTCGGCAAAGATTTTTTTTTTGGTTTTTTGAACCCAGTTTTTTTGTGGTGCTATAATACATTATTTAAAACTCAATTTTAAAATTTGGGCCAAATTGTATTTTTTGATATATTTCCCTAATTTATTTCTTTTTGTTGATTTTTTCGAAAATTTCAAATTTGAACCCCGCGCGGCCCGCCGCAGCGTGCCCGGCTGCCCCGTGCGGCCCGCCGCCCCACCACCGCGCCGCCCCGCGTGGCCCGCCGCCCCACCACCGCGCCGCCCTAGTGCCGCCCCGCCGACGTCACCCCACCGCCCTAGAGCCGCACCGGCCGGCCCTCCGGCGGCCCCCCACGCCGGCCTTCCCGCCCCCCCCCCCCCCCCGCGCCGGCCTTCCCGCCGCCCCGGCCGGCCCTCCGGTAGCCCCCGCGCCGGCCTTCCTGCCTCCCCCCCCCACGCCGCCCACCCCGCCCCGATACAAGCCCCCAGGCCGCCCCTGTCGCCGGCTACTGTTGGAGGGGAGGAGGCAGAGGGTGAAGTAGGAGGAAGAAGAGAAGGAGAAGAGGAGAAGGAGGAAGGGGAAGAGAAGAGAGAAGAAGAGGAGAAGGAGGAAGGGGAAGAAGGAAGAGAAGAAGAGGAAAAGGAGAGAAGAAGGAGAAGAAGGGGAAGAAGGAGAGGAGGAGGAGAAGAGAGAGGGAAGAGGGAAGAGGAGAAGCGGAGAAGAGAGAAGGAAAGAGGGGAGAGAGGAGTACTCCAACGCGCTCGACCTCGCCGGAGAGAAGAAAGTGACCCCTGCACTACGACGCCCGACTCCACCGCAACCCTAGGTAAAACTCTCGTTGTTGGCCTTCGTGCCGTATGTGGTTGTGTGGGCCTTCGTGCCATAAATTGATATGAGGGCCTTCGTGCCGTTGTGGTTGTCGGCTTCGTGCCGTTGTGAATGTCGGCCATCCTGTCATTTTTTGCAGGTTTTGGAAAACCTCCCCGTGCAGGGGAGGTGCTGCCGAAATTTTGAACAAACAATAACCTATTGCCTTTTTATGTAGGAGAAGAGCACGTCGGAGGGGACCGGGAGGACCCCGATCGTCTTCGTTGGCGTCGCGGTTCTGCCTGCACTGCGTCACCTCGCCACTGCGTCGACTCGCCATGCCCCGCTAGCCTGACTTCACCGACACCCTAGGTATAAATAACCTCTTTTTCTGCATGTCTGTCGTAGCCCGCACGTAACCCAGTTAGGCGTCTCCCGTCCGAAAGAGATATGGTCGTAGGTATGCGGATCTTTGCATATCTACGACCGTATCTATTTCGGATTGTCCACGTTTTTTGGACAGCCCGTGGATGCGTAGATGGGTTAGTTTCCATGGTCCACTCCGGTCCGAGACAGAGTTTCAGCATCACCTCCCTGTTGTTCTCCGGATACACACTCTCCCTGGCAGGACGTGTATCGGGAGAACAGCGAGGAGGTGCTACCGAAATTCTGTCTTGGAGAGGAGTGGAGCCTGGAAACTGACCTCATCTACGCATCCACGGGTGGGATTAGGACCTATCCTTACCTATTAGACATTAGGAACACCGCGTTGATGCAATTGATGGTCACAATACTCTGTGATGTAAATGTTAAAGGATGGAGGACCGTCAGTGGATGTACACGGGCTGGAGAAGCGGGAGTGACTACGACTATGAATGGGTGAAGGGGACAGATCGTTTCTTGAAACATGCATTTGGCCCAGGAGCAGGAGGACATTCTCTAGTTTGGTGTCCCTGCAGCAAATGTGACAATATGAGAAAGGTAGACGAGAAGACCATGGGTAGACATCTTGTGTTCAATGGTTATACGCCTGGCTACCAGCAGTGGATCTACCATGGTAAAGCAGATCATATAAGAGCGGAGGTGGTGAGAGCAAGCCTCGAGGCTTTTGATGATGATGCCGGGGTAGCAGACATGCTAGATGACGCCCACCAAGCTCACTTCGCTGAACGACATGAGAAGGAGGAGATGGAGGAATCCGCAAAGGACTTCTACAAAATGTTGCACTCGGCACAGAAACCCCTTCACAAGCGTACAATGATTTCTCAGCTGGATGCGGTTGGACGCGTAATGGGGTTGAAGGCCGAGTTAAACCTAAGTCGAGAAGGCTTCGATAAGATGTTGGTCGTGTTTGGCACCATGCTACCGGAGAAGCACACTTTGCCAACGAACTTGTACGAGGCAGAGAAACTCCTTCGTATGCTTAAGATGCCGTATGATAAGATACATGTTTGTCCGAAGGGGTGCGTCCTATTTAGGAAAGAACATAAGGACGCAAGTTACTGTCCGAAGTGTAAATCCTCCAGGTACCTGGAGGTAGACTCTGGTGATGGTCAGAAAAAGCAGCTTCCGATCCCCGCAAGAGTGCTACGGCACCTTCCTTTCCTGCCGAGGATCCAACGGCTATTCATGATCGAGGAATCCATGAAACAGATGACATGGCACAAAGATGGCAAACGGTACAATCCTGGGAAGATGGTACATCCGTCTAATGCTGAAGCATGGACGTACTTCAATGACAAACATCGTGACAAAGCAGCTGAGGCCCGTAATGTACGTGTCGCGCTGGCAACAGATGGGTTCAATCCTTATGGAATGATGGCTGCCCCATACACATGCTGGCCCGTTTTTGTTATCCCCCTCAATCTCCCTCCCGGCATCTCCTTTCAATGGCATAACATATTCTTGTCGTTGATAATTCCTGGACACCCGGGGAGTAATATGGGTGTGTTCATGGAGCCTGTGATTGATGAATTGATCCACGCTTAGGGGGCCCGTGCAGGACCGTTGGTGCTATCCAATCGAGAGATGTCTAAAGACTCTTCGCAAAAAATGTACAAATAAAGCCAGAATTGAGGCTTCCATTACAGAGGCATGCCTTCAGGAGGAGGTGGCAAACTTCACAACGCAATACTACAAGCCGAACCTTCACAGCAATCATAATCCACTCCCTCGTTACAATGCTGGCGAAAATGAATTGACCCTCAGCCTTTTCCAAGGCCAACTCGGCAGCGCAAGTGGATCAACCCCGAAGCTATTGGGAAATGAAGCGTGGCATAGTATCATGTTATATGTGTTGAATAACCTTACCAAGGTGCAGCCATTCATCAAGTAAGTTCTCAACAAATTTGTTTCAATACGCCGTCACTATTCTGCATCCAACCCCATTGATTCTTGTCCGGACAGGGAATTTGTTCGTGAATTCTGGCATCAATCAAGGGATCCTACCTCGCATGAACAAGACACCCTTGTTTCGTGGGGTGCGGGAGCGGGGAGGCCTGATTTCATTTCTTGGTTCAAACAAAAGGTAATGTCCAATTTAGCTCGTACGTTCGATCGTCCAAGGTGATCGTACGTTTGATTAATATAACGATCTATCATGCTTCACCTTGCAGGCCCAGACCGGTTCGTCCATGAGTGACGAGTTGAAACAGGTTGCAAACGGCTGTGATGTTAGGGTGAAGTCATTTACCGGCTATGACGTAAACGGATATTGCTTCCACACAACAAGTTACGAGCAGATTCAGCCCAAACGAAAAACCATAAATAGCGGAGTTTGTACGCCCGGCACTGATGGCCTCGACTATCATGGTAGAGTTGAGGAAATCTATGAACTCTCATTTCATGGAGACAAACCTCTTAAACCTATCATGTTCAAATGCCACTGGTTTAATCCTCGATCAACGAGACGAACCCCTCATCTTAGGCTAGTCGAGATTCGAGAAGATTCCATCTATCCTGGAAAAGATGTCTACATTGTGGCTCAACAGGCCGTGCAGGTGTATTATACTCGATACGCCAACCAAGACAAAGAGGATCTTAAGGGTTGGGCTATTGTGCACCAGGTATCTCCACACGGTAAACTACCTGCCCCAAACGATGATGATTACAACTTCAACGCAAACACATATGATGGACAGTTCTATCAAGAAGATGGGCTACTAGGCACGTTTAAGATAGTCTTACCCGAAGCAATCGAAATGGAAGTAGACAATGAAATGGTTGATGGCGAGGTAGATGGAGATGTGGTGGTAAATGCCAAGGACATAGCAATGCTTGAGCGATTACTTCTAGGAAATGACTACGATGACAACATAGAACCTTCGGATAGTGTTGCCCATTTGGACAATTTTGACAGTGATGATAAGACCTATGATCCCAATCATGAAGATTATTCCTAATACATGTAATACTATGTTTTTTTTAATTTGTGTTTTGTTTATATATTTTGAATCTATTTCTAATATATGTACTAATTAGTCTTGTTCATTCTTTGTGATTACAGGTGATTGAACAAAGATGGCGAGCAGACGTCCACGCCGTGACACGCCCTCGGTTTATGGGAGAGACCGCCCTCTCCTTTGAGGTGAGGGGTCATCGTCCGGGGCAGCGTCCGCAGGAGGTGACGAGAGGAGGACCAGGGGCAGCAGCCGTAGGAGGCAGCGGTCTCCTCCCTCGCCACATGACGAGGTGCTGGAGGAGGAGCATGTGACAGCCATGGCCACATCCTCGTCGGAGGACGAGAGGGGTCAGTAGATAGGCGAGGGAGGCGAGGCGCTTGAGGGCAAGGGAGGCGAGGCGCTCGAGGGTGAGGGAGGCGAGGGGCTCGAGGGTGACGGAGGGGTACCGCTACCTAGACTCCCTACAAGCGAGGTCCCGTGAGCCTCCCTCCGGTTCCGCTTCCTCACAACCGCCCAGTGATTCAGCCTATGGCAAAGAGGTAAGTAACTATAGATGTTATCACAACTACTTCATAAGATATGTTGGAAATCATAAGAGAAACTGATAAATTTTCTTAATCACTTGTGTAGGGCCTGGTTGGTTTTGTTAGGTACTCCAGCACGCACCCCTGCGAGCATCCTTGGTGTTTTGTGCAGGAAATGGTACCCCGGCATTGTGCAACTGTCCGAAGAGCCGGTGGTGCGGGAGCTGGCCTCCAACTAGGACAGGTACGCGCTGGTCACGGATGACACTTACCACAACAAGCAGGAGCGGGTATTGGCGGAGTTTTGGGTAAGTTTCTCTCGCACAACATTGCTTAATACATCTCATTCATTGGTTAAATGTTTTATTGAAATAATGAATGGATACATCGGTTTTGTATGCAGAAAATTTTCAAGGCCGAAGAAGGACTTGAGGCCCAGGCGGATCGGGCGGCTGTCGTAGCTTGTAGGAAGTACGTCACCGAGATGCACCACAATGGGCACGTCCAAGCCCACATAGACTACTACAGGTCAGTACTTAAGCAGTCCCTCCCCAAGCCTCAAGCAAGACTGGTTACGCTGACCCGGGACTAGTACCTTGAGGTAGGCAAATAACATTCATAATGATTCATTTTGATATTAAGTAGGTTCAATTTCATCTTCTTATATGTCAAATACTCGATGACTTGTAGGTGATTCCCTGGTGGTGTCGATCGTATCCCGAGTGCTGTGCCATGATCGTGGACAAGTGGTTATCACAGGACTTTGTTGACACGCACGAGAGGCAGCGGGAACAGCGTCTGATAAGGCAAGGTCCAACTCACCATCAAGGCAGCCACAGCCTCCCTGGATACAAACAAGCATACGTAAGTGATTTCTTTCATTTATTTTGATGCTCAATTCTGCTTGATTTCTCACCATCTTCTTGTCTTTCTCGCAGGAGGCTACGCACCCGGGCGAGGAGGTCTCAGAGTTCTCTACGTGGGCTATATCCCACATGGGCAGGGTGTCGTCCTCTATCTCCTTCGACCCGGCTGCCCCGCCCCAGGTGTACTCCGACCCGAACGTGTACACTAAAGTCCAAGAGTACATGTCCTCGGTAAGGGAGATCTATGGGGAAGATTACAATGTGCGCACTGAGCCCATTGATGCAGAGACGATCATGAGGCTCGGAGGAGGCAAGAAGTATGGGCGGCTATGGATTGTAGACGGCGCCATCGACTCCACCACTGTTCCCTCCCTCGACGCTATCCGAGCACGGAGCACGAGCTCCAGCCAGCCCATACGCTCACGGCCTTCTCCAACACTGCAGTAGGTCCAGGCACTCCAGGTAATTCCTGTTTTACTCATCGTACGTTGATATTTACACACCTAAATTAGATTTGGATTACTGATACATTGAAGTGAAATATTGCAGGCCGAGCTGGAAGAAACAAAAAGGCAAAGTCAAGAGCAGAACACGAAACTGACCGCACAGCTACAGGCCTAGCAGGTCGCGTTCAAGGCCGCGCAGAAGCAAATGGCGGAGATGATGGTGATCATGCAAAGTCTTGGGCAAGCATCGGGTGTACCTGTGCAGTTTTCAACTCCTCCACCTCCTCTTCCTGCAGCTACTCCTGTAAGTATGAAAGTTCACTTTTCGTTTGTGCTTTGCATATATGTCGGCCTTCGTGCCGTTGTGGATGTCGGCGTTCGTGCCGTTGTGGATGTCGGCGTTCGTGCCGTTGTTTCTTGCAGGTTTTGGAAACCTCCCCGTGCAGGGGAGGTGCTGCTGAAATTTTCAATTGAGTCTAATCTTTTTGTATTCCTAGATTACTAGATGCAATCTCTAAGTTCCAAAATTGTTTTCCTGGATTACTCACACATGCAATCTCTGCTCCTTTGTGCAGCCTCCGTTCGCGGGTTCCAATCATCCCAGTAGTGCGTCACCGGCTGATCCCGCCTTTCCTTCACCACCGTCTCATAGGCTACCTTGATGAGGACTAGTGCTAGGTGATGTGGTTGGACTTTATTGTAATATTTATGGTTTATGGTTCTGACTTGTGCTTGGATTTCATGAACTTGTCGTAATAAACATGTGAATGATGATGAACATGTGACTTGTCATTGTAATATATTATGATATGAGGTTCACAATTATGGTTGTGATATATTGTGAGAAAATGGGTTCTGTGTGATATATATATATATATGTGATGGTTGATATATATACATATCACTACTAGATAACAGACTTTAGAACGATGTCCCAATTTAGCATTAGCCTCGGCATTTTTTGTCCCCGGGACTAAAGGACCTTTAGTCTCGGTTGGTAATACCAACCGGGACTAAAGGTTCATTTACTCCCGGTTGGAGCCACCAACCGGGACTAAAAAGTCATCCAACCTTTAGTCCCGGTTGGTAATACCAACCCGGACTAAAGGTACACCCTTTAGTCCCGGTTGGTAACACCAACCCGGACTAAAGGACCCTTTAGTCCCGGTTGGTAACACCAACCGGGACTAAAGGTCCCCCGATGGGTTAGTTCAAAAGGAAAGCATCCCATCCATTGTTAGATATGTTGTGTAGGTGGGGTGGTAAGCTCCGCGCGAGGCAGTGCATAAGGTCTTGGGTTCGAATCTCACGGGGCGCAGCGGTGGGAGACATTATTTTTTTTAAGCTGGGAGGATCTTTAGTCCCGGTTGTAGCAAACCAGGACTAAAGGTCCCCACCTTTAGTCTCGGATTCATAGTCCCGGATGGGAAACCGGGACAAGAGCCCTTTCCCAACCGGGACAAAAGCCACGTTGTGTAGTAGTGTATGTATATATATGAAATGCTTGTGTCGATGGAATGCAAAAAACAAAAGAAAAATTAAATTTCTGCCTCTTTGCCGAGGGCAATGACCAAGGCCCTCGGCAAAGAAGGGTCCTTTGCCGAGGGCCGTCCCATTGCCCTCGGCAAAGATTTTTTTAAAAAAAAATAAAATTTCTGCAACATTTCTTTGCCGAGGGTCATGGTTGGAGGCCCTCGGCAAAGACTTTTTTTTTAAAAAAAAAATTCTTTGCCGAGGGCCTGCGTGGAAGCCCTCGGCAAAGATTTTTCAAAAAAAAAAGAATAATTCTTTGCCGAGGGCCGTCCCATTGCCCTCGGCAAAGATTTTTTGGAAAAATCTGCACATTTCTTTGCCGAGGGCCATGGTTGGAGGCCCTCGGCAAAGATTTTTCAAAAAAAAAGAATAATTCTTTGCCGAGGGCCATCGGAGATAGCCCTCGGCAAAGACTCCGTCCCAGGCGCCGGCGCCGTGACGGCTGCTTTTCTTTGCCGAGTGCCGCTCCAGCCCTCGGCAAAGGCTTTGCCGAGTGCCCGATAAAG
The DNA here is from genome assembly GCF_019320115.1 of Miscanthus floridulus. Lineage (NCBI taxonomy): Eukaryota > Viridiplantae > Streptophyta > Magnoliopsida > Poales > Poaceae > Miscanthus > Miscanthus floridulus. Next base: position 131,207,688 of record NC_089582.1, on the reverse strand, counting down.
GGCCCTCGGCAAAGGCCCTCTTCGCCGACTCAAATTCCCCGAGAGCTCTTCGCCGAGGGCCGCCCTCGGCAAAGCCTTTGCCGAGGGTTAATGGGCCTTTGCCGAGGGCCTCAGGCCCTCGGCAAAGAGGCCGTCTCCAGTAGTGGATCTTTTAGGTTTGGGTTCCGCAATAGGTCTCCTGTTGAAGACAGCCTAATATGAGCTTTTCAAAAACAATATGACGATTATATGTAAGGCTGGATGAAAAACTCGAAGCTCGTTAGCTCGCTCGGCTCGTGGCTGACTCGACTCGGCTCGGCTCGGCTCGTTATGATAACGAGCCGAGCCGAGCCGAGCCAAGATTTTAGCTCGTTAGCTATAACGAGCCAACTCGAGCCAGCTCGCGAGCTAAACGAGCCAAGCTTACAGGAAAAAAGTATCAAAACTTATATTAGTTTTTGTATTACTTCGTATCTTGCACTTTACAATTGACTGGTAACTGGTCTAGACCCTATAAATTGACTGATAACTGGTCTAGATGCATTTCTTTTATATTATTATTATTCTCAAACTTTAGATAAATGCAAATATTATATTTTGTGTATTTTTTATACCTGGCTCACGAGCTTAACGAGCCAGCTCGAGCTTTTAATGAGCCGAGCCGAGCTGGCTTTCTGGCTCGTTAGGATAACGAGCCGAGCCGAGCTGGCTCGTTATCTTAACGAGCCAGAACGAGCCGAGCCAAGCCAGCTCGTTATCCAGCCTTAATTATATGGTAAATTGAGTCGTCAATCGTACTTCATACTTTTTTTTAGGAGCTACTAATAATTTGGCACATGTTAGTATGCATGTTACTGGTTAGTTGATGATTGATCTCATGATGGCCTGACTTCTAATAGTCACGTGTTTCGTAAATTAGAATATTGTAGGTCAATTTGTTGGTACGGCAAAAGCTGTAGCAAGAAGACAAAATGCGATAAAAGTGGTAATTGAGAAATAATAAAAAATGTGAAATGAGAGAAGTAAAAAAAAGAACTGATCTTAGTTACCTTAAGTGTATTACGCGTAAGCTGTGTGAGCGCAAGAGAGTAGTGAAAATTAACATTTGGTTGGCATTACTACTCCTACCCGTTTCTTGAGGTTGACCAAAGCGTACATGCGTACGTAGTTTATTTATACACATATACTTGTCGACCACTCGACGGGGACCGTCACGTCACACACGTGTAGAAAAGGATCGAGCAGCAGGGCGGCCCGGGGCACGGATGCACGGTGCACCCCGCGAGCGACCCGCGCACGGTCGAGCAGAACAAATCAGTGTTCCTCTATGAGATAGTACATACTACTGTCTGTATCTGTCGATTGTCATTTGTCGAACCAAAAACTAGGTATGGACGCGGCCGTTTCGGCGCCGGCGATGTCCGTGTTCGCGCGCGCATCGGTGCACACAGGGGTCGTCGCCGTCGCCGTCTGTACTGGACGTACCAGGGGCCCCGCGCGCGAGCGTCGCGGTCGTGATCGCGACATATGCTCCATACATCCCCGCGCACGCGCGGCTCCTCCGTGTTCTCGGTGGCGGCTTTGGCTGGCGGATTTCGTCGCGTGGCGATCGAGCTCGCGGCCGCCGCCCGGCGCGCCTCGGCGGGGACGCGTGGGCTGCCACCTCCTCGCCCCGGCCCCAATCATATACCTATGGTGCCGGTGGACTTCACCCCCGCGGGTCGACACGGATGGACGACGTACGGGGTTCGCCGCCCGCGGCGTCGCAGTTCGATCTGTGGGCGTTACTTCGCTAGGCAATATAATCAAGGTACTGCGTGCTAAGCTAGTTACAGGTGTTGGAATCGTCCAGGTGGTAGTGGTACTAGCTATACGGAATCACTACGTACTACTGCTCTTCTTCACCTTCCCCGCTGGCTGATGGCGACGGCGATCACAATCGACCGGGCAAGGTGTGCGAAGTTCATCCAATCGTGTAAAAGTATGTAACACACCTTTTTTGGCGTGGAAACCAAGGAGGTACGTACAGTGATCGAAGAGAGATACTACTCTGTCTATGATACGTATATAGGACGGCCGGCCGTAGACATAAGACATGCATGCAAGAACACGGCAAAATCGCATTTATACCCATGCACCCTAGTCCCTACCGATACATCATACATGCATCACGCTACTGTAAGCATGACGGCACGACGCCGCGCTGCGCCACGTACGCTGCTCCACGCTGTGTGTACGTATCCAAACAGCGGTTTTGACTGCATACGCTGCTGCGCTCCGCCAGCTTTCCGCGACGAAACCCTGCCGCAGAAACGCGCAGGCTCTGATCGGGGGGCAGGCCACGGCCAGGACCACGGCGCAGGCGCAGGCAGAGCGCTATCCAGCGAGCGAGGTGGTGCGGTCCCTGTCCCTATCCGCGACACGTTCCGAAAACGAACTGAGACCCGCCGGCGACCCTCAGCAGCCTGTCAGGGCTAGCACCAGCTGCCGCGCTGCGCGGTTTGACCTGCCGCCAGCGGGCCGGCGGGAGCAGAGGATAGACTGCGGAGGGCAGGGGCGCAGGGCAGGGGCAGCAGCTAGCTAGCACTCGGGTTCGACGATGATGGCGGGCGGCGCGGGACGGGCATGCAAGTACATACGCGTGGGCGGGGAAAAAAATTGGGTACGGATGGACCGTACCTGGCGCTGTGCGGACTCCGCTGCGACGCGTGGACGACTACGAACCGGCTAATTGGCTCGGCTCGTCGCGGTTGAGCTTGCGCGCGCTCGGCTCCACCCACAGCGAGCCAGGCTAGGGCCGAAAGTGTTCGGGCTGGGGTGTTTTACATGAGCAAGTGTTGATAAAAAGTGGTATGACTGAATTTAGGGGAAAAAACGACGTAGCTGTTCAATGTTTCAAGTGTTGGTGAGAACGTTGCCGTTGTCGTCCTTCAGTCGGTAGGCGCCCAGCCAGATCACTTCGGTTACCGTATAGGGTCCTTCCCATGGTGTGGAGAGTTTATGTTTCTCCTTCGTTGATTGGGTCCTCTGGAGCACGAGATCACTGACTTCGAGGATCATTCCCCTGATCTTCCTTTCGTGGTACCTACGGAGAGTTCGCTGGTAGTGAGCGGAGCGGATGATGGTCGTCTCGCGAGCCTCCTCGAGCAAGTCGACTGCGTCTTGCTGAGCCTCCACGGCTCGGTCGTGGTTGAAAGCCTTCACTCTTGGGGCGCCGTGGTCGAGGTCGAAGGGCAGCACTGCTTTAGCTCCGTATGCCAGGAAGAAGGGTGTGAACCCTGTGGATCGGTTCGAGGTCGTTCTCAGGCTCTAGAGGATTGCTGGGACCTCTGCAACCTATCGCTCGGCGTACTTGTTGAGTCAGTCGAAGATGCGTGGCTTAAGTCCTTAGAGGACCATGCCGTTGGCATGCTCGACCTGACCGTTAGTACGTGGGTGTCCGACCAAGGCCTAGTCGATCCTCATACCGTATCCATCACTAAAGTCCAGGAACTTCTTTCCGGTGAAGTTAGTCCCATGGTCAGTGATGATGCAGTTAGGAATGCCGAACCGGTAGATGATGTCGAGAAAGAATTCGACCGCCTCTTCCGAGCGGAAGTTGGTGATGGAGCCTCTATTCACTTGGTGAACTTGTCGACCGCTACGAGCAAATGAGTGAAGCCGCCCGGGCCCTTTTTGAGGGGTCCTACCATGTCGAGGCCCCAGACCGCGAATGGCCAGGTGATGGGAATGGTTTGAAGCTTTTGTGCTGGCAAATAAATTTGCCGAGCATAGAATTGGCATCCCTTACACCTACGGACGATCTCCTCTGCATCTCGTAGTGCGGTGGGCCAGTAAAAACCTTGGCGAAAGGCTTTTCCGACCAGCGACCTTGGGGCTGCGTGATATCCGTAGATCCCGGCATGGACCTCGAGGAGGAGCTGCTTCCCCTGGTTGGTAGGGATGCACTTCATGAGCACCCCTGATGGACTCTATTTGTAGAGTTCGTCACCGAGCGCGATGAAGGTCTTGGCGCGTCGAGCGATTTGTCGGGCTTCAGCCCTTTCAGGTGGGAGAAGGTCCTCGAGGAGGTAGGCGAGTAGCGGCGTTCGCCGGTCGGTTTGATCGAGTGCTAACTCGACGATGTCAGTGGGTGACGTCGTCACAGAGGCACTAGGGTCGGAGCCCCCGAGCGTCGGCTTGGTGTCGAGGTCAGAGCCCTCGGGCACTAGCTTGGCGTCGGGGTGTGTCAGGATTGGACCTTCCAGGACGCGAGCGAATGTCTCATGGAGATCATTGATGAAGATCCCGCTCGAGGACGAATCCCGCCTGGCGGCCAATTTTGCGAGAAAATTGGCGGCATTGTTGTCCTTCCGGGGGACGTGATGTAGCTCGATCCCTGGAATTTGTCCTCGAGCTTGCGCACCTCCTGGCAGTATGCTGCCATGAGGAGGCTTTTGCAGGAGCACTCCTTCATGACTTGGTCAATGACCAACTCTGAGTCGCCGCAGATGTAGAGTCGCGTCGCGCCAAGCTCGATGGCGATGCGCAGCCCATTGATGAGGGCCTTGTATTCCGCAGCATTGTTTGAGGCCAAGAAATGGAGGTGGATGGCATAGCGGTGCCTACTCCCATCCAGGGAGATCAGAACCACTCCAGCCCCCGAGCCGGGCGCCATTATGGACTCGTCGAAGTACATTGTCTAGTACTCATGGGTGACGTCCGGGGTCGGTAGCTGCACCTCCATCCATTCAGCGACAAAATCCGTAAGAACCTGAGATTTAATAGTGGTACGGGGGATATACCTAATGTCATGGCCCATGAGTTCGAGTGCCCACTTGGAGATCTATCCCGTAATGTCATGGTTGTGGATGATGTCCCCGAGCGGGTATGAAGTGATGACCGCGACTTCGTGGTCGGTGAAGTAGTGCAGGAGCTTCCGGGTCACCATCAGCACGGCGTATAGGAGTTTCTGCACCTAGGGGTACCGGACCTTGGGGTCGGTGAGTACCTCCCCAACTAAGTATATGGGGCGCTGGACCTTAAGGTGGTGTCCCACTCCTCCCTTTCGATGACTAGGGCGGCGCTCACCACATGGTTGCTTGCCGCGACGTAGAGGAGGAGGGGTTCTCCCCATTTTGGAGCGACAAGGATTGGGGCCGACGTTAGGAATGCTTTGAGGCTCTCTAGAGCCTACTGAGCTTTCTCAGTCTAGACGAAGGCATCCATCTTTTTGAGGAGCATGTAGAGTGGCATCCTCCGTTTGTCGAGTTGAGAGATGAATCAGCTCAGGGTAGCCAGACAGCCGGTGAGCCTTTGCACGCCCTTGACGTTGCGTATAGGGCCCATATTGGAGATGGTCGTGACCTTTTTGGGGTTGGCCTCGATGCCATGCTCGGACACAATGTATCCTAGTAGCTTCCCCATTGGAACTCCGAAAACACATTTCTTGGGATTCAAGCTTGAGCCATTTTGACCGCTATGTCATCAACATAGACGGCGATTGTTGGTTTCGGCCACTCAACTTGATCAGGCTGATCAAGCGGGTCGATTTGGTCGGCAAAGCATTGCTGCATGCACCTTTGGTAGGTGGCGCCAGCGTTCTTCAGTCCAAAACGTATGGTTACATAGCAGTACGAACCATATGGGGTGATATGAACGAGGTTGCGAACTAATCAGACTCTTTCATCGCGATCTGGTGATAGCCCAAGTAGGCATCCAGAAAGGAGAGGATCTCGCAACCTGAGGTGGAGTCGACTATCTGGTCTATGCGCGGCAAAGGAAAGTGATCCTTTGGACATGCTTTGTTGAGGCCAGTATAATCAATGCACATTCTCCATTTCTCGGTCTTCTTTTTAACAAGAATAGGATTGGTAAGTCAGTCGGAGTGGAATACCTCTCTAATGAATCCGGCCACTAGGAGTTTGGTAATCTCTTCGCCTATGGCCCTATGCCTCTCATCGTCGAAGTGGCCCAGGCGTTGCTTAGCAGACTTCGAGCCTAGGATGAGGCGCAGTGCGTGCTCGGTGACGTCTCGTGGTATGCCTGGCATGTCAGATGGCTTCCATGCGAAGACATCGTGATTGGCGTGCAGGAAGTCGACAAGCTCGCATTCCTATTTGGCCAAGAGCTGGGTCCCGATCTGCATTGTCTTGGTTGGGTCAGTGGGGTCGATCCCCACCGCCTTGGTTTCCTTGAGTGGATGGAAGGCCGTTGAGGAGGTTGGTTTGTTGTAGTCCGGGACTGCTGGGGTCGACGACTCCCCGAGCTGTGGGAGCTCGGATGAGTTGATGACCATGGTGGCGAGCTCAAACTGCTCGTGGTCTCACGTGAAGGCATGCGAGAAGGCGCTGCCCACAGTGATAACACCGTTTGGTCCCAGCATCTTTAGCTTGAGGTAGGTATAGTTGGGGATCGCCATAAATTTGGCGTAGCATGGCCGCCCCAAGATGGCGTGATAGGACCCTAGGAAGTCCACCACTTCGAAGGTGAGGACCTCCGAATGAAAGTTGGCTCGGTTGCCAAATGTGACGGGTAGGTCAATCTACTCGAGTGGGTATGCCTGCGCTCTCGGGATCACCCCATGGAAGGGAGAGCCTGCTGGGCAGAGTTCCGTCCAGGGGATGTGCATGGCATCGAGGGTGCCGACGTAGAGGATGTTGAGGCCGCTGCCTCCGTCCATCAGCACCTTGGTGAGGCACTTCTTACGGATGATGGGGTTGATGATGAGTGGGTAGCGTCCTAGTCTCGCGACGTGGGAGGGATGGTCCCTCTGATTAAAGGTGATTGGAGATTTTGACTAGCTAAGGAATGAGGGGATGGATGCACATGCCTCCCTATAACGTACCATGTGCTGGCGCTTGGAGCAAATGGCGTCGGATCCATCGAAGATCATGATGCATTCCTTAGGGTCGGGGAAGCTATCCCCGTCCTTACCTGTCGTGCCTCCTTTCTTTGTTGTCGCCTCTTTGTCGTCATCTTCTTTTGGCCCATCAGCCCGTCGCAAGAAACGTTTGAGGAGCTCACAGTCCTTGTAGAGGTGTTTGAAGAGGTAGGTGTGGTTGGTGTACGGGCTATCCATGAACTTGTTGAAGTGGTCAGGCAGGCCCTGCTAGGGCTGCTTGCCCGCACGATCAGCTTCGGCGACCAACGCGGTGTTGTCTGGTCGGCGCCGATCCTTTTTGTTCTTCTTGCCCCTCTGTGTGGAGGGGCCCTCATCTTGGTCCATGTGCTTGGCCTTGCCTTTGTCCTAGCCTCTGTTGAAGACCGCTCTGACCACCTCCTCGCCGAAGGTGTGGTTAGTGGCGACGTCGAGCAGGTCACGGGTGGTACGGGGCTTCAGGCAGCCAAGCTTATGGATCAGGGACTCATAGGTCGTCCTAGAGAGGAATGCATTGATGACGTCCACATCGACGACATCAGGGAGGGAGTTGCATCATTGGGAGAACCTACGGATGTAATCCCATAGGGACTCGCTAGGCTCCGCTGGCAGCTCTTGAGGTCCTAGGAGTTACCAGGGCGGACATACGTCCCCTGGAAATTTCCGACGAAGACCCTCTTGAGGTCCGCCTAGTCGCAGATGCTATCATGTGGGAGGAATTCAAGCCATGCCCGAACGTATTCCCCCACGCAGATGGGGAGATATTGAATGATGAAATGGTCATCATCCACCCCTCCGGCTCGGCAGGCGAGCCGGAAATCATCGAACCAAATACCAGGGTTCATCTCCCCGATGTACTTGGCGATGTTGGTGGGCGGTCGGAAGCGTTGTGGGAACGACACTCTCTGGATATGTCGGCCAAAGGCCCGTGGTCCTGGGCCATCTGGGCTAGGACGCTGGTCGTCTGCCCGGTGACCATGCCAGGGGCGCGTTTCACCGCTCCCCTCAATGGTCCGGCCGAGGCCTGTGTCGCCTATCCTCACCGCCGCCCGAAGGACGTCATCATCATACTGGGCCTGATGCCAGTTGCTAATGACGCTGCGAGCGTCTTAGTGCGAACCAAGCCGTTCGTGTACCGACGGTCTATGTGGAGCAGGTGCTAGGTCAGACCGCAGAGCAGCCGTGACCTCCCAAGTCGTGCTTGGCGGCTGTAGCGGTGAGCGGATGGAGCGATCTGTCTGGTGCGTCCCCACTCCCCCAGGGGGGAGAGAGGGCGTGAGTCGGAGTCACGATGCGGAGCTTTCCTCTTATTGAACGGTGGCGGCTTCTACCAGCACCCAGAGGTTTTGGTAGACCGCCCGCTCCTGGAGGTCGACGGGCTCAGGAACGCCGCGTAAAAGCATTGCCGTACCGGCGGTGTTCTAGCTAGCCTGAGCGAATTGTGGGGGGCCGTTCCCCTCGTTCATGATGTCGCGCTGGACCTGGCGGGCGTGACCCTGGGAGCCGCTCGCCGGGTCACGCGCATGGGGCGCAACATGCTGCACCAAGTGCACCGGCACAGGCAGCAGCTGGTTCTATAGTCATTGTCATAGCTCCTCGGCGTACCCTTGTGCGCGTGTGAGGGCCCCCGCGCATAGGGCCAGAGGGGTGTGAGTCTACAAAGACTCCACAACCACCGGCGGCTATCCCGGAGCGTCCGCCATAGCGTACTCCTAGGACGGATGGTGGCTAGGTGCCACGTCGCCGATGCTGGAGCCATCGCTCTCAACCTCGTCATCTAGGAGTTCATGAAAAGTGGTGGGAGCATAGCTCACCATTCCCACGAATTCGGATGTGAGAGGGGTGGCGCCAGCGTCCTTCGGAGCCCCGAGCGTACGCGTCCACGGGGGGCACGAGGCCATAGGGGAACCGGTCATACGGTGTTTGTGGTGCGGACAATACGGTCCCTCTGGATAATCGGCGGGAGATAGTAAATAGAGAGTAAATAATAGTATGCGCGTTACTCACGACGGGGTTTGAGCAGAGAGTTTGCTCAGAATGAAGCGCAAGGGCCTCGTTGTTGAAGTCATCGTGCGTCCTGGAGCCGATGGAGGCGCGTCTCTGACGGGCACCGGAACAAGTGCCTCCTCGCAGAGGTGTAATACGCCGAGCCGATCGACGACGAAGTCTAGGCTTCCGAAGAGGAAGGCCTAGGATGGCTCGAAGACGGGCGGACCCCACATCCCCACAGGCGGGAGTGCGGAAAACTCCAGTGAGCCAAAGCGAGTCATATCGCTTGAGCCCGCCATGGCGAAGGTGGCAGAAAAGTGGGCCACCCGATGACCAAAAAGTGTGAACGTACAGCGTCTTCCCCACGGACGGTGCCAACTGTCGGTGTAGAAAGTGACCAACACGTAAATATTTATAGTTTTGCTGTACGTTGTGATTGGAGGAGGCCTAGCACTTAATGACATAGGGTTTATACTGGTTTAGACAACGTGCCATACGTCCAGTTTGAGTCGGTCGGTGACTTTATTCCTGAGCCCAGGTGCTCAAAGTTTGTTGTAGGGTTACAAACGGAAGGGAGAAAGATGGGGGGTACAAGAGGTCCGGTTGGACTCTGGTCTAAAGGGCCAAGAGTGACGGGAGCTCCGTTATGTGCTATGTGTTTGAGCGTGTGCTCTATGTAACCTTAGAGTGTCTAAAGTTACAGAGGGTGAATCAATGTAAGTGAACTGATCGATCTCCTTTGGGGAGAAAGCGCATCCCCTTTTATAGATGAAGGGGATGGCCTTACATGAGAGAGAGAGAGAGTATGTATGCTAAGTCTTGTTGCTCACGCCGTCGGGTACAAGATGATTGTAGGCGTCCATAACACTGTTAATGTCAAATGCATGTGAGAGGTTGCGTCGTCTTCTTCCAGCATAGCAGATGGCGGTACTTGCTATACTGTTGATGCCTAGAGGCATGTGAGGGGTTTTTACCGTATTTGCCTGGTAAGGTAAATGTCGGCGCCCACAACACTGCTTAGGCTCTAATACGCCAGGAAGGTTGCAGGGTACCCTTCTGACATGCCCTATTGGTACTGTTTTGCAGGTGTACAGGGTACGTTCCTTGGTATTGCGGTTGACTTGAGTGCCCTGCCTTACTTTCTCCGTCTGTTTCCTGGTCCTTACCGAGCGGGCGTCCCCGGTCGGTTGGTCCAAGTTGACTCCTGTTTGCGCCAGTCGGTGAAGAGCTGTAAGCAGAGGTTCGACGCATTCCGGGTTGGAGAAGCGGGTCGGAGTCAGAAGTGGTATTTTGGCTAGGCCTTCCGGAGGTGGGCCGGTGTCGGAAGCGAGCGTTGTTCTTCCTTCGTGAGGCCTTCCGGTCGGAGAGGCGGGCCAGAGTCGGAAGCGGGCGTCGTTCCTCCACGGCCAGGCCTTCCAGACGGAGATTGGATTGCCCTACTGACCTGTCGTATAGGTGTTTGGGCCAGCCCATGAGTTGCGCGTTGTTCGCAATGTTGTCTGCTGGACCGAGCCTTTGTTGGGAAGCCGGTCCATGAGGGACCCCGGGTTTATGAACCCGACACATACACCTGGGCTGGCTTCATCCCTGCTTCCCTTATCTAACCAATTAGCATCCTATCTGCTTCTGTAACATGCTGTTGCGACTTCAGCTTGTGCAACTTATTTGAACTAGCAAGATAATTATTGTGATCAAGTACAACCTTTTGCACTGTCCAAACTCCCTCTTTGCTAACACTGAACTGAACACGAGCATCACAACATGTCCTTGTAATGTCTTTATGTGATGACTTGTTTTTTCGATATCCTTCATTACTGCAAACTATATATTTCTAACTTATAGTTTTATCTTCTCAGAGCTTTGTATAACTCTTTCTAATACTTAATCCAGCCTTACCGGCATAAATGTTGTACATCTTGTAAGCTTTCTCCTCTGAATCAAAAGCCATACCAACTTCAGGAATGATCAAAGCTTGTCCAATTTTATCAACCACCTATTGTACAATGCGATGTAAATTAACGCCTTGTTCGCTTGAACTTATCCGTCGTACCGTTTCAGCGAAATAACGGTGTTTTTCTCTCACAACAAATCAGCATCAGCCGTTTTTTCAACCAGCCGAACAGGGCATAAAGTTGCGTAATACTGAATCCATAATGCGATTTTTTTTCATGGCTATCAAATAAACTCACATCCCATACCTCAGCTGCTTGTGCCACAGGTTTCAATAACTCCTGAACAGATATAGTCGCAAGCAGTGTGGACGGCGATTCAGTCACAGTGGACGGCAACATGGGTATGATAATTTCATTGATGTTTCCCTAAACAAAAATCATGTGCAGACGATCTGACAACTCTACTATTGAAAAAAAAATCTGGCACAAAGCCATCTGACTGTACATGTATAGAGATGGATACGTACCTGCAGTGCATCATTGAAGTTGGTGTCTGAGGAATTCACTTCAATTGTAGGGTCGTCACCGTTTGGAACATCAACAATAGCATCAGCATTGAGAGCAGGGTTAACCTCCATGGTGCCTGCTATGTAATTGATGGCCGCGCGGCTTGGAAACCTTCCTGCACGCTGCCGTGTGATGATTCTTCTTTCCTCTTTGAATGAGAAACTTCCGATCGTGCTCACTCGTTGCCGTGTGATAGTGGCAGTCCTGATCAACTAGTTGCTGCGTGCCTGCGTGATGGTGGCGTTCGTGATCCCAGAAAAGACGGCGTTGTTGGCGGACAACTGAGGAACGGCTTGGCTTGCGTGAGGTTGGAGCCGAGCGCGCACAAGCTCAACCGTGACGAGCCGAGCCAATTAGCCACGCGGGTTGCAGATAGGGATGGAGGCGAAGCGAGCCGGTTCGTAGTCGTCCACGCGTCGCGCCCTGATTGGGAGTCCGCACAGCGCCAGGTACGGTCCATCCGTACCCAATTTTTTCCCCGTGGGCATCGCTTTCCGTCGACGGAAATACCACGGTTCCGTCGGGTCTCGGTGGAACTCCGGGTTTGTGCGACCGAGTAATGTAGTGCATGCCGCCCTAGCCCACAGGCGGTGGCGTTTTTGACCTGTGATGTGAGTCTGTGATCCATCCGCGCGACGCCCGTTCCCAACTTTCCATGGCTCCGCCGACCAAGAAAACGGCCGCAGGATGCGTGTGACTCGTCCGGTCGTCGTGCCCCGTCTCACCCGGAGCAAAGCAAGCCACGCTGCCTCCGGACCCCAATTTTTTTACTTTTTAGCTCATTTTTTTTAAAAGTTTCTCACAAATAGACTCCTATAGGAAAGATTTCAGAATATGGACCCTTACCTCGGCGTCATCGATGCTGGCGCCGAGCTAACACGTCTCGACGCCATCGTTGCTGGTGCCGAGATCTTTGGCTCGACGCTGCCGTGGCGCTGATTTGGCAAGCAGCTCGGCGCCATATACACTAGCGCCGAGCTCGGCGCCGTAGATCCTGGCGCCGAGCTTGGCGCCGGTGTCTATGGCGCCGAGGTGCCTGTACATCCAAATACTGTACGAAGCAGGAGTATCGCCTATAGAGCTCTCGAGAGTCGGGACTCTGAAAGAAAACCCATGCAGTTTCAGAAGCAGGACGAGACTTTGCTGGGCTAGCTGGACAAGACAAGTCATGAGAAATGGCACGAGCAAACAACAGACAAGGGTTGAATTCGTGCCTGCCTACTCGTACGCTACTGTAAAGCTAAGCTAGCTAGCTGGATGCATCAAACTTTGTGGTGCAGCAGACGCGGTAGTTGAGGGAGGTGAAATGTGATGCTGCTACACTAGTCAGCACTGAGAATCGGCACGGTAAATACGATGCACATAGGCCATGAGTAGGCCTATGGGTGTCATAATAATCTGGAAGCATTCATCCACAGGAGGGTTCTTGTGTGGCAAAAAAAACAGAATTTGGCTTGGAAGCAAAATAAAAATGCTAGATGTAAATAATGGAAGGCAAGATAGGGTGTTGTACACTAAACATCTAGTTGTCCAGTAGGCTATAGTGGATCACAAAAAGGGGATAATTTCCTACAAACTCGGATAATTCTTTGTGTTTTCTTCAATAACCGAATAAACTATACTGAATCAACATTTTAATAAGAAAAATGGTCCACAACATGTAGCAAGGAAAGCCACTACCTGCAGCACAATTAATAATAGTGCTTTTTTTTACTCACTGTGATGTGGTCATTGATAACTGGACATCTAAGAAAATGATTTATGAGTAAAGATATCACCTATATCTTGATAGACACCACAACTTTGTGACAAGAAATTTCACATTTACCGTCCAGAAGAGGTTTCAGAATTATTACTGGTTTACATAACACTGACGTCAAAAAGAACATGCCAGTTTTGCTTCAAGGAGTAAAGGTTACTCATGTTCCAACATGCTGGAGAGGTTGTGTGTCGTGAACAATTCATTGAAGCTTGTGAGGTCGAAAAGGCAACTTATTCAATAACTCTTCTCCATTTGGTCTTGTTGATTCAGCAATACCAGCAAGAAAGAAGTTCCTCCCAATGTTCATTAGCCTCTATGCTTGTCTGACATTCTACAAATTTGAAGGGAAATTCATAAGTTCCCCAAATAGGCATCAATCAAATTGATGGCACTCGCAATGGAATGGCAACTGCTTTCAGTAATCAAATGCAGTTTCCATCATCTGGTAAACTCTAGATCATGACTTACTCTTTGAACTGAATCCAAGGACGTAACACCAGCAACCTTGAGGCTATCGTTGATATTGTCCAGTGGCTTTCAAACCTGACAAATACCTTTTTACATCACTACTAAACCATAGGCAGATCAAACATGGCAACAATACATGATTTATTATCCTATAGGATTGTTCATAAATATGAGGCACTTAACAATTGTATGGTAAGGAGGTACTGGAACTATATTTTACAAATTGGTTCTATTCGCTTGTCTTATAATCCGTACTTTTTAGCTTGTTTTTTTCAGCTAGAACAGTATTTTTCTCTCACAATAAATCAACCGGAACAATATTTTGGCTTGTTTTTTCAGCTAAGCGAATGGGCCATTGGGTGGTAGACAGGTATGTACGCCCTGTTCGTTTGGGCTTGTTTGGCTTATAAGCCATAGCTAAAAGTATTGTTGGCTGATTTGGTGTGAGAGAAAAATATTATTCATTGGCTGATAGGTCATGGCTTATAAGTCAAATACGACCAAGCGAACAGACTGATAGTTACTGACACTACACGAACATAGTGTCGTAAGTAAATTTGAAGTAGCTATATAATATACAAACACCAAGTTGAGCGACCAAGGTTCGAAGTAGGTTGAGGTGTTTTTTTTCAGGCGCCGTTGCTATGTACAGAGGGCTGAGTGCAAAATAAAATCTTACGTGTGGGGCAAAATGGTTAAGCGGACGTCTTATTCTGTGGCATCACTCCCTCTGTGTCATAAAGGTAGCAATTTTGTTGAGTGTAAAATTGAGGGAGCAAGAGAGACGGTTTCAGTTTATGCTGGTTCTGTTCAATGCGTAATAACAGGTTCTGTTTAGGCGCACACATGCAGTTAATTTCATTGAATCAGACTTGAAGGTACAGAAGTCATCATGAACATAGATATGAAGAAGCAGGCAGCAATACCTTAGAAATAAACTGGCAATCAAAATATCTATGAACCAAGAAAGAAGATCCTTGAGTGCAGATACTCTTTCTCCAACTGTTATTGAATAAGTTGCCTTTTCGACCTCACAAGCTTCAATGAATTGTTCACAACACACAGCCTCTCCAGCATATTGGAACGTGAGTAACCTTTACTCCTTGAAGCAAAACTGCCATGTTCTTTTTTACGTCAGTGTTATGTAAACCAGTAATAATTCTGAAACCTATTCTGGACGGCAAATGTGAAATTTCTCATCACAAAGTTGTGGTGTCTATCAAGATATAGGTGATATCTTTACTCATAAATCATTTTCTTAGATGTCCAGTTATCAATGGCCACAGCACAGTGAGTAAAAAAAGGCACTATTATTAATTGTGCTGCAGGTAGTGGCTTTCTTTGCTACATGTTGTGGACCATTTTTCTTATTAAAATATTGATTCAATATTGTTTATTCAGTTATTTAAGAAAACACAAAGAGTTATCCGAGTTTGTAGGAAATTGTCCCCTTTTTGTGATCCACTATAGCCTGCTGGACAACTAGATGTTTAGTGTACAACACCCTATCTTGCCTTCCATTATTTACATCTAGCATTTTTATTTTGCTTCCAAGCCAAATTCTATTTTTTTGCCACACAAGAACCCTCCTGTGGATGAATGCTTCTAGTTTATTATGACACCCATAGGCCTACCCATGGCCTATGTGCATCGCATTTACCGTGCCGATTCTCAATGTTGACTAGTGTAGCAGCACCGCATTTCACCTCCCTCAACTACCGCGTCTGCTGCACCACAAAGTTTGATGCGTCCAGCTAGCTAGCTTAGTTGTACAGTAGCGTACGAGTAGGCAGGCACAAATTCAACCCTTGTCTGTTGTTTGCTCGTGCCATTTCTCATGACTTGTCTTGTCCAGCCAGCCCAACAAAGCGCGTCCTGCTTCTGAAACTGCATGGGTTTTCTTTTAGAGTCCCAGCTCTCGAGAGCTCTGCGGGCGATACTCCTGCTTCGTACAATATTTGGATGTACAGGCACCTTGGCACCATAGACACTGGCGCCAAGCTCGGCGCCAGGATCTACGACGCCGAGCTCGGCGCCATGTGTATATGGTGTCGAGCTGCCTGCCAAATCAGCGCCACGGCAGCGTCGAGCCCAAGATCTCAGTGCCAGCAACGATGGCGCCGAGACATGTTAGCTCGGCGCCAGGGGTCCATATTCTGAAATCTTTCCTCCAGGGGTCTATTTGTGAGAAACTTTCAAAAAATGGCTAAAAAGTAAAAAAATCGGCTCCCGACCTCCCGGGCCACCCGAATCCCGAGACGAGAGTCGGGACCAGGGCGGCGGGGTCACATCCCCAAAAGTTCTGTTTGTCTGGCAATCGATCGTGCCATCGCGTTTAAATATTCTTAGTCGCTTTTGTAAGAGCAACTCCAGCCATAGCCCCAAATCAGGATCCCTATTCTTGATTTGGGTGTTTTCCCCCATTTTTATTGGCCCTCTATTTTGTATTTTCTCTAGCAGAAGCCCATAAACCAAAACCCGTAAATTCTCTTAATAGACACTGACTATTAGGACCCACCTGTCATCTTCGATCTTCCACCATCAGAGCTATTCCAATAGGTACTGGGGAGGGGAAAGCCGCACACACTCTGGACTCGAGCGGCGTCTGGGCGAGGGAGGGGAAAGAGCCTGCTGTGGGGCGGGCGGAGCCGGTGGCCGCGCCGCTGCCGTGTCCTGAGCCAGGGAGCCGCTGGAGCTCGCCGCCAGAGGAGAGAGGCGGGTGGGCGAGCGACGAGTAGGGGAGGTGATGAGGACATCACTCCTTTGGATGTACCCGCTGATCCTTCAATCGTCATACAAGGTCCAATGACCCAGGCTCGAATGTGTCAACTCAATTTAGAGGTGAGCTCGTTATTAAGCGATTCTTTTTATACTTTTGAGAATAGACTACTACCTAATGATGTTATCTTACTTAGGAACATTGGAGAGGGTCATGAAGGACTTAGAGAACATGGTGGAGGCAAAGATGACTAGCAAGGACGTCCAACAGGAACCGGAGGCCTGGTCCAACATGATTTCGAATCTGTCTCGGCCTCCAAGACTAATCTGCCTTAAACTGATCACCCAGGACGATCCGGACTCTGTTTTCGATAATCCACATATGGATGGAAAGCTAATTTGATAAGGAAGCCAATCCAAGTGATTTCACATCAAAAGCTATTCGGAATCAATGGAAATCATGGTTACAAGTTAGCATCCAAAATATGTCAGGGTGCTACGACACCATCTTTTGGTCCATTGGACCATGTATCGAGTTTGGGCCCATTAGGGGCACGTCTAGGGGTCTTGCACGACCCTAGAGTATTCATAAACAGCCGCCGCCCCTCCATTAGGGTTTGGGTTTTGCTTAGATTATTCTGTCAAGAACAGTTTTGCCGTTCATCGGTTTGTGAGACCTCAACTTCGTAAGATTAATCATTCATCTGCAATTTGGTTGTGTTCTTTCTTGTTCTTGCTTGTGTTCTTTGTTGCGCAGGCAGGGCTTAGCCTTCTTGGCGAGGTCAACCTGGTCCATGACTTGGTTGATAACCAGAGGAGCTATGGTGCTAAGATTGTAGGGTTTGATCTTTTGATCTGAAGCCAGATCGGTGTGTCATTCTCCGCCACAACGATAGTTACCTCTACCTGACGGAAGATCGGGATCCCCGTTTCTACTAAGTGGTAATCAGAGCAAAGGTATACCGTCAGGTTTACATTTATCCCCTAGTTTTGAGTGTTTCGCTTTCGTCCCATAGTCCATTGCCATATTTTTTTCCCTGTCCTAGAACCTTCCGCGCCATAGCCTTTGCATATTTCGATTTCAGAGTCCGTCGTGTTGAGTTTATGTCCTGGTCAAGGTCTTGTTGCTGGTTAGGTCGTGTTAGAGTCCAGTTCATGTGTTTTCCTCTATCGTTTCCATCAAATCTTTGCTGTTGTGACCAATTTTGCGCACATTATTCTCGTTTTGTCCTCTAATTCGGAGCCAATTCTTAAAATTGATCTAGTTTTTGCATATGAACTTCGATTTCAACGTTCCATATATCAAAATTGATCAGAAAAAATTTTCAGATCCATCCATCCCCCACCTTGTCGAGGTTAGAAAATTTTAAGTTGGTTAAAAAGTGGTCACAAGATCTTCTTTTCGTGGTCATAAGGTTTTTGTCGATTTTGAGCAAGTTTTGTGAAAATTCCACAGGCCACGTCTTTCACTTGTTTAAGCTCATATTTTTTGTGGTTACTTCTTTTGTGCTCCTAAGTGAAGAAAAAATATCAAAAAAATAATATAAAAAAGTCAAAATTTCTCAAAAAACAACGACAGCTCAAAAAAATAGAAAAAAACATAGGGGTAAAAGAGGAACAATATCTAGAGGAGCACATAGAGCAGACCAAAGTGAGCTGTGTTAGCGTGTTTGTCTGGTTCCTTATTTGTGTTGCTGTTTCTATCCACCATACTTGTTTTTCACACACATGTCTCCTTGCTATCCACCATACTTGCTTGTTTGTTACACACCTAGTACTTGGAGCATTTTAGACCAGCAACAAGAACAAGTACTTTGGACTATAATTCAGCATTACTTTCTGTTACTGACTTGTGTGCCAGATATACATATTACTCTTTGTTTGTCTTCCAAGCTCCACAAATTCTTCAGATCAGTACAGAAAAAAGGGCTTTGCAATTTCGGTACCACTGTCTCACAGGTATCACGAACCAGCCACCGGTTGTACCGCCCATTGCTTGCGTTGGTAAGAACTTTGTAAGAGCTTGGTAAGACGCTTCCACTTGCTGTGAAAAGTGACACCACTGCAACCACGTAGTCATTTGGTAGGGATAACTTTCACCGTTTGTTCCGGTTTTTATGTTTACAATGGCAGAAGGTGATCAGACTGGAGATAACAATCCTAAGGATTTCAACGAGTGTGTCAGCCAAGAGCAACTATAAGTTGTTGTAGAGGATGCCCAAAAAAGGATGAATGTGGCCATTAGGAATGCCGTCACTGACGCACTCATTGAACTCAACATTGGCAACAACATGGAGAGATCGGACAAACGAATTTCCACGCTAACCGACAAGGTTACTGAGTTGGAAATATTGGTGGCGGTCAACAACAATGATGTCTCCGATAGCAACACCGATGGTCTCTTGCCAAAAGACATGGTGCATGATGCTGTTGGGAACATAGATCGGGATCCCCGTTTCCATCTTAGCATAAGGATCATCGGGTACACGGTGATTATTACCTTGATGGTGGTGGACACCACCCATACCTATCGTGTTGCGGCGAAGACGTCGTCATAATCTTGCTTGTTGGAAGGCTGCTCGATCTATGGATTTTGTGTTGGGTTTACCAAGGACTAAGAGGGGGATGGATAGTATTTTTGTGGTGGTTGATCATTTTTCTAAGATAGCACATTTCATTCCTTGTCATAAGAGCGACGATGTTGTTCATATTGCTAAGCTTTTCTTTTAAGAAATTGTTCGCTTGCATGGTATGCCTTCTACTATTGTTTCAGATCGTGACGCAAAATTCTTGAGTCATTTTTGGCGCATGTTGTGGAATAAACTGGGGACCAAGCTGCTGTTTTCTACAACATGTCATCCCCAAACTGATGGGCAAACTGAGGTTGTGAATCGAACAATGTCTACCATGTTGAGAGCAATTTTAAAACACAATTTGAAGATGTGGGAAGAGAGTTTGCCGCATGTGGAGTTTGCATATAATAGGGCGGAACATTCCACCACCAAGGTAAGTCTTTTTCAGGTAGTGTATGGTTTTAACCCCCGTGCTCCTATTGATCTTTTGCCTTTACCTATCACTGAGAGAATACATAGTGATGCTAGAGAGCGTGCTGATTTTATTCGTAAGTTGCATGAAACAACTAAAGCAAATATTAAAAGAATGAATGAAAAGTATAAAATTGCTGGTAGTAAAGGTAGAAAAAAGATTAAACTTGAACTAGGTGATTTAGTTTGGTTACATTTGAGAAAAGATAGATTTCCTGAGCTGCGTAAGTCTAAATTAATGCCAAGAGCAACTGGTCCTTATAAGATAATTAAGAAAATAAATGATAATACCTACAAACTTGAGTTGCCACCCGAGTTCAGGGTTAGTCCCACCTTTAACATTGTAGATTTGAAACCTTATTTGGGAGAAGAAGATGAGCTTGAGTCGAGGATGACTCCATTTCAAGAGGGGAGGATAATGAGGACATCACTCCTTTGTATGTACCCGCTGACCCTCCAACCGTCATGCAAGGTCCAATGACCCGGGCTCGAATGCGTTAACTCAATTTAGTGGCGAGCTCGTTCTTAAGCGATTCTTTTTATATTTTTGAGAATAGACTACTACCTAATGATGTTATCTTGCTTAGGAACATTGGAGAGGGTCATGAAGGACTTAGAGGATGTGGTGGAGGCGAAGATGACTAGCAAGGACATCCAACAGGAACCGGAGGCCCGGTCCAACATGATTTCGAGTCTGTCTCGGCCTCTAGGACCAGTCTATCTTAAACTGGTCACCCAGGACGCATCCGGACTCCGTTTTTTATGATCCACATATGGATGGAAAGCTAATTTGATAAGGAAGCCAATCCAAGTGGTTTCACATCAAAAGCTGTTCGAAATCAACAGGAATCATGGTCATAAGTTAGCATCCAGAATCTACTAGGGTGTTGCGACACCGTCTTTTGGTCCGTTGGACCATGTATCGAGTTTGGGCCCATTAGGGGCACGTCCTGGGGTCTGGAATGACCCTAGAGTCTTCATAAACAGTCGTCACCCCTCTATTAGGGTTTGGCTTTTGCTTAGATTATTCTGTCAAGAATAGTTTCGCTGTTCATCTGTTTGTGAGACCCCAACTTCGTGAGATTAATCATTCATCTGCAATTTGGTTGTGTTCTTTCTTGTTCTTGCTTGTGTTCTTCGTTGCGCAGGTAGGGATTAGCCTTCTTGGTGAGGTCAACCTGGTCTGTGACTTGGTTGATAACCAGAGGAGTTGTGGTGCTAAGATTGCAGGGTTCGATCTTTTGATCTGAAGCCGGATCGGTGTGTCATTCTCTGCCACAACGATAGTTACCTCTACCTAACGGAAGATTGGGATCCCCATTTCCATTAGGAGGGGGACGCGCCGGAGTGGACGGGGACGCGCTGGGAGCAGGGGAGGGGGCTCGCCGGAGGGGACTGGACTAAGGCCGAGGCCACGCATCGTCCTAGCTACGTGGTGGAGCAGGCCAGCAGCACACCGACGGGGAGCACACCGTGCCGTGGAGAGAGGTCGCGCGGTTTCCATACGAGCGTAGGGAGGAATCGTGGGATGGGGACTGAGATGTTGGACTAGGAATTGGGTCGGTGTGGGAGATTTGGGTGCCCACCCCAAATTAGGGACTCTAGTAGAGACCCTATTGGAGCTGTATTTTTTTCCTCAGCACCCATATTTAGCTATAGAGGCTCTAGTTGCTCTAATCGGCCTAGTAGTCGACATGCATGCAGGAGGAGGCTGCTAGGCGTGATGCATTTCACGCACGAAGTTCACGCGAGAGCTTGAAGCAGTGGAATCATTAACCGACGACGCGGCCATGTCTACACATAGTAGGATGATGCTTCACTAATTAACAACTTTGGTATAAGGAAACACATGAGTCTGTATAGAGTTCATCCCACTACGCCAGATTCCCTCCGTAGGAACGGGGGAATTTTTACTGTTGGGACGACTGGGGTTGGGGCGCCCCTACAGTGGGCGTCCTCGGGCCCCATCAGCCCAGCCGCCCCTACAGATGGCACTGTAGGGGCGGCTGGTAACCTAAGCCGCCCCTACAGTTGGGGCTGATCTGTAGGGGCGACTCAATCACCAGCCGCCCCTGTAGTGCCCATTTGTAGGGGCGGCTGCCACCAGCCGCCCCTGCTGATGACGCATGAATAAATATCAGCCAAAATTTGAAAGGTTCAAAATTAGTCAAATGATAAGATAACCAAAATAAAAGTTGTAGATCTTGATGAGTTGAACAACTTTTGTATTCATCACTCTTACATCTGAAATTATTTAGGGTTTGAAAATTTGGTTTGAACTTGTCAAATTTCAAATTTCAAATTTTAAAATGTGGAAAACATTGTCACATCCAAGTTTGATCAAACGTAAATGCTGAAGCATGATTTTAGAAATTTTTAGGAAAATAAACCATCACATTTGGAGTTAGTATGAGGAAGAACAACTAGTTATAAAGTTTACCCACAGATTAAAAAAAGAAATCACACTGTTCTAGATGATCATAGTGAACAGTGTGATTTCTTTTTTTAATCTGTGGGTCAACTTTGTAACTAGTTTTTCTTCCTCGTACTAACTTCAAATCTGATGATTTTTTTCCTAAAATTTTCTAAAATCATTCTCTATCAATTTATTTTGTTGGTTTTGTCAATATATACATATGAAAAGTTTGAGCAATTTAAATTTTGAATTTCAAAAAAATGTAACTTCAGACAAGACCCAAATGATTTCAGCTGAAAAAGTGATAAATACCAAAGTTGAATAACTTATCAAGATCTACAACTTTTGTATTGGTCATTTCTTCATATGACAAAGTGGTACTGACATTGTTCACAAATGTGACACATCTCTCATAAGGTTTTATAAACTATATGAGACATGTGTAAGATTAGTGAATAATGTGTGCTAAGAATTTGTCAAATGAAGAAATGACCAAAATAAAAGTTGCAGATATTCATGAGTTGAACAACTTTGGTATTTATCACTTTTTATGTTGAAATCAATTTGGGTCTCAAATTTTGGTTCGAACTTGTCGTTTTTCAAAATTTCAAATTTGAAAGGTTCCAATTTTGTCAAATGACAAGATAACAAAAATAAAAGTTGTAGATATTAATGAGTTGAACAACTTTGGTATTCATCACTTTTTATGTTGAAATCATTTTAGTTCGAACTTGTCATCTTTTAAAATTTCAAATTTGAAAGATTCAAATTTAGTCAAATGACAAGATAACCAAAATAAAAGTTGTAGATCTTGATGAGTTGAACAACTTTTGTATTCATCACTCTTACATCTGAAATCATTTAGGGTTTGAAAAATTTGATTTGAACTTGTCAAATTTTAAATTTCAAATTTTAAAATGTGGAAAACATTGTCACATCCAAGTTTGATCAAACGTAAATGCTGAAGCATGATTTTAGAAATTTTTAGAAAAATAAACCATCACATTTGGAGTTAGTATGAGGAAGAAAAACTAGTTACAAAGTTTACCCATAGATTAAAAAGAGAAATCACAATGTTTTAGATGATTCTTACATGATCATATTGAACAGTGTGATTTCTTTTTTTAATCTATGGGTCAACTTTATAACTAGTTTTTCTTCCTCATACTAACTCCAAATCTGATGATTTTTTTTCCTAAAATTTTCTAAAATCATTCTCTATCAATTTATTTTGTTGGTTTTGTCAATATATACGTATGAAAAGTTTGAGCAATTTAAATTTTGAATTTCAAAAAAATACAACTTCAGACAAGATTTTGGTACCCCAAATGATTTCAGCTGAAAAAGTGATAAATACCAAAGTTGAATAACTTATCAAGATCTACAACTTTTGTATTGGTCATTTTTTCATATGACAAAGTGGTATTGACATTGTTCACAAATGTGACACATCTCTCATAAGGTTTTATAAACTATATGAGACATGTGTAAGATTAGTGAATAATGTGTGCTAAGAATTTGTCAAATTAAGAAATGACCAAAATAAAAGTTACAGATATTCATGAGTTGAACAACTTTGGTATTCATCACTTTTTATGTTGAAATCAATTTGGGTCTCAAATTTTGGTTCGAACTTGTCGTTTTTCAAAATTTCAAGTTTGAAAGGTTCAAATTTTGTCAAATGACAAGATGACTAAAATAAAAGTTGTAGATATTAATGAGTTGAACAACTTTGGTATTCATCACTTTTTATGTTGAAATCAGTTTGGGTCTCAAATTTTGGTTCGAACTTGTCATTTTTTAAAATTTCAAATTTGAAAGGTTCAAATTTTGTCAAATGACAAGATGACCAAAATAAAAGTTGTAGATATTAATGAGTTGAACAACTTTGGTATTCATCACTTTTTATGTTGAAATCATTTTGGGTCTCAAATTTTGGTTCAAACTTGTCGTTTTTCAAAATTTCAAATTTGAAAGGTTTAAATTTTGTCAAATGACAAGATGACCAAAATAAAAGTTGTAGATCTTGATGACCTCTACAACTTTGATGTTTATCAAATTTTCATTTAAAATCATTTGGTGTCAGAAAACCGCCCCTACAGTATATTTTACATTTTTATTTAATAATAGACAAGTGTTTTGTAAAAGAATTTTAATAATAAAAATATAAAACTTCTTTACATTTTGGGTTCGGCCTCTCTCCTTTCTCTCCTTCACAGGCTCATAGGTGAGCCTGCGCCTGTCTTCTTTTTGGGCCAGCCCGCTAACCGCACGCACGCACACACCCGGGTTTAATCCGTGCACACGCACGCACACCATCTGCTCCGCCGCGGCCTCCAGCACCAGCAGCGGCGGCTCAAGCATCGCTCGGCGCCCGCCCCGCGCCTCGGAGAGACGACCGGCACAGCGCGCCCTCGCGGCGCAGCCCGACACCACCGAGGAAAGGCGCCGAGTCCAGGACCCCATCGCCGCGGGGGCTCGGGAACGCGGTGTCGCCATCGCGGAACCCTAGCGAGACGCCGGGAAGGTCCGGAGGCGAGCACGTGTTTCCATGTAACCTTTCTACCCTTTCTCCCTTTGCCGGCCGGCCCTTCAACGGTGACGAGTGCCCACCAAGGTATGCGCAACGGCCACCGCTTCTCTTCCCTCCCTGCTGTTCGAAACTGAGCTGCCAAACCCTAATGCAAGCTATCTGTATTCGGATCTGATCTAATTACATGTGTTATTATGCCTACTAACTTTGATTTTTTTATATAAAAAAATTGTCGGCCCCTGCTTCGGATGTGTGGAACTGTAAGTCCCTCTTGGAGCAAGAGGGGAATCTCTTTTGATGTGCGCAGGTTGGTGACGGATTCCATCTCATATCTTGTATAATGTGTGCAGCCAGTCGGTGTCGACAATACTTCTAGGAGGAAATTTGATAAGGGAGAGTACTTGGAGAGAGCTCGACAGAGTGAGCAGCGGGAGAAGGTCACATAATGTGTTCTATTCTTTTTAAATTTTGTCATGACTGAACAAAACTATTATCATACTTCTCTTTGTCTCTATGTATTGCTAATTTCACTTTGCATTTGTATGTCGCTGATCCAGGATGAAGCCCGGAAAGGCAAGGGTATGTGGTCCAACTTTTAGTTTAGTAAATATGTAGTTGTTCTAGGTTTGGTTCTCTATTTGACTCCTTTCAATTTTGAATGCAGAAAGGGGTCCTCCTGTGCAAAGACAGCCTTTGAAGCACAGAGACTATGAAGTTGATCTTGATTCTCGTCTTGGCAAGACTCAGGTTTGTAAATATCCTACTATATACTTTGTGCATTTTAGCATGCTTTTTCTATGTTACTAAAATACCAAATGCTGTAGCAGCTACTTTGTCAATTATTTGTGCCCTGATTTTCTTGCCTCTAGTTTCATTGGTATTTTTGTGGGTTTTTTTCGACCATTACATGATTTGGAAAAATGTGTAGTGTGTACAATTAGAGGCAGATATGGTGGTATGGGTCTGATTGACTCTGAATTTCATTCAATCCTTTATTGTGAACATCTTGCTTTTAGAAAAAGAACACCTTTCTGTTTCTAAAAGTTAATTAACTGCGCTTTTCATTATCTATTTTTCCAGGTGGTGACCCCGATTGCACCGTTGAATCAGCAGGTTTGTGCATAAATCCCATAAGGCATGTCATATAGTGTTTACAGTGATCTTAAAGTATTTTCATCATATCATAATTCTTGACAAAAATTTTTAGAATGTAGTTGCTTTGCTCCTTTGATAGTAAACATAGATCTTAGTAGGAGATACTTTTGTGTTCTTACCTCCTATTCTTTTATCATGTTGTAGGCTTGATTATGTGCATATCATACCAATGCTATTTACAATCTTAACATTCTACAGAAATGAACCTCTCTTACTTTGATGATTAATTCAATGCATAAAAGTTTTCTTTAAACTTTACCTACTTTCTGACAGGCTGGGTACTACTGTTCTGTATGTGAATGTGTTGTTAAAGATTCAGCCAACTATTTGGATCACATAAATGGCAAGAAGCGTAAGTGGATGAGGCTCTAGTTTATGCTCATTTAGTGCATTAAATTTTGCTATCATCATCTTCATGTTTCATGGGTCATGGTTTTAACATGATAGATCAGAGAGCGCTGTGCATGTCTATGCGTGTTGAAAGGGCATCACTTGAACAGGTAGTACATTTGAGCCTGGTATTGGATCTGTAATTGAAAGTCAACAATTTTATTCTTTTCATATTTAGTAGCAGACCCAAATTTTTGTCATGCATTTGGCTCCCTTTGGCACAGCTTCTGCTTGTGCAGAATCCAGCTTGTAGGAATAGCTTGTGAGAAGCAGAAGTTCAATTTCAGCCCTCTTAAGCCGCTTTAGAATCTATTCATTTGGTAGTACTTTGCTTTTTGTTCTTCCTGTTAGGTCCAGTTTAGTTTGCAAAAAATTTTGCAAAATTTTTCACATTCCCCGTCACATCGAATCTTTGGACGCATGCATGAAGCATTAAATATAAATAAAAAATAAAACTAATTACACAGTTTAGACGAAATCCATGAGACGAATCTTTTAAGCCTAATTAGACTATAATTGGACACTATTTGCCAAATAACAACGAAAACGCCACAGTACTTATTTTGCAAATTTTTTTGCATCTAAACAAGGCCTTAGATGGTGAAGCAGAAACTATGCCAAAGAGGCACATCATGTCGTGACATTATTCTTATTGGTTCATGCAAGGCTAGTGAACAAATGCTTGAATAGTTAGTTTGTCATCCAATTTTCAGCCAGTGGTATTCTTTTAACCATCTGCTATTTGTTTTCACTCTTCTGGCTGCAGGTTCAGAAAAGGTTTGAGGCGCTTAAGAAAAGGAAGGACCCAAGCGCCTTTACTGAACAAGGCGAGAAAGAAAAAAAGACAACATGAACCTGGAACAAGTTTGTAGTGAATTGCATACTATGTGCTTGTTGTGCAAAGGGCATGTTAGGACATGTTAGGAAGCAGTAGCTTCATGTCCTTGTATTAACCAAGGACTTGTTAGGATCCAACTAGTAGCTTTATGTTGACCTGTTAGGAATGAAGCATTGCAAATTAAGTTTTCCCCTGACTTTATTTGATAGACTTTTGTGAATTATGACTTGTGATGATGTTCTAAATAATGGTCTTGTATTTGTGGATGTATATATGTATATTTGTGGCGGTCAGATTCGAATTTGAATTATATATATATATGTGTGGTCAGATTTGAATTTGAATTATTTTTTTTTGCTGAAAAATCCATTGTAGGGGCGGTTCTTGATTGAACCGTCCTTACAAATACACACAGCAGGGGCGGCTGGTGATACAGCCGCCCTTACAAAAATCCACTACAGGGGCGACTGATATTACCAGCCGCCCCTACAGAGGGTACTGTAGGGGCGGCTGAAAACACCAGCCACCCCTACAGAGGGCACTGCAGGGGCGATCAGAAAACCGCCTATACAAAGGCACCTTCTGTAGAAACACCCTAGGAAGGGCGGCTGACGTAGCCGCTCCTACAGAGGCTCTAGTGCCACTCCTACAGTAACATTATGTAGTAGTGTCCTATAAAAGAAGTATATATATAGCTGTTCCCCTCGAACGAAGCCTCCTGTAGGTTTACAGTAATTTATGGTCCTGTGTCACGTTGAAATTAAAAGGGAACGCAGATCATTTGATTATGGCCTTGTTTAGATTGCAAGTTTTTTCACTCTCTTTTCATCACATCAAATCTTTGGACACATGCATGGAGTATTAAATGTAGATAAAAAATAACTAATTACACAATTTAATTGTAAATTACGAGACGAATCTTTTGAGCCTAGTTAGGCCATGATTGAACAATAATTATCAAATACAAACGAAAGTACTACAGTATCAAATACTGATTCCTAGCCCGAATCTAAACATGCCTATGAAATAATTCTACCCATGGCGGCCGAAAAGACAGCTAGCCGTGCATGTCCATGGCGATAATACCGTGGCACGTGGGCACGCGAAGAAGTGAACACTAGTGTAGTACAGAAAACACCTGTTTCGGTCTTTTGGGAGTTGGGACACATCTGAAAACTCTCTTCGAAGATTGATGATGATAACGACGAGAAACAATCGCACAGTTTATATCAATATCAATCGCGCCCAACTTTGCACTATGGACTGCGTTTGATTCTCGTCTCATCTGCATTCCTCCACGAGGTGTGTCCGTGGCTACCGTAACACCCACGTCCGGCACACGGTACAAACCCACTCTATTAAGGAGTGGGCCCTATCTACGTATCAATCCGCTTGCTTTCGTCCTCGCTTCGCGTAAAACGATTAACTAAAGGTTACCGTGCGCTCTTGTTCTGGCTATTTAAGTTGGTTCGAGGAATCCAGAATTCACGGTATGCACTAAATTTCTGGATGCACAGCGTTCGCAGCTACAGTACTCGGTGCTACACTAGATTCGGATTCAGTCCAGCCTAATTTAGCGTTAGAACTACCATAGCCCGACACAACCGCAATTCACCCATGAGCTGGGTCTCACAGCTACGCCTTTTGTCAAATGGTCTCTCTTGGTTTTCTTGGAGCGAGCAGTTTTCTACTACACGAAGAGACCTGTCTGGCTACTTGCAGCCTGTTCACTTGTTCGTATACAATCGTGGATTATAAATTGAAATAGTATTTTTCTCTCATATCAAACTAGTCAGTAGTAAATAATCTACGATCCTTTAAGACGAAATGAACAGACCGTTGGTTAGCAGGAACCTTAGAAAAGGCGGTACGGTGATACGACGGCTTGCCTATTTTTACCTTTTAGTCCTGTTTGGCTTACCCCATATTCGGCTTGTTCGATATTTTTTAGTCAGAACAGTATTTTTCTCTCACAACAATTTAGCTAGAACTGTATTTTTCAGCTAGTTTCAGCCAAGTTTGAGACCAACGAACGGGCCTTAATAACGAACGAGTGGTGTGGTTTTGTAGCACTTGGTGCGAACAGGTTTCCGTTCCGTCATGCCTTTTGATTTTGATCCGCCTTTTCTTGCCGCTCCAAATTAAAAAGAGAAAGGGATTGGCACAGTAGTAGAGTGTACCATATACTCTTAAAAGAATGCATGAGTAGGACGACTAGCAGCTTTATTGTATTCGTAATCTCCTATCAATGGCACTGACTATATGTGGTTACATGATTAAGGGACGAACAAGATTAGTCAGCAAATGTTAACAGTGTAGATAACTGAAAAACTCTGTTAACAGACCATCGTCCAAAGCTAGTTCAAGCAGGCCACGCACTGGAACCCGGGTAGGCACTAGGCACTACTCAAACATTCCAAACACCTGGAGGAAAAAAAAATGTTGTTTCACACGTGCGGCTCTATGGTTTTGTGGCTGTAAGAAGGCGGGTAGACGATACTCAAATTTTCAACCAAAACGAAAGTCAACTTTTTGCTTAAAATTCAGAAGTATGCAGTACGAATTTCACACTTGCAACCCGATACTAATAGTTCGGGCTTCCAGCTCAGAGCTTTCACACTTTTGCATCTCATTTTCATCATCTTAAAGTATGTAGAAAAAGTCTACTCGGTTCAATTTTAAATACCTTTTCATCTCACCATGGTTAGTGTACATATGTCTGCTTGTCCTACCGGGCTGCTCTCAGTTTACTCCATCCGTTTAAAAAATTGCAATTATAGATTTAAGACAAATGAAACTTTTTAAAGTTTGACTAAATTTTATAGAAAATAATAATAATATTAATTGGTATTAAAAATATTATTATTTTTTATAGATTTGGTTAAATTTGAGTCTGACTTTCTGATTGGTGAGAATTATATTCTTTTTTTAGAAATAGAGGGAGTATAGGTCTGCCTAGACATGGCAGGTTGATCTAGACAAATATGTTTGGAACTCTGAGAATGTTACGGGCTATCCTAATGGAGAAACTGCTAGCCCATGACGTGACACGACATCAGACCGGCCGCATTTACTATGTACAGGACCGTGGGCCGCTTGTTTCCCCAATGGAGGCCCAAAAATGAGACTTCCTTGGGCCTTGTTTCTCTTGGGTCAACGTTTTCTTTTCTCTACGCTAACAAAACAGATAATTACTAAGGTTTCGTCGACAGCTCGCTGAACGTCTACTTCCTCTGCGCCACGCTAAGTAGGGCAAACTAAACATATGCAACATTAATTATGATAAGCTGCAAACTCCCATCATTTGTCTTGTAACCTTAGCAATGGGTGGTACCGTGGTGCTCAGAAATAACAAGACATCATAGACTATAGACAATGCTTGGAAATAAAAGGTCATAGACAATGGGAAGTGCTCATAAATAGTGCTTCAATTCAATAATAAGAATAGAAAAAAGAAGATCATAAATGTAACGGTCATCATCACATCAGATGCCATAGTGACTCAGTACAATAACAAGAGAAAAGGAGATCATGAACGCTATTGCACTCCACTGCACGTGCCAAACTGATTTAGTTCTGTTTGAATAGGGAAAGAAGGTAAATGTAATCACTGCATATGCCAATTGCCCCTTAAAGATCAGTAAAATATGTACATGACAGAAATATCATAAAATAATTAAAATTATACTCATCACAGCTTGATAGGAGCTACACCAACACAAAGAGCTCATATGGGCATGTAAATAATAAGCAGCATCAGCCACATGTAAGACCGTGTCAACATCCAAGACTGGTTGTTGTAAAAAAAAAAATCCAAGACTGTTAAAAGATTGTAGATTTTGAATTTCAAAACTTAATAATTTTAAATTAATTTCTAGTACTCTAAATAATTTAAAAATAAAAAACTTGTCAACTACAAAGTGTTAGAAGATTTAGGCTGACCCAAATAATAATTCAAATAAATTCTAAAATCCCACTCACACATGTAGGTATGGTGGGGAACTTTAGTCCCACGTTACTACTCTAAGAGGAGTGAAGCTAACTTAAATAGTTGAGTTGTCTCCATCAAATTGAAGCTATTGGAAGAGAAAAATGAAGAATTATCACTTGTTCATCTCCCTGAAACCTTGTTCACTATCGCTACTATTCGCTATAACCCTACTATAAGAATCTCTATATTTTCTTTGTTGTTTGATCTCATGTTTCTTTTGTTATTATTACTAGCATTAGTGAGTGTGTTGAATCGCACACATGTGATACATGTTATTGTTCTTTTTCTCAGAATCAGAATTAATTTGTTCATCACTAAATTGCTATTATTTTTCAAAACAAAGTATCTCATTGAGTTCTACAATTTTGATATAAAATTCATCACCATTTGACTTCGAATAAAAAAGTTGGGTTTTGAAATTATGGATTCTTTAGCGCTTCAATATTGATTAGAGATCATAAGAGTTGGATAATTGTATTTTGCCTCTCCTAAGTTTTTTAATGTTATAAACACACTGAAAGATATATTATTTTAATTAATATGTAGCCATAGTTTATAGGTAATTGTATAGAAAAACTATATATCTAGAAAAACCCACATATCTTGTGATTTGAAACGAATTATAGAGTAATTGACGTCATCACGTAGGTAAGTCTGTGTACAAAAAAACGGCACATGGCCTCATTCTCATACGCGACGGGATGGCAATTCCAACTTCGCCGCACCAGCAAGTCGGCGTGCCGAGACCGGGTCGTGTCGGCGCGGAGCCCCTTTCCAATTTCGTTTTGCCTGCGCGCGCGCGGCCGAGATGGTTCCGTCCTCCGGGCAATCGGGAATCGGGAATAAACCCTCGTGGATTCTCCTCCAAGAAAGAAACTCGAAAAGAAAAACGAAAAGAAAACTCCCGAACAAAAAAGCACACGCGATTTCGCAAAAGGGGGAAACAGGGGATCTCCGCCTCGGCCGCGCCGACCCGGGGGAAGAGAGGAGCGTGCGAGTGCGACGGCACGCAGGCGCATCTCGTCTCCCGCCGCCTCTGCTTGTCTTCGCCATCGCCACCACCCCAAGGCTCGGTACGATTTGGCTGCGTGCCCGCGCGTCGGCACTGCACCGCGGCGCGCAGGCGGACCGTGCTGGGGTTTTGGTGGGGTGGGGCGTAGGGGAGGGGCGTCCTATGCTCTTCGGCGGCTTGATCCTGTGAAGGCGGCGGCGGCAGCAGGCTTCCCCGATGCAACGGCTACTGGGGGTGGGCGAGAGGTGCGGCTCGATTTTTCCTTTTTCTTCCTTGCGTGCCCTAGTTCTCCTGTCCTCTCCCGGTTGTCGGAGAGGGGAAAGTGAATCATCTGGTGTTTCGGTTTTTGTTAGGAACGGCTGCGTATGCACTTAATTTTCATTACCATGTAGCCCATGTTTGGTGTGCGGCCTTCTTGATTCGTTTATATTGTTCTGGCAACCTGAACTTTAGTAGCTGTTACAATCAATTGCTACATTTTCATGTGAGCAAACTAGTAGAGTTGGGTTCGCGTGCAGCCCACTTTACCTAATTCTATGAGCAGCCATGACACTTGCTTTGAGACTGTTGTCATCAATTGGTTCTTCTAATTTAGTATTAGTTAGTTAATTCGTGCATGTATGTGTGTAGATAGAGCTTTCTGTTGGTCAGGATAATCTGTTTGGGATTTGAAGTACATTGTTGGAATTTACAGGAAAAAAAATCATATGCATGGCAATAAACGGCAAGTATTCTGGGTGTAGTAGCAGTATGATCAGGCCAATAATCAACCTGTTCTAGTCACATTTGTTGTTGTTCACATATTTTTTAAAAATAGTTTTACCTCGTAAAATTAGCTATATAGCAAGTGCCAGTCAAAGATTGAAAACTTGCGGGTTGTTGAAATGTTCTGTACCCATCTTTGAGCAGGCTATTGGCAATCGGAACAAATAGGCGGGCAGCCACTTATTCCCATCCGAGCCACAGAAGTGGGTACTACACAACAGTGAGGGACAATGGCTTGTCAACAAGCCGTAAGATTCCAGCCATCTTCTCAAGAATGTTCTCACATTACAAAGTCGTTATCAGAAAGAACAGAGCTGAGGATCACAAGTATAGAACCAGGATGTCAAGAGGCTACCACTCACTCTCTGTGCCAGTGGCAAATTCATCTGCAACCCAGGAAGCGCAATTGGCATGGAAGCAGCTCGGTCATAAGTATGCATATAGAGGTCCACGGTTCCCACTACTGAGCCGAGCAGCTTGTGCTGTAAGCCTGTCCTTTACGAGGTTCCATATCATCCCTGGGGTCATGGCTCTAGCTTTTGGCAAGATGGCACTTGCACCTCCTGTCCTGGCAGACTCACGACCCTTCATGCCAAGAATGGATGGCATCATCACAAAGGCACAAGATACTCGCCAGTTTCTGTCATCTCTTGTTTGGTCAATCTGGGAGGGCATGACTTTGCTTGTTAGAGCTGTGCATTTGGCATTCCTATTCTTCCCTGCAACTGCATTAGCTCCATTTGCTGACAAGTTTAGTGTTGCATTCAGAAGAAGGTGGCTTAGTCTTATGCGCCGGACCCTTGAAAAGGCTGGGCCAGCGTTCATTAAGTGGGGCCAGTGGGCTGCAACACGCCCTGATCTTTTTCCAAGTGATCTCTGTGTTGAGCTTGCAAAGCTTCACAGTGCGGCTCCAGCACATGGCTTTGCTTACAGCAAGGCTGCCATTGAGAAGGCATTCGGTCGTGAGCTTTCTGAAATATTTGAGTCCTTTGAGGAGAACCCTGTAGCTTCTGGAAGCATTGCACAAATACATCGGGCCACACTAAAACATCAACATCCTGGAAAGCATGTTGCAGTTAAGGTGAGGCATCCTAATGTTGGAGAATCAATCAAGAGAGACTTTCTACTCATCAATCTTGTGGCAAAGGCTTCTAATATTATCCCTGGATTAAGCTGGCTGAGGCTGGATGAGAGTGTTCGCCAGTTCGCAGTATTCATGATGTCTCAAGTTGACCTTTCTAGGGAAGCTGCTCATTTGAGTCGTTTTATCTACAACTTCCGCAGATGGAGACATGTGTCTTTCCCAAAGCCCTTATATCCATTTGTGCATCCATCTGTCCTAGTTGAGACTTTTGAGAATGGAGAAAGTGTTTCTCGTTTTATGGATGGAATCGAAGGGAATGCTCGAATGAAGAAAGACCTTGCACACATTGGGACATATGCTTTCCTGAAGATGCTTCTGGTATGTGTGCATTTAAAAAAAAAAAATCTATCATTCCTTCTCTTTTCCCTTAGTGGTAGTGTTTGTGTCAGGTCAAGTGTGCTTCATATTGTGCACAATTTATTGATAAAGCATTCTCCCTACTTCTGTAGGAGGACAATTTTATTCATGCGGATATGCACCCTGGGAACATTCTTGTCCGTTTAAATGAGAGCAAGCTTGCAAGGAGACGATTTTTCAGAGCTAAGCCCCATATTGTGTTTCTTGACGTGGGCATGACTGCTGAGCTCACACGATCTGACCGGGATAACTTACAACAGTTCTTCAAGGCAGTGGCTACTAGAGATGGTCGTACTGCTGCTAAGTGTACACTTCAGTTATCAAAGAATCAGAGCTGTCCAAATCCAGTCGCCTTCACCGAGGTAAAGTATGAAACTATGTTTTAGGAAAAATATCTGTAAACATTTAGGACTCATTTAAATCCAATGTCTTTTTACATATGGGATATTGCTGTTTGATGATAATGATGTTGACGATTGAATGGAAGTAGCTTCTTTTTGCATATGCTACACATGTACTTTATTTATTGTTGTGCCTTTTGACTCGTATCTATCTTAAAATGTGGTGTCTCTCTTGATGCATATGGATGCAGACACTATTCTGTTAGACCCAGGGCAGTTCATCATGATTTTTAATAATTATACCATGATAGTATAGACAATAAAAATAGTCTCAAAAAGTTGAACTTGTGTCTTTGGTTACACAAATGTGACTGATCACTAGAGTGACCGTTCCTATGCTGACACATGGATCTCTGGATCTCTGGCGCTAGCTTTGTATGGTGCATCATGTATTGCCCATCTTAATGTTCCTTTTCTGTTTGTTGGTTGTTTATTTTAATCCAGACTTTGACCAGTGCACTTTATTTGCTGACCATTTCTTCTGTTATGCTGTACTATTGATGTGTAGTACTAACCGTAGTGCAGATGTTTTTTCATTCATTGACAATTTTAATTTCATTTTTTATAGGAGCTGGACAAGACGTTTACATTTTGGGGAACGCCTGAGGGGGATGTTTTTCATCCTGTTGAATGCATGCATGAATTGCTTGATACAATTCGCCGCCACAAAGTCAACATTGATGGCAACATCTGTACTGTAATGGTTACCATTTTGGTCATTGAGGTAAACATCTTTGGTAAAAACAGTCATCCTGTGTTTTTCCTTTGCCCATCCAAAGGCCTCCTCATGTATTTTCCTATGGTTACAATTCCTATGGGATTAGAGAAACAAGGCACCTCAATTCCTACAATTTTCCTATTCCTATAATTTTCCTATCCTATGTTCCAAAGGGGCCTTAAACATTTAATCTTAACTATTATGCTGTGGCACTGCACAGAAGGGATTCAACAATATTTAAGTTTTACTGAAAAAAAAGGCTAAAGACTTCTAGGATATGCAGATTCAGGTTCCAGTTTGTGAAAAAAGTACAATAATATAGCATGCACAAACTGACAGCTTAGCGACTCGTTGACAGACATTAATCGTGTGTTTGGTTTGTGGACTCACCCCATGCTTCATGAGGTGATGCATCATGAGTTCATCCCATGAATTTTGGTAGAATCAACCCATACCTCATGTTTATCCTAATTATTAGTCTGTGAGGAATGAGATGGTGATGGATCAACTCATTCCATTCCACACAACAACAACAACAACAACAACAACAACAAAGCCTTTAAATCCCAAACAAGTTGGGGTAGGCTAGAGTTGAAACCCATCAGAAGCAATCAAGGTTCAGGCACGTGAATAGCTGTCTTCCAAGCACTCCTATCTAAGGCTAAGTCTTTGGGTATATTCCATCCTTTCAAGTCTCCTTTTATTGCCTCTACCCAAGTCAACTTCGGTCTTCCTCTGCCTCTCTTCATGTTACTGTCCTTGCTTAGGATTCCGCTACGCACCGGTGCATCTGGAGGTCTCCGTTGCACATGTCCAAACCATCTCAACCGGTGTTGGACAAGCTTTTCTTCAATTGGCGCTACCCCTAATCTCTCACGTATATCATCATTCCGAACTCGATCCTTTCTTGTATGACTGCAAATCCAACGCAACATACGCATTTCCGCGACACTTAGCTGTTGAACATGTCGTCTTTTCGTAGGCCAACATTCTGCACCATACAACATAGCAGGTCTAATCGCCGTCCTATAAAACTTGCCTTTTAGCTTCTGTGGTACCCTTTTGTCGCATAGGACACCAGACGCTTGCCGCCACTTCATCCACCCTGCTTTGATTCTATGGCTAACATCTTCATCAATATCCCCGTCCCTCTGTAGCATTGATCCTAAATATCGAAAGGTATCCTTCCTAGGCACTACTTGACCTTCCAAACTAACATCTTCCTCCTCCCGAGTAGTAGTGCCGAAATCACATCTCATATACTCAGTTTTAGTTCTACTGAGTCTAAAACCTTTGGACTCCAAAGTCTCCCGCCATAACTCCAGTTTCTGGTTCACTCCTGTCCGGCTTTCATCAACTAGCACTACATCGTCCGCGAAAAGCATACACCAAGGGATGTCCCCTTGTATGTCCCTTGTGACCTCATCCATCACTAAAGCAAACAAATAAGGGCTCAAAGCTGACCCTTGATGTAGTCCTATCCTAATCGGGAAGTCATCCGTGTCTCCATCACTTGTTCGAACTCTAGTCACAACATTGTTGTACATGTCCTTAATGAGCCCGACGTACTTCGTTGGGACTTTATGTTTGTCCAAAGCCCACCACATAACATTCCTTGGTATTTTATCATAAGCCTTCTCCAAGTCAATAAAAACCATGTGTAGGTCCTTCTTCTTCTCCCTATACCGCTCCATAACTTGTCTTACTAAGAAAATGGCTTCCATGGTTGACCTTCCGGGCATGAAACCAAATTGGTTCATAGAGACCCGCGTTATTGCTCTCAAGCGATGCTCGATAACTCTTTCCCATAGCTTCATAGTATGGCTCATCAACTTAATTCCTCGGTAATTCGTACAACTTTGAATATCCCCTTTATTCTTGTAGATCGGTACCAATATACTTCTCCTCCATTCATCAGGCATCTTGTTCGATCGAAAAATATGGTTGAACAGCTTGGTTAGCCATACTATAGCTATGTCCCCGAGACATCTCCACACCTCGATTGGGATACCATCCGGTCCCATCGCCTTACCTCCTTTCATCCTTTTCAACGCCTCTCTGACCTCAGATTCTTGGATTTTCCGCACAAAGCGCCTATTGGTGTCATCAAAAGAGTCATCCAACTGAAATGTTGTGTCCATATTCTCACCATTGAACAATTTGTCAAAATACTCTTGCCATCGATGTCGGATCTCATCCTCCTTCACCAAGAGGTGCTCCCTTTCATCCTTAATGCACTTAACTTGGTTGAAGTCCCGTGTCTTTCTCTCACGAACCCTAGCCATCCTATAAATGTCCTTCTCTCCTTCCTTCGTACTCAGATGTTGGTAAAGATCCTCGTACGCTGTACCCTTTGCCACACTTACAGCTCGTTTTGCAGTCTTCTTTGCCACCTTGTACTTCTCTATGTTGTCCACACTCCTGTCATGGTACAAGCGTCTATAGCATTCTTTCTTCTCTTTAATAGCCCTTTGGACAAATAAAAAAAATGAGTGAGAAGATGGACCACCTCATTCCTCAAACCAAACACACCCTAATTTTCTGAATATCATTTACTTTTATTATATATTGTATTGAACTTCATTTTCGAATAAGGAAAGCAGTAGGAGAAACCTATGGATACTTCATTTGACCAAACTTCATATGATTCTATATGAGGGAGCATGCTTAGACATTTTGATGTGCGTTGTAGTTTGAATGTAGGCTTGTCTAAAGTATATAGGGTTGTGATTGGTTGTTTGCATTAGTCTTAGCCTTCATTAAACCCTATGCAGTATCACCCAAGCCAGCATAAAGCCATAAACATATGCAATGTCTTGGTGTTCGATTGTCCTGCGTAGGGAAGCCGTGTTTGGTGAAATTGTGTTCGGTTGCTTACATTGTGTTGCATGTAGTCACCTCCATGGCTCCATGCTCTAGTAGAGGTCTCATGTTTCTAATGGAGGTAGGGGAGCTGGGGAAGTGAGCCATCAGCTCGAGCAAATCCGCATTGCCTAATACGACTAATGTTGCATTGGGCCTACTTTGAGCAAATGTGCAAGCTTACATAAGAGCTTTTGCGGGCAACCAAGCGTGGGCAAACTGCATTGCTCAAGCTAGGATACAGGCTAATGCAGTCAACTAAACAAGCCCGTAGTATCAGCTACCAATACCTTGGTTTTGTATGCTACTCCTTGCATACTAATTTGTTAGCCCTTGCCCATGACTAACTTTACCACAATTTACTTGTAGATTGATACAATATGCTTTCATGATAACGTTTCTGTAGGCTCTTGTCTAGAGTTTTGTGTGCTACCTACTAATTGGATCGCCCATGCCCATTATTAATTTTACCTCAATTTGATCATAGATGGATACACAGTATTCTTACATGCTAATGTTTCTGCAGGGGTGGCAACGCAAGCTGGACCCAGGCTTTGATATCATGCACACGCTGAAGACTTTACTACTAGAGAAGGATGTGAAGCAACCAATTGATTTTTTCTCATAAACAAACGATGTCAGATAATGTTGATTCTTGTAAATAAGTTTTTTTTTGTTCGAAAATTTTCACCCAAGAAATTTATAGAGCAATTACTGCACCCAAGAGATGACAAATGATCCCATAAGAGGAATGCCATCTTGTTAGCTTTGTTGCTCGTCAAGGTTGTCAGAAGCTGGTCTGGTCACCTTATGTAGTTTGGCTGTGGCACGACATAACAAGAAGTCTGATACTCTGTGGGTTACTTCTAAGATCTGTTACATCCCAACAACCTGTATCATATGCATTCTGTACCGTCTTCAGAGACCCACTTGTACTTGGTGCCATCGAGCTAGTAGTTTCTTTCTTATGTTCTTTGTTAGTATATGGCCATGATTAAGTTGCAATTCGGTACATTTGGATTCCGCGAACCCAAAATTCTGATCCATGTTGCTTCTCTCTTCAACAGATCGTTCTTATGTATAGAAGCAGTGGAAGATGATGCCCTACCGATCAGAAGGCGAAACATCTTATCTAACTCGAAGCAACCTGGCATTAGTTGAGCAAATATACTATGCACTATGTTTTATCTCTCCTTTCTGATAGTAGATGTAGCAGAAACTGTCTGCACTAGGTTTCATTTTTGACAACCTTCAGTATGAAAATTTTGCCCACCACCCAGGCGTGTCCAGCCATGGGGTTCTCTAAAATTCTTCAAAAGTTCCTGTCCACAAACTCTATGGAAGGGCAAACAAGAACTGACTAGTCATTGATGCCGAGTTGAACTACATTGCATATAGGACACATAAGTTTGGTTTCAGACTTATGATTCGCACCGGCAACCATGCCATCTGATGTAAAGTTTGGACCAAGAGAAGAAAATGCATGGCTGGCTAAAGTTTTGGTGGTCCGTTTTGAGCGTCTGGTGCGGGATGAGCCGTTATTATTCCTTCCCGTGTATCCTTTGGCCCGATGCGCTGTACAAAATCAAATCAATGATGAATGGTTGGACAGGACCGGAGGACGGTACCATGCCATGGCAGCTCGGCTTTTGCTTAGGGTGCCCTGGTTCTGGTGGCTGGCGGTCTGGCCTGGGCTTTCAGCATCGCCTTGACCTTCTGGACTGGGAATCTTGCAAAGCCGGCATGGCATGTCGAACAAACAGCGTGTACAAGGTACCACGTTTCGGGTTTCATGTCGAGTCGAGAAAAAAGGAGGAATCCAGCTCTGCTTCCGTGCTTCCTGTATGCAGCGGTTTCGCCACTTACCGCGCTATATAGGAGGGCTCTCTTGTGCAAGGTGGCTGCTTCCCCCGGCTGGCGTTCGCGTACGGCGTTGAGCGTGAAGCATCGAGGGTTTTCCGGTGGAGTTAAGCCGGCCGATCTGAATGCCAGGATATGCACGTAGTACTAGGATCCACCACGCTAGACAGGAACCATCGAGGTTTTCTCGCTGTCGCAGTCGCACAGTCCTGGAGTCCCGGTTGCCGTCGGCCAGGAAAGCTGGACCTGCCAAGTGCCAACAGGGCAACAGGCAAACCCATATGGGCATCCGGACGTGTGGGCCGGCTGCGGCCTCAGCCCTCAACTTTAGCTGTCTACTAGCTCGGTCGACCCTGGCATCAAGCGATGGTTGACTGACGGCCACTGCTGACCGCGCAGCATTCGGTGCACTAGTCTGGCGTTCATGGTGCACCGTACCAGTTTAGGACCAAGGATGGTTGCAGCGAGAAATTTTTAGGTACAATCATGCATAGGTACACGTCCTCCACGCTAGGGTCACGTGCTGTGTTGTATCCCCTCTTCGATCCTTGGCGGCGTTTTCCCAGTCAGGACGGGGTGGCCGGTTTCGCCGTTCCTCACGAGTCACGAGCAACCAAACAGGGCTCTGACGATTCAGACGTAGGCCTACAAGGGGCGTAGAGATTAGTCTGTGTATCTCTGCAGTATACACATGCGTATCCAAACCCGTATGCCATTACACATGACATCCCCATGGACGGATGTGCCACACTTGCTGAGAGCCCTATCATTGCTTACCTTGTCAAATTTCGAGGAGCCCGGGCATCTCGGCCATCATTCTTGTCACCGCCCTCAAGCTTTCGTCCTCACACACCCAACCCAAGCAAAATAAGGGGGTGTTTGGTTTCCTAGACTAAGTTTTAGTCCATGTCACATCGGACGTTTGATGCTATTTAGGAGAATTAAATATAAGTTAATTATAAAACTAATTACATAGATGGAGGCTAATTTACGAGACGAATTTATTAAGCCTAATTAATCCGTCATTAGCACATATTTACTGTAGCACAACATTGTCAAATCATGGACTAATTAGGCTTAAAAAATTCGTCTCGCAAATTAGCCACAATCTGTGCAATTAGTTATTTTTTTCGTCTATATTTAATACTTCATGCATGTGTCCAAACATCCGATGGAACAGGGACTAAAATTTTCCTGTAGGAACAAACACCGCCCTAAACAAGCCCCTACTACCCCTTAATCCAGGCCAAGGCCATTGCTTATTCCCGTGGCGCTAGAGACAAAGTGTTTGCTGCCCCTGGGCAAGGACTAAACAGAGCAGACCGCAGCTACCCGACAAACAGACACACATGCCATGCCCCTCCCTCTCCCTCTCCCTTCCCTTCCCTTCCCTTCCCTTCCCTTCCATCCATGGACTGCAGCTGCTGCAGCTAGGCTTGCATTGCAGGCAGGTGCAGCCTGGCCTGCGTACGGGATGGATAGGATAGGAATAGGATACAATCATAGAATAGAATATACGGTGTAGCATGCAGTGTGTCCTGGTAAGGATCATTTTTATATATGGCGATCAAAGAAAAATGTCATTTTTATACGTATGTAATACTCCCATATTCCGAGCTCACTAGCGTACTGAGCAAAAGGGTCTGGGAGAGAAGCTGCAAAGTAGAAAGGGCCAGTTCAAGTCTCAAAAAGAGGCAAATCCCTCGTGCTGGACCTGGTGCTGCGCTGCTCATCACGCGGCTGTTCGTCGTAGAAGTCCAAGTAACGACCTGGCTGTGACTGGCTGGACGTACTATTCAAATGTCTTCGGTGCAAATGGCTTTTCTTGTTTCCAAGAAAATATGAGAAAGGCGCCTATGGTTTGGATTACTCGTGGGAGTACCTGGTCCTTGGCGCCGTAGTTGATCGGCGATGTTTAAATTCAGGGAGTAAAGTCTAACAAGGTCATATCGGAGTATCGCATGGAAGTGTTCGGATAGTAATAATAAAACAAATTATAGAAGTCATCAGTAATCCGCGAGACGAATTTATTAAGCCTAATTAACCCATCTGCCGGTGTTTCGTACAAGCACCGGCAAGTAAATTTATAGTAATGCGCGTTAGGCTCGGATGGTGCGCTAAAGGACACAAGATTTATACTGGTTCGGGCGGAACGTCCCTACGTCCAGTTTACTGCTGCTTGTGTTATTAGCACCGTGAACGATCTGTAGTAAGGGGTACAAACTATCGAGAGAGGGACTGGTCCCAAGTCTCTCTGGTGGAAGGGTTGAAAGGTGGTCAAGAGCTTCGTAGCCGCTTGACTGTGCGTATGAGTGCGTTCTCTTGTTCGGTCTTTTTTCTTCGGGTCCTCCTTGATGGAGGAAGCGCATCCCTTTTATAGATGAAGGGGCCGGCTTTACAAGGGTAAGGGCCCCAGGACGCGTACTCTACTTAGTCTTGTGGCTCACGTCTACCTGGTCAGGTCCTCCACTCTGATGAGTGCGAAGGAAGATAAGTGTTTACAATGTTGTCGATGTCTCTGTAGGATGTCAGGTTAGTCACAGAATGCTGCCCTGCGCAGGGTATAGGCTGCAGTACAGTGGTTTTGACTTATGAGCCTCCCCCAGCCTTGCTCCGCACGCCTTCTGGTTCTCATGAGTCCTCGTTGGGAGAATGCGGGGTCGGGGTCCGGTGTAACGCCGTGGCCAAGGCCTTCTGACTGGGAGGACCTGAGGGGTCGGGAAGCGGGCGCCGCTCCCTCGGGTCCACCGTGTGGTGACGGAATACCCGTCGTTCGTGGAGATAGCAAATCCTTTCCTGGAGCGTAGCGGTTGTCGTATATCTTCGTCGGGTTTCGTGTCCCAGAGCTGAAGGCGGCGCCTACAACTCTACAGGGTGAGGTGCACGCACCTGTAATACCTTTTGGGCTCTGCGGCGCCCGGAAGGGTCTAAAGCATCAGTCCTGTCGTTCCCTGGCAGTCCTTTTCCTGCCAGGGCGCAGGGTATGGTCGTTGGAGCCATGGTTGACCCGAACGTCTTGTCTCGTCCTGTACCCATCATTATGAGGGATATATATCGATCAGGGCGAGGCTCATTCTGGGCCGTCGGGTGAGGCGGAGACCAATCCCTATCTCTTGGGCGAGACCTAACCTATCCCTCTGGGATCGGGCGAGGCGGAATCCATCCCTTTGCCTTCGGGCGAGACCGAGCCCGCCCTATAGGCGTCGGGCGAGACGGAGATTAGCCTTGAGCTTTTGGGGCGAGGCA
Source organism: Miscanthus floridulus (assembly GCF_019320115.1). NCBI lineage: Eukaryota > Viridiplantae > Streptophyta > Magnoliopsida > Poales > Poaceae > Miscanthus > Miscanthus floridulus. The sequence goes on along the minus strand of NC_089582.1, from coordinate 131,164,722 downwards.
GGGTTATCCCACAAAGGCGTCGGGTGAGGCTGACCCCGCCCCTCTGGGGTCGGGCGAGACGGAATTCATCCCTCAGCCCTCGGGCGAGACCGAGCCCGCCCTCAAGGCGTCGGGCGAGGCGGAGTTTATCCCTCGGCCCTCGGGCGAGACCGAGCCCGTCCCGAAGGTGTCGGGCGAGGCGGAACCGAACTCCTGTCACTCGAACAAGGGATGACATGGAGCCCTTACGCATCTAGAAGTTTTTCACGTTCGGTGGTCATCGGTTCCACCTTCTGGGGTACCCTGGTATTAGGTCCCCGACAGTAGCCCCCGAGACTCCAGGTGATTCGGGTAGAACCGCCTGGAGGGTGTTTTTGATTTCGTTGAAGCTAATTTGCCGGAGGGTGCGCGCGAGCGCACCCGATGGGTGTAGCCCCCGAGCCCCCGGGTGACTCGAGTAGAGTCGCCCGGGGGGTTGTATCGGCCCCTTCGCGGGTAAGGCTGAAGGACTTAGTTTTTCATCAACTGGGTGTTTTTCCGAGTGGGTCGTGGCGTCCCGTTCGCTGGGGACTGATTCGGGGCCATCCTCACTGGTGCTTCTGCCCTTGGTGGCGGATTGTTCGTGGATTCCGTCTTAGTTGGGCCGGCCGGCGAGTTGCTGGGCCCTAGGTGGGCCAAAGAGAAAAGAACGGGCCTTTGTGGCTTGCGCTTCCCCGGTGGGTAGAGAGTCCGGATTCGCTTGGGGAAGGCGAACCGTCCGCCGAGATTTTTTGGGATGAGAGGATAGGGACTGCGGGTGCGTGTCCCACGACGTGACGCGGTGGCACGCGTGGCAGACCCAGAGATCGAGGCGGACGGTTGCCCTTCTCGCGTCCGTCGCCCCCTATAAAACCGCGAGGTTCGCCCCCAGGGTCCCGTGTTTCACTCCCCTTCCTTTGCGTTCTGAAACATCCGCCGCCAATCTTCCCAGCCTCTCGCGCCCGTATCGCCACCGTTGACCGGCCTGCGTTCGTGTTCCAGCCGCCGTTAAGCTCGCGCCTGCCCTTCCCCCCTCCTGCTTCAATGGAGTTGTGGGGCAGATCAAGCATCACTTCCCGGCGTCTGGAGGGCCTCGTCCGCCGTGGCCTTCTCCGCCCACTATCCGCCGTCCAGGAGTGGTTACTCCCCGGTGACGAGGGTGAGCCGGTGCCGCCTGAAGGGTATGTCGTCTCCTTTGCCATCTTCCATGAGCGGGGATTTGGGGTACCTGCGCATAGATTTCTTCGGGGGCTATTAGATTACTATGAGGTAGAGCTGCAGCATCTCACTCCCAATGGGATTCAGCATATGGCGGCGTTCGTTGCCCTATGCGAGGGTTTCCTGGGGATCGATCCCCATTTTGATCTGTGGCGGTATTTCTTTAGCATTAGTCTGTCGAAGAGGAAGATTGGGGGGAAAGAAGTGAATGCGCCGATGGGGTGTGCCGGCATTCACCTGCGCCATACCCGGTCGAAGGGTTACCCGTACATGCGTTTGGCTACATCCAATAAGGGATGGCATTCGCAGTGGTTTTATGTTAAGGATGATGTGAGTGCCACCCTACCGAAGTACACCGGACGTCTTATTGTGGATGCTCCGGAGTCGTAGGGCTGGGGCGTCCTGACTAAAGACAAGAAACATATCTCCGACCTTCTCTCCGCCCTCCATGCCCTGAAGGGTCGGGGTGTAAAGGGGTCGGGAATTATCGGCGCCTACCACGCGAGGAGGGTGGCACCACTGATGGCGCGTGTGCTTCCCCTGCATCGGATGATGCCCGGGATATCGTTCGAGGGGACGGTGCTCGTTGACGAGGCGCTCCCTTATTCGGAAGTGGCGCAGCGTATCAAGGAGGCGACGGAGCCGACGAAGGATTCCGCCGGCAGGGTCCTCGACATCGTGTATCCGGTGCCCGGGCATCCTCCAATGCGGCCGGAGCCTGGGTTCTTCGAATTCGTAAGCCCTCTTCTCCCGCACTCTTTTCTTTCTCCTGAATCTCCCTCTTTTAACACTTGCTTTTGTAATGTTGGGGCTAGCCGAGGGGGCTAGTCTTCAAGGATAGTCCGGCCCCGCTGCCGAAGGACAAGGTTGTGGCGGCGGCGAATCGACTCGCGGCCGAGCGGGACAAGAAGGCAAAGGAGGAGATGAAGAAGGCGAAACGACTGAAGCAGGAGGCACAGGATCAGGGAGAGGACGTGAGTAGTGAGGATGACGACGATGATGATGATGACGATGACGACGACGAGGTAGCCGTCGACATGGATTGGGGCGTCCTGGAGGATGAGGACACGCTGACGAGTGGCCACCCATCCGTGCAGGGGCCCTTCCCTTTCCACGCGGAGGGAAGTGGATCGATGAGGTCAGTGGAGGCCGGTGAGTCCGCCGCTTCTCACGGCGTGCCGGCCGAGGACCGGTGGATGGGGGAGGGCGGGCCTGTCACCGCCATCCCTGAGGCGACGATGGAGGGGAGCAGCTCCGGTGCTGCACCCCATGAGACGATGGAGGGGGACGGCTCCGGTGCCGCGCCCGACGAGACGATGGAGAGGAGCGACTCCGGTGCCGCGCCCGACGAGATGAACCCCCCTGCCCTGGAGCAGGGGGCAGGCATGAAACGGTCCCGCCCAGATGAGTCAGGGCAGGGGTCTGGGGATCCATCCCCAAAACGCTTCCGCCGGCCGAGGACATCAACGTAAGCTGTTGATTCCTCTGTTTTTATCCTTTTTCCATTTTTATTTTGACTTAATGGTTATTACCTTTGCGCAGGTTCTTACGAACGGGTCATTCCCTGGGGCTGGCGCCCAAGAAGAGTCTCGCCCTTCAAGCGAGACAGACGGCGTCGCCTGGAGTCACCCCTATCTCAGGCAGGAGTGGTGCCGATGTCGGGGCCACGTTGGCCGAGCCGACGGCGTCCATGGTGGCTCCCACGCCCGTGGAGGTTACTGAGCGAGCGATCTCTTCGTTGGCGGACGTGGAACAGCCGGCCGAGGACCGCATACCGCCGGTGAAGGTGGTCGTGACTGCGCCAAGCCAGGATCAGCCGGACGCGGTCGTGGTGGCACCCGAGGGCGTGGTGCAATCCGCGTCGCTAGGCACCCATGTGGATCCGCCCGTGGCGCCCGAAGCGGTCCAGACAGAGGAGGGTCCAGCCGAAGGGTCCTCGAGTGCGGCGGTGGTGCCGCACAGGGTCAGGAGGGAGCCGCCACCGACCCCTTTGTCGGGAGGAAGCCGCTCCCCTGCGCGGGGGGAGCCGCCGCTCCAGTGGATGGCTGCTCAGGACCCGACGTCGGCTCTTTTCTCGCTCGATGATCATTCCGAGAGCATGGAGCGGGAGGGTTTTGACATCGGGATCTCGACCATGCTGAACGCCCTGGACCAGGCCAGAGGAGCCCTCCGTGAGATCGTTATCCCTACCACTCAGGTATTTTCTGGACTTTCTTGTTTTTTCATGTGTTTTTGTGTTTTCGTATTCCTGATATCAGTCTTCTTCCTCCTCAGATTCTTGTTGCTCATAGCCGGGATAAATCCCAATTCCTCCGCGAACAGAAGGCGGAGAGGGATCGCCTTTCCGAGGAGGCCCGGCTGCGAGCAGACTTGGCCGCCCAGCTTGCTACTGTCCAGGAGCGGGAGGCCCAGGCGCGTCAGGATGCGGAGGAGGCGCACGGGATGTTCGAGGACCTGTCGGCGAGGTCTAAGCTGGATGGAGAGGAGATTGCCAGGCTCAAAAAAGAGCGAGACGAGCTGCTGCAGAGGAATGCCGCGGCCAATGAGAAGGCCGGCGAAGTCCTGAAGGAGCTGGAGATGGAGCGGGACCTCCGGCGGAAGGCCGAGAGTAGGGCCACAGCCCTCCAGCAAAAGGTGGACGAGGACGTCGAGGTGGTCCGCTCTCTCCGGGCGGAGCTCGATGACGCGGTGAAAGGAAAGTTGAGTGCTGAGAACATCGCCACCAAGCTAGAGAAAGAGGCTGCCTATACGCGAAGGGCCCTTCAGGTTGAGAGCGATGAGCACGATCTTCTACAAGCTATGGTCGGGGTGGTCCTTAACGCCCTGAATGTGACGGAGCCGGTGGAGACCAGCCTGCTCGCGGCCCGTGTCGGAGGTATCACGGCTCGGGTGGGCCAACTTGAGGAGAGTGCCTTTCACGCTGGGATTACCCAGGCCTTCACCGTCGCCCACGCCCATTATGAGAAGGAAATAAACCTGAAGGTGATGAGCGAAGGCTTTTCGTCCACCTACGAGGATGAAGAGCTGGAGGAAATGGAGAAGATGGTCGCTCCCCTTGCGAAGAACCTGGCAGACAATCTGAAAGAAATGGTTCTCCCTTCGCGGGAGTAATTAATCGAACAATTTTGAGAACAGCTTATATGTAATATGTGGACAAGTGTCGGTACTTTTCGAGTCTGGACGCCTTTCGTGCTTTTGCGTCTTAATTTCGTTTTGTTTGATTTTTTGCGATTTTATTTTTTACGGTCTTACCAATATGTTCCCCTGAATTATGCCGCTGATTATAATGCGAGGAGATTGAGGAGGTAGCCGTACCTTAACAGCCCTCGAGTAAGGTCCGACCCCCGCACCTGCTGGGGTCGGGTGTTACTGGAGACCGGAATCGTGGTTTTGGTGACAATGGATGTCAGCGCAATAATCCCCGCCCTGTCTTCCAACAGAAATCCCCACTGGGGACTTTATGGGCTCGGCAAGGTGGGGCCTTTGTCCCTGCATTGTTTGGCCCGAGCCCCCGATCCTTGTTAGGGTCTGATAGGGGTCGGCCATTATTTGCGTGTTACCCTGTCGTCGGTTTTCGCAATCGGAGGGGCTGAGGGAACGACACTTGCCTCGACGGCTTGAGTACCGCGCTCAACGAGCTCACTAACGGGTACGTTCGTGCGGAATCCGGGTCCATCATTTGCTGATGGGGTCGGCAGAGCCCTCTGGGGGCACTCCACAACTTCTTAACCCGCCTCCCGGCAGATGCCTGAGTCGTTCGATAAGCTCAGGGGGCCCGATGGCCTCTCCTCGATGGAGATTCTGTGGGTTTGGCTCGAGGTTAGAATCGAACGAGAGAAGGTCGAGACGTCCCGGTTCGCTTCTGAGCAAGTCGGGCAGGGCCGCTGGGGCTCGTCTCGGTTATCTCTCCCTGGCTCTGTTCGGCGTGAGGCGGCCTCGAGCCCTTTGCGGGCCGACCTTCGAACCTCAGCCTATGGTTGCCTATATCGAAATGAGGCGACAGCCGTTTCGTGGGGCGACACGAATCGTTGGGATGCAATTTTTTGCATTTTGAATGCAAGATTTAATTGAAAGTAAAGGCGGTGACATTACCTTGGTGGTATGAGTGGCGGAAAAGCTCCTACCAGATGGGTTCGGGCCCTGACGTTTGTGACGAGGTTGGAAAAACCTACGTAAGAATTGCTATTCTTTGTTTTCGTGTCTCGGTGACAATCCGAGCTGTTCGATTAACTTGGGCAACCTGACAGCTTCTCCCTTGGGGGAGATTCTGTAGGCGGACCCCTCCGATCCCCTCTTTGGGGAGGCAGACGTCGAAACTAGAGACGCGCGAGGCATTGAGCATGATTTTTCTGGTGAATAGAAACACCGTAGCAATCGGGGCGTAGGGTTTGCTAGTTCGTCCAGTTTTACCCAAAGCTTTGTGCCTGTATGTCGCGCCCTTAGTTTCAAGCGTACGGAGGGGTCGGGTGGAGAGGATGTCTAGATTGGTAGTCATCCTCGACAGCCCCCGAGTGATGCTCGCGTCCCTGCTATTTGATGGGGTCGGAATCTTGCGAACAAATTTTAACGTATAAAGTGAGAAAGCTGAGAGGCTTATCTTTCTTTGGTCGTTCGTTCATCGTGTCTTCTGGGCCGAACGGCCGACCCAGGAGATCCGAAAGGTCCCGTCGCCGGGTCGTCCGTGGTCCTGCATGGGGAGGCAAAAAAGTTGTCTGCCCATGTGGGTGCCTTAATCGCCGCGTCTGGAGCGGGTCAGTGGCGGGCCATACCCAGGCAGTGTTCAGTTTGACCAAAGAGGGACGCCTCGTAGACCGGGGTTCGTCCCGTCACCTCTGGCGCGTCCCCTTAGATATCAATCAGCATTGATTGCATATTAAAAAAGGGGAAGGGAGAGGGTTTTTTGTCCGACCTTTCGCCTTTCCTTAGTTACAGCGCTTCCTCTTTAAATAGGGAGGGGGAGAGGAGTTCTCATCCCACCTCCCCCTCTGCCTCCGAGCCGCTATCTCTCCTTCTTCTTCCTTTCTGCCAAACACGTCCGTGCGTCGCGGTGGTTCCTGAGTGAGGAAGAGTAATGCCAGAGAGAGATAGAGAACTTACAAACTTGCTTGTGAGTCTGGTGCGTGATGTCGAGCCGGAGGTTATCCAACGTAGATGAGATGGTGCGCGCGGCCCTTGCTGAGGAGTCGCTGCTGCTGAAGGAAAAAAGGCGTCGGTGGGCGTCGTACGTCGTTGACTGCGCCGTCGTTTGCCACGCTCCTCCCTTGGCGGGAGGCGTTTCCTGCCCATACGCCGTTGTCAGGGTTATGGCTGGAGATGATGGCGTAGTCCTCAGACGCCATGGCGGTGGCGTTGCTGCCGGGGTTGCGGCTGACGACGATGGCGTAGTCCCCGGACGCTCCGGCGGAGGCGTCGCAGATGGTGGCGCCTTCGAGGATCCAGCGAAGATGTCACCGATGGAGAGCGTGGCACGGCGACCGCAGTAGACGAGCTGGCCCGTGTACACGCCCTGGACGTCACCGATGGAGAGCGTGGCGCGGCGACCGCAGTAGTACTTGTGGTAGAGCTGAACCGAGACTGTAATGAAATAACGTTGTGGGGAGGCCCCCGAGTAAATAGTTCTCAGAGTATATTGTTCCTTTTTTGTAATGACATTGCTTTGTAAGTGGTGAATTTGTGCAAAAAATGAACAAAATTACATCTTTTGCTTATGGCAAGTCATTTTAACGCTTTCCAACTCTTCTCATGGTCTAAGTCATAGGAAGCTAGGAACATCCTGGGACTAATTCTGATTGAACTGGTGAGCAAAGAGTTTGCAGCTGCTGGGGCGTGGGTGTCTCGCAGTCCTACCAGTTGTATTCAGAATTGGTTCCTAGGATCTTAGCCCTCGAGACTCGTTTACGAGGCGAATGGAAAACTTAGAGAATGTTTGTAAGTATAACACAGGGATTTTTGTATTTCACATGACATATGTTACGATCACATGCCAGCCCCCGAGTGAGGTCTGACCCCTCGCGATTTGCAGGGGTCGGAAGTCACTAAGGATCGGGGTTCTGTTAAGACAAAAACTGATAAGGAAAAGTGTAAGCTTATTTTAAGGATAGAAACGACGTAGCTGCTCAATGTTCCAGGCGTTGGTGAAGACCTCGCCTTTGATGGTTTTCAACCGGTAGGCGCCTGGGCGAAGTATTTCCGCGATGATGTAGGGCCCTTCCCAGGGCGGGGAGAGTTTGTGGCGATCCTTGTTGCTCTGCACAAGATGGAGGACGAGGTCTCCGACGTTGAAGGCTCGACCCCGCACCCATCGGCTGTGGTACCGCCGTAATGCTTGTTGGTACTTAGCTGAACGGAGGAGGGCGATGTCGCGGGCCTCATCCAGTTGGTCCATGGCGTCTTGGTGAGATGCCTCGGCTCCCTGTTCGTCATATGCTCTGATTCTTGGTGCTCCATAGTCGAGGTCCGTCAGGGAGAACGGCCTCGGAACCGTAGATCATGAAGAAGGGTGTGTAGCCGGTGGCCCGGCTAGGAGTCGTCCTTAGGCTCCAGAGCACAGCTGGGAGCTCAGCGAGCCAACGCGCGCCGAACTTGTTCAACCGGTTGAAAATTCTGGGTTTGAGGCCTTGAAGAAGCATGCCGTTTGCGCGCTCGACCTGTCCGTTCGTCCGGGGGTGCGCGACGGCTGCCCAATCGATTCGGATGTGATGTTCATCACAGATACGAACGAATTTCCTACCGGTGAACTGCGTGCCGTTGTCTGTGATGATGGAGTTCGGTACTCCAAAGCGATGGATGATGTCGAGAAAGAACAGCACAGCTTGCTCGAATTTGATTGTGGATATTGGCCGAGCTTCAATCCATTTTGTGAACTTGTCTATGGTGACAAGCAGGTGGGTAAAGCCCCCGGGTGCCTTTTTAAGTGGCCCAACCAGGTCAAGCCCCCAGACCGCGAAGGGCCACGTGACGGGGATCATCTGGAGAGCCTAGGCCGGGAGGTGTGTTTGTCGAGCGTAGTATTGGCACCCTTCGCAGGTGCGTACAATTTGCTCGGCGTCGGCTACTGCAGTGGGCCAATAGAAACCCTGTCGGAATGCCTTCCCAACCAAGGTTCTTGGTGCGGCATGGTGACCGCATGCTCCACCGTGGATGTCACTCAGTAGGAGTTTTCCCTGTTCGCTAGGGATACAAAGTTGCAGAATTCCGATGTGACTTCGTTTGTAGAGTTCGCCCTCTACAAGAACGAAGGATTTGGCGCGTCGCGCGAGCCGTCGGGCTTCTGTCTTGTCGGTTGGTAGTACGTCGTGGAGGAGATAGTCGAGGTAAAGCGTTCTCCAAGTCATTGGGAAGATCGGACTCCATTGCTGGGTCTTCTTCAAGCTCCATGACCTCGGGGTCGGGAGGAGCAGTTGGCGGATCGGCCCTGGGGGTCGGACTTGAAGGGCCATCGTCGGCTTGTTCCGACCCCGCATAGCGTACCGAGGGTTTGTGTTGATCACTAGCAAAGATGCCTGTTGGAACTGGCTCTCGGTTGGATGCTGCTTTTGCGAGTGTGTCGTCCGCTTCGTTGAGGCGTCTGGGGATATGATTGAGTTCGAGGCCGTCGAATTTGTCCTACAGACGTCGGACCTCTTGACAGTATGCCTCCATCTTGATATCGTGGCAGCCTGACTCTTTCATGACCTGGTTGACGACCAGCTGAGAGTCGCCCCTGACGTCGAGGCAGTCGGATGCCCAGTTCGATGGCGATTCGTAGGCCATTGATGAGCGCTTCGTATTCTAGCAGCATTGTTTGATGAGGGAAAATGAAGCCGAACCATGTACCTCATGTGCACCCCGAGGGGGGATACAAAGACTAGTCCTGCTCCGGCGCCCTTCTTCATCAGCGATCCGTCAAAGTACATTATCCAGTACTCTTGGTCGACGGCTGCTGGTGGCATCTGGACCTCGGTCCACTCCGCGATGAAGTCAGCTAGTGCCTGAGATTTGATCGCCGTTCGGGGGACATAAGAAATGCCCTGATCCATCAGCTCGAGTGCCCACTTTGCGGTTCTTCCCGTAGCGTCATGGCTACGAACGACCTCACCGAGGGGGAACGATGTCACTACTGTTACGGGATGTGACTCGAAGTAGTGGCGTAGCTTCCTTTTGGTGATGAGGACGGTGTAGAGGAGTTTCTGGATCTGGGAGTAGCGGGTTTTGGAGTCGGATAACACCTCGCTGATGAAATATACAGGGCGCTGTACCTTGAAGGCGTGCCCCTCTTCCTCCCGCTCTACTATTAAGGCGGAGCTAACCACTTGGGTGGTGGCCGATATATATAGTAGGAGAGATTCTCCATCGCATGGAGGAACTAGGACCGGTGGCTTAGTTAAAAATCGTTTAACCATGTCAAGTGCCTCCTGAGCCTCGGCCGTCCACTCGAAGCGGTCAGTTTTCTTCAGGAGTCGATAAAGGGGGAGTCCTCGTTCGCCGAGGCGTGAAATGAATCGGCTGAGGGCGGCAAGGCACCCGGTGATCCGCTGAACCCCCTTTATGTTTTGGATCGGGCCCATCCTCGTGATGGCTAATATCTTCTCTGGGTTGGCTTCGATGCCACGCTCGGAGACGATGAAGCCGAGCAGCATGCCCCTCGGGACCTCGAAAACACATTTTTCGGGATTGAGCTTGATGCCGTTCGCTCGGAGTTTCGCAAAGGTGCGTTCAAGGTCGGCGACAAGGTGGTCAGCCCGCTTGGACTTGACTACAATGTCGTCGACATAGGCCTCAACGGTTCGCCCGATGAGATCTCCGAAGCAACTAAGCATACAGTGCTGGTACGTTGCCCCAGCGTTCTTCAGACCAAACGGCATTGAAACGTAGCAAAATGATCCGAAGGGCGTGATAAAAGATGTCCGCGAGCTGGTCGGACTCTTTCATCGCGATTTGATGATAGCCTGAGTATGCATCAAGGAAACAGAGGGTTTCGCACCCCGAGGTGGAATCGACTATTTGGTCTATTCGTGGCAAAGGAAATGGATCCTTTGGACACGATTTGTTGAGGCCAGTATAATCAACACACATCCTCTATTTCCCGCTCTTTTTCTGGACAAGAACAGGATTTGCTAACCACTCTGGGTGGTACACTTCCTTAATGAATCCTGCGGCCAGTAGTTTGGCTATCTCCTCGCCGATGGCCCTGCGTTTCTCCTCGTCGAAGCGGCGCAGGCGTTGTTTCACCGGCTTGGAGCCCGGGAGGATTTGGAGAGTATGCTCGGCGACCTCCCTCGGGATGCCCGGCATATCCGAGGGTTTCCACGCAAAGATGTCCTTGTTGGCGCAGAGGAAGTCGACGAGCGCGCTTTCCTATGCGGAGGAGAGCGCGGTCCCGATTCGGACTTTTTTACCCTCAGAGCTACTGGGATCCAAGAGGATGTCCCTGGAACCCTCTGCCTGATTCGAACGATCCGGACGACTTCTTTGCGTCGGGTGTCCCTTCAATGACCTCCTCCCTCAGGGTGGCGAGCTCTTCGGATGCGATGACCGCGGATGCGTGTCCGCAGCATTCGACCTCGCACTCGTAAGCGCGCTGGAAGGAGGTGCCTGATGGTGATGATCCCACGGGGGCCCGGCATCTTCAGCTTCAGGTATGTGTAATTGGGTACGGCCATGAACTTCGCGTAACATGGTCGCCCCAGAATGGCGTGGAAAGTCCCCGGGAACCCCACTACATCGAAGGTGAGGGTCTCGGTCCGGTAATTGGATCGATCCCCAAAAGTGACGGGCAGGTCAATCTGCCCCAGTGGCACGGCTTGCCTTCCAGGCACGACGCCATGGAAAGGTGCTCGAACGGGACGGAGGTGCGTTCGGTCGACGCCCATCTCATCGAGCGTCTTGGCGTACATGATGTTGAGGCCGCTGCCCCCATCCATCAGTACCTTGGTGAGCCGCTTTGGACCGACGATCGGGTCGACGACAAGCGGATACCTTCCTGGGTGTGGGATGGCATCCGGATGGTCGGTCCGGTCGAAGGTTATGGCGGATTCCGACCACCGGAGATAAGCTGGCATAGCCGGTCCAGCGGTATAGACCTCTCGACGTGCGACCTTCTGGTGGCGCCTGGAGTCGTAGGCCGTCGATCCTCCGAAGATCATGAGGGCACCGTTGGAGTTGGGAAGGTGTCGTCCTTCTCCTCCGTGTCGTTAGTGGTGGGAACAGGCTCCTTCCCCTGCTCCTCCTTGTTCAGGCCCCCGGCCAAGTATTTGCGCATAAGGCCAGCATTCCTTGTATAGGTGCTTGGCCGGGAAGGCGTGGTTTGGGCATGGCCCCTCGAGCATTTTCTCGAAGTGGTTCGGAGTGCCCTCCGTGGGCTTCCGGCCACCTTTGCGGTCGGCAGCGGCCGCGAGTGAGTTGTCGCGCCGTTGCTTCTTATTTTTCCTTTGGCGGGACGGTTGGAGGCGCCTTCGCTGGCGTCCTCGTCCCGCCTTGTCTTTCCTGTCGGAGCGATCAAAGATGGCTCCGACCGCCTCTTCTCCAGAGGCGTGACTGGTGGCGATGTCCAGAAGTTCCTTGGTAGTTCGCGGGCCCCTGCGTCCCAGCTTGTGGACCAGGGATTCGCAGGTCGTCCCGGATAGAAAGGCTCCTATCACGTCGGCGTCGGCGACGTTCGGGAGCTCATTGCACTGTCGGGAAAAGCGCCGGATGTACCCGCGGAGGGTTTCATCGGCCTTCTGACGGCAGTTCTTGAGGTCCCATGGGTTTCCAGGGCGTTTGTACGTGCCCTGGAAATTACCCACGAAGATCTCAGTCAGATCCGCCCAGCTCTGAATAGCATTGGACGGTAGGTGCTCCAGCCATGCTCGTGCCGAGTCGGCCAAGAACAGCGGGAGATTGCGAATAATGAAGTTATCATCACTCGCACCACCGGCCTGACATGCAAGCCGATAGTCTTCGAGCCAAAGCCCGGGATTTGTTTCGCCTAGAATATTTAGGAATGTTCGTAGGTGGTCGATACCTTAGAGGGAACGCAGCGTTGAGGATGTGCCGGCCAAAGGCCTGAGGGCCTGGCAGGACGAGGCTCGGGCTTCGGTCCTCGTTGCTGTCGTAGCGCCCGCCACGTCGGGGATGATAGCCACGGCGCGCTGCTTCTCCTTCATCGCCGTGGGCACGTCTCCGGGCGTTGATGATGCTGCGTACGTCGCGGCCACGACCGAGGCGTTGATGTATAGGGACGACGGAGGGCTGCCCGCCGGCTGTCGGTGTTTGGTGTACGGATGCGTCCTTGGTGGGACGCACTGAGGGCGTGCGCTGGCTGGTGTCGGGTTCGCGTCATCGAGACAACGAACTTTCCGCCTGCTGCGCTGCTGCACGCTCGAGCAACGTGCGAATCTCCCGATAAGCGCGTCGATCCTCGGACGTCGCGGCCTCCGGGAGGCCATGCAGCAAGGCGGTTGCTGCGGCGATGTTCTGGCTGGCTCGAGCAAAGTGAGGAAAGGCCCCATCGTCGGTGAGGATCCTTTGATGTACGGTGCGGGCATGTGGCGCGCGCGCGCCCCCCGTCTTTGCGGCGTTCAATCTCGCGATTGATGTCCGCGTATTCCCGTGCGAGCCCTTGCCCAGCCTCATCGATCTCTTGCTGACGAGCCCTTAGCTGCTCCATCCTCAGGTGAGATGGGGCTGTCCCTTCTTCCCCGGATCTGCTGTCAGGATTGTTTGTAGGGGTGGCCTCATTCCCTGAAGGCGCTTTCGACGTGACCCTCGGGGGTCTGCAGTCATGTAGCATTCCCGGGAAGGGTGGTGGCTCCCCCTACTAGAATCTGAGCTGGAGAGCGATACAGGTTCCTCGTTGAGAAGCTCGTAGAGGGTCTCCGTATCCCGCTCAATCGCCCCCACGAACTCGATGTCCGTGGGTGGTTGAACCACACGTAGCGCCAGAAGGAGGCCAGCGGTTGCCGCAACGTTGCGGAGACCGAACGGAAACGCTATCGGGGCGCTCCATACGGACCCTTCCGAACACATGGTGGCGTTGTGAGAGGCCTCCTTGGGTGACGGGACTCCCCGGGAGTTGCCCGGTGGGCCCCTAAGCCTGAGACGGCTGAGGTTGATCGAAGGGGGAGATGGGGCGGCTGAGTGAGTCAGCGCCAGCTCTCCTCCTAGTGTGATGATGAAATCCAGGTCGCCTAAAACGCACGGGTGCGCCCGGGGCCCAGGTGATTGCATGGGTGGCCATCCGAGACCTGATTTGGAACACGCAAAGCCCCTACCTGGCGCGCCAACTGTCGGTGTTTCGTACAAGCACCGGCAAGTAAATTTATAGTAATGCGCATTAGGCTCGGATGGTGCGCTAAAGGACACAAGATTTATACTGGTTCGGGCGGAACGTCCTTACGTCCAGTTTGCTGCTGCTTGTGTTATTAGCACCGTGAACGATTTGTAGTAAGGGGTACAAACTATCAAGAGAGGGACTGGTCCCAAGTCTCTGGTGGAAGGGTTGAAAGGTGGTCAAGAGCTTCGTAGCCGCTTGACTGTGCGTATGAGTGCGTTCTCTTGTTCGATCTTTTTTCTTCGGGTCCTCCTTGATGGAGGAAGCGCATCCCTTTTATAGATGAAGGGGTGGCTTTACAAGGGTAAGGGCCCCAGGACGCGTACTCTACTTAGTCTTGTGGCTCACGTCTACCTGGTCAGGTCCTCCACTCTGATGAGTGCGAAGGAAGATAAGTGTTTACAATGTTGTCGATGTCTCTATAGGATGTCAGGTTAGTCACAGAATGCTGCCCTGCGTAGGGTATGGGCTGCAGTACAGTGGTTTTGACTTATGAGCCTCCCCCAGCCTTGCTCCGCACGCCTTCTGGTTCTCATGAGTCCTCGTTGGGAGAATGCGGGGTTGGGGTCCGATGTAACGCCGTGGCCAAGGCCTTCTGACTGGGAGGACCTGAGGGGTCGGGAAGCGGGCGCCGCTCCCTCGGGTCCACTGTGTGGTGACGGAATACCCGTCGTTCGTGGAGATAGCAAATCCTTTCCTGGAGCATAGCGGTTGTCGTATATCTTCGTCGGGTTTCGTGTCCCAGAGCTGAAGGCGGCGCCTACAACTCTACAGGGTGAGGTGCACGCACCTGTAATACCTTTTGGGCTCTGCGGCGCCCGGAAGGGTCTAAAGCATCAGTCCTGTCGTTCCCTGGCAGTCCTTTTCCTGCCAGGGCGCAGGGTATGGTCGTTGGAGCCATGGTTGACCCGAACGTCTTGTCTCGTCCTGTACCCATCATTATGAGGGATAGATATCGATCAGGGCAAGGCTCGTTCTGGGCCGTCGGGTGAGGCGGAGACCAATCTCTATCTCTTGGGCGAGACCTAACCTATCCCTCTGGGATCGGGCGAGGCGGAATCCATCCCTTTGCCTTCGGGCGAGACCGAGCCCGCCCTATAGGCGTCGGGCGAGACGGAGATTAGCCTTGAGCTTTTGGGGCGAGGCAGGGTTATCCCACAAAGGCGTCGGGTGAGGCTGACCCCGCCCCTACGGGGTCGGGCGAGACGGAATTCATCCCTCAGCCCTCGGGCGAGACCGAGCCCGCCCTCAAGGTGTTGGGCGAGGCGGAGTTTATCCCTCAGCCCTCGGGCGAGACCGAGCCCGTCCTGAAGGTGTCGGGCGAGGCGGAACCGAACTCCTGTCACTCGAACAAGGGATGACATGGAGCCCTTACGCATCTAGAAGTTTTTCACGTTCGGTGGTCATCGGTTCCACCTTCTGGGGTACCCTGGTATTAGGTCCCCGACACCATCATTAGCATAATGTTACTATAGCACTATATTGTCAAATCATAAATTAATTAAACTTAAAAAATCCGTCTCGCAAATTAGTCGCAATATGTGTAATTACTTTTTTAGTCTATATTTAATACTCCATGCATATGTCAAACATCCATAATTGGCCATGCAGCCCGAGCCCGTCGGGCTGGTCCAAGGCCCGTTTTTTTGGCCCGGCCCAAGCACGGCCCGGCACGGAGGCTAGCAGGCCTGGGCTGGCCTGGCCCGGAGTAGCAGGCTATGCCTGGGCCTTACCCCAGGCACGTGGACCGGCACGACATGGCCAGCTATAGAGCAGCCGGCCCGTTAGCGGCCCGCCTGCCAGTGCCGCGGCGGCCTCCTCGCGCCCCCACGCCGCTGCCCGCCCCCGCATAAAAGCGGCTCGCCCAGTCGCCTCGCCTCCTCACCTCTCCACTCTCCTCGCCCGCTCCGCAGTCTCCACTCTCCAGTCGCCTCGCCTCCTCGTTCACTCCGCTCTCCACTCCCAACCATAACCCTAATCCCCATTCCCTAGTTCCCCACTCGCTCGCCGTGGCGCAGCCGAGCGCCCGAGCCCCACTCGCCCAATCGCCTCGCTGGCGGCCAGCTCCGCAGTCCGCTCCCAACCCCAACCCTAATCCCCACTCGCTCGTCGGCTTGTCATGGCGCAATCTATGCTCTCTCTCGGTCGCATCCACGATCTGGCGAATCTGAGCTCTCTCTCTCGTGATCTACTGATCTCGTCCGTCGTCCCTGACTCTGGTGACCTCGATCCGCCTCTCCTCCCTTCTCGCTCTCTCCTCCCTTCTCCCTCTCTCCTCTCTCGCATCCGGTGAACTATGTGAGTTCGTGACCGTGTTCCCATTCGGCCCTCCTCCGCCATTCGCCGTCGTTTCTAATCGGTCTCTCTCCTCTGGGTGGCCCTTGTCATCTCCGGCACCGGGCTCCGGTTGCGTAGGTACTCCACTAACCCTAACCCTAACCCTAGATCTATCTTCTCCACTTCTTGTGTCTCTTCCATTGACTCTGGATGACTAGATCTGTACCTCTATGGCTCTATCTCTCTAACTCTGTTTTTCTCCTTTGTGCAGGTCGGTTGTCGATGCCTATCGTCCTCTTCCTGTGGCATAGACCGAGCACGGCGGCCGCACGCACCATTGAGGAACGGTGCTAGAGATTAGCCATCCGCGGTCAAGGTCGCCATGGTGGATGACGACGACGTCGTCTATCCACTCATCGACAACGATGACCTGATCGCGGCAGGGCTGCTCCCAGAGGACAACGACGACATCCATGATGACGCTGCTGCATTGTTGGGTATCGATGTTGGTAGCGGCTCTGCTCTGATCGATCTAGACGGTGGCGACGGTGGTGGAGGGGCGGAGCCAGCGCCGTCGGCAACAGCGATAGGGACACCGATCGACTCCAACAGCACAGATGGTACCTCATTCCTTGGTAAGCGTAAATCTGGTGTCTAGATTGATTTTGATGAGATTTATGAGTCTATGAATGGTCAAAAGGTCCGAACTGCTGCTATCTGTAAAATGTGTAAGAGTAGATTGTCTGCTAGATCTTTTGCTGGCACTGACCATTTGATTAGGCATCAGAAATCTTATAGGAAAAAGGTTGATCATGCTGCTAGAGTTCAGTCTAGGCTTTCTTAAAATCATGATGGATCTATGCATAACTGGGACTACAATCCTGTTGTTGCTCGCTCTGAGTTGTGTAGGTTGATTGCTAGGCTTGACCTTCCATTAGGTATAGGTGAGTCACAGGCATGGGAGGATTACATTGTTCTTGCTCATAACCCTAGGTTTGCCAAAGTTTCTAGACAGACCACCACTAGAGATCTTGGTAAGCTGTTTATTGAACGTCGTGATAAGCTTAAGAATTTTGTGTCGCCTGCTGCTTCTTCTATTGCTTTGACTTCAGACATTTGGTCTAGTAATGCTAAGGAGGACTATATTAGTGTTGGTGCTCACTATGTGAATGCTGATTGGGAGTTATAGAAAAGGGTTATTGGTCTTAGGCTGATTGAGGTTAAACATTCTGGTGAAAACATTGCTGAAAGAATTGCTACTGTGGTTGGGGGGTATTGTCTGATTGATAAGATTTTCTCTGTCACTCTAGACAATGCTTCTTCTAATGTTAGGGCTATGAACACTTTGACACCTCTATTTGCTTGTTACTTGGGTTCTCATCCTTTGGATCCTAGTAACCGTAAGTACAATCTTGTACATCAATGTTGTGCTTGTCATATCATTAATCTCATTGTAAAATTTGGATTAAAGAGGTTGAAACCTTACACAGAAGATTTTAGAACTGTAATTAACTTCTTAAATTCCTCTAATCAAAGAATTGCATTGTTCAAGGAATATTGTAATGCTAAGGGTGTTAGACCTAGAAAGTTTGGCTTGGATATGGATGTTAGATGGAATTCTACTTACCTGATGCTTAAACACTTGGTTCCATACAAGAATATCTTTTCTGTGTTCATTAATTCCCATTATGGTTCACAATTATTGATTACAAATCATTGGTATTTTACTGAGAAGTTATTGGAGTTCCTAAAATTCTTCTATGACTCCACTATTGTATTTGTCTGGTGTTTATTATCCTACAAATCTACTTGTTCTGCACCATATCCTAGAGATTGCTTCTCATTTGCATGCATGTGAAAAAGATCATAATCTGAGAGCTATTGTATATCCTATGAAGCTTAAGTTCCTTAAATATTGGTAGGACATACCTCTGTTATATTCATGTGCATTCATTCTTGATCTTAGAGCTAAGATGAGAGGTTTCTTTAATGTGCTGTAATTACTTGGTGAATGCACTAGTTCTTAGTACAGTTTATACTATGCTGATGTCAAAACTGAATTGTATAAACTGTTTAACAAATATGAGAGCAAGTTTGGTGTAGCTAGGTCTCAAAGGGTTGCACAACCATCACATCATACAGGTAAGAAAAAGCAGGCATGGGAAAGAATCTTTGGCCGTGGATCAGGTGTTGTTGGTCCTTCCCCTCTTCCTGTCACTTCATCTTCATCTACTTCTGCTGTTTCTGAGCTATCAACTTACTTAGACAGTGACAATGTCACTTCTTATGAGGATGGTTTTGATCTACTTCTGTGATGACGTGACCACAAGCTAACCTTTCCAATCCTGTCTATAATAGCTAGAGATATCATATCAGTTCCTGTATCTATTGTTTTTTCGGAATCTTGTTTTAGTTTGACAGGTAGGATAATTAAGGAACAGCGGCGACGCTTGTCACCAGAGACTGTGGAGATGCTGACCTGCTTAAAGGACTAGGAGTTAGGAGAAAAAAAAGGAACAACATACTGTTAACAACCAAGAACTTGAAGATTCATTCCAAATCTTGTACCTTGATGAAGATGGACCTGCTGGTGGTGCTCCTGGTACTTAGTGAGGTACTGAGGTTGAGACTTGACTCCTGAGTGTGTGTGTGTGTGTGATATGTAACTCAGTGAATGTATGAAACTATGATCTGTGAACAATGGTTAATTAAGAGTTGGCTGCACTCTTTTTTCCTTTCTAGGGTTTCTTACAAGGGTGAGTTTTACCTACAAAGATTTTTAATGAAGCAGCATTGCACTAAACAACTCATTTTGGTTATTTCTGTTGTCTGTCGGCTTTGGACTTTGATTCTGTGAATCAGTGAATGTATGAAACTGTGATCTGTGAATGTATCGGACATTTTGACTTTGATTCTGTGAATCAGTGAATGTATGAAACTGTGACTGTATCGGACATTTGGAGTTTTGGACTTTGATTTTGTGAATGTAAGAAACTGTGATCTAGCTAGCTGTGAATGTATGAATTATGAAACTGTGAACTGTTACCTGTTTGTGAAATTGTAAATGCAAAGGGTAACAGGCCATGGGCTGACACGACCCGTGATTCTGGTCGTGCCTCGCGGGCCGGCTCGACAAGGAAATCGGTCCATAGGGCCGTGCCTGGGCCAAAGGCCAGGCCCGTGGCCCTGTGAGGCATGGCCCGGGAGGCACGGCGTGTCATGCCGGCCCGTTGGCTATCGGGTCGTGCTGGCACGAGCCCGTGCCGGGCTGGCCCAGTGGCCATATATACAAACATCTGATGTGATAGAGAGTAAACTCGAAGGAACTAAATAAGGCCCCACAGAGCAAGAACAAGCAGGGAAAGGGCAAAATCCTCGACTCGAGCCTAGGTGCTGGCCGTTGTTTGTGCTATTCCCTCTAAATGGGTGGGTGTTTGGTTCCGGAGACTAAAATTTAGTTTCTGTCACATCGAACGTTTAGATACTAATTAGAAGGACTAAACATGAGTTAATTATAAACTAATTACACAGACGGAAACTAATTTATCATATGAATCTATTAAGCCTAATTAATCCATCATTAGCAAATATTTACTGTAGCGCCACATTGTCAAATCATAGACTAATTAGGCTTAATAGATTCGTCTCATAAATTAGTCTCAATCTGTGCAGTTAATTTTATAATTAATCTATATTTAATACTCTAAATTAATATTAAATATCCGATGTGACAAAGAGTAAGGGCCTGTTTGGTTACTACACCTCCTCCTAAAATTTCTGTCACATCGAATATTTGGACACATGCATGGAGTATTAAATATAGACTAATTATGAAACTAATTACATAACTTGCGACTAATTTGCGAGACGAATCTTTTAAGCCTAATTAGTCCATGATTTGACAACGTGGTGCTACAGTAACATGTGATAATGACAGGTTAGTTAGGCTTAAAAAATTCATCTAAAAAATTAGCCTCCATCTATGTAATTGGTTTTGTAATTAATCTATATTTAATATTTTTTATTAATATCTAAATAGGAACAACCCGAGAATCCGACGCCTCCTTACCTTTAGTCCGTGGAACCGGACACCGTCTTAGCTCTCTCTCTCATCGGTGCATGCACAATTAGCGCAGACAAGTGGACAGCTTCTGCCGTCAGAGCGACCGAGCATGGCAGGCATGCTGACAAAGAGGCAGCGAAAGCCTTGCTCTTGCATGCGGCATGCCTCTCTCACTCTCAGCCTCTCAGGCTCAGCACCGGCCTTTTCCCGAGGCCGCTTGCCCAATGCAACGGGCAATCCCCATTCCCCAATCAAAGCTCCGGCGACCGGCGGGCTGCTGGAGAGAGCAAGAGCATGAAGATGAGCGGGCCCCCGTGACGGACCGGTTCGTTCGACGGGACGGGCAGGGACAGGACAAAAGCTGTTGTCCTCTCATTCCAGCAGCGCCGCGGAGCCCAACGCCTGACGCTGTTTGGCACTGGCAGATTCACGTGAAGGAGTTGGTAAGGCCGACGGGCGACGGACGGGCCCACCCGGAAAAAGGAGTTTCCTTTCCCAGTCTGTCTCAGAGTCTGAACTGTGGACCTGTGACCTGGACACCTGGTGAGAGTGAGACCTACCACACCTCTGGCTCAGTGGCTCCGCCCGCCGACCTGCGGCCTGCCTCTGCGTGTATCTTTTCCTCGTCTTTGATTTGAATCCTGTTCCTCTCCTCAAAAAAAAAATCCTGTTCCTCTGAAACACCTCCGATGGCCGTGAAGGAAATGGCCAAATGCAGTGGTTTGATTACGTTTATCTGAAACAGCCTATCAGGATTTGGTGCTGTGATAAAAGAATTGTAAGGCTCGTCGCTCGCTGGCCGAGTGTCTGTTGCTGCTGGAGCAGGGAATCACGACAGGGGGCTACTCGCCCCAGGCGCTCAGCACTCTACCTGCCGCAACCGTCCTTTTACCACCGTCAGGCCGCCGTGCTTTGACGCCACGATTCCCGGCTCTTGTGTCCCGGTGACTCCCGGTGGCAGTGAGCATAAGAAAATGTTGTTCGGCTGTTCCACAGTTTCAGGCAGGGATTTCATAGAATTCCTATGGGATTATAAAAAGCGCAGTTCGTGCCCGACATGCAGTTCGACGAGTCTTTTTAGGCTGATAAGCACGAGTGGTACTGGTTTGTCATTGGAGAGAGAAGTTTTAGGTGCCAAAGCCCTTTCTTCCGTGCGCAACTCAAACTGTCGAATGAGCCCGGCTCTGTTTTTCATCCTTGTTGGAGAGAGAAGTTTTAGGCGCCAGAGCCCTTTCTTCTGTGCGCAACTCAAACTGTCGAATGCTTCTAGCATTTAGGTTCCGACCGACGGTTGGAGACGGTCTTTGTCCGGGATAGAAATCATGATTGTACTACTACCTGGCTAACCTGTTCGCTGCTGCCCTACCCTGCCGTTTACAGCATGCCATTCGCCCATTCCTTCGTCCTCTCTTCTGCTTTTCGATCTTGATTTGACCCAACTGTTTGCAGCATCGGATCATCATGCCACGAAAAGAACACCTCCACGGGGATGGTAGTACCACTAGGGGCCAATCAGGATTGCCATCTCAGGTCTTGTTAAGATCATCTCCAAATTCCAAGTTTTTTCACTCTCTCTTCATCACATCAATTTTTGGACGTATGCATGGAGCATTAAATGTAGGTAAAAAAAATAACTAATTGCACAGTTTAGTTATAAATCACGAGACGAATCTTTTGAGCCTAGTTAGTCCATAATCGGACAAAGTTTGTCAAATACAAACGAAACGTGCTACAATGTCCAGATTGCAAAAATTTGCAATCTAAACGAGGCCTCACGTCTAAAGGAATCCCAATCAGAAGACTCGCCACAGCCCACAGGGAGTCACGGGCCGATCTGGCTATTCATTATTCTGCCCTGCAGACAATACTTTCTCTTTTTTTTTCCTCAGGAGTTGCTATAAATCTTAGGACGTGTTTAGTTTCCAAAAAATTTTAACTCCTACAATAAAAGAACATGTTTGGACACATGCATAGAGTACTAAATGTAGACGAAAAAAAAACTAATTGCACAATTTTCAGCAAAATCGCGAGACGAATCTTTTAAGCCTAATTAATCCATGAAAAGCCTTAAGTGCTACAGTAACCCACATGTGCTAATGGCCGATTAATTAGTATCATTAGATTCGTCTCGCTGTTTCTTGATGGGTTCTGTAATTTGTTTTTTTATTAATATCCAAAAACCCCTCCCGACATCCTTCCGACACATCCGATGTGACACCCAAAAATTTTCACCTCCCCAACTAAACACAACCTTACACGATCAAACAGTACAATTAAAATGATAACTCATAATAGACAATTTATAATTTCTTTCTATAGCCAAAGTACCAAACAATGATACAATTGTATATTACCTGAACAACAACAATAAAAAAAACTAGCACCTGAGATATATCGGAAGTGTTTTAAAAAGGGGAGAGATGCGCCGTAATTTGGGATGATCAGTAGTGTCCAATGTAACAGTATAGATTTTAGTACACTAGAGTGAGTCTGAGCGTCCATGTACAACTCTTCTGATCCTCTAAGACGCCGTTAAGATGTGTTGTATTAAACTTTTTCTCTACTATAATACAAAGACGCGCAAACCTTTTAGGTGATCGAGAAAAAAAAGGAGAGATTTCCATGAACCGGAGCCGGGAGCTATGTCCCCCGACACCAGTCTTCCCTACCATTAGATTTGCTTTGCAATTTGTACTAACAAATACACCTAGTTACTAGGGCCAAATTGAGTTAGTAAAGGAATCAACTCATTTTTATTTTAAAAAAAGTTTAGATAGAATAATTTTGAAACAAGTCACCGGACCAGCTCAATGAGCTTGTTTTGACCCTTGTTATGGCCAGGGAGGAGGGTGGGTACAATGGTGGCAGTAACATTTTGAGGAGAATGCGATGTGGTTTGGTAGAGGGGATGTGGTACGGTTGTGCGTCGTGGAAAGCTCTATATGTTGGTGCAATCAGTGGATTTTTCTTTCCCTTCTGCATATTTTCTAGACGAGAGGTGAGACAGGAACAACTTAGGACATGTTTAGATGCGGTAGTCTTTGAAAGTTGTGATGTCATAAGACCGTAGTTGTATAAGCCAAAGGGATATAAACTCATGGTTTAGAAAATAGGGTCATACATGGAGTTTTTGAAACTCTAAAAAAACTAAGTTTTGATAAAATCATGGTTCTAAAAACTAGAAGATTTGTTGTATCCAAACACCTAACATTTTTAATAATAAAAGTTTACGCAAAACCATAGTGTTTTTAAATACGTTGAAAATAGTTTACATCTAAACAAGACCTTAGTACATAGGGTGGCTCTAGTACATAACATTTGAGGTAACTAGTTATGACCTTTTCTAAGTATTTTCTCCAATAAAAATAATAATCATTTGAATTTTTCTTAAGTAAAATTCCTTTTTAACTTTGACTAGCAAATATCCATGTAATTGTAGCATTATCTTAGATGAAAGAGTTATATACTATGAAAGTACTTTTTATAACGAATCTAGTCATGCTAATCCTGTTTTTTTAATCATGCAAAAATTTAGATATGGCCATTTAAATTTAAAAGATTTGACTTAAAACATTCTAGATAGACTATATAAACGATTAGAGGAAGTAGTAGATTCGATACAATACCAAGGGAGAAGCTTTGGGTAAACTGGAGTTGGAGTTAGAGCTGGAGCTCCGTTGGTCAAGTTCCTTCTCGTGTAATCTGTTCACTTGAACTTGACAGGGATAATGAATCTTTCGGTTTCTGATGTGTTCTTAGGATAGGAGTGGATGCTCATACGTACGTGCGTCTGGCTGTTTGTGTTTTAGGAGTAGCTAGGTCCAGTTTAGTTGCAAAAAATTTTGCAAATTTTTTCAAGATTTCCCGTCACATCGAATCTTTGGACGCATGCATGAAACATTAAATATAAATAAAAAATAAAACTAATTACACAGTTTAGACGAAATCCACGAGACGAATCTTTTAAGTCTAATTAGACTATGATTGAATACTATTTGCCAAATAACAACGAAAACCGCTACAGTAGCATTTCGTCAAATTTTTTGGCATCTAAACAAGGCCCTAGCTAGCAGCACTCCTACCTGTGTTTGGTAAAAATAGAGAAGCTACGGTGAATTTTTTTTAATTTTAACATTTTTTTAACTATTTCTAAATATAATATTGTCTGTGTTTTATTTTCAAAACTAACATTTTTGACCGCGTCTATTGCCATGGCGCGGTCAAAGGCCTGTGTCGCGTCATGTATGGTGGCGCGACAGGGGGCTGACGTGGCGACGACCGGACCGGCTGGCCGTTGACGTGGCGAGGCCTGCCGCGCCACCGATCTTGGCGCGGCAGAGCCGTATAAAAACCCCGCGGCCAGTTCCGCCTGCCCGAGTAGCTTGCCCACCCGCCCGCGCCAGCCCGCCGCCGAGCACGCCGGCGGCCGCACAACGAACGCCTGCATGGCACGGCCGCCGGCCGCTCTATGCGGCTGCCGCGCCCGCACGCCGGTGCACCACCGCCTCCAGCCACGCACGGCGGCTGCCCGCCGCGCCCGCCGAGGCCAGCGCTCGCGCCTCTCGGCCCGGTCTAGCGCGCCACCGCCGCGAGGACGAGTGCCGCTGCCGCGAGGTACTCCCCTAGTGTAGTTAGTATAGTTAATAAAGTTAGTATAATTAGTAAAGTATAGTTAGTTAGTTTAGTTACTATAGGTAATATAGTAAGTTAGTATAGATAGTGAAGTTAGGTAGTTTAGTTAGTATATTTATTGAGTCTAGTTATACATTGGATTTAGTCTAATTAGTTGTTGTATTGTATAAATGTTAATATTAGATTAGTTAGTATAGTTATAGTTAGAATAAGTATTAATATTACTATGGACATTACGCACGACGATTTCGACGACTTGATAAAGTTTCTGGAAATGCTTTTGCAGATGGATTGTTGTGTTAGAGTTTGATACGGAGGAAGTGTTAGGAGAGAAGATGGTATATTTAAGGATATGGAAGAAGAATTGGAATGGTTTGATGAACCTCCTAGCTTCAACGACCTTTGTGTTCGTTTGAATGCAAAGTTTGATGGTGATTTCACACTGAAGGGGAGGTTTGATACTAGGAAGACTATGGCACACTATGTCCTCATGCCTTTGCGCGACCCTGCTCACTGGTCCCGCTACACTAGGATGCTCCAAGGTTCCAATGTGCCCATGCCTGAGGTGGTGGTGGAGAATGGGTACAGGATGCAGAGTGTTCAGGACGACACGTCCATTGATGATTTTGAAGGCAATGGACAAGAATTAGGGGGTCGAAGGGGAAGCAACTCAGGATAACATGAATTTGGACGGTCAGTTGATGCAGGAGCAGTTTCATTTAACTACAGTAGGCTGTATAAGCAATGACTTCGATGTGAATGAGTTCGAACGGAAAGAGAAGGACATGAGCAGGAGGACAGGATTGGTGATGTAGTTAGTAGTGATTCAGACGATTCTGATGATGACCTAGGAGGTACATATGCTATGCCAACACCGGCTGATGCCATGCCAGTACCGGTTCATACTATGCCATTACCAGTACTAACTGAGATTTTGTATGGTGTCCAGGCTCAGGGTGGACTAGTCACAGATTTGACAGCAGATGATACCCCCTATGATTCATGGGCCAGAATTAGCGAAGCGCAGCAGTATGTTCCACCACCACCTTACACAGCGACTGAGCTTGAGCAACTAAGGTCGATAAACGTACCTTTTAGGGGCGTTCCAAACTATAGGGATGTCAGCATGACGGATATGACAGTTTGTGACACCGGTCTCTAGATGTGTAGTAAATCATTGTATGACCATGAGAAAGAAACCATTAGGAAGGGGATGATATTCAATACAATGTCAGAGATGAAGCTCTTTCTTCAGGATTATGCTGTGTATCACCATAGGGTGTACACCGTCACTCATTCGGACCAGGAGTTAAGGTACCACGAGATATGCAAAAACGGTTGTATGTGGAGGTTAAATGCATGAAAGAGATAGAGTGATGGCAAATGGAGGATAACTATAGTTGTCGAACCCCACACTTGCCTAGACAATAGGGGGAAGGAAAATCATCAATAACTCACTGCACACTACCTTGCCTGTCGTATATTAGGGCTCGTTGATGACAATAATGACATTTCGGTGTCTTCTTTACAACAGTCCATATCTGACTTCGTTAAGTATGATGTGAAGTATGGAAAGGCTTGGCGTGCTAAGCAAATTGCCCTGGCAATTCGATGGGGTAGTTGGGAGGAAGCATACAACATGGTGCCCCGTATCTTATGTGCAATGCATTACTACAACCCTGGCTTGAAATAGTTTGTGGACACCAGAGGAATATGTTTTCGGGACCCATTGAGGCATGTCCTCTATCGTGTGTTCTGGTTGTTCATGTAAACGGAACATGCATTTTAGTTTTGTTGGCCAGTCATACTTGTTGATGGCACTTTCCTAATAGGAAAGTATAGGGGCACCTTGATGATGGCTGCTGCTGTTGATTCTGAGGACCAGATAGTACCCATAGCTTTTGCTTTGGCAAAGGGAGAGAACAATGAATCGTGGTCATGGTTCATGCGACTTCATGTGTACAAGTGCTTGGCCCATCTTGCACTATATGTTTGTGTCAACACAAAATTTTTATCTCTATGCCGAGGTCACACGCAGCAAGCCAGAAGGGTCCACTCGATGGAGCAGATCTGCTTAGCTTCAGCGCAAGGGTAGTTGATCCTACACAATCTTCCCAAGACATGCTAGTCAATTTGACCCTGCAATTGGCAAGGAGAGAAAGCTCATCAGTAATTAAGGGCGGAACGTGCCGGTGTTGCTAGACAGTCCTGAATGTGTGGCTCTGAGAGCTGATATGAGAGGAGATCGACTAAATAGTCGATCCCAGTATATTCACAAGAATGAATCGATTAAAGCTCATGGGGTTGTATAAGAAGAATCGGTTGTCATTCAGGATAAATGTTATTTAAGCAAATATTAATCAATGACAATAAGATATCAATAGTGATCGGTTTGTACTGAGCCAATGATTATTAGTAATCGAACTCCTCTTTATATAAAGAAACAATTCGACATCACTTAACCATTTAATAAAGATAAATCTAATGAACATGTTAGATCTCATCTATCGCCATGACCAGTGGGGCATGAGGCAGAATCATGCATGCCGTAGAAACAACAATAGACTCGACGACTCTAACTCATTACTAATATCAGTGGGCCATGAGGCAGAATCATGCAGGCCGTAATAGAATAACAAGATCATGGAGCTAACATATCTTTCAACTTATCTCTACTTCAATAATCTCGTAATGTGAACAATTTGTGAAAGCATTCGATATCGGCTAAACAACCAATTCAGGCATACCTCACAGTTAAGGTCATGCCTCTTCAGGAACGGGTCTACCAACCAACGATCCCCACTCCAAGGGGCCAACAGTGGGGTGAGAGGCAGAATCCCACAGACCTTGATGATGGGCCATGGAACGGTTTTCATTAACTAATAGATCTACTCAAGATCGAACATGCCTTAACCGTACGTTATGCACGATTAAGATTGACGCAAAATAGCCGATAAAAACATAACTCATCGTTTAAGATGTAGATTAGATCAGTTTTAGATTAGCAAACGATGAGTTAAACAAGATATAAGGCCGATTCAGACCAATCTCAATCGGACATAGTGATATTGTTGTAATTAGATAAACAATGAAAGCAATAAGCAATATCGGTAACTTAATAAATCTACCAAATACTGCCATACTAAGGTAGAGCCGATAACTTGACTTTGATCTAATTCAAGCAGTGGGGTGTGAGGCAGAATCACACAGGCCATACTTGAATTAGACAAGAATCGATAACTAGCCTATACCAGAGTCGCAGTGGGGGTCGACCGAATCGATGCAGCCATACGAACAGAGGTATAAACCATGACGGTACTTATAGACAAGCAGTGGAGGTCGACCGGATCGATGCAGCCGTACTTGCTGAAGAACTTGTCGAGATCTACTCTACTCCTACTCCTAAGGGGTGGCCAGAGCCGAAAAAGTAATTGACTT
This sequence comes from Miscanthus floridulus, assembly GCF_019320115.1. NCBI lineage: Eukaryota > Viridiplantae > Streptophyta > Magnoliopsida > Poales > Poaceae > Miscanthus > Miscanthus floridulus. The sequence goes on along the minus strand of NC_089582.1, from coordinate 131,136,805 downwards.
GTATTTGATTGGTTGATGTCCTTTACAATAGCCAGGGTTTGGTATTTATACCCGGAGTCTAAAAATGAACCCTACTCGAGTATGACTCAATACAATCTTTGGCATAATGAAAACATTCCTAATTTAAGATAACTTGGACTCTAATCTTTTCCTTTTTGTAGAGTCCAGCATGTCTCGTCTCAGTGTCGATCATAGCATCTGTCGTTATCTGCTGGCGCTATCTGAAGAAAGCCGATTCTGGTATTGCATCTGAATCAGCTGGTTTCGATCTGCATGCAACTGATCCCCTGCTGTCATGATCTTGGGAGCTCTCAAGCTTCTGAGATCCTTTTTCCAAATTCCGGTGTAAACACATGCCCCCTAATTTTGGGATAAAGTAATTTTATTCCAAAATTATCCTGTCCGCATCCCTGATTGGTCCACAGTCATGGGTAGAGAACCTTGATCTAGGGTCCACCGTTTGTCGCCGCTTGTGTCCATTCACGAGCCTATGCCTCAAAACCTTTTCAAGAGTACCACTGTTTCACAGGCATTTGGATTCATCTTTTTGGGCCGGCTATAAAATGCTTACCCACCCCTGGCGAGAGCAACTCACCGTTTCAATCATGTTTCTCTTCCATCCGTCTTTCCGTGTGCTCCCCACTCCGCTGGACCCTCCATGGCCTATCTCTTTGCGATAAAGATCTTGAGTGGTTAGAAGAATTCTTGTACGTAGGGTGATTGTATCGCTCATTCTAGCACCTTGTCAAGCAAGAGAATCAGCTGCTGTGGCTAGAAGAAGTCTTGTGATGTCGCCTGCGTCTTCTCACCAGGCTCGCAGAGCTATTCTAGTGTTTGTAAGGGCTCGAATGTGTGGACACTTTTCCCCTATTTGTTCCATCAAATGCTTATCGGAAAAAACATAAACTTCTTTCCAGCGATTTCCCAGAGAAATCAGCTAGGTATCTGCTAGTCAGGCGGCTTTTCTTTTTCTTTAGCATAATCTTACTAATGGGCCGATGTAACTTGGCTTACGATGATCCTCGGCCTTGTGGGGACCCGAACTCTCTTCAATCCAAAAGAAGCCTTGGTGGGGTTGATCTCTGATCCATGCAAATTCTTTGTATCCGTCCCACGATGCTTCGTAACTTAGGAAAGCGATAAGTTTGAATCTATTATCTCTTGGTTATTCGTCCCCTGAATTCCTAGAGTGTCAATCCATTTCTGTCTCTGATTTCAATTCCATACCTCTGGCGAAACTGATTTTGCCTCCTCGGGCTATATATACGGGCTACGGCTGAGGGTCGAGTAACAACCCACTTCATCTCAATCCCTCGACATCCTTAGTATAGTCCCTGTTTTTTCGTAAGCTTGAGATCATGGAGAACAATACAAGGTCTGCCGAGGGGGCTCTCGACGGATATGCATCATCGCGCCAGCGCCTTCATCGTCAAGAGGGTGCAGCTCGTGATGCGCCCACTGCCTCAGGTTATAGGGCTGACTCCATTCAGCCTCTGGGGTCTTCCTCATCAACAGCTTATCACCAGCTTCCTTGCTACTCAAGGCGGTAGATTGGCAATGATGATCTGCTTGCCACCATCGACAATCACAGCCAGGGACTTGTCGAATGTCTCTCTCTTGCAGAATCAACCCTGGCGATGGCTCGACGCCGATCGCCTCCCATGGCTGATTCAGTGGATGACAAATTGGCCAAAGCCGAGGCCAAAATTATGGGTGAGATATCATAACCTTTGTTTTCTTTCAATTTCACCCTCAGGATTCTGATCATCTCCCTTTCGAACCTTTCAGATTTGTCTACCCAACTAGAGAGCCTTCAACTAGCTGCGGAGTACGCGGCATGATTTGTCAACACCAGAGGTGTCATCCCAATAGTTCGCCTGTATGACATCCCAAATCACGTCAGGGAGGTCACTCTTCATGGCGTTCGTCGTGGTGCTGCTGCGGCGTTGGCTGCCGCACAGGCTTGTTCTGGCCACAATCTTTGGCTTCTTCCTCATGGTTTCTCGGATGCGGTGCACCCTAGGGATCATGAGTGTCTAACTGAAGATTTCCTTAGCATCGCTGACTCTGTGGCCTTCAATACCCTAGCCGATGACATAGTAGGCAAAATATTTTCTGGCCCATAACCTATAATAGACGGTATTTAGCAAACAATTTCTTCGTCTTGAGTGATTTCTTCTTTGTTTTGTACTCCATATTGTGCACATCACTCTGTCGACACGATCGATACGTATTGTACCGGTTTTCACCCCTTTGGGTTTACTTTCTTGCTAGCAACGATACCCTTCCGGCATCGGCTACTAAAACTAATGACCAAGCAAATTGGTTGTTAAGTACCAATCCAAATGCTAGGGTAATATTCTTTCAAATATTTCCTATTTGATTGCTCTGCCAAATTTCCCTTTTCTTCTTAGTATCCCCAAAATACAAGCATTACCAAGCGCATAACATTTGATCTGATAAGGCCCTTTCCAGTTGGGTGACCTTCCGCCGAACTTGCTGTGCCCCGGCCGGTGATTTTATTTCCAGGCTAAGTCTCCTTCAGAAAATTACTTAATCTTAGCCTTTTAATCATAATATCTTGCAATCATCAGTTTATTGGCTTCAATGTTTTCAAGAGCATGTAGCCAAAGGCAACTCAAGTCTTTAAAGTCATCCATCACAAAATTCTGGTAGGCTTCGGCTTAACAAATCGTTCAGCTCCTCCGCTCTTGGCTCTCGAAAGTAGTCCATGCCAGGTCTTTTCCAGAGTCTTATTGCCATTGATTGTCACAAGCCTAGTCTGGCTAAGATACCTGATGTCACCCAATAAGAGAAACAGGAACTGCTGGTTAAGGTCAGAATAGGTTGAGCTATCTGAATCAATCTCGAGATCATCAGCTTGTGTAGAATCGATCGTATTCCCTATTGTTCAATTGGATTTTTGTTTTAGCCAAAGAGTCGATTCGATACAGCCGATCCCAAACTCCTGATCTTAATTTAATTAAGTCTGGAGACATGGCTTTCATTTAAGAGAGTCCTTTGATCTGCTATCCTCAGTCATCTGATGCTGTATTCTCTTCGACATTAGTGAAGTGGTGCTTCGCTTCCTATTAATTGCGGTTGCCTTTTGCGCGTTTCGAGGCGTCCGTCCCTTCGCTTCATGTCTTCAAATATTAGTCGATGGCTTCTGCCTCGAGCACATCTCCATCCGCAACTATTCCTTTACTCTTCTCCACCCACTGAAAACCCTATAGCGGTTCTTTCTTCTCCCTTTCGTAGATCCAATCACTTTTCATGGCCGGCAAAGACCAGCGAGGCAAATGTGCGGCGGAGGAAATCCCAGAAGAGAATACACCGATGAACCAGCATCTCCGGCGCATGAGGTGAGATTGACATTTCTTATTTATGATGATGAACAGTTCTGACTCGCCTATAGGTTTGTTGTGAATGACAGTCTTCGTCCCCTTCCTAGGGCCGACGGTCCTTCTGACGTCGCATCTTCTATGCCGGCCTCATCGTCGGACTCCTTCGATTCCTACAATGGCGACGACGCCCGGCGCTACCTTCATGAGTGGAGGATGGCCCAGAACCGTTACTCTAAGGCGACCTGGGAGACTAGCCAACTGGAGATCCACCTCGGGGTTTCCCAGGCTGCTCTTCATGCGGCCGAGGAAGAGGCTAACGCCGCTCGAGCATGGCTGACTGAATTGGATGCCGCGGTGGTAAGTATGATGAGCCTCAGGAACGTCTTTATTCTGATCTCGGCTATTTTTATCTTGATAGCTTTTCCTCTTCTGTGATCACCAGCCCTGACAGCACAGTTGGAGTCTCTCCAACTAGCGGCGAACACGGCCGTGGACGCCGTCAATGCTCGGGGTTCCTCTGTCGATGCTCGTCTTTAAGACATCCCGGCCCATGTCCAGGAAATTTCCCTCCATGGTGTTCGCCACGGTGCATCAGTGGTGCTGACCGCGGCATAGGTTCGGACAGGGTACGAGCTCCATGCCATGGAGACCAGCTTCCCAGTAGGCGATGGCCCTGAGGAGCATGAGGACCTGCTTGAAGAATTTACTATGGCAGCGGAGGCCGTAGTGGACATCACATCCGCTCAGGATGTGGTAAACAAGGTCTTTGATTAGTTTATACTTAGGGGAACCAATGAACAAAGACTTCTCTTTCATGAATGCGCCTCAGTGCAATGACTATGAATGTTTCTTTTTGTTTTTGCTCTATAGGCGACACATCGTATCGGCTTTTGCTGTCTTTGAAGATTTTTCCTTTCTGCACTAGAGGCGATACTCCTGGTATCGGCTATTAGAGCCAAGAATGGATCGACTATCAGGTCCAGATGTTAGGATAACATTTTCCTTCATGCATTTTTTCCTTCCAAACGATCGATCAATCCAAGTCAAGCATCCTATTAAGTGAAACAGAACTTCACTTAAGAAATTCATTAACTCTGAATTGCACTTACACTTTAATTCAACATTCATGTGCATCGGTCTAAACCCATCTCCAAGACTCAATGCTTATTTTTCCTTAACTCAATGACCGACGCAACGCCACGACTATTGATCAAAACAAACTCTCAGAGCCGATTGCTTGAACCGGTTGTTGGCCTTCATTATTAATCTTGATGAAGTCTCCTTCCCATGTTTTGCTAGAAAGGCATTTGAAGTCTCCTAGCTCTCAGAATACTGGATTGGCTGTCGCAATACTTACAGACTCATCAGCGCGAACCACCTCGACATCATCTCTGTGCCATTGAATCAAACACTGATGCATGGTTGATGGCACACAATAGTTTGTGTGAATCCAGTCACGACCGAGGAGTAAACTGTATGATCCTTTTCCATCGATGACAAAGAACGTGGTGAGCAGAGTTTTACTCCTGATTGTCAGTTCGACGTTCATTGCCCCCCGGGTCTTAGATGTATTACCTCCGAAGTCTCTAAGCATCATATCGGTTTCAAGCAAATCTCCTGGTCCCTTGCCAAGCTTACGGAAAGTGGTGTAAGACATAAGATTGACAGAAGCACCTCCATCCACTAACATTTTGTTTATCGACTTCCCATCAACAAAACCTTTCATGTATAAAGCCTTCAAGTGCCGATGTTTGACTGGCTTATCAAATATTGCCTGTTGTACAGCCATCAACTTGGCAACTATTTCTTCATACTCCAATTCATCGAAATCTGAATAAATCTCTTGATCTGCTGGAGCTCTAAATTCTGATGGCAACAGAAAAGCCATTTGGATATTAGCTGATGGTTGCCCTCTATCGATTGTTTGCCTTGCACGCCATACTTGAAGTTTATCGGATACCTGAGCCTATTCCAACTCCTTATTCCTTAGGCGCTGCACCCTTCTCTTCTAACTCCTTGTTAGTCCTCCGGGGCACCATTGGCCTTCCTACCAAATGTATTCTTTCTTGTTGCTTCCTTCTTCATGATCAGCCCAGTCTTGGTCAACAACTCTTTTTCCCAGCCGATCATGAATACTTTTATTTTTTGAGCATCGATCCATGTTATTATGATGATGTGAGTCCTGGACATGGATAGACCAGCGGTTGATTTGAGATTGCCTAAATCCCTAATACTGATTGCTGCATTATGGACAGTCATGTTTGATAGGCAATTTCAAATCTTCGTTCCAGCAGTATCTGAAGAAAGGATAATTCCAATGCGATTCGACTTGCCTTCTTTCATACCTTTCTTCTTCCAGTTGACGTTGGTATTCTTTATCCTCTAACCATCGCTGATAATCCTTTTCCTTCTGCCGCCGCCACTTATTCAATAGGATCCGAGATGTAACTCACGACTTCGTCGCTCCACTCTTCGATGTTTCCCCTTGCTCATATCGGCTCTTCTGCTGATCACGACGTCGTCTAATCTCTCTGCATTCATCAGCCGATATTTGCATCTTGGGATCAACTGTTCCAACTTCTCTTGATTTGGCCGATGTTAGAACCTTAATTTTTCTTTTGAATAGCCCAACATCAACCATATTTTGATCTCCTGGGAAAGGATTATCATCAACTTTTATCTTCTGAGGTGTATCGAACTTGAGCCTCCCTTGCTGAATAGCTCTTTGTATGTGCTACCGAAAAATTCTACATTCATTGGTGGAATGAGAAGTAGCATTATGAAACTTATAGAACTTATTCTTCAACTATTTAGGGGGCAACATAACATGATTGTCTGGCAATTTGATCTAGCCCTTCTCAAGTAAGAAGTCAAAAAGCTTGTCCGATTTCGTGTCATCAAAGTCATAGCTCTCCTTAACTCATCCTCCCCAAGGATTTGGCACCATTACTGTCTTCTTGTCCCAATTCTATTTAGCTGTAGTAACCTTCTTTTCTTCATCTTCATAGCCACCTTCAATTGAGTATGGATCATAAGCTTCGACTACGGTGGTGCTCTTCTGAAATCGGGTATCTCTACGCATACTCTGGAATTGGCTATTGAGCGCTGCTACCCGTTGAGCCAATTGTCCCAAGTTGTCAAACTCTTGTCCTAGCAGCTTCTGTTTCCACATTAGCAGCATTCCTTGGACGGCTAAAGCAGCTAGCTGATCATCAGCCAAGCTCAATGAGAAACATAGATTCTTAGTCTCTCAGAATCTCTGAAGAAACTCAGTGCCTAATTCATTAGTCCTCTGTCTCATGGTTGTCAAATCAGTTATTTTCTTCTCTCTAGTCCTAGTGTAAAAATATGTATAAAACTTCTTCTCCAGGTTGGCCCAATTAGCAATGAAGTTGACTGGTAATGACGAGAATCAAGTGAAGGCCGGCCCTGATAGGGACAAGGAGAAGAAACAAAGTCGATGGGCATCCTCAACTGATGCTTCGCCCAATTGTGTAAGATACCGACTGACATGTTCTATTGTGCTTGTACCGTCTTGACTAGTGAACTTGGCAAACTCTGGGAGCCTGTAATTTGCAGGAAGAGTAACCAAATCATACCATTCTGGATATGGGCATTTTTATGAAAAAGTCATTCCTTTTGGCTTCAGACCGAACTAACTCTTCATCATCTCGGTCACCTTGAGCAGCAACTCGTCAGCCTACGGATTTGGATTTCTCGGTACTTGCTGACTCATCTGTAGATTAAAATCCCACGTGCCTTAATATCCTAGATTTGGTATCATATGGAGGGTGTTATAATCCATGCCATAGTGATAGCCTTGTGGAATATCAATCTGTTGGGTCCTATGCTGACTTGTTGCTTGAAGTCTCTGATTATAGACATAAGGATCTATATCTCTACGGATCCTTTGAATTGATGGTGCTATCTTATGAGCCGATGATGGTATGTGGCTTGATGTGCCAAAATTGATCATCTGGTTTTGACTTTGCCCCGCTGGCTACTGCACATGCTGTACTGACAGTCCAGGATTGTACCGTATCTGATTTGTAGCAGTACCCGGAGTTTGTTTAGATGAACCTTGAAATGTTTGGACATCACCATTACCAGCTAGTGCTGCTTCTTGATGGCTGGTACCGACTTGATTAGTCCCTTGAGTCGACAGATCTAGAATATTATAACAAGTCGATCCAACCAGACCAACTGGAATTTCATGAATCGTCTCTTTCATGGCGTTGTGAAATGTGTCAATGAAAGCTTCATTGTGGCTTGATATGGCATCACGAATAGACTTGTCTATGGCTTCCATAAAGAAATGCCTGTCTTCAGCTTCGACCATATCTATCTGCCCATGTAGTAGAACTCTTGGTAGTGGAAATTTCTGAATAATTGTGCTGTCACGTGTTTTGGTGTAAGACAACAAACACTTCTTCTAAAATTCTTCTGTAGCTTTGTTGATGGTATCCTTATCTTCATCAGGCAGGTCTTCATAATGTACCATAAGGATGCTGTCATTGTTGTGAACCGCCATGACAATTGTGGTGTCCCACCGAGCGTGCCAGAAACGTGTGTCGACACAAAATTTTTGTCTCTGTACCGAGGTCACACGCAGCAAGCCGGAAGGGTCCGCTCAATAGAGCAGATCCGCCTAGCTTCAGCGCAAGGGTAGTCGATCCTGCGCAATCCTCCCGAGACGTGCCAGTCAATTTGACATTGTAATTGACAAGGAGAGAAAGCTCATCAGTAATTAAGGGCGGAACGTGCCGGTATTGCCAGACAGTCCTGAATGTGTGGCTCTGAGAGCCGATATGAGAGGAGATCGACTAAATAGTCGATCCCAGCATATTCGCAAGAATGAATTGGTTAAAGCTCATGGGGTTGTATAAGAAGAATCGGTTGTCATTTAGGATAAATGTTATTTAAGCAAATATTAATCAATGGCAATAAGATATCAAAAGTGATCGGTTTGTACTGAGCCAATGATTATTAGTAACTGAACTCCTCTTTATATAAAGAAACAATTTGATATCACTTAACCATTTAATAAAGATAAATCTAATGAACATGTTAGATCTCATCTATTGCCATGACCAGTGGGGCATGAGGCAGAATCATGCAGGCCATAATACAATAATAAGATCATGGGGCTAACATATCTTTCAACTTATCTCTACTTCAATGATCTCGTAATGTGAACAGTTTGTGAAAGCATCCGATATCGGCTAAATAGCTGATTCAGGCATAACGCACAGTTAAGGTTATGCATTCTCAGGAATGTGTCTACCAACCAATGATCCCCACTCCATGGTGCCAACAGTGGGGTGAGAGGCAGAATCCCACAGGCCGTGATGACGGGCCATGGAACGGTTTTCATTAACTAATAGATCTACTCAAGATCGAACATACCTTAACCACACGCTATGCACGATTAAGATTGACACAAAACAGCCGATAAAAACATAACTCATCGTTTAAGATATAGATTAGATCAGTTTTAGATTAGCAAACGATGAGTTAAACAAGATATAAGGCCGATCCAGATCAATCTCAATCGGGCAGAGTGATATTGCTGTAATTAGATAAATAATAAAAGCAATAAACAATATCGGTAACTTAATGAATCTACCAAATACTGCCATACTAAGGTAGAGCCGATAACTTGACCTTGATCTAATTTAAGCAGTGGGGTGTGAGGCAGAATCACACATGCCATACTTGAATTAGATAAGAATCGATAACTAGCCTATACCAGAGTCACAGTGGGGGTCGACCGGATCGATGCAGCCAGACGAACAGAGGTATAAACCATGACGGTACTTACAGACAAGCAGTGGAGGTCGACCGGATTAATGCAGCCATACTTGCTGAAGAACTCACCGAGATCTACTCTACTCCTACTCCTAATGGGTGGCCGGAGCCGAAAAAAATAATTGACTTGTATTTGATTGGTTGATGTCCTTTACAATAGCTGGGGTTTGGTATTTATACCCGGAGTCTGAAAACGAACCCTACTTAAGTACGACTCAATACAATCTTTGGCATAATGAAAACTTTCCTAATTTAAGATAACTTGGACTCTAATCTTTCCCTTTTTGTAGAGTCCAGCATGTCTCGTCTCAGCGCCGATCATAGCTTCTGTCGTTATATGCTGGTGCTATCTAAAGAAAGCCGATTCTGGCATTGCATCTGAATCAACTGGTTTTGATCTACACACAACTGATCCCCTACTGTCATGATCTTGAGAGCTCCCGAGCTTCTGAGATCGTTTTTCCAAATTCCGGTGTAAATAGTTTGATCTTGGACCATCACGCAGGGCTTCTTAATGCTGCAGCTGAGCATATAGATGGGTTCCCGTCTCTAGTGCATAGATGGTGCATGAGACACTTTGTCGCTAATTTCTAGCGGCGTCAGCGAAAGCAGAAGGTATGTGATAAGGTAAAGGCTCTATGTTGTGTACGTACAGAGCACCAGTTCAAGGAGATAAAGAGAGAACTAGACAAGATAGTAAATGAAGCGGGAAAGGCCTGGTTAGAGGCGCAGATGGAACATAAGGCTCAGTGGGCGTTAGCATATGATGAGGAGGGTTTCAGGTATGGCATCATGACCACTAACTCATCGGAGTCCTTCAACCATGTATTCCCCGGAGTTCGATCGTTGTCTGTGTCTGGAATTATTGAGTTCTCCTTTCATAAGTGCAACGAATATTTTATCAAGAGGTGGGAACTTGCGCAGAGGAATATAGCCGAGCAGGGGTGTTTTGAAAAGGCCGGAGCTGAACATTTGAAGGAGGCGGAGGAATTGGCCAAGCAGCACACCGCCGAGCTGTATGGACTCCACCGCCATATCTTTAGTGTACGGGACAAGGGTGGCACAAGCTTGGGTGGCTAACGTTATGGTGGATGAAACTACCGTGTTGATCTTGAAAAGGTAGAGTGCAGTTGCAATGTCCCTCAGATCATGCATGCCCCTTGCTCTCATATGATCACGGCCTGCAGGGTTCGTGGGTACAACTTTGAGGATCTGCCATATATGTCACCCTTGTATCTCCGTTCGAACACCGTTAGTATTTGGGAGATGAGCTTCGAGCCATACATTGACCCGACATAGTGGCCACCTTATAATGGTTATGACTACATGCCGCATCTGGATCTAATGAAGGTAGGAGGAAGAAGAAGCGACTCAAAAGAGGACATGGACGCTATGAGAGGGTATGGCGAAGACATGTATGGCGAGGGAGACTTCAACGAGACCCGTGGCAGAAATCTTTGCTCCGTTTGCAAAAAATCTTGTCACAAGGCTAGCAGGCATAGAAGACGAGGGCAGCAGGTGCTTTCATATTGTGTTCGTATTGCATAATCAGTTGTTCAAATTTTGCAATGATACATAATGTTAATTTAAATATTATTAATTTGAATACTACCCTTTGTTTATTAATTTGTAACAGGATGACCCCTCCTACGCCGCACCAGATGTACCCCTTTCTTGAGGTGGAGTACGACTACCCCCTTCTTCCACCGGACGACGAGGTTTCCAAGAGGCGTTCAAGGGATCCTTACATTCCTGGGACTTAGTTCGTTACGTCGAACTTGTGTCGAACGAATATTATCATCTAAAACCTACAGACTCATAAACCAATGAAAATGTTATGTGGCAACTTGTCGTCCATTTATTTGCTTCATATTCGTTTCACATTGCGCATGGTCGTGGCAACACTTGTAGTTGTTTTCAGCACCGACAACAGCTCACTTGAGGCTGGTCGGTTTCTGTCAGCGTCACTGCCGCGCCGTGGGCTATGGCACGGCAAAACCAGTGGGCTATGGCGCTGTATTTGAAATAATTTCACTCGATTATGTTCGTTTTAGAAATTCTCGACGCATGATACAAATAGATGGGATCACTTAAGATCGACCATGGGTAATCCGAGTACATGATACATGGGTACAATACATCAATAGTTCAAATGAAATATAAGACAACATAATAGAATTTGTAGTACATAGCTACATTGATCATTAATAACGCATGGAACTAACAGAAGGCGCAATCATAAACCCTCACTCAGAAACATACTGAGTAAGCAACTCATCGTCTGAGTACCAATCCTCAACCATAACCCTGTTGCTATGGCTACGCTCACCTGTATTGCCCTGATCTACCTTTCGCCTGTAGTAAGCGGCCTCCGCTTCATCAGCGACCTCTGCGGCCTGAGTGAAGAACGCGTCGTCATCCTCCTCCGCCTGTAAGCCCACCTCTGCTAAAGCGATGAGCTCACTCAGTCTGCCAGTGTCGTCCTCAGCCTCCTCCACCTGCAAGCCTACCTTTGCTAGAGCGATGAGCCCGCTCACTCTACCGGTGTCGTCCTCAGCCTCCTCTGTCTCATCAGACAACACAATCGGTGATTCAATGGTGCGACCAGCTCGCTTTCTATGCTCATCTAACTTCTTTTTCTCGTACCTTGCATGAGCCACCTCTGCAGCATGTTCCTCGCTGCATCCAATCCCTTCATGTATAAAATGCAATCAGTTAGCAACGCGATTATATTACATTTAAAATCAGGCAACGAAAAATATGCTTTCAATCACTCACTGGCACATAATGCAATAATATGCTCGTTCAAGACCTCCATCTGTACTCTTGTCTCCTCCCTTGCCTCCTTCCTTGTCTTCTCCTCCTCTAACGCGATCCTTCTCTTTAATCTCCATTTGTTAAGCCCAGCATCGATCGGGTTACAAATACCACGTTGTCTAGCAAACTCATGCATCTTGTCTTTGTGATGTTTAACGAATAGGTTGACATAGTCAGGTCCATATCCCCTCTTCCGTACAATTACTTTCTTCCCCTTTAGTTCATCCAAGAATATAGTTTGACCATCATAACATTCCCACCTACATTTCCTAGTACTTTGTTCAAACGAAAAATTATATCATATATGTCTTAGCAAAAGAAATAAAATACGATTTCATAGTTACCAAAAAAAATAACCAACCTCATCATAGTCAACCATATGGCCGTAATAATGGTCTATTCCAAGAACCGAAGGGACTAGATCGTAGTTGGATTTAACACTACATTCGCACTTGACTGGAGGTGCTTTGTAAATTAACCTTTCTTTCTTCTTTTGCTTTGCCTTTAGAGGTTCTTCAGGCCATTGGTTCTTAGGACCATACAACTACTCCTTGAAACGACACTTCGCCATTGAAAACACCTAAATAAGGTGTCATTAGTACATGAACACATATAGCTCAATATTTCAACACATACACTTTGCACTTACTTCATGCTTGTTTGGACACATAAACTCTAACGTATTCTCAGGGTTTATCACAATTCGATCTCCGCAATTACACAGAAGAGGTTCCTCGAGTCGTCTAACTATGACTAAGTGCTTCTCCTTAGCCATCATTGAAGGGGGGTTAGGGGGGAGGTGGAACCCACCGCTCGAATTGCTCTCATGGATGTCGTCATCTCCACTAATCATCGAAAAGAAGGTACCTGTGATCAAACTTGTCTGCACCGTCGATCAACTAAAAGAAAAAACACCTCTTATGGGCTTACACAACAAAATCTTATTAACCTAGTAATACAAATGAAGAAAAAAATATACGAAAATAATTACTTACATTAAAATGACTACATGTGTAGAAGCAATGAGCCGCTGTGTCGGGATGTCTCGATTGAAACACGTCGGCTGAACGACCACGGTCATAGTTAGGGACAGGGAGTTCAAGAGGGACGGGGCATCTTTGCTAGACTCGTCGGGGTATAATTCTCTAGGACGATCCTGTTTTCGCCACAACTGCTCCCGAAACATGTCTTTCATCTAATAAAACGGTTTAAATTAAACATCAATCAAAACAACGCAGATTAGTATAAAATATAATCATTTGCATTGCAACTTAAATAATATAACCAACATTTATAGCAACAAAAATATACATGATAAACAAACTTCTAGCTAAATAATTAACCTTCAAACCGTAGCCTATAGTTCCCAAACATAATTTTTCTACTAACTTTAACTCCCATTCATAGTATTTCTATCTATCGTTCAAACGAAAATAAAAAGTGTGTCATTACCTTGAACGAGGATGAGGAGAGAGGGAGGCGGCCGAGGAATGGAAGGGAAGGGAGGGAGGCGACAACGGAGGGTCGGGCGGGACGCGGGCGGGCGGGCAGGCTAATCGGGGCATGCGGGACTGGCCGCAGGGTTTTTATACGGCTCTGTCGCGTCAAGATCGGTGGCGTGGCATGCCTCGCCACGTCAACGGTCAGCCGGTTCGGTCGTCGTCACGTCAGCCCCTGTCGCGTCACCATGTATGGTGCCGCGTCATGACAATAGGCGCGGCAAAAAATGTTAGTTTTGAAAATAAAAAACAGACAGTGTTATATTTAGAATTAGTTTAAAAAATATTAAAATTAAAAATTCGCTACGGTAGACATAAAATTTCTTGTAGCGCCTATACTCACTGTACTCTTATTCTTCGTCAACCCGAGAACTCCAACAGACATCCCCTCCCGACTCCCGACCTCGCGGTCGCGGTTCGGCTTATATACAACACCCGGTCCGGCGGTCCCCAAAGAAAGGCCACACACCACTTCTTGGCTCTCGCTCGCTCCTGCCGCCACGGCCACCTGTTCCACGTCGCCGGCGGCAATGTCGGCGCACCTCGCCGTCGCGCTGTTCCTCGCGTTAGCCGCCGCGTCGTCCCGCGGCTCCGACGTGCCGTCGTTCCCGCTCTCACAGGCGCAGTCCCCGTCCAACTCCTCGTCCCCGTCCAACGCCTCCTCGCCGCCGTGCCACCTCGACCTGTCCGCCGAGCTCTTCGGTGGCGTGGCCGCGGCGTGCGGCGCCGAAGGGGGCCCGGGCTCGTTGGACCGCGGCCGCTGCTGCCCGGTCCTCGCGGCCTGGCTCTTCGCGGCGCACGCGCGCACCGCGCTGTCCGTGCCCCCGGCACCCGCGCCCTCGGCGCTCGCCGGGGAGGAGGGGCTGGGCCCCGGCGGCGACGACGGGCCAATGGTGCCGTACGACAACCAGCGGTGCGTCGACGCGCTGGGCACCGAGCTGGAAAAACGCGGGGTGGCGCTGCCCCGCCCCAACGCCACGTGCGACACCGTGCTCTGCTTCTGCGGCATCCGGCTCCACCAGATCGGCTCGCTCCGCTGCCCCGCCGCGTTCGCCGTCGGCACTGGCGCCGCCGCCAAGAACGCCACGCCCACCGCCGCCGTGAAGGACCTGGAGAAGAGCTGCCGCAACGCCTCCTACGCCGGCTGCTCCCGATGCGTGCAGTCCCTGCAAAAGGTAAAACCTTTCTTGCTAGCTTTCTCTCGTAAAATAATGCCATTGCTTTGGCGCACTTTTCGGTTCTTGTCTCTTTTGTTTTCGCATTCCGTATAACTAATCTTTGAAATGTTACACCGCGCATATCTTGCCTTCTTGGATTCAAATCAAAATCATTGATAGATTTCTACCCCCTTCTTATATATATAGAGGGAAAAACTTTAACAATTTTATCAATTTTTTATACCACTCTTGCAGAGCAATAGTGCGGCGGTACAAGCGATGCCTTTTCTTCTTCTTTCCTTCTTTTTTATCCTAGCAAAAAGTGGCCAGTTTGATGGCGTTCCAAGAGATCCCCTTTCCCACAAAGGGTTCCACTTCCACTGCACTTTCTAAGTGCATCATTGTTTCAACTTTCAAAATGATCTGCTTGTTCTTGAGCTGATCACCATCACTACTAATCATTTGTTACTTGATTGCCTTTCTCTCCGAAAGCCACCGTGGGAAAGGGCAATCCCCAGTAGCTGCAGTGAGTTAGCCCACCAGCTAATCACAGGACAGGACCATTCATTGAACACACATGTGTGTGGAGAAACTATCCTAAGCCGGAGGACAACCACAATGTGCATCGTTAACCACCACTTGCAGCATCGAAAGCTGTGGATTATTGAGCAGACCTTGTCCCCGACTTGCCTGTCCTGCATCCAGATCGGCATCGGATTAATCTATGAAGGACATGATCATGGCGAACAATCATCATGCTATCATTATCTTTTTGACCTCGTTCACTTGCTTGCATTGCATGAATCTACTGAAACTAGTTGCAATGCGACCAAATTGGTCGAGAGAACGTGTGTGCGTGCGCGGTAAGAACAGGTTGTTGTGCATGGGGAGCATTTACTGAGAGGCCGAGCAAGCCAGATGCAACGTTCAGTGGTGGAACAGAGCTCACCAATTTTGCAGCAAAGAACGTCCCCTGCATGAACCACATTAACTGCGTTTGCGTTTGCGTTTCTTCAGGTTTTTGTTCGCATACGAGCGAGGTCACGGTGCTAACCTGCAGCTTCGGTTGCCCTCCTCCCTCCTGTCCTGTGCACTGTGCAGCTGAAGGGGAACGTGAGCCGCGAGGTCTCGGGCGCCGGCGGCGACCGCGCGCGGCGGATGCTGGGGCGGGACTGCCAGCTGATGGGCCTCACGTGGCTGCTGGCCAAGAACAAGACGGCCTACATCCCCACCGTCTCCGCCGTGCTGCGCGCCATGCTCTACACCGCGCACCCGACGGAGTCCGGCAGCAGCGGCGCGGCGCCGAGGTGCAGCCCCGACCAGGAGAACATGCCGCTGGCCGTGGACTCGCTGCAGTTCGAGCACACCGGCAGCGCGGGCTCTGCGGCTGCCTCCGTGACGCCGCGCGGCGCCCTCCTCCTCGGCCTCACGCTCAGCCTGATGATCGGCTGGTGGGATACGTTCTTGGGAACCAATGCAAGAGCGCTGGAGAGGGCGTGGTGGAACCTTGTTGATACACGTATTTTGTACTAGTAGTAGTAGCAGGGAGTAGCTTATTTTGCATAGCGGGGATTTTGCATAGCATGGCTGTGAATGCGATGGTGGTGTTGCAGATGGCTGGCTGCATCTGAAAGGGGGATATGGATGTGGCTATTGACATCTCTATTCTCGGTGGTTTCTAATCGTGTGGGATTGATCACTTCTGTTTTTTTATTTATTTTTATTTTATGAAATAGTGCACCGTTTGGATGAACTCCTGAGTTCCTGAATGTTGATAGAGAGAACTGTTTCCGAATACACTAGTTGATGGTTAATGGGACACCGTACCGTCATGGTAGTGGAATGAAAATATAGGGCCTGTTTGGCAAGACTTAAATCATGGCTCATCGTCTTCTTCATCTTTGTAGTGCATTTTGCAAAGAGAGTCGTCGTATACTGTCAAAGAGGCCCGTGAGAAGAAATCAAATGTGCGATGTAGCCAATCAGAAGGAACGAATTTACGTTTCAAATGAAATGAAGTATGGACATAGCGATATGAATCTGAAACGAAATGTGCCGGGTTTAAAGTTTAAACGATGGATGCATGAGCTGCTTGTTGGCTCTACTGGGCGTTCTGGCGTAACAGTTCACGAGGTTGGTATGGTACTTGGTGGTAGTGTTGCACTTTTGCGTGGTGGCGGCTGGCGGGCGTCGGAGTCCCCGTGTCGCCTTGTGTAGTGTACTCTCGCTTGTCCGACCGGCCTCCGCTTCGATTTCCCAACTTCCGCCGGGCAGGTAAGGGCATATACAACCCTAAGACAGGGCCACCTCGAATCTATGTACATATAAGTATAAAGAATAGTCATACAACTCACAGATGGAGTTATATCCCTAAGCTATTTAATGCTCTGCATGTAGCAAAGATCAACTATAAATAAATATTTATGTATACCATTGTTTGGTTATTTGATCGAAAATGTATCAAGGATAAATAAGAGCAACATAAAGGACGCACCCAGTGCAGAGAGTTCCCGCTCTGTGCGGGGTCTGGGAAAGGGTGTCAGTGGCAAGCCTTACCCTCACCTATGTAATACGAGAAGACTGCGACTCGAACCTAGGACCTTTCGGTCACAGGCGGTAAGACTCTACCGCTTGCAGAGTAACATAATTACAATATTTTTTTTACAAAACCATCGATATAATGATTATATTATATATTAGAAAAAAATATTGCACATATATATTAGGAATAGACCCCCAATTTTCACTCGCCCCAGACCACCATAATGCCAGGGCCGACCCTGATTCTATGAAGCACATTTCATCAGACATCAAGTTCTGTGATCAAGGAACAATTCTACTAATCCCAAACAGCCTAACAAGCTTCAATTTACAAGATCAAGTGATTAATCAAGAACGCGCATACCATAGCTGGGTAGGATTGAGCTCGTCGACCAACAGTCATCGTACGTTTGTCGAATCCCACGGAGGCTGCGCTCTCCGGCAGCGGCGGCGGCGCACGACACCACCTACCGAATGACCGCGATGGCCAGAACAGCTGCTTCCTCCGGCGGCTTGCAACGAGATGCCCGCTGCCGCGATGGCCTCTCCGGCGGCCTGGAACGAACAGATCTCTTAACCGAGATTTCCCTGAACCGCGTGCACTGGATCCTCACCCTCAGGGTTGGAGACGGCAGCGCCCGTACAACGCTGCTGGAGAAGTCGCCTCGGCCTCGGGCAACGGGACTTCCCCGTCGTCTCACGAGACGACAACGACCCCGTCTCCTCGTATCGGTGGGGTGCTTTTTGCAAAATATACATCGTAGAGACGGCTTCTGAAGACCCGTTGTACATGCCCTAACTGAAAAGCTGCAGTGATTCAGGAATTGGGAGGGAGGAACCACCACGGCAGTCGGCACGCCATAGACCACAGCGTCCAAGTCCAAAGCCTCGATCGTGCACATAGTCCGCCACATTGCTTTGGCGTGGCCCGCTGCGTACTCCCTGTCCGAGGCCCACCGACGGCACAACAAGATAGGCCGAAGAAGAGCTATGAATTGCATTCGGCCCGCTTCAGATCTCAACCGTGGGCCGTGCGTCTCACGGCCCACCCAAGGCCTTGTACATGAGCTCGAATACCTTGTGTAAGTTTGGATGGAAGGGGAGGCTGTTAACCACGGGAAAGATGGGATGGGGTTGATATACATAGCCCCTGTTTGGATCCACACAACTAACAATGAATTGACTAATTTTTAGTCTCTAAATATCTAAACAGGCAGACTAATGGTTAGTTCATTACTCATGGACTAGTTGTTAGTTCAGTAGTCCACTTATAGGAGTTAATAGGACTAGTTGTTAGTCCTAGTCCATCCAAACAGGCCCATAGACTGGTTATTTTTATGCTAAAAAAACATTGGAATGGAGCGTAGTCCAGCCAGACGCTTTCTTGGTGGGCCGCGATGCCAATCCACATGTCCCCCCTATCTGCTCATCGCCGCGGTTTCTAAAAAAATCCGCTCGTCACTATAGTTTTTTTTAAATCACTAAAGTGGAGCGCACGCTCCACCTGCAAAGCTCGCTGGGGCGGAGGCCTCTCGATCTCATCTCGTGCTCGCCGCGACTGCACATGCTCATCTCGGTCAGGGAGGAGGCTGCCCAGCTCGCCGCAGCCGGGGTGGAGCTCGCTCGTGTGCAGCTCACGGCAGCTCGGACGCCTATCCACACACATCTTGTGCTCCGCCTCCCCAACTCGCCGTGGCTAGGGCGAAACTCGCCCGTGCGTAGCTTGCGACAGTCGGGATGGAAGTCGCCGACGCATAGCTCGTAGTGGACCTCACCCCGTGCAAAGCTTGCGCTCCACTCGCACAGTGTGGAGACCCACCGCGGCCTTCTTCACCAGGCGTGCTGCGACCTTCTCCACCATAGCGGCGAGGTCCGCGCCACTAGCGAGCTCTACACCAGTGAACTTCACACGACGATGAGCCTCCATTCTCCCATGCAGCAGGGGGATGTTGCGCTTAAGCCGCATGTTGCAAGCGTATATTTCAAGTGTTTCAGAGGTATGTTGCAAGTATTTCATATGGATGTTGCAAAAGTAGATCGAGATGTTACACATGTTGTAATGGTTGTACACGTATGTTGCAAGCGTCTGTTCCAAATGTTTTATCTGTTTTTTCAGACGTATGTTGCACGTGTGTTTATTTGGATGTTATATATGTTTCACACATATGTTGCAAGTGTTTTATCTGAATGTTGCATATGTTTTGTAATGACTTTTCAAGTGTTTTCATGTGTTCTTTGCAAGTGTTTCAGACGCATGTTTCAAGTGTTTCATCTATCTTTAGACACATGTTGTGAATGTTTCATATGTGTCGGTGTTTCGAGTTACCAACTAGTAAATTTCTAGTATTGCGTGTCTGGCTCGGATGGTGTGCTTAGAGGACACGAGGTTTATACTTGTTCGGGTAGAAAGTCCCTACGTCCAGTTCATCAATGCTGCTCATGTTACTAGCACTGAAAGTTTATAGTAGGGGTTACAAACAGACGAGAGAGGGATAGGTCCCAAGTCTCTGATGTGCGTGTGCTCCTAAGGCGTGTTAGGGCGTGTGTTTTTATGTCTACAGCGGTGTAGAGTGGTGTACCACTGTTTCCCCCATGGGGCATCCTGTTTCCCCTTTTATAGACGAAGGGGAAGAGCAGGTTACTGAGAGAAAGAGGGGGAAGATCCAAAGAGAGGAAGGCTTCTAGGACCGCCGGGCCTTTCTTCTCCTTTATGCGGGTCCCACCGACACTATAGATGGTGATAGGGATGGCTCCACGCCGGGCGTCCGTTCACCGCTGATGCCACGCCCTAGCGTTGTCAACGGGTCGTGGCGTCCCATTCTGTCCTAGCGGGCGACGCGGCGAACCAGCGTGCTGGTCAGCGACCGTACACGGAGTAGGCAGGATATTGACCACGCATCCATCATCGTTGGTGATGTGAATTCCCTAGAGTGACATGTCGTGGGCACGAGTCATATTGAGATGTGCTCGCTCCCTGCACGGTGCCAGAAGTTTTACCTTGGGTTGTACTTTCTAGCCCATAGTGGTTGACAGCGGTACAGGCTTCCGTCAGGAGCCGCGCCTGAGGGGTCAAGCGAGACGGAGCCCCCGAGATAGGGGCTGGGTGAGGCGAAGTCCCTGACGTAAAGGTCGTGTGAGGTAGGGCCCGCCCATAGAGGTTGGGCGAGGCAGAGCCCGCCCCCAATGGTCGTGCGAGCTGGAGCCTGGGCCCCAGCGGTCGGGCGTTGCGGAACCTGCGCACCTAGGGGTCGGTTGGAGCTGTAGTCGCGCACTTGACTGCTCGGGTAAATCAATGTTGATGACCATTAGCTCCTCCTCTTCTGGTACCCTAGTATTGGTTTCCGACAGTAGCCCCTGAGCCCCCGGGTGATCCAGGCAGAATCGCCCGGGGGATTTTTTGACTTGCCAGTGGGTGCGCGCGAGCGCACCCGGTGGGTGTAGCCTCCGAGCCTGCGAAGGAGTAGAATACTCCTTCGGAGGCTTTTTCATACGGGAGGACTCTAAGGGCCTTGGCCTTCTTTTGTCATCCACAGCGTGTCCTGGGGACGGTGATTCCCTTTTGTCGTGATCAAACCTCTCGGGGGTATAGCCGTGAGCTTCCGTGGGTCAAAAAAGTTCTTTTCTGATTCCGACCCCTACAGGGGTCTGACCGACCTTTCGTCGTTCTATGACCGCGCGTTTGGTCTCCTTACGAGTCCAACTTTCCTCGAGCCCCCGCATGTAGCAGGGGTTCGGCCGAGGGTCGACTCATCTTTGTGATCGTCCTCCCTCAAGCGTTTTTTCGATAAAAACAGAGGGGCTGAGCCATGCCATGATTTTCCTCTATGGACGAATCATAGTGATCGGTGAGCTGTTAATAGGCTAGTCCAAGTGGGGCCCCAACATCCTGTTCATGAGGGTTCGGTTTGGGTCAGCTAGTGACCGACTCCATATTCTCAGCGGTCAATCCATATAGTTCCCGGGTCCGTTCGAACGGTCCCAAGGGCTCTCTGCCTTACTTTGAGGAAAAATCATGCATTGTATCCGGCAGAGACTCGAACGTGGGCTGGGATGCCCATGGTGCTCATGCGCCTAGGTACTAGCTACTAGCGGGCCCATCCCTTTCCACCCCTCACTCTAAAGGTGCTCGGAGCGGTTATTGTGGGGGTATTAACCCCTATACCCTTACGGCTAAGCTTGGGCTGGCCCGGATCGATGGGTTCAGTCCACCCGAAAGATGACGTGCGGCCCAGTTAACCTGATCGGAGTCCCGCACAAGGAATCAAGACGGATTTGGCGACCAAGCAGGATCCTGGTCGGTTAGAATAGGAATCCTTATCCGGCCAGATATGGCAATTGTAACTGACTAGGATTAGTTTCCAGATCTGTAACCCTGCCCCCCGGACTATATAAGGCGGGCAGGGGACCCCTCTAAAAAATATCTCTCATTGACATACAGCAATACAAATCAGACGCAGGACGTAGGTATTACGCCTTCTTGGCGGCCGAACCTGGATAAAACCTCGTGTCTGTCTTGCGTCACCTGTCTTGTTTGGGGCTTGCGCATCTGTCTGCCGATAATCTACTACCTTGGGCATACCCCTAGGTAGACTGCCGACCATATTTCGTCGACAGTGGCGCGCCAGGTAGGGGGTGTGCGTACTGCTCTCCAAGCAAACAAGATGGTCATCATCTCCGGCTCCATGGCTACGCCCAGCGGCCTCACGTTCACCGTCGGCCAGATCACCTGGACCACCAGCTCCGACGACTCCATCGCCATGGCCACGGGGGAGGCATGGATTCAGCCTGCGCCGACGGCTACTTCACCTGCATCGGCTACGGCTCCGACCACGGTGAACACGGCTCCGACCACGGTGAACACGGCTCCGACCACGGTGAACACGGCTCCGACCACGGTGGACCTGGCTCCGGCCACGGGACATCTGGCTCCAACCATGCCTACAGCCACGCCAACAACCCGTCATCCGCTTCCCCGCTACAGAGGGAAGCAGATCGACAACACCGACCTGCTCGATTCCGTTGATCGGGTCGGCATCCAACTCGCTGAAACCCTAGCTCTGGTAAGTACGATTCAAACCCAACCTAACGAGCAGGTAACAGCCCTCCACGACAGATCTATCCGACCAGCTCGGACCAGTCGTCCTGTGCGATTTGGAACAGATCTTGTGGTCGTATCAACTCCTGAGGGGCGTTTCGCTCATCGCCGGTCAGACATCGCGACGGGTCTCCGACTCTGCGAGTACGAAGCCCCGACGGAGAACCACCAGGTCCAGCCCTATGGCCTGCAAAACGCTGCCTCCAGCTACGCGTACAACCTGCGACACCGCTCGGATCTGTGTCCTGTACACCGATCTCGGCCGAAGCCATGCAACATCGTCAACATGGTCCGGATCGAAGATTATCGGGAAGGATCCGTCCACACAGTCCGAGAAGGTGACTCCAGCTCCTCATCCGGCATCGCGTCCAACGCATCTGTCCACACCGAGCTTCAGCGTCACGAAGATGAAGGCGCCCAATACGGCCTGGATCTACCAGACCACGCCCCGGGTTTCCCAAATTTCCGTCTTTCCCGCCAAGACGAGGGGATTTGATCCATGTTGTTAGCAACGACGAGCCGCCAGCAGTTGGCGAAACAGAACAAGAAAAGACCGC
This sequence comes from Miscanthus floridulus, assembly GCF_019320115.1. Classification (NCBI taxonomy): domain Eukaryota; kingdom Viridiplantae; phylum Streptophyta; class Magnoliopsida; order Poales; family Poaceae; genus Miscanthus; species Miscanthus floridulus. Next base: position 131,113,984 of record NC_089582.1, on the reverse strand, counting down.
ACGCGAAGCACGCAATATTGACCGGTTTAATCGCCGGCAAATCGAAGCTGAAGCAGACCAAGAGGCACGACGCATAAGGGTCCAACCGCGCGACCTCAACAATGCTTTCGACAGGGTGGGGGATAAACAAGTCTTCAAGACCCCAAGCGCCAACGTAGCCGTCGCCATGGCGACGGTGCAGCGGCTGCCCAACACTCCTGAGACTCAAGTAATCCGTGATGACATACAAGCTTATCTGACGGCTGCTATGGCTCAGACCGCAGAGATGAACCAAGCCCGGGCTCCATCCGTTTCTGTCGAATCAAGCCACAGCCGCCAATACTCAAGTCGCTCACAGCCACTCAACCTACGTGGCTCGCGCAATAACGACCCATCGGACAACCGTCAAGGCGGGAACGGTGGTCGTGATGGTGGTCGGGACGACAACCGCCGCCGGGAGGATAACCGCCACGACGTTCGAGGCGACAACCGCCGAGATAACCGCGACAATCGCCGTGATAACCACGGTCGCAGCGCTAATCCAGGTGGCAATCGAGATCGCCGCGATGGCAATAACGATCTCCGCCATTACCTCGGTGGACGTGATTTGCGTGCTCGCATCAACCAGAGAGCCGACGATCGTGCATCCCACGAAAGCTATCGCCGTATGGAGTACGACACCGTCCACGGTCCGCCGGGTCTGAAGCAGTTCACTCCACACCTGCGCCAAGTCATATGGCCCAAGAATTTCAAGCTCGAGAAGCTTCAGAAGTACGACGGCAAAGAAAACCCCGAATTATGGGTCATGCTCTATGAAACCGCGTGCCGGTCAGCCATGGCTGACGAGCACGTTATGTCTAACTACTTCCCAGTCGCCGTTGGTCATGCAGGTCACCAATGGCTAGTTAGCTTGCCGGCAAACTCTTTTGACTCTTGGCAGGAACTCAAGCAGGCCTTCATCGACAATTTCATCGCTACTTGTGAACAACCCGGCAACAAGTACGATCTGCAACGGATCCGAGATCGGAAAGACGAACCACTGCGCGAGTACGTTCGGCGTTTCTCGGAGATGCGCATCAAGGTCCCATCAATATCCGACAACGAAGCAATCGAGGCTTTCGTCACCGGCCTCCGCTTCCACGACGCCCTGAGAGACAAGCTCCTCCGGAAAAGACCTGAGTCAGTCACAGCGCTCTTGGCCACCGCTAAGAAATACGCGGACGCTGACGACGCTAAAAAGATAATCGTCGAAGAAGAAGCAAGGGTCCCACGCTCCGACCACCCCCCACACCGCGATGATTACCGCGGCAACCGTGGTCGGAACGACAATTTTGACCGCCGCAACCAGCGCAACGACTCCCGCGACCACCGTGATCAACGTAATCAGCGGCGCAACCGCCGTGACGATTACAGAAGCAAGCGTGCTCGGGAAGATGATGGCGAGGTCAATACTGTGAAAAAGGGCGGAGGACGTCGTAACTACGAGGACGATTACGCCAAGGCATTGAAGGGCCCCTGCCAGCTCCATCCCAAGTCGAACCATACCATGGAGAATTGTCGCGTCCTCAAGACTATCTACACGCGCCAACAGGCTCCGGATACGTCCGACAAGCCTACTGACGTGAGGGAACAGCGCAACGAGGACAACGACGACGACGATGCAGATCCTCGTCATAAATACGTCAAGCCGACGGATCGCGTGCACACCATCATCGGCGGCAAGGTGTCCATTGAGACCAAACGAGAACGCAAGCTGCTCGCCCGCGCCTGCTTGAACGTGGCAAAGAACGACAACCTTCTTACCGATCCGCGGCTTCCTCCGTGGTCTCACCGTGAAATCTACTTCAGCAGGAAGGACCAATGGGCCGCCATACCCGAGCCAGGGCGTTTTCCCCTGGTCCTCGATCCTTGTATCAACAAGGTTCAGTTCGACAGGGTACTAATCGACGGCGGCAGCTCCATTGATATACTGTTCAAGAACAGCCTGCCCGCTCTGAAAATAGCCCAGGCGGACCTGAAGCCGTACGAGGCACAGTTCTGGGGCGTTCTCCCCGGACAGAGCTCCACACCTCTCGGGCAGATCACGCTACCTGTGCAGTTTGGGACTCCGGACCACTTCCGCACCGACTACGTCAACTTCGTGGTCGCTGATTTCGACGGCACCTACCATGCTATTCTTGGTCGACCGTCGCTCACCAAGTTCATGGCCATACCTCATTACAGGTATCTGGTGCTCAAGATGCCTACTGAGAAAGGAGTTTTAACCCTCAGGGGCAACGTATACGCAGCTTACACCTGCGAGGACGACAGCTTCAAAATAGCAGAGGCCCACGACCTCTCTATTCGCATGGCCGAGACCATTCTCGACGCTAAGAAGACCACGGCCGACCACTTGGAGATCCCAGAGCTCGAGGCTCAGCGCAAGAACATCAGGTGCAAGGAGCACAAGACGATCCAGCTGGTCGAGGGTGATCCCAGCAAAACGGCCCTCATCGGGGCCGACCTGGATCCCAAATAGGAAGACGCGCTCGTCAGGTTCTTGAGGGGCAACGTGGATGTGTTTGCATGGAAACCTTCCGACATGCCCGGTGTACCTCGGGACTTGATTGAGCACTCCTTGAATGTCAACAGCAAAGCCAAACCAATCAAGCAGAAGCTACGACGGTTCGCTCGCGACAAAAAGGAGGCGATTAGGGTAGAAGTTACACGGCTTTTGGCAGCCGGATTTATCAAAGAAGTGTATCATCCGGAATGGTTAGCCAACCCGGTTCTTGTACGCAAAAAGAATAATGAATGGAGAATGTGCGTTGATTACACTGATCTCAACAAACACTGCCCTAAGGACCCCTTTGGCTTACCTCGCATAGACGAGGTCGTAGATTCAACCGCCGGTTGCGAGCTGCTTTCCTTTCTCGATTGCTACTCTGGTTATCACCAGATCGCTCTCAAAAAGGACGACCAGATCAAGACATCTTTCATCACGCCTTTCGGCGCCTACTGCTACACGACCATGTCGTTCGGGCTCAAAAACGCCGGTGCTACCTACCAACGCGCTATACAGGCCTGCCTCAACGACGAGATAAAAGACGGCCTCGTCGAGGCTTACGTCGACGATGTAGTTGTCAAAACCAAGGAAGCACATACCCTTGTTGACAATCTGGAACGCGCCTTCGCAGCCCTTAATACGTTCCAATGGAAATTAAACCCAAAGAAGTGCATCTTTGGTGTCCCTTCTGGCATATTGCTCGGCAACGTCGTCAGTTACGACGGCATACGCCCTAACCCGGAGAAAGTCAAAGCTGTCTTAGACATGAAGCCCCCAAAAAAGGTGAAGGATGTCCAGAAGCTCACCGGCTGCATGGCTGCTCTAAGCCGTTTCATATCAAGATTAGGAGAAAAAGGACTACCGTTCTTCAAACTGCTCAAAGCGTCCGAGAAGTTCGAGTGGTCGGAGGAAGCAGACGCTGCCTTCATGCAGCTGAAACAATACCTCACGTCACCTCCGGTACTTACTGCTCCCAGAGAAGACGAAACTCTCCTACTTTACATTGCGGCAACCGATCGGGTGGTTTCCACTACACTGGTGGTCGAGCGTGACGAGCCGGGCCACGCCTACAAGGTACAGCGGCCAATTTATTTCATTAGTGAGGTACTCAACGAATCCAAGACCAGGTACCCACAGATTCAGAAACTGCTCTACGCCATACTGATAACATCCCGAAAGTTGAGACATTACTTCGACGGATATCGTGTGGTGGTCATGACCGAGTATCCTTTGGGGGACATTATTCGCAATAAGGACGCGAACGGGCGCATCGTCAAATGGGCAATGGAGCTATGCCCCCTTTCCTTGGAATTTGCAAGCCGTACTACAATCAAGTCTCAGGCACTCGTCGATTTCATCGTCGAGTGGACAGACTTAAGCACTCCCGCCTCTCCGGGATCCGACGAATGTTGGACGATGTACTTCGACGGTTCTCTCAACATCGACGGTGCGGGAGCAGGAGTTCTTTTCGTATCACCATCCAAGGAAAAGCTCCGGTACGTCCTCAGGATTTATTTCCCAGCATCTAATAATGCAGCCGAGTATGAAGCATGCCTGCATGGTCTACGCATTGCGGTTGAGCTTGGAGTTAAACGTCTCTATGTCTACGGAGATTCGGCTCTGGTCATCAACCAACTCAACAAGGACTGGGACACGACCAGTGAAAAGATGGACGCATATTGCAAATCGATAAGAAAGCTGGAAGGCAGGTTCTATGGCATCGAGTACATACACGTGGTCCGGGACAAGAACCAGGCAGCAGATGCGTTGTCAAAGTTAGGATCATCCCGAGCCAAAATCCCACATGGCGTATTCGTCCAAGACCTGCTCACGCCCTCCATTGAAGACGAAGATTCAACGACCGACAAAGTCTCAGACCAGCAATTAGTGGCTACGGTTCCAGCGCCGAGCACAACCGAGCCGCTTCCGACCACTCATGAGCCAGACTGGAGAACACCTTTCATCAAGTACTTAACAGACGGTAGCGGTTATATCGATCGAACAGAAAATGAACGCCTGATGCGTCGTAGTAAGCAGTATCTGCTCGTCGATGGCAAGTTATGGCGCAAAAACGCTAAGGAGGAAATCTTGATGAAGTGTATAACCCAGGAGGAAGGCAAGCATCTCCTAGACCAAATCCACTCTGGCTCCTGCGGCAACCACGCGGCATCAAGAACACTGGTCGGTAAGGCTTTCCGAGCAGGGTTCTATTGGCCCTCAGCAGTGGCCGACGCAGAGAAGCTAGTCCGCCGCTGTGAAGGTTGTCAGTTCTTCTCCAAGAGAATCCATGTACCGGCACACGAGATCCAGACGATTCCAGCCTCTTGGCCCTTCGCATGCTGGGGACTGGACATGATCGGGCCTTTCAAACCAGCCCCTGGGAAATTTACATGCGTCTTCGTGCTAATTGATAAGTTTTCTAAGTGGATAGAATACATGCCTCTGGTACAGGCATCCTCAGAGAAAGCCGTCACATTCCTCGACCAGGTCATCCACCGTTTCGGCGTGCCCAACAGCATCATTACTGATCTGGGTACTCAGTTCACCGGGAACGCTTTTTGGGACTTCTGCGATGAAAGGAGCATAGTTGTAAAATACGTCTCGGTGGCGCATCCTAGAGCTAATGGACAAGTCGAGCGGGCAAATGGCATGATCTTGGACGCATTGAAAAAGAGGATGTACAGAGAAAACGATAAAGCTCCTGGAAGATGGCTCAAGGAGTTACCAGCCGTTGTCTGGGGCCTCCGAACTCAGCCCAGTCGTAACACTGGCGTCTCACCATACTTTATGGTTTACGGCGCTGAAGCAGTCCTCCCACCAGATATAGCTTTCCGATCAGCACGGGTAGAGAACTTCGACGAAGGCAAGGTCGACGAAGTACGGGAGCTAGAAGTCAACAGCGCAGAAGAGAAAAGGCTTGATTCTTGCGTACGCACGGCCAAGTACCTTGCTGTTTTGCGCAGGTACTACAACAAGAACGTTAAAGAGCGTTTCTTCGTGGTCGGGGACTTAGTCTTGAAGTGGAAGACGAACCAGGCTGGTGTCCACAAACTCGCAACCCCATGGGAGGGACCCTTCATGATCAAGGAAGTCACACGTCCAACGTCTTACAGGTTAGCTCATCTAGACGGCACGGACGTACCGAACTCATGGCACATCGACAAGCTTAGACGCTTCTATGCTTAACTACTGAGATATGTACTCTACTTGTATTTTCGATTTACTTTACTAAAGCAACTATGATTTCTCCGACCACTCTAATGTGTCACTCCAAATTTTATGGTTATTCTAACTTAAGCCAGTACAAGCCGACCACCACTCCTTCTACGGTTTTCGGAGCAGGTCCTGTCTCCGGTTCCTCCCAACACGTGCACGGGATCCGCTCTCTACGTTGCGGGTGATCGGCAGGTCCCCCCTGGTTTGGCTTGTCTGCGTTCACGTGTGCACAGGTCATAGTACCTCATACTCCGACCACATGCCAGACTAGGGCCGCACAAACTTTTCAGGATGACGTGTCGAGCAAAACGGTACAACTAAACAGAACGTTAACACGTTCCCACTTAGTTACACCAACACAGAATCTCAAGCTTAAAGTACGTTTTGTATAAAACAAACAAGCTTATAATGATATACAGTTACGTTATTACAAGCTTGCCTGAAAAGGCTCAAGTTTACAATAACACAACTATGTCCTCCTTCTACAGCTTTAAGCCTATTACATTGGCTGGTCGGGGCGCCTGGCATTTACTGCTTGCCGCCTCTGATACCCTACTCGAGTCTCGGGGACTCTGGGGCTAGTCAAGCTGAAGGGGATGGCCCCGCCGGTGCCTGGCTGGTCGAGACCGCAGGCTCCGTTGGTTGGCTTGTAGCTGATGGCATTTCCAGCTGGCTTGTCGATGGCATACCCTGCACAGGTGCTGTCCCACCTCCGCACAGGTTAATATCGCCAATTATCTTTGACGACAAGTCCAGCTGGGCCGTCCGAAGCTCTTCGGCCTGGTCTGGGTCTATCTCCTTCGGGTACCCAGCCTCCAAGCGTTTGAGATCGATCAGGGGGTAGTGAGCACGAACCATGCTTAGCACATGGGCACCCGTGTACTCACCCGCCTCCTTCACGAAGTCTTGGAACCATCCCCATGCTTGCTTGCATCTCTCGACCAGTCCGAGCTGAGGTGTCCTTAGCTCTTCCTCTGTGAGCGCCGGGTCGATAAGGTCGAGGACGGGCACAATGCCAGTTGCCATTTCTTGGCACCGCTTGCTCCACGTGTCCCGCTCCTCGGAGGCCTTAAGGCATTGTGCTTTCCAGTCGTCGCGCTCCTTGATCACGGCCTCAAGGTGCCTCTTGGCATTGACTTTCAAAACTGAAAACAGTACAAGACATCAAACGTGATGACACGACAAGGCGATGCGGGCAATTTAACGAGAAAGGTGGTCTGGAGTGCTTACTTTTCAGGTCGTCCTTCATTCTGTTAGTGTGGTCTTGGAGTTCCGACTGGCGGCGTGCCAATTTCTCGTTGTCCTCCTTCAGGCGACCACATTCTGCAAACGCACGGCTGTTCTCCCCCTGGAGGCGGGTCACTTCAGCTTCTAAACCTGCATTACAGCTATTACTGTCAAGAACAAAACAACACAAGTCCAGCACTTGCTATGATACGGTGAACACTTACCTGTTTTCTCCTGCTCTTTGTTTTTGAGCTGGCCGACCAGGTTTTGGTTCTGTGCTTCTTGGTTTGTCCTCTCCTGGTCGGTGGCTTCAAGTTGGCGCCGTAGGCGTTCCACTTCAGCCGTCAGCTCCTTATTGGTCTTCATGACTACTTCTATCTGGTCGAAGCACCTTTTTCGGTACCTTGCAGTTTTCATCACGTCCTGCATACAGACAAGCTACGTCAGATAGTTCGACTACACAACAGGTTTAAGGACTAAAGCCAAATATACCTGGACTTCAGTCACCAGGCGTTTGGCCGCTCGTTCAACTCTTAAGGTTTCCTCGGCCTCTGGGATCTCCTCGTGCATGACCCATTCGTCGTTCCGATAGCGCGACACATATACATGTTGTCGTCTATCTTGGGGACGGCCCAGGACTTCTTCCACTTCATCCTCTTCAGCCTCCAGTTCGGGAGGCGGCGGTGGTCCGGAGTTTGCAGACTCCACGACCACCAGGGCTTTCCCACGAGCCGTCGCGTCGGCACCCTTGTTCTGGGCAACTTCTGGCTGCTGCTCCTCGGCTAGATCCAGCTCCCGTGGCGCTGTGGTATCCGCCTCATCAGGGTTTGTGCTCGGAGCACTTGTATTCTGCTCGGGGACTGGCGTCTGGTCGTCCGCCTGCTGAGGCCCAGGCAGAGTCCCTGCCATGGGCTCCTCCACGGCCGGTTGCTGCGCAGTTTGTCCTGCCGTTTTTGGAGAGGACGTTCTGCACCCAGTTAGCTGGTCGGGGCTTTCGGTGGACGCGGATCTAATACATTCAGAGACAAATTCAGAAGACAATAGCATCCACTGCAAAATGCAAAGCTTACATCAAAAATATATATACTTACAGTTTTGACTTGCGGAAGGATGTGGCGAAGGAACGCCTCCTCGACCGCCCCTGCTCTGCTTGCTCGGCAGTTTCCACCGGGACTTGTTCAACCTCCGGTACGGGCGTCGGAGGATGATGCGGCATGTTCTCTTCGTCTGTGCTCTGTGTTGCTGTGGTCGGTGCTGTGACCACTGCCGGCACAGAGGAGCCACCCTGCTCCGACGGCCCCACCTGCCTTCTCCTCTTTCGGGGGACGAGCCGGAAGATGTCCGCATCCTCTGCTTCGTCGTCCGACTGGGAGATGATGGCTTGGCGTCGTTTGCTGGCAGCCGGACGCTTGCCGGCGGCTCTGGTCGAGGCGTCCTCTACGGTCTCGAGTACCGCCCAGTGAACGCCGTCGGTCCTGGCGCTGGTCTGGGCGGTTGGCCCAGTAGCTTGCGGCCACTCTACACCGGGGGGAGGCGACACAAACACTCCTGCCCGGTCACGGCCATTATACTGAGACACAAAATGAAGGAAAAGACAGTTATTTTCTTGATACAACATGACTTTACAGTTAAAAGGAGGCGTCATTTACCTTTGGGGGAGGGCGAGCCAGCTTGAAGGCGTGTTCAATGGCGTTCAGTGCAACATAATTGGGATCGGCCAGGTTGAATAGCTCTCCAATCCTGGCCTTGATCTCCATCTTGTCGAGCGGCTCCTTTCTGGTCCTCGTCGGATCAGCGCCTCCTTGGTACTCGAAGCCAGGGTGAATCCTTTTCTGGCAAGGCTGAATTCTTCGGCTGATGAAGTTGCCGACAACACTCGGGCCATCAAGCCTTCCCCACGGGATCATCCCGAGCAGTTCGGCGATCTGCTCCAAGTTCTCGGGCCTCTCCGACCAGCTGCTTTTCTTCTCTGGAATCAAGCCCACATCGCACAGAGTGATGGTGTTCGGCTCTTCACGGATGTAGAACCACTTCTTGTACCACTCGTCCAACGAGGTGTTCCAGGGGCAGTGCAGGTATTGAGCCTTCATGCCGTCGCGCAGGTTCAGGTAAACGCCTCCGGCGATCTTCGAGCCACCGCTCCCTTTCTTCCGAAGACAGAATAGGTGGCGAAAGAGGTCGAAATGGGGCTGGAAGCCGCCATAAGCCTCGCAGAGATGGATGAAGGTGGAGACAAGAAGAATCGAGTTGGGATGCAGATTGCAAATCCCAATCTCGTAGTACAAACAGAGACCCTGAAGGAAAGGGTGCACTGGAATCCCAAAACCCCTTTTGAAGAAATCTTCAAAGACCACAATCTCACCTGGTTGTGGATCGGGGAAGCTTTCTCCTTCCGGTGCACGCCATCCCGCAAGTGCCTTGTTGTGGAGCACTCCCATGGCGACGAGGTCCTCGATGGTCTGCTCGTTGCTCCGCGACTTCCACCATTCCTTCGCCATGACCCCGCCTTTCTTCTGGGCGTCTCTCTTCGCCATTAGTTCGTCCTTACGAAGTGGGTGGATGCGGGAGACCGAGGGGATTGGTGATGATTTTTGGGGAATAGGGTTCGGCAGGAGGAAGAAGAAGGTTGCGGCGGCGGATGACAATGGGGAATGGTATGAGTAACTTACCAGATCTGCATTATATAAAACAAAGATCACCGTCGTTTCGTCCGCCCGAGAATATTGGGAGTCGTGCGCACGCGCCGCAGACGGTTGTTCACACAACCTCGAAATCTGCGCCAATAAACGCGCTCCTTCGTTAACAGTGTACGCGCCTCTTCGTTGATGGTGTAAGGGGGCCCACACTGACACACCTCAATACAGGTGTCAACCGACTGTTTGCAAAAAAAAAAAAAAAAAGAAAGAGAAGACAGAATGACGTACTATACCTATTTACTTTTTTGACCAGACGTGTCAGACTGGACTTGGCAGAGAATAGAGAGAAGTACACAAAATAATAGTACAAGCAGCGCAAGTGATCGCGGACTGCCCAGACCACTAATGTGCTCGGGGACTGCCCAGACCACTAATGTGCTCGGGGACTGCACAGACCACTACTGTGCTTGGATGCTGCCCAGGCCACTTTTGTGCTCGGGGATCGCTCCGACCACGGCTGTGCTCGGGGACTGCCCCGACCACTGCTTGCATAATGGTTCTCCTTGGCTACATGTGATCTGTACTCACATACAGTTAAGAGATTTTTCTTTAGACCTCGCTACAAGGCTCATACTTCGCCTTCCAGCAAGCTCGGGGACTAAGTGGGCACACTTCACCTTGCGGTGAATGTGTTTGTTTAAATTGACCCCTGTGTTTGAATGATTATGAGGATTATTAGTATGCTCGGGGACTGCCCCGACCACTGCTTGAATAGTGGTTCTCGTTGGCTACATGTGATTTGTACTCACATACAGTTAAGAGACTTTTCTTTTAGACCTTGCTACAAGGCTCATACTTTGCCTTCCAGCAAGCTCGGGGACTAAGTGGGCACACTTCACCTTGCGGTGAACGTGTTTGTTTTTCGACCCCTACGCTTCTGATGTTTCAGGATGCTATACTTCAAGACCACTTACATTTCTTTTCAGAAATACAAGTGGGCACACTTCTCAGGACTAGAAATCTTTTTCTTTTTTCTTAAGAGCACCATACATTCTTCGGACAACCTACTTCTCCGGTGATGACGGTGGTCGGAGGCGTCAAGAATTCAAGCCTCGCTTGTCGGAGAAGGTTCAAAAGGCGTGTCGCAGCATAATACATGATGCTCGGGGACTAGCTGTGGGGGTATTAACCCCTATACCCTTACGGCTAAGCTTGGGCTGGCCCGGATCGATGGGTTCAGTCCACCCGAAAGATGACGTGCGGCCCAGTTAACCTGATCGGAGTCCCGCACAAGGAATCAAGACGGATTTGGCGACCAAGCAGGATCCTGGTCGGTTAGAATAGGAATCCTTATCCGGCCAGATATGGCAATTGTAACTGACTAGGATTAGTTTCCAGATCTGTAACCCTGCCCCCCGGACTATATAAGGCGGGCAGGGGACCCCTCTAAAAAATATCTCTCATTGACATACAGCAATACAAATCAGACGCAGGACGTAGGTATTACGCCTTCTTGGCGGCCGAACCTGGATAAAACCTCGTGTCTGTCTTGCGTCACCGTCTTGTTTGGGGCTTGCGCATCTGTCTGCCGATAATCTACTACCTTGGGCATACCCCTAGGTAGACTGCCGACCATATTTCGTCGACAGTTATCAAACCCGTCAGTGGGCCAACCTTCGAACTCCTGGGCCTAGACGGGTCGTAGGAGCATTTTCAGCTTCGTATCCCTCTTACGTGTGATGGGTCATGGCCCGTTCAGGGAGGCAAAATGTCTGGCATGTTTTCTGAGTGGACGGCCAGAGGTTGCATGCGCACGTCCCGTGACAAGACGTGGTGATAGGATGTGGTGTTAGCTCCGTATCCCTCTTACCTGTGATGGGTCTAGGCGGTTGGTTGGTTTCCTTGCACCGGTCGCCCCTATAGAACCAAAGGGTTAGCCCTCCGTGTTTCATACATATGCCTATATCCTTACCTTCGCAGCCACGCCGCTGCCACCAACGCTTTGGTTTCCTGCCTCCGCATCTCCGCCACCGTTGAGCTCGCATTCATCCACCCCAGCCTCCAATGGATCCATGGTGCCACTCCGACATCTCATCCGCACGCATGGAGGGCCTCGTCCTCCATGGCCTCCTCTGCGCATGGACCACGGCCACAGAGTGGGTGCTGCCCAGCAATGAGGATGCACTGTCGCCGCCCAACGGCTACGTGGTGTCATTCGCCCACTTCCATGAGCGGGTGCTCGCGACCCCCGCCCATCGATTCCTCCAGGGGCTACTGTCCTACTACACCATCAAGCTACAACACCTCAACCCTAATGGGATCCAACACATGGTGGCTTTTGTCGCGTTGTGTGAAGGATTCTTGGGGATCAGTCCCCACTTCGATGGAGACACTTCTTCGCCGTCAACCTCCAGAAGAAGAGGGAGAAGGGCTGGCTAGAGTTGCACACACCGATGGGGTGTTCCAGCATCCAACTCTAGAACAACCAGTCCGGAGAGTACCCATCCATGCGTTTGTTGATGTCCAACAAGGGGTGGCAGTCGTAGTGGTTCTATTTGAAGAACGACACTGCCTCCCCTTTGCCGGAGTTCTCCGGGCGCCTGATTAAAGAGGCCCTGGACCAATTGAGGAAGTAGGGCATTCCGGAGAAGGACAAGAAGAAGATCTAGGATCATGTCACTGCCATCAAGATCTTGAGGGAGCGCGGCCTGAAGGGGTTCGACATCATCAGGGTGTACCACGTGAGGAGGGTGGCGCTGTTTATGGCGCGCGTGCTCCCGCTATACTTGATGGCACCAAACACGTTGCTCGAGGGAATGGCGCTCATCGAGGAGGCAACCCCCAACTTTGAGATCCTGCAATGCATCAAGGAGATGATGGAGCCTCCGCGGGACGACACGGGCACCATCCTCGACTTCGTCTACCCAGTGCCGGGGCATCTTCCGATGCGATCAGAACCGGGCTTCGTGCAGTTTGTAAGTCTCCCTCTCTCTTGCCTCTTCTTTTCTGATTAATTTCCTGACCCTATTAATCTAACCTTGAGAGGGGACATGGCTCACCGAGGGATCTTGTCCTCATGGACCATCCAACGCTGTTGCCGAGGGACCCGACCATGAGGGCGACGAACCGTGCTGAGAACGAGCGGTGAAGGAAGGCGAAGGAGGACAAGAGGAGGGAGCAGCAAAGGAGGCTGTGGGCGCGAGAGTGAGGAGAGGACACCAACAATGATGATGATGAGGAGGAGCTGAAGGAAGGGGAAACAATAGCTAATAACATCGAGTGGGACAACCTGGAAGACAAGGACGTGCTGATAGGTATCGGTTCGTCCTCGTAGGCGTCGGGACCCTTCCCATTCTACGAAGAGGAGGGCATATCTGGGGAGTCGGTGGGGGCGGGCTGTTCCGACGACACACCCTATGAACTGATGGAGACGGGACGCATCGCTAGCCTGCCCTAGGAGCCAACAGGGTGGGTGGCTCTGCCACTGTCGTGCCCTAGACGACAGCAGAGGTGGGCGGCTCCACCGTCGAACCCCAAGAGCTGTTAGGGGTGAGCCCCTCTGCCCAGGAGTAGAGGCCGGGTGCGAAACAACCTCGTATCGACGAGACGGAGTAGGGGTCGAGGGATTCATGCCCCAAACGCATCTGTCGCCCAACGACGCCGAGGTGAGTTATTGATTCCTCTGTTTTTTTCTTGTTTTAGTCGGATTTCATTGTGACTTATGTTTTTCATCCTTTGCAGCATCGGTAGGCAGCTGAATCCTTGGGCGCTGGCGCCGAAGAAGAGCATCACCTTCCAATCAGGACGGCGGGTGTCGGTGTAGCGCCCATTTTGGGCGGGAGCGGCGCCGGTGTGATTGCGTCACCGGCTGGTCAGGCATCGCTCGTGGTGATGCTGGTGCCCTCAATGGGATAGGCAGACATGGGCGTTCAAGGGGCGCCTTCAGCGGTCGTGGAGCAACTAGTGACGACCGCGATACCGCTGCCGACGATGGGGCGGACGAGGCTACCGACCACGCTCGTGGCACCGACCGTGGTGGGCGCGACGTAGCCGGTCATGACCCCATCAACGCAAGTGGAGGTGGTGGCACTCGTGATAGATGGGTCATAGCCAGGCTTGACCATAGCGTCGCCTGAGGCATCGGCATGACCCATGCCATTGACAGCCCAAGCGACGGCGCCTGGCGTGGGCCAGACAAAAGGGGACACGACCAAGGGATCCCCAGGAGTTGTGGTGCTAGGAAAGAGGCTCACCTCCGCACCACTAACCCCTTCCATCGCTGGAGGGCATGTCCCAATGGGGATGTCATGGCGATAGGGGCCGATGGCGCTTGGGGCTGGCGAGGAGACGTCCCTAACCCTGACCTCAGTGGGCAGCGGCTCACCCACGCAGGGTGAGCCACTACTCCAATGGATGGACCCATATGATCCGACATCGATGCTTTTTACCCTTGATGCCGCCGTAGAGAGCATGGAGCTAGAGAGGCTCGATGTAGGGATCACGTCCATACTCGAGGCCCTAGACCACACCATGGGCGTATTGCGTGATGTTGTTGTTCCCTCCAGCCAGGTATTGCTCGATCCTACCTCTTGCCCTTTTCTTCCTCTATATATTTTTTATCCTGACCATCGTCTCCCTGCAGTCCCTTATAGCTCACAGCCGGGGGAGATGTTGGTTCCTTCATCAATGGAAGGAAGCCTAGGACCACCTCATCAAGGAGGCGCAACTACGTGGGGAGGTGATAGCTCAGCTCACTGCCACCCATTTGAGGGTGGTTGAGCTGACTCAGCCCATCAAGGAGGCAACCAATCTTTGGTCGTGGGTGGCTGAGGCCCGTCGAGATGCTGATGAGGCCGAGAAGGCATTCGAGGCCCAATTGGTGAGGTCATGGAAGGATGACGAAGAAGCCGCTATGGTCAGGAAGGAGCAGGATGTGCTGCTCTAGAAAGACATCAAAACCCACCAACGGATCCTTGACCTTCTAGGCAAGGTTGAGAAAGAAAGAGATCTGAAGCTGGGGGCCGAGGAAAATCTCGCAGCCCTAGAGAAAAGGGCGAGCTTGGATGCCACGATGGTCGCTCGGTTGTGTAAAGAGCGGGATGAGCTAAACCAAACCACGGAGAGGCTCCACTCAGAACGCGGCGTGGCTCACAAGGAGCATGACCATGATTTTCAAGAGCGTGACCAGGCCTACCAGGAGCGCGACGATGCGCAGTAGAAGGTCAGCTCCCTCTAGACCAATCTCGAAAGGGTGATGACCCAGAAGCTAAAGGCCAAGAGTGTTTCTACCGGGTAGGCTATGGATCTCATCAAGGTGAAGAGAAATCTTTAGGCGGAGAGTGACGAGCTCGGTATCCTAAGCATTGCCCTTGGAGTGGTCTGCAATGACCTCAAAGTGGTGCAGTCGGAGGGGACTAGCTTGCTCGCGGCCCGTGCCATCGAGATAATGGCTTGGGTGCACCAGCTCAAGGGGAATGCCCTCCACGCCAGTGTCAATCAGTCCTTCATGATTGCTCATTCTCATTATGGGGACAATATCAATCTAGACGCGATGAGCCACGGCTACGCGCTCGGTTATGAAGTCCATGAGCTGGAGGAGATGTAAACGGCGGTGGCTCCCCTTTCATAGGACCTAGCGGATAGGATAGAAGGTATAGTTCTCCTCTAGAGGGGCTAATTAGTTAGGTGAGCTTGGGCCACAGAGCCATTAATCTTGTAATGAAAAAATATTTTTTGTTTTAAACGTTTGTCTTTTTCTAATAGTGAAAAGGAGTGTGATACGAACTTGTGGTGAACAAGTTTTTATTTTGAATGTAAAGCGAGTAGGTGCGACCCGACCCCTTTCATCGTTGGGTCTGCTTAGATCGAGCTGGTGAAAAAACTTTGATCACACCGGGAAGCAAAACGTCGTAGCCACTGGGGCGTAGGTCTTTTAGCAGTCCGCTCGGTTTTACTCATCCTTAGTTTCCACGACTTTTACTTTTTAGGCCTTAACGTAGGAAGGGGTCAGATGTGAGTTTCTGAGTGAGAGTATTCCCCTATCAGCCCCTGAGTGAGGTCCGACCCCTGGCCGTTTGCAGGGTCGGGTGTCACTAAGAAACAGGGAAGCGAATCAAAACTGATAAGGAAGAGTGTTTTTTATTTTAGAAACACGGTTTTACATAAGTATGTCAATGACTTGGAAAAGTGCTAAGGGTAAAAGCGACATAGCTGCTCAATGTTCCACGCGTTGGTGAAGATTTGGCCATCGATGGTTTTGAGCTTGTTGGTGCCCGGTCGGAGCACCTCCGCGATGATGTACGGTCCTTCCCATGGTGGCGATAGCTTGTGGTGATCCTTGTTATTCTAGACGAGGCAGAGTACCAAGTCTCCGATGTTGAAGGCCCAACCCTGCACTCGATGACTGTGGTACCGGCGCAACGCTTGCTGGTACTTAGCCGAGTGGAGGAGGGCTACGTCGTGTGCTTCATTGAGCTGGTCCATGGTATCTTCGAGGGATGCCTTGGCTCCCTACTCGTTGTATGCCCTGACCCTGGGCGCCCCGTACTCGAGGTTGGTCGGGAGGATGGCCTCAGAGCCATAGTCGATGAAGAAGGGAGTGTAGCAGGTGGCCTGACTAGGGGTAGTCCTTAGGCTCCAAAGCACCGCGGGGAGTTCCACGACCCATCGGCCACCAAACTTGTTTAGCTGGTTGAAGATCCTAGGCTTGAGGCCTTGTAGGACCATACCATTCGTGCGCTCGACTTGCCCATTTGTATGGGGGTGCGCCATGGCGTCCCAATCGACACGGATATGATGCTCATCGGCGAACTAGAGGAACTTCTTCTCAGTGAACTGTGTGTCGTTGTCTATGATGATAGAGTTTGGGACTCCAAAACGATGGATAATGTCGAGTAAAAACAACATGGCTTGCTCGGATTTGATCATGGAGATTGGTCGAGCCTCTATCCATTTCGTGAACTTATCTACGGCGACAAGTAGGTGCGTATAGCCCCCGGGCGCTTTTTTAAGAGGCTCGACCATATCAAGTCCCCAGACCATGAACAATCATGTAATGGGGATGGTCTAGAGCGCCTGAGCAGGCAGGTGGGTCTACCGATCATAGTATTGGCACCCTTCGCAGGTGTGTACAACTTGCTCAGCATCCGTTACTGTCGTTGGCCAGTAGAAGCCTTGT
Organism: Miscanthus floridulus; assembly: GCF_019320115.1. Taxonomy (NCBI): domain Eukaryota; kingdom Viridiplantae; phylum Streptophyta; class Magnoliopsida; order Poales; family Poaceae; genus Miscanthus; species Miscanthus floridulus. The sequence continues at coordinate 131,097,204 of NC_089582.1, read as the reverse complement.
CGGAACGCGTTCCTGACCAAGGTTGTAGGCGTGGCATGGTGCCCACAAACCTCGCCGTGGATGTCGTCTAGCAGCTGCTTCCCTTGTTTGATCGGGATACAGCACTGTAGGATCCCGGTGTGGCTACGTTTGTAGAGCTCTTCCTCAATGATGACAAACAACTTGGCACAGTGTGTGAGCCGCCAAGCCTCCGTCTTGTCCGCTGGCAACACCTCCCGGAGGAGGTAGTCGAGGTAAGGCGTTCTCTAGTCAACTGGAGGGTTGGGCTCCGCCGCTGCGTCGACGTTAATCTCTATCACCAGACCTTCATGGACCTCCATAGCTTTGAGGTTGGACGGGGCCATTGAAGGGCCAACTCCTGAGCCTGGGGCGAGCAGCATGTTGCTAGCTCTAGCCCCTAAGCCCAGGACCAGAGGGATTGGAAGAGGTCAACGATTGCCCAGCCCTCGAGCCCTAGGCTAAGGGGTCGGGCGAGGCTATCGGTTGCCCAGCCCCTAGGTCCAAGACAGGCGGCTTGCCTCCAGCCTGCCTCGGCTCTTCATATTGGACCGAGAGTTTGTGCTGATCACTAGAAAAGACGCCGGCCAGTACTGGCTCTCAGCTGGATGCCATCTTTGCCAGTTCGTCGGTTGCCTCATTGAGCCATCAGGGGATGTGGTTGAGCTCGAGGCCGTCGAACTTGTCCTCCAGCTTGTGGACCTCCTGGCAGTACACAACCATCTTTAGGTTATGGCAACTTGACTCCTTCATGACCTTGTCGATGACTAGCTGGGAGTCGCCCTAGATGTCAAGCCATCGGATGCCCAACTCTCTCACGATGTGCAGGCCGTTGACAAGAGCTTTGTACTCTGCCACACTGTTTGATGCGGGGAAGTGGAGGCAGACCATGTACTTCATGTGCACCCCAAGGGTCAAGACAAAGACTAGCTCGACGCTGGCGCCCTTCTTCATCAGCGAACCATCGAAGTACATGGTCCAGTACTCCAGATCGATGGCCGCTGGTGGCATTTGGATCTCGGTCCATTCCACCACAAAGTTGGCCAGCGCCTAGGAGTTGATGGCGGTCCATGGGACATACGAGATGCCTTGACCCATCAATTCGATAGCTGTTGACACAAAATGTGATGCACTGTGCCTCACACACAGCAAGCCGGAAAGCGTGGCTTCAATTGGGTGCCCGGGTGCTTCGTGATCCGGAAACGTGCCAGTCAGTTTGACCTGAAAAAACTAACAAGGGATAAAATAGTTAAATGCCAAACCGGAACATGTCGGGTGAGACCAGACAGTTCCATATATACAGCCCTGAAGCCACTTACAATGACATACAGCTATAGGAAGCTATCTGCCAGCAAGTTTATAAACCATTCGGCTAATTGTAAGATGAACACACGTAAAGATCCGATTGCCGAATGCATGTGCATGGGAAGACATGTTTGAACAAGTGAAATTAATCATGAGTTAATGCATAACCAAGCTCAGCAATCTAGCCGAGTTGGGGTCCATGAAGAAGGAACGTGCAAATAAACACGATTAAACTAATCTAAAACCTGCATCTGCCGCACGACACCTAGTTTCGTCAAAGCTTAAACGTAATTAACATGCATGAACCCACGACATGTGACAATCTAGATTAAAATAATTCAGCCATTATGAGCATGTTATCTATTTGCAAAGGTAATACGAAAGTAATGATCATTGAAGCACGAATAAAACCATAAGAGAGGGCCGAACAATATCAATCTAGATTGGGCAGAAGTGTGTTACAAATATATAAAATATTTAAAACATGCAACACAGGATAACTTAATGAATCTATTTAGATTTTGCCGTATCTAATAGAGCCGATAACTGTCTTGCCTTCACTAAGCATATTGAGCAAACGCCTGCCGCACGGTATCTACTCATAAACAAAGCATAAGCAAAGACTTCTTGATTGTCAAGCAAAGATCCGCCGCACGATCATTGAAAACAAACAAGACTACTTGCATCACGTCTAAATCCACCGCATGATACTAAACATGATAACAAGGTTGTCGGAACTTACGGAGGTCGACGGATCGATGACTCCTCTCGAAGAACTCGACGACACGACAAAAGGACTTGAAAGTTGGCACGGGGCCGGTTGTATTGATTTGGTTGTGAATGCCTATTACAATGGTCGAGGGTCAATATTTATACCCTAGACAAAACACGAGTCCTAAAAGACTACGATTTACAAAGGAACTCTTAAACAAACTTGGAAACTACGATTCCTTGCCCTAAACTCTCAGAGTCCTTTATTATTACAACTTTCATCTTTTCGATCGGCTTTGCCTGCCATCTTCTGCTTTCCCGAATGGAGTCACCGCCTTCTGAGGTAACCAACCGCACAAGCATTTAGCCGACCGCTCATTTTGTTTGCCGAATGTCCTTCTTCCTGTATGCGGGTCCACCTGTCATCTTCCGAAGTCGACCAAAATCCAGTGTTAACACATGCCCCCTCAATTTTGGGATAAAAGTTGTTTTATTCTGAAATTGACCACAAGCTCCTTCTCCCTCCTAGGTCAGCACCGTTCAACACCGCAGCCGCTGTCCAAAAATTCAAGCTTTCAGCGCAACCTCGGACCCACTTCGAATCTTCAATGGCGACCCAGGATGAAATTCTAGAAGTAAACTTCACTTATATTCGGCAATTTCCACTTGATCTTCCCGTTCTTCTTTTGGCTTATTCCTCTTTGATTTCAATCAACTTTATGTTTACATATTTTTATTCGTTTGAAAAAGCAATCGGCCATTTTCCTTTAAATTTCTCGATTAGAATGTAGCCGATTGTTTCCATTCTTCCGATAGCCAAACGAATCCTAATTTAAATGTTGTGAGGGTATAGCCGAACAATACTGGCTCCAACAAATCAGGGAGATAGTCGAACGACGCCCGACTTAATCCATGCCTGGCCCAGCCCAGTAGCGGCCCAGCTGAAAGGAAAAACCCTACTCCATCGTTCGGCATTCCCGCCCCATGACTCCGTGGAATTCGCCACGATTCTTCGCTTCGGCTTATAAATAGACCCTTCCGTTAGCCTTCATCGTTATCTCTGTTTTAGCGTTCTCATATCCGTCGCCTCCACTTCCTTTGTTCGATTCATTCCAGAAGAAAACCCTAACCTCCACCAAAGCAAATGGCGAACAGTGGCGACCGTGGCAAGCGACCTGCCGACGGAGAGGCGGAAGGAAGCAGAGCATCGCGCTGCCGGCGCTGTGGGTACGAATCGGCTTTTTGCCCCCTTGCGATTTGTTCATCTCTTAGTTTCGATTTTTTCTTCCTCATTCATCAGGATAAGGGTCATTAGCTCCAGTCAATATCATCTCCTCCCTCCGGCGACAGCAGCTCAACCGGGAACTCCATCATCCGGCTCCTCTGGATCCTCTAGCTCTTCAAGCTCCTATCATCCCAATCCTTGGGGCCCGGCGGAACCAGCAGATGCACACCATCCATATTCTCACGAGGAAGCACTCAAGTTTCACCAGGAGAGGGACGAGGCCCGGGAGGAGCTAGGCGACGTCTCCAAGAAATTTGGCATCGAGCAAGCCGAATGGGAGGACCAGCGGAAGCAACTCTACGACGCCATCACCGGTTTGATACCTTCATTTGGTTTTATCATTCTGGCTTCCCCTGCTTGCTGACCCATTTTTTTTCTTTTCTGCCCAGCTCTTTCTGCGGAGAACGATCGCCTGAAGGCGGCGGTGAACAAGGTTGCCGACAAGGTGAATGCCCAGGGGGAGACATCCGAGGCACGGCTTGATGCTGTGGATGGCCGTGTTGATTAGGCCGTCATCCAAGGTGTGCACCTTGGTGTTTCTCTCGGGCTGGCGGCAATGACCTCCCGAACCAACGAAGACTACTCCTTCCAGCCAGTCGGCTTCGCTGGAGGACGCCCAGACGAGATCGACGACATCGATGAGCGTCTGGAGGTCTACGATGATCATGCCGTCGCCCTTGCCGAGTCCACAAATCCCCAGTCCGTCCTCAACAGGTTATTTGAGGAGTAGTTTGTATTAGGATGGACTTCTGTAAATAAACTTGTCTTTTGGAAGAATGCTTATTTCTTTGATTCTTTTCGGTAAAATTCTACCTGCGACTGTCAGAAAAATGCTGAAAACACCCCGGTCTTGCATAAACATTCTTGTGCTAGAGGCGATGCAAACTGCATCGGCTATTTTGTGCTAAAGGCGATATGAACAATATCGGCTATTCTCAGTTTTATTTTTTAGGCTAAAGGCGATTTTCCTTTTATCAGCTTTTCTGATCTACGTTCATGAACCAACCTCAACACTGTGGTAAAAGCCATTCGGTAAGCCCACAATGCTTCATTAAGAACCAGTGTTGAACTGGTTTATGGACCCAATGGTAAGCCCACAATAGCTTCATTAAGAACCAACCTCAACATTGTGGTAATACAGCATGATGCCCATAAACCAGTTCATAGGGAGACGTTTGAGTGGACCCATGACAAGCCATTCGGTAAGCCCACAATGCTTCATTAAGAACCAAGTGCCATCTCCTTGGTTTTTCATCAATCTTCTTCTAGATGATTTTAATCATAATATTATTTGATGCTTCTGCCTGACCATTAGCTTGTGCATAATAAGGAGAAGAATTATACAACTTAATTCCCATATCTTTGGCAAAATCACAGAATTCTAAAGAAGTAAACTGAGTTCCTTGATCAGTTGTTATAGTTTGAGGAATCCCGAATCTGTGAATTATATGTTCCTTAACAAAACTGATCATATTCTCTGACGTTACCTTCTTCAAAGGGATAGCTTCAACCCACTTGGTGAAATAATCCATGGCCAAGAGTACAAATTTGTGTCCCTTACTAGAAGGAGGATTGATCTGACCAATTAAATCTATACCCCATCCTCTGAACGGCCAAGGCTTGATTATGGGATTCATAGCAGATGCTGGAACTTTTTGAATATTGCCGAATTTTTGACAATTGTGACACCCTTTGTAATATTCAAAACAATCCTCCAACATAGTCGGCCAAAAATAACCAGTTCTCCTAATTATCCACTTCATCCGATAAGCTGACTGGTGTGCACCACACAATCCTTCGTGAACCTCATACATCACTTTCTTGGCCTCTTCTTGACTTAAACATTTGAGCAATACTCCATCGATGGACTTGTAATATAACTGATCATCAAGGAACACAAATTTGAGAGCTTTGTATCTGAGTTTTCGGGAAACTTTTTGAGATGGACCTTTTAGATAATTGGTAATTTCGTATCTCCAATCACCATCTACTTGATCAGTATTTAAAACACCTTCTTCTATAGCAAAAACTTCCCGACTCTCTCGATATCCAGAAGCAGCTTGAGCTAACTTATTTGCTTCTTCATTATACTCTCTAGGGATATGATGCAAGGTTACTACCAGAAAATTCTTCAAAAGTTCTCTACACTCCTCATAATATTCTCTTAACACATTGTTCTTGCATTCATACTGACCACTCAGTTGATTAATCACCAACTCAGAATCCCCAAAGATTTCAACAGCAACGGCCTTTACTTCTATAAGAAGCTGAAGCCCTCTAAGCAAAGCTTCATACTCTGCCTGATTATTTGTAACATGAAATTCAATAGGAACCGCATACTCAAAAGTTTTTCCTTGTGGGGAAATCAAGAGAATACCAGCACCACCACCTTTGTTACAAGATGATCCATCGAAGAACAAGGCCCAAGGCACAATGCTTATCGCCTCAACAGAAAGATCTCGATGTTGGGTAATAAAATCGGCAATAATTTGACCCTTTACTGCCTTTGCCGATTCGTACCTTAAATTAAATTCTGACAATGCTAAAATCCATTTGCCAATTCTTCCATTCAAAATTGGCATTGATAGCATATGTTTGATTACATCAAAACTAGAAACTACCACGCATTCGGCATTCAACAAATAGTGCCGAAATTTGGTACATGAGTAATACACACACAAGCAAAGTTTTTCTGTAGCCGAATACCTTGTTTCCGGGTCTAGCAGCTTTCGGCTAAGATAAGCTATGACTCTTTCTTTTCCTTCAAATTCTTGCATAAGGGCCGATCCTATCGTTAGGCTATCGGCCGCCACATACAACTTAAAAGGCTTGTCAAGTTGTGGAGGTACCAGCACAGGTGGTGCCTTCATATATTGCTTGATCTCATCAAAAGCCTTTTGTTGTATGTCACCCCATACAAATTTTTGATCCTTCTTGAGCTTTAATAAAGGAGAAAAGGGTAAAACTCTCTCTGATAGATTGGATATGAATCTTCTTACAAAGTTGATTTTGCCTAACAATGATTGTAATTCTGTGAGATTGGTTGGCGGCACAACTTTGTCTATTGCTTCCATGCTCTTTTTCCCAACTTCAATTCCTCCTTTATGAACTAAAAATCCCAAAAACTCACCAGCCGAAACTCCAAAGGCACATTTGTTTGGATTCATCTTCAAGCCATGCTTTCTTGTGCACCCCAGAGTCTTTCTTAAATCAGCTAAATGTCCTTCATGATTTCTAGACTTGACCACTACATCATCGATGTAGATCTCTACAATCTTGCCGATCAGCTCGTGAAAAATATAATTCATAGCTCTTTGATAAGTTGCACCGGCATTCTTTAACCCAAATGTCATGACTATCCATTCAAACAAACCAATATGACCAGGACATCTGAAGGCTGTTTTTGAAATAACTTCCATTGCCATAAAAATTTGATTATAACCAGCATTACCATCCATAAAACTAATGACTTCATAACCTGCTGCTGCATCTACTAGTAAATCGGCAACTGGCATTGGGTAACCATCCATGGGAGTGGCCTTATTAAGATTTCTGAAATCTATGCAAACCCTCATTTTTCCATTTTTCTTGTATACCGGTACTATATTTGAAATCCACTCTGCATACTTGCAGGGCCGAATGAAGTTTGCTTCTATTAATCTTTCAACCTCCTTCTTCACATCAGCCAATACCTCCTCTTTGTATATCTTCCGTGGAGGTTGTTTGTAAGGACGAAATCTAGGTTTAATGGGTAATCGATGCTCAACAATGGAACGATCCAATCCAGGCATTTCCGTGTAATCCCAAGCAAAACAATCTTTAAACTCTTTCAACAGATCTATCAACTTTGATTTATATTCTGGGTCTAACTTTGCACTAATATACATCGGCCTTGGCTTAGAACCATCACCAACATCAATTTCTTCCAACTTATCAGTCGACATAAAACCACGTCCCAACTTTCCTTTGTTGCCATCGATAGGATTTCCCATTAAAAATTACTATGAGAGCCGACTGCTTGGATCGGCTGTTGGCCCTCGCTGAAAACATTTACAGGACCTTCTTTCCACACTTTTCCAGAGAAACAATCGACGCCTTCATATTCCTAGTAGGTAGATTCTGTGGCAGCAACACTTACCGAATCATCAGCATGTACAACTTCAACATCATCTCCAATCCATTGAATGAGAATTTGATGCATGGTCGAAGGAATGCAGCAATTAGCATGGATCCAATCTCTGCCCAAGAGTAGACTATATGCCCCCTTGCCATCAATGACAAAAAAGGTAGTAATCAGAGTTTTCGACCCAATAGTCAGCTCAACATGGATAGCACCTCGGGTATCGGAAGAGTTGCCAGCAAAGTCCCTAAGCACCATGTCAGTTTTCAACAATTCTTCATTAGTCATCCCAAGCTTTCTGAAGGTAGTATAAGGCATGATATTGATAGCAGCCCCTCCATCAACAAACATCTTAGTTAAAGGCTTGCCATTGACATATCCCTTTAAATAGAGTGGTCTCAAGTGATGATTCTTGATTGGTTTGTCAAAAACAGCCTGCTGTGTTAATACAAGCTGGGCCATCAAATCCTGACATTCACTTTCATCAAAATCAGAGTACACCTCTTCTTGGACATCTTGGCTTTCGGGAGCTATAAACTCTGATGGGAGGAAGAAAGCCATGCAAGCATCAGCCGAAGGACCACATTCATCAGGCTTCTTCTTAGGACGCCATATTTGCTTTGTTTCGGTAACTTCCTATTTCAACTCCCTATTCCTCAACCGTTGAACTCTTCTTTTCTGACTTTTCCTCAGGCCTGGAGGACACCACTGTCCTTTTTGCCATACGTATCTATAGGAATCAGCTTCTTCATCATGCACTCTATCATGAATCCAACCTTGACCTGCAAATCTTTTCCTTTGCTGATTCTCAAAATCATCTGTTTTTAAGCGCCGATCATCTTCAGGAACCTTCGTTCCAAGTCTTTCATAGACGGGACGGCGGTTGACTCGAGATTGCCTATACTTGGAGTACTGAGCACTACACTCCGGACAATTATTTCTAGCAGGCAACCTCAAGCCTTCATTCCAACAATGCCTAAAGAATGAACAACCCCAATGAGACTGCTCCTGTTCTATCATGTATTCTTCTTGCTCCCTTCGGTATACCTCTTCCTCATACCTCCGGCATTCTTCCATAAACCATTGCTTCTTATAGTATTCCTTCTCTTGCTCTCTCTGCCACTTGTTTAGCAAAATACGTAATGTAACTCTGGGTTTGGAAGTTTGACCTTTCTCGGTTCGGCTATTCTGAAACCGAACTCGTTGCTGCAGCTCTCTACTGGTGACTTGCCGATCCGGGTCAACATCACCATTTTTCTTTGTTCTATCAGAAGTCAACACCTTCATCTTGCCTTTACCTTTGAGATCATTGGCAGAGACCATATTCACAGAGAAAGAAATCATATTTTGTGGAAAAGGCTGATCATCAATTTTCATCTTGCCATCAAACTTCAAATGTCCCTCTTGGATAGCTTTCTGGATTCGTATTCTGAACACTCAGCAATCATTGATAGAGTGAGAATTAGTGTTATGGAAGCCACAATACTTTTTGTCTTTCACTCTCTCAGGACGTAGCATGGGATGTCCTTCTGGTAGCTTGATGCGTCCTTCCTTCATCAATAATGCAAAAAGCCTGTCTGCCTTAGTAACAACAAAATCATAGGTTCCCTTTTGTTGTTTCAACCAGCGTTGACTAATTTGAGTAGGCTCCTTTGCCCAATTCAACTCAGCTGCAGCTATCTCATCTTCATCAATATACTCAGTCGCTTCCTCCAGAAAACCTTGATACACCTCATTAGTGGCATTGTTCTTCTGAAAGCGATTATCTCTCCTGAATCCTTGGGCCTGATTACTCATAGCTGCTAAATGCTGTGCAAGTTGGCCAAGATCATCAAACTCCATGCCGAACAACTTCTCCTTGATATTCGGCAACATTCCTGCTATAGCTATTCCAGGTAGTTGATCATCTGGTAAATTCAGAGAATAACACATATTCTTGGTCTCCCTAAATCTACGAAGATATTCCAATGGTGTCTCATTTGTTCTCATCCTCAGACTCATGAGATCGACCAACTTCTTCTCATTAGTACCCGTGTAGAAATATGAATGAAACTTCTGCTCTAGCTCTGCCCACGTACCAATGGAATGAGCTGGTAAAGACGTGAACCACATGAAAGCTGGTCCTGTAAGAGACAAAGGAAAATATCGAATCCTCCAAGCTTCATCTGAAGCAGCTTCTCCAAGCCGCATTAAGTACCGACTGACGTGCTCTATGGTACTAGTATCATCTTGACCAGAAAACTTGGTCAAATCTGTTGGAGGCTTCACCCTTGGAGGTAACGCCACTCTGTTGTACCACTCTAGGTAAGGAGACTTGTATGAATAGGATTGATTTTTTGGCTTCAAGCCGAACTGATTCTGCATCATATCAGCCATCCTGTGCATCAAAACATCAATGCCTGAATCCTGATTTCCTTGTACTTGTACTCTAGAAGGCAATCCTGAAACACTCCTATACCCTGGATTTGGCACAGCATTGATAGCATTGTAATTAGTAAATTCTTGATACCCATCTCCATACATATTCTTCTGCAATTTGTTTGATGCTGGAGAAACTCTATAAGCTGAAGGTGGCACTTCTCCTGTGGTACCAAATGTTACCTGGCCATAGGTGGGATGTGATTGCTTTTCAGTGTGAGTCAATCCACATATATTTGAAGTCGATGGTCCTTCTTTTCCAATAGGCTTCTCTTGATGCTTTGGAACATTGAAAAGTGTCGGTCCACTGAGTGGGCCAACATTTTCTTCAAAGTACTTATCAACCATTGGACCAAAAGTACTGATCATGATTGCCCGAAAGGTATTCAGAAAAGCTGTGTGATGGTTTGTCATGGTTTCTCCCATAGCTTTATAAACCAGGGCTGCCATCTTCTGAGCATCCTCCTCTTCAGTGTAATCAGTTTGATGTGGAAGAAGAACCCTTGGCATTGACTGCTTTTGAAACACTTTATTGCTCTTCTTTTTGGAAAAAGACATCAAACACTTCCGTTGGTATTGCTCACATGCTTGTAGCACTAAATCCCTGTAATTATCTGGCAATTCTGCCATGCTCACATCCAGAACATGATCATTGTTGATCTCAGACGCCATCTTGAACTAACAGATTGTCCCACCGGGCATGCCAAAAAGTGTGTTGACACAAAATGTGATGCACTGTGCCTCACACACAGCAAGCCGGAAAGCGTGGCTTCAATTGGGTGCCCGGGTGCTTCGTGATTCGGAAACGTGCCAGTCAGTTTGACCTAAAAAAACTAACAAGGGATAAAACAGTTAAATGCCAAACTGGAACATGTCGGGTGAGACCAGACAGTTCCATATATACGGCCCTGAAGCCACTTACAACAACATACAGCTATAGGAAGCTATCTGCCAGCAAGTTTATAAACCATTCGGCTAATCGTAAGATGAACACACATAAAGATCCGATTGCCGAATGCATGTGCATGGGAAGACATGTTTGAACAAGTGAAATTAATCATGAGTTAATGCATAACCAAGCTCAGCAATCCAGTCGAGTTAGGGTCCATGAAGAAGGAACGTGCAAATAAACACGATTAAACTAATCTAAAACCTGCATCTGCCGCACGACACCTAGTTTCGTCAAAGCTTAAACGTAATTAACATGCATGAACCCACGACATGTGACAATCTAGATTAAAATAATTCAGCCATTACGAGCATGTTATCTATTTGCAAAGGTAATACGAAAGTAATGATCATTGAAGCACGAATAAAACCATAAGAGAGGGCCGAACAATATCAATCTAGATTGGGCAGAAGTGTGTTACAAATATATAAAATATTTAAAACATGCAACACAGGATAACTTAATGAATCTATTTAGATTTTGCCGTATCTAATAGAGCCGATAACTGTCTTGCCTTCACTAAGCATATTGAGCAAACGCCTGCCGCACGGTATCTACTCATAAACAAAGCATAAGCAAAGACTTCTTGATTGTCAAGCAAAGATCCGCCGCACGATCATTAAAAACAAACAAGACTACTTGCATCACGTCTAAATCCACCGCATGATACTAAACATGATAACAAGGTTGTCGGAACTTACGGAGGTCGACGGATCGATGACTCCTCTCAAAGAACTCGACGACACGACAAAAGGACTCGAAAGTTGGCACGGGGCCGGTTGTATTGATTTGGTTGTGAACGCCTATTACAATGGTCGAGGGTCAATATTTATACCCTAGACAAAACACGAGTCCTAAAAGACTACGATTTACAAAGGAACTCTTAAACAAACTTGGAAACTACGATTCCTTGCCCTAAACTCTCAGAGTCCTTTATTATTATAACTTTCATCTTTTCGATCGGCTTTGCCTGCCATCTTCTGCTTTCCTGAATGGAGTCACCGCCTTCTGAGGTAACCAACCGCACAAGCATTTAGCCGACCGCTCGTTTTGTTTGCCGAATGTCCTTCTTCCTGTATGCGGGTCCACCTGTCATCTTCCGAAGTCGACCAAAATCCAGTGTTAACAATAGCCCACTTGGTGATTCTTCCCATCGCATCCCGATTCTAGATGACCTCACTAAGAGGAAAGGACGTCACCACTGTCATTGGGTGTGACTCAAAGTAGTGGCACAATTTTTGCTTGGTGATGAGGATGGCGTAGAGGAGCTTTTGGATCTAGGGGTAGCGAGTATTGGAGTTGGACAAGACCTCACTAATGAAGTACATGAGATGTTGTACTTTGAGGGCATGCTCCTCTTCCTCCCACTCCACCACTAGTGCGGCGTTGACCACCTGTATGGTGGCCACGATGTAGAGCAGGAGTGGCTCCCCGATGGTCAGGGGAACTAGAATTGAGGCCTTCATTAGGAGTTCCTTGAGCTTGTCAAGCACCTCTTGGTCCTTGGACGTCCACTCGAAGCAGTCAGTTTTCTTCAAGAGCCGATAAAGGGGGAGGCCCCGTTCGTCGAGGCGCGAGATGAAGCGGTTGATTGTGGCAAGGCACCCTATGATCTGTTGTACCCCTTTATGTTCTATATCGGGCCCATTCTCGTGATGGCCAAGATTTTTTCTGTGTTGACTTTGATGCCATGCTCGGAAATGATGAACCTGAGCAACATACCCCTTGGAACCCCAAAGACGCATTTTTCAGGATTGAGTTTGATGTCATTCGCTTGGAGCTTTGTGAAGGTCAGCTCAAGGTCGGTCACAAGCTCGTTAGTGCATTTGGATTTGACTATGATGTCATCCATGTAAGCCTCAATGATCTCATTGGTGATGTTACCGAAACACTTGAGCATGCAATGCTAATACGTAGCCCCTGCATTTTTAGACCAAATGGGATTGTGACGTAGCAATATGATCCGAAGGGGGTGATGAAAGAAGTCACAAGCTGGTCGGACTCCTTTATCATGATATGATGGTACCCGGAGTATGCATCAAGGAAGCAGAGGGTTTCGCATCCTGAGGTCGAGTCGACTACTAGATCTATGTGCGACAAAGGAAACAAATCCTTTTGGCACGCTTTGTTGAGACCCGTGTAATCAACACACATTCTCCATTTCCCACTCTTTTTTCTTACAAGAACGAGATTGGCTAACCACTCAGGATGATACACTTCCTTGATGAATCCGTCTGCCAAAAGCTTCGCAATCTCCTCGTCGATTGCTCTGCGCTTCTCCTCGTTGAAGCGACGCAATCGTTGCTTCACCGGCTTGGAGTCTGGCCTGATCTTTAAGGCATGCTCGGTGACTTCCCTCGGAATGCCCGGCATGTCCGAGGGTTTCCACGCAAAGATGTCTCTGTTGGCACGATGGAAGTCGACGAGCGCGCTTGCCTATTTGGAGGAAAGCGTAGTGCTAATCCGGAGCACCTTGTCGTCGGGGCTGCTGGGGTCCACGGGGATCTCCTTGATGCCTTCAGTAGGCTCAAAGGACCCAATCGACTGCTTGGAGTCTAGAGGCTCCTCGGCAGTCCTCTCCTAGATGGCCGCAAGCTCGGTGGAGGCGACGGTTGCTGTAGCATGTTCACAACACTCCACCTCTCACTCGTAGGCACGCTGGAAAGAAGTGCCGATCATGATGACCCCTCGTGGGCCCAGCATCTTTAGCTTCAGGTAGGTGTAGTTGGGGATGGCCCTAAACTTTGCATAGCATGGTTGTCCGAGGATGACATGGTAAGTTCCATGGAACCCTACCACCTCAAAAGTGAGGGTCTCCATCCTATAGTTGGTTGGACTCCCAAAGGTGACAGGCAGATTGATCTGCTCGAGCGGAATGGCCTGCTTCCCAAGCACGATGCCATGGAAAGGCGCCCTAATCGGTCAGATGCACGCTCGGTGGATGCCCATAGCGTCGAGCGTCTCGGCGTACAGGATGTTGAGGCCACTGCCGCCATCCATCAGCACCTTGGTAAGCCGCTTCATGTTAACAATTGAGTCAACAATGAGCGGATACCTCCTCAGTTGAGGGATGCTGTCGGGGTGGTTGGTCTAATCGAAGGTGATGGCGGACTCTGACCACCAGAGGAATGCGGGCGTGGCGGGCTTGATCATGTAGACCTCATGGTGCGCCAGTTTTTGTTGGTGCTTGGAGTCATAAGCTGCCAACCCCCCAAAGATCATGAGGTAGCCATCGGTGGTTGAGAAGCCATCATCCTTCTCGTCGACATTGTCTGCCATTGGCTTGGGGTCTCTTCTCGGCTCCCCTTTGTTGGCATCGTCGGACAAGAACCGCTTCATGAGGGTGTAGTCCTTGTATAGATGCTTGATGGGGAAGGTGTGGGTTGGGCACGGTCCTTCATGCAACTTCTCAAAGTGGTTGGGGACGCCCTCGGTGGGCTTTCGACCCCCTTTACGGTTGGCAGTGGCCACGAGCGAGCTCTCACACTGCTGCTTGTTCTTCTTCTTGTGGGGACGGTTGGAGGCGCCCTCGCTGACGTCGTCATCCTGCTTTGCCTTGCCCTTAGAGCGGTCGAAGATAGCTCTGACCACCTGCTTGCCAGAGGCATGGCTGGTGGCGATGTCGAGGAGCTCCTTGGTGGTCTTCGGACCCTTGTGGCCCAACTTGTGGACCAGGGACTCATAGGTGGTCCCAGACAAGAAGGCTCCAATGATGTCGGCGTTGGTGATGTTAGGTAGCTCATTGCACTATCGGGAGAAGCACCAGATGTACTAGCGGGGAGTTTCCCTGAACTTCTGCCGATAGTTTTTGAGGTCCCATGGGTTTTTAGGGCGCGCATAGGTGCCCTAGAAGTTGCCCACAAAGATCTCCTTTAGGTCCGCCCAACCATATATGCGATTGGGTGGAAGGTGCTCCAGCCATGTTCGCACCGAGTCGGCGAGGAATAGGGGGAGATTGCGGATGATGAAGTTGTTATTATCCGTGCCACCGGCCTGGCAAGCAAGCCGATAGTCCTCGAGCCATAGCCCGTGGTTTGTTTCTCTAGAGTACTTTGGGATGTTGGTCGGTGGCCGGCGGTAGCGTGGCAGGAAGGGCACATTGAGGATGTGCCGGCCAAAGGCCTGAGGCCCCAATAGGTCGGGGCTCGAGCTTTGGTCCTCGTTGCTATTGTAGCGTCCACCGTGATGAGGGTGGTAGCCACGGCTGGCCCCTCTCTCTCATCGCTGCGGTCACGCCTGTGGGCGTTTAGAGTGTCACGAGCATCGTGATTGCAGCCAAGGCGCTCATGCACCCAGACCGCAACCCGCTACCCATCGTCGGGCGGTGCCTAGTGGATGGAGATGTCCTTGTCATGCTACCCCAAGGGCGCATGGTGACCAACGTTGAACTCGTGTCATCAGGACAACGAGCTCTTTGCTTGCTGCACCATGGCACGCTTGAGTAAAAGCAGATCTCTTGGTGAGCCCGATGGTCCTTAGGCGTCGAGGGCTTAGGGAGCCCTCGGAGCAAGGCTACTGTGGCTGCTATGTTTTGGCTCACCCGAGCAAAACGCGGGAGGCCTCCATCATCCTCGACGATCCTCTGGTTCGCCTCGTGGGCCCTAGCGTGTGCGCATCCACCATCTCCCTGATGTGCGATCTCTTGCTCGAGCTCTACACGTTCTTGCTCGAGTTTAAGTCATGCCTCCTTGAGCTCCTGGTGTCTGAAAGGTCCTAATATGGATAGAGGGGGGGGGTGAATAGCCTATTTAAAAATCTATAAATCAACTAGAGCAATTTGATTAGTATAACAAACAGCGAAATGCAAACTTGCTCTAGCTCTACAAGGGTTGCAAGCCACCTATCCAACAATTCTAGTTTCTATGATCTCTAGACACACAATTTGCTATGTCACTACTTACTAAGAGCTCTCACACTTGCTACACTAAAGAGCTCCACTAGATGAACTTAAAGACAACAAAGCAAACTCTCAAATCTAATTACAGTAAAGAGCTTGCTACAACTAGTTTTCAAGAATATAAATGAGTGAGTAGGGTGATTATACCACTATGTAGAGGAGTGAACCAATCACAAGATGAATACTAAATCAATCACCGGGAGAATACCAAAGGGCAAGAGACAACCAATTTTTCTCCCGAGGTTCACATGCTTGCCGGCACGCTAGTCCCCGTTGTGTCGACCAACACTTAGTGGTTCGGTGGCTAAGAGGTATTGCATGAACCTCGTCCACACAATTGGACACCGCAAGAACCTACCCATAAGTGAGGTAACTCAATGACACGAGCAATCCACTAGAGTTACCTTTCGGCGCTCCGCCAGGGAAAGCACAAGACCCTTACAATCACCACGATCGAAGCTAGAGACAATCACCAACCTCCGCTCAACGATCCTCACTGCTCCAAGCCATCTAGGTGGTGGCAACCACCAAGAGTAACAAATGAATCCCATAGCGAAATACGAATACCAAGTGCCACTAAATGCAATCACTCAAGCAATGCACTGGGATTCTCTCCCAATCTCACAATGATGATGGATCAATGATGGAGATGAGTGGGAGGGCTTTGGCTAAGCTCACAAGGTTGCTATGTCAATGCAAATGGCCAATAGAGTGAACTTGAGCCGGCCATGGGGCTTAAATAGAAGCCCCCATGAAATAGAGCCGTTGGGCTACTCACTGCACTGAACACGGGGCGACTGGACGCTCTGGTCATATCGACTGGACGTAGGACCCCAGCGTCCGGTCGTGCGATGCACGCCATGTGTCCCCTCTCTTCAAATATTGAGCGCCCGATCCCAACGGTTACGTGATGACCGGACGTGCTGCTATGAAGTGACCGGACGCTGGACCTCAGTGTCCGGTCGTTTCCAATAAGCATCCAAAAGCGAGAAATCACGACCGGACGCGTCTGGTCATGATCGACCGAACTCACCCAGCGTCCAGTCATACGACGTCTCCTCTGTACGCTGCCATGTCAGCAGGACCAAACACACCCCTTCAGCGTCCGGTCAGTGACCGACGCCAGCGACTTTGCTGCTTCTACTGACAGGACGCGCCGGTCCTACCGAGAACAGCGTTCGGTCACTTATAGTGACCTTCGTCTTTTTTGTATAGAGCGCCGGTGAAGTTTCTAACCCTTGCTCAAATGTGCCAACCACCAAGTGTATCACCTTGTGCACATGTGTTAGCATATTTTCACAAACATTTTCAAGGGTGTTAGCACTCCACTAGATCCTAAATGCATATGCAATGAGTTAGAGCATCTAGTGGCACTTTGATAACCGCATTTCAATACGAGTTTCACCCCTCTTAATAGTACGGCTATCGATCCTAAATGTGATCACACTCACTAAGTGTCTCGATCACTAAAACAAAATGGCTCCTACTATTTATACATTTGCCTTGAGCCTTTTGTTTTTCTTTCTTCTTTTTCAAGTTCAAGCATTTGATCATCACCATGCCATCACCAGCATCATGATCTTCACCATTGCTTCATCACTTGGAGTAGTGCTACCTATCTCATCATCACTTTGATAAACTAGGTTAGGACTTAGGGTTTCATCAATTAACCAAAACCAAATTAGAGCTTTCAATCTCCCCCTTTTTGGTAATTGATGACAACCCTTACACAAATATATGAATTAAGATTTAATTGAATCCATGTTGCTTGCACAAGCATATTTACCATGTGTAAAAGGATATGGGCAAGTTTCATGAATCCCATATGGTAGCAATTGCTCCCCCTACATATGTGCTAAGAGTTTGGAAAGAAGCTTGCACATATGCTTAGATAGGAAATATAGGAGACAATGCCTACCAAATGATGCTAAGGTGTAAGAGATGGACCTTTGAAGCAAGATACCAATCGGAGTGCACCAATATACCATCCTTAGCACCATTAGTAGCTAGACATACACAAAAACTAGAATACCCCATGAGATCAACATTATAAGCAAGGGTCTAGTTTCCATACGATGAACATAAGTCTAGTTACTTTAGCCTATGCATGCTAGTTTTTCATTTCATCATTCAAGCATATAACTAGCATACACCACACAAGCATGGATATTGAAATTTAAATCTTGTGCCATGCAAGCAAATATATGAATATGCACATTCAAATGCAACATACAAGTTTATGAGCTTGCTCCCCCTACTTGTGTGCATTTTTGATTGATCCCCTTACAATGTCATTTCATTTGTTTTCTCCTCCTATTACTATCTTTGTGAATTTCTCTCCCCCTTTGTCAACAATTAGCACAAAGGTGAGCTCCAATTTTAGATAGGTTGGGGTGAAACCATGTGAAGTGAGGATTATTTTCCCAATTTGGTTCAATCTAGATCACTTACAAAAGATATTTAACTCGGTTTGATCCAAGGACAAGCTTCTTCACACCTCCAAATAAGGGTTATCTTGTACCATGTTGAGTTAAACACTTATAGCTTATTTTCTAGATCAAACACTAGGTTTACAAGCCCACAAATATGTCATATGTTACCACTAGATCATTTCAAACATACAAGCAATAGTGGTACCATACAAGCATCAAATTCATTTGATTTTCATAAATGAGTCTTAGACATGATAGGAATGGCTAGATGCACTAAACAAGTCCTTAGCAATGGATGGATGACATGTCAATCAACTTTACCTTGCTTTGCTCAAAAGAGAGGCATGTCATATAATGGGGGGTGCATCAACACATATTGGAGAAGTCAAGTATGTTCAATTTATTCCTTAGCTTGCAAAACCTCTTCTCATCAAGTGGCTTGGTGAAGATATTGGCAAGTTGATCTTCGGTGCCCACACTCTCAATGCAAATGTCCATTTTTTCTTGGTGATCTCTTATGAAATGATGGCGGACATCAATATGCTTTGTTCTTGAATGTTGAACTGGGTTGTTGGTGAGCTTTACGGCACTTTCATTGTCACATAGCAATGGCACTTGCTTGAATTTGATTCCAAAGTCACTCAAAGTAGCCTTCATCCAAAGTAATTGAGCACAACAACTACCGACCGAAATGTACTCTGCTTTGGCGGTTGAAAGTGCTACACTATTTTGCTTCTTTGATGACCAAGACACAAGTGATCTTTCCAATAGTTGACATATGCCCGATGTGTTCTTTCTCTCAACTTTGCATCCCGCATAATCGGAGTCTAAATATCCAATCAACTCAAATCTTGCTCCTTTGGGATACCACAATCCAACATTTTGTGTATGCTTCAAGTACCTTAATATTCTCTTTGTTGCCTTCAAATGACTTTCTCTTTGTGAGGCTTGAAATCTAGCACACATACGTACACTAAACATCACATCCGGCCTTGATGCGGTCACATAGAGTAGGCTTCCAATCATAGATCGATACATCTTTTGATCCACCATATTGCCACTAGCATCACTATCTAAGCTTCCACTTGTCCCCATTGGTGTACTAATGGCTTTAGCATCATCCATTCCAAACTTCTTGAGCATGTCCTCGATATACTTGCCTTGACTCACAAATGTGCCATTCTTCATTTGCTTGATTTGAAGACCAAGTAACTAAGCTCTCCAATCATAGACATCTCAAACTCACTTGCCATCATCTTGCCAAACTCTTCACAAAAATCTTGATTTGTTGACCCAAATATGATATCTTCAACATAGATTTGTATTACAAACAAGTCATTTCCAAGCTTCTTGATGAAGAGAGTGGTGTCAACCTTTCCCATCTTGAATCCCTTAGAGAGTAGAAATCTCTCAATCTCTCATACCATGCTCTAGGTGCTTGTTTCAATCCATACAAAGCCTTTCTCAACTTGTAAACATGGTTGGGTTTCTTCTCATCTTCAAAACCAGGAGGTTGCTCAACATACACAAGCTCATTGATGTACCCATTGAGAAATGCACTCTTCACATCCATTTGGTACAACTTGATGTTGTGGACACAAGCATAGGCTAACAAGATTCTAATTGCTTCCAATCTTACAATCGGGGCATATGTTTCTCCAAAGTCAATACCTTTAACTTGAGTGTAACCTTGAGCCACTAATCTTGCTTTGTTCCTTATTACTATCCCATCTTGATCTTGCTTGTTCCGAAAGACCCACTTGGTTCCAATCATATTATGATCCTTAGGCCTCTCAACTAACTCCCATACTTGGTTTCTTGTGAAGTTGTTTAGATCTTCATGCATAGCATTGACCCAATCAATATCCTTCAAAGCTTCATCTATCTTCTTAGGTTCAATGGATGACACAAAAGAGAAATGCTCACAAAATGAAGCCAATTTTGATCTAGTTTGCACACCTCTTAAAATATCACCAATGATAGTGTCCAATAGATGATCTCTTGCAACATTGGTTGGTTGTACCACTTGCACTTGATTTATTGCATTTGATTGATCACTTGGTTGAGATGATGAACAAGCCACTTGTTGTTGATCTTGCACTTGTCATGACTAGTACTTGCTTGAACTTGATCATGAGAGCCACTAGCTTGTACATTTGAGTTAGAGAGCACTTGATTCTTATCATCTTCAACATCAATCACCTCTCTAGGCCTTATATCACCAATGTCCATGTTCTTCATTGCATTGACCAATTGAGTGTCTCTTACATCATCTAGATTCTCATCTTCCTCTTGGGAACCATTTGTTTCATCAAATTCCACATCATGAACCTCCTCAAGAGTACCACTAGCCAAATTCCAAACTCTATATGCCTTGCTAGTAGTGGAGTAACCAAGCAAGAAGCCTTCATCACATTTCTTTTCAAACTTGCTCAATCTAGTGCCTTTCTTCAATATATAGCATTTACAACAAAAAACCCAAAAGTATGCTATGTTGGGCTTTCTTCCATTCAATAGCTCATAAGGTGTCTTCTCCATCATGGGGTGACAATAGAGTCGGTTGCTATAATAGCAAGCCGTGTTGATTGCTTTGGCCCAAAATGAATGACTCACATTGTACTCACTCAACATTGATCGTGTCATGTCAATCAAAGTTCTATTCTTTCTTTCAACTAGGCCGTTTGATTGTGGAGTGTACTTGGCCGAGAATTGATGTCTAATTTCAAATTCATCACACAACTCATCAATTCTTGTGTTCTTAAACTCACTTCCATTGTCACTTCTTACTTTCTTGATGGTTGTTTCAAACTCATTGTGAATGTCCTTGACAAATGATTTGAATGTTGCAAACACATCACTCTTATCCACTAGAAAGAATACCCATGTGTATCTAGTGAAATCATCCACAATCACAAATCCATATTTATTTCCACCAATGCTAGTGTATGTGGTTGGTCCAAACAAGTCCATGTGCATCAACTCAAATGCCTTAGATGTGCTCATCATGCTCTTCTTAGGATGTGTGTTATCAACTTGCATTCTGGCTTGACATGCACTACATAGCTTATCCTTTTCAAATGTGACATCTTTCAAGCCTCTAACTAAATCATGCTTGATCAACTTGTTTAATTGTTTCATTCCAACATGACCAAGCCTTCTATGCCATGACCAACCCATGCTAGACTTAGTGATCAAACATATACAATTGAGCTTCTCTAGCATTGAAATCAACCAAGTATAGATTCTCATATCTAAATTCTTTGAATATCAAGTTAGAGCCATATACACTTATGATCTCTACATCATCCACATCAAATATGCACTTAAAATCAAGATCACACAATTGAGCTACCGATAATAGGTTGAAGTTCAAGCTCTCTATTAGTAACACATTAGAAATGCTTAAGTCATTGGATATTGCAATCTTACCAAGCCCTTTGACCTTGCCTTTGCCATTGTCACCAAATGTGATACTATCAATCCCATTGCTCTTGTTTTCATTGATTGAATTGAACATTCTTGAATCACCGGTCATGTGTTGTGTGCACCCATTATCAAGCACCCAATGCCTTTCTTCGGCTTTATAATTGACCTACAAAAGAAGATCAATTCTTTTTAGGTACCCAAACTTGCTTGGGTCCTTGAAGGTTAGTTACCAAAGTCTTTGGTACCCAAATGGCCTTTTTCTTTGGGCCCACAATTGGTGTACCAATGAATTTAGCCTTCACACCATTGGCACCCTTAACAAGCATGTAAGAAGAATCAAATTTAATTGAGGACACATTAGGTAGCTTGTTCTTGTTAGTCTTGCAATATTGCTCTATATGCCCAACTTGCTTGCATCTATTGCAAAACCGGTCATTGCCCTTCACAGAGCTAACTTTGGGAGTGACAAAGGCCGCCTTGCCTTTCTTGGGGGTATAGTCTAATCTCTCTTTGTTGAGAGAAAACCTTTGGCTACCCAAGCACTTTAGCAAGCGGGCATCTCCACCATAGGCATTGCCTAAGGTACGAGTGAGCTCATTCACCTCCTTCTTGAGGGTCTCATTTTCCATCATTAGTGAGGCATCACTCAAAGGTGAGGTAGAAGTAGTAGTGCTACAAGAAGTATTAGTGGGAGCAACTACAATAGATTTATAAAAAGATTCATCAATAATATCATATGTTAGTCCCACATCACAAGACATAATCACTTGCTCCTTCTTGGCTTCCTTTATTTTGACTTGCTCGATGAGAGAGGAGTGAGCCTTTTCAAGCTTAGAGTGAGCTTTGCTAAGCTTCTCATGGGCTTTCATTAGCCTCTCATGAGTGGCATTGAGCTCATCAAAGGATTGCTCAAGAAATTTCACTTTCTTACATAATTATTTGCACTCTTTTCTCTTCATTTCTACGCAAGTGTGCATTTGCTCACACATGTCCAAGAGTTCCTCCTTGGTGTACTCCTCCTCCTCCTCCTCATCATCATCATTATCACTCCTACAAACATCACTTTCACATTCATCATCATCACTCACATAATATTTTACCTTGGTAGGCTTTGCCATGAGGCATGTCGATGGAGTGTCGAAGATGGAGGGCTTATTGTTGATGGTGATGCTTGCTAGTGCTTTCTTGATAGATTTCTTGTCATCATCACTAGACTATCACTATCTAAAGAGCCATCACTATCCCATGTGACCACATAGCCTCCACCTTTCTTCTTCTTTTGGAAGGTCATTCTCTTCTCCTTCTTTTCTTTCTTTTCTTTCTTGTCCTTCTTGTGCTTCTTCTTTTCATCCTCATCATTGTCACTATTGTAGGGACAATTCGCTACAACATGATCGGGGCTCTTGCAATTGTAGCATCTTTTCACATATTCTTTGCTTTTTATGTGATCTCTTCTCTTTCTTGAACCATAGCCCTTCTTCTTCATGAATTTTCCCATCTTGCGTACAAAGAGGGCCATAGCTTAATCATCAATATCACTAAGATCATCATCATCACTTGATTCTTTCTTAGACTTTCCCTTGTTCTTGGATGATGATGAGCTAGCCTTGAATGCTATACTTTTCTTCTTCTTGTCTTCATCTTCCTTCTTGTCATCCTTGTTATCCCCCTCCCTTTCCACACGGTATGTCTCTTGTGTCATGACATCACCTAGTACTTGATTAGAAGTAATCTCCTTCAATCCTCCTCTTATGATAAGCAATCTTAATATCTCAAATCTTGTAGGTAGGCACATTAAGAACTGATGAGAGACATCATCATCCTTGATCTTCTCTCTCAAAGCCTTCAAGCCATTGACAATTACTTGCAACCGCTGGAACATCTCTGGAATGCTCTCATCATCCTTCATCTTGAAGCTTGTCAACTTATCCTTGAGGATGTATAACTTGGCAATC
The DNA here is from genome assembly GCF_019320115.1 of Miscanthus floridulus. NCBI lineage: Eukaryota > Viridiplantae > Streptophyta > Magnoliopsida > Poales > Poaceae > Miscanthus > Miscanthus floridulus. The sequence goes on along the minus strand of NC_089582.1, from coordinate 131,073,709 downwards.
TTCACCATCGGTGTGCCCTCATATGTTTCCTCCAATCTCCTCCACACCTCATTAGCTCTTTCACAATCTTTGATTTGCTCAAACATCTTGGAATCAATGGCATTGTATATGGTGTTGAGGGCCATTGTATTGCATTGCTTGTTGGTCTTGTCTTGGTTGGTGGGATTGTCGGGATCAATGATAACATAGTCATTCTCGGCCACCTCCCATACTTGATCATTAATTGAACCAAGATACATCCTCATCTTTCTCTTCCAATAATCATAGCATGTGCCATCAAAGAATGGTGGTTTGCCCCCCACATGGTTGAACATAACTTGAGCCATAATTTGACACCGAGGTTGTTAAGCCTTTAATCAACCGGTGACCACGGCTCTGATACCACTTGAAAGGTCCTAATATGGCTAGGGGGGTGAATAGCCTATTTAAAAATCTACAAATCAACTAGAGCAATTTGATTAGTATAACAAATAGCAAAATACAAACTTGCTCTAGCTCTACAAGGGTTGCAAGCCACCTATCCAATAATTCTAGTTTCTATGATCTCTAGACACACAATTTACTATATCACTACTCACTAAGAGCTCTCACACTTGCTACACTAAAGAGCTCCACTAGATGAACTTAAAGACAACAAAGCAAGCTCTCAAATCTAATTACAGTAAAGAGCTTGCTACAACTAGTTTTCAAGAATATAAATGAGTGAGTAGGGTGATTATATCACCGTGTAGAGGAGTGAACCAATCACAAGATGAATACTAAATCAATCATTGGGAGAATACCAAAGGGCAAGAGACAACCAATTTTTCTCCCGAGATTCATGTGCTTGCCGGCACGCTAGTCCCCGTTGTGTCGACCAACACTTAGTGGTTTGGTGGCTAAGAGGTGTTGCACGAACCTCGTCCACACAATTGGTACTGTAAGAACCTACCCACAAGTGAGGTAGCTCAATGACACGAGCAATCCACTAGAGTTACCTTTCGGCGCTCCACCGGAGAAGGCACAAGACCCCTTACAATCACCACGATCAGAGCCGGAGACAATCACCAACCTCTGCTCAATGATCCTCGCTGCTCCAAGCTGTCTAGGTGGCGGCAACCACCAAGAGTAACAAGTGAATCCCGTAGCGAAACATGAATACCAAGTGCCACTAAATGCAATCACTCAAGCAATGCACTGGGATTCTCTCCCAATCTCACAATGATGATGGATCAATGATGGAGATGAGTGGGAGGGATTTGGCTAAGCTCACAAGGTTGCTATGTCAATGCAAATGGCTAAGAGAGTAAGCTTGAGCCGGCCATGGGGCTTAAATAGAAGCCCCCCATGAAATAGAGTCGTTGGGCTACTCACTGCACTGAACACGGGGCGATCAGACGCTTTGGTCATATCGATCGGACGCAGGACCCCAGTGTCCGGTCGTGCGATGCACACCACGTGTCCCCTCTCTTCAAATAGTGAGCGCTCGATCCCAACGGTTACGTTATGATCGGACGCGCTGCTACGAAGTGATCGGATGCGGACCTCAGGCCTCAGCGTCCGGTCGTTTCCAGTAAGCATCCAGAAGCGAGAAATCATGCGTCCGGTCACATGACATCTCCTTTGTGTGCTGCCACATCAGCAGGACCAGACGCACCCCTCCAGCGTCCGGTCACAAAGTGACCCAACGTCCGGTCAGTGACCGACGCCAGCGACTTTGCTGCTTCTACTGACCGGACGCGCCGGTCCTATCGAGACCAGCGTCCGGTCACTTACAGTGACCTCCGTCTTTTTTGTATAGAGCGCCGGTGAAGTTTCTAACCCTTACTCAAATGTGCCAACCACCAAGTGTATCACCTTGTGCACATGTGTTAGCATATTTTCACAAACATTTTTAAGGGTGTTAGCACTCCACTAGATCCTAAATGCATATGCAATGAGTTAGAGCATCTAGTGGCACTTTGATAACCACATTTCAATATGAGTTTCACCCCTCTTAATAGTACGGCTATCGATCCTAAATATGATCACACTCACTAAGTGTCTCGATCACTAAAACAAAATGGCTCATACTATTTATACCTTTGCCTTGAGCCTTTTGTTTTTCTCTTTCTTCTTTTTTAAGTTCAAGCATTTGATCATCACCATGTCATCACCATCATCATGATCTTCACCATTGCTTCATCACTTGGAGTAATGCTACCTATCTCATCATCACTTTGATAAACTAGGCTAGCACTTAGGGTTTCATCAATTAACTAAAACCAAATTAAAGCTTTCAGTGTCGCGCTTGCAGGTGCTCCTCCCGCATGTGCGGAAAAGCCCCTGTGCCTTCATCATCGTCATCGTCGTGGTCGCGCGGTAGGTCAGCCCCTCCTTCGTGGACGCTCTCAACGTGCCCTTCAGGGTCTCCGCCATGAAGCATTCTCGCGAGGGGTGATGGCTTTCCCTGCTGGAATCAGAGTCAGAGAGGGACTCTGAGTCCGTCACGGAACAATTCCACGACGTAGTCTACCATACCCACGAACTCGCCGTTCGTGAGTGACGAACGCATGCGCTGCGTGACGAGGTGACCTGCGGTCTCCGCGGCGTTGTGCAGGCCAAATGGAAACGACGTCGTGGTGCCCCGGGTGAGACGATCCGAGGCGAGCGGCTCCCCTCCGGCGAGCTGCGTCGTGACGTTGGCGAAGGAGAGGGCGAGGCAGCGCATGCCCTCCCGGGATGGTCGGGGTCCCAGGAAGGCAGCGAACTGGCGCTCAAGCCTCTCATAGTCGAAGTCAAGGAGCTGGTCGCTCGTAGGGGCGCGAGCCTCCGGTGCGTGCAACCGCAGCTCCTCGAATGCCTCGCCGATCATGTCAAGGCTGGTGGAGTGAAGAAGCTGGGTGGCGGCAGGAGCCTATGCCAGCTCTCCCTCCACCATGATGACGAAGTCTAGGTTCCTAAAGCGCACGTGCGTGCCTAGGACCTAGCTAAAGCCGTGGTTGGCCAACCGAAGCCTGGTGATGACGTCGAGATGCGCAAAATTCCCTTACCTGGCGCGCTAATTGTCGGTTTTACGAGTTACCAACTAGTAAATTTCTAGTATTATGCATTTGGCTCGGATGGTGTGCTTGGAGGACATGAGGTTTATACTGGTTCAGGCAGAAAGTCTCTACGTCTAGTTCGTCGCTGCTGCACATGTTACTAGCACTGAAAGTTTGTAGTAGGGGTTACAAACGGGCAAGAGAGGGACTGGTTCAAAGTCTCTGATGTGCGTGTGCTCCTAAGGCATGTTAGGGCATGTGTTTTATGTCTACAGTAGTGTAGAGTGGTGTACCGCCGTCTCCCTCATGGGGCGTCCTGCTTCTCCTTTTATAGACGAAGGGGAAGAGCAGGTTACAGAGAGAAAGAGGAGGAAGAGCCAAGGAGAGGAAGGCTTCCAGGACCACCGGACTTTTCTTCTCCTTTATGCGGGTTCCGCCGACACTGCAGATGGTGACAGGGATGGCTCCACGCCGGGCGCCCGTTCGCTACTGATGCCACGCCCCAGCGTTGTCAGCGGGTCGTGGCGTCCCATTTCGTCCCTGCGGGTGACGTGGCGAACCAGCGTGCTGGTCAGCGGCCGTACAAAGAGTAGGCAGCATAGTGACCACGCGTCCGTCACTGTTAGTGATGTGAATTCCCATGAGTGAAATGTCGTGGGAACGGGTCATGTTGAGATGTGCCCGCTCCCTGCACGGTGCCAGGAGTTTGACCTTGGGTTGTACTTTCTGGCCCGTAGTGGTTGGCGGCGGTACAGGCTTCTGTCAGGAACCGCGCCTGAGGGGTCGGGCGAGACGGAGCCCGCCCCCAGAGGTCGGGCGAGGCGGAGCCCCCGACCCAGGGGCCGGTCGAGGCGGAGTCCCGGACCCAGAGGTCAGGCGAGGCGGGGCCCGCCCCCAGAGGTTGGGCGAGGCGGAGCCCGCCCCCAGTGGTCGGGCGAGCTGGAGCCCGGGGCCCCAGCGGCCGGGCGAGGCGGAACCTGCGCACCTGGGGTCGGTTGGAGCTGTAGTCGCGCACTTGACTGCTTGGGTGAATCAATGTTGAGGACCATTAGCTCCTACTCTTCGGGTACCGTAGTATTGGTCCCCAACAATATGGATGTTTTAAAAATAGATCGGGTGTTGTATCTTCCTTCTCGGTTTATGCTGCCTCGCCTCAGCGTTTTCTCCTTCTTCCGGCGCCAACAGGGCATTCACCGCCCCCTTCTCCTCTTTGTCGATGATGGTGACGTCGGGGCGGCGTGGGTCCCATGTGGACACACAAAACGGCAAAAGAAATGGCTTATGGTCCCCTCACCTCCGCCATATTGGCTGATTGACTCCCACTCCAGTGGCTTCGCCCTTCGCCGAACACGGCATCCGCGCGCTCTCCCGCGACCGCGTGCTTCACCTGCATCTGTCTTTCTTACATTGAAAAAAAGTACCAGTCTATTCAACAGATGCATGCTACCGCACATCAACTGGAAGTAATCTACACATCCGTTCATCGAGGTCTAACCATACTATGACTCTGATTCGACAAAAAAGGACTCTGAATCATTGTGCTATATATTTTTTAACAACAAAAATCAAGTGGGAGTCAGTATGGAAAGATTCAGAGGGAATAATTCCACGGAAGTTTCTTTTCATTTACAAAACAAATGCTTAGAAGAACTGGTGAGAAGAGTGGATCGTTAGATTGTGACAACCAAACGCACCCAACAAACACATTTGTGTTGTGACAAACAAATGTTGGCTTCTTAGTCTTGTGCTTAGTTCCTCTGGCAGACATCAATGCTGGAATGCCCTTAGTGGGGTTCACCAGAGACTCCAGAACTTGCGTATTGACAGCAACAGATGACCAGCTAGACAGTGCAGAGTGCTTCTGCACAGCAGCACGCACATTTGCTGAAAGGTTCAACTCATCCTGAGATGCCACAAGGATTAAGGAAGCAATTCAGTGCATTGCAAATAGAAAGATCAAAGAATAAGATATTTCAGAGTACTAGGCCTCCTGTGTTAGCGGCTGCTGTATCTGCATGGACTACTATTCATTCATGGAGGATAAATACCGATAGTTTGAAAGAGTCAGTGTTCTCTGTTTTCTTCCTGTGGGATGTTTGTGCACACTAATGTATCGATAGAAAGAGTGATTTGTTAACGGGTTTTGGTTCTTTGTCTTTGGGTATTTGAACCCTGTTATGCAAATATGACAGATTTGGCTTTGTAACGTCATCAGTTTTTCTGGGCAGATGTGTCAGCTTTTGATTTGTCAAAAATTTGACAGATTTTGGGGTGACAAATCTGTCAACAGTTAACTAGTCAGTCCCTATTTTTTAACAACAAAAATCAAGTGGGTGCCAGTATGGAAAGATTCAGAGGGAATAATTCCACGGAAGTTTCTTTTCATTTACAAAACAAATGCTTAGAAGAACGGGTGAGAAGAGTGGACCGTTAGATTGTGACAACCAAACGCACCCAACAAACACACTTGTGTTGTGACAAACAAATGTGTATGGCCGTTGAGAACAAATTAAAGCTGTACCTGTAATTTTTGTCAGTCTAGCTATATGGTTGGCAACCAAACGCACCCAGACGCTCCCGCTGTGGACGAGTCTCGCCTGCAGTACTGCCACTATCACCAGTTCACCACTACGAGTCTACGGCGTCTGAGTATCATCATGCATAAATTGTCAAATACTCAAACGTCACTGGGAGGGAAAGAAAAAGAACGGACCTCCTCAGGCCGCCTCCAGCCCTCCAACTCCACGTCTATCTAGTCGATCTTCTTCCCCGATCGAAAGCACTGCTTCCGGCACCAGCCAGCATGCAAGCCATGAAGAGGACGATCGTTCTGTACCCCGGCCTCTTCGTCAGCCACTTCGTCCCCATGATGCAGCTCGCCGACGCACTCCTGGAGGCGGGCTACGCTGTCGCGGTCGCGCTCATCGACCTCACCTTGGACCAAGACGTCGCCCTGGCAGCCGCCGTCGACCGCGTCGCCTCCACCAAGCCGTCGCCGTCGGTCACCATCCACAGGCTCCCTCGGATCCAGAACCCTCCCGCGATCGCAGACTGCGGTGGCGACGCAATCCTCTGGTACTTCAAGACTGTCAAACGCTACAACGATCGCCTCCGCGAGTTCCTCTGCTCCCTGCGCGTCGTCCACGCGGTGATCGTGGATGGGCCCTCCGCCGACGCGCTCGACGTCACCAAGGAGCTTGGCGTCCCGGCCTACACCTTCTTCGCCACCAACGCCTCCGCCGTCGCGGTGTTCCTCCAGCTTCCTTGGACCCACGCGGAGGAAGGCCAGCCAAGCTTCAAGGAGCTCGGAGACACCCGTCTCAGCATCTCCGGCGTGCCACCCATGCCGGCGTCATACCTCATGCCATCGATGCTCCAGGACCCGGCCAGTGAGACGTACAAGACGATGATGCGTGTGACGCGCCGGAACCCCGAGCCCGATGGCATCTTGGTGAACACGTTCGCGTCGCTGGAGGCCCGGGTGGTGAGAGCTCTCAGGGACCCACTGTTCCTCCCCATCGGCGACGGGGACGGCAGCGGGTGCAGGAGGACCCCTCCGGTGTACTGCGTGGGGCCGCTGGTCGTGGGAGCCAGTGACGGCGACGGCGAGACGAAAGAAAAGCACGAGTGCCTCGCGTGGCTCGACGAGCAACCAGAGCGCAGCGTCGTGTTCCTCTGCTTCGGAAGCTTAGGCACAGCCACCCACTCGGAGGAGCAGCTCAGGGAGATCGCCGTCGGCCTGGAGAGGTCCGGCCACCGGTTCCTGTGGGTGGTGCGTGCGCCTCTCCCCACCGAGGGCGTGGACCCGGGGAGACTGTTCGACCCGCGCGCCGACTCCGACCTCCGCGCGCTCCTGCCGCCCGGGTTCTTGGAGAGGACCAGAGCTCGCGGCCTCGTCGTGAAGCTGTGGGCGCCGCAGGTGGACGTGCTCAACCACAGGGCCACAGGTGCCTTCGTGACGCACTGCGGGTGGAACTCGGTGATGGAGGCGATCACGGCCGGTGTGCCGATGCTTTGCTGGCCTCTGTACGCGGAGCAGAAGATGAACTCGGTGGTCATGGTGGAGGAGGTTGGCATCGGCGTAGATTTGGTTGGATGGCAGCAGGGGCTGGTCAAGGCCGAGGAGGTTGAGGGCAAGGTAAGGATGGTGATGGAGTCCGAGGAAGGGGAGCAGCTCAGAGCACGTGTGGCGGCGCACAGGGATGCCGCGGCCGTGGCCTGGAAGGACGGCGGCTCATCGCGCGCGGCATTTGGTGAGTTCTTGTCGAACGTGGACAGCCATGTACATGTACGAGGCCAAGATATGGAGTAGCGCTAATGGTCGCAATGGCAAATTGCGTCAAAGCTGAGAGCCTGAGATGCTTTCCTTGTACGCTGTGGTACGTTGTGAGGATGCCCGGTGGGGGTTGCACACCGCATGTGTCTGGATCTTTCGCCATGACAACATGGCTCGTCCTCCTCCGACCAAGGCCAAATCTTGCGATGGAGCAGCCCACGCCGTCTGCAATTGTTTCTCCAGACATGCAAGAACAAGAGACATAGATGGCCAGGAGGAAATTGGCACCGTGTTAATTGAGTTGTTGTGGATTGAGGAGCGCGCTTGCGCATCCTTACTTTTTTTTTCTTTTTTTTTTCTCTTATGTACTGACGCCGATGTTATGCCTACTGTTCATGGCTAGTGATTATAGATCGGATATGGTGCTGTTAATATCAACATGTTCTATTGTCAATGAAAAGTTCAAACGACAATTTTATCATTTTTATGAGATGTTTATAGGCCAGGTGAAATCACATTTAGAGATTTTAATTTACTAATTCACTATAATTACTACTACACAATGGGCCTGTTTGGTATCCATTCTTTTGTAGCTATTGCAGCAGCAAATAAGTTTGCTGGTTCGATGTGTTAACATGTCCAATGGTAAAATTAGAATAGAGGAGTACTTTCTTCGTTTCTTGAAGGTAGATGACACATCGGGTTCAGATTTTTATCAGTGTATTGGTTGATTCCATGAGTCTTTTGGTCTTGATATATGACATTACGGGACAGGGTTATGATAATGGTTTTGATATGAAAGAAAGGGGTTCAAAGGCGGTTGCTTGATATAAATCCAAGAGCTATGTATATCCCATGTGCTTGCCATAGTCTAAACTTCACTCTTTGTGGTATGGCTAAATATTGTAGTAAAGTTGTCACTTTTTTTTTGGAATTGAGCAACAAATATATGTATTGTTTGCTAGTTCTATCAAAAGATGGCAATTTTTGCTTGATCATGTTCAAGGTTTAACCATGAAATCTTTGTGCAACACCTGTTGGGAGAGTCATACCAAAGTGTCATAACAATTAGATATCAAGCTCCTCAACTAAGGTCATCTCTACTTAAGTTAAGTGAAGAAATTGCACCCAAGGTAGAAGCAATGCAAAAAAAAAATATTTGAAGTGCTTGGTAGATTTGAGTTTATATTTGACATGCCATTTTATTTGTTGTCCATAAAGTCAGCAAGAAATTGCAATCACCATCTATGTGCATCGACTCTATATTACAACAAATCGAAGGCACGATGAATTATTTTGATACCTATAGAAATGAATGGTTTGCTTCTAGTATGATCACTGCCAAAGAAATTGCACTTAAAATGGCGCGTGGAGCCATCATTTTCAGTAAGTTGTCGTGCTCTTAGGAAGAAGCACTAGGATGAAATTGATTGTAACAAAGCAATCTTGTAAGCTGAGAAAGCTAGCCTTTGAAGTTGATTACTTTCTGGTTATGGTTGACATGGCAATCGGTTCATTGAATAGTAGATTTGAAGAACTCCAAGCATCCAGAGAAATATTTGGGTTCTTAACGAGTTCAGCAAACTTGAAGTCATTGGATGCTTCCGAACTAGAAGGGTGTTGCACGATATTGGCAATGACTCTCTCCAGATGGTTCATCTGACATTGAGTTAAATGATTTAATTTCTAAAGTTAAATCTTCGGCAATTCACCTTTGCCAGACATACCAATGTCAGCTATGGATTGTTATCCTGATACTTCCATTGCTTATCACATCTTATTTACTATGCCTGTGACTGTGGCATCAGCTGAAAGAACCTTCTCAAAATTTAAATTGTCGAGATCTATAATGTCTCAAAAGAGGTTAAATGGTTTGGCAACACTATGCATTGAGATTATTAGACGAAATTGATTATATGGTATCCATTATCAACGACCTTGCATTGAGGAACATTAGAAAATTTTTAAGGTAATTTAATTAATATTTATAATTATTTCATATGAATATTGCTTTAAGTGATATTTTAAATGTGGTAACATTTTATATATCAATGTTAAGAATTATTTTGGTCATATAAGTTTGCTCTAGGTCCCAAAATCCTCCTCATGACCAGCACTGTCTCTTGCGTTCCATGCGGGCTGCGGCGAGCTAGTTTCTCTTGTTTATATTATTGTTCCTTGAGATCTGCTAGCTGTAATAGTTAATATAAGAACCAGATCGTCAAGCTTAATTTTGATCAGGCGAAGACTTCGACAGATTTATATTGACTCATCGTTAGACTTAGATATCATATGCGGCACCCTATAATCAACCATGGTGCGTGCTGCTGCTACTTTTTGTTTAACAGAACTGACAGGTGCTCTGCCTTTTCATTCAGTAGAAAGCATAGTCTGAATATTTACAAGGTAATGAAAAGAGCAAAGAAAGAAAACAACTAAAACACTATTGTGGAACTACTGATTATCCTCAAAAGCTAGGCGTTGCATCTGTACATCATTGATAATGTCTTGCAAGAGTTCTTGTGTGGAGCGCGCTTTGTTGTCGAAGACTCGCCGGCATCTTTCCTTCCACAAATTCCAAACAGTATAGGTTATTAGGCGTGTTCGCTGCACCTCATCTTCTGTATGCCCTTGTGTTTTGGTAATCTGCGTCCACCACTCTTTCATGTTTGTCATGGTAGTTGACAGCCCGTCACATTATTTGTGAGTCCCACCTGCCGCCAAAGCCTTTTGGCATAGCTGCATCTAACCATCATGTGCAAATGAGTTTCTTGTCTGCAATGACATAGCTTGCAAATCGGGTCCGCCTGTCCTCCCCTCTTGATGATTCGATCAGCCGTTGGAGGTTTTAACTGAAGCAACAGCCATATGAAGAAGCAGCACTTTGGTTCTGCTTTTATTTTCCATACCTTTCTCCAGTTATGATCCGGAAAAGTCCCGACAAACTGCGCATCGTATGCTGATCTTGCTGAATATTTTCCTGAAGATTCGAATCTCCATGAGATAGTCCCCTCACTTTCCTGTAATTGGACTCCCTGCAACTGACTCCAAAGATCGACAAACTGGCGGAGCTGTTCCTCCGTGTTCATTCGGCGAAGTCCTCGCATCCACCGTCGTCCCTGCAAGGCACAGGCGACGGGATGGTTTTTGCGCCTTGCCAGCCTGAAGCACGCAGGAGCGATGTCCATTGGAGCTTTCCCATGTAACCAATTATCTTTCCAAAATCTTGCCCTTTTCCGTTGCCTAGCGTGATTATTGTGCAGGTTTTGACTAACTCTTCCTCACTCTTACTCATTTTGATTGTCAATCCCGTCCATGGTTTATCTGGAGCAGCCCATCTGTACCACATCCATCTATGGCGCAGCGCTCTGTTGAAGCACGCCAAATCCTTTATGCCTAGGCCTCCCAAAGATTTTGGTTGCCTTACCCTTCGCCAATTCACCAAACAGTTGCCGGATCTAGGCTCATCTGCTCCCTTCCAGAGGAAATTTCTTCTAATTCTGTCCATCTTCTTAACTGCCCACTTCGAAAGAGGGCTGTCATGTGGTATGACGGTATTGATGAAAGCACCGATCGAACTAGTATCAATCTACCAGATTTTGTCATCAGGCGTCCTTTCCAGCCTTGTAGCTTGGCACCCACTTCGTCGACGAGCACTTGTTCTGCCTCTCTTTTTAACCTTCCAATATGCAGAGGTAGTCCTAGGTATTTGCATGGAAATTGACATGGTTTCCCTTGGAAAGATGCTGCAAGGTCAATCCCATTGATAAGGCAGTTGATTCCATATAACTCGGATTTGGATATGTTGGTGTGAAGGCCTGTTGCCTCTCCAAATGCTTTTAGGATCTGCTGCAGATTATTCGGATCTTGCATTTGAGGACGGATGAAAAGTGCAGCATCGTCGGCGTACAGGCTTGTTCTTATACGAATAGGATCAGCACCAATGGGGCTCAGTAAACCTTGTTCTGTTGCCTTTTGCAGGGGATCCATTGCCAATATGAAGGGCATTGGCGATTGGGGGTCACCTTGCCGTAACCCCCTTGTGTTGTATTGCTGTCCCTATCCTCCCATTCAGCAGAACACGTGACGTTGATTTTGACCAGATGATTGAAATTAAGTCGTGCCACCGCTGTCCAAATCCTAGGCGTTGCATAACTTCTAACATATATTCCCAGCGCACACAGTCGAAAACTTTAGCAATATCCAATTTGACGAAGAGCATCGGCGTCTTTGCTTTGTGATAATGATTTACTGCCCCCTGAATGTATTGAAAGTTGTCAAGTATGATGCGGCCTTTGATGAACGCACTTCGACTGTTAGACACCAATTTTGGCAGATGCGGTGCCAGGCGATTTGTCAATACTTTCCCCATGATTTTGGTGACACCGTGCATTAAGCTTATTGGTCTGTAGTCCGCTGCTGTGTCCGCGCCATCCTTCTTGGGTAGCAATGCAATGTTGGCAGAGTTTAGTAGGTTCCACCTGTCCGCTCTTAGATTAAAGAGCTGCTGCAAGGCACTTGTCAGGTCTTGTTTTACTGTTTCCCAGCACTTCTTGTAGAATAGGCCAATGACGTCTGGCCCTGGCGCTTTTTCACTTGGCGCTTCGAAGACTGCTCGCTTCACTTCCTCTTCTGTGAGTTGGTTGTCGAGCTGCTGCAGGTTATGTGCCTGAATGTCCAGCACGTCCCAGTTGATGGATTGCGATCTCGGTTGTAGCGTTGTGAATAGCTTGGTGTAGTAGTCATAGAGAAGCTGGGCTTTATCTTGATGTGCTGTTACTGTGCCGCCTTCATGTTTCAGGAACGGGATGAAGTTCTTCCTGCGGCGTCCATTTGCACGAAGGTGGAATAACCGGGTGTTAGCATCACCCAATTTGATACTGGTCAGCCTTGATCGTTGTCGTATCTTGATGCGCCTTACGGCTGCTAGTCCCGTTACTCTTTGTTTAGCGCGTCTGCGCAACGACAATTCCTCATTTGTAAGGCGTCGAGTTTCCTGAGCCTGATCTAATCTCAAAATGATTTCATTTTCTATTTCAGCATGTCAAATTTTTGTCGACCCCATCGCTTCAGTGCTCGTGCAGTTCTTGCCAGCTTGATATGAAGAGCCCTGATTCTATCATTTGACCGCACAGGCTTGGACCAAGCTTCCTGGACAGTGTCTGAGAAGCCAGGCAAACGAGTCCAAATGGATTCAAATCTGAATCCTTTACATTGCTGCTGGAATGGGTTGCAGGTAAGGAGCATTGGGCAATGGTCAGACATGGAGCTTGTGATAGCCTGCACATTCTGCCTCCCATTCTCTAGTACAGAAGATGTGATCAATTTTTGTCATTGTTGGATCATCAGTTTCGCTCGTCCAGGTGAAACGGCGTCCATGAAGGTGGAGTTCCTTAATTTCCATCTCATCAGTTATTGATTTGAATTTATTCATTAGCCTTCGGTTGACATTGGGGTTATTCTTGTTGCTGGCTCTTATATCAAATTGAAATCCCCCAAAAGCATCCAACTGGCACGCATGGATGGATTTAACTGTTTAATTTCATCCATGAAAAGCATCTTCTCAGCATCTCCTTGTGGTCCATAAACTCCAGTTATACTCCACATTGAATTGTCAGCTCTGTTCTTAATGCATGCCGATATTGTGTGGTTGGTTGTCTCAAATCTCAATATCTTGAAGGATGAAATAATCCAGGGAGCAAGCGATTATGACCCCGCCTCTGGTTCGTTCTGCCGGCATGCTGCATATGCCCCTACAAATTGAGGCCCCAGAGTCTCTCTGATTATGTTGTCATTGACTAGCTGTAGCTTAGTTTCTTGCAAGCAAACAATGGTGGCTCGATGATCCTGCACCATTTCTCTAACAACTTGGCGCCTTGCGCATTGAGCCCACGGACACTCCAATTTAAAACAATGCAGTTGTTTTCATTCATCATTAAACATGGTTACAACATGTTGAGGTCCGATAGACCTATGCGGCACGGACCGGATGAACTTAACTACAGAAGCCACCACTTGGGTCGAAAGACTAATACGTAACTCACTAGAGTTCAGACTTCTACTAAAATTCCTTACTACTGTGCCACCTTTGTTCTGATTTGGCGGACACAAGAGCTCTGCTGCTCTCAAAAGTGTTGTCTTGGCTGAGGGTCGGTGTTCAGGGTCCTGCATTGACTTCCAGGAGCTCACCAACTGCTGCAACGACGTTCAGTGGCAGAGGTTTGCTGAACAGGTCGAGGAGCTGCTGACTCTGTTCCTCCTTTGATTTCGCCCCTGATTCTAGGAAATCTATCTTCTGCATCAGCACAGCCGGGGTCAGCTTGGTTGTTGGTTTGCTCTTCAGCCGAGTGCTGTGGCGCAGTTGCTCCTCCTGTGCTGGCAGTGGTGGCTGCATTTCCGGCAATTCCGGAAGGATCGGCATAGGTGCTGCTGGTGCCACCAGCATGCCTATGAAGCCCTCAGTGCCGTGCAATGCTGCTGCCTGTGGCTGCTGTTCTGCCTCTTCTGCTTGCTCCTGCTGTTCATCTCCTGCTAGTTGCTGCTGCTGCTCTTCTCCTTCCTGTTGTTCAGGTTGCTGTCCTTGGTCCATCTGTGCTGGTAGGAGTGCAGGCACATCTGCTGGTCCTTCCTGCATAGCGCCTTGTGCTGGGTTGGGATCAAGCTGCATTGCCTCTGCATCCTGCCTGTGCTTGTGGTCGAGTGTGACCTCTTCCTTTGTGCTTGTTGGTTCTGCATTGTCCGGTTCCTGGTTGGATGATTGGCCAATCTCAAACTGTGCCGCGGTGGGAGATAGCGGCGTTGAACAGAGGAGGTTGGCAGGCAGTGCTGTGTCTTCTGCATCACTGCCCAGTTCTTCATTCGTCACTGCCTGCTGTGCTGCCCACTCGGACACTTCCTTGCTCTTGAGTCTGTTGCTTGCCTCCATCGGGTCCCAGACTCCCTCACCCAAACCAGAGAGGAGGTCAAAGTTAGCTGAACATGTTGGGACAGAGGTTACCATGTCGCATGTCGAAGGCACACAGTCCATGTGCCTGCTGGGTCGTAGTAGAGCGAGAGCGTTGGTGCGTTCCGGTCGGGCCGTGTTCCCGGTGCCTGTTGTGCACGTTCACCTAATCGACCATTCAACCACATTCAAGCGACAAGCACGTTGTATTGTATCAACGACGAGACAAGGTGTGCACGGCTACGGTTCCGAGAGTTGCATTGGAATTATATACGTATTGTGTTTGGAACACGTACGGTGTCAAATCATTGATGCGCACCCTGGAGATAATAAACTTTTTCGACGAGGCGAGCAGCATTTGCGTGCAATGGGTGATGTGGAGCCATTGCATGCTAAAATCATACCAAACATGTTCAAGCTGAAACTACGTACAAGCCGTAAATGAAATGAAATGCATGCCACCGTACATCAGGCGAGGTTTTGGAACCAAATCGAAGGCTGTAATTCGGTGAAGGTTGCTTGCACAATATATGCTCCGTGTGTATCTTGTCGCGGGCGCGCGCCCAAGGAGCTGAGGTTGGTCTATGTTGCAGAGCTGTTGCGTTGCCGATCGAGATTCGAGACATGAGACAGGCCACCACGTTGGTCCACGTTGGTCCAGGTGTATGTATATCTGTCTCCAATGATTCTGGAGCCCATTTTAATTTCCTTGAGATCTGTTATATATGATGATCAAAGAGTTGTTTGATTATATTGAGATCTGGACTTTGCAGATTCACAAATAGGAGTATCAATCAATCAGTCACAGGGAAGGGAGTGCTTGAATCAGACGCGTTAATCAATCTGCAGCCATGTTATTGACACGCACGTCCGCCATTCTTTTGCTTTGCTCTATAAAAGGCAGGAGAGGGCATACGGAGGATCCATCCAATCAACAAGCAAACAAGCCAACAAGCTGTGTGATCGACCAGCCAGCCAGCCTCGGTCGGAAACAAACTAAAAGCAGCTAGCTAGCGGTCCGTGTGGTAGAGTCGCGTCGGATGGCTGCAGCAGGAGCCAAGCCGTGGTCTGCAGTGCTGCCTGCGGCTCTGTTTGTCCTCGCCGTGATCCTTATTACGGCGAAGGCCGACGACTACACGGCCGCCAGCACCACGGGCTCAGGGCCAGGTCTTCCTTCCCACTGTAAACTGCCCAGCGGCTGTGACAAAGTGCTCTCATCACCCTGTGATAATCCTCTCTTCTACGGCTTGTCATTCCGCGGATCCCAACGTGCTAAGGCCAAAGATGAGTGCTGCAGGGCCCTGTTGGAAATGGGTGCGCAGCACGAGTGCGCCTCGTGCGAGCTCCTCAAGCCCTTCCAGAAGGTACGGTCCTTCGACCCTAAAGAATGCGATAACGATGCTGGCAAACATATTAAAGCAACCTGCAGCTAAGGTAATGTGATCCCGCGGCAGCGGGCAATGCAAAGTCTGCGGTGTGACCGTGTCTACTATTTGTTCGTTTGTGTATGTGTCCGTGAGGCCGTCGTGTGCTCGTCGTCTACTGCTGTTTGTATACCCGATTGGCTCTTGCTTGAGCCCTCTTGTGTGTTTGGTATTATTAAACCTGTGATAAGTATGTACGTGCCTTTTTCTCCACCGTGTTTGGAATAAGAATATTATTTTCCACAATGATCGACTGTACGAAGCTGCTGTTTGAGATTTGCAGTTTCCTATGTAATCAAACTTTGTAAGACTATGGTTTGTTGTTGCTTCCCTTCTTATATGATATAGCAGTGCTTCTACTATTTTTTTATATAAAAAACAATATTATTTATCGATCGAGCTCACTTTCTCAACTTTTTTATATATACAAATATCACAGAATATTCTTTACCATGTTCTGGGCCCTCCTTGCCGATTTTTTTTTTAATTTTAACACTATTTGAAAACTAATTTTAAATTTAACACGGTCGTTTTTTTAAAAAAAACTAACTGTTTTGGCCGCGTCTATTGCCCTGGCGCGGCCAAATGCCTGTGCCGCGCCATGCATGGTGGCGCGGTAGATGGCTGATGTGGCGGCGACCGGAATCGCTGACCGCTGACGGGGAAGGGCCTGCCGCGCCACCGATCTTGGCGCGGCACTGCCGCGCCCTGATCCGTGGCGTAGCAGAGCCGAATAAAACCCCCGCCGCGGCCCGCGTGCGCCAGTGGCTGAGCAGCCGCCGTTGCCAGAGCAGCGTGGCAAGGCCGCCTGGCCGCCGCGCCCGCGTCCGCCCATGCCAGCCAGCCCGCCGCCGAGCACGGCACGGCCGCTGGCGCGCCACCCCCTCCGGCCACGCACGGCGGCTGCCCACCGAGGACTGCGCCCGCGCCTCCCGGCCCGGTCTAGCGCGCTGCAGCGAGGTACTCCCTAATAAAGTTAGTAAAATTATTAAAGTATAGTTAGCAAAGTTAGTTAGTTTAGTTAGTATAGGTAATATAGTAAGTTAGTATAGGTAGTTTAGTTAGTATAGTTATTGAGTCTGGTTATACATTGGATTTAGTCTAATTAGTTATTGTAGTTAGCCTTGTATAGAAGTTAATATTAGATTAGTTAGTATAGTTATAATATGTATTAATATTACTATGGACATTATGTACGACGATTTCGACGACTTGATGAAGTTTCTTGAAATGCTTTTGCAGATGGATTGTTGTGTTAGAGTTTTGTATGGAGGAAGTGTTGGGAGAGAAGATGGTATGTTTGAGGATATGGAAGAAAAATTAGAATGGTTTGATGAACCTCCTAGCTTCAACGACCTGTGTCCATTTGAATGCAAAGTTTGGCAGTGATTTCACACTGAAAGAGAGGTTTGATACTGGGAAGACTAGGGCACACTATGTCCTCATGCCCTTACGCGATCCTGCTCACTGGTCCCGCTACACTAGGGTTCTCCAAGGTTCCAATGTGCCCATGGCTGAGGTGGTGGTGGAGAATGGGTACATGATGTAGGGTGTTCAGGACGGCCCGTCCATTGACGGTGTTGGAGGCAATGAGCAAGAATTGAGGGTCGAAGGGGAAGCAACTCAGGGTACCATAGATTTGGTTGGTCAGTTGACGCAGGAGCAGTTTCATTCAACTGCAGTAGGATGTATAAGCAATGACTTCGATGTGAATGATTTCGAACAAGAAGAGAAGGAGCAGGAGGAGGAGGACAGGATCGGTGATGTAGTTAGCAGTGATTCAAACGATTCTGATGATGACCAAGGAGGTACAGATGCTATGCCAACACCGGCTGATGCCATGCCAGTACCGGTTCATACTATGCCATTACCAGTACCAACTGAGGTTTTGCATGGTGTCCAGGCTTAGGGTAGACTAGTCACAAATTTGGTTGGAGATGATACCCCCTATGATTCATGGGCCAGAATTAGCGAAGCGCAACAGTATGTTCCACCACCACCTCACACAGCGATTGAGCTTGAGCAACTAAGGTCCAAGAACATACCTTTCATGGGTGTTCCGAACTATAGGGATGTCAGCATGACGGATATGACAGTTTGTGGCACTGGTCTCCAGATGTGTAGGAATTCATTGTATAACTATGAGAAAGAAACCCTTAGGAATGGGATGATATTCAACACAATATCAGAGATGAAACTCTTCCTTCAGGACTATGCTGTGTACCACCATAGGCCGTACACCATCACTCATTCGGACCAGGAGTTGAGGTACCACGTGATATGCAAAAATGGTTGCATGTGGAGGTTAAATGCATGAAAGAGACAGAGTGATGGCAAGTGGAGGATAACTAAAGTTGTCGAACCCACACTTGCCTAGACAATAGGGGAAAGAAAAATCATCAGTAGCTCACTGCACGTTACCTTGCCTGTCGTATATTGGGGCTCGTTGATGATAATAATGACATCTCGGTGTCTTCTTTACAACAGTCCATATCTAGATTCGTTAGGTATGATGTGACGTACGGAAAGGCTTGGCGTGCTAAGCAAATTGATCTGGCGATTCGATGGGGTACTTGGGAGGAAGCGTACAACAGGGTGCCTCGTATCTTATGTGCAATGCATTACTATAACCCTGGCTTGAAATGGTTTGTGGACACCGGCGGGATGTTTTTTCAGGACCCATTGAGGCATGTCCTCTATCGTGTGTTCTGGTCGTTCGCGCAAACGGAACATGCATTCTAGTTTTGTCGGCCAGTCGTACTTGTTGATGGCACTTTCTTGACAGGAAAGTACAGGGGCAGCTTGATGATGGCTGCTGCTGTTGATCCTGAGGATCAAATAGTACCCATGGCTTTTGCTTTGGCAGAGGGAGAGAACAATGAATCGTGGTCATGTTTCATGCGGCTTCTACGTGTGCAAGTGCTTGGCCCAACTCACACTATATGTTTGATCTCGGACCGTCACGCAGAGCTTCTTATTGCAACAGCTGAGCATATAGATGGGTTCCCGCCTCTGGTACATAGATGGTGCATGAGACACTTTGCCGCTAATTTTTGGTGGCGTCAGCGGACGCAGGAGGTATGTGACAAGGTAAAGGCTCTATGTTGTGTACGTACAGAGCACTAGTTTAAGGAGATAAAGAGAGAACTAGACAAGATGATAAATGCAGCGAGAAAGGCCTGGTTAGAGACGCAGATGGAATAGAAGGCTTAGTGGGTGTTAGCATATGACAAGGGGGGTTTCAGGTATGGCATCATGACCACTAACTCCTCGGAGTCCTTCAACCGTGTATTCACCGAAGTTCGATCGTTGCCAGTGTTTGAAATTGTTGAGTTCTCATTTCATAAGTGCAACGAATATTTTGTGAAGAGGTGGGAACTTGCGTAGAGGAATATAGCTGAGCAGGGGCATTTTAGAAAGGCCGGAGCTGGACATTTGAAGGAGGCCAAGGAATTGACCAAGCAGCACACCGCCGAGCCGTATGGACCCCGCCGCCATATCTTTAGTGTACGGGGCAAGGGTGGCACAAGCTTGGGCGGCGAACGTTATGGTGGACGAAACTACCGAGTTGATCTTGAAAAGGTAGAGTGCAGTTGCAACGTCCCTCAGATCATACATGCCCCTTGCTCTCATATGATCACGGCCTGTAGGGTTCACAGGTACAACTATGAGGATCGGTCATATATGTTACCCTTGTATATCCGTTCGAACACCGTTAGTATTTGGAAGATGAGCTTCGGGCCATACCTTGACCCGACACAGTGGCCACCTTATAATGGTTATGACTACGTGTCGCATCCGGATCTAATGAAGGTAGGAAAGGGTAGGAGGAAGAAGAAGCGACTCAAGGGGGACATGGACGCTATGAGAGGGTACGGTGAAGACATGTATGGCGGGAGAGACTTCAACGAGACCCGTGGCAGGAATCTTTGCTCCGTTTACAAACAATCTGGTCACAAGGCTAGCCGACATAAAAGACGAGGGCAGCAGGTGATTTCGTATTGTATTCGTACTGCATAACAAGTAGTTTAAATTTTGCAATGCTACATAATGTTAATCTGAATATTGTTAATTTGAATGCTCTAACCCTTTTTTATCAATTTGTAATAGAATGACCCCTCCCATGCCACACCAGTTGTACCCCCTTCTTGAGGTGGAGTACGACGACCCCCTTCTTCCACCGGACGACGAGGTTTCCAAGAGACGTTTGAGGAATCCTTACATTCCTAGGACTTAGTTCATTACGTTGAGCTTATGTTGAACGAATAGTGTCATCGAAAACTTGCAGACTAATAAACCAATGAAAATGTTATGTGACAACTTGTCGTCTATTTATTTGCTTCATGTTCGTTTCAACTTGCATACGGCCGCGACACCACTTGTAATTTTCTATAGCACCAACAATTCAATTGAAGCTGAATGTTGTCTGTCCGCATCACTGTCGCGCCGTCGTCTATGGCGCGACACTGACGTGCCGTGGGCTCTGGCACGGCAGAACCTAGGCTATGGCGCGGGCGAACCAGTGGGCTACGACGCTATATTCGAGATAATTTCACCTGTTCATTTTAGAAATTTTGAACGCATGATACAAACAGATGTGATCACTTAAGATCGATCATGGGTAATCCGAGTACATGACACATGGGTACAATACATCAGTAGTTCAAATGGAATATAAGACAACACAATGTAATTTCTACTACATAGCTACATTGATCATTAATAAAGCATGGAACGAACAGTCGGCGCAATTAAAACCCCTCAGTCAGAAACATTCTGAGTAAGCAACTCGTCGTTCGAGTACCAATCCTCAACCACAACCCTGTTGCTGTGGCTAGGCTCACCTGCATTGTCCTGATCTGCCTTTCACCTGTAGTAAGCGGCCTCCGCTTCATCTGCGGCCTAAGTGAAGAACGCGCCGTCATCCTCCTCCGCCTACAAGCCCGCCTCTACTAGAGCGATGAGCTCGCTCAGTCTGTCAGTGTCGTCCTCAGCCTCCTCCACCTACAAGCCCGCCTCTGCTATAGAGCGATAAGCTCGCTCAGTCTACCTGTGTCGTCTTCAGCCTCATCCGCCTGCAAGTCCGCCTCTGCTAAAGCGGTGAGCTCGCTCAGTCTGTCAGTGTCGTCCTCATCCTCATCCCTCTCATCAGACAACACAATCGGTGATTCAACGATGCGACCAGCTCGCTTTCTATGCTCATCTAACTTCTTTTCCTCGTACCTTGCACGAGCCACCTCTGCAACGTGGTCCTCGCTGCATCCAATCCCTTCATATATAAAATGCAATCAGTTAGCAACGCGACTATATTACATTTAAAATCAGGCAACGAAAAAAGGCTTCAAAGTACTCACTGGCACATAATGAAACAACATGCTCGTTCAAGACCTACATCTATACTCTTGTCTCCTCCTTGCATCCTTCCTTGCCCTCCCACTCGGACACTTCCTTGCTCTTGAGTCTGTTGCTTGCCTCCATCGGGTCCCAGACTCCTTCACCCAAACCAGAGAGGAGGTCAAAGTTACCTGAACATGTTGGGACATAGGTTACCATGTCGCATGTCGAAGGTACAGTCCATGTGCCTGCTGGGTCGTAGTTGAGCGAGAGCGTTGGTGCGTTCCGGTCGGGCCGTGTTCCCGGTGCCTGTTGTGCACGTTCACCTAATCGACCATTCAACCACATTCAAGCGACAAGACAAGGTGTGCACGGCTACGGTTCCGAGAGTTGCATTGGAATTATATACGTATTGTGTTTGGAACACGTACGGCGTCAAATCATTGATGCGCACCCTGGAGATAATAAACTTTTTCGACAAGGCGAGCAGGTAGCTATTGCATTTGCGTGCAATGGGTGATGTGGAGCCATTGCATGCTAAAATCATACCAAACATGTTCAAGCTGAAACTACGTACAAGCCGTAAATGAAATGAAATGCATGCCACCACTACTGGAAACCGGCACTTTACCGAGTGCCTATGGCACTCGGCAAAGCCTGAAATACACTCGGTAAAGGCTTTGCCGAGTGCCGCACTCGGCAAAGGGCACTCGGTAAAAAATTAATCGGCAAAGAAGCCTTTGTCGAGTGCCGAAAAAACACTCGGTAAAAATTTACACTCGACAAAATGAAAATACGAAAAAACCCAAAAATAATAGCAAAAAAATTTTTTCGGGGGAGGCCGCCACCGGCCAGCGCCCGTCCATCCAGCGCCACCGGCCATCAAAGTCGCTGCATTTTTTGCGCAAAAGTTCGTGGCTAACGCGGCCGGCAGGATTCGAACTCACAATCTTTCCCTCGCGTGTTTGCTGCTCTATCACTGCACTACACTGTCACTTGTGTCTAGATTCCGTTTTCTATCCTCATATATTATACTAAACTGAGAGTAAATTGTTTGTTTGAGGCCCTAAACGAATTCAAATCAAAAAGTGGTCAACTACAAAGTTTCATAACTTTTTGAGATCTACAATTTTTATTTAGAAAGTTTTTCCATCCGAGGTCGTTTGAAAAATTCGAATTTTAAATTTGAGACATTCAAACATAGTTTTGCATGATAAGATGATTTCAAATCAAAAAGTTGTCAACTACATAGTTTCATAACTTTTGGAGATCTACAATTTTCATTTAGGAAGTTTTTCCATCCGAGGTCTTTTGAAAAATTCAAATTTTAAAATTTTCAAATTCAAACGTCGTGTTTGCATGACAAGATGATTTCAAATGAAAATGTTGCCAACTACAAAATTTCATAACTTCTCAAGATCTACAAAGTTTATTTTGGTTATTTGTTCATCCGACATAATGGTAGTAACATTATTCATAAATCTTATATATCTCTATTCTACTTTCAAATATGAGACATGAGAGAGATGTAGATTTTATGAACAATGTTATTGTCGCTTGGTCAAATGAAGAAATGACCAAAATAAACTTTGTATATCTTGAGAAGTTATACAACTTTGTAGTTGAAAAGTTTTTTATTTGAATTCATTTAGGGCCTCAAAAATTGCTTTGAAAAAATAATTTGCCGAGGGCCAAAAAAAAAATACACACGGCAAAATGCCTCTTTGCCGAGTGCTAAAAAAGGCACTCGACAAAGACGCATTTTGCCGAGTGCCAAAAAAAATGGCACTCGGCAAAATACATCTTTACCGAGTGCCAGAAAAAAGGCACTCGGCAAAAACGCATTTTGCCGAGCGCCAAAAAATGGCACTCGGCAAATTACATCTTTGCCGAGTGCCGAAAAAAAACACTCAGCAAAGCCGACTTTGCCGAGTGCTCGATAAAATGCACTCGACAAAACTTCCGGCACTCGGCAAAGTGCCGGTTTCCGGCAGTGCACCGTACATCAGGCGAGGTTTTGGAACCAAATCGAAGGCTGTAATTCGGTGAAGGTTGCTTGCACAATATATGCTCCGTGTGTATCTTGTCGCGGGCGCGCACCAAAGGGGCTGAGGTTGGTCTATGTTGCAGAGCTGTTGCGTTGCCGATCGAGATTCGAGACATGAGACAGGCCACCACGTTGGTCCATGTTGAACTGTATGTTCCCTTTACTGGCCCCATCTGAGAGTGAAGTCCTCATGTAGTGGGCCAGGTGTCTCGAGACTGCATCCAGGTGTATGTATATCCTCTCCAATGATTCTGGAGCCCATTTTAATTTCCTTGAGATCTGTTATATATGATGATCAAAGAGTTGTTTGATTATATTGAGATCTGGCGTAGACTTTGCAGATTCACAAATAGGAGTATCAATCAATCAGTCACAGGGAAGGGAGTGCTTGAATCAGACGCGTTAATCAATCTGCAGCCATGTTATTGACACGCACGTCCGCCATTCTTTTGCTTTGCTCTATAAAAGGCAGGAGAGGGCATACGGAGGATCCATCCAATCAACAAGCAAACAAGCCAACAAGCTGTGTGATCGACCAGCCAGCCAGCCAGCCTCGGTCGGAAACAAACTAAAAGCAGCTAGCTAGCGATCCGTGTGGTAGAGTCGCGTCGGATGGCTGCAGCAGGAGCCAAGCCGTGGTCTGCAGTGCTACCTGCGGCTCTGTTTGTCCTCGCCGTGATCCTTATTACGGCGAAGGCCGACGACTACACGGCCGCCAGCACCACGGGCTCAGGGCCAGGTCTTCCTTCCCACTGTAAACTGCCCAGCGGCTGTGACAAAGTGCTCTCATCACCCTGTGATAATCCTCTCTTCTACGGCTTGTCATGCCGCGGATCCCAACGTGCTAAGGCCAAAGATGAGTGCTGCAGGGCCCTGTTGGAAATGGGTGCGCAGCACGAGTGCGCCTCGTGCGAGCTCCTCAAGCCCTTCCAGAAGGTACGGTCCTTCGACCCTAAAGAATGCGATAACGATGCCGGCAAACATATTAAAGCAACCTGCAGCTAAGGTAATGTGATCCCCAAATTGATGGCGGCAGCGGCAATGCAAAGTCTGCGGTGTGACCGTGTCTACTATTTGTTCGTTTGTGTATGTGTCCGTGAGGCCGTCGTGTGCTCGTCGTCTACTGCTGTTTGTATACCCTATTGGCTCTTGCTTGAGCCCTCTTGTGTGTTTGGTATTATTAAACCTGTGATAAGTATGTACGTGCCTTTTTCTCCACCGTGTTTGGAATAAGAATATTATTTTCCACAATGATCGACTGTACGAAGCTGCTGTTTGAGATTTGCAGTTTCCTATGTAATCAAACTTTGTAAGACTATGGTTTGTTGTTGCTTCCCTTCTTATATGATATAGCAGTGCTTCTACTATTTTTTTATATAAAAAACAATATTATTTATCGATCGAGCTCACTTTCTCAACTTTTTTATATATACAAATATCACAGAATATTCTTTACCATGTTCTGGGCCCTCCTTGCCGATTTTTTTTTTAATTTTAACACTATTTGAAAACTAATTTTAAATTTAACACGGTCGTTTTTTAAAAAAAAAACTAACAGTTTTGGCCGCGTCTATTGCCCTGGCGCGGCCAAATGCCTGTGCCGCGCCATACATGGTGGCGCGGTAGATGGCTGATGTGGCGGCAACCGGAATCGCTGACCGCTGACGGGGAAGGGCCTGCCGCGCCACCGATCTTGACGCGGCACTGCCGCGCCCTGATCCGTGGCGTAGCAGAGCCGAATAAAACCCCCGCCGCGGCCCGCGTGCGCCAGTGGCTGAGCAGCCTCCGTTGCCAGAGCAGCGTGGCAAGGCCGCCTGGCCGCCGCGCCCGCGTCCGCCCATGCCAGCCAGCCCGCCGCCGAGCACGGCACGGCCGCTGGCGCGCCACCCCCTCCGGCCACGCACGGCGGCTGCCCACCGAGGACTGCGCCCGCGCCTCCCGGCCCGGTCTAGCGCGCTGCAGCGAGGTACTCCCTAATAAAGTTAGTAAAATTATTAAAGTATAGTTAGTAAAGTTAGTTAGTTTAGTTAGTATAGGTAATATAGTAAGTTAGTATAGGTAGTTTAGTTAGTATAGTTATTGAGTCTGGTTATACATTGGATTTAGTCTAATTAGTTATTGTAGTTAGCCTTGTATAGAAGTTAATATTAGATTAGTTAGTATAGTTATAATATGTATTAATATTACTATGGACATTATGTACGACGATTTCGACGACTTGATGAAGTTTCTTGAAATGCTTTTGCAGATGGATTGTTGTGTTAGAGTTTTGTATGGAGGAAGTGTTGGGAGAGAAGATGGTATGTTTGAGGATATGGAAGAAAAATTAGAATGGTTTGATGAACCTCCTAGCTTCAACGACCTGTGTCCATTTGAATGCAAAGTTTGGCAGTGATTTCACACTGAAAGAGAGGTTTGATACTGGGAAGACTAGGGCACACTATGTCCTCATGCCCTTACGCGATCCTGCTCACTGGTCCCGCTACACTAGGGTTCTCCAAGGTTCCAATGTGCCCATGGCTGAGGTGGTGGTGGAGAATGGGTACATGATGTAGGGTGTTCAGGACGGCCCGTCCATTGACGGTGTTGGAGGCAATGAGCAAGAATTGGGGGTCGAAGGGGAAGCAACTCAGGGTACCATAGATTTGGTTGGTCAGTTGACGCAGGAGCAGTTTCATTCAACTGCAGTAGGATGTATAAGCAATGACTTCGATGTGAATGATTTCGAACAAGAAGAGAAGGAGCAGGAGGAGGAGGACAGGATCGGTGATGTAGTTAGCAGTGATTCAAACGATTCTGATGATGACCAAGGAGGTACAGATGCTATGCCAACACCGGCTGATGCCATGCCAGTACCGGTTCATACTATGCCATTACCAGTACCAACTGAGGTTTTGCATGGTGTCCAGGCTTAGGGTAGACTAGTCACAAATTTGGTTGGAGATGATACCCCCTATGATTCATGGGCCAGAATTAGCGAAGCGCAACAGTATGTTCCACCACCACCTCACACAGCGATTGAGCTTGAGCAACTAAGGTCCAAGAACATACCTTTCATGGGCGTTCCGAACTATAGGGATGTCAGCATGACGGATATGACAGTTTGTGGCACCGGTCTCCAGATGTGTAGGAATTTATTGTATAACCATGAGAAAGAAACCCTTAGGAATGGGATGATATTCAACACAATATCAGAGATGAAACTCTTCCTTCAGGACTATGCTGTGTACCACCATAGGCCGTACACCATCACTCATTCGGACCAGGAGTTGAGGTACCACGTGATATGCAAAAACGGTTGCATGTGGATGTTAAATGCATGAAAGAGACAGAGTGATGGCAAGTGGAGGATAACTAAAGTTGTCGAACCCACACTTGCCTAGACAATAGGGGGAAGAAAAATCATCAGTAGCTCACTACACGTTACCTTGCCTGTCGTATATTAGGGCTCGTTGATGATAATAATGACATCTCAGTGTCTTCTTTACAAAAGTCCATATCTAGATTCGTTAGGTATGATGTGACGTACGGAAAGGCTTGGCGTGCTAAGCAAATTGATCTGGCGATTCGATGGGGTACTTGGGAGGAAGCGTACAACAGGGTGCCTCGTATCTTATGTGTAATGCATTACTATAACCCTGGCTTGAAATGGTTTGTGGACACCGGCGGGATGTTTTTTCAGGACCCATTGAGGCATGTCCTCTATCGTGTGTTCTGGTCGTTCGCGCAAACGGAACATGCATTCTAGTTTTGTCGGCCAGTCGTACTTGTTGATGGCACTTTCTTGACAGGAAAGTACAGGGGCAGCTTGATGATGGCTGTTGCTGTTGATCCTGAGGATCAAATAGTACCCATGGCTTTTGCTTTGGCAGAGGGAGAGAACAATGAATCGTGGTCATGGTTCATGCGGCTTCTACGTGTGCAAGTGCTTGGCCCAACTCACACTATATGTTTGATCTCGGACCGTCATGCAGGGCTTCTGAATACTGCAGCTGAGCATATAGATGGGTTCCCGCCTCTAGTACATAGATGGTGCATGAGACACTTTGCCGCTAATTTCTAGTGGCGTCAGCGGAAGCAGGAGGTCTGTGACAAGGTAAATGCTCTATATTGTGTACGTACAGAGCACCAGTTTAAGGAGACAAAGAGAGAACTAGACAAGATGGTAAATGCAGCGGGAAAGGCCAGGTTAGAGGCGCAGATGGAACATAAGGCTCAGTGGGCGTTAGCATATGACACGGGGGATTTCAGGTATGGCATCATGACCACTAACTCCTCGTTGTCCTTCAACCGTGTATTCACCGAAGTTCGATCGTTGCCTGTGTCTGAAATTGTTGAGTTCTCGTTTCATAAGTGCAACGAATATTTTGTGAAGAGGTCTGAGCAGGGGCGTTTTGGAAAGGCCAGAGCTGGACATTTGAAGGAGGCCGAGGAATTGACCAAGCAGCACACCGCCGAGCCGTATGGACCCCGCCGCCATATCTTTAGTGTACGGGGCAAGGGTGGCACAAGCTTGGGCGGCAAACGTTATGGTGAACGAAACTACCGAGTTGATCTTGAAAAGGTAGAGTGCAGTTGCAACGTCCCTCAAATAATGCATGCCTCTTGCTCTCATATGATCACGGCATGCAGGGTTCGTAGGTACAACTATGAGGATCTGTCATATATGTTATCCTTGTATCTCTGTTCGAACACCGTTAGTATTTGGAAGATGAGCTTCGGGCCATACCTTGATCCAACACAGTGGCCACCTTATAATGGTTATGACTACGTGCCGCATCCGGGTCTAATGAAGGTAGGAAAGGGTAGGAGAAAGAAGAAGCGACTCAAGGGGGACATGGACGCTATGAGAGGGTACGGCGAAGACATGTATGGCGGGAGAGACTTCAACGAGACCCGTGGCAGGAATCTTTGCTCCGTTTGCAAACAATCTGGTCACAAGGCTAGCCGGCATAAAAGACGAGGGCAGCAGGTGATTTCGTATTGTGTTCGTACTGCATAACAAGTAGTTCAAATTTTGCAATGCTACATAATGTTAATCTGAATATTGTTAATTTGAATGCTCTAACCCTTTTTTATCAATTTGTAACAGGATGGCCCCTCCCATGCCGTACCAGCTGTACCCCCTTCTTGAGGTGGAGTACGACGACCCCCTTCTTCCACCAGACGATGAGGTTCCCAAGAGATGTTTGAGGGATCCTTACATTCCTAGGACTTAGTTCATTACGTCGAACTTATGTTGAACGAATAGTGTCATCGAAAACTTGCACTCATAAACTAATGAAAATGTTATGTGGCAACTTGTCGTCCATTTATTTGCTTCATGTTCGTTTCCACTTGCGTACGGTCGCGACACCACTTGTAGTTTTGTATAGCACCGACAACAATTCAATTGAAGCTGGATGTTTTCTGTCCGCGTCACGGCCGCGCCATCGTCTATGGCGCGGCACTGACGCGCCGTGGGCTCTGGCGCGGCAGAACCTAGGCTATGGCGCGGCCAAACTAGTGGGCTACGGCGCTGTATTCAAGATAATTTCACCCGATTACGTTCATTTTAGAAATTTTGAACGCATGATACAAACAGATGTGATCACTTAAGATCGATCATGGGTAATCCGAGTACATGACACATGGGTACAATACATCAGTAGTTCAAATGGAATAAAAGACAACACAATGTAATTTCTACTACATAGCTACATTGATCATTAATAAAGCATGGAACTAACAGTCGGCGCTATTAAAAACCCTCAGTCAGAAACATACTGAGTAAGCAACTCGTCGTCCGAGTACCAATCCTCAACCACAACCCTGTTGCTGTGGCTAGGCTCACCTGCATTGTCCTGATCTGCCTTTCGCCTATAGTAAGCGGCCTCTGCGGCCTGAGTAAAAAACGCGCTGTCATCCTCTTCCGCCTGCAAGCCCGCCTCTACTAGAGCGATGAGCTCACTCAGTCTGTCAGTGTCGTCCTCAGCCTCCTCCGCCTACAAGCCCGCATCTGCTAGAGCGATGAGCTCGCTCAGTCTACCAGTGTCGTCTTCAGCCTCATCCGCCTGCAAGCCCGCCTCTGCTAGAGCGATGAGCTCGCTCAATCTGTCAGTGTCGTCCTCATCCTCGTCCCCCTCATCAGACAACACAATCGGTGATTCAACGGTGCGACCAGCTCGCTTTCTATGCTCATCTAACTTCTTTTTCTCGTACCTTGCACGAGCCACCTCTACAACGTGGTCCTCGCTGCATCCAATCCCTTCATGTATAAAATGCAATCAGTTAGCAACGCGACTATAATATATTTAAAATTAGGCAACGAAAAAAAGGCTTCAAAGTACTCATGCTCTCCTGCCTTGCATCCTTCCTTGCCCTCCCACTCGGACACTTCCTTGCTCTTGAGTCTGTTGCTTGCCTCCATCGGGTCCCAGACTCCCTCACCCAAACCAGAGAGGAGGTCAAAGTTAGCTGAACATGTTGGGACAGAGGTTACCATGTCGCATGTCGAAGGCACACAGTCCATGTGCCTGCTGGGTCGTAGTAGAGCGAGAGCGTTGGTGCGTTCCAGTCGGGCCGTGTTCCCGGTGCCTGTTGTGCACGTTCACCTAATCGACCATTCAACCACATTCAAGCGACAAGCACGTTGTATTGTATCAACGACGAGACAAGGTGTGCACGGCTACGGTTCCGAGAGTTGCATTGGAATTATATACGTATTGTGTTTGGAACACGTACGGTGTCAAATCATTGATGCGCACCCTGGAGATAATAAACTTTTTCGACGAGGCGAGCAGCATTTGCGTGCAATGGGTGATGTGGAGCCATTGCATGCTAAAATCATACCAAACATGTTCAAGCTGAAACTACGTACAAGCCGTAAATGAAATGAAATGCATGCCACCGTACATCAGGCGAGGTTTTGGAACCAAATCGAAGGCTGTAATTCGGTGAAGGTTGCTTGCACAATATATGCTCCGTGTGTATCTTGTCGCGGGCGCGCGCCCAAGGAGCTGAGGTTGGTCTATGTTGCAGAGCTGTTGCGTTGCCGATCGAGATTCGAGACATGAGACAGGCCACCACGTTGGTCCACGTTGGTCCAGGTGTATGTATATCTGTCTCCAATGATTCTGGAGCCCATTTTAATTTCCTTGAGATCTGTTATATATGATGATCAAAGAGTTGTTTGATTATATTGAGATCTGGACTTTGCAGATTCACAAATAGGAGTATCAATCAATCAGTCACAGGGAAGGGAGTGCTTGAATCAGACGCGTTAATCAATCTGCAGCCATGTTATTGACACGCACGTCCGCCATTCTTTTGCTTTGCTCTATAAAAGGCAGGAGAGGGCATACGGAGGATCCATCCAATCAACAAGCAAACAAGCCAATAAGCTGTGTGATCGACCAGCCAGCCAGCCTCGGTCGGAAACAAACTAAAAGCAGCTAGCTAGCGGTCCGTGTGGTAGAGTCGCGTCGGATGGCTGCAGCAGGAGCCAAGCCGTGGTCTGCAGTGCTGCCTGCGGCTCTGTTTGTCCTCGCCGTGATCCTTATTACGGCGAAGGCCGACGACTACACGGCCGCCAGCACCACGGGCTCAGGGCCAGGTCTTCCTTCCCACTGTAAACTGCCCAGCGGCTGTGACAAAGTGCTCTCATCACCCTGTGATAATCCTCTCTTCTACGGCTTGTCATGCCGCGGATCCCAACGTGCTAAGGCCAAAGATGAGTGCTGCAGGGCCCTGTTGGAAATGGGTGCGCAGCACGAGTGCGCCTCGTGCGAGCTCCTCAAGCCCTTCCAGAAGGTACGGTCCTTCGACCCTAAAGAATGCGATAACGATGCCGGCAAACATATTAAAGCAACCTGCAGCTAAGGTAATGTGATCCCCAAATTGATGGCGGCAGCGGCAATGCAAAGTCTGCGGTGTGACCGTGTCTACTATTTGTTCGTTTGTGTATGTGTCCGTGAGGCCGTCGTGTGCTCGTCGTCTACTGCTGTTTGTATACCCTCTTGGCTCTTGCTTGAGCCCTCTTGTGTGTTTGGTATTATTAAACCTGTGATAAGTATGTACGTGCCTTTTTCTCCACCGTGTTTGGAATAAGAATATTATTTTCCACAATGATCGACTGTACGAAGCTGTTGTTTGAGATTTGTAGTTTCCTATGTAATCAAACTTTGTAAGACTATGGTTTGTTGTTGCTTCCCTTCTTATATGATATAGCAGTGCTTCTACTATTTTTTTTTAAAAAAACAATATTATTTATCGATCGAGCTCACTTTCTCAACTTTTTTATATATACAAATATCACCGAATATTCTTTACCATGTTCTGGGCTGCCAGCATGGGACAATGTTGTCACCTCCTCTTCGTAGCTAAAGTTGTTGAGGATAATGGGGCGTCCTAACTTCTTTGGGTGCCTCTTCCGCCGCTCTGGCATTCTCGTGGTCAGAGGAATCACGCGGAGGTGTTGTTCCATCTTGATTTGGCGAGTGAGATGAGAATACTTTCTATTGAAGAGCGTGAGATTTATGAATACATTTCGTCACTGCTGTCTGGTCTTGAGGAGGTCATGGGGATGCTTGATGTTGCTAATCCATCTCCTATCTCGAAAGTTCCTCTAGATCATGCCCCTCTGGCTGGTTTTGCTCTATCTCTAGCCACTTTCAATCCATCTCTGTTGGCTTTGGATGAAATTCTCTCACCACATGTTCAACTAAAATTTGCATATGAGGTTTTGCTTCGTCTTGATTTGGCGAGCAATAATTTTCTCTACCGACGAGCTTGTGCTCTATAATTATCTCATGTTGTTGTTTCTCCGCGCGCCTTTGTAGGGTAGAGATGGCGGACTAAAGGGAGGTGAATAGTCCTTTTCTAAAATTAAACGCGCCGGCTAACCGAAATAAATGCGAAATTAAAACTATCGGTCTAGCCAAGAATACACTCATCTATCTAAGTTTCAAATACCTTACAAAGATCTTAAATAGGCAACAAAGATGCCGGGTTAGCTAGAGCTCACCTAACAATTCTAGCTTGCAAGGTCACACAAACCTATGCAACTAGTACTTCAAGCAACCGGGGAGCTCCTACACAACTAGTAATGCAAAGCGCACAAAGTCTAAGCTCACTAGCAATACTCAATAACAAGACAACTAATGTCAAATTAGAGAGCGTAAATTACATAGCTACACAAACTCAGCAATGTGACTCAAACCGAATTAGTCACGCAAGGGAGCTACTTCTATGCTACACAAGCAAGAAGGTAATTAGCAAGCTATACAAACTAACTAATTACAAGAGCAACTACACAAGCACAATATATGAAAGTAAATACAAGCTTGTGTATGGGGAATACAAACCAACGGGATGACAAGGTTGACACGGTGATTTTTATCCCGAGGTTCACGTGCTTGCCAACACGCTAGTCCCCGTTGAGACAAGCTCCAAGGTTACCGCCGGTCCTCTTCCTAGTGGTGACCCGTAAGTCACACTCTCCCACGTGGAGTGCTTACCACAAGCTCTAGCACTTGACACGGCCGGACCACTTGTCGCCCTTCGCGTCTCGCTCTACTAGAGTTGCTCTTCGTGGCTCCCGTGGGGTGAGCACAATCCCCCTCACAATCACTTCTCCAGAGCACCGCACAATCTTCTTTGCGTGCTTCGACGGAGACCACCACCAAGCCGTCTAGGAGGTGGCAGCCTCCAAGAGTAACAAGCACCACTGGCTTGCAACTCGATCACCTAGTGCCACTCGATGCAATCTCATAATGCATCGCACTAGAATCACTCACTCGCAATGGATTCGCACTTCTCGCAAGCACAAGTGAGTTAGAGGCTTCTCAAACAAAGCACACACACGGGCGACACATCCCTAAGGTGCTCAACCACAGCCAACCCCGAGCTCCACCTCTATTTATAGCCCCCAAGCCAAATAAAGCCGTTGGAGCCAAGTAGCACATTTCTGCGTGGTCACCGGGCAGCAATGTGCGGGCACCGGACATAGGGTGGCGGTGCCCAACGGTCGAATTGCAACGGCTATTTCAAACTAGCCGTTGGGACCCTGGCACCGGACATAGGGGAGCGGTGCACCACTCTAGGGGTGGCGGTGCCCCCCGACGAGTTTCCCCCCTCTCTGGAAAAAGGGGCGGTGCCACACCGCCATGGTCACCGGACAGTCCGGTGACCAAAATTTTCTCTAAATTTAAATCCACCACTTCAGGCTTGTAGAGCTACTCGTTAGCTTTCCAAAAAGTCCTAGATCACTATGTGAACCAGGAGCTTTGCTGAGTGTCAGGGGCACTCAGCAAAGGGTTTGCCGAGTGTAACACTCGGCAAACGACACTCGACGTAGGTTTTAATGGCAAAGAGCTGTTTCCCGAGTGTCAATCGTCGGGCACCTGGCAAAGACTTTGCCGAGTGCCCAAAAAATACTCGGCAAATATTTTCCAAAAAAAACAGCACCACCACACCAGCCCCTCCACCAACAGCGCCGCCGCCATCGCCGGCGAGCTCATCTCCTCCTCACGCTCGACTGGCTCGCGCAGCTCCGGCGAGCTCACCACCACGCCTCCTGCCGATGCCATGCCGCCACCAGCACCACGTCACCACCGAGACAGAGAGGGGGAGCGGCGGCGGCCGGATCTGGGGAGGAGGAGGGGAAGGGCGGCGCCTGGATCCGGAGAGGGAGGGAAGGGCGGGGCCACGCCGAAGGGGAGGGAGGGGCACACCGGAGGAGGGGAGGGAGGGCCACGCCGGAGAGGGAGGGGGCGCATCGGAGGAGGAGAGGGAGGGGCCGCGCCGGAGAAGGGGAGGGAGAGGGGAGGGGCGCGCCAGAGGAGGGGAGGCTGGGGCTACGCTGGAGAGGGAGGGGAGGGGCGCACCGGAGGAGGGGAGGGAGGGGAGCGGCACGGTGGCGCCAGAGAGAGGGCGTGGGCGGGCGGATCTAGGGAGGAGGCAGGGGAGGAGGGAGGGGAGCTGAGGACCGGGTGGATCTAGTGAGGGGAGGGCGGGCCGCGTCGGAGAGGGAGGGGAGGGGGGCACGGCGGAGAGGGAGAGGAGGGCGGGGCTATGCCGGCGTCGGAGAGGGAGGAGGGGAGGGGGCACGCCGGAGAGGGAGGGGAGGGGCGCATCGGGCCGGAAAGGGAGGAGGGGAGGGAGGGGAGGGGCACTCGGTGGGGGAAGAAGAAGGGGGAGGGGAGGGGCTCCTGCTGGGGCCGGTTAAATAAGTAGGTTTTTTTCCTTTATCGAGTGTCCTAGATCTGGGCACTCGGTAAAGTTTTTTTTATTTTTTTCTTCTCCTTCTTTCATAGAAAAAAGATTTTACTTCTTTGCCGAGTGTCCTAGATCTGGGCACTCAGCAAAGTTTTTTTTTCATTTTTTTTCTTCTCCTTCTTTCCTAGAAAAAAGATTTTGCTTCTTTGCCGAGTGCAAAAAAGAAAACACTCGGCAAACCCCCTCTTTGCCGAGTGTTTTTTTGACACTCGGCAAACCTCCTCTTTGCCAAGTGTTTTTTTTTGCTGAGTGTTTTTAGCGTAGCACTCGGCAAAGAACTTGTTTGCCGAGTGCCCGAAAGAATACACTCGGCAAACATAAAAACACTCGGCAAATTTGATGTTTCTAGTAGTGGATCATCAAAATCAAAGTTTGAAGCAAGGAGTTATGCCCGAAATACGAAAGGTTGCTGCTGCTGTTTTTGGGCACCACCCCTGGCACTGCCCTAGGGTGCTGGTTCACCACTCTAGGGTGGTGGTGCCCTGTTCAGTGCACACCGAAAGGGCAGTGCCACCCCTACAATGGCTGCAAGTTGGCTACAAGTTAGGTTGCAACTTCCGACCCTCGGACAACCAAAACCTTGCCCTTTTCTTCTCCTTTTCAACTCTGAATTGATCCAAATCAACTCCAACACCTTCTCCTTTGCAAATGTGCCAAAATCACCATGTGTCCACCATCTTGTGCATGTGTGTTAGCTTTTTACAAATATTTTACCAAAGGATTAGTCACTCAATTCACCTCGCCACTTGATCCTAGCAACGATGCAAAGTTAGATCACTCTAGTGGCATTAGATGACCGATATACAAATAAGTTTGCCCCTCTTGATAGTACAGCCATCTATCCTAAGCTGGTCATAAACTTCTCTACTCACCTATGACCGTTGAAATGAAATGCCCTATATATTATATCTTTGCCTTGTGCATTCCATTCCATCTTCTCCAATGTTGATGCAACACATGCACCAACCATATCACAAATGATATGATCCACTTCATATCATCAGGTGACCTTGTTGGTTCATCCATCTTGACCTTACGTGCTTTTCACTGTTGCCTTCGTCCATCGGTGCCAAGTCTTGCTCAAGCTTCACCGCCACGCGGTCCATCACTCCAAAGCCTCCAACTTGCCCTTCACTCTTGCAACCGGTCCATCAAGCCAATTCTTGTCTTGATCTTCTCCACCTTAGTCACATGACTCCATGTCATGTCTTATATGCAATGGCTCCTTCATCACATGTGTGAGCTTTACAATGTATCCAAGCCATTTCACCGTCATGGCATAGGTTGTTCACACATGATGTACCTGTGGACTAATCACCTATGTATCTCACATTAAACACAATTAGTCCACCTAGGTTGTCACTCAATTACCAAAACCAAACAAGGACTTTTCAATCTCTCCCTTTTTGGTAATTGATGACAACTCTATAAAGATATGGAAATTAAGCTCTCAAATGGATTCATGTTGCTTGTCCAAGAAATTTTACCATGTGTAAAGGATTTTGGATAAGTACCACAAACCTGAATTGGTAGTATTAGCTCCCCCTACATATGTGCTAGAGTGTTTGGTTTGAAGCTCGCACATATGCATAGATTAGAAGTGTGAGAGAGTAATTACTACCAATGATGCTAAGGTGTAAAAGAATTAACCTTTGATGCGTGATACCAATCGGACTTGCACTTTTAACACCATCCTTAGCACCATAAGTAGCTAGACAACAAAAATACTAGAAACCCCATGAGATCAACATTATAAGCAAGGTTCTAGTACCATGTGTAGAAATACAAGTCTAGCTACCATCCTATGCACGCTAGTTATCATATCATCAAACAAATTCTACAACTAGCATACACCACACAAGCATGCATATCAAATTTAAAAACTTATGCAATGCAAGCAAGCACATGACTCTACACATATCAAATGCAAACAAACAAAGTTCATGAGCTTGCTCCCCCTACTTGTGTGCTTCTTTTGTCCAAGAATTTTGATCCTTCTCAATTCTTCAATGTTGCTCTCTCTTTGTCCATGTCCATGTCCAAAACCAACTTCCCGTCATATCTTTGTACTAATCTCTCCCCCTTTGTCATCAATTTCCATAAAAGGTGTGCATCTCTTGATACAAAGGGTTGCTCTAGGGATAGATGGTTGACACTTGAATCTTCATTTTTGATGGACACCACTTGTATAGCTCTTTAGACACTATGTGTAGGATCTTATGACCTTGATACCAATTGTAGTGGAGCTGCTCCCCCTATGTCCAAACATGGGTCATAACACTTGATAATCTTGAGCTTGTGTACCACTTGTTGATGAGGGATGCATTCTTCACTCGATGATCACTTAAGGTTGAGGATCACTTGTGGAACCACCTTCTTATATGATTGATACCACGTGTATGATTGATTTGTCAATAAAACCATTTCTTGAACATTTGATATCTTCATGAGTACCACTTATAGGATATCACTTGTAGGTTGATCTAGATACCACTTGTGAATACTAGAAGAAATATTTGAGTCTAGATACCACTTGAAACAAACAAACTAGATATCCATTTGCATTGTTGTCTTATTCTTGTACTCTTGTCACTATCATGAGCTTCTAATGTTGACTTGAACTAAATTGATTTTCCTAAGCTTCCAAGTCCAGTTTGAACCAATGACAAGCTTCTCCACACCTCTTACAAGGGTTATCTTGCCAATGTTATACTTGTCACTTGTTAGCAATCCAAATTAAATCAAGTACTTGGGTTCACTAGCTCATGAACAAACTCATACACATACCACTAGATCAACTAATCATTTAAGCAATAGTGGTAGGCTATGAATTTTAAGATTTCATTTGTTATGCATGATCCTAATAAGAAAACCGGTTAGACAAATATGAGGCGAAGCGAGTGTTGCGCTAGCCTACTAAAAATGCAAGCCACCTACCACAATTCTAGTTTTTATAGTCTCTATCCACACAATGGCTATGTCACTACACTAAATTAGTGTGCTCTCAAAGGCTAACTAAAGAGTCACACTAACCAAACTAACAAGCTCTCATGACTAGCTACACTAAAGAGCTTGACAACTAGTTTACGGTAATGTAAAGGGAGAGAGCAAGATGGTTATACCGCCGAGTCGAGAAATGAACCAATAAATCACAAGAATGAATACCAATGAAGACCAATCACCTCAGAATCAAATGATGACACAATGATTTTTTTACCAAGGTTCACTTGCTTGCCGGTAAGCTAGTCCTTATTGTGGTGATTCACTCACTTGGAGGTTCACACGCTAATTGGCATCACATGCCAAACCCTCAATAGGGTGCCACACAACCAACACAAGATGAGGATCACACAAGCCACAAGCAATTTACTAGAATACATTTTGGCTCTCCGCCAGGGAAAGGTCAAGAACCCCTCACAATCACCACGATCGGAGCGGGAGACAATCACCAACCTCCGCTCGACGATCCTTGCTGCTCCAAGCTGTCTAGGTGGCTACAACCACCAAGAGTAACAAGCGAATCCCATAGCGAAACATGAACACCAAGTGCCTCTAGATGCAAACACTCAAGCAATGCACTTGGATTCACTCTCAATCTCACAAAGATAATGAATCAATGATGGAGATAAGTGGGAGGGCTTTGGCTAAGCTCACAAGGTTGCTATGTCAATGCAAATGGCCAAGAGAGTGATCTTGAGCCGACCATGGGGCTTAAATAGACAGCCCCCACAAATAGAGCCGTTGGCTCCTCTGTCCAGTGAAACACGGGCTAACCGGACACGTCGGTCAGGTTGACCTGACGTAGGACCCCAGCGCCCGGTTGCCCGATGCTCGCCACGTGTCATCAGCCTCAAATGCTGAGCGCCCGATCTTAATGGCTAGTCTGCTTCACGCCACGTGTTAAGTTGCGACTGGACGCAGTACTTAAAGTAACCGGACGCTCCATCACTGGAGTCTGATTGTTTCCAGTAAGGTTCCAGAGAGGCAAAATCATGACCGGACGCGCTAGTGCGCCTGCTCCTCCTCTTCTCTGCACGCCGTCACATCAGCAGGACCGGACGCTGAACAGTATTCAGCCAGAGTCTGGTCACTTTTCTTCTCTGAGTCCGATCACAGGGCAAATCTAGCTCGAGAGCATCACCTTCTTTTATAATTGACCGGACGTTGGAACCCTGAGTTCGGTCACATTGAACTGCGCGTCCGGTCACTATTTGATAGTGAAAAACACCTCTTTCAATTCACCAACTTCTCCACCCTTGCTCAAATGTGCCAACCACCAAGTGTATCACCTTGTGCACATGTGTTAGCATATTTTCACAAACATTTTCAAGGGTGTTAGCTTTCCAGTAGATCCTAAATGCATATGCAATGAGTTAGAACATCTAGTGGTACTTTGATAACCGCATTTCGATACGAGTTTCACCCCTCTTAATAGTATGGCTATCGATCCTAAATGTGATCACACTCGCTAAGTGTCTCGATCACTAAACCAAAAAGCTCCTATCAATTTCACCTTTGCCTTGAGCTTTTTATTTTTCTCTTTCTTCTTTTCCAAGTCCAAGCACTTGATCATCCCCATGGCATCACCATCATCATGTCATGATCTTCATTTGCTTCACCACTTGGAATGTGCCACCTATCTCATAATCACTTTGATAAACTAGGTTAGCACATAGGGTTTCATCAATTCACCAAAATCAAACTAGAACCTTCTCTTTGATTGCAACTAATGAGTACCACTTTCTCGGCATGAGTAGCACTTTCTCTTTGATTGAGCCTTCTCTTCCTTGCTCATGTGGTGCTTCTCATTGCCTTGCTTCTTCTTGTTTTCTTGAGCTTTCTTCTCAAGCTTGTTTGGACAACCCAAAGCTAGGTGGCCCAATTCTTCACATGCATGACACTTAATGTGAGCCAACTCCTTTTCATCTTGAGTCTTGCTCATCATCTTGGCATCTTGATTAAACTTTTGATGCCTTGCCTTTCCACCCCTTCTTATCTTCTTCTTCATCATCATCAAGTCACCACCATCTTCATGACTGGTCTTGACTTGCACTTGAGGTGTCTTCTCTTGCTCAACTTGTGGCTTTGATTGAGGCTCTTCTTGTTGCTTCACCACTTGCTTGATTGGGCACATAGAGGTGAGATGAATCCATGTGCGGCACTTGAAGCATTTGACATGTTTTAGCCTCTCTTCTTCTTTCTTTGACTTGAGCTTCTCTTCATTAGGGCAACCATTAGCAAGATGACCCACTTCATGGAATTGAAGCACATGTAGTGAGATAGCTTCTCCTTTTCTTGCTTCTTTATCTTTCTTGCCCTTTCTCTTTCGCCCTTGGTCATCTTCTTGATGAAGCCAACTCCACCTTTGTCACCATAGCTTCTTTGATTCTTCAACATGTGCTCGAAGGTGGCCTTTGAGTTGTAGCACCTCTCTAACTTGTTGCTCAAATTCTTCACTTCATTTTTGAGCTCATTGTTCTCCTTCAAAAGGTTAGTCTCACAAGACATAGAAGTAGAACAAGCATCTAATTGTGAAGAACATGACTTAGCTAATAAATCATCACAAGAGGTGGATACATGCTTCTTCCCTACATCACAAGAGTTAGTCACATGTTGCAATTGATCACTTGACTCATGTGATGAGCTCTCATTATTTTTAAGTTTCTTGGAAAACATTTTAATGAGAGAAGCATGTTGTTCTAATATTTCTTTATGAGATGCAAGTAGTTTCTCACGAGTCAATTTTAGCTCACTATGTGAAGATTTAAGAACATCATGTAAGTGCTTATGATCTTCACATGAATTCTTTAGAAATGAGTTTTCATTTTCTAATTTCAATGTTTTAGCTTTCTCATTTTATAAAGACATGGTCACGCTAGCAAGTCCACTAACAAGCTCATCATATGAATCAACATGATCAACCACATTAGCATTATCTCCTTTGTGTCACCTTGTGACATGAAGCAATGTGGTGATAATGGAGAGCTTGTAGTAGCATCACGATCATGGCTTGATCATGAACCAACATCATCAAGATCACCACCAAGTGTGCTTGAGGTAGAATCATCATGTTCATCACTTATGGCATCATCATCAATCTTATCAAGTGAGCTTGTTATAGATCGATCATCATTATCACTTGACCATGAGGTGGAGCAATCTTCCACAATCACCAAATTGTGGTCATGATCGACACACTCATGCACCCTCTTGGGCTTCTCCTTCTTGAACTTGCCATCATCCCATGTGGAGGAATCACCGAAGGTGTGCTTGATTGATTCTCATATTTCACGAGTGGTTCCCACGTAGTTTATCCTTCTCATCAAATCAAAGCTCAAAGCGTCCATTAGATAACAACAAGCATGTGCATCAAGTTCAAAGAGAACTCTTTGAGCTTTGGTGAGATTTCTATGGTCCAAGACATGGGTGAGACCACTAGTGACAATCCACCAAAACTTAGGTCCCTTTGCACGAAAATGATCAAGCATGTGATTTTTTTTCAATGTGCAAAGTTTGTGTCATAAAAATGTGTGCATGGCAATCATCTAGCCTATGAGCCGCCATCTTCTCAGATCGGTGAAGACCACAAATGAGAAACCAAGCTCCTATACCACGTGTAGGGCCGAGATGACGAACTAGAGGGAGGGTGAATAGTCCTTTCTAAAATTAAACACACCGGCTAAACAAAACAAATGCGGAATTAAAACTATCGATCTAGCCAAGACTACACCTCTCTATCTAAGTTTCAAACACCTTACAAAGATCCTAAATGTGTTGACATTTCTTAGCGTTGCTACTAAGAATGAAGTTTAAATCCTAACCCCTAGCAACAACCCAGAAATGCTTATTGGTATTTATTAACGTGTCACTTGGTTGAAGTACTTAGCCACCTATTATAAACCTATATCTCCTAAC
The DNA here is from genome assembly GCF_019320115.1 of Miscanthus floridulus. NCBI lineage: Eukaryota > Viridiplantae > Streptophyta > Magnoliopsida > Poales > Poaceae > Miscanthus > Miscanthus floridulus. The sequence goes on along the minus strand of NC_089582.1, from coordinate 131,032,512 downwards.
TTTACTAGGTTGTCATTCCTAGTGATGACGCCAGAGATATGTGTTGGTACTACATAGTATCACTACTAGAATAACACTAAGCAGATCTTTATTAAAGTATGTGACTATATAAATCTAGGAATAAAGAGTATCCGCAAGCGACAGATAATATACCCTTGTAGCATTTTATCCGAGAGTATTCTAGGTATCGCTATTTATATTTTTACCACTGGGAAGGTCTAGCATGGACATGTATTGATAACTTATATTGTTGAAGGAGAAGTAAACCATAACAAATACTCTACTCACAACAGGGATAAGTCATAAGAGAAGATATGTATATATGATAAGTAATAATAATGATAAGTCAATCAGAGCACTCCTTTCTATGGCATTAGCATGGTCAGGTAGAATATTAGAGGAATAATTCTTAAGTCATTCTTAATTATAAGTCAAAGCATACATTTGATTAGTGCAATTACACCTAGTAATCATGGCTAAGATCATCATCATATCTACACAGAAGGGATATTACTAAGGAAGATTGAGGGCAGAGCTCGTTCTACCTTCGTAATCGGACCCTATGTACGCCTATATTCGAGGAGTGGACTGCAAATGACTCAACGGGAGTGTCACATCCATGATCTACCACATGACCTAGAATATAGGGTGTATCCGCAGGTAAACAACGTATAAGCACCACGCTTACACAATGTTGACCACCCACCCATGGTACCTTGGAGTGAGCGCTATAAGAACTTATGCATAAACATAATGATAAACTAGCTATACTAAGCATATAATCAAAGTAGACGATGAACATCATAATGAAGAACATGAATAAGATGAATATTGAGATTGTCATAACAATTGTAACTAGCATATAAAAATAATAGAGAAACAAAAGAGAGAGGGGTACAAAGTTTATACCGAACCACACTCTTGACAAGATCGGGAATCCAAGCAGAGTCCTACTTGCTTCCCTCTAGATCTATCCTAACTAGCTATGCTATGGAGGAGGAGCTCTGAGAAGATTAGGGTTTCTGTCTTCTCAAAGGACTTGATGACTTATGATTTTTGGGTGGGGGGCAGGGCTAGATTATATAGCCCTGAGGGTCCAACGTGAGCTCTTGGATCAAACTGACTTAAGCAATGGCCTAGATGCATCCTCAAAGGCGGTGGGAGACCGCCATACAAAGTTGGCTGACAGGTGGGACCAGGGGGGCCGAGTGGCCCCACCTGTAGGACGAGCGGCTCCACCTATCAGGTGGTGGCCCTCCGCTTTGGTGATGTGGCTTCTAGACCCTTCTAGAGTCTTCCCACATAGGTACCGCGACGGAACTCTATATTTTTCTTTGATGATTAGGTCCTCCTTGGTGGTTTTCTGATTAAACCCTGCTGGAAACATAGATTCACCAAAACTTATGGAATTTATTAGTTTAAACCCCTAAACCTTCATTGGTGATTATATTTATGCCCTTATGCATGTTTAATTGATGGTTTAAGTTGGTTGTTAACTACCATCAACATCGGGTTAGCTAGAGCTCACCTAACAATTCTAGCTTGCAAGGTCACACAAACCTATGCAACTAATACTTCAAGCAACCGGGGAGCTCCTACACAACTAGTAATGCAAAGCGCACAAAGCCTAAGGTCACTAGCAATGCTCAATAAGAAGGCAACTAATGCCAAATTAGAGAGCACAAATTACTTAGCTACACAAACTAGGCAATGTAACTAACAAGGTTACTCAAACCGAATTAGTCATGCAAGGGAGCTACACAAGCAAGAAGGTAATTACTAAGCTACACAAGCTAACTAATTACAAGAGCAACTACACAAGCACAATATATGAAAGTAATACAAGCTTGTGTTTGGAGAATGCAAACCAACGGGATGACAAGGTTGACACGGTGATTTTTATCCCAAGGTTCATGTGCTTGCCAACACGCTAGTCCCTGTTGAGACAAGCTCCAAGGTTGCCACCGGTCCTCTTGCTAGTGGTGACCTGCAAGTCACACTCTCCCACGTGGAGTACTTACCACAAGCTCTAGCACTTGACATGGCCGGACCACTTGTCGCCCTTCGTGTCTCGCTCTACTAGAGTTGCTCTTCACGGCTCCCGTAGGGTGAGCACAATCTCCCTCACAATCACTTCTCCAGAGCACCACACATTCTTCTTTACGTGCTTCGATGGAGTCCACCAAGTCATGTCCACCACCAAGCCATCTAGGAGGTGGCAACATCTAAGAGTAACAACCACCACCGGCTTGCAACTCGATCACCTAGTGCCACTCGATGCAAAATCACAATGCAACACACTAGAATCACTCACTCGCAATGGATTCACACTTCTTGCAAGCACAAGTGAGTTAGAGGCTTCTCAAACCAAGCACACACAAGGGCAACACATCCCCAAGGTGCTCCACCTTAGGCAAGCCCGAGCTCCACCTCTATTTATAGCCCCCAAGCCAAATAGAGCCGTTGGAGCCAAGTAGCACATTTCTGTGTGGTCACCGGACAACAACGTGCGGGCACCGGACATAGGGTGGCAGTGCCCAATGGTTGAATTGCAGTGGCTATTTCAAACTAGCCATTGGGACCCTGGCACCAGACAAAGGGGGGGTGCACCGCCCTAGGGGTGGTGGTACCCCCCGACGAGTTTCTCCCTCTCTAGAAAAAAGAGGCGGTGCCACACCGCCATGGTCACCGGACAGTTCAGTGACCAAAACTTTCTCCAAATTGAAATCCACCACTTCAGGCTTGTAGAGCTACTCGTTAGCTTTTCAAAAAGTTTTAGATCATCGAAATCAGAGTTCGGAGCTAGGAGTTATGCCCGAAATATGAAAGACTGCTGCTGTTGTTTTTGGGCACCGCCATAGGGTGGTGGTGCACCACCCTGGGGTCATGGTGCACTGTCCGGTGCACACCGGAAAGGGCGGTGCCACCCCCTACAATGGCTGCAAGTTGGCTACAAGTTAGGTTGCAACTTCCGACCCCCGGACAACTAAAACCTTGCCCTTTTCTTCTCCTTTTCAACTCTAAATTGATCCAAATCAACTCCAACGCTTTCTCCTTTGCAAATGTGCCAACACCACCACGTGTCCACCATCTTTTGCACGTGTGTTAGCTTTTCACAAACATTTTACCAAAGGATTAATCACTCAATTCACCACACCACTCGATCCTAGCAATGATGCAAAGTTAGATCACTCGAGTGGCACTAGATGACCGATATACAAACAAGTTTGCCCCTCTTGATAGTACGGCCATCTATCCTAAACCCAGTCATAAACTTCTCTACTCACCTATGACCGGTGAAATGAATTGCCCTATAGGTTATACCTTTGCCTTGAGTATTCCATTCCATCTCCTCCAATGTTGATGCAACACATGCACCAACCATATCACAAATGATATGATCCACTTCATATCATCATGTGACCTTATTGGTTCATTGATCTTGACCTCACTTGCTATTCACCGTTGTCTTCATCCATTGACGCCAAGTCTTGCTCAACCGCCACGCGGTCCATCGCTCTAAAGCCTCTAACTTGCCCTTCACTCTTGCAACCGATCCATCAAGCCAAAGCTTGTCTTGATCTTCTCCACCTTAGTCACATGACTCCATGTCATGTCTCATATGCAATGAGCTCCTTCATCACACGTATGAGCTTTGCAACGTATCCAAGCCATTTCACTGTCATGGCACAGGTTGCTCACACATGATGTACCTATGGACTAATCACCTATGTATCTCATATTAAACACAATTAGTCCATCTAGGTTGTCACTCAATTACCAAAACCAAACAAGGACCTTTTAGCCTTAAGGCAGTGGTGCTTGATGTCGCTGCTCCATTCCCTCTCTCTCCGGGGGCTTCTAGTCATTTTTTCTTTCAAAAGATTCGTTACCGACTTTGATTGATAAGAGGAGAGCAATTTACAAGGCTATGCAGGCGCAAGCTGCATCTACATTTTTGCATGGTTTCACAAAGATGGGAAGACCTCGCCACCCTTAAAGTACATGAACTCGCTTCACATGAAGGTTAATAACAACTTAAAAGCACTATCTATTCTAACATCCCATTTTGCGCAATTTGTGCTGGCTGCGCTTGTATTGGTAGAATCATTTCGAGGCCCTTGTTCCCTATGCATATCCACATCCTTGCCTTGTCCTGCATTGCACTGAGAACTTGAGTGGTGTCCTTCTATAACATCCTAGATGTTAAAAAGCAATTAAAACCTTGATCATATTGATCGTCAAGCATAAGCATCAAGTGTCATGTCATAAATGCATTTCATGTTGCAATAATAGCTTTCATATGTTGCACATACGATGTTTCATATGTTGCATGAAATGTTAACAACATTAATGATTAAGGGTTTTGTGAATTTATATATGTGAATTTGCTTAAACAAATAAAATTTTGTTAATATAAACTTTGTTGTTTAAAGTATGCTCATGAATATGGAAGCAAAATGGTGAAATGTTTTCGAGTCAAATATGTTAAATTTGAGCTCCAAAAATTTAATCTGGTTCAATACTAAGTCATTTTGATGGCTAAGTCCCTGCGCATCAGTTAATAAGTTCAATATTTGGAGATTTAATAAATGAATTTTTATAAATAAAAGTGGTGCAAATTTTGTTTTGTTGATTGGTGTGATGTTTGAGCTTTGTTAATGTGTAATTGGTTGGGATGATTGGTTAATGGTTGACCACTAATTAATTAACCAAACTTAGCTAATCAAAACAGTTTCTGAAAAACCTTGAAACTGAATTCAGTTTTAGTTTGATTGTACCTTTGTTCAGCATTCAAAATCTCAAAATCCTTTGATCTTATGGGGTTGATCCTTAAAGCAATGTTGGAGAGCTCAGATCGGAGAACAACTTTTGTTAATGTAGTTGATCGAGTTATTGCACGTAATCTAGATAAAAATGGAGGAGAATATGGATGTTTCAGTCTGCTACAGTGCCTCGGCGAGCTGCTTGCTGTCGCGTCACCGCCGCGCACGATTTGGCCGCGCCTTCGCTGCGTTTCCCACACGGATGCCTGCGTGTCGAGCTTGCGAAGGCGCTGTCTAGGTCGCGACGTCACTCTGGCCTATAAAAGCTAAGCGCCGACTGCCGTTTCTTCTTTTCCTCCTCTCTGCCGCCGCCGCGTTCCTCCAGTCGCCGGCGAAATTCATCACCGCCGCAGCAGCTCAGCCCAATTGCTCGCGCCCAAAGCTTCTACTGCTCCTTGCGCTCCTCCTTGACCGCTTGTGCCGTCTCTCTCGGCCGGAATCAGCCGTGCGCCGGATTCTCGCCGCGGTCGTGCCACCATGGCCGTCGCATGCTCCTCACTGTGGTCAGCCGTCTCGGGTTGCTCTCTTGTTCTCTTTTCCTTTGAGATGTGTTCTTCGTGGCCCCTTGATTCCATTTGGCTCGCTCGTTGCTCTGTTCTTCCTAAGGTTTCGCCGGAGCGCAGCTTGCCGCAGCGTCCACCACTGCAAGTCCACCGGCGTGCGTGGCCGGTCTTTCAGCGACCGTCTTCCTTCCACGGGTGTGGCTGGGCATGGAGATGCCCCATCACCTCTCCATCGCCACCGACGAACATCAACCGGCCAGAAATCGAGCCTCTCTGTGCGTCTCCTCTGCTCAAATTGCGACCAGGGACCTTGCGCAACAATAGAAGCTCTTCCAGGGGGTTTTCTGTAGAAACTGTGACTCATATGAATAGTGCGCTATAGGGTTTTCTTTTTCTTTTTGTGTTTTCAGCCGAAATTTGTGAATTTCATAACTAAATATGAGTGCATGATAAAATTATGAAATTTGTTCTGTAAGCTTGTTATGATATGCTCTACCATAAAAAATATGAATTGGTCATAGTCAGTAGTTTTACTATGCTTAAAAATTACCTCTTTTAATTATAAAATAGACCTTACATTATTTTGATAGGCTAAAATAATAATCCTTTAATCATGAAACTTTTTGTGTAAATGTAATGTGCTAATATATACCTCCACAAAAAGTTCGGTACTGTTTTGATAATTCTAACTTGGTTAATTAATTTAAATATGTTTAAATGTCTTTTCCTTAATTAATAAATACTAAAATGAATTAGAAAAATGGTTAAATGATCTTGGTGTGTTTTGATCATTGTTTGAGAACCTTGTAACATGTAAAACCCCTGCTGTTTCATGATAGTTTAGGTTCTTTCTTAATGATCTTGTAGTCAACTTGTATGTTGATAACTTAAAATGTATTTTTGGCAAATATAAACCCTAGTTACACCGTGAAGGAAAGTTGTACTCAAGTTTGTTAACTATGTTTGAGTTCATCTAAGTACTTGTGTGTCTCTCATCATGCATCATAACATGCATTCCATCATGTTAAGCATGCATCATCTTGTTACGTGTAGTGTACGAGAGTGAGAAGGTTTCTGTTGAACAAGCTTTGGAGAAGGTTCATCCACCAGTGGTGTTGGTGTCAAGATTGACTTATGTGATCCTTCTATGGATTCTGACCTTTCATGCAACACAGGCAAGCCCCGGAGCATTTAAACCCCTTCCTTGTGTTTTACAAATGCTATTACACTTTAAGTCCTATGCTTTGTGCATTAAGTGGTTAGGGTTTGGTTGATTACCAACTACTGCATGCCTGCCTTGATATTTCAATCCTTATCCTTGTCAACCTTGCAGTAACATGATAGGTTAGTAATGCTTAGCCATACTTAGATTATAAGAGTCAAGTGATGAGTTCATCATTCGCAATGGTTCTATACTCGGGAAATGTTCTGAGGTTAATAATGAATATGGATAAACTGGAGACCGGGTGGGACATGGGTTATGTCTCTGGTGTTTAAGCCGATAGGGTTTCCTGGTCGTGCATGTCTCATCTGTGTTGGTGAAGGACCGTCTGTTGTTGGCCCTTGGATCAAGATTTTTGCAGTACTGGCCACATACTCTAGTAAGCCTAATATCTCGGCTATTCCATTATGGGAAAGGACAACCGCTCACTAGGAGTGGAGAGATGGCGAGAGTAGCGTGTACCCACCCTACTGGAATAGGGTAGGGCGATGGAGTACTGTGCTCTCGGGTGGCGCGAACCCGTTCCTGTTTTAGAGGATCCGAGTGAAGGTTGATATATGTTGGTCTGGGACCTGCATATGTCATGTGGTTGGGAATTCCCAGCTGGGTTTAATCGGTTTGAATCATCGTTTGCTCTACGGTAACAGGAGACTTGATTCTCACACCATCATCGTAGTTGATCAATGAAACATGGTTACTTATGCATATGAGAAGTAATGAGTTGAGATGCTTAAAGAAGTGATTGATTTAGATTAGGTGCAAACTGGATACTGATATGGACTTAATACATCGCTAAAACCTTAAAAGTAAGGATTTACTCGTAGTAAGCTTTTCTACAAAAGTTACTCTTGCTTCAGACTTTCCCTTAAGCCCTCATGCCCTTGGAGTCTTTTCTATTAATCGGGTAAGTCTTGTTGAGTACCCTCACGTACTTAGGGTGTAAGGAAAATAGACCCTAGGCCATAGTTTCTTGCATAGGTTTTGACTAGGTAGAAAAAGAGGCCATAGTTTAGAGTTAGAGTTTTAAGTTGTCTAATTCAACCCCCTCTTAGGCGTCATGGTCTCCTTTCACAGAGTTTGTTAAACCCTGTTGCAAGATTTGACATGTGCGGCTAATTGAGGTTATGTCGGTGGGCTCGACATGATCTGATCGTCTCTTCTATCTTAGGTACTTCACTTAAGTACTTCCATAGTTCTACTCAACTTTTGGAACTCAAGTGCTATTTAAAGGTACATAACATGTTTTGTAACCTAATGTTGTAAATCTTCCGCAACTCCGATGTATGAAATTTTTGTAACAATGTTGTAATGTTGTGGTAATTTCATTGTTGATCCTGTATGAGTTGTAAAATGTGGATGATTCGGGGTTCCCCGAGGACACCCGACAGACTACCGAATTATCTGGCTTTCGTGTACAACAGTCAGAGGTCTTCGAGACAATGACGGATACATGTGGGCCAGCATAATTTGGATGGTTCTGCCACACCTTCTAACCTTCTTAAAGACGCGGTTATTTCTTTCTTTCAAAAAAATTTCAAATGGTTAGCACGGCCAGTCATCTTACTCCCTGTCTCCTGGTTTGTTGCCCACTATTTTCCATCTCAAGGAACCATTGGCCCAGGTCATCAATCTGGATCCAATTAACCAACATCAAAGCTGGTGCCTCAATCCATGTAGCCACTTTTTCCCATATCATCTTAGAGAAGCAACATTTCTTGAACAAATGTAAGACCGTCTCTAAGTTTCGAACACACAGCTGAAAGAAGTAGTCGTCCGGCCACCCCCGCAGTTGCAGTCGTGCAGCTGTCCATATTCTGTTTTGAAGCATGACCCAAGTGAATAATCTGCACTTCCGCGGTGCTTTCGTTTTCCATGTGCACTACATATGCAGGCTTTGTCGTATACTGACCATCGAGTGTGTGTAGCCAAGCGATCTTGTCTTCTTGTGATTGCAGGACATGTATGTCCTGTACGTGCATCCATAATGCCACAAATTCTATCAGACTGTTCGCTCGGTCGTATTTAACTTATAAGTCATGGTTTATCAGTCAATAAATAGTATTTTTCTCTCATACCAAACCAGCTGATGGTACTTTCAGCCATGGCTTATAAGTCAAACCAGCCCAAACGAACAGAGCGTATGATGATCTATAGGCTCATAATGTGATCCACATCTGTTACCCACTTATTGTTTGTGGATGACATATTTGGATCGCAATATGAGTCAATAGATCATCATAAAAATTGTTGTCTTATGGGTGTGCATATAGGACATACGCTGTTATAACCCTAAGCCTTAACACCTGCACGCTTGTGCTGTTATAACCCTAAACCTTACTATGCTCCCCTCCTGTGTGAGTCCAAAATATGATTTCACCTCTAGTCATTAGTCATGTTCTTGTTCAGCTATTCGTGGAAGCGGGTACTGGATGCTCTTGTTCTTGTTTCTGTTACTGTTTTCCTATGTTGTTTTAATATGTAGAGTTGCCATCTGTGTACTGTGTTTGCTACTCCATCTATTTTAAATTATAAGACGTTTTAGATTTTGTATATGTACGTAGCTTTTGCTAGACATACATTGAGTCCAGATATATAGTAAAAACAATAAGAGGGAGTATCTTTTAATGAAATATGTGCTAATGCACGGTTAAAAAAAGAAGAATATAATGAAATACCTACATGCAAAGTAGTACGCAATTATTTTCAAATCGGGAATAAATTTCTCAGGACCTTAAGACAAGGAGGTATAAACTGGGAGTTACCTGACACCCTAATCCAATTTTGTTACAAACCTATGCAATGACCCTATTAACAACCAAATTAGCCATTGACATAGACAATGCTGAGCAATGTAATAGCATATATGTGATCAATTTTAATCTGACCAGCCCAGGGAGGTTAATTTTATTCATGGACACTCTATTCGGTCGTTTGGTTGATGAGTAATTGGCCGATACTTCTTCTTAACAAAACACGTGCTTAGCGCGTTCTCGAAAAAAAATGAATAATTGGCTGATTGAAGGGAGTATTATGTGACTACATGCATAGTATATTGACTAATGAAAGGAAGGCACTCGATAAATATTTGGAGCAGAGGAAGGGTCTCGCTGGATGATCAAGGCCAGCACGTGTTGATGCTGCAGGGTAGAGAGTTCCCCTCCCTGATGTAGTGATGTCATGCATGACGTGAAAGCTCTGGCCATCGATCTCGAGCCGAAGTGTCATGTTTTTTGTTTCGTTGAGTAGAGCAAGCGCTGGAGGCTGGACCCAGGAGGAGGATGTTTTGACTCAGGCCATGTTTAGTTGCAAAAACTTTTTTAAAAAGTGCTACAATAACAGTCACATCAAATATTGCGATACGTACATAAAACATTAAATGTAGACGAAAAAAAACTAATTGCACAGTTTAATTGAAAATACGAGACGAACGTTTTAAGCCTAATTAGTCTATGATTGAATAATAATTATTAAATAAAAACAAAAGTGCTACAGTAGCCAAAATCCCAAACTTCAACCAACTAAACCCGGCCTCGTACAATCGTACTGTTGCTGCCCACGTGCTCCCCGGTCCCGTGATGTCGTCAGTCGTGACCACGAGAACGAACGAAAATAAATGGACGGCAGGTCACTCCACAGTCCACCACACAAGCTCAAGCTCATCCAGTCTGTTGTCAAAAAAAAAAAAAACCCTCATCCAGTCTTCTGTCCGACACCTCCGGCACCGCCGCACCGCTACCGCAAGCAAAGACATCATGGAGAAGACGATCGTTCTGTACCCGGGCCTCTTTGTCAGCCACTTCGTCCCGATGATGCAGCTCGCCGACGTGTTCCTGGAGGAGGGCTACGCTGTTGCGGTCGCGCTCATCGACCTCACCTTGGACCAAGACGTCGCCTTGGCAGCCGCCGTCGACCGCGTGGCCTCCGACAAGCCGTCCGTCGCATTCCACAGGCTCCCTCGGATCCAGAACCCTCCCACCGTCGCGGACTACGCGGAGGCGCTCCTCTGGTACTTCGAGATCGTGAAACGCTACAACGACCAACTCCGTGGGTTCCTCTGCTCCCTGCTGCAGCCTCCCCGAAGCGTCGTCCACGCGGTGATCGTGGACGCGCCTTCCGTCGCCGCGCTCGACGTCACCAAGGAGCTCGGGATCCTGGCCTACACCTTCTTCGCCGCCAACGCCTCCGCGGTCGCCGTGTTCCTCCAGCTCCCCTGGATCCGCGCGGAAGGCCAGCCAAGCTTCAAGGAGCTCAGAGACGCCCCCGTAACCTTCTTCGGCGTGCCTCCCATCCCGGCGTCGTACCTCATGCGCGAGACGCTGCAGGAGCCGGAGAGCGAGATATACAAGGCGATGATGAACGCGATGCGAAGGAACGCGGAGGAGCCCGACGGCATCCTGGTGAACACGTTCGCGTCGCTGGAGGCTCGGGCGGTGGGAGCTCTCCGGGACCCGCCGTCGATTCCTCCTGGCAGTGGCAGAGCACGCAGGACGCCTCCGGTGTACTGCGTCGGGCCACTGGTCGCCGCCGGTGCCGGCGCCGAGGCAAAAGAGAAGCACGAGTGCCTGGCGTGGCTCGACAGGCAACCAGAGCGCAGCGTGGTGTTCCTCTGCTTCGGGAGCACAGCCGCGGCCACCCACTCGGAGGAGCAGCTCAGGGAGGTCGCTGTCGGCCTGCAGAACTCCGGCCACCGTTTCCTCTGGGTGGTGCGAGCCCCGCTGCGCGGCGACACCGAGAGGCTGTTCGATCCACGCGCGGACGCGGACCTCGACGTCCTCCTGCCGGACGGGTTCCTGGAGGGCACCAGAGACCGCGGCCTTGTCGTCAAGCACTGGGCGCCGCAGGTGGAAGTGCTCAGCCATAGGGCGACAGGCGCATTCGTGACGCACTGCGGGTGGAACTCGGCGCTGGAGGGGATCACGGCCGGCGTGCCGATGCTTTGCTGGCCGATGTACGCGGAACAGAAGATGAACAAGCTGTTCATGGTGGAGGAAGCCATGGTCGGCGTGGAGATGGTTGGATGGCAGCAGGGGCTGGTCAGGGCTGAGGAGGTGGAGGCCAAGGTGAGGTTGGTGATGGAGTCCGAGGAAGGCGACAAGATCAGGGCGCGCGTGGTGGCGCATAGGGACGCCGCGACCGTCGCCCGGAGGGCCGGTGGCTCATCGCGCGCTGCGTATGGCCAGTTCTTGACGGACGCGGCCAAACTCGGAGCACGGGAGTAGACGCGCACGCGCTGGATGCATTGCTGATTGCTGAATTCCATCATCATCGGTTGTGAATCAGTGTTGAGAACTGAGATGAAACTGGGATGCTTCCATGTACTCTGTGGACTGTGGTAGCTTGTTTAAGCTAATAAGCTTACTCCTATATTAGAATGTTATATCGAATGGGACATTGCGATATACGTAAACTGGAATGCGATGGCAGGCACAACACACACTGTCACAGAGCCAGGAATGAAGGGCCGGAGATAGGCGTGAAAACGGACCGGATAGATCACTCCCGCCCTTTTTTTTCTGCGAATGGTAAAATTTATTAAAACTCAAGTAACATCTTTACAAGAGAGTGAAGAAAACCACTCCGGAAAACAAGCAAAAAAAAAAAGCCTGACACTCCCTAGACCTAATGGCAAACTGTGCCAACTCATGAGCTAAATTATTCTGGCACCAACCTCCCACGTCTTCGTTCGGATCTTGGTGACCACCGACTCACAGTCCGACTCCAGAATCATCGGGACGTCTGGCCATCTAAGAGCCATATGGACGCCCACCGCTCCTGCCCTAATTTCTGTATTTATCTGGTTCATTTTTCATTTTTTTAAATATTAAAGTCAATGAGAAACACAATATATATTTTGAATATGAAAATCGGACAGAAAACAATGTTAGGGTGTGCTTGGTTTCAAGACCACGTGGGATGGGTTGGACCTATACCAATTTTAAGGGCTTAGGTAGGACCTATCTTATGTTTGGTTTGAGAGATGGAGCCTATTGACGACCGTTAACATCAATTATAAGCCATCAATATATCCTGCATATATATTTAATTTCATCACTAAACATAGGAATAGGGGTTTAAACTAATGAATTCCACGAGCTTTGGTGAATATGTGAATGTAGAAGGATTTATCCAAAAAAACAGCCCCTGGGACCACCGTCATACTCTCCAAACAAGCAAACCGATATTAGAAAGAGATTCGGCTCGCGAAACCTGCGAAAAACAACTCAAGACGGAGTCTAGAAGCTTCCACCGGAGGGTAGGCCCACCTGTCACAGAGACAGGCCGGCCAGCCCCACCTACAGACCGGCCGGCCTAGGGGGGCCACCAGTTAGCCTCATCTTCCTACGTCAGTTTCCCACCGCCTTTGAAAGACCATCTCCCCCGTTGATCAAGGTCGGTTCATTCAACGGTGATCGAGGGAGTTGACGCGGATCGATGACGTGGCAATTCCTTACCCCCTACTCCACCTCGGCCTATATATAGCAGCCCCTCCCCCCTCCCTAGAGACATCTTGGAAACCCTAATTCATATCTCTCATTCAGATCAACACACGCCAGGAGGATTAGGTCAAGAACTCTCCAATATAGTAGATTAGTAACTCGGGAGTGAGGGTCAAGATGGGCTCATGCTCAAGTTCCGGATCTAGTCTTGGAGTCTCGACAAAGCCTTGCATCTTCACTTCTACATCTTGTAAGACTTACTATCAATTTATCATATTCTTATCTACATGGTTATGCTTACTTTGAATATATATCTTGCTTAGTTAAGGTTATCATTGCTTTTGTGCGTGGGTTCATAGAGCGCTTAGCCTGCTATAGTTTATCGATTGGGCTAAGTAGCCGAACCTCGTGTAAGCATGGTGCTTATACGATGCTCTGCCTATGAGAACACCCTATTCTCTGGTTGTGTGGTAGCAGCGGGTGGTGACAGTCCCGTCTATCCTTTGTAGTCCACGCCGAATTGAACAGGTTCTTAAATTGTAGGACCGTAGTCACATCAGTAGAGTTATTTATTATGGATGTTGTACCGTCTAAGCGGCGTCTCGAAGTGCACAAGAGTAGAGTTAGTCTTAGCTATAGTTTGGTGTATATATACTTTGATCTTGTAATAAGAATATCATAGGAATCTACCTCACCCGTTGTTCTCCCGAGTTTACTAGTTTACATTATCTTAGATCTATTCCCTAAGTGTCATTATGCTTTATTCCTATCATTACATTCACCCCTACTTTAGCTATGCTGGCATGTTGGTTGGTGGACATTCCTCTATTACTCAGTAAGTCTTTACTATATTGTTTCCCTATAGTAAAATATAAATAATGATACCTAAAATACTCCCGGTAAAATGCTACAATGGTATTCTGTGCACTTGCGGAATCCTTCATATTCTATTTGCATTAGTAAATACCAACAAACATTTTTGGCGTCGTTGCCAGGGAAACAATTGGCGTAAAGATTTAGATCATTAACATACCGCTAGCTTTAGTAGGATTACCCCTGTTCTGTTATATTGTGAAATAGACAGGGCAACAGATGCCGTTTTGACCTTTCGGCAAGCTTCCACAAGAAAAGAAGAAACATTGAAGAACCCTAGGGTGCCTAAACATTCAAGATCCATCAATATTGGAACCCTACCGTCTCACAGGTTTGTATACACATATATATTATTCTAACCATGTGTAGATTGGAGAAAAAGGTCGACGTCACAAGAATCACATCTTAAGTGATGAATACAGATGCTGCACTACTCACAAATTACATCATGTGAGTCATGGTAGATATGATCGAGAAAGGTGACATAGTCTTGCTCATGGACTTTAAACTTGATGAGTAGTTATCTTTTAATTTTTGCATACCATTGCATGTTTACTTTAAATGATTCATGCATCCACTCCGTTTAGTTTAAATTCTCTCATATCAAATCCACAACATATTTAGTTCCTTGCATACATTCATGCCACTTGCATCTTTTTATTAAAAAATCTCTCACCATGATCATGCTCTTTCATCTCTATTTGAATAAATCTCTATAACGCTTTCATGTTACCCTTTGTTTACTATAGTATGTTTAGGTTTGAAAGTATCTTTAGACATCTTTTAAAGTAAGCATGGTGCTTAGTTTAAATCAAGAGGTGTGTGACCTTATTTCCAAAGGCTTTTTAAATTAAGCGTGGTGCTTAGGTTAAAATGCCTTAATCAAATTAGACATGGAGTTTAGTTTGGTTATTGAACTAAAACTTGTTGTAGTAGATACTGGTTATTTTGTTGGACTAACCCCTGTAGAAAACTCTCAAATTCAATCTGGGTAAGTCAAGAGATGAATTCACATTGGAGATAAATCAATGCATGAGATGAACTCCAACAACTCTGCGCAAAAGAAGACACGGCTCAAACTTCATTGAAGGAAGAACTATGAGTATCAAAATTCATTCACTTTGTCTTTTGCTGCAAGTTACTTTTGCCTTGAACCATGCTTGAATGTAGTGAACAAATAAAAATTCATTATCAAACATGATAAACAAACTATGCTAAAGTAATTCAAAAACCACCTTTTCATTAGCATAGATGAGAACCACACAAACTATGGATAACAACCCATATTTCAGATTTATTGTATTCCCTCGGCTATGTGTCCATTAATATTTTACAGGAAAGAAGCTATGCTTATTCATGGTTTGGTATGAATTTGTGAACTCAAGCCGAACCACCACTTCAGCGATGAAACAAAGAAGGAGATGAGTGCCATAAAAAGAATCTACAATAAAAGCACTCACTTATAGGAAGTGGATGAACAAATCAACAGAGCCATTCCATTTTTTTTTGGTGTGAGGGATAGAATGGGTTAGAATGGATGGCCCGTTTGGTCCTGCCGTGTCGCCCATTGCCAATTGAGCTTGCCCGTCTGGCCATGGACCAGTGCCAGCGGAGCCAAACCACGCCGATGGAGCTCGGCCAGAGCCGCCATGGCCTGGCCCCAGCGGAGCTCATCTCACCAACGTCAGCGCTGTGAGACGGAGAAACGACGGTGTCGAACTGGATCGACCCCATTCGCCTGATTTTGAGAAACCAATTCAACCCGCATCTACTAGGTATATTTCCTATGAGAGCGAACCCAATACACTTCAACCCCTAACCAAACACAACTAAATTTGGGTCCAACCCATCCCAACCCACGACAACCCTCAATCCAAACACACGCTTAGTGTTTTTCTAACAGTTTCCGTGTTTCCTGCTTTGTCATAGCAGCATGGCCCAGACGAACATCATTACATATCGAACTCAAAGTAAGGGCATCGACTGTAGCTTACTTAAGGTGCCATAAGTATTAATAATTTAAAATATTAATACTGGGATAAACAAAAGAAAATAGTGAAGAAATAGGTTACGCGATAGTGAAATTATTCTGTTTCCATAAATCATTTATGGTTTACTCTCAAAAAATAAAGAGTAACACAATTATTTGATTAACCGTTACCAAAGTACATGACAGAGAAAAGTCGTAGTCCTAGAATTGGTATAGCCCTTTGGGTGGGTGGGTGGGTGTGGTGGGGGGGCATTAGCTTATGTTGGCCCGAGTCATAGTGGATTAGTGTATTTGTGTGATGTGTTGCGGTGTGTTGTTATGGCCATGTTTAATATGGTTGTAAATAGTTACGACTCTTTGTTGTGCATGGAACAATAGAAGCCTACTATACAGGGCCTACTACCTCATGAATTCATGCAAGAGAGACGCACCGCATCTACAACTATGGTATGTTAGGAAATCTGATGACCTACTATGGTTTGAGTCGTGATGGATAGGAAGGGCCCTAGTCTCAATCACGCTAAGATAGGAAACTAAACTAATCCTTTAGGGGCGTTTGGGGCGTGTTAGATTTCTGGCCTAGAGGCCTGGCTGTGCCCATGGGCTGCAGAAGCTCGTGTTTGATTTCCTTGGCCCACCACCGAGCCTAGCTGAAAGGTCCTAATAAGGCTAGAGGGGGGTAAATAGCCTATTTAAAAATCTACAAACCAACTAGAGCAATTTGATTAGTATGACAAATAGCGAAATGCAAACTTATTCTAGCTCTACAAGGGTTGTAAGCCACCTACCCAACAATTCTAGTTACTATGATCACTAGGCACACAATTGGCTAAGTCACTACTCACTAAGAGCTCTCACACTTGCTACACTAAAGAGCTCCACTAGATGAATTTAAACTACAAAGCAAGCTCTCAATTCTAGCTACACTAAAGAGCTTGCTACAACTAGTTTGCGGAAATATAAATGAGTGAGTAGGGTCATTATACCACCGCGTAGAGGAGTGAACCAATCACAAGATAAATACCAATTCAATCACCGGGAGAATACCAAAGGGCAAGTGACAATCAATTTTTCTCCTGAGGTTCACGTGTTTGACAGCATGCTAGTCCCCGTTGTGTCGACCAACACTTGGCGGTTCAGCGGCTAAGAGGTGTTGCATGAACCTCATCCACACAATTGGACACCGCAAGAACCTACCCATAAGTGAGGTAACTCAATGACACGACCAATCCACTAGAGTTACCTTTTGGCTCACCATGGGGGAAGGTACAAGACTACTCATAATCACTGAAGCCGACCACGAACAATAACCAACACATGTTGAAGCTCCTCTGCTGCTCCAAGCCATCTAGGTGGCGGCAACCACCAAGAGAAACAAGAAATCTGTAGCCACAATAATCCCCAAGTGCCACTAGATGCAATCACTCAAGAAAATGCACTTGGAATCACTCCCAATCTCACTATGATGATGAATCAATGATGGAGATGAGTGGGAGGTATTTGCTTGGGTTCACAAGGATGTCAAGTATGTCAAAGTGCTAAGAGAAACACCTTGGAGCCAACTCCAACTATTTATAGACATCCCCAAATGAATAGAGCCATTAGAGCTAAGGTGGGGCATCCTACGTACTGACCGGACGCGCCGGTCAGGTTGACCTGACGTGACCATGCCAGCGTTCGATCACGGATCTTGCGCCACGTGTTTGATAGTCTGGTTCATCTTTGGCTAAACGGTTTATCGAGGATGTGAGTGCACTCGATAAACCGTTTAGCCAAAGATTTCCCCTCTTTATAGTACGGCTATCGATCCAAAGTCACTCACATCCTCTATAGTGTCTTGAGTGTAAAACAAAAATCTATCATATACCTTTACCTTGATCATCTTGGTTTTTATTTTTCTCTTTCTTCTTTTCCAAGTTGAGCTTGATCATCATCATCTCATGTCCATCTTCAACTCCATGGACCTCATCTTGCTCAATCACTTGGAGTGGACCACATTTTCTAATTCACACACTTAGATCAAAGGTTAGTCCTAGGTTTCATCAATTATCCAAAACTAAACTAGGGCTTTCAATCTCCTCCTTTTTGGTAATTGATGACAACCTATTTACAAAGATATTCAATTAAATCTTTTTAGATTTATGTTGCTTGCCCAAGCATATTACCATGTGTAAAGATTATGGACAAGTTTTATCAACCCAAATTAGTAGTATTAGCTCCCCTTATATGTGTGCTAAGAGTTTGGATTTGAAAGCTTGCACATATGCATGGATTAGAAGTTTTGAGAGAGTAATAGCTACCAAATGATGCTAAGGTGTAAAGAATGGACCTTTGAAGCGTGATACCAATCGGAGTTGCTATTTGAACACCATCCTTAGCACCATGATTTGCTAGATACCATTTGAAAAGCAAAGACAAACTAGATACCTCATGAGATCAACATTAGAGGCAAGGCTCTAGTACCACTTGTAAAAGATCAAGGTATATCTAGTTGTCTTATGCATGCTAGTTTTTATTTCATCAATCATTTTCTACAATCTAGCATACACCACACAAGTATGGATATAGAAATAAAGAACTTGTGCCATGCAAGCAAACATATGTAATGCAACATACGAGTTTATGAGCTTGCTCTCCCTACTTGTGTGCTTCAAATTTTAATTGATCCTCTTACAATGTCATTTCATTTGTTTGCTCCCCCTATCTCTTACTATCTTTGTGAAATTCTCTCCCCTTTGTCAACAATTAGCGCAAAAGATGAGCTTAGATTTTAGATAGGTTGGGGTGAAACCATGTGAAGTGAGGATCATTTACCCAATCTAAATCATTTGCAAAAGATATCTAACTCAGTTTGAATTAAGGGCAAGCTTCTTCACACCTCCAAATGAGGGTTATCATGCACCATGTTGAGTTAAACACTTATAGCTTATTTTCTAGATCAAACACTAGGTTCACAAGCCCACAAACATGTCATATGCTACCATTAGATCATTTCAAGTATACAAGCAATAGTGGTACCATACAAGCATCGAATTCATTTGATTTTCACGAATGAGCCTAGGACATGATATGAATGACTTGATGTACTAAACAAGTCTTTAGCAATTGATGAATGACATGTCAATCAACTTTACCTTGCTTTGCTCAAAGGAGAGGCATGTCATATAATGGGGATGCATCAACACATATTGGAGAAGTCAAGTATGTTCAATTCATTCCTTAGCTTGCAAAACCTCTTCTCATCAAGTGGCTTGGTGAAGATATCAGAAAGTTGATCATCGGTGCCCACACTCTCAACACAAATGTTCCATTTTTATTGATGATCTCTTATGAAATGATGATAGACATCTATGTGCTTTGTTCATGAATGTTGAACCGGGTTGTTGGTGAGCTTCACAGCACTCTCATTGTCACATAGCAATGGTACTTGCTTGAATTTGATTCCAAAGTCACTCAAAGTAGCCTTCATCTAAAGTAATTGAGCACAACAACTACTGGCCAAAATATACTCCACTTCGGCGGTTGAAAGTGCTACACTATTTTGCTTCTTTGATGACCAAGACACAAGTGATCTTTCCAATAGTTGACATATGCCCGATGTGCTCTTTTTCTCAACTTTGCATTCCGCATAATCGGAGTCCGAATATCCAATCAATCCAAATGTTGCTCCTTTGGGATAACACAATCCAACATTTTGTGAATGCTTTAAGTACCTTAATATTCTCTTGGTTGCCTTCAAATAACTTTCTCTTGGTGAGGCTTGAAATCTAGCACACATACATACACTAAAGATCACATCCGGCCATGATGCGGTCACATAGAGTAGGCTTCCAATCATAGACCGATACATCTTTTGATCCACCATGTTGCCACTAGCATCACTATCCAAGCTTCCATTTGTCCCATTGGTGTACTAATAGCTTTGCTCTCATCTATGCCAAACTTCTTGAGCATGTCTTTGATGTACTTGTCTTGACTCACAAATGTGTCATTCTTCATTTGCTTGATTTGAAGACCAAGGAAGTAACTAAGCTCTCCAATCATAGACATATCAAACTCACTTGCTATCATCTTTCCAAACTCCTCATAAAAATCTTGATTGGTTGATCCAAATATGATATCATCAACATAGATTTGCAACATAAACAAGTCATTGCCTAGCATCTTGGTGAAGAGAGTGGTGTCAACCTTGCCCATCTTGAATCCCTTAGAGAGTAGGAAATCCCTCAGCCTCTCATACCATGCTCTTGTTGCTTGTTTCAATCCATACAAAGCCTTTCTCAACTTGTAGACATGGTTGGGCTTCTTCTCATCTTCAAAACCAGGAGGTTGCTCAACATACACAAGCTCATTAATGTACCCATTTAGAAATGCACTCTTTACATCTATTTGGTACAACTTGGTGTTATGGGCACAAGCATAGGCCAACAAGATCCTAATTGCTTCCAATCTAGCAACCAGGGCATATGTTTCTCCAAAGTTAAGACCTTCAACTTGAGTGTAACCTTGAGCCACTAATCTTGCTTTCTTTCTTACAACTATCTCATCTTGATCTTGCTTGTTTCGAAAGACCCATTTGGTTCCAATCATATTATGATCCTTAGACCTCTCAACTAACTCCCATACTTGATTTCTTGTAAAGTTGTTTAGCTCTTCATGCATAGCATTTACCCAATCAACATCTAATAAAGCTTCATCTATCTTCTTAGATTCAATGGATGACATAAATGAGAAGTGTTCATAAAATGATACCAATCTTGATCTTTTTTGCACACCTCTTGAGATATCACCAATGATAGAATCCAATGGATGATCACTTGCAACATTGGTTGGTTGGAGCACTTGTGCTTGATTGCTTGCATTTGATTGATCACTTGGTTGAGATGATGAACTAGTCACTTGTTGTTGATCTTGCACTTTGTCATCACTAGCACTTGCTTGAGCTTGATCTTGAGAACCACTAGCTTGCACATTTGAGTTAGAAAGCACTTGATTCTTGTCATCTTCAACATCAATCACCTCTCTAGGCCTTATGTCACCAATATCCATATTCTTTATTGCATTGACCAATTGAGTGCCTCTCATATTATCTAGATTCTTATCTTTCTCTTGGGAACCATTTGTTTCATCAAATTCCACATCATGAACCTCCTCAAGGGTACCACTAGCCAAATTCCAAACTCTATAAGCTTTGCTAGCAGTTGAGTAACCAAGCAAGAAACCTTCATCACATTTCTTCTCAAACTTGCTCAATCTTATGCCTTTCTTCAATATATAGCATTTGCAACCAAAAACCCAAAAGTATGCGATATTGGGCTTTCTATCATTCAAGAGATCATAAGGTGTCTTCTCCTTCAATGGATAGCAATAGAGTTGGATGCTATAGTAGCAGGCCATGTTGATTGCTTTGGTCCAAAATGAATGACTCACATTGTACTCACTCAACATTGATCTTGCCATATCAATCAAAGTTCTATTCTTTCTCTCAACTAGGCAATTTGATTGAGGAGTGTACGTGGCCAAAAATTAATGCCTAATCCTAAATTCATCACACAAATCATTAATTCTTGTGTTCTTGAATTCACTTCTATTGTCACTTCTCACTTTCTTGATGGTTGTTTCAAACTCATTGTGAATTCTCTTGATGAATGTCTTGAAGGTTGCAAACACATCACTCTTGTCAACAAGAAAGAACACCCAAGTGTATCTAGTGAAATCATCCACAATAATAAATCCATATTTGTTTCCACCAATGCTAGTGTATGTGGTTGGTCCAAATAAATCCATGTGCAACAACTCAAATGCCTTGGATGTGCTCATCATGCTCTTCTTAGGATGTGTGTTACCAACTTCCTTTCTGGCTTGGCATGCTCTACAAAGCTTATCTTTCTCAAATGTGACATCCTTCAAGCCTCTAACTAAGTCATACTTGATCAACTTGTTCAATTGTTTCATTCCAATATGACCAAGTCTTCTATGCCATAACCAACCCATGCTAGACTTAGTGAGCAAACATGTTGACAATTGAGCTTCTCTAGCATTAAAATCAACCAAGTATAGATTCTCATATCTAAATCCTTTGAATATCAAGTTAGAGCCATCTACACTTATGATCTCTACATCAACCACACCAAATATGCACTTGAAACCAAGATCACACAATTGAGCTACCGATAATAGGTTGAAGTTGAAGCTCTCTATTAGTAGCACATTGAAAATGCTCAAGTCATTGGCCTTTGCCATTGTCACCAAATATGATACTATCAATCCCATTGCTCTTATTTTCATTGATTGAATTGAACATTCTTGAATCACCAGTCATGTATTGCGTGCACCCACTATCAAGCACCCAATGCTTTTCTCTGGCTTTATAATTGACCTACAAAAGAAGATCAATTCTTTTTAGGTACCCAAACTTGCTTGGGTCCTTGAAGGTTAGCTACTAAGGTCTTTGGCACCCAAATGGCTTTCTTCTTTAAGCCCACAATTGGTGTACCAATGAACTTAGCCTTTACACCATTGGCACCCTTAACAAGCATGTAACAAGAATCAAATCTAATTGAGGATACATTAGGTTGCTTGTTCTTATTAGTCTTGCAATATTACTCTATATGCCCAACTTGCTTGCATCTATTGCAAAACCGACCATGGCCCTTCACAAAGCTAGCTTTGGGAGTGATAAAGGCCGCCCTTGTTCTTGGATGATGATGAGCTAGCCTTAAATGCTACACCCTTCTTCTTCTTGTCCTCTTCTTCCTTCTTGTCATCCTTGTCAACCCCCTCCTTTTCCACACGGTATGTCTCTTGTGTCATGACATCACCTAATACTTGGTTAGGGGTAATCTCCTTTAATTCTCCTCTTACGATGAGCAATCTTAACATCTCAAATCTTGGAGGTAGCCACATCAAGAACCGATGAGACACATCATCATCATTGATCTTCTCTCCTAGTGCCTTCAAATCATTGACAATCACTTGCAATCGATGGAACATCTCTAGAATGCTCTCATCCTCCTTCATCTTGAAGCTTATCAACTTGTCCTTGAGAATATACAACTTGGCACTCTTCACCGCTGGTGTGCCCTCATATGTTTTCTCTAATCTCTTCCACACCTCATTAGCTCTATCACAATCCTTGATTTGCTCGAACACCTTGGAATTAATGGCATTGTATATGGTGTTGAGAGTCATTGTGTTGCATTGCTTATTGGCCTTGTCTTGGTTGGCGAGATTGTTGGGATCAGTGATAGCATAGTCACTCTCGGTCACATCTCACACTTGATCATTGATAGAACTAAGATATATCTTCATCTTTCTCTTCCAATAATTATAGCATGTGCCATCAAAGAATGGTGGTTTGCCCCCCCCCCCCCACACACACAAGGTTGAACACCACTTGAGCCATAATCTGACACCGAGGTTGTTAAGCCTTCAATCAAACGGTGACCACGGCTCTAATACCACTTGAAAGGTCCTAATATGGCTAGAGGGGGGTAAATAGCCTATTTAAAAATCTACAAACCAACTAGAGCAATTTGATTAGTATGACAAATAGCTAAATGCAAACTTGCGCTAGCTCTATAAGGGTTGCAAGCCACCTACCCAACAATTCTAGTTACTATGATCACTAGGCACACAATTGGCTAAGTCACTACTCACTAAGAGCTCTCACACTTGCTACACTAAAGAGCTCCACTAGATGAACTTAAACTACAAAGCAAGCTCTCAATTTTAGCTAGAGCTTGCTACAACTAGTTTGCGGGAATATAAATGAGTGAGTAGGGTCATTATACCACCGCAAAGAGGAGTGAACCAATCACAAGATGAATACCAATTCAATCACCGAGAGAATACCAAAGGGCAAGTGACAACCAATTTTTCTCCCGAGGTTCACGTGCTTGCCGGCATGCCAGTCCCCGTTGTGTCGATCAACACTTGGTGGTTCAGCGGCTAAGAGGTGTTGCACGAACCTCATCCACACAATTGGACACCGCAAGAACCTACCCACAAGTGGGGTAACTCAATGACATGACCAATCCACTAGAGTTACCTTTTGGCTCTCCATGGGGGAAGGCACAAGACTACTCACAATCACTGAAGCCGGCCATGAACAATGACCAACACATGCCAAAGCTCCTCTGCTGCTCTAAGCCATCTAGGTGGCGGCAACCACCAAGAGAAACAAGAAATCTACAGCCACAACGATCCCCAAGTGCCACTAGATGCAATCCATCAAGCAAATGCACTTGGAATCACTACCAATCTCACTATGATGATGAATTAATGATGGAAATGAGTGGGAGGTGTTTGCTTGGGTTCACAAGGATGTCAAGTATGTCAAAGTGCCAAGAGAAACACCTTCGAGCCGAATTTATAGACGTCCCCAAACAAATAGAGCCGTTGGGGCCAAGGTGGGGCGTCCTGCGTACTGACCAGACGCGCCCGCGCTAGTGTTCGGTCGTGGATCTTGTGCCACGTGTCCCACGTTTAAACGAGCACCGTTTATTTCCGACGGCTAACTCCTGAGCGTGTGATTAGTTAAGTGATGATCGGACTCGCTGCTCAATCGATCGGATTTAGAACTACATGGCGTCATATCATATCCTGAGAGGTTCTAGAGCTGTTTTCTATTGATCGGACGCATTAGGTCAGAGGTGACCTAATGCGCCCGTGCATCGGGTCAGTGCACCGGTTGTGCGCGTGTTCACCCAAGGCTAACATCACGGTACGTCAGCATGCACCTGACTCAGAGCCTGTGTGTCCGATCGTGCTCGATCGCTAGCCCTCAACAAGTGACCAGATGCGCAAGTGGCAGCGTCTGGACGCTCCTCGGCCTTCTCGGCCAGCGGTGCCGTGCTGCCTATAAATGACCAAATGCACCTGGGGTGAGTCCGGTCACCCCGCGGCCAGCGTCCGGTCGTGGACCTTCTCCTCTCTTTTCTTTTTCTAAGTCCACAACCGGTTTACCCTTGCTTCCAACTTGCTAACCACAAAGTGTAGAACTTGTGTGCAGTGTGTTAGAATTTTTCAAAGCATTTTACAAGGGTCAAGATTAGCACACTAGGTTCCTAAATGCATATGCAAGAATCATGTCACCTAGTGGCACTCGATAAACTATTTAGCCAAAGATTTCCCCTCTTTATAGTACGGCTATCGATCCAAAGTCACTCACATCCTCTATAGTGTCTTGAGTGTAAAACAAAAATCTATCATATACCTTTACCTTGATCATCTTGGTTTTTATTTTTCTCTTTCTTCTTTTCCAAGTTGAGCTTGATCATCATCATCTCATGTCCATCTTCAACTCCATGGACCTCATCTTGCTCAATCACTTGGAGTGGACCACATTTTCTAATTCACACACTTAGATCAAAGGTTAGTCCTAGGTTTCATCAATTATCCAAAACTAAACTAGGGCTTTCGATCTCCTCCTTTTTGGTAACTATTTACAAAGATATTCAATTAAATCTTTTTAGATTTATGTTGCTTGCCCAAGCATATTACCATGTGCAAAGATTATGGACAAGTTTTATCAACCCAAATTAGTAGTATTAGCTCCCCCTATATGTGTGCTAAGAGTTTGGATTTGAAAGCTTGCACATATGCATGGATTAGAAGTTTTGAGAGAGTAATAGCTACCAAATGATGCTAAGGTGTAAAGAATGGACCTTTGAAGCGTGATACCAATCGGAGTTGCTATTTGAACACCATCCTTAGCACCATGATTTGTTAGATACCATTTGAAAAGCAAAGACAAACTAGATACCTCATGAGATCAACATTAGAGGCAAGGCTCTAGTACCACTTGTAAAAGATCAAGGTATATCTAGTTGTCTTATGCATGCTAGTTTTTATTTCATCAATCATTTCCATGGTGTCTTGAGTGCAAAACAAAAACCTATCATATACCATTGCCTTGATCATCTCGGTTTTTGTTTTTCTCTTTCTTCTTTTCCATGTTGAGCTTGATTATCATCATCTCATGTCCATCTTCAACTCCATGGACCTTATCTTGCTCAATCACTTGGAGTGGACCACCTTTTCTAATTCACACACTTAGATCAAAGGTTAGTCCTAGGTTTCATCAATTATCCAAAACCAAACTAGGGCTTTCACTAGCTCGGTAGATGCAAAACATGTTCTCTCTCCTAGCTCTCAGAAAACAAAATCTAGTTTCGTTTCTTGGTGACTTGGCTCCCTTCAGCGCCAAAGCACACGCTTGAGTCACCTCCCATCCCTTTTTGACTTCTCACATCCCTGCTGGCGCTGTGTGTGTGACCACCATTGCTGCAACCCCCATCGCCATGATAGGACATGCGCTCGGGGACCCTTTCCAGCTCCTAGTCCTCCTGCACCTCGACATACCTCGCCCGCCTCCACGTGTACAGGAAGACGCCGGCGAGCAGCGTGAGGAAGAATGGCCAAATTGCGGCAGTGACGACAGCCTGGAGATGTCCAATGATGGGGCTGCTTCACCTTTCATGGCGAAGCTCTAGCCCAGAATGTGGCCGTTGCAAGCCCTAGTTTGGTTTTGGATAATTGATGAAACCTAGCACTAACCTTTGTCATGAGCCATGATATGCGCTAGGTTGGTGCAATCCAAGTAAGGAGCATGATGGCACTCAAATGGTCATGTTGATCACATAAAATGATGAGGATGACCACATGTGATGATGATCAAGTGCTCAACTTGGAAAAGAAGAAAGAGAAAAATAAAACCCTATGGAGATCAAGGCAAAGGTATAAATAGGGGTTTTGTTTCCGTGATCAAGACACTTTGGAGAGTGTGATCATATTTAGAATAGATGGTCATACTATTAAGAGGGGTTCTTAACTAGACAATTCGGTCATCTATTGCCACTAGGTGTTGGACTTCATGCATTGCATTTAGGCCTAGTGCACATCGGAGAGCAAGAAAAAATATTTATCTAAAATGTTTTGAGAAATGCTAACTTGACTATAATATGTTTTGAGAAAACACTTTGAGAGTTAGCATCACTTGCGCGGAGTAGCTTGAGTTGACATGGATTGAATCACGCAAAAGTTTGCAACTCGGTGAGCTAGTGGAGGTGCCTAGGTGGCACTGCCACCCCCTGTCTGGTGGTACCAACACCCCTAGGGCGGTGCCCACCTGGGCTCAGCAGAGAAGAGCCAAGAGCGGCCGGTTTGGGGTGGTCACCGGACACATTGGTGTACACCGCCATGGGCATGGTGGTGCACCACCTGGTCACCGCCATGGGCTATCCGGTGCCACCGCCGCTTTCCTCCAGAGATGGGCACAGCGAGGGAGGTCACCGCCAGGGTGATGGCAGTGCACCGCCCTATTTTTTCAGAGAGGGCCGGTTTTGGGGACTTGGCTGGGATGGTCACCGCCACCCCTATGGCGGTGCCACCGCTGTTGATGGTTGTTAATGCCAATCATAAACCATCAATATAACATGCATATATGCTAAATTCCATCACCAAAGATAGGTCTATGGGTTTAAACTAATGAATTTTATGTGCTTTGGTGAACATGTGAATGCAGGAGGATTTATCAAAAAACACTCCTAGGACCACTATCACACACTCCAAATAGGCAAACCGACATCAACAAGTGATTCAACTCACAAAACCTACGAAAGTCGACTCAAGACGGAGCCCAAGACCCACCATCCAAAGGGGAGGCCCACCTGCCACAATAATAGGCTGGCCAGCCTAGTGGTGAGGTTGGTTGGCCCATTACAGAGGCCCCTCGCCCTCCGCCGCTATTGATGGTCGTTAACATCAATCATAAACCGTCAACATATCCTATATATGTATTTAATTCCATCACCAAACATAGGAATGGGGGTTTAAACTAATGAATTCCACGAGCTTTGGTGAATATGTGACTGCGGGAGGATTTATCCAGAAAACAGCTCTTGGGACCACTATCATACACTCCAAACAAGCAAACCAATGATAACAAGTGATTCAACCCGCGAAAACTGTGAAAGACAACTCTAGAAGGTTCTAGAGGACACCACGTCGAAGCTTGGGCCAAATGGCCACAATAGTGGGCTAGCCAGCCCACTAGGGAGGCTGCCTGGCCTGCTCCAGAGCCATCTCACCCTCTGCTGCCTCGTATGCATTTCCAAGATCTACACCATTGATTTTAAGGCAGTTATAGGTCAGTTCATCCAACGGTTATCGAGGGAGTTAACGTGGATCGATGATGTGGCAATTCCTTACCTCCTACTCCACCTCAGACCTATATGTAGCAGCCCCTACCCCCTCCCTAGAGCCATCTCTAAAACCCTAATTCATATCTCTCATTCAAAGATCAAGATACACCAGGAGGATTTGGTCTAGAGCTCTCCAATGTAGTAGATTAGTAGCGTGGGAGTGAGGGTCGAGTTGGACTCATGCTCATGTTTTGGATCTAGTCTTGGAGGCTCGACAAAGCCTTGAATCTTCACTTCTACATCTTGTAAGACTTATTATCAATTTATCATATTCATATCTACATGGCTATGCTTACTTTAAATATGTATCTTGCTTAGTTGAGGTTATCATTACTTTTGTGTGTGGGTTCATAGAGCGCTTAGCCTGCTAGTTTACCATGGTTGGGCTAAGTAGCCGAGCCTCGTGTAAGCATGGTGCTTATACAATGCTCTGCCTGTTAGTACACCCTCTTCTCTGGTTGTGTGGTAGCAGCGGGTGGTGACAGTCCCATATATCCTTTGTAGTCCACACTGAATTGAGCAGGTTCTTAAATTGTAGGACCGTAGTCACGTCAGTAGAGTTATCTATTGTGGATGCTCTACCATCTAAGCGGAATCTCAAAGTGCACAAGAGTAGAGTGAGTCTTAACTATAGTCGGGTATATATATACTTTGATCCTGTAATAAGAATATCATAGGAATCTACCTCACCCTTTGCTCTCCTGAGTTAACTAGTTTACATTATTTTAATGATCTATCCCATGAGTGTCATTATCCTTAATTTCTATCATTATCTCTACCCCATGCTCTAGCTATGCTGGTATGTTGATTAGTAGACATTCCTTTGTTATCCAAAAAATCTTTACTCTATTGTTTTCCTATGGTAAAATCTAAATAACGATACTTGGAATACTCCCGGTAAAATGCTACAACAGTATTCTGTGCGCTTGCGGAATCCTTCATATTATATCTGCACTTATAAATACCAATAAGTATTTTTGGCATCGTTGCTAGGGAAACAATTGGCGTAAAGATTTAGATCATTAACATACCACTAGCTTTAGTAGGATTACCCATGTTCTGTTGAATTGTGGAATAAGACAGGACATCATACGCTGTTTCAACCTTCTGGCAAGCTTCCACAAGAAAAGAAGAAACATTGAAGAACCCCAGGATGCCTAAACATTCAAAGATCCATCAACACTGGAACCCAGTCATCTCACAGGTTTGTATAGACATATATATATATTATTCTAACCATGTGTAGATTGGAGAAAAAAGGTCGACGTCACAAGAATTGAAATCACATCTCAAGTGATGGAAATAGACGCTGCACTACTCACAAGTTCCATCATGTGAGTCATGGTTAGTATGATCAAGAAAGGTGAGATAGTCATGCTCATGGACTTTAAACTTAATGAGTAGTTATCTTTTTAACATTTTGTTTTCCACTACATGTTTACTTAAAATAATCCATGCATCCATTCCGTTTAGTTTGAATTCTCTCAAATCCACAACATGTTTAGTTCCATGCATATATCCAAGCCACCTGCATCCTTTATCTTAAAAAATCACTCACCATGATCATGCTCTTTCATCTCTATTTGAGTAAATCTCTAAAATACTTTCATGCTATTTTTGTCTTCTATAGTATGCTTTGGTTTGGAAGTACTATACATATTTCCATTGGCTTTTAAATTAAGCATGGTACTTAGGTTAAAATGTCTTCCTTAATCAAAATTAGACATGGAGTCTAGTTTGGTTATTGAACTAAAAACTGCTTGTGTAGACACTCGTTATTTTTGTTGGACTAACCCTTGCAGGAAATTTTCAAATTTAATTTGGGAAAATCCTGAGATGAACTCACACCGGAGATGAATCAAGGCATGCGATGAACTCCAACAACTCTGTGCAAAAGAAGACACCTCATTTTTCATCGAATGAAGAATTATGAGTATAAAAATTCACTCACTTTGTCTTTTGCTGCAAATTACCTTTGCCTTGATCCATGCTTGAATGCAGCAAATAAATAAAATTTATTATCAAACATGATAAACAATCTATGCTAAAGTAATTCAAAAACCACCTTTTCATTAGCATAGATGAGAACCACACAAATTATGGATAACAACCTGTATTTTAAATTTATTGTATTCCCTCGAGTATGTTTCCATTAACATTTTGTAGGAAAGAATGAATCTACGTTGTGCCTGTCCATGGTTTGGTAAGAACCTGCCAAACCACCACTTTGGCTATGGAACAAAGAGAAATAAGATGAGTGCCACCAAAAGGATCTACAATAGAAGCAGTTACTCATAGGAAGTGGATGAACAAATCAACAGGCCACAAGTAACGTCAAAGGCAAACTAGCATTTCCAGGACTCAAGCTAGGAGGCTGATGAGAAGCAGGGTGCAACTCACCTCATATTAGCTAATCTGATGCCTGCTTTCATCATCTTCAAAAAGATCAACTCGCACGTCAATAGCAAGGACTAGGATGACAAGAGCCACTACATCATGGCATGCATCCTCGGATCATCGTTCTTTAGAAATCAATAGAGGTCTATCGACGGTGTCTGGTAAGGCTACGACCACGGTCATGAGACAACATCCCAAAGTTGTTGAAGATGAAGCTTCTATGCAAGTACCAATGAGGTTCTGTCCTTAATAATCAAGACGACTGGCGTATCGCTTATAAATGAAGAAGAACAACTCTCTGCCACGCTGCTAGACAATCAAGGAGGAACTTGAGTTTGCATCTCCAATGAACCCTAACTCGTCAACCAAGAATCAACAACAATTAAGAAAGGTTGATGGAAGGAGAATATGCAATTGTCCGTATCCTCATCTCTAAGATCGGATGGTGCAAAGAAAAGCTAAAAGCAAGGGAGTGGTCCTACTCAATGGACCTAAAACCATGAGTTTTCATCGACAGTGTCGAGTGACGTAAAGGTCCAAGAGTGGGGGATGAAGGTTGACTTTTCTATAGTAGATACAACCCTGCTCTTCTTCCTCCTAGGCTCCCATCGCTCTGACATGCTGGTTTGCAATCCCTCTGCTCAATATTGCTTTGTTTCTACAAGTTTGAATATGTTTACAAATTTCATACATGAAAATCAAGCTTAAGATATAAAGTAAAATCAATCCTTACGAGAAGAAGTTTTTGCAACAATTGAGGCATATTATTTAAAACATGGGATAAAAGTTCTATGCTAATTAAAATGTTAAAACCAACTCTATTATAGCATAGAGGTTGACCTTCAGCTCTACGATAACACTACCCTTGCTTTGAATCATTTTTGTATACTCCTTGGGGTATATGTTGTCCACTAATCTTTTGGAGGAATGAGAGGAGCAAAAGGTCCAACACAATGCCAAGATCCACAAAAGAAAAAGAACAAAATGATGGCATGACGAAAGGATGAGAAAAGAAGGAGTGTGACATAGAAGACAAGATGCTCATGAAGAGCTCAAGCAAGGAAAGCTTCAAGCAGGAAGAGAAGACCACCATAAGTCATCTACCCTCCATCACATGGTGTCATTACACCACACTGCTGAAGGTAGCATCTTAAGGTAAGTGGTCATTATTTAAAAAGCTTTCCCTTGATCCTGCTATTCACATAAATGAAGAAAGAAAACATGTTTGGGTTACAACTTTGCTTGATCCAACCTGACTAACTCAACATATTTTGTTCCTTAAGTTTGTTCATAGCACCACTTTCTTGATCTCATAGTCTTAACCAAATGAGCTAAAAATTTACACATCTTATCTTTGGAAGATGATAGTCATAATTATGTAAAGTTTGATACATTTTGTAAAGATAGACAGTCCTTCCATAGGTTAAGCAACTCCACTCTTTTTGATAAATGTATTCAAATGCCACATTAATACTCATCCTTCTGATCTTATCACCCATGTTATAAGAATGAATGCACATAACATCAACTATAACATGATTCGATGTGCCTAAGGCTAGAGAAGAATAAATAAAGTTTTGGTTCTGTTGGTGTTTTTCCACCAACAGAGCCCTTGCACTTGATCTCTTCCTTGTCTTCATAAGCAAAACACACTTCAAGCAAGTGTGGGGGAGTCAATCCCCCAAATTCTACAAGTGAATGTTTTGAACCGGTAATAATGATGCACACAAGATGTCGCCAGTTTCTACTACTGATGGTTGACTTCAAAACGCTGAAGGACGAACAAGTCAAGAAGGGATGAACCTATCAAACCTAAATCAACGAGTTTGGCAAAATAAGGTGGCACCACCAGTGGAAGCGCCACTACTAGAGGCACCACCACAAGAATCCTCATCTTCAAGAGCGAACCGAGGTACTCGATCAATGAACTTTCACAACTACCAAGGGCAGGATTATGAAGCAATCTCAAGTGGGCATCAGGGAGGACGCATGTCTTTCTTTGGCTGAGGGTATCATGACTCTTAGGAGGCCTAGCACCGCTTTGACAACAGACTCGCAACCATTGAAGAGACAAATGTTGCCATATAAGGTATGTTACATAATCATGCACAATGGCAGGTAAGCATGGGACATGAGATGGCCAGCCTACAGCAACAGCAAAATCAAAATTGGGAGGCTATGTTCCAGCACCTCCACATCCAGCTACCTTGTTGAGCAACCATGACAACAACCAGCTTGGGGGAGAAGGCATCCCCCGTGTATCTAGATAAGTATTTCTTTTCCTTTTATTATTCTTAGTTTGCTTTATATATATTAGAAAAAAAGATGAATAGCTAAAAACAAAGTAAAAAGTTATCTTTATAGAAATATATATAGTTATAATGTGTGATCTAAAAAATGAAAACAAAATAAAGAGAGTGCGTCTAGTTTTCTTTAATTTACTTTT
The DNA here is from genome assembly GCF_019320115.1 of Miscanthus floridulus. NCBI lineage: Eukaryota > Viridiplantae > Streptophyta > Magnoliopsida > Poales > Poaceae > Miscanthus > Miscanthus floridulus. The sequence continues at coordinate 130,999,612 of NC_089582.1, read as the reverse complement.
AAGAGCCGAATAAAATAAAAAGGACTCTAAAGATAATCTTTTAAAATGGAAATGATAAATAGTTGCTCTGTTTTAATTCATTTCAAGTACCTAGTTTTCAGTCTTGAATTCTCCCAAGTTTTGGAAAAGATTGTTTTGATATAAGGATTTACTCTGAACTTGAAACTCGTGGGTAGCATATGATTGATCTAAATCTAGGTAATTGACGGATATGATATGAGAATGTCTGAGCTGTTGTTTATCTTGTTCCGAGTAACACTAAAGTTCTAGAGATTTATCTTTTGAAAAACATAAAAACGCTATATGATGAGTTCCTGTATGACAAAGCTTGAATTCCCACTAGAGCCATACATGTTATTTAGGCTAGGAAAACTTTCACATATATGCTGCTTGCTTTTGCATTGAGTTTAGTCAAGCTTTGTTGACCCTTATGAGAGGTTTGTCATGCTCTTAAAATCAAGATCACTACACACCACCCACATAGGCACTACTCCTACACTGGGAGTGAACACAAAAACATGCTTGTTAGGTTTTCCATCCACCAAATAAATGCTCCAAGTTCTTGTAAGGTATCTCTCAAAGTTTTGTTACAGAAAAGAGACATGGGACTATGCAAAAGTTATTCATAAAAAGAAAGAGAAAGAAAAAAAAGAGTTGAGAAAAAAATGGACAAGTGTCCGAGAGATCTAAAACAATGGGTACTCAGATACCCACCTAAAAAAACATGATGAATAAGATAGCCCCTGTTCTCTAGCAAATATTTTTCAAGTTTTCAAAAGAGAGATAAGTTTTCAAGGAGCAAAGTAGAATTAGGTTAGCCACCATATATATTCACCATATATCCACACACATGCACATCTTGATTTGATTGTATGACTCAACTCTCTTTGGATCCGAGGTTTGACTTTATAATATATGTATTGCAAGTATGCTCTAGCTTTCTCCCTACGTATAAACTCCACATAAGCCTTAGTGGTAGGAAGAGAAAAGGCATAACATCTTTATTGCCTTGGTGAAAATCCATGAATACCACATATATTGAGAGACTTGAGAGTGTCATGCAATGGAATCTCTGACTTTTATTTTGAAAACTTATAAAAACTCTGGAACAATGGTAGAACAAAGAACTCGAGGCATAGTGCTTGACTTGATTGTTTTGTCTTTCAATTACTCAAGACCCAAGTGAAGGCTAAGAAGCCCCATGGTTAAAGGTAATATGGGTAAGTTTGAAAGTCAGATCAGTTTATTCTAATTCGGAGGAGAATTTTTTATAGAACACATGTGTACTTTTGAGGCATGAAAGCATTGTAGCAACTCCTGATCCATTGTTCAAGTTTAACTTTGCTCAGGGACTAGCAAAGGTTAAGTGTGGAGGAGCTTGTTGATAGTCGTTAACATCAATCATAAACCGTCAACATATCCTACATATGTATTTAATTCCATCACCAAATATAGGAATAGGGGTTTAAACTAATGAATTCCATGAGCTTTGGTGAATATGTGACTGAAGAAGGATTTATCTAGAAAATAGCTCCTAGGACCACTGTCATACACTCCAAACAAGCAAACCGATGGCAACAAGTGATTCAACCCACAAAAACTATGAAAGACAACTCTAGAAGGTTCTAGAGGACAACACGCCAAAGCTTGGGCCAAATGGCCACAATAGTGGGCTAGCTAGCCCACTAGGGAGGCCGTCCGACCTGCTCCAGAGCCCGCTCACCCTCCGCTACCTCATATGCATTTCCAAGATATACACCATTGATTTTAAGGCGATTATAGGTCGGTTCATGCAACGGTGATTGAGGGAGTTGACGCTGATCGATGACGTGGCGATTCCTTGCCTCCTACTCCACCTCAGGCCAATATGTAGCAGCCCCTACCCCCTCCCTAGAGTCATCCCTAAAACTCTAATTCATATCTCTCATTCAGAGATCAAGATACACAAGGAGAATTAGGTCTAGAGCTCTCCAATGTAGTAGATTAGTAGCTCAGGAGTGAGGGTCGAGTTAGACTCATGCTCACACTCCGGATCTAGTCTTGGAGGCTCGGTAAAGCCTTGAATCTTCACTTCTACATCTTGTAAGACTTATTATTAATTTATCATATTCCTATCTATATGGCTATGCTTACTTTGAATATGTATCTTGCTTAGTTGAGGTTATCATTACTTTTGTGTGCGGGTTCATAGAGCGCTTAGCCTGCTAGTTTAGCATGGTTGGGCTAAGTAGCCGAGCCTCGTGTAAGCATGGTGCTTATACGATGCTCTACCTATGAGTACACCCTATTCTCTGGTTGTGTGGTAGTAGCGGGTGATGACAGTCCCGTCTATCCTTTGTAGTCCACATCGAATTGAGCAGGTTCTTAAATTGTAGGACCGTAGTCGCGTTAGTAGAGTTATCTATTGTGGGTGCTCTATCGTCTAAGTGGCGTCTCGAAGTGTACAAGAGTAGAGTGAGTCTTAACTATAGTTGGGTATATATATACTTTCATCTTGTAATAAGAATATCATAGGAATCTACCTCACCCTTTGTTCTCCTGAGTTAACTAGTTTACATTATCTTAATGATCTATCCCCTGAGTGTCATTGTCCTTAATTTCTATCATTATCTCTACCCCTTGCTCTAGCTATGTTGGCATGATGATTAGTAGACATTCCTTTGTTATCCAATAAATCTTTAGTCCATTGTTTTCCTATGGTAAAATATAAATAACGATACCTGGAATACTCCCGGTAAAATGCTATAATGGTATTCTATGCGTTTGCGGAATCCTTCATATTCTATTTGCACTTATAAATACCAACATCCACCATGTATGCCTTCCTAAGATCTAGACCCTTGATTTTAAGGCAGTTTTAAGTCGGTTCATCCAACGGTGATCGAGGGAGTTGATGTGGATCGATGATGTGGTGATTCCTTACCCCCTACTCCACCTCGGCCTATATATAGCGGCCCCTACCCCCTCCCTAGAGGCATCCCTAAAATCCTAATTTATATCCACCTCGTCAGGATCAAAGCCAGCTCTTAAGATGTAAAAGTAAAATAGCTCAAGTTGAGAGTTAGGGTGAGTTAAGCCATGCTCAGGTTCTGGAGAAATCTTCGGAGGTCGGATATATCTTTGTATCTCACCTTTGCAAGACTTATGCTTTAATATATTTATCTTCTCTATCTATTTTTATGCCTTTCATGTGTATGGTTAGTATAGTTATCATACCTTAGCATGGGATCTCCACTCGCATCGAGTGCTTTAGTTATGATATGTGACTAGAGTAGTAATTCATAGTATAGACATGGTATCTAGACTATAGGTTACCTGAGATTGCACTCAATCCGACGGTTTGTTGTGGTAGCCCTAGGGGTGATAGCTCTATCAGGCCATTGTAATCCACCACGTTAGGATTGATGTTCGTAGAGCTTTAGGCAACCTTCTCTCAACTACGCTTTCTCATCCCCCTCAAGAGTTGGAAAGGTATTGTTGCTCCAAAGTGTTATTGTGTATGGTCTCTATATTTACCCATGATTAATTATACCCTATAGAACCAAAGCAATAGAGAAGTATTTAGAAACCTTGAACTCACCCGTTGTCCTCTCAACTTAGCTAGACTACTCATTTATTATGTAATTCTCTTAAGTGTGAGTCATTATTCATAACTCTTATCATAAACAACACTTAGCCCCACTTTAATTTAGTTAGTATACTAGTTAGTAGATAAATGATGGTGAATTATCAACTTCTTTAACCATTGTTTCCCTGTGGATAAATACGATACTCTAGAATACTCCCGGATGAAAGCTACAATGATATCCGTGCGCTTGCGGATTTATCTTTGTGCGTTTAAAATATACCAACAAGCTTTCTGGGGCTGTTGCCAGGGAAATAATTGGCATAGAGATTTTGATATTGATCTTGATGTCTACTAATCTAGTTATCACTAGCTTTAGTAGGATTACCCCTGTTCTATCGAATTGTGGAAAAGATAGGACAACAGATGTCGTTGCTACCTTTCGGCAAGTTTCCACAAGAAAAAGAAGAAAAGAAGAGAAACATCGAAGAACCCAGGGTGTCTGAACATTCATGATCCACCAACACTGGAACGCTGCCATCTCACAGGTATTGCATATATATATTATTCTAACCATTTGTAGATTAGAGAAAAGGTCAACATCACAAGAATTAAAATCACATCTCAAGTGAAGAAACAAATGATGCACTACTCACAAATTTCATCTTGTGAGTCATGGTAAGTATGATCAAGAAAGGTGAGATAGTCTTGCTCATGGACTTTAAATTCGATGAGTAGTTATCTTTTAAATTCTTGCATTCCACTGCATGTTTACTTTGAATAATCCATGCATCCATTTCATTTAGTTTGCATTTTCTTATGTCAAATCCACAGCATGTTTGGTTACCTACATATATCCATATCATTTGCATTTAAAAAGAAAAAAATATATGGGCACATGAAGGCTCATGCTTAATAAAAAAAATTTGTCCCTATGATCATGCTCTTTCAACTCTATTTGAATAGATCTCTATAATGCTTTCATGCTACCTTTGTTTACTATAGTATGCTTAAGGTTTGGAGTGTGTTCATACATCTTTTAAATTAAGCATGGTGCTTAGTTTAGGAGTGCTGATCTTACTACCAAAGGCTTTTTAAATTAAGCGTGGTGCTTAGGTTAAAATGCTTTCTTAAATTAAATTAGACATTGTGTCTAGTTTGATTTTTGAACTAAGAATATGCTATAGTAGATACTAGTCATTTTGTTAGACTAACCCATGTAGGAAACTCTCAAATTTAATATGGGTAAGTCAAGAGATGAATTCACATCAAAGATGAATCAAGGCACGTGATGAACTCCCAATAACTTTGCACAAAGAAGACCCAGCTCATTCTTCATGGAAGGAAGAACAGTGAGTATCAAAGTTTATTCACTTATCTTTTGTTGCAAGTTATCTTTGCCTTGAACCATGCTAGAATACAGCAAAGACATAAAATTTGCTAATAAACAAAATCTATGCTAAAGTAATCATAAAACCGTCCTTTCATTAGCATAGAAGAAAAATCACAAAAGTTATGGACAACAACCGTGTTTCAAATTCATTGTATTCCCTTGGGTATGTGTCCACCAACATTTTATAGGAAAGAAGTAATAGAAGCTAGGTCTGTTCGTGGTTTGGTATGAACTTGCAAATCCCAAACCAATCAACCACTACAGCTGTGGACGTGGACGACCAAATCGATGGGATATGAGCAACATCAAAGACAACCTAGCATTGAGTTTTCCTAGGATGCATGCTAGAATGCTGAGGAGAATCAAGATGCAACCCACTTTGTATTGGCTAGAATATGCCTGCTTTCATCATCTTCAAAAAGACTAGCTCGCACGTCGGCAACAAGGACCAAGATGATGGGATGCCACCATGTCATGGCATACATTCTCGTGCCAACAGACATCATTGATCAATGGTCTACCAACGGTGTTAGGTCACAACCATGGTCGCACAAAGACACCTAGGTCATTGAAGATGAAACTTTCATGTGAGTATTAATGAGGTTCCTTCCTTGACCATCAAGACAGCTGGCATATCGCTATCAAAGATAGAAGAACAACTTTCAGCCATACTACTAGAGGACTCAGGCAATTAAAGAGGAATTCAAGTCTGCATCTCCAATGAACACCAATTTGTCAACCGAGAATCAACAAAAATCAAGAAAGGTTGATGGGAGAAGAACATGTTACTGTCTGCATCTTTGTCTCCTGGATCAGATGGTGCAAAGAAAAGCTAGATGCAAGGGAGAGGTCCTGCTCAATGGACCTAAAAACCATGAGCCCTCACCGATATGTCGAGTGACATAAAAGTCAATGTGTGGGGGAGGAAGGCTGACTTTTCTACAATTGATACAACCCTACTCTTCTTCCTCCCAGGCTCCCGTCGCTCTGGCATGCTGGTTTGCAATCCATCTGCTCAATATTGCTTTGTTTCTATAAGTTTGAATATGTTTACAAATTTCATACATGAAAATCAAACTTAAGATGTAAAGTAAAATCAATCCTTGCGAGAAGAAATTTTTGTAACAAATGAGGCATATTATTTAAAACATGAGATAAATGTTCTATGCTAATTAAAATGTTAAAACCAACTTCGTTAGAGGATGACCTTTAGCTCTACGATAACACTACCCTTGCTTCGAATCATTTTTGTATACTCCTTTGGGTATGTCCACTAATCTTTTGTAGGAATGAGCATTTTTGTATACTCCTTTGGGTATGTCCACTAATCTTTTGTAGGAATGAGAGGAGCAAACAAAGTGTCAAGATCCATGAAAGAAAGGACAAAAGGATGGCATGATAAAAGGATGCGAAAGAAGGAGTGCGACATAGGAGACAAGATGCTCATGAATAGCTCAAGCAAGGAAAGCTTCAAGCATGAAGAAAAGATTACCACAAGTCATCTACCTTTCATCACAGGGTGTCATCATGCTCCAATGATGAAGGTAATATCTTAAGGCAAGTGGTCATTATTTAAAAAAGCTTTCCTTTGATCTTGGTATTCACATAAATGAAGCAACAAATATGATTGAGTTACAACTTTGCTTGATTCAACCTAATTAACTCAACATATCTTGTTCCTTAAGCTTGTTCATAGCACCACTTCCTTGATCTCATAGTCTTAACCAAATGAGCTAAAATTTTGCATATCTTATCTTTGGAAGATGATAGTCATAATCGTGTAAAGTTTGATACATTATGTAAAGATGGACAATCCTTCCATAGGTTAAGCAGCTCCATTCTTTTTGACAAATGTATTCAACTATCACAATCATTCTCATTTTATCACCCATGTTGTAAGAATGAACAATGCACATAATATCAACACTTATCATGATCCAATGTGCCTAAGGCTAGAGAAGAATAAATAAAGTTTTGGTTCTGTTGGTGTTTTCCACCAACAGAGCCCATGCACTTGATCTCTATCTTATCTTCATGAGCAGAACATACTTCGAGCAGGTGTGGGGGAGTTGATCCACCAAGTTCTACAAGTGAAAGTTCTAAACCAGCAATAATGATGCACACAAAATGTCACCAGTTTCTACTACTGATGTTTGACTTCGAAACACAAAACAAGAAGGAGGAACAAGTCAAGAAAGATGAACATATCAAACAAAAATCCAAACTCAAAACCAAGATGGGTTTGGCAGAAAAAAGTGACATCACCATTAGAGGTGACATCCCAAGAATCCTCAACTTAAGAGCAAACCGAGGTACTTGATCAATGAACTTCACAAGGAGAAGTCCGGTTCGAAAGACTTAAGACACTGAACCCTCACCGAAAGAGCTAGCTTGGGGGAGAAGTACTCCCATGTATCCAGGTAAGTATTCTTTCTCTTTATTTTAGTTTTCAGTCTCTTTTTAATAGCTAAAAAATGGTGAATAAAAATAAAATAAAAATTTATCTTTGCATTCGTCATTTATAGTAATAATGAGTGATCTAAAGATGGAAACGAAATAAAAAGATGTGTCTAGTTTGCTTTAATTTATTTTTAAGAGCTGAATAAAATAAAGAGGACTCAGAATAATCTCGTAAATAGAAATGATGAATAGTTGCTCTGTTGTAATTCCTTTCAAGTACTAGTTTTTAGTCTTGAATTCTCTCGAGTTTTGGATAAAACTTATTTGATATAAGGATTTATAATGAACTTAAAACTCGTGGTGGCATATGCTTGATCTAAGTCTAGGTAATTGACGGATATGATTCGAGAAGGTCTGAGCTATTGTTTATCTTGTTCCAAGTAACACTAAAGTTCAGGAGATTTATCTTTTAAAAAACACAAAAATGTTATATGATGAGTTTCTGTATGGCAAAGCTTAAATTCCCACCAGAGCCATACATGTTATTTAGGCTAAGAAAACTTCCACATATTTGTTGCTTGCTTTTGCATTGAGTTTTGTCAAGCTTTGTTGACCCTTATGAGAGGTTTGTCATGCTCTTAAAATCAAGATCTCGTACACACCACCCATGTATACACCTGCTGCTCCTACACTGGGAGTACGCAAAAACATGCCTTCCATCTAGATCCACCCAAAAATGTTTTACTCCTATACTGGGAGAGAACATAAAAACATGCTTGTTAGGTTTCCCATCCACCAAATAAATGCTCCAAGTTCTTGTTGCTATCTCTAAAAAGTTTTATTGCAGAAAAGAGGCATGGGGCTATGCAAAAGTTATTCATAAAAAAAAGAAAGAGAAGAGAAAAAATGGACACAAAAGTATCTGAGATATCTAAAACAATGGGTACTTAGATGCCCGCCTTAAAAAAGATGAATAAGATAGCCCCTACTCTCTAGCAAATGTTTCAAAGTTTTAAAAGAGAGATAAGTTTTCAAGGAGCAAAGTAGAATTAGGTTAGCCACCATATATATATCTACCAATTATCCACACATGCACATCTTGATTTGATTGTATGACTCAACTCTCTTTGGATCTGTTGTTTGACTTTACAATATTTGCATTGCAAGTATGCTCTAGCTTTCTCCCTACCTATGGACTCCACATAAGCCTTAGTGGTAGGAAGAGAAAAAGGCATAACATCTTTATTGCCTTGGTGAGGATCCACAAATACCACATATATTGAGAGACTTGAGAGTGCCATACAATGAAATCTCTAAGTTTTATTTGAAAACTTATAAAAACTCCAGAACAATGGTGGAACAAAGAACTTGAGATATAGTGCTTGACTTGATCGTTCTGTCTTTTAATTGCTCAAGACCCAAGTGAAGGCTAAGAAGCTCCATGGTTGAAGGTAATATGGGTAAGTTTGAAAGTCAGATCAGTTTATCTAATTCGGAGGAGAGTTCTTGATTGAACACATGTGTACTTTTGAGGCGTAAAAGCATTGTATCAACTCCTGATCCATTGCTGAGTTTAGCTTTGCTCAGAGACTAGCAAAGGGTAAGTGTGGGGGAACTTGTTGACGGTTGTTAATGTCAATCATAAACCATCAATATAACCTACATATATGCTAAATTCCATCACCAAACATAGGTCTAGGGGTTTAAACTAATAAATTCCATGAGCTTTGGTGAACATGTGAATACAGGAGGATTTATCTAGAAAATAGCTCCTAGGACCACTGTCATACACTCCAAATAGGCAAACCAACATCACCAAGTGATTCAACTCACGAAACCTATGAAAGTCTACTCAAGACGGAGCCTAGGACCCACCATCCAAAGGGGAGGCCCACCTACCATAGTAACAGGACAGCCGGCCAAGTGGTGAGGACGGCTGGCCCATTACAGAGGCCCCTCGCCCTTCGCTGCCTCGTACACCTTCCTAAGATCTAGACCCTTGATTTTAAGGCGGTTTTAAGTCGGTTCATCCAACGGTGATCGAGGGAGTTGACGTGGATTGATGATGTGGCGATTCCTTGCCCCCAACTCCACCTTGATTCCTTGCCCCCTACTCCACCTCAGCCTATATATAACAGCCCCTAACCCCCTCCCTGGAGGCATCCTTGAAACCCTAATTCATATCCACCTCGTCAGGATCAGAGCCAGCTCTTAAGATGTAAAAGTAGAATAGCTCTAGTTGAGAGTTAGGGAGAGTTGAGCCATGCTCAGGTTCTAGAGAAATCTTCAAATGTCGGGTATATCTTTGTATCTCACCTTTGCAAGACTTATGCTTTAATATATTTATCTTCTCTATCTATTTTTATGCCTTTCATGTGTATGATTAGTATAGTTAACATACCTTAGCATGGGATCTCCGCTCGCATCAAGTGCTTTAGTTATCATGTGACTAGAGTAGTAATTCGTAGTATAGACATGGTGTCTAGACTATAGGTTATCTGAGATTGCGCTCAATCCTACGGTTAGTTGTGGTAGCCCCATGGGTGACAGCTCTATCTGGCCATTGTAATCCACCACATCAGGATTGATGTCCATAGAGCTTTAGGCAGCCTTCCCCCAACTATGCTTTCTCATCCCCCTCGAGAGTTAGAAAGGTACTGTTACTCCAAAGTGTTATTGTGTATGATCGCTATATTTACCCATGATTAATTATACCCTATAGAACCAAAGCAATAGAAAAGTATTTGGGAACCTTAAACTCACCCGTTGTCCTCTCAACTTAGCTAGACTACTCATTTATTATGTCATTCTCTTAAGTGTGAGTCATTATTCATAACTCTTATCATAAACAACACTTACACCCACTTTAATTTAGTTAGTATACTAGTTAGTAGATAAATGATGGTGAATTATCAACTTTTTTAACCATTGTTTCCCTATGGATAAATACGATACTCTGGAATACTCCCGGGTGAAAGCTACAACGGTATCCGTGCGCTTGCAGATTTATTTGTGTGCGTTTAAAATTTACCAACAACCGTCATGCCATGTCCGGTGACCAACGGCTAGTTTAGGAAGTGACCATTGGGGCACCGCCACCCCAGGGGCGGTGTACCACCACCGTGTCCTATGCCCCCACGCAGATAGCTCCAAGGGGTATAACTGCTCTATTTGCTTATGTGGCTATAAATAGAGTGTGTGGCCGGCCTTGGTCACTCTCTTGGCACCACATACACTTGTGCACACCCTTTGGAAGCTGAGAAACACACTCCACTCACTTGATCACTTGATTACATCATCTTGAGTGAGTTTGGAGAGCCTCTAGTGCATTGCATTGAGTTGCATCATCTTGTGGCACTAGTCGGGTGATTGGGCTGGTTGTGAGCTTGTTACTCTTGGTGTTTGCCGACACCTAGATGGCCCGGTGATTGGAGGATCATTGAGTGGAGTTGGTGATTGTCTCCGGCCTTCATCGGTTGCTTATGAGGGGTCTTGTGCCTTCCCTAGCGGAGCACCAAAGGCAACTCTAGTAAATTACTCATGTCATTGAGCTACCTCACTTATGGGTAGGTTCTTGTGATGTCTAATTATGTGGATGAGGTTCGTGCAATACCTCTTAGCTGCTGAACCACCAAGTGTTGGTCAACACAACGGAGACTAGCGTACCGGCAAGCACATGAACCTCAGGAGATAAATCTTATGTCACTTGTGTGATTGGATTTCTCCTGGTGATTGGATTGTCTACATCTTGTGATTGGTTAATCCCTCAACACGGTGGTATAATCACCCTACTCACTCCTTTACTTATTTGCAAACTAGTTGTAATAAGCTCTTTAGTGTAATTAGTTTTGAGAGCTTGTCTTGCTTGCTAGTTTAGTATCACTTAGTGGAGCTCTTTAGTGTAGAGTGTTTGAGAGCTCTTAGTGAGTAGTGACATATCCTTTGTTTGTGCCTAGTGATCATAGCAACTAGAATTGTTGGACAGGTGGCTTGCAACCTTTGTAGAGCTAGAGCAAAATTACATTTTGCCTTTTAGGTTACTAACCAGTTGTTCTAGTGTGTTTGTAGAAAAATTTTATAGGCTATTCATCCCCCCCTTTAGCCATTCAGGACCTTTCAAGTGATATCAGAGCCATGGTCACCATTTGATTTAAGGCTTAACAACCTTCGGTGCAAAATATGGCTCAAATTGTGTTCAACCATGTTGGGGTAAACCACCGTTCTTTGATGGCACATCTTTTGACTATTGAAAGAGAAAGATGAAGATGTACCTTTGTTCAATCAATGAGAAGGTGTGGGATGTGGTAGAGAATGAGTTTGTGATTCTTGACCCTACCAATCTTACCGACAATGACAAGATCAACAAACAATGCAATACCATGGCACTCAACATAATATACAATGGCATTGATTCAAAGGTGTTTGAGAAAATCAAAGATCTTGAGAAGGCAAGTGAAGTTTGGGTGAGATTAGAGGAAACATATAAGGCGCTTCAATGGTAAAAAAGTGCCAAGCTCTACATGCTCAAAGACAAGCTATCTAACTTCAAGATGAAGGATGATGAGTCCATTCCGGAGATGTTCTATAGGCTCCAAGTTATCATCAATGATCTCAAGAGTTTGGGTGACAAGGTGAAGGATGAGGACTTATCTCACAAGTTCTTGATGTGTTTGCCCAAGAGATTCAAGACATTGAGAACTATCATCTTTAGAGGTGGATTGAAGGATGTCTCTCCAAATGAGGTGCTTGGTGATGTGATGACCGAGGACCAATACAATAGTGAAGGTGAAGAAATTGTGAAGGAGGAAGACAAGAAGAAGAAGAGTGTGGCATTCAAGGCTGGTGCCTCATCCTCCAAGAACAAGTGCAAGGGCAAGGCCAAGAAGGAAGAATCAAGTGATGAAGAATGCTCCAATAATGATAGTGAGATGAAGCACTAGCTCTCTTTGTGCGCAAGTTTGGCAAAATGATGAAGAAGAAGGGGTATAGTTCAAGAAAGAGAAGAGATCACTTCAAGAATAAGGAGTATGCAAGATTGTGCTACAAGTGCAAGAGTCCCGATCATATTGTGGCGGATTGTCCATACAATAGTGACAATGAGGACAATGAGAAGAAGAACAACAAGAAAGAAAAGAAGGAGAATAAGGAGAAGAAGATGACCTTCAAGAAGAAGAAGGGTGGATTCTATGTTGTCACATGGGATAGTGATGCTTCCACTAATGATGATTCAAGTGATGATGACAAGGCATTCAAGAAGAAGGCTCTAGCAAGCATTGCTATCAATAGTAAGCCTTCACTATTTGACACTTCATCATGCTTCATGGCCAAGGGCTCAAAGGTAAAATATCATGAGAGTGAAAATGATGATAGTGAAAGTGAAAATGATAGTGATGATGAATTCTCTAATAAACAACTAATGAACATGCTAGAACAAGCCAACTCAATAATTAACAAGAAGAGCAAGAAGTGCAAAAAATTGCAAAAGAAGCTAAGTGCTCTTGAGCAATCCTTTGATGAGCTCAATGCTACTTATGAGGGGCTAGTAAAAGCCCATGAGAAGCTTGGCAAAGCTCACACTAATCTTGAAAAGGCTCACTCCTTGCTTCTTGAACAAGATAAGGAAAGGGTAATAGTATCATGTGATGTGGGCATAACATGTGACTTAATTAATGAATCTTTTTATGAACCCATTGTTATTGCTCCCACTAACCCTTCTTGTAGCTCATCATCCACCACCACCACCACTCCTACCTCTACTACTAGTGATGGTTTCACTTATGATGCCTCACTAATGGTTGAGAATAAGACTCTCAAAAGAGAGGTGGATGACTCACTCACGCCCTAGGCAAGGCCTATGGCGATGAGGCCCGCTTGCTAAAGTGCTTAGGTAGCCAAAGGTTCTCTCTTAACAAAGAGGGGTTAGGCTATACCCCTAAGAAAGGCAAGGCAGCCTTTGCTAGTCCCAAAGCTAGGTTTGTGAAGAGCAATGGTCGATTTTACAATAGATGCAAGCAAGTAGGGCACTTAGAGCAATCTTGCATAAAGGACAAGAACAAGAACAATGCTAATGTATCCTCAATTTATTTTGATTCTTGTTACATGCTTACCAAGGGTGTGAATGGTGTGAAGGCTAGGTTCATTGGTACATCAATTATGGGCCCAAAGAAGAAGGTCATTTGGGTACCAAAGACCTTGGTAACTAACCTTCAAGGACCCAAGCAAGTTTGAGTATCTAAAAAGAATTGATCTTCATTTGTAGGTCAACTATAAAGCCGGAGGAAGGCATTGGGTACTTGATAGTGGGTGCACACAATACATGACCGGTGATTCAAAAATGTTCAATTCAATCAATAAAAATAAGAGCAATGGGATTGATAGTATCACATTTGGTGACAATGGCAAAGGCAAGGTCAAAGGTCTTGGTAAGATTGCAATATCCAATGACTTGAGCATTTCCAATGTGCTACTAGTAGAGAGCTTAAACTTCAACCTATTATTGGTAGCTCAATTATATGATCTTAGTTTCAAGTGCATATTTGGTGTGGATGATGTAGAGATTATAAGTGTAGATGGCTCTAACCTGATATTCAAAGGATTTAGATATAAGAATCTATACTTGGTTGATTTCAATGCTAAAGAAGCTCAATTGTCAACATATTTGCTTACTAAGTCTAGCATGGGTTGGTTATGGCATAGAAGGCTTGGTCATGTTGGAATCACAAATATGAACAAGTTGATTAAGCATGATCTTGTTAGAGGCTTGAAAGATGTCACATTTGAGAAGGATAAGCTTTGTAGTGCATGTCAAGCCAGAAAGCAAGTTGGTAACACACATCCTAAGAAGAGCATGATGAGCACATCTAAGGCATTTGAGTTGTTGCACATGGACTTGTTTGGACCAATCACATACACTAGCATTGATGGAAATAAATATGGATTTGTGATTGTGGATGATTTCACTAGATACACATGGGTGTTCTTTCTTGTTGATAAGAGTGATGTGTTTGCAACCTTCAAGACATTTATCAAGAGAATTCACAATGAGTTTGAAACAACAAATGTGCAAGCTAGTGGTTCTCATGATCAAAATTAAGCAAGTACTAGTGATGACAAAGTGCAAGATCAACAACAAGTGGCTAGTTCATCATCTCAACCAAGTGATCAATCAAATGTAAGCAATCAAGTGCAAGTGCTCCAACCAACCAATATTGCAAGAGATCATCCTTTGGACTCTATAATTGGTGATATCTCTAGAGGTGTACAAATAAGATCTAGATTGGCATCATTTTGTGAACATTTCTCATTTGTGTCATCCATTGAATCAAAGAAGATCGATGAAGCTTTGGTGGATGTTGATTGGGTCAATGCTATGCATTAAGAACTAAACAACTTCACAAGAAATCAAGTATGGAAATTAGTTGAGAGGCCTCAGAGATACAATGTGATTGGAACTAGATGGGTCTTTCGCAACAAGCAAGATCAAGATAGGATAGTTGTAAGGAACAAAGCAAGATTAGTGGCTCAAGAATACACTCAAATTGAAGGTCTTGACTTTGGTGAAACATATGCCCCGGTTATAAGATTAGAAGCAATTAGGATCTTGTTAGCCTATGCTTGTGCCCACAACATCAAGCTCTATCAAATGGATGTGAAAAGTGTATTTCTCAATGACTACATCAATGAAGAAGTCTATGTTGAACAACCTCCTGATTTTTAAGATGAAAAGAAGCCCAACCATGTGTACAAGTTGAAGAAAGCTTTGTATGGTTTGAAGCAAGCACCTAGAGCATGGTATGAGAGATTGAGAGATTTCTTGCTCACTAAAGGATTCAGAATGGGTAAGGTTGACACCACTCTCTTCACCAAGAAGATAGGTAATGACTTGTTTGTGTTACAAATATATATTGATAACATCATATTTGGATAAACAAATCAAGATTATTGTGAGGAGTTTGGAAAGATGATGGCTAATGAGTTTGAGATGTCCATGATTGGAGAGCTTAGTTACTTCCTTGGTCTTCAAATCAAGCAATTGAAGAATGGTATATTTGTTAGTCAAGGCAAGTACATCAAAGACATGCTCAAGAAGTTTGGTATGGAAGATGCAAAGGCCATTAATACACTTATGGGGACAAATAAAAACTTAGATAGTGATACAAGTGGCAACATGGTGGATCAAAAGATGTATCGGTCTATGATTGGAAGCCTACTCTATGTGACTGCATCAAGGCTGGATGTGATGTTTAGTGTATGCATATGTGCAAGATTTCAAGCCTCACCAAGAGAAAGTCATTTGAAAGCAACAAAGAGAATATTGAGGTACTTGAATCATATACAAAATGTTGGATAGTGGTATCCTAAAGGTGCAAGGTTTGAGCTTATTGGATATTCTGATTTAGATTATGCAGGATGCAAAGTTGAGAGAAAGAGCACATCGGGCACATATCAACTCTTGGGAAGATCGCTTATGTCTTGATCATCAAAGAAGCAAAATAGTATAGCACTTTCAACCACCGAAGCGGAGTATATTTCGGTCGGTAGTTATTGTGCTCAATTACTTTGGATGAAGACCACTTTGAATGACTTTGGAATAAAGTTCAAGAAAGTACCTTTGCTTTGTGACAATGAGAGTGCCATGAAGTTCACCAATAACCCAGTTCAACATTCAAGAACAAAGCACATAGATGTCCGCCATCATTCCATTAGAGATCACCAACAAAAAGGAAACATTTGCATTGAGAGTGTGGGCACCGATGATTAACTTGCCGATATCTTCACCAAGCCACTTGATGAGAAGAGGTTTTGCAAGCTAAGGAATGAATTGAACATACTTGACTTCTCAAATATGTATTGATGCACCCCCATTGTATGACATGCCTCTCCTTCGAGCAAAGCAAAAGTTGATTGACATGTCATTCATCCATTGCTAAAGACTTGTTTAATGCATCCAATCATTCCTATCATGTCCTAGGCTCATTCATGAAAATCAAATGAATTTGATGTTTGTATGGTACCACTATTGCTTCTATGCTTGAAATGATCAAGTGGTAGCATATGACATGTTTGTGGGCTTGTGAACATAGTGTTTAATCTAGAAAATAAGCTATAAGTGTTTAACTCAACATTGTGCATGATAACCCTTATTTGAAGGTGTGAGAAGCTTGCCCTTGGATCAAACCAAGTTAAATATCTTTTGCAAGTAATCTAGATTGAACCAAATTGGAAAAATGATCCTCCCTTCACATGGTTTCACCCCAACCTATCTAAAATTTGAGCTCACCTTTTGTGCTAATTATTAACAAAGAGGGAGAGAAATTCACAAAGATAGCAAAGATAGGGGGAGCAAACAAATGAAATGACATTGTAAGGGGATCAATTAATTAAAATTTGAAGCACACAAGTAGGGGGAGCAAGCTCATAAACTTGTTTGTTGCATTTGTATGTGCATTTACATATGTTTGCTTGCATGGCACAAGTTTTAAATTCCATATCCATGCTTGTGTGGTGTATGCTAGATTATAGAAAATGATTGATAAAATGAAAACTAGCATGCATAGAAAGAGTAACTAGACTTGTGCCTATCATGTAAAAACTAGACCCTTTCATATAATGATTGATCTCACGGAGTTTTTTAGTTTTTCTGAATATCTAGTTACTAATGGTGCTAAGGATGGTGTATTTTGGCAACTCCAATTGGTATCACGCTTCAAAGGTCCATTCTTTACATCATAGCATCACTTGTTAGCTATTACTCTCCCAAACTTCTAATCCATGCATATGTGCAAGCTTTCAAATCTAAACTCTTAGCACATATGTAGGGGGAGCTAATACTACCAAACTGGGTTGATGAAACTTGTCTATAATCTTTACTCGTGGTAATATGCTTGGGAAAGCAACATGAATCCAAAAAGATTCTATTGGATATCTTTGTAAATAGGTTGTCATCAATTACCAAAAAGGGGGAGATTGAAAGCCCTAATTTGGTTTTGGATAATTGATGAAACCTAGCACTAACCTTTGTCATGAGCCACGATATGAGCTAGGTCGGTGCAATCCAAGTAAGGAGCATGATGGCACTCAAATGGTGATGTTGATCACATGAAATGATGAGCATGACCACATGTGATGATGATCAAGTGCTCAACGTGGAAAAGAAGAAAGAGAAAAACAAACCCTATGGAGATCAAGACAAAGGTATAAATAGGGGTTTTGTTTCCGTGATCAAGACACTTTGGAGAGTGTGATCATATTTAGGATAGATGATCATACTATTAAGAGGGGTTCTTAACTAGACAATTCGGTCATCTAGTGCCACTAGGTATTGGACTTCATGCATTGCATTTAGACCTAGTGCACATCGGAGAGCAAGCAAAAATATTTATCTAAAATGTTTTAACAATTGCTAACTTGACTTTAATATATTTTGAGAAAACACTTTGAGAGTTAGCATCGTTTGTGGGGAGTAGCTCGAGTTGACGTGGATCGAATCGCTCAAAAGTTTGCAACAAGGTGAGCAAGGGGAGGTGCCTAGGTGGCACCGCCCCCTAGGGCGGTGCCCACCTGGGCTCGACAGAGAAGGGCCGAGAGAGGCTAGTTTGGGGTGGTGCACCGCCTGGCCACCTCCATGGGCTGTCCGGTGCCACCGCCGTTTTTCTACAGAGACAGGCGCAGAGAGGGAGGTCACTGCCATGGTCATCGTCAGGGTGATGGCAGTGCACCGCCCTATTTTTCCAGAGAGGGACGGTTTTGGGGACTTGGCTGGGATGGTCACCGCAACTCCTATGGCGGTGCCACCGCCATGCCATGTCCGACGGCTAGTTTTCTAGCCATTGGGAAGTGACCATTGGGGCACCGCCACCCCAGGGGCGGTGTGCCACCGTCGTGTCCGGTGCCCCCACGCAAATAGCTCCAAAGGGTATAACGGCTCTATTTACTTATGTGGCTATAAATAGAGAGTGTGGATGGCCTTGGCTACTCTCTTGACACCTCATACACTTGTGCACACCCTTTAGAAGTTGAGCAACACACTGCACTCACTTGATCACTTGATTTTATCATCTTGAGTGAGTTCGGAGAGCCTCTAGTGCATTGCATTGAGTTGCATCATCTTGTGGCACTAGTTGGGTGATTTGGACTGGTTGTGAGCTTGTTACTCTTGGTGTTTGCCGACACCTAGATGTCCCGATGATTGGAGGATCGTTGAGCGGAGTTGGTGATTGTCTCCGGACTCGATCGATTGCTTGTGAGGGGTCTTGTGCCTTCTCCGACGGAGCGCCAAAGGCAACTCTAGTAAATTGCTTGTATCATTGAGCTACCTCGCTTGTGAGTATGTTCTTGCGGTGTCCAATTGCATGGACAAGGTTCGACACAACGAGGACTAACGTGCCGGCAAGCACGTGAAGCTCGAGAGAAAAATCTTGTGACGCTTGTGTGATTGGATTTCTCCATGTGATTGAATTGTCTACGTCTTGTGATTGGTTCATCCCTCGACATGGCAGTATAATCACTCTACTCACTCCTTTACTTATTTACAAACTAGTTGTAACAAGCTCTTTAGTGTAATTAGTTTTGAGAGCTTGTCTTGCTTGCTAGTTTAGTATCACTTAGTAGAGCTCTTTAGTGTAGAGTGTTTGAGAGCTCTTAGTGAGCAGTGACATAGCGTTTGTTTGTGCTTAGTGATCATAGCAACTAGAATTGTTGGATAGGTGGCTTGCAACCCTTTAGAGCTAGAGCAAAATTACATTTTGCTTTTTAAATTATTAACCACTTGTTCTAGTGTGTTTATAAAAAATTTTATAGGCTATTCACCCTCTTTTTCAGCCATCCATGGAAGTTCCGCCCCGTCCTCTCCTCTCTTCTCTCCGCTCCACCCAGTCCCGCTCTGCTCCCGTCGATCTGCCATGCACTACCTGCTCTCGCGCGGCGCGTCTGCTGTAGGGATTTGATTGAAATGGAGACCCGCCAGAGATTCAGGAGAGGGAAGTAGGCATCAGGGCTGGGGAGCGACGGTGGCGAGAGATGGACGGCCATGGCGGCTGGGAGGGGGCCGGCAAGCTGATGCGGAGGCCATGGTGTTATCGAGGACCCGGGACGACGACGTCGTCTATGAATCGGAGGCTACCACCGATGGCTTCCGCCCTGGTCACGTCGTCAGCCGGTCCCTCCCTGGAAGCGGTGGCGGCGCCACCGGTGAAGCTGGCACCTGGTGCTCGGCAGGACGACAGTCTCCAGCGCCTGGCAAAGGCTTCATCCGCCCCGGCCACCTGCTGGTAGCGCTGTCGGCGTATGTATGGTCCCAGCTGGCGTCCCGTCGGCGCCGCGAGACCGAGGTGGGTGCGTCCGCGTTCGCCATGGCGCTCGCCCTGCATTTGTTCGATGAAATGCCAAAGATGATGATTGGGGGTAACGTAAACAAACATGTTCTCATCTGAGCTCGGCTCTGCATGAACAGGCAATCAAATACAGGCACTTGTATCATTTGGACCGGCTCTGGCTGCCAGGCCAGCTGGCCAGGGCGACCAGGTGCATGAAATCAAACACGCCCTTGGTTTCCTGCATGCAGCCTCGACAGGTCAGCCAGATGCAGGTGACGCTTGATTGGTTGGCTGGGTGGGTACTCAGGCTTGGCCTGCCACATGCAAGAGGCGCCCCTCAGACTGGCTTCGGATACGAAATTTTTCCGCGTTTCCTCGGAGCCTGATTGACTCGGTGCACGCACGAGTGCCTGGAAGGTGTACTTGAGACTTGAGAGGCTCACATCGTTCTAACACCTGTGCATTATGGGACCATAACTAACAGCCCTACTACACCAAGCTCACAGTATACCATGAACCAAACAAGGCCTCCTCGCACGCGCCTAGCATGACTGAAGGAGCCTTGCTGGCTCGCTCAATCCTGGCTGCCCTCAGGATCCAAACGCGCCCTTAGTATATCATTCTACTTGTTATATATTTTTTTGTACAAGGGTAAAAACCAAATTTCATTACTAGATAGCAATGACGAAATTACATGAGTTTAAGTTTTTTCGCATATCAAAAACGGAATATATATGTTACTCCATGCGTTGCATTTGGGGGCTTAATTTTTTTGCTGCAACATTAGGGGGGCATAGGCCCCTGGCCAATGGCGCATCTAGGCGATGCACGTATGTCCACAAGAAAACGGTACCCAACCCACACATAAGAAAAGGGTGTTTTCTGCTGTGTTTCTCCTAGCTTACATCCGCCCACATGATAGGTGGTGCCGTACAAATCAATCCTCCTGGTGAACCAACGTGCCCACACAGTGAGTCGCCTTGCCGGTCCCTTCTGCGCTTTCACAGCTTACATCCGCCCACACGAATGGTGGTGCCGGACACAGCAGTTCACTGAACGTGGCAAGACAACCCAAAAACCGTACTGTTAGCACATCACGGTCGCGGCGGTGAACCTGCGTCCGATCGTGCTATCCCATTCCGCAACCAGCCGGCTTAAAGGCACAGCGAACAGTGCTAAGCAGACCTCCTAGAACCCATTTATTCCCAAAAATAGACACATCGGCATGCATCGCGCCGGCGCGAAGGCACAACGGCTCAGGCAGAAACGTACACAAAGTGCAGGAAAAAGGAAACCGAGACGATAGGCGCACAAGGTCAAAAGAAAGGGCTCGATCATCGTGGCGTCTAGGGGCTAGGCTTGTCGGAGAAGCAGGGCTTGACACGGTGCCCACGGTCACAGCGATCGACTTGGCGCCCACGGCCACACGACGCGGCTGCCAGCAAGGTGATCGCTATCATCATCGAGGTGCTCAGGTCCCCGCTTCGCATCCTAGCAGGTTCGCTGCTGGTCTGAGGAGGACATGTTTCTGGTATAGGGGATATATATACCTAGCACTACTACAGAACAGACTTTAGAACGATGTCCCAATTTGGCATTAGCCTCGATATTTTTTGCCCCCGGGACTAAAGGTTCCTTTAGTCCCGGTTGGTAATACCAACCGGGACTAAAGGTTTCTTTACTCCTGGTTGGAGCCACCAACCGGGACTAAAAGTCCTCCAACCTTTAGTCCCGGTTGGTAATACCAACCGGGACTAAAGGTAGACCCTTTAGTCCCGGTTGGTAACACCAACTCGGACTAAAGGACCCTTTAGTCCCGGTTGGTAACACCAACCGGGACTAAAGGTCCTCCGATGGGTTAGTTCAAAAGGAAAGCATCCCATCTATTGTCACATGTGTTGTGTAGGTGGGGTGGAAAGCTCCGCGCGAGGCAGTGCATGAGGTCCTGGGTTCGAATCTCACAGGGCGCAGCGGTGGGAGGCATTATTTTTTTTAAAGCTGGAAGGATCTTTAGTCCCGGTTGTGGCAAACCGGGACTAAAGAACACCACCTTTAGTCCCGGAACGCTGGTCCCGGTTGGGAAACCGGGACTAAAACCAGTTCCCAACCGGGACTACATGTCAGTTCTGTAGTAGTGTAGGTGATTGGGTTATGTATTTACATTCGCCCTGTTCGCTTGGCTTATAAGCCGTACTTTTTTAGCCAACGAACAGTATTTTTCTCTCACAACAAATCAGCCAACAGTACTTTCAGTCATGGCTTATCAGCCAAGCGAACAGGACAATTGTGTATTTGCATTGTGTGGATTTTCTTTTGCGAGATTGTGTGGATTGTTTTGTTTGCATTGTGTGGAGTACAGTATTGTGTATTTAAATTTCAATGCAATCCGGTGGGGGCGACAAAGGGCCGGCGCACAGAAGGCAGTGGACGGCAGTGTACGGGTACTCTTTCGCTCCGGTTCTACTAGTGGATTCTGCTTATGGACGTAGTCAGGGAGGGTAAGAGTTCTTCTTCAACCTCCAGCCTCTCTTCCTTAAAGCAATCATGACAAAAATTCTTGGAGGGCTCCATGGGATCAACGGTGGTAAGGGGGCTTGAGCCCCTCCCTGCCCCACCGCTAGATCTGTCCCCGCCCCTGGTCACCCCAAAACACAAATGAAAACCGCTCTCACATGACAATAGTACGTACCACTTAATCCCTTTATCATTTTAGCTCTATGCACGGGAATTAAAAACTAAAAAAGGTGTGGTGAACAGAAAATGAAAATGATAGAAATAGATATATTGAGAAAAGATAAAAGGTGCACTGAAAGGTGAAAATGACAAATAATTTAAAACAAATGTAGAAGGCTAGAATTACTGTTTATTAAGGGTAGTAGGTGCTACTGAAGAGAACCCAAGAGCAATATGACCGTAGAGCTAAAAAAGAGCGCCAAGACTTAAAAAATTGATTTAAGATAACTCTAGATATTTAATGGGCAGAGAAAGTAAGAATCACAGGAATAAAATAGAAATGAAGGGAGAAAACAGAGAAATACAAAATACGGTTACAGAAAGTAGTTTGGAATATGGAGATAGAAAGTCAAAAAAAATGTGGTTAAAAACACCAGTATCAAATAAAAATAATTTTAACCCTATCACTACTCATCCGTTTGTTCTCCCTCTGCCGTTCTTCCAAAAATCCATCGCGTCACGCTCTCTCCCTCCGCCGTTCTTTCGAGGGCTCCATCGTGGCCAAGCCACCGGTTCCTGTGGCTGTGGGTGGTGCGAGCCCCTTGGTCAGGCTGTGGGCACCGCAGGTGGAAGTGCTCCATGCCTCCATCAGAAGGCCATGTGTGTGTAAGTGTGTTCATGACGCCACTGCGGGTGAAACTCGGTGCAGGAGACGATCGCGGCGGGTGCACCTGCTTCATGCGTTGGTGAATCGATTGGAATGCGTTGGTGCTTATGTTTGTACGATGTGGTAGATTGTTCAAGCTATGTATTGAATTAACATTGTAATCAACTGTAATGCGGTGGCAGTAGTACTGCCTCTTATTAATGCTTTCACCATCGAGCCGCAAGGGCCAATGGCAGAACACGAAACTAGCCTCACATGACAACATTTACGATCTAAGTGCTACTGAATACTGATGGTAACGCACATACAAATAGCGAGGTAATCCCTTAAACGAACGGCAATACAACCATTCCATCAGCTCTCGCCTCTCGGTAGTGTAAAAAATAAAGCCATAACCATATGTACAACGATGTTTAACATAATGACTCCCGGATCAAAGATGAACAACACAACAATTAAAGATTATCCACAGGTCACAGGCCTAAAATCAATGGCCATATAGGCCGACGCTAAACAAGCAACCTAATCAGGCAAACTACCCTCTACCAAAGTCTGACCATATCATACACATCTTCAGGCTTCATGGTAATGAACAAGTCAGCTTGCGCTCCCACCTGAAAGATGAGCCAACACGAACTGCATCTTCAGAGACTATGTGGACATTGTTTCTGTCTGGGCAGCTGCCGATAATCTTCCATTACTCTCAGGTACAGGTGAGCCATGAACCTGAGCATCCTTCACTCCAGAATGATTGCCTGCAGCATCTAGCTCACAATCTGAACTGAGCTCTTCAGACTGGCTAGATGGAGATGCGTATATCAGGTTCAGCATGGCGTCACCGCAGCCACCCAGCTCAATCGAAGGGCAAGTAATGCTGCCATCCTCATGGACAGACTCTTGTTGAAGCAGCCGGTTCTTGAATTTATCTTCGGGTGTGCTGTCCGACATGTTTCCTTCACGTATCTTCTGACAGCAACTTAGGCACAGCTTGAAAGGGCATGTTGGGCAGCATCTCAAGAATTGGCTCATAGAGAGCTTACAGTTATTACTGCTTTCAGAAAACATTCAACAAGATCTCTGGTTAAATGAGAAATTGCAACAGAAAATAGCAGTTGACAAATACATCAAAAGGCAGCATAACCACACTACCAAAATGCGTATTAGAATAGCTAAGAAAAAAGCTAAACCGTAAAATGAAAAAAGAAAACTGAACTCTCTCTAGGATGATCAATGTAGATGCTTCAATGCAAAAGAATCATAAGGGTACCATAATCCTTTTAGCACACCTATTGTTAGGTAATAGGCAAGGTAACAGCGTCGACTTGTTTATACGACATAAATATTTGAACATGTGAAAATAACTGACAAAATTGGAACAGTATTGGTACTAAACTAGTGACAAGACAACCATTAATATGCAGATTAACGTTTGCCTGACCAAAGAAATATCTAACTATATGTGCACTTACAGGATTGATTTATTTTATGCTCACCACAAGTATAAGAGTAAACACCCACAGTCCTTAAACTTTTTCCAGGTTCTCATCTAGGTTCAGTCTCAGTGAGGATCCAGGTAATAATACATTTAAATTGGTTGCTCTAGAGTGAACCACTTAAAAAGAGGACCTAAATCCTCATTTTTAAGAGTTTATGGACCCAGTTAAAGTGAGCCACTCAAAAGCAAGGACCCAGTTACACTTTATTCTGTCTCAAATAAGTGAAGGATGAAAACTTATTGAACTGAGAGTTACTAGCTTATATGTAGCTGATGACGACATAGTAGCTGATGGCGACATAAGAGATTAGAGCTTACCAGTAGAGTGACTCATTCTGACCATTTTCAGCAACCTGGACGCGGACATTAGATATTTTTGTTCCTAATTAAGAGTAGACAATTAGATTACAAAAGAACCACATAGCTTCAGATTTTTAAAAAGTACAAACAAACCTTGTATTTTAGCTTCTAATTCCAACTCATCAAGCTGCTCCTGGTCAAGTTTTACAGGTAAAAGCTTGTAAAATTGATGGTTGGAAATTTTTATGCTGAGTATCTTCCTTTCACCACTTGGCGGTTCCTGGAGATCCAAGTCATAAAACCAAAAAAATAAATACAACAATAAAATACCATTTCAATTGCTTTACGCTGAGTGGAAGAAAGATCACCTTATTCGTAGCACCCTTGGTATGACCAAGGCTGCATTGTTTACAATTGCAGAGACCACGGCAAGCTGGACAACGAGCCTTTATATCCTTCCTGGACAACTTAGAATACCTGCAGGGTGCAGTGTACTAACAGTCAGGGCCAAGATTTACTAGAACCAAAGCACACATAGGCATATCAAGGTTTTGAGATCTAATTAACAATCTCCTGACATAAAATCAGATAATCCATGTCAAACCCAAAATGAATTACTGAATCATTTGTTCCAAAACTCCAAATAAATCAAATAATGCATCTCAAATTTAATGTGTTGGTACTTATGTAATTTCCATAGGTTATCTCAAATCTAAGTTCAGCGATTATTCATCAGTTTGCACTTCTCAACTAAGAATGTTCAGCAATCAAGTAGCATTGTTACTGCAATTAATGATATCTCCTAATATTTGATTAACTCACTTTATTGTAATGCAACTCGACACTTCTAACTCTGACACAAGCATCCACCACAATTAGCTAAGTTACAGCAGACAAGTTATTGTAGGTATTCCTTGGAAAAATACATAAAATCAGTATGAATGCATTCATGTATGAACAGTCAAGAACAAAGATGACAAATCAGTTCACATAAATGCAATGTACAGAAGATAAAGCTGTCATTTCAATAACTAACTTCAATAATGTTTTCTAAACACTCCAAGCTCCCTAAGGGCATGTTGGACAGGAGGGATATTAATTCATAGGATTTAGTTCCTAGTGCGGTCTCCTGCAAAACTTTTCCTAACTGAGTAGCAACAGAACAGTCACATACATGTTCACGAACTAATTTGAATAAGGAGGTGTGATCTTAAAATACACTGAGTCCTTCCAATCTAGAGTTACAAGTATGTTAAACTAGTACTAAAACCTAACATGGTAATATCAAACAGCCATCTGTAGTCTATCTGTTTATGCACATGAGCAGCCATAGTATGGGAACATAAAAATAAACAAGTTAGAACCTTCAATATGTAGAGTGTCCATACTTCTTTAGTTGAGGCATGTTTGCCACTTCAGTGTCATAATTTAGAGTAGAACTCTGTTTAAATTTTTAGGAAATTGAACTGTTAGCTCCCGGTTATTGGGGGAGCGCCAATAACATTATCAGCAATATCAGGGACACTGCTGCAGCAGACTACCAATAAGTCAGCACCCTGACATATTGTCAAGGGCGTCGAACCCTTGGGTAGCTAGACCTCGGCTACGTAGTTCGTAGCCGCGATCCGTCTTCTAGGGCGAGGTTATACCCCTCAGCGACCTAGGCTTGAGAGTTGGGAGGAAGAAGACAGATTGGTTTATAATTCTCTTCCCTTTCAAAGTGCCGGTTACAAGGGGAATAAATAATCCTTGATGGGATAAAATAGTAAACTAATCCCTCCTCAATCTTAGGGATACTAACAACTATTGCCTATCTTAGCCACTAGCTGGCTCGGCCAGCTCCTGGACCGCGTCCGTGGCGCGCTGGGCGCGCTCAGCCGCTCGCCTGATGTCACGGGCCCGGCGCTTCCTGGTATAGGTCCGGCCGTACATGACATCTCTCCCCTCCTCCTGTACCAGCTCGTCCTCGAGCTGGAACACAGGAAAGCGCTCGCCGAAGGAGTCCCAGTCCTCCCAAGTAGCTGAAGAAGCCGGCTCGCCCTTCCAACGGACGAGGACCTGGCGCACGCCGCGTGCCAGGCGAGTGCGGACGACGCTGTCCGGTTCCGGAACCGTAGCGCCATTGTGGATGACCGGGAGCGGCGGAGGAGCTGCTGGAGGGGGACTCACCCATTTCTTCAGGAGCCCGACGTGGAAGACGTCGTGGACCCGAGCTCGAGGCGGAAGTGCAACACGAACGGCGACGGCGTTGATGATCTCGGTGACCTGATAGGGGCCGAAGAAGCGAGGTGTCAGTTTCCCTGTCGCGGCGTCGGGAAGGGACGCGATGGGGCGATGACGGAGGCGCAGCAGCACCCAGTCGCCCACGGCGTAAGCCACCGCGCGGTGCTGCTTGTCGTAGTGCCGCTTCTGGACCGCCTGTGCCTGTTCCAGCCGGAAACGAACGTCCTGGAGGAACTCCTCGCGCTCGGCCATAGTCTTGGCCACAGCAGCAACCCGCGTTTCCCCAGGCTCATAAGAGCGGATGGTCGGGGGATCACAGCCGTAGACGATGCGGAAGGGCGTGTCACGGAGGGAGGTCTGGTACGCCGTGTTGTAGACGAACTCCGCCCAAGGGAGCCACCTAAGCCATTGACGAGGACGATCACCTGTGAAACAGCGAAGGTACATGGTGATGACGCGATTGGCAGCCTCAGTTTGGCCATCCGACTGTGGGTGGAAGGCCGCCGTCATGTGCAGCTTGGCCCCCATGAGCCGCATCAACTCGCGCCAAAACGTCGAGGTGAAGATGGGGTCCCGATCGGACACCATGGACTGCGGCACCCCATGGAGGCGGACGATGTCGGCGAAGAAAGCCTGAGCGATGGACTCTGCAGAATATGGATGAGCCAGTGGAATAAAATGACAATACTTGCTGAAACGATCCACCACGGTGAGGATGACGGATTTGCCCCGAACTTTGGGCAAAGCTTCCACGAAGTCGAGCCCAATGTCCGTCCACACTGCCGTCGGCACGGGCAGCGGCAGAAGGAGTCCCGCCGGGTGGAGGTGCTCTGACTTGTACCGCTGGCAGTGGCACAGGCACGAACAAAGTCCTGCACGTGATGGCGCATGTTGGGGAAGTGGAAGTCACGGCGGAGACGATGAAGCGTGCGCTGGACACCCTCGTGGCCGTCCTCATGGATTGCGGCGACGATCTCCAGGAGGAGTGGCGAGGACGGGGCGATGTAGAGGCGACCGTCGTAGGTGACCAAGCCGTCATGGACGGCCCAGGGCGCCACGCGGGTGCCTGCGACGATCTCGTCCCGAAGGGCAACGAGAGCCGGATCCACAGCCTGTGCTTGACGAAGGCGGTCGATGAAGTCGAAACGTGGCGCAGACAACGCCAAGACCGCGCCCGTGCTGTCCTCGGTGTCTCGGCGAGACAGCGCATCGGCGACCGTGTTCTGGGCGCCCGGCTTGTACTCCACGGCAAAGTCGAACCCAAGGAGCTTCCCGACCCAGTGATGCTGCGGGATCGTGGCAAGCCGCTGGTCCAACAGGTACTTCAGACTGTAGTGATCGGTCCGCACCGTGAAGCGGCGGCCCCAGAGGTACGGGCGCCAATGGCGGATGGCGTGGACGAGGCCAATGAGCTCCCGTTCGTAGGCGGCGAGGGAGCGGTGGCGAGGAGCAACCGGCCTGCTGAAGTAGGCGATGGGGTGCTTGTCCTGGATGAGCACCGCCCCGAAACCGTGTGTCGACGCGTCGCACTCGACGACGAACGGCTGGGCGAAGTCGGGCAGCGCCAATACTGGCGCGGATGTCACCGCGGCCTTGAGGGCCGAGAACGCCACGGCGGCCTCCTCGGACCAGACGAAGCCCTCCTTCAAGAGCGCGGTGAGAGGCGTCGCGATCGCGCCATAGTTGTGGACGAATTTGCGGTAGTAGCCCGCGAGGCCCAGGAACCCGCGCACTGCACGCGCCGAGCGGGGCTGGGGCCAGTCGAGGACCGCCTGCACCTTAGCAGGATCCATGGCTACGCCGGCGTCGGAGATGATGTGGCCGAGGTAGGCGATGGAGGTGACGCCGAACGCGCACTTGGATCGCTTGACGACGAGGCGGTGGTGGCGCAGGACGGAGAGGACGACGCGGAGGTGGCGAAGGTGATCCGCCCAGGATGCACTGTAGATCAGAATGTCGTCAAAAAATACGAGAACGAACCGGCGGAGGAAGGCGCAAAGGACGTCGTTCATCAGCGCCTGGAATGTGGCCGGGGCGTTGCAGAGGCCAAACGGCATCACCAGGAACTCGTACAACCCCTCGTGTGTGTGGAAAGCGGTCTTGGCGATATCCTCGGGCGCCATCCGGACTTGGTGATAGGCTGATAGCCGGAACGGAGGTCGAGCTTGGTGAAGAATTTGGCGCCGTGTAGCTCGTCGAGCAGCTCATCGACCACCGGGATCAGGAAGGCGTCCTTGACCGTGATGGCGTTCAGGGCGCGGTAGTCGACGCAGAAGCGCCAGGAGCCATCCGCCTTCTTGACGAGGACCGGAGACGAGAACGCCGACGAGCTCCGCCGAATGAGCCCTTGCTGAAGCATGGCGGCGCACTGTCGCTCCAGTTCATCCTTGTGCGTGGTCGGGTAGCGGTAGGGGCGCACGGCCACCGGCTGGGACCCGGGCTGGAGGACGATGTGGTGGTCGCTTGTCTGAGGAGGCAGGCCACTCGGCTCGGCGAAGAGGTCGGAGAAGCCCTCGAGCAGCTCGTCCAGCAGCGACGTCGTGGTCGTGGTCATGTGGGCACTGGTCGCGGTCGGCCCTGCCAGTCCACTCCAGCACAGCTCGCGGCCCTCGAGCTAGAAGGAGACGGTGCGGGTGCTGAAATCCCAAACAATGGGTCCCAGCGTCGCCAGCCACTGGGTCCCTAGGACCATGTCGAAGCCGGCGAGAGGCATGACGTAGAGGTCGGCGCGAAATGGCGTGTCGTGGATGGAGAACGCCGCGCTGCGAGCGACGCCCACGCACGACACGCGCTCACCGTTTGCCACGGTGGTGGTGAGACGTGGTCGGAGCTGGAGAGGGAGGCCGGTGAGCTGCGCCGCGTCGTCCGAGATGAAGTTGTGCGTGGACCCGGAGTCCAGAAGCGCGACGAGGCGAGTGGCGCCCAGCTGGACGTGGACCTGCATGGTGTCGCTGAGGCGGACACCGGCGATGGCCTGCAGGGAGAAAGCGGGCGACTCCTCAGAGCCCGCCTCCTCGATGGCTTCCTCCGTGTCGTCGTCCTCCACGGTGCCGTCCAGGAAGAAGAGGCGCTTGCAGACCCGGTTATGGCCGCGGGAGAACTTCTCGTCGCAGTTGTAGCAGAGGCCGAGACGGCGACATTCTTCCTGCTCGGCCGACGTCAGCCGCTTGATCGGCGGCCGGCCCTCGATGGCGGCTGGTGGAGAGGTGGAGCCCTTGGTGGCCGCCGACGCCGGCAGCAGTAGACGTGGGGCTGGGGCCGGGAGCAACGGCCTGGTGCCCGCGCGGCTCACGGTAGTCGAAGGCGCCGTGAACTGCTCCCGCAGTTCACGCTGGCGGGCCAAACTCATCGTGGCCGCCAGGGACTGGGGGTTGTGCACCTGCACGTCGAGGCTGAGCGGTGGCAGTAGTCCGCCGGTGAAGAGCTGGACGCGCTGCGCCTCGTCGAGGGGGCCGGCCCGGGGCAGCAGCGCCTGGAACCGATCCTGATAGTCGGCGACGGTGCTGGTGCGGCGGCAATCGGCGAGCTCGAAGAGAGGCGCGAACCGCAGGGGCGGCCCGTACCGCAGGTTGATGAGCTCCTTGAATCGGCGCCATGATGGAGTACCCTCGTCCGTTTGGACTTGGATGTACCACATCTGGGCCCCGTCCTCCAGGTTGTAGGAGGCCATCCAAACCTTCTCCTCCATGATCCGTTGCTGGTGGAAGTAGGATTCGCAGCGATTAAGAAAGATCAGCGGATCAGACTTGCCATCGTACCTCGGGAAATCCATCTTCTGGAATTTGGGAGGACGATCGACAGGAGGGACGCCCTCGGCGTGCTTGGAGCCCGAGGATGACGAGCGATCGGTGGAGAGGGCCGTGATCGCCGTCGCGTTGGCCTCGACGGTGGCCTGCAGGTTCTGGACTGCCTTCGCGAGCGACTCAACGGTGGACCTCAGATCGTCGCCCATGCTGCTGGTGCAGGAGGACGCGGGTGATGGCTGCTGGAGCGGAGGTGGTGGCTGCTGGATCGGAGGTGGAGTGGGCGGGTCGGCGGCTGGTGGTGGGAGTGGCGAATTGGCGCGGGAAGAGGATCGTCGGGATCGTGATACCAGGTTGTCAAGGGCGTCGAACCCTTGGGTAGCTGGACCTCGGCTACGTAGTTCGTAGCCGCGATCCGTCTTCTAGGGCGAGGTTATACCCCTCAGCGACCTAGGCTTGAGAGTTGGGAGGAAGAAGACAGATTGGTTTATAATTCTCTTCCCTTTCAAAGTGCCGGTTACAGGGGGAATAAATAATCCTTGATGGGATAAAATAGTAAACTAATCCCTCCTCAGTCTTAGGGATACTAACAACTATTGCCTATCTTAGCCACTAGCTGGCTCGGCCAGCTCCTGGACCGCGTCCGTGGCGCGCTGGGCGCGCTCAGCCGCGCGCCTGATGTCACGGGCCCGGCGCTTCCTGGTATAGGTCCGGCCGTACATGACACATATTAAGGCCACCTATCACGGATGAACCGATCAATTCATTTTTTATTTTCCCCTTTTTTCCTCCTCGCCCTCGCCCCCACCCCCACAGCTCCCATTCCTGTTCTCTCCCTTCTCTCATTCCCAGCTGAGCTGGCTCATTTCGGCCACCAACTCTGCCAAGGAACCCCCGCTGTACCAAGGCCTGGACCTGCCACACCCTCAATGCCCGCAGCTGTGGCATGGCCTTTTTTCTGTTAGATGAAGAAGAGGGCGACCACCTCGAGGGTGGGGTGACCACCCTTGACACCAGCAAAGGAATGGGCATGTTTCCCATGCACCCTAGGTCAGCCAGGCCACACATCACCAAAGGCGGTTACTTCACCCACCAAACAGCACAGGTATTGGGGGCCTGGGACAGCTGGAGATGTTCCTAGGGGTATCAAATTGAGGAAACCCTTCTGTATGATCCCCCCCCCCCACAACAATCCTCAAGACACAAAAAAGAAGAGAAAAACCATTGATATTGCACAGCAGGATAACCTATGATTATCTATCAAATGAAAGCACCACTTAAATATTGCATTTATGTTGACATGGCACCACATTTGCTTTATTCAGAATGGTGCAAGAAGTAATTTATGCAAACTCTTCAAGTATAAATCTAAGTTAAATCTCCTTAGCAGTATCCCCAATCACATCAAATAGAGATATTTAAGCACTAGAAAAAGAATAGCTCCAAAGTAATTACCATATTATATTTGATTGGGGGAAATGCAGGCACAGTACGGGTCCATACATGATACATCAGAAATTGATTATAACCAATATACACAATGACAAGTTAGAAGTTATATGCAAAATAATTTAACATGCATGGAAAACACAGGATAAGCACAGCTACATGGAAACAATAGTTCATAAACTAAGCAAATCTGTCTCCAATCTCTACTTCCTCCTCTGTAATCATTAACAAAATTTAACAGAGTACAGACCTAGAGTTGGTTATCCACAACTACACAGGAAAGTAATTTGATGACATCAATAAAAGGCATAAGCCCCCCAGGTGCACCTCTTCAATCACTATAACAAGCTAAATAGCGAGCTAATCTCTTATATAATTACTAAATTGCAATCTACCAAGTTCTCATTACCACATAGTTAAAACTTTAAAGTTTGAACTTTGTGTGTAATTTAATCATACGTTCCTGATGCACTGATTAAGCATGCAAATAAAGCAATGGCAAGCAAATCAAAGACTAACCATTTATTAATGCAGCTGTTACAGAAATTCTTATCACAGTTCTTGCAATTGGCAACACGCGCTGCCTTCTTTATCCCGCAGCAGTGACATGTTCTTGCTGCTGCTTTTGTCATACTCATCGCACGAGGAACAACCTAATCCCAAACAAACATCAGTGATAAGCAAAGACCCAACAGAAAGATAAATAATGAAGATCAAACTGTCAGTCATGAACAATTGAAGATTAGCTGGGTGTAACCTTCACAGGACCAACAGGCAATGGCTCAGCATTCTTGGAACGATAGCACCGCTGTATAGGTGCCGGAATTTCTACACCAACCTTTGTAGTAACAGGACTTGACAGTGCTGCAGGTCCACTGCTACCTGGCGAGATCGTCATCAGTCCGTTCGGGAGATCCCTGGTCTGGTGGTCAGTCGTGGCTGCCTGAGGGGACATCGGCGGATTGATGCTCCTCCTGCCCTTCCTCTTGTTCTTCTGCCTCTGAAGAGCAACAGCTAGGACCTCCCCATCCGCTGGTAGCTTCTTGCCCTTGTTAGCCCTCGCGTAGTGGTACTCGCAGAAGCTAACAGTTGGGAGCGCACGGCCCGAGCAGCGCCACTTCTTCCCATCGCTGCGACGGCAGCGGAGGTGGTCCGGAAGTGGCGGCGGAGAGTCACCACGCTCCCCCGACTTCCGACGGCGCCGGCGGCGCGACGGCGTAGGGGTCTCCTCTGCTTCATCATCGGGAGTGGCCGCTCGCTTACGGCGGCGAGTACGGGAAGGAGGGGATGGAGGGGATTCCGCAGCATCACCTTCGGTGTCGGAGTCCCCACCGTCCTCTTCGTTCTCGCCGCCCGTCTCAGCGGCTTCCTCTTCACTCTCGCCGTCGGTCTCGGCGGCAGCTCCCTCCTCATCCTCGCCGTCGGACTCCTCCGCTTTGGCCTTCGGATCAGCACCCTTTGCATCTGCTTCGCGGTCGGAGCCAGTCTCACCGCCCTCTTCATCCTCGGCATCCGAGGCGTCAGGTTTCGCCTCCGCCTCGGTGGCTGCGGCTTCAGCCTTGGCCTCGCCGGCTTTGGCTTCAGGCTCCGCATCCATCTCGTCCGCTCCGTTCTCGCCGGCCTCCTCGTTGGCCTCTGCGTCCATGGACTCGGCGTCGCTCTCCGATTCGTCTTCCTT
Organism: Miscanthus floridulus; assembly: GCF_019320115.1. Lineage (NCBI taxonomy): Eukaryota > Viridiplantae > Streptophyta > Magnoliopsida > Poales > Poaceae > Miscanthus > Miscanthus floridulus. The sequence continues at coordinate 130,965,712 of NC_089582.1, read as the reverse complement.
CGCGTCCTCGCTCTCGGCGGCGGACTCCTCCTCCGCCTTCGCGTCCCCCGCCTCGATCTCGGACTCGACGGCTTCCTCTAGCTCGGGCTCGGGCCCGGGCTCGGGCTCGGTGGCCTTGGCTCTCGGCTTTGCCCTACCCCTCCCCTTCCCTCTACCGCGGCGCGGCGGCATGGCGGCGGCTGGCTAGGGTTCCGGCGAGTCGGCGCGGGGTCGGGATTGCTAGATCGAAGTGGGGGGAAGTGGTGCGTGTACTGGTGGCTGGCTCGGGGAGAGGACACAGGCGCGGGTTGCGCACGGAGATATTTAACTTTTTACCATCGGCGTCTTCTGCAACAGTAGCTTTTTACCATCGGCGTCTTCTGCAACAGTAGCTTTAGGTTTGGCGTTATGTTTTTAATAGCAGATAGAAAAACTATACGCATTTATTAATTTTGTTCGCATAACATGTCAGCTTCACTGTTCAGCTCGGATCTGAGTTAGCAGGCTCAGATAAAAAGGCTTTTTTTTTTTTTGCCCCTGGCGTCTTTATCCTCCCCTGCGCGGCCCGGCCCACTTCACTCTCCCTCCCTCTCCCGTCTTTCTTTGCTCCGTGCAACGCCCGTCCGTCGTCGCCACCGCCGCCATGTAAACCGATGCCCGCCCCCCACCTCGAGCTATATCTCAGTCGCCCCCGAGCACTTTTGCGAAGGAGTAAAGGTATGTGCCTACTTCGAGCCATATCCGCGGTCTGCATTGCACTGTGTTTTTAGGATTAGGGTTAGGGTTCGTCGATCTAATTCGATTTTTCTCCATCTGTGCTATGTAGTACTACTCCTTGCAATGGATTCTAGCGGGTGCCCTATTTGGTAAGTTCAATATTTGACTGCACTAGAAATGGTAGACTTGTTTAGAACCGTGCCGTGTAGGATATTTTTTCTAACTTGTTGGTTGTTTTGTTGTTGATTCATTCTGTCAGGATTGATCCTGACAATGCATTTAGATTAGTTGTTAAGGTTGGTAAATATGTCGCTGATGGGGAGTATGGGCTAGTAGAAATGGTCGAGCAAGAGCATGAGTTGTGGTTGGATAGAACTGGGCAGTATACTCTAGATAATTTTCATGATGAGATGGCCACAAAGATCATATAAGGGCCATCAGAAACACTATTAGTCTAGGTAGTTGACACTGACAGTAGTTCTAAATGGAAAGTGAGAAGGGATTAGCATTTTCAGTAAATGGTAAAGGACAGATGGGGACAAAGGGTTGCTTTTCTTGTAGTTGACGTTGTCAGTAAACATGCATACTCTCGTAATGATAGTTCTACGCGTAGATGTGCATCTAGTGTCACTACTGGTGAAGGCAGTGGAATTCCTGGAAATGTAGGAGGCAGTGGTTCTAATGCACCTGAGAATGCAGAGGGCATTGGTGATACATGTAGTTCGCCACCTCCATCCGTGCCTGCTGATATACCAGAGCCAATGGATTGGGCCAATCTGATCATACTTCCAGATGTCTTATGTTATTTTGCAAGTGCAAATAAATAAAGGCATTCACAATTGTCCTTATAGAGCTAGAGTCCCTGGGTGTTCAATGGCATCACAGGCTTGGGTGGCAGAGAGGACCATACCCTTACTCAAGAGGAAGCCTGGCATGGGTCCAAAGGCAGTACAGGACGAGCTTCAAGTTAAGTACAAAATAGAGATCCCATATTAGATTATAGTTTATGGTAGACAAAGGACAGCCAACAAGTTGTTTAGTAAATGGGATGATTCATTTGATTGGTTGTACAGATTCAAGACAGAGGTTGAGATGAGGTCACCTGGGAGTATATTGGAGATAGACACTGAGAATGTGGAGGACAAGGTTCATTTCAAAAGGTTTTTCTGTTGTTTGAAGGCCGCAATTGATGGTTTTAGAAATGGATGCAGGCCCTATATTAGTATAGACTCAACAACACTGAATGGACTTTGGAATGGACACCTGCCTACAGCTCAAGCTTTGGATGGGCATAACTGGATGTACCCCTTGGCCTTTGGACTTTTTGACTCTGAGACAAAGGAAAATTGGACATGGTTTATGGAACAACTGAGCAAGGCAATAGGCCCCATGGACAAGATAGTTGTTTGCACTAATGCTTGCAAGGGCCTTGAAGTTGAAGTTGCCAAGGTTTTCCCTAACAGTGAACAGAGGGAGTGCTTTAGGCATTTGATGGAAAACATGAAGAAGTACTACTCAAGAGATGTCTATGCCAAGAACATGTGGCCTGCTGCTAGAGCATATACACCACACAAGTTCAAGTACTTCTTTGACAAGGTAGTAGATGCTAGTCCAGATGTGCTTCACTGGCTCAAACAACATCACAACCTGTTGTGGGCAAGGAGCAAGTTCAGTCCAGACATCAAATATGACTACGTCAACAATAATCTGGCTGAGAGTTGGAATGCTTGGATCAAGGAGCACAAGGATCAACCTGTTCACCACTTGGCTGATGCTATTAGAGAGAAGACACTCACTCTTTTTGCAAAGAGGATGAAGATAGCTGTAAGAAAAATGGACCCTAGGCCCATTTACTTTGGATTTCGGTGTTTGATGACCAACACAACCAAATTGGACTAATGAATTTGCAAGTGATTGTTTGTAGTTCAATAGGATGCAAGACGTGACTTGGACGAAGGCAACGTGATGATCTGATGATCAACACCATAAGCAAGACCCTAGGAGCATAAGAGAAGACCCAAGATATCAAGCAAAGTCTAAGCATGAAGATAGGAACCAAGCCGTACGCAAGATCACAAAGAAACGAGCTCACAGAGGTGACCAGACGCTGGAGGAAAGTGACCAGACGCTCCGATCAATAGGCTCGGCAACAGGCGTGACCGGACGCTGGACCGGATGCTGGCGACAGATCGACCGAACACAGGACAGCAGAGTCTGGTCAAGTACAGAGAGGTTTTAGAGCGGCGAAAATACGACCGGACGCATCCGGTGGCAGGTGACCGGACGCTGGCAACGTCCGATTAGTTGTTCATGGCTTCAACGGTCGGGGCGACCGAACGCGTCCGGTCAGGACGTGATTAGCATTCGGTCAGTAGCAGAAAAGCAGGATTTCATCCCCAACGGCTACTTTCTCAGTGGGGCTTATAAATAGACCCCACAACTGGCCATTTGAAGGGTGTGGAGCGGAGGAAACATATCAAGGGTGTTGATACACTATTTTAGTGATCTCCACTTGTATAGTGCTTAGTGATTATTAGATGATTAGTGTAGGTGCTTTTGCGAAGTGTTTAGGTTGATTAGACCACCTCTTATGCGCTTGCTCTAGGTTTAGGCCTAGTGTTTAGTGAGGTTTGCATACCTCTTACCACTCGGTGCTTGTGTGCATTATTGTTGTACATCAAAGGGGCTTGTAGTCTTGCGAGATCACACCAACCGCATTTGTGGTGTGGGCGCCACCGTGTATCGAAGGGAACAAGGCCCGCGACGTTTTGGCCGAAAGCTTGATAGTGAAGACGGCGGGGAGCATCCGGGAGAGGCTTGCCGGAAGACACGTCAGAGACCCACTTGCGCGTGGGGAAGGCCCGAGGCTATCCACGGAGTTACCCGACCAGGAGCTTGGCCCTTGCGAGGGATTCCTTGCGAGGGGCTCCAACGAGGACTAGGGGAAAGCTTACGCGCTTCTCGATACCTCGGTAAAATACCGGAGTCGTCGGCGAGAGTTTGCATATCTCTACCTTGCTCTTTAGCTTCTGCATTTACATTGATTGTATTACTCCTTTTGCGGTAGAGATAGCAACACACTAGCAAGACCGTAGTTGCACATTTAGATAGCTTATCTTTTGCATAGGTTTTGCTAAGGTTAGAAAAAGAGGTCATAGTTTAGAGTTAGATTTTTAAGTTGCCTAATTCACCCCCCTCCTAGGCGTCATGGTCCCCTTCAATTAGTATCAGAGCCGGTTGGCTCAATTAGGACCTTTGGCTTAACCGCCGTTGAGCCGACGACATTTAGAGTGGTTGGGGTGGATATCTCTAGGCCTTCGCACTTTGACGGTACTAACTTCCCCTATTATAAAGCTAGAATGGCTTGCTACCTTGAGGCGGTTGATTTGAGAGTTTGGAGAGTCACTCGTGATGGGATGAAACACATTAAGAATCCAAAAAAACCCACCAAGAGTGATGAAAAAGAAATGCATTTCAATGCTAGAGCAAAAAATTGCTTATTTGAATCGTTTAGTATGGATGTGTTTAACCAAGTGTTCACTTTAAATACAGCACATGAAATTTGGTTAAAACTTCAAGAGCTCCATGACAGCACATCTAATGTCCGTGAGCAAAAATATTGTCTAGCTAAACAAAATTTTAATTCCTTTACAATGAATGATGATGAGCTTGTTCGTGATATGTATTCTCGTTTGAATCTAATTGTCAATGAGCTCCATTCAATAGGATTAACAAAGCTAGATGATGCAGACATCGTGAGGAAGATCATCTCCGTGCTACCACAAAAAAATATGCAAGCATCATCACCATCCTTCACAACATAGAGGACTTGAGCATCATGACTCCGGGCATAGTCATTGGCAAGATAGTGGCATTTGAAATGTCACTAAGATAGGTCAAGTAGAAGCCTCTTCATCAAGCAAAGGCAAAGCTCTCGCATGTAGCGAGAAAAAGAAGATAAAGGGCAAGCAAGTTGAGGCAAGCTCAAGCTCAAGCTCCTCAAGTGAAGATGAAGAAGAAGATGAGGACGACAATGATGATGATGATGAAGATTCAAGTGATGATGATCAATCTTCCTCCTCCACCTCCGACCTTGATAAAGATTCAATCAAACTAATCAACAAGGTGGAGAAGATGATCCAAAGACTCAATGTCAAGGGTGTGCCCATCCAAATCCAAGATCTCATTTTCACCAATCAAAGAAATGAGCAAAGAAAGAGAGAATGCTATGGATGCGGTGAGTTGGGGCATTTTGTGGAAGTTTGTTCAAACAAGCCCACACCCAAGACAAAGAAGAAGGCATGCAAGAACCAAGCCCTCACATCAATAAGGTCATGAGATGATTCTTCAAGTAAAGAAGAACACCATCACAAGAGGCGGGGCCGCAAGCACTAATCATCAAGGTCCTCTCGTGTGTGCCTTATGGCACAAGGTAACGAAAGCTCATCCTCTAGTGAGAGTGATAGTGATGATGAAATGTCTTCTTATGATGAAATTATGCAACAAAATCTTAATTATGCTAAAGTTTGCACTAGTCAACAAAAGAAGCTCGAAAAATTAAAAGAAAAGCTAAATAGTTCACAAGAAGCATACAAAACTTTGTTTGAACAATATGAGAACTTTGCTAATCTCAATGTTGAACTATCTACTAAAATTGAGCAACTTAAGGCTAGTGCAACAACAAATGCATGCACAATCAATGATGAGCAACTTGTAAAGAAAAATAAAAAATTAAAAGGAAAGTTAGCTAGCTCACAAGATGCTTATAAAAGTTTGCTTGCTAAAATGGAAACTATGTGCAAATATTGTGATGAGCTAACTAATAAAGTTGCTAATCTTGAAGCCGTTAATACAACCTCCACCAAGGCATCTAAAAGAAAGAGTTTTATTTTTAACTTGTCTAAAAAGGATGCCTCTACTTCTTGTAATAATTTATGTTTAGACTCATCCTTGTGCAACAAAGTTTGTGTTGAGAAAGTTGTTGTAGATACATGCACACAAAAGGTTACAAAAGAGAATGAGCAACTCAAGCAAGAAATAGCTTGCCTCACCAAGGACTTGACTCAAGTGAAAGGCAAGACGAAGCAAGCCCAACTTCATCAAAATAACACCGTCAAGGGAGTGAAGAAGCTTGATGAAGGACAAACCGTGGTTTGCTACGTGTGCCATAAGGAAGGTCACAAGTCCTATGAGTGCAAGGTGAAGAATGGGGGAGGAGCAAAGAAGAAAGAGAAGAAGCAAATAAGCAAGCTCTCCAACACCTACACCAACAAGGTGAACAAGAAGGTCTCCACACCATACTTGTTAAAGAAGAAGAAAAATGACAAGGTGGTGGCCATCAAGGTGAACAAGCAAGCCAACAATGGGGTCAAACGCTTTTGGGTGCCAAAGGAAATCATTTCCAACATGAAGAGCACCAAGAAGGTTTGGATCCTGAAAAGGGAAGTGAGAAGTCCAATGGACTTCGAGGAATTTGGAGACTTGGCAAAGTATGGGTGTATTTCATGGGGTGCATCATGATGGAGTGTATTTCATGGGGTGCATCATGATAGACAAAATCATTACCAAGTGGGTTAGTGAATACTATAGACCTAAATTCCCCTTCCCATGTTAGGTAACTAGATTCAATTTCCTTCAAGTAGTATCAATTTGTATTTTCTATAAGTGGTATTTTTTACAAATTAGTATCTTTAAGCATCTAGTTACTTTTCATGCCTATGTTTGCTTTTGCATGCTTATAACTTTTGTCATGCATACACTAGGTATATCTTATGGTAGGCTTGCTCGATTTCATTCTTAACCCTTGGAGCAAACCTACATGGTTTAAAAGTGTTTAGGAGCACGACACATAGCTTGTCTTTTGAATGTTTACCTAATATGTGCCAAAGTCCAAATTGTAGATAATTTCTCCCGAATATCATCTTCGAAAATGATTCTCACATTCATGAGATGTCATCTTTCAAGTGGTATTATTGTTTCTAAAATCAATGTGCATGACATCTACAAGTATCCCACACTTGTGTGCATAAATTTAGGGGGGAGGTTACTCTACAAGTTGAATGCTTTGAGACTAACACCTTTTCAAGCTTATCATGTGTGTAGTAGTCTCATTGCAAGGAAAATGAAGTCCCCGGAGTTAAGCATCATACTTCAAATATTCATCACCTATTGCAAGTGGTAGAAATCAAATTGATTTTCACATGTGGTATTTCTAAATCGATATCATCATGTTGATTTCATTTTGATATTTATATGCTTTCTCTATGCATTACATCGATTAAATTCCCTTGAGCAATAATTTGCCAAATATGCATATGCCTTGCTTTCTACCATATGTATGCATATTTTTAGGGGGAGCTTAATCTATATAATGTGAGAGTTAATTTTTGTGACATATTCCACTCTACACACAAAGGATCACAAAGTTTGACTCTCTCTTGTGCTACTAATGTCTTCCTTTTTGGTGTTTGATTCCAAAGGGGAGAAATTTAGAGGACCAAAAGCAAGCACTAATTTATAGAACCAAAAGCTAGATCATAATAATTTACAAGTGGTAATGATCTATAAGTGGTGTCTACAAGTGATAATGGTCCGAGAAAGGGAGGATAGTGGATTATGGATTAGCCTATGTAATGCAGAGAATTTATGGCTTAGATCCATAATACCACATGGGGATTTTTGCAAGGGCAAGATAAGTGTTCAAGTGATATCTTCTAGTCTTACAAGTAGTATCTTTTAGCATCATATAATCTTGCCCCTTGCATTGCATCCTAGCAAGTAGATAGTTTTTAAATTCTAAATTTTTATTATTTGCTTGTTTTGGTCGGAGATTGTAAGGAAAATGGACCCTAGGCCCATTTACTTTGGATTTCGGTGTTTGATGACCAACACAACTAAATTGGACTAATAAATTTGTAAGTGGTTGTTTTGTAGTTCAATAGGATGCAAGACGTGACTTGGACGAAGACGACGTGATGATCCGATGATCAACACCATAAGCAAGACCCTAGGAGCACAACAGAAGACCCAAGATATCAAGCAAAGTCCAAGCACGAAGATAGGAACCAAGCCGTACGCAAGATCGCGAAGAAACGAGCTCACAGAGGTGACCAGAAGCTGGAGGAAAGTGACCGGATGCCCCGATCAATAGGCTCAGCAACAGGCGTGACCGGACGCTGGACCGGACACTAGCGGCAGATCGACCGGACGCAGGACAACAGAGTCCGGTCGAGTACAGAGAGGTTCCAAAGTGGCAAAAATACGACCGGACGCGTCCGGTGGCAGGTGACCGGACACTGGTAGCGTTCGATTAGTTGTTCGTGGCTTCAACAGTCGGGACGACTGGACGCGTCTGGTCAGGACGTGATCAGCGTCCGGTCAGTAGCAGAAAAGCAAGATTTCGTCCCCAACGGCTACTTTCTCAGTGAGGCTTATAAATAGACCCCCCCCAACCGACCATTTGAAGGGTGTGGAGCGAAGGAAACATATCAAGGGTGTTGATACACTATTTTAGTGATCTCCACTTGCATAGTGCTTAGTGATCATTAGGTGATTAGCGTAGGTGCTTTACGAAGTGCTTAGGTTGATTAGACCACCTCTTATGCGCTTGCTCTAGGTTTAGGCCTAGTGTTTAGTGAGGTTTGCATACCTCTTACCACTCGGTGCTTATGCGCACCATTGTTGTACATCGGAGGGGCTTGTAGTCTTGCGAGATCACACCAACCACGTTTGTTGTGTGGCCGTCACTGTGTACTAGAGGGAACAAGGCCCACGGCGTTTCGGCCGGAAGCTTGATAGTGAAGACGGCGGGGAGCATCTAGGAGAGGCTTGCTGGAAGGCACGTCAGAGACCCACTTGCGCATGGGGAAGGTCCGAGGCTATCCACGGAGTTACCCGACCGAGAGCTTGGCCCTTGCGAGGGATTCCTTGCGAGGGGCTCCAATGAGGACTAGGGGAAAGCTTGCGCGCTTCTCGATACCTCAGTAAAAATATCAGAGTCGTCGACGAGAGTTTGCATATCTCTACCTTGCTCTTTAGCTTCTGCATTTACATTGATTGTATTACTCCTTTTGCGGTAGAGATAGCAACACACTAGCAAAACCATAGTTGCATATTTAGATAGCTTATCTTTTGCATAGGTTTTGCTAAGGTTAGAAAAAGAGGTCATAGTTTAGAGTTAGATTTTTAAGTTGCCTAATTCACCCCCCCCCCTCTTAGGCGTCATGGTCCCCTTCAATAGCTAATGCTCTGTCTGCTGGAATTCTACCTGCAGTTATCCATCAGCTCAATGCAGCCTCTAGGGGTTTAGGCCATCTGAAAGTGACTAAAGAGCACCTAGAGGAAGCAGAAGTGACTGAGATCTACAAAGATGAGGAGGTTAGGAGGCATGTTGTGTATCCAACACAACATATCTGTACTTGTAAAGAGTGGCAAGTGACTGGAAAGCCTTGCCCACATGCATTGGCTGTAATCACAACCCTAAGGCAACCCAATATGGACATGTATGTGCACAACTACTACTCAGTTGAGAAGTTCCAGGCTACATACCGTGGGATCATTCGCAGCATAGCAGATAGAGGACAATGGCCAAAGGTGGACAAGGGCTTCAAGTTGTTCCCACCAAATATGAAGAAGAGAGACTCAGGCAGACAGAAGAAGAAAAGACATTTGGCTCCATCTGAGAAAAGTGGTAAAGCAACAAGACAGGTCAAATGCCCTAGATGTGGTGAGTATGGCCACAGGTCTAGAAGCTGGAGGTGTTCACTGACTGGCACCAAAAAAGGTAATGTACTACCCCTACTGTTATATATAATTCTAACTGTTAACTACTAACCCTAACAACTACATTGCAGGAAAAGAACTAAAAAGTCAACCCCTAAACCTAGAAGGAAGAAAGGCAAGACAAATCCTACCCCTAGTGGAGGAAATACAACAAGAACAAGGGCAACAGTGGCTAAAGAAGCAGCAGCTAAGGCAACAAAGGAGGCTCTAGAAGCTGCAGCTAAAGCTTCTGCAGCTGCTGCAGAGAGAGAAGTCCTAGATGTGGCGCCAATTGAGGTTGAGCATGCACCACCTTCAACCACTGCAGCAACTAGAAGGTATGCCCTACTTCAAAATACATGTTTGGCCAAAACTTACTGTTGCCATTCCGATAACATGTCTTGCATTCAACAGGAATCTCTGCTGGGATCTATAAGTTGTGAATGAGGTAAATGAAATAGCAAGTGCATCTGTGGACCCACCACCTAAGAAAATGACTCCAAGGAAGAAGCAGCTAGCTACAAAGGTGAGGAAGATCCCAGCCAACAAAAAGAAAAAAAAAATGAGAGCACCATCAAGGACAAATTCATTTTGGTTGTAAAGGCCCAAAAAATGTCTCTTTTGTGTAACTAAGGCCTTATGTTGTCCAAAACATGGATATGTATGTGGCCAAAAACAATGTATGTGGCCAGCTCAGTGTGTGTGGGCAGAACAATGTGTGTGGCAAAACTTTGTGTGTTTCATGTCACTGGATTTAGTACTGCTGGTTAATGTCACTAGATTTAGTACTGCTGGTTCATGTCACTGGATTCATCCATACATTGTCACTTTATTACACCATACATCAGTACAGATCCTAATGCGGTGGTTTACACGGCGGCGGCGGCGGTGACGGGCAGGCATTGCACGGAGCAAAGAAAGATGGGGGAGGGAGGGAGAGTGGAGTGGGCCGGGCCGCGCGGGGGAGGATAAAGACACCAGGGGCGGGGGAGGTCTTTTTACTTGAGCATGCTGACTTGGATCCGAGCTGGACAGCGGAGTTGGCGTGCCACGCGAGCAAAAGTGGTAAATGTGTATCGTTTCTCTCTCTACTACTAAAAGCGTAGCGCCAAACCTAGAGTTGCTATTGGAGGAGGCGCCATCCGTTATGATGATAAAAAGTTAAATATCCCCTGCGGATGGGGTTAAGAGGGTTGCACGAGTGGGGCCCACTCTCTGACGACTCAGAGGCACATCGTTGGATGCCAAAGCTTTAAACGTGGGGGCGGTTACTGACGATTCGAAAGCAGTAGGAAGTTATTCAAGCTCGTGGTGGGCTGCGCCGGCCACGGGGAGCAGCCCAGCCGTGGGATTGAGATTGGGCGGCTGAGATCGTACGATGTGCATTGATGGGAGATTTTTTTTTTGAGGAATCATTTATAGGAGATTTTTCGTCTGTATATATATAGAAATCATTTATGGGCGATTCAGTGGTGAGCTACGCGTGATCTGGACCGTGTTAAATCTGAATTGAACGGTGGTAGACTAAAGAGTTTCCCCGTTTGAATCCGTTTCTTGTGGGATTGTACCAAAAGCCCAGTCCATGAAACATCACGGTCTTGCCTACTAGAGCCGATGGGTCTGGGCCTTCCAAAAAACCCTACACGCCAGCCCAAGCTTCTCTGCCTCCCGGCTTCACTGAATGGCAAGCACCGGCGACGGTACATGGCGACCCGATCACAATCCCACGGCCAACCGCTACTATATAACACGGAGTAGGGACTTCACGCAGTATACCTTTTAGAATCTGCTACGGGTGTTAGGTTCCACCTACTAAAATTTAGTTTCTGTCACATCGAATGTATGGACACATGCATAAAGTATTAAATGTAGACTAATTATAAAACTAATTGCACAGATTGAGACTAATTTACGATACGAATCTATTAAGACTAATTAGACTCATGTTTAGTCTTTCTAATTAGTACTTAAATACCTGATGTGACATCTACTAAACTTTAGTCTCTGGAGAGATAGCCATCACACATCAATTTTGCATCATGATAATATCTCGACTCGAGGTACTTCAGAGTTGACAATGTTTTCGATGTTCTTGTTGGCAAAAAAATATTTTCGTTGTTCTTTCCGTAATTCCGTTAATGCTCAGGAGCAGGTTCGGACAGACACCGCTTTCCGAGCCTACGCGCTACCGGCCCAACAGGCCTGGTTCCCCTCTGCGTCTTCCCATCTCTCTCTCAAAAATATCTTTTACTCCGGTGCTCGCCCATCGCGTGCTGCTGCGCCTGAGCCCGCTATTGCCGTGTTCCCCGCTGCACACCCCATTTTTCTGCGCTACACATCTCCCCCTTGCAGCGTCGTGCCCCCTCCGTTGCCGCGCTGCGCTCTTTCCCCGCCACGCCCGCTCCAGCTCACTGTGCATTGCGCCCCCATTGCTGCGCACCGTGCCCCGTCCCCACGCGCGCCGAGGTGCTGCTGGGGTGCGGTAGACGCCGCCGTTCTCCACCAGAAGATCGTGGCCGTTGTCGATGTCATGGCCGCCGCGACGCACGACCTCGGCAAGGAGATGTTGCGATGAAAGCTCATGTTGCAAGCGCAAGTGTTCGAGACATTTAATAATGCATACACTAGGCTTCCAAAGTTGAATTAAAGAAGTTCAATCAAAATTTCCTCATTGGTTGTTTTCTTTCCACTTCTTTTGCAATGTTCCTTCTACACATATCTTCGTTTGCTCGCTTCCTTCTGCCCCCTCTGTTTTTTTTTTGGCTTCCCTCTTGGGCCTTCCATCTTTTGTTACTTGTTTGCTGTTTCTCCTCCTTTTTATGTGCCCAACATATTCTTCTATATTTTACAGGCCACTCATGCTAAGGGCTCTATTGTTTTCCTACTTCCTAGAGAACTCAGTCTGTGTCATCATATCCATTTTAGCGTGACTGGTACAGTGCTACCTGTTCTGTAGATCCATAGGGCCTTTGAATTGAACCAAAAGCATGCTTTGAAAGGAAGACGATCCCAAGCATGCCTCAAGGAAGACGATCCATTTGGGGATGTTCTTGATTGGTCGTGGCTCACTAGCAAAGGGTGGTGACTTTCCTGGTGACCATTTATCGACATTTCTGTGTATTGCCCAACTGGATCTGTTTTTCAAAATTACGTGCAAGCCTAGCTTTGTGTATCACGTCATTTTGCCAATCAGCAGCTATTATTGAAATGACGTGGCCGGTTAGAATGCTCATCTATTTTTGTTCGTCTTTTTGAAACTAGCTTTGTGTATCACGTCATTTTGCCAATCAGCAGCTATTCTTGAAATGACGTGGCCGGTTAGAATGCTCATCTATTTTTGTTCGTCTTTTTGAAACCTTGGAACTGGCTCAGTACAACACTACAATAGCAGCTGAACATTATTCAGTCTGTTGTTGCCGAATACCGACTGTTATCTTCATTTCATTGTCATGTGTCCTGTAAATAATGTTTTCGCATTCCCCTAGTACTGTGTAAAAATTGGTTGTGTATTATTTGAAGTGAAAACTGAAACAGTTCTGTCGTGGACAACTTCTGAAGCTTCAAGCTAACCAGATTTGAAAATTTAAAATTTTGCAAATATTTCTGAAGCCAATCAGTAAGCTCTAGCAGCAGACTAGATGACACCGGGAAGTCTTGAAGGAGATCTGCTTGACCAGTAGCAGAGCTCAAAGAGAAATTGCAGCACTGGTAAACAGCTTTCCTTCAGGGCATGGCGGCACCTGCAGTGCCTCCCTCCCTCCCTCATCCTGTTCACCTTCTCGGCGGTACCACACCACCACCGGGGTGCACGGTCGAATGCTTGATGCAACTGATGTTGATGCTCCCTTCTCTCCTCGTCCCCAGGTCTCACCTGGCCCGCCAGAGCAGCTGGGGAACACGACCTACTCTGGTCCTGGATTCCCACAGCATCCTCTCCCCTTCCCTCCTTGTGTAACTCTTTGAAATTTTACCTCATGTGCAGTATCGATGAAAACGGATCAGATATGGACGGATATCACTGATATTACATTTGTTTTCATATTTTTTGTCGGATTCGGATTCTAATACGGATAGTGTCAGCCATGCCGGATAGGATACGAATGGATGTCGACATCATAAATATGCGATTTTAGTATTCGGATACGGATACGGTATCGGATGTTGAATATCCGGACTCGGATACGGACAAATCTGAACCCCTCTAAACGGATTCGGTCTCGAATACGGTCGGAAAATATCCATACCGTTTTCATCCCTAATGTGCAGTGCTTGGCAATAGAAGCTCAATTACATGTAGTTTCAGTTTCAAATTGAGCTTCCCTTACATTCTACAGATGCCAATGGAAGCTCCATGATGTATATGGTGTGAGATTAAGGCCACCTGAATCAAGAAGGCTGATTACAAGCTCAAAGGGACTAGGACACCAGAGAATGTGTAATCTATGCACCATCATCACAGCAGAAAGAAATGCAGCTTGCACTTCTTGCTGAACAGGTCAGGTTTTTTTTTAAGATAACTGAACAGGTCAGGATACACATTGCCATGATTCTTTAATTAGCAACATGGTTCCTGGCTCTGTTCAGCGACTGTGATCCCAGCTCGTGGTGGTAACACGCGGACTCAGGAGACATATAATATTTCCACGTGACCCTAGGCGTGTAGACATCAACTTCTTAGATCACCCCTAAGCTTTCACAGAAAGTGACCTTTCTTTCTTTTATTTTGCCCCCCCCCCCCCCCCCCCCCCCCCCCCCCCTCAGTTTCGGTCTCTTCGTCTGTTTGTTCCTTTGGTGTTTCCTTTTGGTTCCATGGCAGGCTCTTCGTCATACAGTGTTCTCCCTGTAAGTACTTTCAGTTTCCCAAATTACACAGTTCAATTTCTTGCTCAATACAGATGGTATGCCGTATGCAGCTCTGGTACCACCAGTTTTGACTCTTGACACTCTTTCTGGCTTTCTGCCCCTTGTTTTCTTGATCTGTAGGGCTATCAGAGTGAACTGACCATGGACAACGATGATGAACAAATTGGAGTTGCTAAAACTCAGGTTTACCCTTGTTGCCCTTACTGAAGATATGCGTTAGTATTTTCATAAGCTAAATATATTGTTGGCTGAAGGATAGGAGTGCTGATTGTAGGGGAAGTATTGGGGCATTTTTATCTGCTGGCTTCTCGGAAATGGATGTCTATTTGGGTTCAATGGGATGCTTACAATTGAAGATTACTACGTGTACCTCTTCCCGGTATGAATGTCTACATGACTATTATTTCCATGTGTTTTCCATGTACCTTGATTTGGCCCTTGTTTAGTTCTCCAAAAGTGCACTATGCAAAAAGAAGATTTCCCGTCACATCAAACTTGTGGTACATGCATGGAGTACTAAATGTAGACGAAATAAAAAACTAATTGCACAGTTTGCTTTAACTTTGCGAGACGAATCTTTTGAGCCTAATTAGTCAATGTTTGGACAATAATTCACAAATACAAACGAAATGCTACAGTGGAGAATCGTGCACTATGCAATGCAAACTTTGCCGAACTAAACGCGCCCTTCCTGGTAAAAAGGCACGCATTAACTGATTTGATGCCTTCTGAATGCAGAAGTACCATCCAACAAGAATTATTACTCTCACCTATCAGCCCTTTGTTCTCGCCACAACCGCCATATTCACGTATCACGAGGCAAAGGTCAATACTAGGGTGCGCAACTTGGCAGGATACATGCTATTCTTCTTGAGCTCATTTGGAGTGATCATTGTAAGCCCTGCTAATTACTGCCTACAAACACATAAATGATCTTCACTTATTTGCTCTTGCTCTGGTAGCTGGATGTTTTGTCTTCAGGAAGTGGTGGAATTGCCCCATTCATTAGTGTCTGTATCATTGCTGCTGCTTTTGGCGTAGCAGACGGTCATGTTCAAGGCGGAATGACTGGTGATCTGTCCCTGATGTGCCCAGAATTCGTCCAGGTGCAGTTTTATATAATCACCGTTGCAACAACAATTTTCAGGAAACATTTGTTCAGAATTTGTTTAATATTAAGAGTTAAATGCACAAGAGGTCCATTAGTTAGGTCCATTAACTTTCAAAGTAGCTTTTTGAGTCCATAAACTCTGTATGCCGTATCAATTAGGTCCATATCCCTTCATGTGTGCTTCTCATGCTGACATAGCCTGATGACTTATCTATCTGAAACAAATATTGACCGTTCATTTCGTCAAACACGTTGTGGGCGTGCAAGCACGCGTCGGGCGACCGAGCAGGCACGTCGTGTCCACGCGGGGGCGTGAGCAAGGCTCGGCTGCGGCCAGCCATGCGGGCGCGCGAGCAGGCACCGCCACCGCCACCGCCACCGTCTCACGGCTCACGGGGCTCACATGAGCCCGTTCCAATTCCAGGTGCTGACATCACCAGTCGAGCGCCTTCGACGTACTCGTCCACGCGCCATATCCTGCTATAGTGCCTCGTCTTCTCCACAGCTCCCGGCACCGACCTTCTGCTAGGTCGTCGATGACCCGCATGGCATGTCAGGTGCGCTCGGGTCCCGCGCGGTGTGCCGGGTGTGCCATAAGCGTGGCCCACGCACTCGCGGTGGCGGCGGCGATGCCTACTCGCACGCCCGCGTGGCCGCGGCGGGCGCCTGCTTGGGCGCCCACAACATGTTTGACAAAATGAAGGTCAATAGTTGCTTGAGATGGACAAGCCAGCAGACCGCATCAGCATGAGAAGTCCACGTGGAGGGATATGGACCTATGTGATACGGTGTACAAAGTTTATGTACTCAAAAAACCACTTTGAAAGTTGGTGGATCTAACCGAAACCTCCTCACAAGTTAATGGACCTCTAGTGCATTTAACTCTGATATCAACTTACTACTACACTGTTCGGTATGTTTGGATCTGGATTTTCAGTCCTTCTTTGCCGGCATAGCTGCATCAGGTGCAATAACCGCAGCATTAAGGTTCTTCACAAAAGCGGCTTTTGAGAATTCCAGAGATGGCCTGCGGAAAGGAGCTAGTATGTGGCAACAATCAGATTTGCATTTACCTCATGATTTATAATAAAACCTACCATTACTGATACATATGGATGAAACTAAATTGATTGCAGTGCTGTTCTCTTCGATCTCATGCTTCTTTGAGCTTCTATGCGTTCTACTTTATACTTTGGTATTCCCCAAGTTGCCAATTGTGAAATTCTACCGTTCAAAAGCTGCCTCTGAGGGGTCTCAGACAGTCACAGCTGACCTTGCTGCTGGAGGCATCAAAAGCCTGCCAAATCCATTGGTACCCACATGACTGATAGAAAATCTTGTTTCAGCTGAAATGCAACCTCATGATGCTGAATTTCTCGCCGATTGGTCAGGCTGAGGAAGATCGTGTGGTTGAACGGTTGAGCAACAAGCAGTTGCTGCATCAGAACATGGACTATGCTCTGGACATGTTCCTGATCTATGTCCTGACACTGTCGATTTTCCCAGGGTTTTTGGCTGAAGACACTGGATCGCACAGCTTGGGTTCTTGGTAATAATCCTACTTTAATTTTTTTATTTATCAAGTTGACTATATTCACCTCATCTGTAACTGCAAAAAACATATGTCGTCTAGGTGAGTCATCATTACTTCCTTTTGACAATTCAGGTACGTGCTTGTTTTGATTGCGAGCTTTAACGTGTCTGACCTGATCGGAAGATACCTGCCTCTGATCGAGCAAATCAAGCTGACATCCAGGACGGGGCTACTAATCGCAGTCATCACTAGATTCCTGCTCGTCCCCGCGTTCTACTTCACAGCAAAGTACGGTGACCAGGGCTGGATGATCATGTTAACGTCACTCCTTGGACTGAGCAACGGCCATCTCACCGTCTCCGTCCTCACCGAGGCACCCAAAGGCTATAAGGTTGGTGTATGAACATTTAAAACCGCCATTGTTGTTTGTAACAGAGTTTGCTCGGGTTTATCACATTGCCGGTGTTTTGGCTGCAGGGACCAGAACAAAATGCTCTGGGGAACCTGCTAGTGCTTTTCCTCTTGGCAGGCATATTTGTTGGCGCTGTTTCTGATTGGTTGTGGCTCATAGGCAAAGGGTGGTGACCAAACTTATTTTACCCAGGTGTATTTATGCAAGCGAGTGATCATGCAATTAATAACTCATTTCAATAGTTTTCAGAAAAAATAAGTGTATTTTTATCATAATCAATATGAATGAATTATTCACTTGCTATGCAGTTGTCATAGTGTTGAATAGCTCAATTTTTCGAGGATTGAATAACATTGAACATCGGGAGTTGTAGACCTTTTTTTAATTTAGTCCTTTTTTGAAATATTTTTAAAAGTTAGACCCATCGGAGAAAGGTTTGCAGTTGCCATGACCTTTGGCACCAGGTTACACATTTACACATCTCGGTGTAGAGCTACTTGGCGCTGAGGTGGCTGATGAGGCAGCTGACGTGGCAGGGGGTGGGCTTCGTGGGTGTTGGGTTGATCATAAGCAGCTAGGTGTGAAAACACCAGGTGAAGGTGGGTTGTACAACAGCGCAAGGATACGCAGAACCTGCTCTGAAAAGAGTTAGGCCCCGTTAGCTTCTGCTGGAATGAGCCGAGGAAGAATTCCTGGCCGGAATCATTAGTAAATTTGTATAAGTTTTTATTTGCCGGAATTATTTCTGGTGCATACTGTCCTAAACGAACGGGCCCTTACTGTGGTTATCCAGTCATCAGGAACTTGGGTAAGGAACTCTGTCAAGTTGACCCAGATCTGCCAACCGATGAAAACCCTGCTCAGGTGCACTGTAGAATACTAGCAAGTTGCAATAGGCAAGACAATTAAACAAATCACGCATTATAACTTCAGAAGACATTCAGACGTAGGATTCCTTGCACGCCACAGTTTTGTCCACCTCGGCTCGGCACCCTCGAGGCCTTACAGGCAGGCACACCGTTCAGGAGGCCGACCGCGCCACGGACTAACGGACAAAGCAGACTGGGCTTACACTAGCATCATGAGGTTGCATGCATTTCTTCAGAATCTGAGCTACTTCGTGCAACCTTCGCATGCATACACATATCATAATCACTTCATGCAACCAGTTTACATGCATAGACATATCACAATAAGTTGAGGCTTTTACATGTATGCCATTAAGAAAGTTTGTAATTACACAGAAGCCATTAAAAAAGGTGACAACACACAGGTGTCACTGCTCTAAACTTCTTTGTCTTACACGTAATTCCGTCCTTGTTCTGTTTGTTTTTCGCCGTTTAGCAGCTCTTACAGGTGGGACCGGCCAGTGAAATTGTCCATGTTGCCCTTGGGCGGTGGCCGTCCATCCTCTGCCTGCCTGCCCCGCTTGCGCGGCGCGTCTGCTCTAGGGGAGATCCGCCAGAGATTGAGGAGAGGGACGGAGGCGTTGGGGCCGGGGAGCGGCGGCGGCGAGGGATGGACGGCCACGGCGGCGGGGCGGGGGCGGGGCCAGGGGCCGGCAAGCTGACGCCAACGCTGTCCTTGCTGCTGCGCTCGCCCACGGTGCCAACTGCTCCTCGTTTCCAGGCCGTGGTTGTCGAGGACCCGGAGCCCGACGACAAGAAGGCCTAGGCGCACCCCAAGGCCCCGCCGCACCACTTCCACCCCGGCGGCCCCGACCACCCGCTGCTCGTCCTCGTGCTCCCGCTCGCCTTCCTGCTCCTGCTCCTGTTCCTCCGCGGCGGCGGCGACGGCCACCACCTCGCCCTCCTCGCGTCGTCCACGGCCGCCGCCGCCGAGGGTGCAGGGCGGTGCCGGGGTCGGGAGCGTGGGGCCAGGCCGCCAGGGTCACCTTGACAAAGCCAGCGACGAGCGCACGGGGCAGCGTCTGAAGCCAGTCGTCGCGGCCGATGTCCGGCGGCAGCGCGCTCATGACGTGCTCGAGCAAATGCTCCTTGTTGTAGACCGCCGCCGACACGCCGTTGTGGCCGTCGAACACCTGGCGCGCCAGATCCAAGCAGCGGAGCGGCGTTAGATGGTGGAGCCGGTGGTGCGCACCCATTGCAGTGCCACACTTTCTCGTCCACAGCCCATAGGCGCGCGCTACTGCTCGTAGCTGCTGGCCCATGCGCCTCCGTTGCCGTCACTAGGCGGCAGGCCCAGTCTGCGTCCTCCACCCGCCCGCGGCTGCCGGTTGCCCGAGGTCCCGGCTGTGCGTGACGCGGAGGCACTCCGAGCAGGGCGGATCTACTTCGTGTTTCCCACCACCAAGCGCCGCCGCGGGTTTTGCCGTGTGGAGCTCGCCGCGCTCGGCGTCAGGGCCTCCTCTGCGCTCTCCTCCCGAGGCGCGGCCGCCGGGCCCAGTAGGCGGAGGCGCGGTGCCGTAACGCCCTTGTCTTTATGCCGTGGCCAGAGGAGGATGAGCAGAAGAGACCGAGAGACAAGAAAACTAACGTGGCAGTGAATCGTAGTCAACACGATCTCCACCGTTCAAGGGCAACATGGACAATTTCACTGGCCGGTCCCACCTGTAAGGGCTACCAAACGGCAAAAAACAAACAGAACAAGGACAGAATGACGTGTAAGGCAAAGAAGTTTAGAGCAGTGGCACCTGTGTACGGTCACGTTTTTTAATGTCTTCTGTGTAATTACAAACTTTCTTAATGGCATACATGTAAAAACCTCCAATAAGTTCAACATGACAAGCAGATCATAAACATGTTAGATACACTCCATAAACATATCACAATCATGTAACCACATCACAGAAAGACGTCCATGATTTTTAAGATTACATGCAGATCTCATACACATTCCACATGTCTGCACATGAAGTCGGGCCCTCCTGAGAGGAATGTAACTCTGGTCATACTACATAACCTGGAACCCCTCATGGGTTTAAGGTCGAAGGAGGTCGAGGTCCTGAAAAAAGGAACATGACATGTTAAGCCCTCTTTGGCACAGCTCATCCAAAACGGCTTCACCGGTGAAGCCAAAGCCGGTGAAGCCAGAAAAACTGGTTTTTTTTCGGCTTCTAGTTCATTTTAACCCCGGCTTACAAAACGGCTTCACGCTACAGTGCCTCGATTTGCGCAAAATAGATGAAGCCGAAGCCGACATAAGCCGTGCCAAAGAGGCCCTTAATCTCGACTATGAAGTTTTTCATGTCCTACAACAGGAAATACAAGGTCTACTAGAATCATAGATGCGTGTGTAGTAGGTATAGATGCTCATTTGCAATAGGATGACAATATAGAAACATTAGTCGAAGCAGCATTATTTTATGAAATGTATTGGAAATTCATGTTGGAATCTACAACATGACCTTTTGTGAAACAGGTTTTGGTCACATGAACAACATGTCTAGTGAAGACAAATATAAGCTATACAGAATGTACTCCCAAAATCTCTACTACTAAAAAGACAACAGGAATCATCTGTACTCCCTTTCGGCGTGCCCCCTGACTTCAGTGTGCCTCCCCTATACCGCACCCCCTCCCCGCTACCTGTCCACTAAGCCAGCAGACCTCAACCTTGCCATCGCCCTACGCCCTTCGCCTCTCGCAACTGCTACCTCGCCCTCGCCCTCGCCCCTCGACACTTGCCTCTCGCATCCTGCTCCGTCGCCTGGACCCACTCGACATCGACACCGCGGAGGAGTGATAGCATCGCCCGGCTAAATAGGCGCCCGGGGGGCTTTCCACAGGGGCGAGAAGACACAGCTCTCTCGCCAGTACTGGCTACCACCCTGACCCTATTCACCGTTTTCATTTGAAATGGTAATGTTCAACCCAACTAAATTCTTTTCAACGTGTTGGTTTGTCTTTGATGTGTCTGTTTCCTTCCAGGAGGCTTAAAAATCCATTGCCCATTGCTTAGAGACTTAGATGATTAGATCTGTGTTTAACTAGAATGTGCTAGAGGACTGAAATGTCCTGGAGAACTCCATTGTATGGTTCACTGAAAGTCTGAAATGGACAGTATTACGTGCCATGCATGCTGTGTTCTCCTGGTTGTAGTTTGGTGTCTCCTTTTTAAAAAAAATTGCTCTGGGCAGTGGACATGCATACAGTATAAACTTAAGCCTAATTTGGCGGTCAATAAAATTGTTTCATGGCAGATGCACATCATCACTGGCACTGTGAAAAGTAATTAGTCGCAGTGGGAAATTAATCTATCTATCTGCAGTGTGCGTGAAGGGCAGGCCTGGTGCAGCGGTGAGAGCTGTCTCACCGGGTTACCAGGTCGTGGGTTTGAAGCAGCCTCTCCGCAGATTTTACGGAGAAAGGCTTACCTCTGTTTTTTCCTTCCCCAGACCCCACCCATGTGGGAGGCTCCGATACTAGGTCTGCCCTTTTTTATTTGCTGTGTGCGTGGGGAGCACTACAAGAGCACCATGCAATTTGCATTTGCTCTCCTCGAATGAGAGGTTCGTTCAGCCTTCCTGACCGGTCGACTGTGTATACGATGATTATGGTAAGGACAGCTCCAACAAGGGATGAAATCTGTGTTTCTCTAGATTGTGCTATTCACTACAGTACTAAAGATGAAGGAGATGTGGGATTCTTTAGTAGTGTGGGATTGCTGGAGGGTGTGGGATTCTTTAGCAGCGAGGAATCCTATGCATGTTTGAAGCGATCCAAAAATTCATCTACTGTACTAACCAAGAACTCCTCTGAGTTTGTTCCTGCACCCAGTTGTGAAGCTATATTCAGGCTACAGTACTTGCAAATATGTACTTATAGCATCTCATATGGTTCTCTTACTTCTCTGTACACACAAATATCAGACCACAGTGAAACCCTGTTCCAGGGACACTGGGACAGTGCCATAATGGCAACTGAAGTTTTGTAAGTAGATGTTCTATAGTACATGAGGATTCACACAGGTCAAAATCAAATATATGCAGGCTACAAATATATCTATGTTAAAACATTACCAAATCGAGACCAATGGTAGTCTTTTAGGATTTAGAGGGTATTGTCTTTTGTAGCTTCATCTTTTCCATACCTTAGAAGGATCCATTGAACTCCTGGAGTTCAAATCCCCCCCACCCTTTTTAGAAACAGGAGGGGTAGCCCCTACTGGTTAATATATATATTTAAAAAAGGGAAGAAGGTGTGTCCAAGTAACTGAATTTATGAGACAAAAAAGGAGACAAAGAAGATAAAAAAATATCACAATTGGTGCTCTAGCCATTCTTCTGTAAAAAGGAAATATTTCTTCTTCGCTCTATGGATAACCATGTAAGACATAATCTGCTGCTGATCTCTCTCTCTTGCTGCAGCAGAGTTGGCATTTGGTCACCTCGGTTGTCTAGTCTCTACTGCTGTAGCAGTATGGCAATAGGCCACCTCTAGTACATTAGTTGGTAGCTATTACATCAGTCATGTCTTGGTAGTGGGCTGATCAAAGCTTTGAACCGCTAGTACTAGGAGTAGTTGGTATATCTTAGGAGTAGGTAGTTGGTGTACTCACCAACAACTATGTACCTGATAGAGGTACTAGCACTTATATATATCACACCTAAGACAATGCAAAAGAGCAGTTCAGTTTGCCACATCCAGAAGCAGAGCTTTCGGCCAGCGCTGGACTTGTGCTGTGTGTGTGAGCTGTTCTCAATATCTTCTTCTACCTCTAGCCATAGTGAGTGAGTGTGCTGGTAAGCTTACTGCTTACCTGTGCAGGGCGGCCGAGGGACCAACAAACCAGAGCGAACTCTTTCTTGAAGAAAACCCAACAATTTGATATAGTCGGCAGAATCCCTTGAAATATGAGATCATTCCTTGCGACCCAAATGCTCCAGCTCATTAGTATGATAATTTCCATGTAGAAAGGGACTCCCAATGTTGTTTGAAACGTTCAAGAGTGACAAAAGGTTCAACCACAGTGTCAATGCTGAGGTTAAGTCTTGAGCCAACAAGCTTGTGCAAAGTCACACTTCAAGAAGCGGTGTTCCAAGGTTTCCTCAGAAGGTTGGGTGCATAGGACACAATCATAAGTGGGGAGCTCCATGCTCTTTCTTCTGAGAAGTTCTCTCCAAGGACCCATTTAAAGTGGAATGAACTGCAGTAACATGAGCTCTCTATTATCTTGAACTCTCTACATCACATGCCATAAACCTTTTTCTCTGCCCATGCTCTACGTGCCCCATCACCGGCTCCCTGATGGACCCAGCGGGGCTGCGCATGGATCCGGGTCCCGTCGGATCGGGGATGTGCCATTGCGCAAGGTCGGTGGGCCCACCCACGCTCTGCTCTCGGTTCTTGCTCTGGGGCTTCGGGGGATGCGCTGACACGGTTTTTGTGCATTGGTCGGGAGGAGGAGGGTGCAGCGGTGGCGTAGCAGCAGAGGGGAGAGCATCGCGGTTGGCGAGCGCTGGATTGGGAGGTGAGGTCACCACATTCCCTAGTGCTGATTGATATATACCAAAAATCCGTTGGCATGTGCTCTAGGCAACACGGAAACTTACTCTGTTCTGCTTGCGTGGATTATGCACCATACAATTATGCAACGATTGGTGAGCATGGGTTGCCATGTACTAATGGGAATGCAATAGTTGTCCATGCATTGATTCAAAGATCCTTGAAAAAAATAGTACAATGATTCAACGAACTATATTTGTTTTATCCCCAGGCCCGAGACTCAAAATGTTAAAATACTTCCCACTTGCCACTGAACAATGGGTATGTGTCTTTGTTATCACCAAATTTTCTTGCCCAGCGTCATGTGTGGATGTGATTGTGATCCCTATGTGCTAGCGTCAACTTATGAAGTAGGCATCTGTATAATACTTCCATCGTGATCCCATCTGTATTTTCTGTTGGTTCATCTAACCCCATCTTAGTCTTCCCCTGGGTGCAGCCTCTTCTTGTTATTACCTTTCCTAGTCTGCTCTTTATTTCCTTTGCCCCTGCAAACTTCCTGGTCGTCTGCCTATATATGCTTCTCTTGCTTTTCCAGGTTGATTCACAGCTCGTCATCTTAGAGTGCCATCACATAAGTACTCTTTGTGTTCCAAGTGATTCGGCATATCTTTGTGTGATCTTTTCCTCTCATGTTTGTTTTCGATCTATAGGGCCATCAAAGTGACTACAAAACATGGCATACGAGAAAGAAGACCCTGCACTTTCAAACCAGGTTTTTGTTAGCTCTCCTCTGTGAAATGGTCCTTGTAACCTTGTCACTCAATATATTTTGGTTTCTGTAACAATGGTACACTAATCACAGGGAAAACATTGGGGCATTTTCATCTGCTGGCTTCTGGGGAATGGATGCCTCTTTGGGTTCAACAGCATGCTTACTATTGAAGATTACTACACATACCTCTTCCCGGTACGATATGCATACTGTGTTGTTGTTCTCTACTTAGTTCTCCAACTGTGTTGAAACTACTGATATAAAATGATGTACTGTTTTATGCTTTCTGAATTCAGAAGTATCACCCCACTAGAGTTGTCACACTTACATATCAACCATTCGTCCTCGCCACAACTGCCGTATTCACGTATCATGAGGCAAAGGTCAACACTAGGTTGCGCAATTTGGCGGGGTACACACTATTCTTCTTGAGCTCATTTGCAGCAATCATTGTAAGTATGACTAATTGCATTGAGACGTTCTTGTTTGAATAGTTAATCCACTATTCATATCTCACATTTTCACTGATCTTTTCTTAAACATTGCAGCTGGATATTGCAACTTCAGGAAGAGGTGGAATTGCCCCCTTCGTTGGCATATGTATCATTGCTGCTGCTTTTGGGGTTGCTGATGGTCATGTTCAAGGTGGGATGACGGGTGATCTCTCTCTGATGTGCCCAGAGTTCATCCAGATATCACTTAACAAGATTTTTTTTCTTGGAAAGATTCAAGAAACACATTTTGAAGTGTAGATTGACTTATAGGTTGATCCATTTTATTATTTTCAGTCCTTCTTTGCTGGATTGGCTGCATCAGGAGCGATAACCTCTGCGCTGAGGCTTGTAACTAAAGCAGCTTTCGAGAGTTCCCGAGATGGACTTCGCAAAGGAGCTAGTATGTTGAAACAACTGTTGATAAAATTACATTTGCATCTGTTTACTTCATCTGATATATTTACTTGGGCTACAATTTATGCAGTGCTCTTCTCCTCAATATCATGCTTTTTTGAGCTGCTATGTGTCCTGCTATATGCCTTCGTCTTTCCCAAGCTGCCAATTGTTTAGTTCTATCGTTCAAAGGCAGCTTCAGAGGGATCTTTGACAGTAGCTGCTGATCTTGCTGCTGGTGGCGTGGAAAATAGCCAAAATCCAATGGTATCTTTTTTTTTTAACTCGCAGCAAGTTTCTTATAATTGCATATGATCTTTCGCAGCTAATTTTTTCATGACTTTTTCAGTCTGAGGAAGACCCTTCATGTGTGGAGCGTTTGAGCACAAAGCAACTGCTACTACAGAACATAGACTATGCACTGGACATGTTCCTGATCTATATATTGACTCTGACCATCTTCCCGGGTTTTTTAGCTGAAGATACTGGATCACACAGCTTGGGATCTTGGTAACTATCTGAACTTCTGTAGTTTACTTTAGCAAACAAAAGGATCCACTCACGCCATGTCACATCATTATGCAGGTATGCACTCATCTTGATTGCAAGCTATAACGTGTGGGATCTGATTGGAAGGTACGTACCCCTGATTGAGCAAATCAAGCTGAGGTCTCGGAAGGGGCTTCTAATTGCTGTTGTTTCACGGTTACTACTCGTTCCTGCATTCTACTACACTGCAAAGTATGGCGATCAGGGCTGGATGATCATGCTAACGTTGTTCCTCGGTTTGAGCAATGGCTATCTCACCGTGTCCTCACTGAGGCACCCAAAGGGTACAAGGTTAGCGTATAAATGCTTTGAGCTCAGCATGAGAGAATCACTGTTGTCATTTTGCAACATCTGATCGAGTTGTGTACACGATGGTGCCTGCAGGGACCAGAACAAAACGCTTTGGTTAACTTGCTTGTGCTTTGCCTCCTGGGTGGCTTCTTCTGCGGGGCCGTTCTTGACTGGGTGTGGCTCATAGGCAAAGGGTGGTGATCAGATGGTGTAGCACAAGCTCTTCCTGTCCTTGGAGTCTGATGTGTGGTTGCAATCAAGCGCCTAGCAGCATTTGGTTCATCTTGTGCCGAAGGTTTCGATTCCAATCGCACTGACTGTATTTCTCAGGACTTCAGGTTTAGCTTACAGCTCTTTTTGGGCCAAGAAGGGGTGGGAACAAGAACTAATGGAAAGGGAAAAGGCACGCTGGGTCTGGACTGAATTGTACAATTTTGTGAATATATAATACTGTGTACCAATTTGTATATATTTTTTTCCTCCAGTTCTGTAGAGCAAAAGTTGCAAATGTTCCACAAATGCAAAGAGAGGCTTGAAACTGAATACACAGGCTATCTTTTGATGGGAAAGATATTCTACCTGATTGAAGAGCGGTTCTGCTCAAATTATATGGCAAAAAAAAACCACCCATAATTGAAGGTATCTGATACAGTCATGCACATCTACATGTTGTCAGCATCGTTGACTACGGAAAGCGTGCAGGAAAAGCTGCGAGTTGGAAGCAAACGGATGACATATATTGCCCTGTTCGTCATGGCTGATAAACCATGGCTGAAAGTATTATTGGTTGATTTGTTGTGAGTGAAAAATAATGTTCGTTGGCTGAAAAAGTACGGCTTATAAGCCAAACGAACATGGCCGGCAAAGAAGAGAGGACAAGATGAGAACCCTAGGTCCTGTTTGGATTAAGGAGCTAATAGATAGCTATTAATAATTAGCTCCTCGATCCAAACAAGTCTATCTAATAATTTAGCTAATTGTTAGTTGAATACCCAATTAATAATTATTTCATTAGTTAGACCAAACTAGCTCGTAGTAACTAATATTAGCCATTAATTATTAGTTAGCTAATTATTAGTAGCTAATGGATCAAACAGGCTTCTTACAACACGTTCGCTTATTTGTTTCAGCTAAGGCTTATCAGTCAGCCAACAGTGTTTTTCTCTCATAGCAAACCAGCATTAGCCGGGCTTATCAGCCCAGAAACCAACCAGCGAACTTTAGTCATGTGAACTAAGTGCACGAATAAGCTACTAGTACAAACAAAACCAACTACTTTTTTTTAGAAAGAAAGAAAGAAAGAAATGCTAGCACGCTTTCAAAAGAAAAAATGTACTAGCAAGTTGAGGGAGTGGATCCCAGTTTTCCAATGATGAGTGAGACGGCGGGTGGCTGAGGTTGAGATTAGCGGATTCCCGTCCCATGACGGCCGATGTCGCTGTCCCCTCGACATTTTAGGTCAAATCGAGCTGGGAGCCTTTTCACTTTGGGCGATTATTCTCCCTGTGCAGCGACCAGCGATGCCACGAGCTGTTTGAGCTTGCGCTCGGAAGAATGGATATCTTGCTTCAGAGAAAACAGAGTGCCTTTTATTGAGCTGCACGCTGTTGTATATGGCACCATCCCTTTGCAGAATGGAGGCAAATGATAGAGCTAGCAGTGGCAGACGAGATCCACCGTGGCTTTTGAGCCGACAGCCACGGAGATGAGATCGAATTTGGCCATCTCTTGACCAGCCATCATCATCCGTTTAAAATCCGATGGAATCTAACACCATGTTTAGCACGACGATATAACCTTCTAAATTTGTATATAAATATATAAGCTGACACGGCACCATGTCAGATGTCACCCTCACGCGCCAAGGCGTCAATATTTTTTTTCCTGTCACGAGCTTTGACGCTGAGCGTGGAGACGGTGTGAACGCCGTCCCATTTCCAACCCCGCAGGCAATCAATCAGGCATCCATCGGCCCCGCCGTTCGGTGGTTGGCCATGGCGCCGCTGTTCCCACGCGCTAAGCTATCTTGAGCCGGGCCTCACCCTCACCCTCACCCTCACCCTCACCTCACGGAACAAACGCACACGTTGCCCGGAGATTCTTCTGCGTCCGCGCCTAGAATCTCAACTGCTATATAAACACCACACCGTCGGATCAAGATACCGCGCGCTCGCTTAACTAACCCGCACTCCCTCTCCCTGGGTCGCGGTCGACTGGTCGTTGCCATTCCCCGGCTTTCTCGGTGGCCACCAGCCGCTCTTGGGCGCCGCCGCCGCCGCTGCGGACGACGCCGACGACACCGATACTTGGCCCCCGCGCCGGCCGGTGAGTTGCTGCTAACCCTTCCTCCCTTTCCCGTCCCGTCCCGTCTCTCTGCCTCGGCTCTTCTCCTCTGCCTCTGTCTCTGGTGAAGGCATCGGAGTGACAGAGATGCCGCCGACGATTGGAGAGTTTCTCCTCGTGATTTCTCGGCTGCTGCCAGTCGCTAGCTAACGCGCCTGCCTGTTTGGCTTGGCTGAGTCGACCGTCGACGGAATCTTTTTTTTTCCTCGCGGGTTTCATCCGTCCATCCTCCAAGTCCAAGGGGAAGAAGATCTGCTCATCTACTGCTAATAGAAGACTAGTGTGTTCAGAGTTTAATAAAATGTTTTGTGGCGTGGAACACGACGCACGACGGCCGCCCGCGCTTGTTCTTGTTCTGGCACGGAGAAAAAGCGGTGGCCGCGTCGTATCGGATTCGCCCCGTGAATTGTTGGTCCTTCCTTCCATCCAGTTCGGTGGTTGGTAGCAACAGTGACCAGTGAGTAGCAGCGACGGGTGGCTTGCACGTCTGAAACTTCTCCTATAAACTCCAGCCCAGCTCAAGACGCATCGCATGTGGGGATGTGCCTAGTTCGCCGCCCCTTTTCGCTGAGGCTTCTTTCGTGCTCTCGTGGGGTCAGGGATATCGGGTTCCATTTTGTTTTCTTTTCCCTCCATCGGGATAAGATTAGGAAATCCTACTCCTGTAGTCTGCGTCTTTGGACAGCCAATCTGTATGTAATCATCCTAGTACTAGATATGTTACCACACGTGATTCGGAAACACTTCCTTTTTTCTAACCTGTGGACTGTGAGCTCGTTAGCTGACAGACAGCAGAATCGAAGTGTCTTTGTTCAGTTCTTTCCATTCCTGATGTCTAAATCGAAATAACGTGTCTGGATCATTTTCTTTATAGGCACACAGCAGGTGAACATATACAGTTGCCATGAGCATGGACGTAGCAGGTGCAGAGGCACCTAAGGTATCTTCGCTTCTGTTCATCTGTTCTGCGAATTCAGATACAGGTCCATGTAGCATTGTATGAGCTGCAGATTGATTTGTACTCATGAGGTTGCTTCTGAAAATTGACAGGGGAAATTCCTTGGTATACTTGTCTGCTGGCTTTTGGGAAATGGAAGCCTTTTCGCGTGGAACAGTATGCTCACCATTGAAGATTACTACTCCCATCTCTTCCCGGTACATGATTGGAATGAGTTCAGTTTCAGTGTAGCAGAGTAGCAGGCTAGCAGCAAAGTTGAAAAACATGGGGGGTGGCATCCTTGATTTGTCTTTGTTTCGTCGAATAAACTGAATGGAACCAGGATTTGATTCTATTCAGATATTCAAACAGTTAATATTGCAATGTCTCACTAGCCAATGATATTATTAATTGCATTTCTACTGATATGGTTTCTCAAACGTTCTAATTTCAGTCCATTTTTTAATGGTTACTGAGAAGATAAAGTTAGTCCCATATTCATTGCAGTATTTGTTGTATCCATACATTCAAATTTGTAACAAATATGTTATTGTTGCAGAATTACCACCCAACAAGAGTACTCACGCTATCTTACCAGCCTTTTGCCTTTGGAATAACCCTCATCATGACATACTACGAAGCAAAGATGAACACAAGATTGAGAAATCTTGCAGGGTTTTCCCTTTTCTTCCTCGGTTCCTTTGCATTGATAATTGTAAGCACATTGCCTTCACAACATTAAAGAAAAAAAAGGACAGTACAGATTAGTATACCACCATATGAGCTCATGCAATCACGTTTTGTTGCTATAGCTGGATGTTGCAACTAAAGGACATGGTGGGCTTGGAGTTTTCATTGGTGTATGCATAATTAGCGCCATATTTGGGACAGCTGATGCTAATTGTCAAGGCGCATTGGTTGGCGACCTTTCTTTAATGTGCCCAGAGTTCATTCAGGTAACATCTCACATTGTCTTTTCTCAGTCATTTATGCTGCTGTTTTCAGTCATTCAGAGTTTTCATGACTTGTATTGCACTTTGGGTTTTCAGTCCTTCATGGCAGGCTTAGCTGCATCAGGGGTTCTCACATCAGCTTTGAGATTAATTACCAAGGCAGCTTTTGAGAGCTCAAAAGATGGTCTTCGCATTGGAGCTAGTAAGTCAGAATTTTGTGAAACATTTTCAGATTTAGTTAAGTTATTTATTGGTTTAAGAAAACAAATCTTGACACTTCCAAAATAAAAGTATATGATTCTGAAGCAAACATGGGAATTTAACGGGATGCCAAAAGCGTGAGGTTATACTATGGGCGGTTTAGATCTGTGTGCATTTTAGGTATCTTTTCTTGAGAATTTATTTGCTATGTCAACTAGACCTATGGATTTGCATCTGTTTTGACCAAGGTCTTATACTTGCATTTCCTGGATTATTTTATCAGATAGGATTTAATGATCCAATGATCTCATCAACAAGATTGTTCATAACTCTCTTCTTCCCTTTGATGTGCCGTTGGGCCCTGTTCCAATCATGTCTAGAAATTTCACAGAAGATCATGATCTTTGTCTGTCAAATAACATGTCTTTCATTACTTGGTGCAGTACTGTTCTTTTCAATCACATGCCTGTTCGAGCTGGCGTGCCTCCTGCTATACACGTTCGTCTTCGCCAAACTACCCATCGTGAAGTACTACCGTGCAAAGGCAGCGGCTGAAGGTAGCAAGACTGTTGCCAGCGACCTTGCTGCTGCAGGGATCATCGCTGAACAACAGGGACAAGTATGCGTTCCCCCTGTGATAGATACCAAACAATTGTGCGTTTCGCTGCAACTTTATCATTCGAGATCCGAATGCTCATGATGTTCAGTGGGTGACTCGTGCAGATCGAGGAGGATCCACAGAAATACAAGCGTCTGACCACTAAAGAGCTGCTCATGCAGAACATCGACTACGCGATCGATATCTACCTGATATACGTCCTGACGCTGTCAATCTTCCCAGGATTTTTGTCTGAAGACACTGGAGAACACAACCTAGGATCATGGTGAAGTTTCTTGCTTTGATGCGCTCTACAAATCAGAATTCCAATCTGTTGATGTTCCTTTCGTGAACACTAAAAATGCTTGTGATTTCTGAGAAATCTTATATTTTCAGGTACGCACTTGTGCTGATTGCCATGTACAATGTGTGGGACCTGATCGGGAGGTACGTGCCGCTGATCCCGTGCTTGAAGCTAACCTCCCGGAAGGTCATGATGGCGGCTGTCTTGGCACGGTTCCTGTTCATCCCGGCGTTCTACTTCACGGCCAAATATGGCGACCAGGGGTACATGATCTTCCTAACCTCCTTCCTGGGGCTCACCAACGGGTACCTCACCGTGTGTGTGCTCATGGAGGCGCCCAACGGCTACAATGGCCCCGAGCAGAACGCGCTGGGCAACGTGCTCGTCGTCTGCCTCCTCGGCGGCCTCTTCTCAGGCGTCGTGCTCGACTGGCTCTGGCTCATTGGCAAGGGCTGGTGAGTACGTCTTCTGCACGTGGGTCCTGTGCGGGATCGATTGGGTTTTAGATCACTGTTTCCCCCTCTTGTTTTTCCTTAAAAAAGGAAAATTTCTTCTGTGTTTAGGTAGCTATACTAGTCAGTGAGAGAACACGGATACTGTAATCTGGCTACATTTGAAATTCTCTTTCAGATGCAATCACACCCTTTCTGTTCCAACTTTTGAATGTTGTATAGTATTCTGGAATGAAATATTATTGGAGTTCGTGCAGAGTTGAAGATTCCCACGGCTAATTTGATTTGGTTGAGCTGTGAGCTTGAGCACCGGGGTGTATTTTCTTAAAATATAATTTGGCTTTTGCAAAAATAATTACCCAAATCAAACTTTTGTAGGAATTTACTCGTGTCGCCAAATAAAATGGCAACATTCAAATCTCACAGTTTCAAACAACGAGGTTTAAATCTATTCGTTTCTGCACAGATTGTAACAAGAATCATAACTTCTTCATATTACCTCGATAGAGATATAAGAATTATACTGACTATTCTGGCACCAATATAGCTTGAAACGGAAAGGTGACGAGTTTTTTTTTCCACCACGGTAAAAACCGAATTTCATTACCACACATTTTTCTCTCCTGCCATTTTTGTCTGAAAAGGAAAAATGAACAGAGAACAGTTGCAACTTACAACCTACCATTAGACCATGTATATGATGCAATAGTGACAAAAAGATTGTAGATGGCCTCTTAACTATGGAGTAAGTGAAGTCACCTGGATGTACAAACTCTCCAAGTAGGGAAAACATTTCATGAATTCAATAACCACATCCAAACTAAGACGCTCAAATAATGATAAGACCTTCACACTGTGCACCACCATCTTCAAGCTAAAAAAGCCTGATCCTCCCTAGGTAAGGCACAAAGTACTAAGGTTAGAATCAAAGTCAACATAGGGACTTTGTTTGGAGAAAGAGCCTCATGAATATGAAAGTGAGAAAGCACGGTGATACTGATACCTGAATAACTGTGGTGCCAAACTCGAGTCTGGGGCTTTGATCAGATAGTGGACCCAAAACAAGCAATTTTGGCGCCGAAATCACCGATATGGTGACTCCCAAGTAATCAAAGCAAAGTAACCTTTCTAGACAGGGGGCATCCTCGATGATGACTTGTCGCAGAATCACGCGTCCATGATTAGAGCGCACGCCGATGCTTCGGAGGGTCGGGGACGCAATTTGGACGCGAGATAAGCCAATGCTGCCCTTTAGCAGCAAGCTCTGCAGGACAGGGCAGGCAGATAGCAAGGCACGTAAAGAACTCTCCGAGAATCTGACATCCGCAAGGCTCAACTGCTTGAGAACCGGAAAGTGGAGCCCGCTGGCATTGTATCCATCCGTAAAACCGCAGCCCCCGAAGCTGACAGCGCGAAGCGTTGACGAGAAGCGGTGTACAGATGCAGGCGGCGCTAAATTCGACGAATGAGGACGGCCGTAGTGGAACTCAAGCTCTTGGAGTCTGTCGAGGGCGGGGGACTCGAGCCAGCCGTCCAGGCTTGTGACGGGGAGGCCCCTGTAGTAGAGGTAGTGCTCCGGAATGGAGAAGCGGCGGCAGGGACCTTGATGCGCGGAGAGAATGCGCGAGATTACGCTTTCGGTGACGTTGTTGGCGCCGAGGGGGTAATCGGGATTGATGTCCAGATCGATGTTGAGAGGAGCGAAGCGCCAGATGTGGCGCCAGCGGGAGGAGAGCACCTGCGTGCGGGCGCTGTCGTTGGTCGGGAGAAGGGTGACGATGTCGCCGAGGATGCCGTCAGGAAGGCGGCTGATGCGGTCTTCCTCTTGTTCTTCCTCCAGTCCTCTCCTCCTCTTGGCTCCGGAGACCATCGCCATGGCTGAATGGCGGCGCGGCGGGCGGCGGGACTGAAAAATAAATCAAAATAATGTTCTAATTAATTGGCAGGAGAAAAAAATACTATTCTAACTAAAATCACTGTTGATTTTGTGAGTGCGCCAGCCAGCCCAGCCGAACGCGTGTTAGAAAACAATTGCCGGCGAGATGAACAGAGAACGCACGCAAGAACACAGAGGACACAGAGTAGTTTTGGTGTTACCAAGTGGCAACGTTTTCTGTATTAGATTGCTGAATATAAACAAACTTACATGCCTTAGTGGCTGCGAAAATCACGGCACGTTCGTGCTCACGAAGTGCCATCCCACACCGTTGGGACGTGCCGTGAAGCTAGCGCGCATGGCGAGCTGGAGCGAGTGGCTGCATGCGCACAGGCTAAACTTAGCTACTGAAACTGAAAACGCTTAAGAATAGCTACTGACGAAACTGAAAAGAAACAGCTACTATGCACAATCCGGCATCAGGCTTATCCAACAAATCACCCCCTAAGCCCTGCTGCCGGGAAGGAGCTTGGCGAGGCCAATCTTGCTCTTGAGCTCTTCGTACTTCAGGCGGCCGAGTGCTTTCGTCAGAATGTCACCTAGCTGCTCAGCTGTTCCGATGAACTGAACATTGATCAGACCTCCTTCTGCACACTCCTGGACATAGTGATACTTCACGTCGATATGCTTAGTCCGGTCATGGTGCACAGGGTTCTTGATCAAGGAGATGGCAGACTTGTTGTCCACCCTTAGTGTCGGTGCTCTGGCCTCTACGTTGAGCAAATCTGCAAGAAGCCGAGCCAACCACACACCTTGACATGTCGCGGTCGCCGCAGCGATGTACTCCGCTTCACACGACGAGAGGGCCACCACCTTCTGTTTGCTGGACTGCCAGGAAATTGGCCCATCTCCGAGGAAGTAGATTACCCCGCCGGTGCTCTTGCGATCATTGACATCACCGGCAAGGTCACTGTCGCTGAAGCCATGCAACAGCGGCAGCTCCTTCTTGTTGCCCGTCTTGTAATGAATGCCCAGCCTGACCGTCCCCGCCAGGTAGCGCAGTATGCGCTTGACGGCAGCCTGGTGTTCTTCCGTGGGAGCCTCCATGAAACGGCTCACATAGCCCACGCTGAATGAGAGATCAGGGCGGGTATGGAGCAAATACCTGAGGCCTCCGACGATACTCCTGTAGTTTGTGGCGTCGACGGGCGCAGCGGTGCTCTCCTTGAGCAGCTTGAGGCGTGGCTCCATTGGAGTCGAGGTGGGGTTGCAGCCCAGCATCCCAGCTCGCTCCAACAGCTTGAGTGCGTAGCGTTCTTGAGAGATTGTGATCCCTGAGCGAGCCTGGTGCACCTCAATACCAAGATAGTACGAGAGGGCACCAAGGTCACTCATCTGGAACCGTGCCTTCATATCATCCTTGAACGCCTAGAGCTCATCCACATCACCACCTATGATTATGAGATCATCGACATAAATGCCAACGATCAGCCTCTTCTGGCCCCTTCCGTGCGTGTACACCCCATGCTCATTCTCGCTGTGCCTGAAGCCGAGTGAGAGCAGTGTGGCGTCCAGCTTGACATTCCACGCGCGGGGAGCTTGGCGCAGCCCGTACAACGCCTTGTGAAGGCGCAGCACCTTGCCGGGGCTATGCTTGTCGATGAAGCCAGGTGGTTGAGCGACGTAGACTTCCTCCTTCAGAACTCCATTGAGGAAAGCCGATTTCACATCCATGTGATGAACCGGCCAGCTCCAGTGCGCGGCGATGGCGAGCATGAGGCGGACAGACTCGAGGCGAGCCACGGGTGTGAACACTTCTTCGAAATCCACCCCCTGGCGCTGGACGTACCCCTTTGCCACCAAACGCGCCTTGTGACGGACGATGGCGCCCCGCTGGTCACGCTTCACCTTATAGACCCACTTGAGGCCAATGGCGCGGTGACCAGCAGGAAGCTCGGTGAGGCTCCAAGTCCCGTTGCCGATGATGGCGTCCATCTCCTCCTTCATGGCACGCTGCCATTCCGGCTCATGCTCCGCCTCCTCGAACGAGCCTGGTTCCTCGGCACTGACAGCATGGACTTCATCAAAGTCAAGTGGCCGGGGTGCATACCCAGGGAGAGCTCCTTCGCCAAGGATGTTGTCGACAAGCCGGTAGCGTTGGGGTTCGGAGTCGTCCACGTCCGCGTCCAGAGCGTCGTCGAACGACGGTGGCGTCGCAAACTCGATGCCGTCCTGCGGAGAAGCCGGAGCAGCAGAGGATGCAGCACCTGGGGTGTGTTCAGACGCCGCGATGGGAGTCGGTGAGCCCGATGGAGACAGCGCAGGTGCGGGGCTTGATGGAGTTGGCGACGTCGGTGATGCAGATGGCTCCGGTGTCCTGTCGCTGACAGGCAGGACCATGTACTCAACGCTGAATGGCTCAGCGCCCTGAGCGGAGTCGATGCAGACTCCCAGTCCCAGCTCGCGTTCTCGTCAAAAACGACGTCGCGGGACACATGGACATGGTCACCAGCAGGATCATAGAGCCGGTACGCCTTGCTCCCTTGTTCGTAACCGAGCAGCACCATCGGCGTCGAACGATCAGCCAGCTTCTTGAGGTGAGGCTGAACATCTTTGACATGGCCGATACAACCGAATGTCCTCAGGTGATGGACAGACGGCTGCTCGCCATGCCAGGCTTCATAAGGCATCACTCCATTCAGCGCCTTCGTGGGGGAGCGATTCAAGAGGTAGACCGCGGTGTGCACGGCTTCTCCCCAGAACCTCCCGGGAACGCCCTTTGCCTTCATCATGCTGCGAGCGGTGGCAACCACAGTTTGGTTCCCGCGCTCGACAACCCCGTTTTGCTGGGGCATGTAGGGGGCTGTCAGCTGTCGGTGGACGCCATGTTCCGCCATGAATTCGCCAAACTCGATGGACGTGAACTCCCCGCCCCAGTCAGTGCGCAGGGCTCGGAGCTTGCGCCCGCTCTCCAGCTCTGCACGGGCCTTGAACTTCTTGATGGCCGTGGCTGCCTCATCCTTGCTGGTGATCAAGGTAAGCCACATAAAGCGACTCATGTCATCGATCAACAGAAGGAAGTACCTCTTGCCACCCGGCGTGGCAGGCTCGATCGGTCCACAGATGTCGCCGTGCACGAGTTCCAGCTGCTTGTCGGCGCGCCAGGAGGCCTGCTGCGGGAACAGCCCCTCTTCTGCTTCCCAACCAGACAAGCATCGCACAGCTGGTTCACCCGATCAATCGGTGGTATTCCGCGCACCATGGACTCAAGTTCAGGTGCCCATAGCGGGCATGCTAGAGCCACTCCGGCTCGCTGGCGCACGCCGCCAGGCACACAGGGCGGGCAATGTGGACGTCGAGGTAGTAGAGGCGATTTGGTGAGCGCTTGATCTTGGCGAGGAGGCGGCGGTCGGGGTCGAAGAGTCACAGGATACCGTGCTCGATGTCGACCTTACTCCCAGCGTCGTCCAACTGCCCGACACTGATGATGTTGGCAGTGAGACGTGGGATGTAGTACACGCCAGTGAGTGCGCGGTGCTCGCCTGACTTGCATGCCAGAAGCACCGTGCCTCGTCCTTCAATGTTCACCACCGAGCCGTCGCCGAAACGCACCGTCCCAGAGACGTCGGGGCTGAGCTCGGCAAAAGCGTTGCGCACACCTGTCATATGGTTAGTTGCTCCCGTGTCAAGCAGCCAGCGCCCGGCCGCCTCATCGGCCTCGCCCTCGAACTGGCCGAAGACTTTGGCCTCGTTCAGCTCGATGTGGTGCGCGACGCCCGTCGCTGGTGGTGCCGTTGGCGCAGGCGCAATGACGTCGCCCGCATCCAGTTCCACCATGGTCAGCATGAGCGCCGGTTCTTCTTCATCGCCGTGCGCCTCCGCAACGTGGGCTGCCGCCTTCTTCTTGCTGCGGCAGTCCTTGGCCCAGTGGCCCGTGTTGCCGCAGTTCTTGCAGCGGTCGCCGGGTGGTGGCTTCCCGCCACCAGCGTTCCCAGCGTTCGCGTTCTGGCCAGTGCGGCCATCACGCCCTGAGGACCCCGAGCCACCGCGCCCGCGACCGCGTCCCTTGGACTTGCCGCGGTTGCTGGAATCGCCGCCGCCGCCGGAGTTCTCCCCTTCGCGACGCCCCTTGCGGCGGGCCTCCCAGTCCTCTTCGCACATCATCAGGCGCCCCATGGCGTCCGTGACTTGCTTCGGCTTGGCTCGTTCCTCGAACACGCGCAGCCTCCCGACTACGTCCTCCACCTTGGCCGTGTTCAAGTTCATGAACATCTCGATGGAGACCGCCGCCTGGTTGAGGCTCTCCGGGACGACCTGCAGCAGCTTCTTCACCACCTCGGAGTCGGTGATCTCGTCCCCGAGCGTGCAGAGGTTGGTGGCGAGCGTGTCGATGCGGAGGCCGAACTCGCTGACGGTTTCCCCTTCCTTGAAGGAGATGGAGTTGAACTCGTGGCGTAGCTGCTGCGCGCTGGCGTCGCGTGCGCGCTCGTCGCCGATCCGCAGACTCTTGATGGTCTCCCACGCCTCCATCGCCGTGGGCTTGCGGGCGAGTGTGCTCCATAGTTCAGCGGGGACCGAACGCAAGATTCCGGCCATGGCAACTCGATCGTCGTGGTACTCTTCGTCGTCGTGCTCGTCGTTGATGCCGTCCCGGACAACCTCCCAGACCCTGAGAGTCTGGAAGTTCACCATCATCACCAACGCCCATTCGGAATAATTTGTCCGGGTGAGCATCGGCCAGGAGACGTTTGCGGACGGTCGCTCGATGACGCGCTCGATGATGCGCTCCCCGGCGTTCCAGGTGCGCGAGCGGCTGGAGCGGCCGCGCCGACGTCGAGGCGGCGAACGCGACGGCTTGGCTTCCTTCTTCTCGCCGGAGATGTCGCCCTGGGCCTTCGACTTGTCGGGCGGAGGCTGCGACGACATGGCGACGGCGTAACCGTGGCTCTGGTACCAATTGTTAGAAAACAATTGCCGGCGAGATGAACAGAGAACGCACGCAAGAACACAGATGACACAGAGTAGTTTTGGTGTTACCAAGTGGCAACGTTTTCTGTATTAGATTGCTGAATATAAACAAACTTACAAGCCTTAGTGGCTGCGAAAATCACGGCACGTTCGTGCTCACGAAGTGCCATCCCACACCGTTGGGACGTGCCGTGAAGCTAGCGCGCATGGCGAGCTGGAGCGAGCGGCTACATGCGCACAAGCTAAACTTAGCTACTGAAACTGAAAACGCTTAAGAATAGCTACCGACGAAACTGAAAAGAAACAGCTACTGTGCACAATCCGGCATCAGGCAACGCGGCCAGCCAGCCGAACGCACCGTACAGACGGGGAACAGAAGCTGGCGCCCGAAGAAGACAAGGCCTCGCCACCAGGCTCGCCGAGGCCCAAACGTCTGGCTCGGCCCAACCCGAGGCTGAGCGGCCCTGAGTGGACAGTGAAGTTCAATTCATTTTGGGTCCTTTGGGTGTCAAGCCGAAAATGTGAAAGCTCCGGTCTTAATTAAGAACTCTATAAATGTCGATGAAATGTTTCATGCTTAATTGGAAGCGCCTCAACCTCACTTGAGATTCGAGAACTCTTTGGGTCTAACCTGAGTTCTCTAGAGCTCATTTGAGAACCTTTTAACTCATTTGAAAGTCCAACGTTTAATTTGAATATAATGTCAATTAGATTCGCAAATTTCTGAATTAGGAAAAAATTAAAATTTGGTGGTTATCCAGAGATGGTAGCCCCTTGTTGTTTAGGCACTTTAGAACAATGTCCACGCCATAAGGTTTTTCAGGCCACACAGAATGGTGCACTGAAATAATTTTTATCAGAATTTTCTAGCATAAGTCTATTAAGCATATAAAATAGTGTTAAAAGAAGTCCCACGTTCGCCAAAAGAGTTTCAAAATTATGAGATTAATAAAAATATATACAATGTTAGATTTTATGATGATTTAACAGTCTAGAATTTAAAAGTAAATTTATGCCACATACAATTTAATTTGAAATATTTTTCTTCTTATATGTAGTGTTTCTAAATTAAACAATGTTATTTCCATACATAATAAATGTCAATACATGTGTTCGAATCGTAATCAAGTAATATTGCCATATACAATATATTGAATTATTGAAATGCTTTCAACAAGCCCATCTTCAAGAAAGATACAAAACATCGCAACCAATAAAGTTCACGGGAAAATCACAATCAAAACTCATCAAGCCACGATTGGAACCATATTTTTACGATGATAATATCAGTTCTTGTAATCTTTATTCTTAAAATTAATATATTAAAATTAATGTTGAATTTAAAATTAAAGTTAAAAAATATTAGTCTGATTTCCCATATATGTTACTATAAATGAAGCTACAAAATCATCTCTTTCTCTCTTAAGGGCTGAAAACTGTCACATTGATCCTAGAAATCAAGATGTAATGGTCTCTATGAAAACATATAATACAAATAAATAAAAAAATAAATGACAGGTAGAACAAGTATAGAAAAGGCATAACATAGAATTCCACGGTAGCAGATATAGTAGACACTTAGTTTTGATAGTGAAAGTTTAAAATTTGTCAAAATTTCGGAGCATACATCAACACCAAGGTCAAGTTTACTTAAAAAGTTCAACGTCTTTAGTTAAGCATTACATTTCAGTGTACAAAACACACACAAAAAACATAAATGAATTAAATATAAAAAATACATATCAATATAGATTGGCATTAGTCCTCATATATCAGTGACGAGGACAATATTAATGATTCTATCATTCTTCATCACCATCCAAATTGGTATCCTCAACGTCTTTATTGTCATTTCACGCATCCACAATGTCACATGAACAATTCCTATAGTGAATTGTGGCATAACTTAAACATAACAGTGGATTCTAAGTTTCAATATAATATCTTTGGTCCAGCTTGTCGGGTACCATAAAAAGGGGTCTCCTAAGCAAGAGTCGAAAATATCGCTTAGACCTTGTAAAAATCGAAACTAAGAAACAACCACCGGCAAACCCCCACCTTATCCGAGGCTCGGCTGGACCGCCCGGCCCACCTCGAACAATATCCGGGCTCACCCGAGGCGGGCTCGGCCCAGAGCGAAACCACGAGGCCTCGGACGAGGAACCGACTCTCCGCCTCGCTCGAGGCCCCGCCCGCAAGGCCTCGGACGAGGTACCTATTCTCCGCCTCGCCCGAGGCCCCGCCAGCAAGGCCTCGGATGAGGTACCGATTCTCCGACTCGCCCGAGGCCCCGCCCGTAAGGCCTCGGACGAGGTACCGATTCTCCGCCTCGCCCGAGGCCGGCTCGGCAGCAACCCCGTCGCCTCCGTCTTGACCGACTTCTCTGACAGGACGTCACGTCTAACTAGCGCGTTCAACCACTCCCGCGACATCAGCCGAGCGACGGCTCGATACAACGGAGTGGCCGACGAGATGGGAGTCACATCGATGCCACGCCGTCCGGGACAAGACGGGGCGGGGGTTACCAGTCGCTGTGCTCGGCGCTGTGCCCACGACCGACACCCGTGCTGCACTGTGCTGCCTAACCCCACCCGCTCCAAGGACAACGCGGCGTGGAGAGTCATGTCCGGGTCCCTGTAGCCTCGGAATCGACGTACAAAGACCAACTGCTCCCTCCGAGCCTCGGCTATCCGCTTCGGGGTCTCAGTAGCCTCGAGACTCGTGCCCGCCGAGCCCCCCACAATGGTTCAGCCTCTGCACCAACTGGGCCTCGGCTCTCTACGTTGTCAACATACAGCGACCGAAACGTCGTCCACAGTATGCGCCATGCCCTGCGTCAAGCCATCACAGGAGCTCCCACGTTGCACAGGATCGGACGTGACTGGCGCGTCGCTCCAGTGCATTGAGGACAAAGCCGCTCCACCGACCATGCCGCCACAGTGACAAGCTGCAGGGCTCAGACATGTCGCCTCCGCTCATAAAACGCCACGTAGCAAATCCATGTACCGCCCCCGTGCCTCCCTTCGACTATAAAAGGGAGTGATCGGGGTCGCTTCTAGGGTGAACACAGACAGACAGACGAACACACACGTGCAAGCAACGCACAACGCTCTGTAACACACACGCTTCCTCACTGCGATAGATCAACATCTCAAGCAACCCACGCCACTCTACGCAGAGACCTGGGACAAGCTCCCTCTCTCGCCCAGCTTGTAAACCCCTACTACAAGCACCTCAGTGCAAGGAATATAAGATCGCTCTCTCAAACTGGACGTAGGGCAACTATTGCCTGAACCAGTATAAACCTTGTGTCTCTTTGCATCATCATCCAGGATTAGGGGCACGCAATACACTTTCACTAGTCGGTTGAGGGCCTGCCGGTCCAAAACACCGACACAGCTATACTGTAGTAGTAATAGCTTTATTAATTAATTTATTTATTAGAATTGTGTGGTAGCATTGTAATCAATGGCGTGACACAGCTATGCATGTGTAGGCCATGGTGGATCATGGCCCTTTGGCAATTGAATTTTTATTAATAATAATATTAGAGGCGAATGCTTAGTACTAAGTACTCCCTCCATCCCAAATTGTAAGTCATTCCAAGAATCTTGGAGTCAAACTTTTTCAAGTTTGACTAAAATTATAGAGAGAAACACAAAGATTGATGACATCAAATAGGTATAATATGAAAATATAACTAATGAAGAATCTAATGATACTTACTTGGTATGATAAATATTATTATTTTGTTATATAAATTTGGTCAAACTTAAAAAACTTTGACTCTCCAAGATTCTTGG
This sequence comes from Miscanthus floridulus, assembly GCF_019320115.1. Lineage (NCBI taxonomy): Eukaryota > Viridiplantae > Streptophyta > Magnoliopsida > Poales > Poaceae > Miscanthus > Miscanthus floridulus. The sequence goes on along the minus strand of NC_089582.1, from coordinate 130,922,992 downwards.
AATGACTTACAATTTGGAATGGAGGGAGTACTACTAGTAGAATTTTATATATAAACAAAAAATTATCCTAGAGCTTTAAGCCGTAGCCGCTGCAACTTTTCAAGTTATAGCTACAGTACTAATAAACGCTATAAATAGCTGCAGCCAACTCCTGTTGTGTCATCTGCTTCGATACGCCGGATTGATGCTGCCAGCTGGACTTCCGGCCCCCATTCTCCTCTGCTGGGCTGCGAGAGTAGATTCGATTCGGCGTGCGCCCTCGGCGACTTGGTTGATCTACACTGATGCAGTGATGCTACCGTCTCCCGTCTCCGGCACGACGCGTGTACGCGGTACGGCGGCATCAGGCGCCGCTCATCGGCAGTGCAGCCCGGACCCCATTTGTCAGCGCGGAGGGCGACAAAACAGTGGGCAACAGCCGTCAGCCAGCGTCCGCTGCCTGCCTGCGGCCGCCGGCCTCGAGGAACCCTGGGCCCGGACGGTGCCGCCGCCGGCTTCTGCTCCTTGCGCGGATCAATTCAGGTTTGTCGCCTCTCTCTCACACACAGCCGACGTTTCGTTTCCTTTTAATTCGAGCGCGACTACGACTTCGCAGTCTCTACCTGAGGAAGAATCCGACGGGGGGCGGAAGAAGCTGGCAGTGCATAACCATCAGCACAGGATAAGCCAGCGGCCTGATCAACGCCGATCTGAGCCCTCGCTGCCGGAGTGCTGGTGACGTCTTCAACTCTGGTGTTTTTGCGTCAGTGCGGTTACCTTTTTGTGTTTGGCTTCGTGATCTCCTTGCACAATTTTTGGTTACCGGGCTCTTGTTCGATCTAGCTAACTATTAGCTGTATTAGAGGGGCTAATAGCTAATTGTTAGCTGGGTGGTAGATAAGACATTAGTTGGTTTATTAGGTGAGGATTTTTAGCTAACTTTTAGCAGCTAACTATCAACTATATGGATCAAACAGGCCCTAAGGTGGTCAGGATGGGGGCACGATTGTTAGGTTTGGGTTTCAGTCAGCAAATTAACCAGCCATGCTCTATAAACGAAGTCTTAAACTACACCTGGAAATGACATACAGATTCCAAGTCCAACCCTCCTATTTTTTAGGACCCGTCCAGCAGTCCTTTTATTTAAACCTGATATGATGTCGTTTTGCTTGTTCTTTACTTTCCTCAAGCAAAAGGTCATGTAGTTCTTTATAAGTAGTCCAGATTCTAAAAGGTTAATATATATCATTATGTGAAAAAGGTTTCATATATATGAGTAGTGATACCACCAAAGATCAAAGTTGTGTGCGTATCAAGCTTTTTGTTTCAGTTCTATCTCATCATCGTTCTCATATTAGTTGGGGTTATCATTTATCACAACCTCTCTTCTTACTAATTTTCAGGTTAACAAAGTATGAGCGATTCAGAGTGTGCAGGAGCACCTCAACTTAAGGTCCCTCCAAAGTCCAATCGTTGTATTGATCTTGTTTTGCGATGCAATGAATTGCTGTGTCCTCTGACTGTGTTGGTTTTGGACTTGACAGGGGAAGTACTTTGGTTTGCTGGTCTGCTTTCTATTGGGGAATGGATGCCTCTTCGCATGGAACAGTATGCTTACAATTGAAGATTACTATGCCTACCTCTTCCCTGTATGTTCATCCTTTACAATTACAGTATATATGATTTTTATTATTTATGCTCAGTTTCAAGTGCGCACCGGGTAACTATATATGTTCTATACCTTATCACCGTCGTTTCCGGTTAACAGCTTTTATATTGCTTTATTTATGTATTTTGAACCAATGGCACACGAAGCTAGAGAAATCCAATGGTAATGTCCTGTTATTACAAATCTGTGATGACTGATACTATATTTCCAAATAACTATTGCAGAAGAACCACCCAACCAGAGTCCTCACACTGGTATATCAGCCTTTTGCCCTGGGAGTTTCAGCTCTCCTAGCATACCATGAAGCAAAAATCAACACCAGGCTTCGGAATCTGACAGGATACACAATTTACTTCTTAAGTTCTTTTGGAATAATATTTGTAAGTGAATACCTATCTCTGAGGCAAATAGAGACGGTTCATAAATTATATTCCTTTAGCATGACTATGGCACCAGTACTAGTATATATTTTTTTCTTTTTTTTCTGAAAGATAGTATTAGCTAGTATGTTTCCCATTTGATATAGAGTTTTGCTCGAGTGGTCCTCTCCAAAAATTCTGCACGAATCTTAGAGCAGCCTGGTAATATAAAGCATAGTTATTCTATATACCACTTTATGCAATATAAATTATAAAGCATGGTTATTATATACAGTGCTATATAAAGTGTGGTTATTGATATCAACCTCATACCATCATGTTTTTAGCTGGATGTGGCCACTAAAGGGAAGGGTGGGTTTGGAGCCTTCGTTGGCATATGTGTAACAAGTGCAGCATTCGGGATAGCAGATGCTCATGCTCAAGGTGGCATGATTGGTGACCTATCCTTGATGTGCCCAGAGTTCATTCAGGTGACTATTTCCAATAGTTTTTGGTGTATTGTGGACTGATAGAAATATCTCAGTGCCTATAGTTGGCTGCTCTTATGTGCCCATCTACGTTTTGGTTTGCAGTCCTACTTGGCAGGTTTGGCTGCATCAGGAGCAATTACATCAGCTTTGCGTCTGATTACAAAAGCGGCTTTTGAGAACTCACGAGATGGTTTGCGCAAAGGAGCTAGTATGTCCCGTTCTTTCGACACATGTGAATCAATAAGTTTGTCTTAAATTTTATCTTATGTGTTTACAAAAACTAACATAGTAGATAGCCATATTATCAATGTTCTGCGTAATTTATCTTGTTAATTAGTACAGTAACAGGAATGCTACACGTCCTCTCATCTAAAAGAAACACAACCAGAAAAATAAACATCAAATAAATTAACATTCTTTTTTTCCCACCTCTGCTAGCGCAGTTCGTTATTTTGACATTCTATTTTTTTTTCACCTCTGCTAGCGCAGTTCTTTATTTTGTCTTACCAAATACTTTGAACTACTTCATTCGCATGCAGTGCTATTCTTTTCGATATCATGCTTCAATGAGCTATTATGTGTTCTTCTGTACACATTTGTCTTCCCCACATTGCCTATCGTCAAATTTTATCGCTCGAAGGCAGCTTCTGAAGGTAGCAAAACTGTTGCCGGTGACCTAGCTGCTGCAGGAGTCGCAACTCAAGATGATGAGCAAGTTTGTCTCATACTGATCGTTGCATATTCTTAACTTTACCGATAATCCATGGAAATATAGCATATGCTACTTTATGCAGGCTATGGAGGATCCGAAACAATATGTGCGACTAAGCACCAAACAACTGTTTCTGCAAAATATGGATTATGCGCTTGATATCTTTCTGATTTATGTCTTGACTCTATCTATTTTCCCTGGATTCCTATCTGAAGACACTGGATCACACGGCCTGGGTACTTGGTAAGATTTCTTTCATGTTTTTTTTCCTTTTTACTGACACCATGTGACTAGCTCCTACAATTTGTCATAATCTAGCGTTCCACATGAAAAAATTTCCCTCTGCTGTGTATTTTTCAGGTATGCACTTGTTTTGATTACAATGTTTAATACGTGGGATCTCATAGGCAGATATGTACCCATTATTGTCAAGCTGAAATCTCGGAAATGTATCATGGCAGCAACCCTCGCACGCTTTCTACTCATTCCTGCATTCTATTTTACTGCAAAGTACGGCGCACAAGGGTACATGATGTTTTTGACATCCTTCTTGGGGTTGAGCAACGGGTATCTAACGGTGTGTGTCCTTACAGAGGCACCCAAAGGATACAATGTAAGTTTTCCTCTGTTATATATATTTCATGCTATCAGTTGCTCAGGTTTTACAAAACGATTAACTATTTTACATAGACAAATTGATTTTTCATTGCAAACTTTTGTGCAGGGGCCAGAGCAAAACGCACTGGGGAATGTTCTTGTTGTTTTCCTCATGATTGGACTGTTTTCTGGTGTTGTGCTCGATTGGTTATGGTTGATAGGGAAAGGTTGGTGATAACTAAAGTCACCTCATAAAGGGTGTTACTCTTTTGCTAAGTGTATCCTGTTGATACATCGATGGAAAAATAATAAATCCGATTTGCTGATTTTCTTGCTATCTGTTAGCCTGGAAATGCTTTATCTTTTCGGAGTTGTTATTAAGTGCTAGTCCAAAGGATGAAGTGTTAGGACTGGTAGGATACTGAAACTAGCTTCAAGCGTCGTCACGTCTTCAACAAAGTTTTGCATGGTCTAATTTTTTAGGGGACAATAGCAGGTGCTCTGCCTTTTCATTATAGGAGGAAACATCAAATGATCACAATGTTGAGGCTTCCATAAGTTCCATGTCGAATAGGTGATGGTTTCAGTTCCGTAGTCTGAACCGTCTGACGAAGGTGTTCCCAGTGGTTAAGACCACCATGTTTGCAAGTTATTGACTCAGTTAGAGGTCTTGGTAGCCTATTGCTTCTGTAACGAGTACGTGCACACTTCCTTTTTTGTTATGCATCTTTCTCTAATCAAGAATTTGACAAAAACTCACTGCTACAAAACGACCCACTGATGGAATATCTAATGCTCCGGATGAAATACCAAATTACTCTGGTGCGTGCAGCCGGGGCGGGCGCGGCTAAGCGTTCCATCCGTCCTAGTATCTCTAAATTTATAACAAAAATTCAGTATGGCAAAGGCCACTCTACAATTCATTATGCAGCAGCTTTCATCAATTAGTTAGCAGCTCCCGCGCGTTATCCCACACCGCATCCCACGATCCGAGTCTGCATCCCATTCCGCGTTTGCATGCCGCACCCATGCCCATCCCGCACTCCCGCACCCATCCCTAGGCCCCACGTGGGTCCCTGTCACCTGCCCTACCTGCGGATGCGTGTCGTGGAGGCGTCTGCCGGCCTCAAACGTCCGCAGGGTGACCCACGGTGACGCCCCCAGCAGCAGCACGACGGTTGCGGCAGATGAAACATGTGCTCTTCCAGATTTACTTTTGAAACATCTAGATGAAACATTTACAACATACGTCTGAAAGAGATGAAACACTTGAAACATACGCTTGAAACATGTGTGTATAGTCATAGCAACATATGCAACATTGAGATTTACTTTTGTAACATCTAGATAAAATATTTGCAACATGAGTCTGAAACATTTAAAACACTTGAAACATATACTTAAAACATGCGTATAGAGCTATAGTAACATATGCAACATCTAGTGAAACACTTAAAACATATATCAGAAGCACCTGAAACACTTAAAACACAGGCTTGCAACGACACGCGAAGATCTATTTGCAACATTCAAATGAAACACTTGAAACATAAGTCTGAAACGCCTAAAACACTTAAAACACAGTGTTGCTGGTAGCCACAACCTACCTGGTGGGGAACTTCAGTAGCCAGCAAGTTCGGGTCCAGGGAAAGTTGAGAGCAACGGTCTAGCGTACACCTCAGGCGCAACGCGAAGGCCTCCCCTTCCTGTCGATGGGCACGCTGGATGGGGTCGCAGGCACATGCCTCCCCTGTCTCTCCTTTTGCGATGGGTGAAGTGGATGGGGGCATGGCGTGGGCAATGGAGCAGCGCGGGATGTGGCTAGGAGCGGCGATGGAGAGGAAGGCGAGCGGGAGGCATAGTGGAGCGCGGTTGCGGAGCAGTAGCGGCACTGCAGCGATTTTTTTTAAAGTGTGGTGCCTGAAGGAAAGCAGATATGAGAGCCTCGTGGACATCGTGGCCCATCAACAGGGCTGTCCGGATGGACGGATGTCCTGGACAAAGCATAGATTGACGGCAGAAATTGTTTTGGCAAAATTTACTACAAGACAATGAAAGTGACCTCTCTTTGTTAGCGGACATGCAAAATGGAGCAGTTTGCTATGGACACTCTGCTTCTTGTAAAATTTGCTGGTGGACATCGGACTTAATAAAATATTCATTTCCAGCTTTCGAGGAGAGGAGCGGTGAAATGTTCTTTATGCCCCTGCCTCTTTCTTCTCCCTCACTCCCTTTCTTTTCTTCTCGGGCACGGGTGGTTGGCGAGCAGCTCGACGCTAGAAGGGGAAGTGCCGCCACGTGGGTCTGCTGCTGCCAGGGTGGGGCGGCCGGCCTCTCCGGCTCGCGGACGAGGTGGACCGGCGGTGGGCGGGTGCGGGTGCGGGTCCTGGGCCTCGGCGACGGCGGGCTGCCGGCTGACCTGGACGCCGGTGAGGAGGAAGCTGAGCTTGCCGGTGAGGTGGTTGGCGGCGTGCATGTTGCGTTCGCAGCGGGCGCAGAGGGTGGCCTCGTCGGTGCAGCGAAGTAGGTGCGCCTCAGCCGCGCCGCACGCGGAGCCTGGCCCACGGTGGCGTCAGGCTGCAGGCAGACCTGCGAGCTCCCGCCGTGCGACATCAAAGGCCGGTGTTGTGCACCCCGCACGCGTCGTCGCCGTGGCGGAGCGCGTGCACCCCACTCCGCCTCGCCACTGGGGACCGCCACGGCTGCATCACCGTCTAGGACACCCGCGCCTCCATCCACGACTGCATCTGAGAGAGCCGGGCGTTGTCGGGCGAAGGAGCGATGGCCGAGGCAGTGGTCGTTGAGCCGGACGAGCATAGCACGTGGGTGGCCCACAGCCTCCGCAGTTCCATGCCTTGCGGACGCGCGACCAGGATGGGCTGGTTGCGCACCAGGCATCGGGAGAGAAGAACAGGGAGAGAGAGGAAGGGCCTGTTCGCTTGAAGTAACGTTTTAGCGAAATAATAATATTTTTCTTTAGCAATAAATCAGCATCAGCATCAACTGTTTTTTCAGTCATCCCCCGAAGAAGAAAGAGGCAGGGGCATAAAGGACATTTCATCACTCTTCTCTTTCCTCGAAAGCTAAAAATAAATATTTTATTAGGTTCGATGTCCACCAGCAAATTTGATAAAAAACAGAGTATCCACCAGCAAATTGTTCTATTTTACATGTCCGCTAATAAAAAAAGGTCACTTTCAGTATCCTGTAGCAAATTTTACCAATTGTTTTCAGCTATGCTTCGCCCATCAGGTATTCAGGTCATCTGGTGTGTTGCCTTGGTTGAAGACGGAGTGTTCGGCTGGTCCACGGCTGGTTTGTTTCAGCTTGTTTTAGTTTATTCTCTCTCACAGAATATTATTGAATCATCTAAAACCATTCAAATTTACTGTGCAGTGCATCAGCTTGTTTCAGCAGCTACGGATTGTGTCAGTGCTAGCTTTAGAGTCACAGGCATTACAGCACATTCTGCACATTCTCCTTCTGGCCTTGTTTAGATGAGCCCCAAATTCCAAGTTTTTTCACTCTCTCTCCATTACATCAATTTTTAGCCGCTTGCATGGAGCATTAAATGTAGGTAAAAAAAATAACTAATTGCACAGTTTAGTTGGAAATCACGAGATGAATCTTTTGAGCTTAGTTGGTCCACGATTGGACAATATTTACCAAATAAGACGAAAGTGCTACTATTCATCGGGTTGAAAAAATCTTCAATCTAAACAAGGCCTCTGTCAAGAAAACATGTAGCTACAGATTGTGTGTAGATAAAAGTAGTATATGGCTGACTAAATTTTTAGTAAATATTATTCACATTTATGACTCCAAATTAATTTATTAAAAAATATATTTTGTAATTAATCTAATAGTATTTATTTGATATTATAAATATTAATATTTTTTTATCTATCTCGCATTGCACTTGTCACCGACACCTTTCTCTAGATCCTACACAGAGCGGGAGCTCTCTGCACTGAATACTCTTTTAATTAATCAAACTTGAGATATTAAACATGATATTCAACATGTTCGCTCGTTGGTTTCAGCCAGTCCAAATCAGTCAGTCAACAGTATTTTTCTCTCACAACAAACCAGCATCGGTCAGTCCAAATCAGCCTAGAAATCAACCAACGAACATGTCGATTACGTTAGAATTGCATGTTTTTTCGGATGGAGGGCGTACGAGTTGATCTCAGAATACTAGGCATAATAATACGAGATTTCGAGATCGCGTTTTGGGACGAATTCAGCGAACCTATCGCACTTGAGCTTGGCAGATTTTTGTTGTGTCCTCGAACCAAGGAACAGACACTCGAGGTTGCTGATTGGAGCCGGATCTAATTGGGTGGCGCAGGATGTACCTGTACCTGTACCTGTACGTGTCGTTCATCCGCGTCTTCCACGTCTGCACACCTGCGTCTTCTTCATCTGTAGCAGCATGTTCGGTTGGCTGGTTCGTATCGTGACTGGTTCGTTTATGTGAGAGAGAAGTACTGCTGACTGGTTCGTTGGAACAGTGTCCATGTGAGGGGGTTGGCCAGCCCAGCCAGCCAGCCAGTCCCAGCCGAACACGGCGTAGGCTGTCGCCAGTTTCATCCGCTTCTTCGTGTAATCATCGTCGTCATTATCACATTATAAAAGAGCAAGTTTTTTTAAAAGGTTCTCCCTCTATAATAATCTTCGATCTAGACGCCGTGCTTTACGAGCCCTCCGTCATTCGTGATCTTACATGTAAGATGTAAGACTCCTCGACAAAGATTCATCCTAGACCTGGAAAAAGGAAAATAATAAAAAACTGAACACACGTGAGATGTAAGACTCCAACGCCCATACGAGCCAAATTATCATGTTCGAGGACTCCGACGCCCAATGCCCATACGAGCCAAAAAGGACTCTGACGCCCGTGCGAGCCAAAATATTAATATTAATGCAAAACTTATTTATATGAGCCAAAAATATTATTGTGAAACATGTTTGAACTCGATGTAAAAAATACTAATGTGTAACATGTTTGGACTCACAGTTGCTCAGTAGGAGTATATGCATGGCCCTATCATTGAGTTTGAACCCATCTATAAAGATATTGTATTTCTATATTTAAAGAAATGTCTATGATATATATGAACTAATATATCGAGAACTCAATTAATATTCCCATTGCATTTGAAATATTTTTCGTAAACACGTGCTTGTCGCATGGGCATATTTGCTAGTGATATAAAAATAAGGATAGAACTAGAGTTGCATTCTAAAAAATACAGAGAATGAATAATGAAAAATAGTGTCCTTCACCGATAAGAGAAACCGCGCTCCTAGCGTCCGGATGTACGCCCGTGGTTGCAATCCGTTTTCGCACGTCCACGCATGGGTCCGCGCTGTTCGGATATCGCTCACCCGTGCCTACATCCCGTGCACCCACGGGGAGCCCGCATCGCCGGAATATCACCCGCGCCGCGCGTCCGCAGGGATCGATTGCACCCCCTCCAGCTTCATCACATATGAAACACTCGATTTATTTTTAAAACATCAAGATGCAACATTTGCAACATACAAAAAGAAAGATAAAACACTTGAAATATGCGTCCGAAACTCTAGCAAAAACACTTACGCAATATCCAGAGAAAACACTTACAACACATGTGTGAAACACACTTGCAACATACTTCTAAAAAACAGATGAAATATTGGGGACAAACGCTTGTAACATATGCAACATTCCGATCTAGTTTTGCAACATCCGTATAAAACAATTGCAACATACCTCTAAAACATTTGAAATGTGCACTTGCAACATGCATCGTATCCTGGTGTGGCATCCTCCGCCGTCTGCATCGGGGCGCCACAGTCGTAGCAGGAAGTGAGGTCGGAGGGCTTCCTCGCCAGGGTCGGGTGCTTCTCCTTGTGCTGGCAGTGGTTGTCAGCGTCGTCGAGCGGGGCGGGGCGGGCAGAGTAGGAGCAGCGGGACGGGCGGCGGAGCAGCGGCAGGTGCAGCGAGGCGGGCGCGCGGAGCAGCGACAAGGGCAGCGCGGAGCATGTGCAGGAGCAGGGCGAGCGGACGGCAGGAGCAACGGAAGGGACGCGGGGGCACGGAGCAGAAAGGGATGGAGCCGGGTACGGCGCCGCGATGCTGGAGAAGGCCGCGGCGAGCAAACCCCGCGATGGAGACTCCCGTGGCGGTCACATGCTTGCGGTGGTGGGGAAAGGAAATGTCTGGCCTTTTTTCTTTCGGAGAAACCGCGGAGCAGGCCTATTAAACCCAATCGCTGCACATGACCAGGAACAGGGTGTCCGGACGGATGACGCTTGGACAGATGTCCTCACCAAAGCATTATCGTAAGAGAAAGGGGTTAGCATGAGCCTTGAAGAGACCTGGTTAGCAAATGGCGCATCAAGCGAAAGCAGGTAACAACAGGATGGGACTGGGCTGCGCCTGGGCTGCATTGCATGCACCGATCTGCCGAGCCCTGTAGGCTGCAGCCTGCAGGCCTGCAGCCACAGAACTTGCAGCGGAGTGCCGGAGTCCCATCCCTGGCCGACCGGCGGCCGCCCCCATGCTCGCACTCCAGGCGATGCTTTTGGGCAACGTCAAAATACCTTTGCTTGCTGCTGATGCTGAATAGGCGCACTCGTACGTTGCTTAAAATGGTCACAGAGAAGCAACTGGTCCCGCCCTTCCTTCCAGACATTACGGGAGGAGGACCAGTCCGTTTGGCGTCCAAATATATGGCAGTAGTACTGCTCAAGGGTCCTCCAATCATCACGAAGGCCTTGCATTGCATAGATGATGTTCAATGATTCGGCTCACCTGAGCCCTGGCTTGCCCGGTCAGTGTTGCCTCCTCCTACCTGGCGAACAGAGAGCTCGGCGAAGTCATCTCACACACCAACCTGCTCGTCAGTCAGTGAGGTCATTCCCAACAAGATACTAGTATCATCCACGTTAGCAGGGGCAGAGCCAGAAATTAGATATAGAGGGGGCCGGACATACAGTATAGTAGAAACTTCTAATAAAATGCGTAGTAATCACGATTAAGACCCTATTTGGAACACATGACTATTCTATTTCTATGTTTTTTTTCATGTGAAATTCCTATATTGTTTCTATAAAATTATATGTTGTTCCAATTATACCCTAAGAATTGATTCTATAGTTTGATTCTCCAACTCTTCAGGCCATCATACCTGATTGTTCTGTTCTACTTTGTGCATAAAAAGCAGCCGTAGCCAAATATTTATAGAGAATGATAGCTTAAGACATATTAGAACTAATTAATGAAACGAATTATTGCAGCTGAAGTTGGGAGGGGCCAGGCTCCGCCACTGCACGTTAGAGAATTCGTTACGTACTCCATCTGTCTATAAATAAATTGAAACTATCATAAGTTAAATTTAGCCGGATCTATAGAAACTATAGAAAATAAAGGACACCAATATTTATGACACAAAATTCATATTATTAGATCATACACCATAAAATATATTTTCAGTGTACTTTACACTTTTTTCTATCAAGTTGAAAACTTAAAATAGTTTGATTTAAGAAAATTTATTTTGGAACAGGGAGAGAGTATGCTTTTGGCATGGCAGTATATTAAACAAGAAGAGATAGGGAAAGTCAGTGTTCTCATGGAACCTAGATACAGAACCCAACCTTGGAAGCCGCACAATAGTGTTGATGGAGTTGTTTTATGCTCTATTATCAAAGGAAACATCAAATAACAACTAATTGCTTATAGGCTATAAAGACCATAAGAATTTTAGCAAAATTATGGCACATTTTAATCTACAAAAATAGTATGATAGATGTGTCGAATATGTGCAGTGGTGATCTTGTCAAATTACATATTAGCAACGTGCTAGTAACATATAACCTACAGATCATGTAATAAATAAATAAATAAATAAATAAGGCAACAAAAGTTGAAATGGTATATCCAATGCCTAAGAAACCAGCAACGCTGCTTTGCTCAGTCGAGCAACTACTCGATGTCATCAATCAAGAGTCGATGCAGGCAAATGTTTGCAACCATATCCTGTGAACATCCGGCAGTGGTTGAGCTTGCCTCTAGGAATTAGTCGATCACCGTCGTGTACAGGAGCGTGTTAGGATGTAGGCAGACACGATTGAGCAGTTACGCGAAGAAGTGCTCTCCAAAAATTTGATCGCACGCTAACGTTCATGTGCCACTGCAGATGGTGTTTTGGAGGCATAGACAACTAAAAGTCCGTGCGCACAAGTGTTCTCGACCGAGGAAGATAGAGCGCAGGCATGTCAGTTTCAATCGACAAAATATAGGCATCAAGTATTCAAGTTACATGCGGTCTGGTCCAAGCACACACATACATACCATGTCTCGTCATGGCTCGGTGGTGGTGCATATGTCTTCCTCCTCTCTCACAATAGATAAGTTTCAAAAAAAAAAAAACTTCACAATAGATACATAAAAACACCAGTATAAGGTGGTGTGTCAATTTCTCACTCATTCTTAGAATTTATTAGATTTAATTGAAAATATGAGGCAAGTCCAATTAAAATCAAACAAACATAAAGACACGAAGCATTTTCTGATGGCACGGTGAATTGAGCGGAGCTCGGCCGGTTGGGTTCTTTTGTGGTGGAATCTGTCTATCCGAATTTAAATCCACGGGTGCTTGTATTTTTCTGAATTTATTTTAGGATTTAACGTAGCTATTCTTTCAGTGGTAGGCGCCGTGTCCATCGACAGCAAGGTGCCTGTGAGGCGAGTAGGGTGAGTGCGCTCGTAACTGGGTCTCCTAAAAAAAGTTTTCTGATGGCATGGTAATTTTGGAGAAATGACCAGAAACAATAATTAGCCTTGTAGTATTTTTTTTCTTTTTTTTTGTGCACTACATCTTTTCACTCTTTATTAATTTTCTTGTCCAAACATAAAATGCCAAATATTTTAGGACTGAGGGAGTACACTAGGTTGACACTTCGAATTAATTTTCCTCAGTCCACCATCTAAGATGTTACTAGGTAGCGTGCTCGTGCGTTGCTACGGAATAACTAAATCTTTTGTACTAAAAATATACGGATCGCACAATAAGATAACAATACTGTTAAATTAAATACCGACGTCAAAGTGACATTTAATTCAAAAGGCAAAGTTCGTGAAATTAACACAGCCACGGAGAGCGCGACGTCGTAGGCTCACAAACTCTACTATATAGATTTTTTCGTGATACGACTAAGATAATATTTTATATCGGTAAAAAGAATTCTATGATATCCATTTCTTTCACGCGCTAATAAATCCATGAATAAGTTCCGCTGCATCTCCATATAATCATGTACAAACAGGTTTGAGTATATATGCAAATAGGTTCGTGCCCGTGCGTTGCTACGGGACAGCTAAACTTTTGTACTAAAAACACACGGATCGCACGATAAGATAACAATACTGTAAAAGTATACGACCGACGTTAAAGTGACATTTAATCCAAAAAGCTAAGTTCGTGAAATTTACACAGTCACAGAGCGCGTGGCGTAGCGGCTCACAAACTCTACTGTGTAGATCTTTTCGTGATGCGGCTAAGATCATTTTTATACCGACAGGAAGAGATTTCCGATATCCATTTTTTTCGTGCGCCAACAAATCCACGAATAAGTTCCACCACATCTCCATACCATCCTATACATGACGCTGGCAAGCGAATTAGCCACAACTTATGTAATTAGTTTTATAATTAGCTAATGTTTAGTCCTCCTAATTGATATCTAAAAATTCAATGTGACAGGGACTAAAGTTTAGTCCTAGGATCAAACACCCCTGACTCTCGACACCTGCTGGCTGCTCACTTGCACCACCATGCCTATGTGTCTGCACGTATATACTCTAATGCCAGAACATCTAATATGATCTTTATTGTCCACCCTTTGAAAATATCATAACTTTAAGGTTGCCATTTATGTATGCTGTAGGATTGTGATACTTTGCACTGATCCATGAGGGTGTCTATGAGAATTGAAATTTTTTATGCCATTATGATGTCTAAGCTTACCAATCAGACAGAGAGGAACTTGATTGTTAAAATATTTTCAACACTGCTTTCATATACTCCCCCTGTCCCAAAATAGAATTCATTCTCGCTTTCCGAGAAGTTAACTTTTTTTAACTTCGACCAATTATATATAAAAGAATATTAATATTTATAATACATAATTAGTATCATTACATAGAACATTGAATATATTTTTATAATAAACTTATTTGGAGATATAAATGTTGTACATATTTTTTACAAACCTAGTCAAAGTTGAGAAAGTTTAACCTACACGCATCCCATAACGACTTATATTTTGGGTAGAGGAAGTATATGCTAATGGGAGTAGTCAACTGAAAATGGTGATGAACACAACAATATTTTCATATTATATGCTAATGGGAGCACGAAGAAACGCAAGGGAATGGACATATATACTAATGGTGGGAATATTCGTTTAGGAAATTGCAGAAGGTTCACCAGTCTCATCATGTATAACCTACACATCTTTTATTTTGCACCACTGATGTTTCCTTCCATGCATGATTATTGTTTTCTTCCATGCATGATTATTGTTCCATGCATGATTATTGTTTCTTTTCATGCATGGTTATTATTTTCTTTCATGCATGATTATTGTTTCCTTTCATGCATGTGGCCTCAGGTGATCGATTTGTTTTCTTCAAAGTAGGTGAGGATCGCAGGGATGACAGTTTCTTTTTCTATCGTGCCTTTCCTTTTCTCGCTCGCCCGTTGGACAGCGTGGGAGGTGGGATCGATCGTATGGGAGTGGCAGACGAACGAACCAAGGCAATTGTCGTACCAAAACGGTGTCTACACTTGTTCTTTTTAATTGTAGGAGAAGGAGATTGAGTCGAGGATAGGGAAGAAATGGTCTGCGGTGGCGTTTGCAGGTGGGGAAATTCTCGCCCCTCATGAACGAAGGCGGGGACCTGATTCCCAATGTTTTTTTTTGTTGACGTCTCTACTCATTGTGTTCATCGGAGTGTTGCTGCTGGAGAAAATATAAGCATAAGAACAATAAATTTTAAAATACAACAAGTCTTAAACTATTTGTGAATATCTTATGAATATGTCTGGGTTAACTACACGGTGGTTTGGGTCTTGTTTGACTGGACTTTAGCTCCATAGAAATGGATCTGGCTTCATTTTTTTTTTCTTCAAATCAGGCTTCAGTCAAATTGACCTAGAACACAAGAAGAGCACCCCAAAACTGCACTCCTGACTCCTGAGGCTCCCCAGTTTCGCTACAGTGCTCCGGTAGCCGAATAGAAGCCTCACCGAACAAGACCTAAAAAGGAACATTTTTTTGGCAGCCACCACTTACACCCCCATGGCCCCGTCGCCCGGCCGTGAGACCCAACGCCGTTTGGACGGCTGCAACAGCCGCAGTGCCGCACGCCGCGAGCGTCCCGGACCCGGGCGCGGGCGGAGACACATCGCATCGCCATCGGCATCGCCGCCCAACCGTGGTTGACGAGCAGCTGCAGATCACCCAAGCCAGAGCCAAAGCGAGCGCAGCGGCGCACGCGCACTATTTATCGTGCGCAGCAGCGGCGCAGCCCCTTTCTCCGCCCGCCCCCACCACGCACCGCCCGACCAGCCACGGGAACCATGCCGCCGCTCCTATCCGCCCCGTGCCGTCGCTCCCCAGCCCCGCGCCGCCGTCCCTGCTAACCCCGTCCCCTCCGCCTCGCCTCGTGCTAAGGAGGGCGGCGGTGCCTCCTCAAATCCCCGCCGACACCTTCTGCCGCCCCCAGGTGGATCCCGCCCGCGGACTCCAGGAGGGGCTAGCTAGCTCCCTGATCTGAGTTGAAATTAGGTATGCTCATCATGCCGTCTCCATGATCCAGGAGCTCTTCCGTTGCACGAATTTTGGTTCAATCTCTAGATGAGGAAGACGGAGTGCTGTTTGCTTAAGTCTTCAGGTTGTTCGATGCTATGCTTATGTGAACAGATGATCAAAATTGCTTTTTTTTCCTTCTCTTTTTGTTCTTGTGCAGGATCTGAACCTGCCGGGCGAGCTGATGTACGGCTCGCCGGTGTCCAAGGACCTCAACCTCCCGGTGCAGCCGCCGCCCATGGCCTCGTCCGGGCTGCTGAGGTACAGATCGGCGCCCAGCACGGTGCTCGGCGACCTCTGCGAGGACTTCCTCCCTTCCGCGCCCCGCGCCGCCAGCCCCGACGCCGCCGCCGCCGCCGACAACGTCTTCTCAAGGTTCCTTGCCGACCACCACATCCGGGACGACAAGCCGTCGCCGCCGCCGCCGCCGCCGGCTGCCCCCGCCGCGGTCCACTTCCCGAGTGAAGCCGACATGGCCTCCCAGCAGCAGCAGCAGGAGATGGTGGGCGCCAAGTCCGTCCTCTACCGCACCGTGAGCTCAGGCATAGAAACCGCGGCCGCTGTCGGCGCCAGCGCCAACGCTAGCAACCTGATTCGGCAGAGCAGCTCCCCCGCCGGATTCCTCGATCATTGGAACATTGACAACGGTTGGTCTCTCCTTAATTCAGCCTTCATTTGGTACGACCGTAGTTACCATTCCCTGTTTGCTTCCTTGGCAGCAATTATTGCGGTTCTTGGAGCGTTTTTCTTCTTGGAAACATTTCTATTTCTGGAACTGACACTGAGCGTGTCCCACCTACGCTACTTTGCTCAATTCAGGATACGGGGCCATGCTGAGGGCGGGCATGGCCACCGCGGACTCCCTCGCTGGTAGCGGTAGCAGGCTAAAGGGGCAACTGAGCTTCTCGTCACGGCAGGGGTCATTGATGTCCCAGATCTCAGAGATGGACAGCGAGGAGGTTGGAGGGAGCAGCCCAGAGGCTGCCGGTGGCGGCAGGGGGTACATCCCTGGGTACCCAATGGGTTCTGGGTGGGAGGACTCATCGGCGCTCATATCAGACAATTTGTCTAGCATGAAACGCCCCCGGGACTCTTCGGAGCCTGGCCAGGTACGGGGGTTACTCTATCAGCATTTTCCGTTTCTTGTAGTACATCTATGTGGCGAACTGACGATGCCATCAGTGCAGAGCGGCCTCACGCACCAGTTCAGCCTGCCCAAGACGGCATCGGAGATGGCAACTATTGAGAAACTCCTCCAGTTCCAGGACGCTGTGCCTTGTAAGATCCGTGCCAAGCGGGGATGCGCCACTCATCCACGCAGCATCGCCGAGAGGGTCAGTGAATCCGTTTTCTTGCATAGAATTCCTTAGGTTTGGAGTCTGCAGCTGAGCAAATGGCTGATGTGCTGATCTGTGGTGCCCAGGTGAGGAGAACAAAGATCAGTGAGCGAATCCGAAAGCTGCAAGAACTAGTTCCAAACATGGACAAGGTACTCCACATTCTGTAGCCATGGCAACCCAATAGGCAATAGGACATGGACATTGTGTGTGTGGTTAGCAAAGTTTCTATGTGAGGACCACTCCATAATTGACTTGTCTATAACCTACACTTCCATTTCCTGCAGCAAACCAACACATCTGACATGCTGGATTTGGCTGTCGACTACATCAAGGATCTCCAGAAGCAGGTTAAGGTAAGCAATCCAGCAAATGAGCACTTGTCGGTATCTTAATAAGAAAGACCTGGGCAGTAAGGTCTAAACCAAGCTATATTGATTTGTTGCCCTTTAACTGAAAGGAGAAAGTTACCTATAGTGTTCTGTTAGACTTATCTGAAATACACACTCTGAAACAGAGCTTGAGAGTTCCTTCCTGCTATCTGTTCATTGAAGGTGCTAAAGGAGAGCCAAGCTAATTGCACCTGCTCAGGAAGCAAGAATCAGCAGCACTCTTGCTGAAGCCCTGATGCACACTGTACATGACCTGCAGACCTCGAAAGCATGTTCACTCTGGATAGAAAAGATGTAAGACAGCTCTCATTTTCTTTGTGGGGTTTGAACTGCAGCAGTTGAGAGACTTATCTACCAGGCAGTGTAGCTTTATACTCCCTCCGTTTCAAATTATAAGTCTCTTTGACTTTTTTGATACATCTACTTTGCTATGCATTTAGATCTAACATATGTCTAAATACATAACAAAATGGATGTACCAAAAAATTCAAAGTGACTTGTAAGTTGGAACGGAGGGAGTATGAGCGAAGGGGAATGAAGCAATGGCATCATCATCAAGCATTCAAGATTTCAAGTGATAGGGAGAAGGGTCAAAGTGGGAAGATATATAGGAGAAACAACTGTATAGTTTGGCTGTTGCTTTGCTATATATATTACTACTACCCTTTCGGTAGAAAGTGGTTAATTTACCTCTATTACTACTAGCAGCAGCTGTAAATGTGCCGCATATAAATAATAGAAAAACTTGGAGGAGTTCAATGCAAGCAATAGTGTTTCAACTCAATGAACATATGGTTGAATTAATGGGCATCCTCTACTGGGGTCTGGGGGTAGTCCTGCTTCCTCTCGGACCTCAGGCTGGTCCTGAAGCTGTTTGCTGCTCATCTATCTGACATTCTTATATCGATGCTAATATAGCTCTATTGCGACACCAACAGAAAAGATTCAGGCTCTGGACATGGATTCCGTAGCCTTGGTCTTCTCAGCTGCAGTCTCGGAAGGGCCTGGTAAGGTCATATTTTTGTTTCAGCCCAGGAAGATAATTGAAATGCTGTTCAAATACTGCAACTTCTACCTTAGACACTGCTAGACGTGACAGACCCTCACATAGTTCCTTCCCTGACCCTCTCACATGCCAAGTATGTTTTGCCACTGAAGCACACAAACAGCACACATCACTGAAGATTTCTACTTGAACACATTGACATGATTATCTCATTATCTGTATATTTTTGTGTGAGCGCATAACAACTTTGTAAAATGAGGAGGCCGGATTCTTGGATAGGGGATGCAAAAGTTACCACTGGATACCCAAGCCTTCTCGTCAGACACAACTGAAACTGCCTGGCAGCTGACTAGTAGTAGTATTCATACAGAGACGAGGCGTATTCAAATTCTCGGGAGCTACATCAATGCTAGGATGAGTTTTGACTTTGAAGAGTTGGGGTGTGTATGTTGAAGGGTTCTCTAATGCAGTTGGTTTCTTTTAGCTAAATGTGCATCGAGTGGTTCTACAAAATTTACAGTACACATAGTATGCCACAACTATTTAAAGATTGTGTTTGGTTTAGCTTCTTGAAAGTGATTCTGCCGAAAAAAACGTAGAACACCAACTAAATGGGTAAATGGGTGGAACCTAAAGCTGCTTTTTTTTTTGAATGTGTGTTCGGCTGGCCTTAGAAGCAGCAAACTTTTGCGTAATATAATTCTCGCAAGACCTTAAACCTTGGTTTTGGCTTTTAGCTTTTCACAACACATAATTTGTAGCGGCAGCTTATAGCTCACACCAGTTTTTTCGCACCTTATAAAATTTGGCTTATGCTGATGCTTATGCTGAAATGTTGTGAGAGAAAAACACTGTTCCATGGCTGAAAAGTGGTGCTGAATAAGCTCAAGCGAACAGACTAAATTAGAGAGTGTAATGTAGGGATGAAGTAGACATTTGGTAGGCAGTAATAGAAAGAACAAAAGAGATGGAGAAAATAATCGAAAGTCTAATTCTTAATTGTATAAGATGATGTTAAATATTGATATGAGAAGAGGGGAAAACACAAAAAAAAACATCATTAATAACTAATTAATTAGAGTACTATGTTGCTAACTGAAGAGGCATATTGTAGGGGGCATAGAAATGTTGGTTGCCCAGTTCGTGTTGGTTTCAAGTAGACTGCCTCTCTAGCGATGTGGTTTTTGTTAACCTACTGCAAGCAGTGGAGTATTTGTTTCCAGTCTTTATGCTTTACTCTTGGCTTAAGGCAGCTGAGCAAATTTCTCCGGAGTTTTGAGACAGACTGCACGATGCACCAAGCACATGGATCAAGATCCTCCACCTCCTTGGGTAATCGCAAGCGCAAATGCCAACCCTCCACCTCCTTGGGTAATCGCGGGAACCTGTAGCTGAAAGCTCTCATATCAAGAGAAATATACTCCGCACACTATATAAAGAAGAAGGGAACCTGTGCATTGCTTGCTCAGTTCATACGCTTCTCGATCGGCTATGGCCTTTTGATCAATCCAGGTAGCGTACTTGGCTTGGTTCTTCCCTGAAGCTAGCTCTTGTTTTCGTTTACTACCTATCTGCATTGCACGAGTGTTGCACACTTGTTCTTTACTCATGACCTGCGCTCCCTGTTGCCTCAGGAAGATATATGTCCGTACTCTATGTCGTCTGAGCAGTTTATTGACCTGATGGACAATAATGCAGCAGCACAAAGTCTCGAGGTTACTCTTTTCATTGAACTCATCGTCGCAACAAAAAGTTAGGGAAAAAATTAGTTATTCGTGGGACGACATTCGCAAAGGTGGGGCTTTCCCAACCCTATCCTTGGAGCCTGCCCAGCAGCCACCGCTGCCGGCGCCGGCGGCCTCCCCCTCCCCGCCACCCTCCCCTATGCGCCTCCCCCTCCCTTCTTCCTCGCTCGCACGGGAGTCGCGTGCAGGGGAGCTGTAACACCCTTGGTGTTACACCCTAAACAAACCACTAAACCATGTCATGAGCATCATGTTTATGTGATAAAGCATGTGATAAAGTGTGTAGATCAATTTCTTGTAATCTAAAATGACTAATAAAAATGTTAAATGAAAGTTGATTCAATAGCTCATGTATATCAAGTAGGGTTGGAAACCAAATTTTATTCAGCAAAAATATTATATAACATGTATGTGACCCTAAATAAAGTTTGAAGTATAAACTTTGTAGAGGACAATGCAACTCTTGTCTTAGAAAAATAATATTGCTAGCTAGTATTTCTAATTGCTTAGAAATGGAACTTGAAATCAAATTCAGCCCAAGACTTAGCAAATTCGTCTGAAAACAGTGTGACAATGCAATGTTGGTGAATTAATTATGAAAAATCTAGCTAAAGGTCAATGATGTGTTTTTGCTCCTTATGGTAGACTGATTTATCCCCTTTAGCATGGTCGAGGTAGTTTAGCTTCAACTGTGTTAGGTTAGTTTTTAGACGCGCTTTAAAATTCGTGAACGTCATGTGGCTGGCCTCTGCGCACGGTCACCTCGCGCAGCCGCTCGGAGTCGTGCGGCTGGACGCGTCCCGTGCGCTGTGGTGCCGAGCCCGGTCGGCCTGTCTAGCCGTGGCCGGCCCCAGCGGGCCGCTGTCATCGCCTTGCAGCTGCTGGCCGTCGCGCTGCTGCCCCACCTCGCTGCCGCCCCTCTCGCCTGCACGCGCGTAGGCTTGTCCCGGCTGCCACCGCCGTCGCGTCGCCATCATGTTCGCGCCCCTGTAGCTCTGCGCCGCTGCCTGTCCCTATCCGTTGGCGTTGCCATGGTCGCGCGCGCGCACATGGAACACTCGCTGCCCGGCTCGTGGCCGTGCTCACAGCCGCGGTGTTCCCACATGCGCCCAAGCTACCGTGACAGCCGTACCCCTAGCAGCCATCGTCTTTAACTACGTCGTGTCGAGCGTAGGATGACCTCCCTCCCCTCCTTGTCGGTTTTACCCGACGCGACGCCGTTCATTAAACCCATCAGGGAAAAGGTCACCATCGCCCGATTTGTCGCGCCCTAGCTCCGCCATTAACCCCCTTAGCCATCCGACCCCATTCCGTCTTGAATCGAGCCCGGCCAAGCTCCAATTTGGTGCTTTTCCCGCCGCTGTGCCGATAAGGCCACGTCCGGTCGCGGACGAGGGTAGTCCCCTACTGTTCGCCCCGATCCAATTCACCTGCACCACTAGCTTCGTCTCGCCTCCCTCTCCACCTTGCGCGCGTCAGCGGAACCGCTACCGCCTCCCTGCCGCCGCTGACGCGACCACGCCACTGCGTTGCGCCGTCTCATGGCTCGACCGCATGTGGCCACCCCTCCTCCGCCATTCTCCACTCCAACCGTCACCTCGTCCTGGCCCATGGTAGCCTCCAGATGCTCACGCGCTAGCCAGTTAGGTCCGTAGCTGTAACACCCTCGGTGTTACGCCTTAAACCAACTACTAAAACATGCCATGAGCATCATGTTTATGTGATAATGCATGTGATAGACTGTGTAGATAAATTTCTTGTAACTTAAAATGATCAATAAAAATGTTAAATGAAAGTTCATTTAATAGCTCATGTATATCAAGTAGGGTTGAAAATCAATTTTTATTAAGTAAAAATACTATAGAACATGTGTGTGATACTTAAATAAAGTTTGAAGTATAAACTTTGTAGATGACAATGCAACTTTTGCTGTAGAGAAATAACATTGCTAGCTAGTAATTCTAGTAGCTTAGAAATGGAACTTGAAATTGAATTCAACCAAGACTTAGAAGATTCTTTAAGTTTATTGATAGCTAGACAATACTAGGTTTGGAGATTTATTTTGTGAAATTGAGTTAAGAGGTGGTGTCGTGTTTTAGCTCGGATTGGTAGCCTAATAGACCCTCTTTAGCATAGTGAAGGCGGTTTAGTGTCCACATCAACCGTTTAGTTGCTATCGATGCTTAAAAATTCGTGCATGGCACGTTCTTGGGCTGGCTCGTCGGGTGGACGCGGTCACCAAGCTCGGGCGCTCGGCGTCACCACGCTGGTCGTGTGTGCGCGCGCTGCCGAGCGTGGCTGGCCATGGCTGCTTGTGGCCTAGCTGCGGCCCGGCGGCTGCTGGCCCCGTCGTGCGGAGTCACCGCTACTGTCGCCTGCCCCGCGCCGTGCTGCGATGGAGCCACTGTCGGTGCCATCACCTCGTCGTCACGTTCGCACTGCTGCCTAACCTAGCGTTGCCGCTACCGACACCACTGCGACGCTGTGTTGCGCTGCCGCTCGCCTTGTCCCCGCACGCACGTGGGTTGTCCCGGCTGCCTCGCGTCGTCGCCTCGCCTTAATGGCGCTGCGGTCGCGCATGCCGCTCCCCCACCTGCCTCCACACGTGCGCACATGGTCTGGCCGCGTTGTCGCGTAGTGGGTGCTCGGAAGCTGTCTTAGGTCCGACCGACCGCTTACCGCTAAGGCAAGGACGAGCCGAGCCAGACCTACTCCTCTCTCTCTCTACCACCACGACTAGCCGACCCCGCTCGCTTAATTCAGCATGGTCGAGTCACCATCACCCGATTGATCACGTCCCTGACTTCTCCATTAAGCTACCCGACCCCACCCAGGCTTGAAGCGAGCATGGCCAAGCTCCAATTTGGAGTTTTTCCTTGCCTCCATGCCATTAAGGCCGCGCTCAGCTATGGTCGAGGGCAGCCCTCCTACCGTCCCTCCCGAGCCAAATCTCCTGCACCACTAGCTTCGTCTTGCCTCCTTCTCCACCTTGCGCACGCCAGTGGAACCGCTACCGCCTCCCCGTCATCACTGACACGACCTTGCCACCGTGATACACCGCCGCATGGCTCAGCCGCACGTGGCCAACCCTCCTTCGTCATCCTCTGCCCCAACCGTCACCTCAGCTTGATCCATGGTAGCCGCCTGATGCTCAGGCGCGAACCAATTAGGTCTGTATCTACCCTAGCTCACTGGAACAGTGGCACTGCCATCGCGGATGGCCACGTGCCGCTACAGCCTTCCCCAGCAAGTTGTGTCAACCCTGCACCGCCGCTTAGTGTAGCCGCTCGGGTTGGAGAGGGTGACCAACCTGTTAGGTTGTCTACCGTAGGTCCTAGGTGGCCAGCGTAGCCGCGCTGTGTCACCGGCCGCCGTGCTGCCATGCGCTGAGTCATCGGGTTGTGTGCGGGGGAATTCTAGGAAAGCCAGGGGGTTATGTGAAAATGTTTGAGAGAGGGGAAAATAGTGTTAGTACTTAGTTATAATTCAGGAGAAGTTTGAGGTATCTTTTGCAAAATCACCAGCGCGCGCTGTGGCAGAACCGCCTAATCTAATGCCTCTCAGGAGTGCTCGTCTTCCATTAGACACTAAGCACTTAAGGGAGAACACTAAATTACACAGTTCCATCGGGCACACCCTAGGGGAAAACCCGAAAATCCATATTTTTTCATTAGGATCACAATGAGAGAATAAAGCTTACATCATTCTTAACCATTTCTTATATCACTTTCAATATAGTATCAGAGTATAATATTTATTATTATAACAACGAAATGTAATCATATTATCAGAGTTATGAATAATTTAATTGAACAGCGGAATATAAATATGTTATCAGAATTACAGCAGAAATAAATATCTATTCATGATATGATGAAATATCGATATATATAAACTATGTCAATAGATTATAAAACTTTTATTTATAAAAATATTTAGTCAGAGTTATAAATAAAAACTACGATCGCAGCGTAAAGAAAATCCTCTCTGAGCCCACCAGGAGGAATCCCCACACAAGAGTCAACTCTAGCATCCACCTGTCACCTGCAATAGGGGAAAATAAAACCTTGAGTACTCAATTGTACTCAGTAAGACTTACTCGATAGGAGAAAAGAAAAGACTCTAAAGATATGCAAGGCTATCTGACTTGTGGGTTTATTGCATCTGCAAGAAGCATTACTAAATGTGCGTCCTTACATTCGATTTTTATTAGCAGTGCATTAGTTATTAACTAACCATTTTATGTAAGCACCTGTACTACTTTCAAGCAGGTGGTAAGCAATTAGATTTTCTTTTCTTTCCATCTTTCATCTTCTCGTTCTTACTACGGTGCTAGAGTTAAGACAAGTCATACCGGAACGTCGGCGATTCGTGAATCAATGCCCCCAGCTAGGTACCCCAAAAACACACGCCCCGCTTGTACCCAAGGCACAAGCAGGACCAACCCATCACCCTCCTATCCTGGGTGTCCAGGTTCCCGTCCAAACTGGGACTCTAAGCCCCCGCCCCTGAGTCCAGGACTCAGTGCGGTGCAAGGACCTTCTAACCCAAAAACCACCAAGACAGTCGGTCTAGAAAGAGCCGGATCCACGACAAGAGAGCAACAAGTCTTCTAAGCACCCATACCGAAGTATGTGCTTGGGATAATAAGTCTGTAACTTGCCTCGAGTCTTATGTAATGGCCGGTCCTTAACCGACATAGACAGGGAAAGCAGTGTAACCAAGCTATGCCCTACGTCCACGGTGACACAACCTCTTACACCCACCAATACTCAAACCATATCCCTGCCCGGTCACCATTTTTCCTTTCCACCATTTATATTTTCCAAGTGATAATAATACAGTAATATATTTCCTTTCTCTCGCGAGTGATAGGCAATCACTCGACTTCTACCGGAGTCCTGTAGCATAGCATTCTACACGATCCTGTCATACTAGTAAGACTCATAGGATATATATATATATATATATATATATATATATATATATATATATATATATATATATATATATATATATATATGCAAGTGGGTTTCATTCAATATATATATATATATATATATATGCAAGTGGGTTTCATTCAACTCCTTAAAACTTAATGCACAAATATAATTTAAACTACAGAAAGGTATGGGTTATGCATCGGGGCTTGCCTGGATAAAGTATAACCAAAAGTTAGTATTTGCATCTTCAGATCATCCACATCATCTGAATAGAAAGCCTATCACATCATCTCTTGGAGAGAATACCATCACGCCATCTGTAGATTCCTACTCATCCTTCACTTGATCCGTTGATCCATTATCGTACATATATGATATGCAATGCGATACAATGCAAAGACGTAATTAATCGACTGCAATCGTAACTCGTAAAATACAATTTACGTCTCTCATGTTAACGGGCTAGTTCTAACGAGGACCGTACTTAGGCTACATATACACATTGTCAGATAAAGCGTTATTTCCCAACAACCATTTTAGTTATATAAACCAATGTTGTTTCTTTATTTTATTATATCGATTTAATCTTTATTCGAAATAGGGCATCATTATCTATCTAGCCACTAATTATTCTAGAGCTACAACAATTACAATGAGCAGCTAATAATATTAGTAATTTACTATAAAATTTTCAGAGTCAACACTATCACCGATTTATCCCTGAAATTCCGACAAATTCTCATTTTAACAACATTAAGCATATTAAAATAATTAAAGAAATTCTAAAAACATACCGAACCTATGCGAACAAAATACCCTATCAGGTAGGTCATGATTTTAGAAACTCAACAAAACTGGTTTTACAATTTTTGGATTGCTATACCATTTTATATTGATTTTATAATTTAAACTAGAAACCTGTTTTAGAAAAGCATTTCAGAAATGGAAAGGGCCGGTGGCCACTAACTGGCCTAGCAGAAAACTATGCACACGTGGTCTAGGCGCGGCGGCACAGGCTGGCCCAAGCGTGCAGGAGCATGCCGGCCCAGGCACGACGACCAAAGGCCAGCCCAGCACGGGCGAGCCCCAGGCGCGCTTGACCGACGACCCAGGCGGCAAGGTAGCCCAGCGGAGGCCGACGGCCCACTAGGCCCACGCCAGCAGTGCTAGTGGCCCAGGCAGCAACGTAGGCCGGCCCAAGCGGTAGGTAGCACGACATATTTGCAGAATGACCCCTGTACTTTCTCAAAACTAACACGTAGTTCAGCAGATACTATTCGCATGAGTCACGTATTTCATAGTAAGGACCCTGTACAAAATTTTTGCTTGGATTCATACCCTTCACTTCATCTTCCATGAACCGAACACAGGGCAGAGGAGCTGAGGCGGACTGCCTTCGGCCGATTTCCACCGGAGGAACGGTGGCCAGATGGCACAGGAGGCGCAATGGACCCGACCGTACCCGCGGGCACCGGTGGCACGACCAAGGTGGCCCAAGGCACGCTGGCCACGCACGCACGTGGCCAATCGCAGTGACGACGAGGCTGCGACCACGGTGGGCTGCTGCGGGGTTTGATGCGGAGGTGGAATGGCGCGGGGAGGGCGCGGCGACGGCGGCGTAGAGGAGGCTCTAGACGAGCGGCCGCGGAAGGGAGGAGCGGCGCTACGGCATGGGCGCATGAAAGGGCGGCGGTCCAGCATGGGAATGGAGGGGCAGCGCTCGTGCACGGTGGCGAGGAGGAAGGCGCAGGCCAGGGCACAACACGGCGGCCATGCACGATCATGGCAGGTAAGCCAGCAACGGTGGTTGGGCCATGGAGCAGCGGGCCTAGCATGGGTTGAGAAGCTCGCACGCGCAGCGGCACTGGAGCAGACGTGACTGCGGCAGGGTAGGCGGTGCGCCAGCGGCGGAGATGGGAGCGGGGAAGGGGCGGCGCTGCGGGCACGGAAGAGGTCGTGGTAATGCGGTCTAGAACAAGGAGGTGGGAGGCGGGGCTGAAGGACCAGCGCGACCAAGGAGCACGAGTAGGGCGGGCCGTCTCCCATCGGCAGTAAAAAAAGAGAGGGAAGGGAAGCAGAGCAAGGCTCGGCCGGCTTGGAGCGCCGCGGCGGCAACGGGCCACGACGTACGCGACAAGGTGCTTGCATGCGTGCTTTGCTCAGGCGGTAATGGCCCTGACCTGCTTGTCTAGTAGAGTGAAAAAGAGGAGCAGCGACAAGCAGAGGCAAGCAGAGGAAAAGGGAGGGAGAGACAGGTCTGGCACGGATGGAACTACGACGTGATGGAGCGATAGTGGCACACATGCAGGCGCAAGCATGTCGGCTACTCAGCTCAGCACAGAGGCAGACAGCAGAGCGACGGGACGATGCGAGCAATAGGTAGACAAGCAAGGCAGAGGGCAGAGAGCACGACAAGAGACACAGGGTGAAGCGACGGAACTGGCAGTGAGGGAGGGAAAACAAGCATAACAGTAGATGGCAGCAGCAGCCTGGCCAACTCACCCATCAACGCACGTGTCACACCGATGAGGTAGGTGGGACGAGTGGTCAGCGACACTCTCGTTAAAATTTCAGCTCTCAAATATTCATTTACCAAGCCGACTATTTATATTTTCAAATACGGCTAAAGCACTAAAATTTGTTACTTGATATTTTAACTGCCACCAAAATCATGCTCTGAATTTTACTTAAGCACTATATACTAGTCATATCGTATTTTTGTTTATAAAATTATTTTCATGTTCAATCCAACAGAACAAGCTATTCGCCATTTACTTGCTAGAATCGTTATCGGACATTCCTAAATATTTCTACGCACTGCGTAATTAAATTTGAGCGTTAATTTGAGTCCACGAAACTAAGTCACACATGATTCGCTTATTGCCTCAAGTATGTTTTAAATTAAAAATCTGAGAAACTCGTTTCAGACATTTTTCTAAGGCCTAAGTCATGGTGCTAAACAAGCTCATAACACCGGGGGTGTTACATGCACGCAGATTTCCACCGCCGCGGGTTGTCTCGTGCTGCAGGCTGGCCTCGCGTGGGCTGCACGGGAGAACTTGTTTTTCTTTTTCATAAGAAATTAGAAATAGTTTTCTAATTTAATTTCTGAGCTGATCTTTGACAATTAATATAAAATCATGTAGGTGTCTAAAAATTGTGAAACAAATTTTATTAGGTTCATAAAATTATGCTCTATCTGTTGGTGTATTTAGTTCATATATATACATGTTGATACCAGGAGCTATTAAATTATTTGAGAATGCTTCATATTATTAAATTAATCATTATAGGAATTTTTATGGTAAATTGGTGCTAGCTTTGGTCCTGAAATTTTTATAGTAGCTTCATGGTATTATTACGTGCTCACTGTAATTTTTGTAGCCTTAGGGTAGACTAAACATTAGGGTCTTTAAATGCTCTTTATTTCAATATACATTAAATCACTAGAAGAAATAAAGATATATCCTTAATTTTCCAAGCTAAGGGTTTGTTTGTTGAATCCAACACACTACTTGATGAAGATGATAGTTAGCTTAGTATCTTAGTCATTAGAGCTAGCTTAGTATGCACATTCTTATTTTAAGAGTTGTTGTTGCCTAAATGCTAAGTGTTGCATCATCATCGCATGCCTGTAAAGAACAAGTTGGTGGAGATAGTGACCATTGACGATCGTGAGTTCGAGGAAATCGTCGAGGAGTACGAGGATGAGATCCTCGTGAGGGAGGAAGTCCTAGAGCCACCAATGACTGACTCAGCTGACATCGCGTCTGCCTAGGGCAAGCTCCGGTGCATAACCCCTTATTTTTTATAATTATTGTTTATATATATTATGTGCATTTACGTTATAGGAATTTTATGGAAACCACATGCATAGATATATCTATCCTAAGAGTCTTACTAGTGCAGGTTTGAGTAGATGTTATGCTTTGGTCATCGTTAGCGTGAGTAACATGCCGTTGCTCACAATAGGGGATTATTATTACTCTCATAATAAAATGATGAAAGAAAAAATGGAGACCGGGCAGGGATATCGTATGAGAATTGGTGGGTGTGACGAGTTGTGTCCCACGGCCATGGGGCTTAGCTTGGTTACACTATTTTCCCTGTCTGTGGTGATTAAGGACTATCCGTTGCTGTGGATGGTAGTCAGGTCATAGATTTATTATCCTGAGCACATGTTTACTTATGGGAGGGGGAAGGCTGAAAGGTCCTTGTGAGGTTTTGGTAATTGAGTGACAACCTAGGTGGACTAATTGTGTTCATGTGAGATACACAGGTGATTAGTCCACAGGTACATATGTGTGAGCAACATATGCCATGAATGTGAAAATGGCTTGGAGATGTTGTAAAGGTCACACATGTGATGATAAAGAAGCTCATTGCACATGAGACATGACATTGAGTCATGTGATCAAGATGGAGAAGATCAAGATAAGACTTGGCTTGATGGACCGGTTGCAAGCGTGAAGGGCAAGTCAGAGGCTTTGGAGCGATGGACCGCGTGGCGGTGAAGCTTGAGCAAGACTTGACGTCGATGGACGAAGGCAACAGTGAAAAGCAAGTGAAGTCAAGATCGATGAACCAATATGATCATGTGATGATATGAAGTGGATCATATCATTGTTGATCTTGTTGGTGCATGTGTTGCATCGACATTGGAGGAGATGGAATGGAATGCGCAAGGCAAAGGTATAACTTAGGGCATTTCATTTCACCGGTCATAGGTGTGTAGAGAAGTCGATGACTGGGTTTAGGATAGATGGTCGTACTATCAAGACGGGCAAACTTGTTTACATATCGGCCATCTAGTGCCACTTGAGTGATCTAACTTTGCATCGTCGCTAGGATTGAGTGGCGTGGCAAGTTGAGTGGCTAATCCTTTGAAAAATAATTATGAAAATGCTAACACACATATACATGGTGGTGTACACTTAGTGGTGTTGGCACATTTATAAAAGAGATGAAGTTCGAGTTGATGTGGATCAACTTGGTGATGGAACGGAGGCGAGAAGGGTTCAAAACTCCACCGGCACCCTATACAGAAAAGAGAGGTCCCACAGAGTGGACCAGACTCTGGTCACGCAGTGACCGGACGCTGGCGCTGAAAGTGATCGGACACTGACTGTGTGCTTTTGGTCAGGGTGACGTGTGGTGACGCAGGCAGAGCAAAGTTGCTGAAAGTGACCACACGCTGGTGCTGCGTCCGATCGCGACCAACCGGACACGTCTAGTCATGTCTAGTACCTTATTGGAAATGACAGGACGCTGGGGTTGCTGCATCCGGTCAGTTCAAGCTGCTGCGTCCGGTCGACAGATGACCGTTGAGATTGGGCGAACTGTGTTTGAAGAAGGGGACATGTGGCGTGCATCGCACGACCGGACGCTGAGGTCTAGCGTCCGGTCGATCGGACCGGAGCGTCTAGTCGTCCCGACTTTTGCCCAGTGAAGGGGTAACGGCTCTATTTGTTCGTGGGGATATAAATAGAAGCCATGGTCAGCCTTAGGCCAATTAGCTAAGTACCTCGGGGGACTTTGTGTCTATGCTTGAGAGTGCTTGGGAGCCCTCCATCTCACATATGCTTGATAGTGATCATCGGATTGTGTGAGAGTGCGATTCTAGTGCGATTGCATTGTGAGGTTGCATCAAGTGGCACTAGGTGATCGAGTTGCAAGCCGGTGGTGCTTGTTACTCTTGGAGGTTTCCACCTCCTAGACGTCTTGGTGGTGGTCTCCGTCGAAGCCCGCAAGAAGCTTGTGCGGTGCTCCGGAGAAGAGCTTTGTGAGGGGCATTGTGCTCGCCCCGCGGGAGCCACGAAGAGCAATTCTAGTTGAGCGTGTCATTGAGCTACCCTCACTTTTGGGGTAGGTTCTTGCGGTGCTCGAAGTGTGGGCTTGGCGGGTGATGCCAATTAGCCACCGAACCACCAAGTGAGCGGTCGACACAACGGGGACTAGCGTGTTGGCAAACACATGAACCTCGAGAGAAAAATCACCGTCTCAACCTTGTTCTTCCCTTTGGTTTGCATCCTCATTACACAAGCTTGTAATTACTTTTGCATACATTATGCTTGTGTAGTTGCTTTTGTAATTAGTTAGCTTGTGTAGCTTACTAGTTACCTTCTTGCTTGTGTAGCATAGACGTAGCTCCCTTGCGTGGCTAATTTGGTTTGTGTGACCTTGTTAGTCACATTGCTTAGTTTGTGTAGCTAAGTAATTGCGCTCTCTAATTTAACATTGGTTGCCTTGTTATTGAGCATTGTTAGTGAGCATTAGGTGGCTTTGTGCTTTTGCTTACTAGCATGTGTAGGAGCTCTCCTGTTGCTTAAAGTACTAGTGGCATAGGTTTGTGTGACCTTGCTTCTAGAATTGGTTAGGTGAGCTCTAGCTAGCCCAGCACCTTTGTTGCTTAATTAGTATCTTTGGAAGGTGCTAGAAAACATAGATAGAGGGGTGTAGTCTTGGCTTGACCGATAGTCTTAATTCCACACTTGTTTCGGTTAGCCGACGCAACTAATTTTAGAAAGGACTATTCACCCCCCCTCTAGTCCGCCATCTCGACCTTACAAGTGGTATCAGATCTAGGTCTCTCATTTGTGGTCTTCACCGACCCGAGAGGATGGCGTCTAGCAGGCTAGATGTTTGTGAGACACACATTTTTTATGGCACAAACTTTGCACTTTGGAAAAATCACATGCTTGATCATTTTCGTGCAAAGGGACCTAAGTTTTGGTGGATTGTCACTAGTGGTCTCACTCATGTCTTGGACCATAGAAATCTCACCAAAGCTCAAAGAGTTCTCTATAAACTTGATGCACATGCTTGTTGTTTTCTAATGGATGCATTGAGTTTTGATTTGATGAAACAAGTAAACTACACGAGAACCGCTCATGAGATATGGGAGTCCATCAAGCGCACCTTCGGTGATTCCTCCACATGGGATGATGGCAAATTCAAGAAGGAGGATGAGCCCAAGAAGGAGGCGCATGAGTGTGTCGAGCATGATCACAATTTGGTGATTGAGAAAGATTGCTCCACCTCATGGTCAAGTGATGATGATGATGATCGATTCACTACAAGTATACTTGACAAGGTTGATGATGATGCCACAATTGTTGCAAATGATGATGCTACCCCATGCACACTTGATGGTGATGTTGGTTCATGCTCAAGCCATGATGATGATGCTACTACAATCTCTCCAACTACATCACATTGTCTCATGTCACAAGGTGACACCAAGGTATCAAATGATAATGTGGTTGATCATGTTGATTCATATGATGAGCTTGTTAGTAGACTTGCTAGCATGACCATGTCTTTAGAAAATGAGAAAGCTAAAACATTGAAATTGGAAAACGAAAACTCATTTCTAAAGAACTCTTGTGAAGAACATAAGAAATTACTTGATGCTTTCAAATCTTCACATGATGAGCTAAAATTGAATCATGAGACACTACTTGTGATGTAGACTAGGCCTGATCTTCCAAAAGGTATGGTAGCGTCGATTGGTGGAGACTCGACGTTCACGATCTAGGCTTCAAACCAAGACTGATTCAGACCCCCGCAACCGTTACACCACTGCTCCGTTGGTTATCAACCACGCGAACGCGATTGACCTTGCTGAGAAGGTTTTCCTGCAAGCGAATCAAGAACACAAGCAAGAACGGGATGAACGCAATTTGAAATTACAAATAAATATGAGGCTTATGAAAATAAGAAGGAGTTCAAGTTTTTATTCGAAAGGACTAATCGCCATAGACGAACAAGATCAAGAACTGGGGCCCTGGTTCACAGCAAGCGGCCTTGGCGGCTACAGTTGCAGCAAAACGACGTCTGTTTCACGAGGAAATCAAGAACTAAATAAAACACAAACCCTAAGGAGAGCGATGGCTGCTATTATAGAGTCTTAGGCGTCACCTCCTGGACACGATACACGGTCCAACGGACCAAAAGACGGTGTCGTAGCACCCTGATAGATTCTGGACGCTGACTTGTTTCGATGATTCCTATTGATTCCGAAGGTCTTTTGACGTGAAACCACTTGGATTGGCTTCCTTATCAAATTAGCTTTCCAACCATATGTGGATCGTCGAAAACGGAGTCCGGATACGTCCTAGGTGACCAGTTTAAGACAGACTGGTCATGGAGGCCGAGGCAGACTCGAACTTGAGTTGCTTTGGGCCTCCACCTCGGGGACTCAAACCGAATTAGCCTCGAACCTCCTTCTTGACTTGGACACCCTTTCTGGCCTCCTACCCCTCCATACCATGTGCCAAACATGGTCATATGCATGGGTGTCATGTCCTCATCAACTTGCATCTCATGATGAATTATTAGAACAACATGCTTCTCTAATTAAAGTGTTAACAAAGAAACTTAAAAATAGTGAGAGCTCATCACATGGGTCAATTGATCAATCACATATTGTTGCTAACCCTTGTGATGTAGGCAAGAAGCATGTATCCACCTTTTGTGATGATTTATTAGATATGCCATGCTCTTCACATATAGATGCTTGTTCTTCTATGTCTTGTGAGACTAACCTTTTGAAGGAGAACAATGAGCTAAATGAACAAGTGAAGAAATTGAGCAACAAGTTAGAAAGGTGCTACAACTCTCAAGTCACCTTTGAGCATATGTTGAAGACTCAAAGAAACTTTGGTGACAAGAGTGGTGTCGGCTTCAAGACTAGCAAAGTTAATCATCAAGAAAGCCGCAATGACACAAGTGGCATTGGCTTCAACAAGAGCAAGATCAAGGGCAAAAGATGGGGCAAGAGAAGATATGAAAGAGAGATGAAGAAGCAAGAACAAGAGAAGCTCTCTCATTTCATGTGCTTCAAGTGCCATGAAGTGGGACATCTTGCAAATGGTTGCCTCAATGAAGAAAAGCTCAAGTTAAAGAAAGAAGAAGAGAGGCTAAGGCATGTTAAGTGCTTCAAGTGCCGTACATGGGGTCATCTAACCTCTATGTGCCCAACCAAGCAATTGGTGAAGCAACTAGAAGAGCCTCAACCAAAGCCACAAGTTGAGCAAGAGAAGACACCCCAAGAACAAATCAAGATCAATCATAAAGATGGTGGTGACTTGATGATGAAGAAGAAGAAGAAAACAAGAAGGGGTGAAAAGGCAAGGCATCCAATGCAAACTCAAGATGCCAAGATGATGAGCAAGAATGAAGATGAGAAGAAAGATTATGCTCACATCAAGTGTGGAAATATGGGACACTTTGCCTCTAAGTGTCCTACCAAGCTTGAGAAGAAGGCTCAAGCAATCCACGAGAGACAAGGCAATAAGAAGCACCACATGAGCAAAGAAGAGAAGGCTCAAGCAAAGAGAAAGTGCTACTTATGCCGGGAAAGAGGACACATGGCACATTCATGTCCCCTAGGTGATATTTCTAAGCCTATTTCAATTGTTGATAATAATGTGCTTAGAAAGGATGGTAATGATACCTCTATGATTGCTATTGCAAAACATCTCGCTACTCATACTAAGGCGTTGCCTAAGTATGTTGCTCCTAACTTGAGAGGACCCAAACTTGTTTGGGTACCATAAAAAAATAGATGATTATTTGTAGGTACCATTGGTATTGGAGACTTGATTCAATTGATCTCACATTGTTTATCATATGTTGAATCAAGTTATGAAGCTTAGTGCACATCCAAACCCAATGCCAAGTGAAAATTGAGTGAAGTCCAAGTGCTATCAACATACAAGTGTCATATTCAAGTTGTTGGTGATTCATTGGATATATTTAATGACTTGCAAATAATTGAGTTGAAGCTTGCTAGTTGGATGATCATGAGCTAGCCAAGGTATATCTTTTGTTGATCATTTCATTTGGGTGCACATGAGTTGATTGAATTGGATAAATATGCAATGTTGCTTGCTATAAGATGATTGAATGGGTAATTGATTAGTAGTCAAGTTTGGATTGATTTGTGTTGAATAAGTTCATAAGATAACATTTAGTAAGTGGATTGGATGGATTTATGTCTTGTGAAAGTATTTAAACGAGTTAGTTTCAAGTTTGATTCATATTTGATGAAGTATAGCTCAAGTGATTGAAATCAGTCCTATATTGAAAATCTGAGTGAGCTGTGATCTTAGCCATGTTTGAGAAATCAAAACTTATTGGATTGGTATGAAAATTGGTGTACATGCTCTAGACTTATGGTATGAGATGCTGTAGAAATTTTATGAAAATTGGAAAAGAAATGCTTTGGTTTTGGAGTGGTTCTTGTCAGCTATAGTGCAGCAGTTTTCAGCATGTAGAAATGGTGGAAGAATTGAAATCTGGTAGCAATCTAGAAGTCAAATGAAGCTCAAATTTTTACAAATGGTAGATAACTTAGTAAAGCACATCTCCACCAAATTTTGTAATATTTGGATTTATACTTTGGGAGATATGCTTATTTCTTTGAAGGGTACAGAATCTGCCAGAAAAGTGACAAATATTGGATTGATCTAGAGTCACTTTGATTGAAAGGTCCTCAAATTGGAAACATGTTTATAAGTAATTGAGGCATATAAGTTTGGTTTTGAGATGATCTAAAAGCATGACAAGCAAAGAGTACAAGGCCATTTGATTGTGGAGTGTACTTTGCATATATTTGGTACTCAAATTGGAAGATCAAGATCAAACTCAAGATGAAGTTGAAGTTTAAGTTTTATTGACTATTGGAAATCATTTGATAGAAAGAAAAGGACTTAAACAAGAAGAAAGAAAAATGACTTAAAGATGGAATCAAGGTTACTCATCAAGTTAAGTCCATCACTTGGATCAATCAATCAAGTTATTTCAAGTGAGTGTCAAGTATGTTTTTTAGAGAGAGGTCACTTCTCCCTAGTGTAGGGGCTTGCCGCCTCTGTGTAGGTGAACCAAGTGTGGTACTTGGAAGGCTAACATGGAAGTGGTGATCCGAGGAACATTTGAGATGCTTAGTTGAAGAAATCAAAAGGATTGATGAAGAAAAGCAAGCAACACCCAAAAAGAGAGCTAATCGTGATATTTCAAGTGGTATTCTCAAATTGATGCTCTCATGCAAGCATTGATCAAAAGATGAAGCAAGCTGACCACAACAAGAAGGTGCACTTGATCATAAGTGGTATTCATTTCATATGGGTGAAGAATAGAATTCAACATGGTATCTATTGGTCTTCACCAAGCTTATAATTGGACTTCACATTGCTATTGGAGTAATGAATTGGAATCTATGTGACTATCCTCTACTCCAACATAGCAAAGGTATCATTGTAATGTGCATGATCATTTCATCCCTTACTAGTATGCAGTTAGTGCATATAGTACATGCTTCATAGGATCATCCATAACAAATGAAATATTTAAATTCATAACCTACCACTATTGCTTGAATTATTACTTGATCTAGTGGTTAGTATATGAATTTGTTCATGAGCTAGTGATCCTAAGTACTTGATCTAATTTGGATTGCTGACAAGTGACAAGTACAATATTGACAAGATAACTCTGGCAAGAGGTGTGACGAAGCTTGTTATTGGTTCAAACCGAACTTGAAAACTTAGGTAAATCAATTTAGTTCAAGTTAACCATAGAAGCTCGTGGTAGTGATAAGAGTACAAGCACAAGACAACAATGCAAATGGATATCTAGTTCGTTTGTTTCAAATGGTATCTAGACTCAAGCATTTCATCAAGAATCTACAAATAATGTCTAGATCAACTCACAAGTGATATCCTATAAGTGGTACTCAAGAAGATAGCAAATGTTCAAGAAATAGTTTTTATTGATAAATCCAACAAGTGGTTCTATACTAGAAAATTCTTTCAAGTGATATCATATCTACACATGGTATCAATCATGCAAGACGATGGTTCCACAAGTGATCCTCAGCTTTAAGTGATCATCAAATGAAGAATGCATCCCTCACCTACAAGAGCTCAAGTGTATCAAATGGATGACCCATGCTATCACATAGGGGGAGGTGTCTCACAAATTGATCTCAAGATCAAAAATCTTATGTGTGGTATCTCAAGAAGCCCTACACAAGATACAAGTGGTACAAGTTACAAGTGATATCTACAAGTGGTGTCATTCCAACAATCAAGTGATGTCCATAAAAAATGCAAGATTCAAGCATCAACTATCTACCCCAAATGCATACCTTTGCATCAATGAGAAGCACACCTTTTTATGGAAATTGATGACAAAGGGGGAGATTGTACAAAGATATGAAAGCTTGCTTTGGGATTGAGATTGTACAAGAGGGAGAGATAAGATATAAAAGCTCAAAGAAGTAGAGGTTGGACATGGACATGGACAAAGAGGGAGCAACATTGAAGAAAAGAGATGGATCAAAATTCTTGGACAAGAGAAGCACACAAGTAGGGGGAGCAAGCTCATGAACTTTGATTGATTGCATTTGATATGTGCATATTCATGTGCTTGCTTGCATTGCATAAGTTCTTAAATTCAATATGCATGCTTGTGTGGTGTATGCTAGTTATAGAACTTGAATGATGATTTGATAACTAGCATGCATAGGATGATAGCCAGACACTTGGTATGCTTTTCAAGTAATGCTAGTACCTTGCTTTTAATATTGATCTCACAAGGTATCTAGTGCTTTTATTTCCAAGTGATATCTAGGTAACCATGGTGCTAAGGATGAACTTAAAGGTGCAACTCCGATTGGTACACGCTTCAAAGGTTTATTCTATACACCTTAGCATCATTTAGTAGTAATTACTCTCCCATAATTTTAATCTATGCATATGTGCAAGCTTTAAATCAAACACACTAGCACATATGTAGGGGGAGCTAATACTACCATCTCGGGTTTGTGGTACTTGTCCAAAAACCATTTTCATATGGTAAAATTGCTTGGTCAAGCAACATAAATCCAAAAGAGCTTATTTTCCGTATCTTTATAGAGTTGTCATCAATTACCAAAAATGAGGAGATTGAAAGGTCCTTGTGTGGTTTTGGTAATTGAGTGACAACCTAGGTGGACTAATTGTGTTTATGTGAGATACACAAGTGATTAGTCCACAGGTACATATGTGTGAGCAACATATGCCATGAAGGTGAAAATGGCTTGGAGATGTTGCAAAGCTCACACATGTGATGATGAAGGAGCTCATTGCACATGAGACATGACATTGAGTCATGTGATCAAGATGGAGAAGATCAAGACAAGACTTGGCTTGATGGACCGGTTGCAAGCGTGAAGGGCAAGTTGGAGGCTTTGGAGCGATGGACTGCGTGGCGGTGAAGCTTGAGCAAGACTTGGTGCCGATGGACGAAGGCAATGGTGAAAAGCAAGTGAAGTCAAGATCGATGAACCAATATGATCATGTGATGATATGAAGTGGATCATATCATTGTTGATCATGTTGGTGCATGCGTTGCATCAACATTGGAGGAGATGGAATGGAATGCGCAAGGTAAAGGTATAACTTAGGGCATTTCATTTCACCGGTCATAGGTGTGTAGAGAAGTTGATGACTGGGTTTAGGATAGATGGTCGTACTATCAAGAGGAGCAAACTTGTTTGTATATCGGTCATCTAGTGTCACTTGAGTGATCTAACTTTGCATCGTCGCTAGGATTGAGTGGCGTGGCAAGTTGAGTGGCTAATCCTTTGAAAAATAATTATGAAAATGCTAACACACATACACATGGTGGTGTACACTTGGTGGTGTTGGCACATTTATAAAGGAGATGAAGTTGGAGTTGATGTGGATCAACTTGGCGATGGAACGGAGGCGAGAACGGTTCAAAACTCCACCGGCGGAAAGTCTGACGGTGCCACCGACGCCCTATATAGAAAAAGAGGTCCCACATAGTGGACCAGACTCTGGTCATGCAGTGACTGGACGCTGGGTTCCAGCGACCGGTCAGTGATGGCAGACAGCGTGCAGGCGTCGGTCATCGACCGAACGCTGGCACTGGAAGTGACCGGACGCTGACTGTGTGTGTCCGGTTAGGGTGACGTGTGGTGACGCAGGTAGAGCAAAGTTGCTGGAAGTGACCGAACACTAGTGCTGCGTCCGATCGTGACTAACCAGACGCGTCCGGTCATGTCTGGTACCTTACTGGAAATGACCGGACGTTGGGGTTGCTGCGTCCGGTCAGTTCAAGCTGCTGCGTCCGATCGACAGATGACCGTTGAGATCGGGTGAACTATGTTTGAAGACGGGGACACATGGCGTGCATCACACAACCGGACGCTGAGGTCCAGCGTTCGGTCGATCAGACCGGAGCGTCCGATCGTCCTGACTTTTGCCCAGTGAAGGGGTAACGGCTCTATTTGTTCGTGGAGTTATAAATAAAAGCCATGGTCGGCCTTGGGCCAATTAGCTGAGCACCTTGGGGGACTTTGTGTCCATGCTTGAGAGTGCTTGGGAGCCCTCCATCTCACATATGCTTGATAGTGATCATCCGATTATGTGAGAGAGCGATTCTAGTGCGATTGCATCATGAGGTTGCATCAAGTGGCA
The DNA here is from genome assembly GCF_019320115.1 of Miscanthus floridulus. Classification (NCBI taxonomy): domain Eukaryota; kingdom Viridiplantae; phylum Streptophyta; class Magnoliopsida; order Poales; family Poaceae; genus Miscanthus; species Miscanthus floridulus. Next base: position 130,883,408 of record NC_089582.1, on the reverse strand, counting down.
CTAGGTGATTGAGTTGCAAGCTGGTGGTGCTTGTTACTCTTGGAGGTTGCCACCTCCTAGATGGCTTGGTGATGGTCTCCGTCGAAGCCCGCAAGAAGCTTGTGCGGTGCTCTAGAGGAGAGCTTTGTGAGGGGCATTGTGCTCGCCCCACGGGAGCCACGAAGAGCAACTCTAGTTGAGCATGTCATTGAGCTACCCTCACTTTCGGGGTAGGTTCTTGTGGTGCCCGAAGTGCGGGCTTGGCGGGTGATGCCAATTAGCTGCCAAACCACCAAGTGAGCGGTCGACACAATGGGGACTAGCGTGTTGGCAAACACGTGAACCTCGGGAGAAAAATCACCGTGTCAACCTTGTTCTTCCTGTTGGTTTGCATCCTCATTACACAAGCTTGTAATTACTTTTGCATACATTGTGCTTGTGTAGTTGCTTTTGTAATTAGTTAGCTTGTGTAGCTTACTAGTTACCTTCTTGCTTGTGTAGCATAGACGTAGCTCCCTTGCATGGCTAATTTGGTTTGTGTGACATTGTTAGTCACATTGTTTAGTTTGTGTAGCTAAGTAATTGCGCTCTCTAATTTGGCATTGGTTGCCTTGTTATTGAGCATTGTCAGTGAGCATTAGGTGGCTTTGTGCTTTTGCTTACTAGCATGTTGAAAGCTCTAGTTTGGTTTTGGTGAATTGATGAAACCCTAAGTGCTAACCTAGTTTATCAAGTGATCATGAGATAGGTAGCACACTTCAAGTAGAGAACCTAATGAAGATCATAGCATGACAATGGTAATAGCATAGCGATGATCAAGGGCTTAAATTTGAGAAGAAGAAAGGGAAAAACAAAAAGCTCAAGGCAAAGGTATAAACTATAGGAGCTATTTTGTTTTGGTGATCAAGACACTTAGAGAGTGTGATCACATTTAGGTTTGATAGCCATACTATTAAGAGGAGTGAAACTCGTATCGGAATGCGGTTATCAAAGTGCCACTAGATGCTCTAACTCATTGCATATGCATTTAGGATCTAGTGGAGTGCTAACACCCTTGATAATATTTGTGAAAATATGCTAACACATGTGCACAAGGTGATACACTTGGTGGTTAGCTCACTTGAGCAAGGGTGAAGAGAATGGAGGAGATGCTAGCGTCGGTCAAGTGACCGGACGCTGGATCCAAAAGCACCGGACGCTGACTGCCTGCGTCCGATCGCGTTGACTGGCAGTACAGAGGCTAGGGTTTACCATCGGACGTTGGGCTATGTCCGGTCGAGGTGGACCGGACGCGTCCGGTCGAGGAAAACCAGGTTTCGACCCTTACTGTACTCGACCGGACGCTGAGGCACCAACGTCCGGTCAGTTCTACCGGAGTGTTCGGTCAACTTCATAGCCGTTGAAAACTGACGAACAGCGTTTGAAGCTGGTGACACATGGCATCCATCAGTGGACCGGATGCTGGGTCCAGGGTCCGGTCAATAAGACCGAAGCGTCCGGTCAGAGCGCAGTGTGCCCAGTGAAGGGGTACAACGGCTCTATTTCTGTGGGGCTTCTATTTAAGCCCCATGGCCGGCTATGGCTTATATCTTTGGCCATTTTCATTGACATAGCAACCTTGTGAGCCTAGCCAAAGTCCTCCCACTCATCTCCATCATTGATTCATCATCATAGTGAGATTAGGAGTGATCCAAGTGCATTGCTTGAGTGATTGCATCTAGAGGCACTTGGTGTTCATATTTTGCTGCGGATTTCGCTTGTTACTCTTGGTGGTTGCCGCCACCTAGACGGCTTGGAGCAGCGAGGATCGTTGAGCGGAGGTGGTGATTGTCTTTGGCTCCGATCATGGTGATTGTGAGGGGTTCTTGACCTTTCCCCGGCGGAGCGCCAAAAGGTACTCTAGTGGATTGCTCGTGGCTTGTGTGATCCTCATCTTGTGTTGGTTGTGCGGCACCCTATTGAGGGTTTGGCGTGTGAAGCCAATTAGCGTGTGAACCTCTAAGTGAGTGAATCGCCACAACAAGGACTAGCTTGCCGGCAAGCAAGTGAACCTCGGTAAAAAACCATTGTGTTCATCATTGATTCCGAGGTGATTGGTCTTCATTGTTGTTCATCTTCGTGATTGATTGGTTCTTTCATCTACACGGTGGTATAACCCTCTTGATCACTCTCTTTACTTTATCGCAAACTAGTTGACAAGCTCTTTAGTGTAGCTAGTTGTGAGAGCTTGCATGCTTGGTTGGTGTGGCTCTTTAGTTGGCCTTTGAGAGCACACTAACATAGGGTAGTGTCATAGCTCTTGTGTGAATCGACACTATCTAAACTAGAATTGTGGTAGGTGGCTTGCATTTTGAGTAGGCTAGCGCAACACTTGCTTCACCTCATAATTGTCTAACCATTTTGTTAAGTGTTGTTGTAGAAATTTTTATTAGGCTATTCACCCCCCCTCTAGCCATTAGGACCTTTCAAGTGGTATCAGAGCCGAGGTCACCGTTATTTGAGGCTTAACAACCTTCGGTGTTAAAATGGCTCAAATCAACAACACCAAGAAGCCACCCCAATTTGATAGCACAAATTATCCTTATTGGAAGTCAAAGATGACAACACACATCAAGTCAATCAATAGAAAGGTGTGGAAGGTGGTAGAAACCAAAATTGAGATTGGTGATCCGGAGAATCCCACCGCGGCCGAAGAAGTGCTTCTCCAAAACAATGACATTGCTCTAAGTGCCATTCATGATGCGATTGATGAAAGAACATTTGAGCAAATCAAGAATATTGAGATGGCACATGAAGCTTGGAAGAAGTTGGAAGAATCATTTGAGGGCACTCAAGCTGTGAAGGGTGCAAAAGCATATATTCTCAAAGAAAAGTTTGCAAGCTTTAAGATGAAGGAGGATGAAAGTGTGCCGGAGATGTTCCATAGGCTTCAAGTGCTCATCAATGATCTCAAAGCACTTGGAGAAGAGGTGAAGGATAAGGACTTCTCCCACAAGTTCTTGAGATGCTTGCCTTCAAGATTTGGTACATTGGTCACCATTCTAGTGAGAAGTGGTTTGGATACCATGACACCAAACCAAGTGTTGGGAGATATCATGACTGATGATACATATAGAGATGATGATGAGAAGGAAGAAAAGAAGGAGAAGAAAGATGAGAAGAAGGATGAGAAGAAGAAGAGTGTGGCATTCAAAGCCACATCATCCAAGGGCAAAGCTAAGCAAGAAACATCAAGTGAAGAAGATGAATCTTGGGATGATGATGATGAGAAGATGGCTCTATTTGTCAAGAGATTTGGCAAGTTCATGGTGAAGAAGGGCTACCGTGCTGGAAGAAAGAAGTCTTCATTCAAGAACAAAGAAGAGTCAAGAAGGTGCTTCAAGTGTGGAAGCAAAGATCATCTTGTTGCTCAATGCCCATACAATAGCGACAATGATGATGACAACAAGAAGAACAAGAAGAAGGACAAGAAGGAGAAGAAAGAGAAGAAGGATAAGATGGCCTTCAAGAAGAAGAAGGGTGGTTCATATGTAGTCACTTGGGATAGTGATGCTTCCTCAAGTGATGATGATGATGATAGTGATGATCACAAGACCACCAAGAAGAAGGTTCTTGCAAGCATTGCCATCAATGAGAAGCCTTCTCTCTTCGAATCTTCATCATGCTTCATGGCTAAGGCCACTAAGGTACAATCTTGTGATGATGAAAGTGATGAAGAACATGTTGATGATAATGAACATGAAAATGAAAATGATAGTGATAGTGATGATGATGAACCTACTAAGGATGAATTATTTGACATGCTAGAGGATGCTAAAGAACACTTTGACATTAAGAGAAGGGAATGCAAGAGCTTGAATAAGGAGGTAAAAGCCCTTAAGCAAGCTCTTGATGAGCTCAAAGCAACTCATAAGAAGCTAGAGGTAGCCCATGAGAAGCTTGGCAAGGCTCACAAAAAGCTTGAAAAAGCTCATTCCACTTTGCTTAATGAACAAGATAAAAAGAAGCATGTTGAAACGTGTGATGTAGGTGTAACTTGTGATTTAATTGATACATCACTATCTATGCCTATCATCGTTGCTACTACTAACCCTTCTTGTAGCACTTCCACTTCTACCTCATCTAGTAGTGATGGTCTCACTTGTGATGCCTCACTAGTGGTTGAGAATGAGAACCTCAAGAAGGAGGTCACTAAGCTCACTCACACCTTAGCTAAGGCTTATGGTGGTGAGGACCGCTTGCTTATGTGCTTGGATAGCCAAAGAGCTTCTCTCTACAAAGAGGGATTGGGCTATACCCCCAAAAAAGGCAAGGCGGCCTTTGCTCCTCACAAGACAAGTTTTGTGAAAAACAATGGTCGGTTTTACACTAGTTACAAGCAAGTTGGTCATAGAGAGCATGAATGCACCAACAAAAGCAAAAATGCTAATGTATCCTCCATTAAGCTTAATTCTTCCTATATGCTTGTTAAGGGTACAAATGGTGTGAAGGCTAAGTTCATTGGCAAACCATGGATGGGCTCAAAGAAGAAAGCCATTTGGGTGCCAAAGAGCTTGGTTACTAACCTTCAAGGACCCAAGCAAGTTTGGGTACCTAAAAGGAATTGATCTTCTTTTGTAGGTCAATTACAAAGCTGGAGGAAGGCATTGGGTTCTTGATAGTGGGTGCACTCAACACATGACCGGTGATGCAAGAATGTTCAACTCAATCAACACCAATGGCAATGATGGTTATGATAGTATCACATTTGGTGACAATGGCAAAGGCAAGGTCAAAGGGCTTGGTAAGATTGCAATATCAAATGACTTGAGCATATCCAATGTGTTGCTAGTAGAGAGCTTGAATTTCAACTTGCTATCCGTGGCTCAATTATGTGATCTTGGATTCAAATGCATATTTGGAGTAGATGATGTAGAGATCATAAGTGTAGATGGCTCTAACTAGATCTTCAAAGGCTTTAGATATGAGAATCTATACTTGGTTGATTTCAATGCTAGTGAAGCTAGATTGTCCACATGCTTGTTCACTAAGTCTAGCATGGGTTGGTTATGGCATAGAAGGCTTGGTCATGTTGGAATGAAACAATTGAATAGATTGATTAAGCATGACTTAGTTAAAGGCTTGAAAGATGTTGTGTTTGAAAAGGATAAGCTTTGTAGCTCTTGTCAAGCCGGCAAACAAGTTGGAAACACCCATCCTAAGAAAAGCATGATGAGCACTAGTAAAGCATTTGAGTTATTGCACATAGATTTGTTTGGGCCAACTCAATACACTAGCATTGGTGAAAATAAATATGGCTTTGTGATAGTGGATGACTACACTAGATACACATGGGTATTCTTTCTAATGGACAAAAGTGATGTGTTTGCAACATTCAAATCATTTGTCAAGGGCATTCACAATAAGTTTGAAACAACCATCAAGAGAGTTAGAAGTGACAATGGTAGTGAGTTCAAGAATACTAGAATTGATGAGTTATGTGATAAATTTGGAATTAGACATCAATTCTCGGCCAAGTACACACCTCAATCAAATGGCCTTGTTGAGAGAAAGAATAGAACACTCATTGATATGGCAAGGTCTATGCTTAGTGAGTACAATGTGAGTCAATCTTTTTGGGCTGAAGCTATCAACATGGCTTGCTATTGTAGCAACCGCCTCTATTGTCACCGATTGAAAGAGAAGACACCATATGAGCTCTTGAATGGTAGAAAGCCCAACATTGCATATTTTCAGGTCTTTGGTTACAAATGCTATATCTTAAAGAAAGGTACAAGATTGGGCAAGTTTGATAAGAAATGTGATGAAGGATTCCTACTTGGTTATTCCACTACAAGCAAAGTATATAGAGTTTGGAATTTGGATAGTGGTACTCTTGAGGAAGTTCATGATGTTGAATTTGATGAAACCAAGGGTTCACAAGAAGAGAATGAGAACTTGGAAGATGTTAGAGGCATTCAACTTTCAAATGCCATGAAGAACATGGATATTGGTGAATTGAGGCCTAGGCAAGTGATTGATGATGAAGATGATCAAGTGCAAGTACTCTCTAACTCAAATGAGCAAGATGATACAAATCAAGCTAGTGCAAGTGACTCTCATGACATTGATCAAGATCAAGTGGCTAGTACATCATCTCAACCCAATGATCTAGCAAGTGCAAGCAATCAAGTTCCATTGCTCCAACCAACAAATATTGCAAGAGATCATCCATTAGACACTATCATTGGTGATATTTCAAGAGGTGTACAAATAAGATCAAGATTGGCATCATTTTGTGAACACTTCTCATTTGTGTCATCCATTGAACCGAAGAAGATAGATGAAGCTTTGAGGGATGTTGATTGGGTGAATGCTATGCATGAAGAATTGAACAACTTCACAAGAAATCAAGTATGGGAGTTGGTAGAAAGACCAAAGGGACACAATGTGATTGGAACCAAATGGGTCTTTAGAAATAAGTAAGATTAGGATGGGATAGTAGTAAGGAACAAAGCAAGATTGGTAGCACAAGGCTATACACAAGTTGAAGGTCTTGACTTTGGAGAAACATATGCTCCAGTTGCTAGATTGGAAGCAATAAGAATCTTGCTAGCCTATGCTTGTGCCCACAACATCAAACTCTACCAAATGGATGTCAAGAGTGCATTTCTCAATGGTTATATCAATGAAGAAGTATATGTTGAGCAACCTCCTGGTTTTGAAGATGACAAGAAGCCCAACCATGTGTACAAGTTAAAGAAAGCATTGTATGGCTTGAAGCAAGCACCTAGAGCATGGTATGAGAGATTGAGGGATTTCCTACTCTCTAAAGGGTTCACAATGGGCAAGGTTGACACCACTCTTTTCATCAAGAAGATTGGAAAAGACTTGTTTGTGTTGCAAATCTATGTTGATGATATCATATTTGGATCAACAAATCAAGAATTTTGTGATGAGTTTGGGAAGATAATGGCTAATGAGTTTGAGATGTCCATGATTGGAGAATTGAGTTACTTCCTTGGTCTTCAAATCAAGCAATTGAAGAATGGTACTTTTGTGAGTCAAGGCAAGTACATCAAGGACATGCATCAAGGCCGGATGTCATGTTTAGTGTATGCATGTGTGCAAGATTTCAAGCCTCACCAAGAGAAAGTCATTTGAAGGCTACAAAGAGAATATTAAGGTACTTGAAGCATACACCAAATGTTGGTTTGTGGTATCCCAAAGGAGCAAAGTTTGAGCTAGTTGGTTACTCCGACTCGGATTATGTGGGATGCAAGGTTGAAAGGAAGAGCACCTCAGGCACATGTCAATTGTTGGGAAGATCACTTGTTTCATGGTCATCAAAGAAGCAAAATAGTGTTGCATTATCAACCGCCGAAGCTGAATACATATCCGTCGGTAGTTGTTGTGCACAAATACTTTGGATGAAGGCCACTTTGAGTGATTTTGGAATCAAGTTCAAGAAAGTGCCATTGCTATGTGACAATGAGAGTGCAATCAAGTTAACCAACAATCCGGTGCAACATGCAAGAATAAAGCACATTGATGTCCGCCACCATTTCATAAGAGATCACCAATAAAAAGGGGACATTTGCATTGAGAGTGTAGGCACCAAAAATCAACTTGCCGACATATTCACCAAGTCATTGGATGAGAAAAGGTTTTGCAAGCTAAGGAATGAGTTGAATATATTGGATTTCTCAAATATGTGTTGATGCACCCCTCACTCATATAACATGCCTCTCCCTCGAGTAATCCAAGGTAAAAGTTGATTGGCATGGCATACATCCTTGCTAAAGACATGTTTAGTGCATCTAGTCATATTTTCAATCTTATTAGGACCTTTCAAGTGGTTCTATTTTATTAGGCTCATTCATGAAAATCAAATGAATTTGATGTTTATATGGTATCACTATTGCTTCTATGCTTGACATGATCTAGTGATAGCATATGACATGTTTGTGGGCTTGTGAACCTAGTGTTTAATCTAGAAAATGAGCTATAAGTGTTTAACTCAACATGGTACAAGATAACCCTTATTTGGTGGTGTGAAGAAGCTTGTCCTTGGATCAAACTGAGTTAAATATCTTTGGCATATATTCTAGTTTGAACCAAATTTGGGAAAATGATCCTCACCCCATTGATTGACATTGATAATCTCGACCCTACAAGTAATACTATCTCTATTTAGAACCTTTGTGGTCATTGATGACAAAGGGGGAGAAAAAAAAACAAAGATAAGAGAGAGAGAAACAAAGATAGTGAAAAAGGGAAAGAAACATAAAGATATCTTGACATATGACATAGGGGGAGAGATATGAAAAGAGAGAGAGAAACAAAGAGGAGAGAGAAACAAAGATAGTGAAAAAGGGAAAGAAACATAAAGATATCTTGACATATGATATAGGGGGAGAGATATGAAAAAGGAAAGGGATCAACTAAAATTTTGAGTACACAAGTAGGGGGAGCAAGCTCATGAACTTGTATGGTGCATTTGAATGTGCATTTCATATGTTTGCTTGCATGGCACAAGTATTAAATTTACACATCCATGCTAGTGTGATGAATGTTAGTTGTAAGATTGAATGCTGAAATGAAATCAGTAGATAACGTTCATTTCCAAATAAGTCTTTACAAGTGGTATCTTTTAAAAAAGAAAAATGTTTTCCAAGTGGTAAAAAACTAACCATGGTGCTAAGGATGGTATAATGGTGCACTCCGATTGGTATCATGCTTCAAAGGTCCATCTTTTATACCTTAGCATCATGTGGTAGACATTGTCTCCTATATTTCCTATCTAAGCATATGTACAAGCTACAATCCAAACTCTTAGCACATATGTAGGGGGAGCAATTGCTACCATTTGGGGTTCATGAAACTTGTCCATACTCTTTTACACATGGTAAATATGCTTGGACAAGCAACATGGATTCAATTGAATTTTAATTCATATCTTTGTGTAAGGGTTGTCATCAATTATCAAAAAGGGGGAGATTGAAAGCTCTAGTTTGGTTTTGGTGAATTGATGAAACCCTAAGTGCTAACCTAGTTTATCAAGTGATCATGAGATAGGTAGCACACTTCAAGTAGAGAAGCTAATGAAGATCATAGCATGACAATGGTAATGGCATGGCGATGATCAAGGGCTTAAATTTGAGAAGAAGAAAGGGAAAAACAAAAAGCTCAAGGCAAAGGTATAAACTATCGGAGCTATTTTGTTTTGGTGATCAAGACACTTAGAGAGTGTGATCACATTTAGGTTTGATAGCCGTACTATTAAGAGGAGTGAAACTCGTATCGGAATGCGGTTATCAAAGTGCCACTAAATGCTCTAACTCATTGCATATGCATTTAGGATCTAGTGGAGTGCTAATACCCTTGATAATATTTGTGAAAATATGCTAACACATGTGCACAAGGTGATACACTTGGTGGTTAGCTCACTTGAGCAAGGGTGAAGAGAATGGAGGAGATGCCAGTGTCGGTCAAGTGACCGGACGCTGGATCCAAAAGCACCGGACACTGACTGCCTGCGTCCGGTCGCGTTGACTGGCGGTACAGAGGCTAGGGTTTACCACCGGACGCTGGGCTGTGTCCAGTCGAGGTGGACCGGACGCGTCCGGTCGAGGAAAACTAGGTTTTGACCCTTACTGTACTCGACTGGACGCTGAGGCACTAGCGTCCGGTCAGTTCTACCGGAGTGTCCGGTCAACTTCGTAACCATCGAAAACTGACGAACAATGTTTGAAGCTGGTGACACATGGCGTCCATCAGTGGACCAGACGCTGGGTCCAGGGTCTGGTCAATAAGACCGGAGCGTCCGGTCAGAGCGCAGTGTGCCCAGTGAAGGGGTACAACGACTCTATTTCGTGGGGGCTTCTATTTAAGCCCCATGGCCAGCTATGGCTTATATCTTTGGCCATTTTCATTGACATAGCAACCTTGTGAGCCTAGCCAAAGTCCTCCCACTCATCTCCATCATTGATTCATCATCATAGTGAGATTGGGAGTGATCCAAGTGCATTGCTTGAGTGATTGCATCTAGAGGCACTTGGTGTTCATGTTTTGCTGCGGATTTCGCTTGTTACTCTTGGTGGTTGCCGCCACCTAGACAGCTTGGAGCAGCGAGGATCGTTGAGCGGAGGTGGTGATTGTCTCCGGCTCCGATCGTGGTGATTGTGAGGGGTTCTTGACCTTTCCCCGTCGGAGCGCCAAAAGCTACTCTAGTGGATTGCTCGTGGCTTGTGTGATCCTCATCTTGTGTTGGTTGTGCGGCACCCTATTGAGGGTTTGGCGTGTGAAGCCAATTAGCGCGTGAACCTCCAAGTGAGTGAATCGCCACAACGAGGACTAGCTTGCCGGCAAGCAAGTGAACCTCGGTAAAAACCATTGTGTTCATCATTGATTCCGAGGTGATTGGTCTTCATTATTGTTCATCTTCGTGATTGATTGGTTCTTTCATCTACACGGTGGTATAACCCTCTTGATCACTCTCTTTACTTTATCGCAAACTAGTTGACAAGCTCTTTAGTGTAGCTAGTTGTGAGAGCTTGCATGCTTGGTTGGTGTGGCTCTTTAGTTAGCCTTTGAGAGCACACTAACATAGGGTAGTGTCATAGCTCTTGTGTGAATCGACACTATCTAAACTAGAATTGTGGTAGGTGGCTTGCATTTTGAGTAGGCTAGCGCAACACTTGCTTCGCCTCATAATTGTCTAACCATTTTGTTAAGTGTTGTTGTAGAAATTTTTATTAGGCTATTCACCCCCCTCTAGCCATTAGGACCTTTCACATGTGTAGGAGCTCCCCTGTTGCTTAAAGTACTAGTGGCATAGGTTTGTGTGACCTTGCTTCTAGAATTGGTTAGGTGAGCTCTAACTAGCCCGACACCTTTGTTGTTTAATTAGTATCTTTGGAAGGTGCTAGAAAACATAGATAGAGGGGTGTAGTCTTGGCTAGACCGATAGTCTTAATTCCGCACTTGTTTCGGTTAGCCGACGCAATTAATTTTAGAAAGGACTATTCACCCCCCTCTAGTCCGCCATCTTGACCTTACAAAGGCTTGTTATGCTCTTGTCATGGGTTTTGGCTCTTTCCGGACCGACTAATTGGAGGCGAGGAAAGGTGGAGGTCTAAGCACCATACTAAGAGTGGGTGTCAAGTGTGGGGGCTTAGAGTCCAAGTTTGTATGGGGATCTAGACCCCTTGACAGGAGTTGAATGGGTTGATCTTGTTTGTGCCTGTGGGACAAACGGGGCATGTGTTTCGGGGTACCCAGCTGGGATACATTGGTTCATGAATTGCTGTTTCCATGAGATGGTACGACATGGCTATGGTCTAGCATCGTAGTACGAAGTGGAAGATGAAAGATGGTAAAATGGTTCTGATTGCTGAACCCCTGCTTGAAAGTAGAACAGGTGGTTACTTAGAATGGTTAGTTAATGAAGTAATCATGACTGCTAATAAAACTTGATCTTAAGGACATACTCCTAGTAATGCTTTTTCGCAAACAAAAAAAACAGTAAACCCATATTGCCTATCATACTCCTTGGAGTTAGGAAACTATTCCCACTAGTCGGATAAGTCTTGCAAGTACATTGTGTACTCAGGATTTATTTTACCCCTGTTGCAGGTGCAGCTTGAGGAGTAGCTCTTGTGTTGAGGATTCTTTTGGTGGGCATAGACGGATCCTTGTATCGTTTCCACTAGATGTTTATTGTTATTCCGCTGTTTCATTATCACACTCTAAACTCTAGTATTGTAATAAATAATTTCCAAGAACTCTTGTTATATGAAATGGACTAAGTATTGTAAGCTCATACTCATTATTAGGATTCTAGATATAAAACGTGGATTGTTTCGAGGTTCTCCCTTGGGTGTGCTTGACGGAACTGTCCGATGTAGCCTACTTTCGAGGTGCTTAGTGTCTAGCTGAAAGACTGAGCGTCTCTGAAAAGCATGTTATTTAGGCGTGATTCTGTCACAGGTGGTATCAGAGCCCAATAATGAGTCTACGAGTTTAAAAACCCTTTTCAAAACCTAAAATTTGACTAACAAAGTCTTTGTGAAAAGTAGGATGCGATAAATTACGTAAATAAGTATAAGCCCTAGTAATATGGTCTATCTAGGATAGTGGCACTAGGTTTTATCTAATCAATCTTCTGTAGGTACACTAACTTACGCCGCGTAAGAATCATTTAGCGTACGGGAAGTGAGTGTGCGTTGTGCCAAAAATTATGTGCGAATGCCGCTATATTCTGGCTTGAGCGAACGGAATAGGTCGATGCATGCATCATGAGAAGAGAATGTTGTTTAAACTAAACTCTCTCCACACGTATAATTTTTTGTAGTAAATTGATAGGATAGTAAATAAACAAAAATGATTTAACTCTTAAGGAAAAGTCTCGCTAGTAACCATTTGTTGGGCCTTATCACCTCTCAAGCCTTTTGTTTCTAAGTATGGAGGCCTAGTCCCTAATGGTGGGTTCCTATCTATTTATAGATGAACCTGAGGTCTGATCACGGGAGCACCAGTGCTGGGACGGGCCGTGGTCTTAGTGAAGACCAGGGCGAAAATGGTCATGGCATGATCATGGCAATGCCAATGGGGAGAGCCACGACGCCCCACTCCTTGGTCCTCCTCCTCCACCGCCACCATCGCCTCCGATGACTCATGCAAAGATGATGGCTGAGATGTTGGCTGCTTGTCACGAGTCGGTCCGTGCCTTGGAGATGCTGGCATAGGCTATTGGTGGCTTCGCCCATGGAGGCCCTGGTGGCAACGGCGGTAATGGAGGTGGTGCCCACGGTCCCAAGAGGCCCTGTTCCTATTAGGACTTCTTAGGGACATGCCCACTCATGTTCACACCGACTGCTAAGCTTCTAGACATGGAGCATTAGCTTCGTATTCTGAAGCAGAAGTTTTAGCTGCTCAATGTGACTGACGAGCAGAAGGTGCGCTTTACCGCACAACAACTTCTGGGATCTGCCAGTGCTTGGTGGGACACTTTCAATGCCATGCAACCTGTGGACCACCATGTGACTTGGCAAGAGTTTACCACTGCTTTCCATCAATATTATATTCCTACTGGTTTGCTGAACATGAAGCTGTCCGAGTTTCTAGAGCTAAAGCAAGAAAACATGACTATGATGGAGTATGTGAACAAGTTCAACCATCTTGCACAATATGCTGGGACTCATGTGGATACTGATGAGAAGAAGATGGACCGTTTCAATCGTGGTCTCTCTTGCATCTTGCAAGAGAAGATGTATACAGGGGGCTATCATACTTTTAGTACTTTGATGAATGCTGCTATTGCTATTGAGGGACTTCAGCGTGACTCTCAAGCTGAGTGAAAGTGTAAGAGGGTGATCTCTAAATCTTCTAGTCACCCACAATCTTAGAAGGTATAGGTTGTGAGGAGGGTGTCTTATCACTCTTCAGGAGGATAGCCATCCTGTTAGACTCAGCAGACTCACCAGGCACCTCCCACTCAGTACCGTGCACCTACTCAGCAGGTGCAACAGCCTTAGGGACAACAGATTCCGCTTTGTCAGGGATAGGGGAACAAGCTGGGTGCTTTGTTTCAAGTGTGGCAAGAAAGGCCACTATGCTCATGAGTGCCCCCAGAACCAGCTTGCTTAGTCTTCTCAGCCTTCGGCCAACTCTTATCTGGTCAAGAGGACTATCATAAGGAAGAAGGTGCCCGTAAGCCGCTCTGGATAGGTTAACTTCACCGAGGCTGAGGAGATTTCGTAGGGTGAGCCTGTGATGGCTGGTATGTTTACCATTGATTCCCACCCAACATATGTGCTATTTGATTCTGGTGCAGTCATATTCATTCATGAGTATGGGGTTTACACAAAGGACACAATATATCTACTATGACTATTCCTATTGCCTATAGAATCAGAACCCTAGATGCATAGCTTGTGCGTTAAAACTCAAACGAACATAGTCAGTTTAGTGCTAGCCACTCATTCTTATCGTCTCTAGTTCATGGTGCTGCCTGGGTAAGGCATAGATGCAATTCTAGGAATGAACTAGGTTGAGAAACTATGGGGTAGTCTTGAACTTTAGGCAAAGAATTATAGAGTTAAAGCTTCCTTCTTTTGAGGATAGAATGTCTCTCCTTATGCCCTCAGTTTTCAGCCCTACCTGTTATTGCCTCATACTGAAGCTTCTCCTGGACCTTTCTTCTATTCTTGTGGTCTAGTGAGTTTTTCGGATGTCTTCCCCTGAGGACCTACCTAGGGTTACCACTGGACCTAGGATGTGGAGTTTTCCATTGAGTTAGAACCTGGTACTGCTCCTATTTCAGTGGTGTCCTTACCAGCATGGCTCCAAAGGAATTGGCTAGGATGAAGAAACCATTAGAGGAATTGTTAGAGAATGGATTCATCCATCCAAGTTCTTCACCATGGGGTTGTCTAGCTATTTTTGTGAAGAAGAAGGATAACACTCTTTGGATGTGTGTGGATTATCGCCCTCTCAACGCGGTAACCATTAAGAACAAGTATCCCTTTACCTTGTATTAATACTTTGTTCAATCAGTTAGCTAGGTGCAAAAGTGTTTTCAAAGATTGATCTTCGTTCTAGGTATCACCAAATTAAGATCCTGACCACAAGATATACCAAAGACAAGCTTTCTCTACTAGGTATGGCCTCCATGAATACCTAGTCATGTCTTTTGGTCTCACCTAATGCTTCCTGCATTCTTCATGTGTCTCATGAACTCGGTCTTCATGCCAGAGTTAGAAAAGTTTATAGTGGTGTTCATTGATGATATTTTGATATATTCTAAGAACAATGAAGAGCATGCACACCATCTTTAGATAGTCCTGACCCGATTGCAGGAACATAAGTTGTATGCCAAATTTAGCAAGTGTGAGTTTTGGTTGGATTGAGTGTATTTTTGGGGCATGTCCTAACACCTAAAGGCATCTCTATGGATCCTAGGCAAGGTGCAGGATATGTTAAATTGGAAATCTCCAAAGTTAGTGCATCCGATTCATCAATTCCTTGGTCTTGCTGGTTATTATCGGAAGCTTTCATCCCTGAGTTTTCTAAAATAGCTCAACCAATGACCAAGTTGCTTTAGAAGGATATCAAGTTTGTATGGAGTCCGGCTTGTGAAGAGGCTTTCCAAGCCCTGATGAAGTTTCTTACCTCTGCTCCTGTTCTTGCTAAACCAGATATTGATAGGCCATTTGCATGTGTATTATGATACCTCTAGGACTGGGACTGGGATGTGTGCTTATACAAAATGGGCGTGTGATAGCTTATGCTTCAGGTCTGCTCAAAAAGCACGAGATGAATTACCCCACCCATGATTTAGAGCTAGGCTACAGTGGTGTACGCTCTAAAAATTAGAGGCATTACCTGTTGGGAAATAAAGTACACATTTTTTATGGATTACAAGAGTCTCAAATATATTTTCACTCAATTCGAGCTGAACATGAGACAAGCGGAGGTGGCTCGAGTTAATCAAGGATTACAATTTAGAGGTTCATTATCACCCTGGAAAAGCTAATGTGGTAGCTGATGCCTTTAAGTCGAAAGTCACATCAAGTTGAAGAAGAATCTTTGTCTCTCAACCATTCTGAGGTGTTAGCTCATATTGCTCTAGTCTCGGATCTACTTGAGCAAATTATTATAGAGCAAAGGTAAGATGCTTCAGGAATTCCGCATATCAAGAAGCTAATCACCGAACTGGCGTGGTCCTCATTTCAAGTGTTGATGATCAAGGTGTGGTGAAGTTCAAGAACCGATTGGTGGTTCCCTCAAGTGATGAGCTTTGGCAGAAAAATTTGGACGAAGCTCACAACTCCAAATTATCCTATTCATCCGAGAAGTAACAAGATGTATCATGATTTGCATCACTTGTATTGGTGGCCAAATATGAAACATGATATTACCAAATACTTCTTAGAATGTGACATTTGTGGAAGGGTTAAGGCAGACCATATGCGTACGCCTGGATTTCTACAGCCCTTCCTTATCCCTGTTTGGAAATGGGAGGATATTTCCATAGACTTTGTTGTGGGTTTGCCCCGCACGGCAAAGGGGTATGACTCTATTTGGGTTATTGTGGATCGCCTCACCAAGTCTGCTCATTTTCTTTCGGTGGATACAAGGTATTCAGCCAAAAAGTATGCTAAGTTGTATTTTGATGGGGTTGTGACCCTACATGGAGTTCCTCTTACCATTGTTTTCGATAGAGGGCTAGTCTTTGTCTCTCGTTTCTGGTATCAACTCTAGAAATGTCTTGGTACTCGTCTCCTCAGAGGTTAAGCTTATCATCCGCAAACTGATGGTCAGACAGAAAGGGTCAACCAAGTACTTGAAGACATATTGAGAGCTTGTGCCATTTCTTATCCAGAAAAGTGGGACGAATGCTTGACTTTAGCTGAGTTTTCCTATAACAATAGCTATCAAGAGAGCATTTGAATGGCACCTTTCGAGACCCTATATGGCAGGAAATGTAGAACACCTCTCAATTGGGTGGAAGTAGGTGACCGTGGTTACTTTTGGACCTAATTTTATCAAAGAAGCAAGAGAGGCAAGTCAGTGTTATTCAGAGTCATTTGAAAGCAGGCCCAGAACCGTCAGAAAGCTTATGCGGACAAGAGAAGACCTTTGTAGTTTGAAGTTGGTGACCATGTGTACCTAAAGGTATCCCCGATGAGAGGTGTGCATCGATTTAGAGTCCGTAGGAAAGTTAGCTCCTCATTATATTGGACCTTATAAATTTTGGACTGTGTGGTTTTGTTGCTTATCGTCTCCAACTCCTCGATATTTTGTCAGCAGTCCATAATGTCTTCCATATTTCCCAGTTAAAAAAGTGTCTATGGGTTTCCGATGAAGTGGTGGAAATTGAAGGACTCCCTCTCCAACCTGATCATCTTATATTGAGCATCCCGTCAAAATCTTGAATAAAAAGAGAGGGTCACTAGGAACAAAGTGGTAAAATTTTATAAAGTTCAGTGGTCAAAATCATTTGGAGGATGAAGCAACTTGGGAGCAGTAGAATTATATTCTGAAACATTATCCTCATCTCCTTCCTAATGCAGTTGAGGTAATGGTTTAAATTGAAATTTATTTCTTATCTCTTTCCCACACTAGGGACACACATGAAATCTCAGGACGAAGATTTTGTTTAAGGGGGTAGAGCTGTAACACCCTCGGTGTTACACCCTAAACAAACCACTAAACCATGTCATGAGCATCATAGTTTATATGATAAAACATATGATAAAGTGTGTAGATCAATTTCTTGTAATCTAAAATGACTAATAAAAATGTTAAATGAAAGTTGATTCAATAGCTCATGTATATCAAGTAGGGTTGGAAACTAATTTTTATTAAGCAAAAATATTATAGAACATGTATGTCACCCTAAATAAAGTTTGAAGTATAAACTTTGTAGAGGACAATGCAACTCTTGTCTTATAAAAATAATATTGCTAGCTAGTATTTCTAATAGCTTAGAAATAGAACTTGAAATCAAATTCAACCCAAGACTTAGCAAATTCTTGTCTGAAAACAGTGTGCCAATGCAATGTTGGTGAATTAATTCTAGAAAATCTAGCTAAAGGTCAATGCTGTGTTTTTTCTCCTTATGGTAGACTAATTTACCCTCTTTAGCATGGTCGAGGTAGTTTAGCTTCAACTGTGTTATGTTAGTTTTCAGACGTGCTTTAAAATTCATGCACGTCATATGCCTGGCTTGTGCGCGCGGTCACCTCACGTGGCTGGCCGCGTCCCGCGTGCCATGGTGCCGAGCCCGATCGGCCTGTGTGGCCATGGGTTGGCTGTGGCCGGCCCCAGCAGGCCGCTGTCATCGCCCTACAGCCGCTGGCCGTTGCGTTGCTGCCGCCCCTCTCGCCTGCACGCACGTAGGCTTGTCCTGGCTACCATCGCTATCATGTTGCCATCATGTCTGCACCCCTGTAGCTCTACGCCACTGCCTGGCCCTATCCATTGGTGTTGCCATGGTCATGCGCGCGCACATGGAACACCCGCTGCCTGGCCCGTGGCCGTGCTCGTAGCCGTGGTTGAAAGGTCCTAATGGCTAGAGGGGGTGAATAGCCTATTAAAAATTTCTACAACAACACTTAACAAATCGGTTAGATAATTATGAGGCAAAGCAAGTGTTGCGCTAGCCTACTAAAATAGCAAGACACCTACCACAATTCTAGTTTATATAGTTTCTATCCACACAAACAAGTGAATAGTCCTTTCTAAAATTAATCGCATTGGCTAACCGAAACAAGTGCGGAATTAAAACTATCGGTCTAGCCAAGACTACACCCCTTTATTTATGTTCTCTAGCACCTTCCAAAGATACTAATTAAGCAACAAAGGTGCCGGGCTAGCTAGAGCTCATCTAACCAATTCTAGAAGCAAGGTCACACAAACCTATGCCACTAGTACTTCAAGCAACAAGGGAGCTCCTACACAAGCTAGTAAGCAAAAGCACAAAGCCACCTAAGCTCACTAGCAATGCTCAATAACAAGGCAACCAATGCCAAATTAGAGAGCGCAATTACTTAGCTACACAAACTTAGTAATGTGACTAACAAGGTTATACAAACCAAATTAGCCACGTAAGAGAGCTACTTCTATGCTACACAAGCAAGAAGGTAACTAGTAAGCTACACAAGCTAACTAATTACAAGAGCAACTATACAAGCACAATGTATATGAAATATAAATACAAGCTTGTGAAAGGGTATTGCAAACCAACAGAAAGAACAAGGTTGACACGGTGATTTTCTCCCGAGGTTCACGTGCTTGCCAACACGCTAGTCCCCGTTATGTCGACCGCTCACTTGGTGGTTCGATGGCTAATTGGCATCACCCACCAAGCCCACACGTCGGGCACCGCAAGAACCTACCTCGAAAGTGATGTAGCTCAATGGCACGCTTTACTAGAGTTGCTCTTTGCGGCTCCCGCGGGGCGAGCACAATACCCCTCACAAAGCTCTTCTCTGGAGCACCACACAAGCTTCTTGCGGGCTTCGACGGAGACCACCACCAAGCCGTCTAGGAGGTGGCAACCTCCAAGAGTAACAAGCACCACCAACTTGCAACTCGATCACCTAGTGCCACTCGATGCAACCTCACGATGTAATTGCACTAGAATCACTCTCTCACACAATTGGATGATCACTATCAAATATGTGAGATGGAGGGCTCCCAAGCACTCTCAAGCATGGACACAAAGTCCCCCGAGGTGCTCAGCACCAGCCATGGCCGAGACCCCTTCTATTTATAGCCCCACAGGCTAAACTAGCCGTTACCCCTTCACTAGGCGTTTTTCGGGTTGACCGGACGTGCCGGTCATATCAACCGGACGCTGGACCTCAGCGTCCGATCAATGGATGCTCGCCATGTGTCACCTTCGTTCAACCTCAGTCACTTGATCTCAATGGTCAAGTGATGACCGGACGCAGCTGCTCAAAGTGACCGGGCGCAGAACCCTAGCGGCCGGTCGTTTCTAGTAAGGTTCCAGTCACGACCGGACGCGTCGATCGGTCACGATCGGACGCAGCATCAGTGTCCGGTCCTTCTCTGACTTTTCTTCGTTGTCAACATCACTGTATGTCAGCCAGACCGGACACCCCCTGCCAGCGTCCGGTCACTTTCAACGCCAGCGTCCGGTCGAAGACTAACGCTGCGCGTTCTCTACTGCCACTGACCGGACGTAGGACCCCAGCGTCCGGTCACCACATGACCAGCGTCCAGTCCACTCTGTGAGACCCTATCTTTTCTGTATAGGGTGCCGATGGCACCGTCGGACTGTTCGCACTCTACGGGCAGACACTCTGCTGGTGGAGTTTCGAACCCTTCTCACCTCTGTTCCATCGCCGAGTTGATCCACATCAACTCCAACTTCATCTCCTTTATAAATGTGCCAACACCACCAAGTGTACACCACTATGTGTATGTGTGTTAGCATTTTCACAATTATTTTTCAAAGGATTTGCCACTCAACTTTCCACGCCACTCAATCCTAGCGACGATGCAAAGTTAGATCACTCAAGTGGCACTAGATGACCGATACGCAAACAAGTTTGCCCCTCTTGATAGTACGGCCATCTATCCTAAACCCGGTCACAAACTTCTCTACACACCTATGACCGGTGAAATAAAATGCCCTAGGTTATACCTTTGCCTTGCGCATTCCATTCCAGCTCCTCCAATGTCGATGCAACACATGCACCAACACGATCAACAATAATATGATCCACTTCATATCATCACGTGATCATATTGGTTCATCGATCTTGACTTCACTTGCTTTTCACCGTTGCCTTCGTCCATCGGCGCCAAGTCTTGCTCAAGCTTCACCGCCACGCGGTTCATCGCTCCAAAGCCTCCGACTTGTCCTTCACACTTGCAACCGGTCCATCAAGCCAAGTCTTGTCTTGATCTTCTTCACCTTGATCACATGACTCAATGTCATGTCTCATGTGTAATAAGCTCCTTCATCATCACATGTGTGAGCTTTGCAACATCTCCAAACCATTTTCACCTTCATGGCATATGTTGCTCACACACGTGTACTTGTAGACTAATCACCTGTGTATGTCACATAAACACAATTAGTCCACCTAGGGTTGTCACTCAATTACCAAAACCACACAAGGACCTTTCACCGGACGCATCGGTCCTTCAGAAACCAGCGTCCGGTCACTTACAGTGACCACGTTCACCTGAGTTTAGGGTGTCGGTGGCATCGTCGGACTGTCCGCACTCAACGGGCGGACACTCCACTGGTGAAGTTTCTAACCCGTGCTCAAATGTGCCAACCACCAAGTGTATCACCTTGTGCACATGTGTTAGCATATTTTCACAAACATTTTCAAGGGTGTTAGCACTCTACTAGATCCTAAATGCATATGCAAATGAGTTAGAGCATCTAGTAGCACTTTGATAACCGCATTTCGATACGAGTTTCACCCCTCTTAATAGTACGGCTATCGAACCTAAATGTGATCACACTCTCTAAGTATCTTGATCACTAAAACAAAATAGCTCCTACCATTTATACATTTGCCTTGAGCCTTTTGTTTTTCTCTTTCTTCTTTTCAAGTCCAAGCACTTGATCATCACCATGGCATCACCATCATCATGTCATGATCTTCATTTGCTTCACCACTTGGAATATGCTACCTATCTCATGATCACTTGATAAACTAGGTTAGCACTTAGGGTTTCATCAGTTCACCAAAACCAAACTAGAGCTTTCAGCGGTGTTCCCACATGCGCCCAAGCCGACGCAACAGCCGTACCCCCAGCAGCCATCGTCTTTAACTACGTCCTGCCGAGCATAGGCTGACCTTCCTCCCCTCCTCGTCGTTTTTACCGAACACAACGCCATTTCTTAAACCCATCAGGGAAAGGTCATCATCGCTCGATTCGTCACGCCCTAGCTCCGCCATTAACCCCCTTAGCCATCAGACCCCATCCCGACGCGAACACGCCACCGCGGTGCGCCGCCACATGGCACAGCCGCACGTGGCCACCCCTCCTCCGCCATCCTCCACTCTAACTGTCACCTCGTTCTGGCCCATGGTAGCCTCCTGAATGGGTGCGTAGCAGCCCCAGCTCACCGGAATGGGTGCGTCGCCGCTGCGGACAGTCGCGCGTCGCTGCAGCTCGCTCCAGCGCGTTCCGCCACCCCGCGTTGCTGGTCGGCGTAGGTGGTTGGACCGTAGTTGAAGGTCGGCCCTATGACGGGCCGGCGCGAGCCCGAGATGGCCGGCGCGGGCCGACGCGAGCCCTAGGTGGCAGGCGAGCCCCATGTAGATTTCCAAAAATTGTGATACAAATTTTATTAGGTTTCTAAAATTGTGCTCTATCTGTTAGTGTATTTAGTTCATGTTTATATGTGTTGACACTAGAACTATTAAATAGTATGAGAATGCTTAACATTATCGAAAAGAAAAGAAAAAAACAGAAAAAAAAAAGAAGACCGCTTACGGCAGTGTTGGGCCTTTTCTTTCATAATGGGCTCAAACGAGAGCCTAGTGCCGTGTGATGATGGACCAAGACCTCTGCTGCTGCAGCAACGAGGAGTGGGCGGGCGAGTGGTTGTTGGTAAGTGGGGTACCACGGCTCAGAGCGCGGGGCCATCCTGCTGGCCATGGCACTGGGCAAACCAGCTGGCGCGAAGTCAGCACGGCTGATATTTTATTTCCCGGGTCCAGTCTCCCGGATGGGACGTTCCGTCCAGGTCAGCATCAAATAATTACGAGCACCCCGAGCATACCAATGCCGGCAGGAGGAATGATTGTTCTTTTCTTGCATTATTGCGACCAAGCCTCTCTCTGCCTTTTGAGGTGATCTCATGACATCCCAGCTTTTCATTTTAAATCTTGAAGGCTTCAACCTTCTTTTCTGGAAACAAAAAATGCCCAACATGGTTCAAGTTTATAAATTCATGCTAATTCACTGTAAACGCCTACTACTACATATAAACAACTATGAGGAATAAATGGCTACCCACATCGTTATATTTGCATTGGAATCCATTGTCACATACTCCGTCCATAAAAAGTCACTACGGGACTCGTACTGGTCAAACTTTCTTAAATTTGACTAAATTTGTAGAAAACTATTAGCAACATTTGTATGTCGAAATAAGTTTGTTATGAAAATATATTCAAAGATCTGTCCAATAAACTAATTATGTATCACACATATTAATATTTTGTTATATAGTTGGTCAAAGTTAAAGGCCCCGTTCGCTTCCCTGAAAAAACAAGCCGAAACATTGTTCCAGTTGATTTGTTGTGAGAGAAAAATACTGTTCCGGCTGAAAAAACAAACTGAAAAAGACAGATTATAAGAGGGTCAAAGATATTTGACTTCTTAAGCAATAATGACTCTTTTTTATGGGATGGAGTAAGTACTCTAGATATATAAGTAGTTCTTAAGCAATAATGACTCTTTTTTATGGGATGGAGTAAGTACTCTAGATATATAAGTAGATGTATATCTTCGAGTAAGTGCTAATCTCAGCTAAGAAGTGGAGATAAAGGATAGAACTGATTACTAATCCATTGTAACATGCACATTTGTTGTTTATCTGAGAGAACCGATAATGGAAGCACCCAAAAAATGTTATCCGAGGACCTAATCTAAAACTAGTGGGGCGATGCACCTCTTCCTAACCTGTAGCAGATTGGCATGGATAATATAGAAATGCTCTCAAAGAAGTACCAACTTGAAGGTTATCGTTTACTGTATACAGGAAGACAAAGGGCTAATAAACACTGCTTTTGAGCTGGATTCAGAGGAACCATTATCATTCCGACGTGGAAAAAGTAGCGGTGTGGCCGCCGTACCATTTTTGTGCCTGCTGGTTTCGTATGTGTTGGGCCCCAATGTTTGCGAGTTGTGTGTTTCTCCGGCCGATGATGGTTGCGATGCTTGTTTCGTGAGCAAGTTTTGAAAGATTCTCCTTGATCTTGCCCTTGACAGCACCATCTTCATCGTCTTCTTATCTGGGTTGGAATTTGTTTGTTACCTTCGGGGCCCGCTGCTAATGCCTCTTTGGAACATAGGGTAGGAAAGATATAGGGATAGAAAAAAATATAGGAATTGGGTTGTCATGTTTTCCTAATCCTATGGGAACTGAAAACATAGGAAACTAGAAGAGGGGGCCTTTGGTAGCAGCTGCGGGTAAAACAAAGGAACTTGATGCATCCTTTTTTAATCTGAGCCTTGTTTGGAGCATTCAAAGCAAAAGGCTGCAGTCAGACACCAACAAGGGAACAAAGATCAACGCAGACAGAGGCTGTGAGCGCGCGAACGTTCTCCCTTCGTGCGTTCGCGCCAGAAAACTTTTCAAGAGGTTTGAGCTCTTGTAAACTTTCCTATAAAATTCCTACAAAACTGAGCTATAGGAATGGATTCCTATGGAATATTTCCTTTCCTGTCATGTGAACCAAAGGGAGGTATAGGAAAAAGTCCTTGGAAGTTGAATCCTTTAAAATTCCTTTGCCAATCCTCCAATCCAAAGGGCCCTTAAATCGTCATGACCGACCGAGCTTTTCTTACTGTGGGTTCAGATTTCTATGCTTAGAAATTAACTTTCTTGTACGAGTCAAAATGTAGAAGCCATGGTGGGGACACAGTGAGAAAAATTAGCCCATTTTCTTAATTATTTTTAAAGAAACGTTTTCTTAATTAATTAGAGTAACACAATCAGCCGCGTACGCTGGCACGCTCGAGTGGGCCAAATTGTCGGATTTGAAATTTGTGTTCCCTTCCACCCAAATCCAAAAATTAAAAAAGAAGTGGACGTGCGTCCGGAAAGTGGTTCCGCTCGTCCGTTTCGCCACCTGCAGCAACTTTGGTGGAGCGTTAGGTGCATTTTCAATTAAATTGGTAGCGTGCATCCTATCTTTTTTTAAAGAAAACTGGAGGGGCTTGCGCCCCTATAGGTAATTTTATTTCATAAAAACCCCAATAAAGTCTACAAAGGTAAAGGAGACAATAGAGACTTGAAGAAAAAAGAAAGAACTAGGGAACAAGGAAGGAAACAAAGAAAAGCACGTACAAAATGGGAACTATGAAAATTGCTGCAACCATTGTTCAAACTGCTTGAATGGATCTTGACTTCACTCTGTAACATAGTGTTGGGGTTATAACTCCGAGGTGTCTCAAGGCACCGATTTGTTAGCGGGCCACGAGGCCTGCAATGCGCCAGACAGCGAAGGCCCGAACGACCGAGGCCCAACTAAGCCGAATGCATCAAGGCTAAGATCGACCACGACCCCTCCTCGAGCCTTGACCGCACGACGCTCACACACGACATCTCCCTCATCGCGACCCCTAGGAGGGACTGGAAGAGGTCGAGCCCCTGCCCGGCGTGCCCGCTTTGACAGGAGTGAGCATGACATACTAACCCTGCAAGGATCAAGGAGACAGCAGTCACCTCGGCCCGGTCAGACATCATCCTTATGCCATGCTGCACCGACAAGACAACACCACACCACGGTGACAACGGGTACGATACCCACCGTCCAAATATGGATCGACTAGACGCTTGTACGATCCCACCCATTACGGGATGGGATCCACGACGAGGGACTCAACGAAAGGGCCATCCAGACCGGCAGAGTGCCCCGACCCAGAAGATCGGGGTCGTGGCCCTCGGCCCCACAAAGCGACCAAGCGGACGATGACCCAGGGCAGCTACCCACTTCGGGTACGACGCCCCTGGGAACCAGGAGACGATGACGAAGGCCATGACGGACACTGCGTTACACAGGACGGCTGACGAACCACCATCGAGGCTACAGTGCCGCCACGGCTGGCACAGTAGCGCCATGTCACATCCTGCCGCAACGTGGCCGGAAGACCATGATGATAGCCACGACCGGACGTGCACCGAAAGATGGCAGTAGCTTGCAAGCCAAGTTAGCTAGGCCCTCCCTCACGGCTCTCGACCATTCGGTCGGAATGAACCTCCTCATTGTACAAGCCTTGGCCCCTAAACTCTATATAGGGCAGTTAGGGCACCCATCTCGGGGATGATTCACATCCTCTACCATTCCATTCATTCACCATTGTAGTAGGGCTTCCTGGAGCTTCTCTTCAGACAAGCCCTTCGCCTAGCATAGGTCCTTCCATCTCTTCCACCAGTTCTTGCACCTCCCATTGTAAGAACTTCAGAGCATTCAAGCGAGGAACACACACTCGATCATCTCTGAGACTAGGACGTAGGGCTCCGGTCCTAAACCAGTATAAATCCTCGTATATATTGGAATGCTACCATCGTCTTTCTAGAGCAGCGTGGTACAATCAGTATATGTTTACTAGTCCGGTTATACAAACTACCGACACATAGCATCTTCATTTCTCTGACAAAGATTGCTCCGCTGGCTATTAATTTAGGCTGAATGCCATTGAAGATCAAAGCATTTCGAGTTGTCCAAACCACCCAACAATGGAGGATGACACTTTCCATGAAGAGCTATGAGTGAATTGCATCCTTCAGGAAGGTCATAGCATCTGGAAATTCAGCATTGTTGGGGACATCGACACGAATCATCTGCCAACATTGCTTCACAAACTCACAATCTAGGAAGAGATGGTGTACTATTTCTTCAATATTATGAGCACAAGAGGACACATGTGTATGTCTAGAGAAGCATGTTTTTCCTTCAACAACAGCTAGAAAAAGACCCTATGTTTGGGTTGACTAGAAACAGTCCCAAATCCATCTAATCGAGGGGTGAAGCTATGACTGACCAACAATAATCATGTAAGCTCTTGATGAAGAGAATGCTGTTGCCCCAAGTGTATTTCCATATGTCTTATTCTGTGTTTAGTTGTATCTATGTCTGCATTCTGTATCAGATTTTGTAGTTGAGCATATGCAACCTCTGAAACTAGGAGATGTAACAGTTGTGTCATGTCATCCTGTGCTAGAGAAATGGCTCCTGAAATGTTCTTATTTTTTTTGTAAATGAGAATAGCTCTGGGTAGCTATTTTTGAGGCTTTGATCTCCCCACTTGTCTGTCAAAAAAAGACAGGATTCTCCATTTCTGATCTGAATTTGTGCCATGTCTTTGAACTTCTATAGATTTTTAGATTGTCCTTCCACCGGAAGGAACCTTTCTTTATTATGCTTGATAGTTTTCCATTTGCATAATGCTTTTTCCAAACAATTTGAACCCATGGAACTTCTTCCCTATTGAAAAATTTATGGAGATTTTTAAGTAGCAAGGTCCTGTTCTGCTCTTCAATGTTGATCACTCCCAAGCCCCCCTCTTCTTTTGGGATGCAGATCATTGGCCATGCTGCCTTTGGCTGTCCTTTCCCATTTACATCTGATCCTCTCCATAAGCAGTGTTTTTTATATTTGTCAATTTGCTTAATAATAGTTTTTGGTATAGCGAAGGTGCACATATAAAATGTAGGAAGCGCAGTAAAAACTGCATTTGTCAACTCCAGTCTGCCAGCCTGTGAAAGCAAAGAAGATACACTTGTAAGCCTTCTTTCACACTTGTTTACCAAGGGTTGATAGTCCTGAACCTTTAGCTTTGTTAAGTCCTAGAGGCAATCCCAAGTAAGTGAATGGTAATGTTCCTTTGGAGCATCCAAAGGTTCTTGCCAAGTGGTCCAGTCTTTCATCTGTGATGTTAATTGGTAACATCATTGTTTTCATGTAGTTAACCTTTAGACTAGTAGACTGAGCAAATGAGTTTAGCACAGATTTAAGAAATAACAACTAGTTTGGATCTCCTTTCATGACTACCAAGGTATCATTAGCATACTGTACAACAGGGAAGTTAAGTGTTGAGGTCAAGGGGATTGGCAACCTGAGCATTACAAGGTCCTTTCCTTTATTGAGCATTGACTGCAAGAAGTCAGCCGCCAAGACAAAAAGCAGTGGAGACAGAGGGTCACCTTGCCTGACTCCTCTTTTACAATTGAAAGTTTTACTAGGTACCCCATTTAATAGAACTACAGATGTTCCTAAGTCAAAAATCTATTTCATCTATTGTAACCAAAGGTGTCCAAAACCTTTACATTCCATCAGTGTCAGCATTGCTTGGTGCTCAATATTATTAAATGCCTTTTCAAAATCTAGCTTGAGAACAATGATTTCCTTTTTTGAATGATGACACAGATGTAAGTATTCAAAGGCCCACCCTAAGAAATCTTGAATTGTTCTTGATTTGATAAAACCATACTGATTGGTGTGCACAAGACTTTTGATGACCACATGTAGCCTATTAGCTAGAAGCTTTGTAATAATCTTGACAGAGGTATTGAGAAGTGAGATTGGCCTAAAATCAGTAATATGGGTTGGGCTATCAGTCTTAGGGATGAGGGCGATGAAGGATTTGTTAATGCTTTTGAGGCAAAGGGTGCCTTGATGAAAAGCACGGCAGAGATTGTAGAAGTCCTCCTTGATAACAGGCCACCCAGTTTTTAGAAACTCATTACTGAAACCATCTGGTCTAGGAGATTTATCATTGGGCAGATTTTTGATAACACTATCAATTTCTTGATTGCTGAATGACTCCTCTAGAAAGCTAAGATCATCTATAGCTTGGATGAAGTTGGAAGGGTCCACTGAAAAAGAGGTGAAAGCTGAGGTTGCCAGTCTCTCCTTGAATTCCTGCCAAATAATTTGCTCTTTGTCTTTGTGAGAGTGGACAGTAATTCCCAAGTCAGAAACAAGATGGTTGATCAGATTACCCCTATGCCTAATAGATGCATTTGCATGAAAAAACTTGGTATTGGTGTCCCCTAGTTTAACCCACTTTATGGCACCTCTTTGTCTCCAGTATGTTTTTTGCTGGTCAAGCAAATCATTAAGTTTTAGTCTTAGAGTGTCTCTAAAATTCCACTCAACAAGGGTAAGGTCCCTAAAGTCTTCCAGTATGTCCAAGAATAGCAGAATGAATTTGACATTTGAGATGTTTGTCCTAAGACTGAAGATACTTTTCTGCCAATCCCTAAAATTTTCCATAGGGTCTTAAATTTGGCAGTAATATTCTTGGCATGGCCCAGCTGATGGGTGGGGATTGACCATCCTTAACTCAGAATTCCACCAAAATTTTCATACTACAGCCAGTAATTCTCGAATCTGAAGATATTATTCTTTGGAATGTGGGTGGACATTTTGACAATGCAAGGGCAGTGGTTAGATGGGATCATATCCAAAGCAGAAATAGATGTGTTAGGGTAGGTAAGAACCCAAGAATTCGAGGTGAATGCCCAGTCTAGTTTTTCAAGAAGGGGTGAGGCCTGTTTATTGGACCAGGTAAACTTTCTTCATTGCAGAGGGATCTCATTGAGTTCTAGAGCACTGATAGCTTCATTAAAAAAGTAGCATCTCCATTACAATGCCTCCTTCTTTATTTCTGTTTTCAGGCTTTCGAATTAGATTGAAGTCACCAAGAACCAACCAAACTTCATCTTGAGAAATTTGAAAATCTATGAACCACTCCAAGAAAGCTAATTTTCCTTTAGTGTGACATGGAGCATAAATGTTTGTCAACAACCAAGAAGAACTATCATGCTGAGCATGAAACCGAACAGAGATGGCATATTCATTGGTGAAAGTTAGTTCACCCCTAAACATTGAGCTTTTCCAATCTATAAGCATTCCACCTGAAGCCCCAACTGAAGATAGGAATTCAAATTTGTCAATCAAAGGTGGACACACATTCTTTATGAAGGCAAGGTCTATAATTTCTTTTTTGTTTCCTAAAAACATATTACATCACAGGCCAAGTCTATGACCTTGTCTTTGATAGCATTCCATTTAGTAGGAGAGTTTATCCCTCACATTCCAGCTCATCATCTTCCAAATTCTATTCTGGCTTTGATTCATGACTAAAACCAATTGTATTCATCATTCTAGAAATCAGACATCTGATCCCACCCAGATAACAGTGAAACATCAAAACAACCATTCTTAACCTCAGGGAAGTAGATCTATTTGATTTCAACCATGGACCGAATCCAACATACTGATAAAGTACTTGCTCTAAACATTTGGAGCATTAACATGATGATCTCAAAATGCTAAAGAAACACTTTCCTAGCAAAAGTTGCAGTCCTTTTTCTGACTGTCTATTCCTCCACCATGTGGTCCTGGTTTGGACCTTGCTGTCCATCTTCCTCCATGTTCTCTGCCTGCTTCTCTCCTGAACTCATCTTGGCTTTTCTGGGGGCAATTGGGAGTGATTGCTTACTTTTCTTCATCCGTGCTTCCTCAGTCAGATCATCCTGATTCAGTTTACAAATTTTAAAGCCCAATGATTGCAAGCTTTGAATAAAAAGGGTGGGTGGTTTTGGACAACAAGCTAGACATTTTCTGTTTGAGCAAGAATTTACTTTGAAACCATTATTTACCTCTTTAAGCCTGCTACTTCGCCTGAGCATGTTGTCCACCACTAGAGTACTTTTCCTGCTGATCCTTTTCTTTGGAGGGGTGAGGGCCAGGGGTGAGTCTCCAACTTGGAAAATTTGCTTGCTAGAAGACCCATCCTGTTGATCTGAGTCAGGGCAGGATAAAGGTAAATTAGAAAGGCATGTAGGTGGCAGAAAGAAATTGATGTTGGGGGATTCAGGGTCTAACAAGGATGAGACTCTTGATGCAAGGAAATCTTTGGCCCAAGAGCAATTGGTGGGTGACAGAAGTAGAAATGTAAAGAAGTGAGTCCATTGCAGAAGAATTTTAACAAGTAGGCAATCAGGGTTACCTTGAGAAAAGAAAGAGGCCCAGAGCTCATTTGATCTGGCCCTTTTAGCATTCTCCCATTCCAAAAAGGCTGGACCAGGCCCATCTCTGGCATTGAGCATAAATCCCACCTGCATGTTAACATCCTAGCCCTAAGGCTGCACTTGGGCCACCTGTTGTTCATTGTTTTCATTGTTCTCTCCATCCTATATCTGATTTAGACCCTGAATGTTCAGCCCCACAAGTTGTGCCTGGTTTGGTTCCTGTAAGTTTACCTGCTCATCATGCTAGTTCTGTAACATATCCTCCATATGCAACTCATCAGCAATTTCAAGGACGTTGCCTTCATCAGGATTTGCCTGCAGTTGAAGGCCACCTCCACTGTTTATGTCAGGAAATCCATCTTCTCCTGGCCCAACCAACAGGTTTGGATCAAAGTCCTCTTCTTCTGCCTCAGGTTCTAATTCAGTCAACTGTTCAAAGGGGATTTCTTCCCCAACCAAGTCAACCAAAGGTGGAATAGGAAAACCCTCAACATGTGACAAAGCATTGTTCAGAACCTCAATGTCTTCTTGTGCCATATTCTGCACCACTGGCTCCGGGTTTAACTGTTGAGTTATATTTTCCTCTACTTCCTCAACAAAGTCATTTAACTCCAGGAAACCATTTGCTACTGGTGGGTTAACTGGGTTAATGATTACTTCCAAGGGATCAACTTGTCCTGGCATGTTTAGGTCAATATCCATCCCATCATCTACCTCAGGTTCAACATTCAGGTCTTGGATCTGAGCAGGTTGGGCCGGCTGCTGGGCTAGAAGTACATCATGCCAGATAGCCAAGGATCGCATAGGTTAAGTTGCTGCAGTTGGTCCATATTATGCCCCCTATTACCCTGTTCTTGCTGCAGATTGACATTGTCCTGCTGCTCATTTGGCTCTTGCTGATCATTTTGATCCTGCTGCGCCATAGGCTATCCAAGACCAAAGAAATCAAAGGGGACAACCTGTTCCAGCTCAAGTTCATTAGGTACTGGGTCCTCATGAGGTGGCTCCTCTCCAAGCTGATGGTGCTGCACCACTTCGCACTGAATGGTCTATGAATCTCCATGTTCAAGGGATCAGAGTAAACTATGAATTAGGGAACAACTTGTATACTTTTGACTCTAGCCCTGACCATGATCCTACCTGGAAAATTACCACTTTCCTCCCACAGAATCACCCTACCAAAATCATTAATAGCATTCTGAATATGGCGTTCAGACTTGTAATCCTCCAGGAACCCAAGCAACATCATCCAGCAATCATCATTGAAAATAACCCTTCTCCAATTTCTACCCTCATTGTGCTTGGCAAAAGATAGTTGAATGTTGTCAAACGGACAAGGCCTATGTCTAACAAGATTATCCTGATCATAAGCATGAGTACAGCGGACATAAGCCTGACCCTGATAGCACGATGCCCTATCCTTTGCACAGCCAAGAACTCTCTAACAACATTGCGAACCACATTGAAGTTGAGTTCATTACCGGGCAAAGGATTGAAGGTGACAATAGCTAGGTCTTCATTGGCCGGTGGCGGCCTCATCGGAGCAACCGCCCTGCTCATGAACTCTTGGTCAGGAGTGTCTTCCCAGTTGAAGCCTTCAGGGATGAAAGGCCTTGGATCGGCGCGCTAATACACCATTGTCGACATCGATGAGGAGCTCTTCTAGTGGCCGGACGGTGGGTACTGTAGCTTGGGAGTGGGGTTTTCAGAGGGGTTAGCTTGGGAGACGAAGGAAGGCGAGGGGTCAAGTGAGAGGGAGAGGGGGTCAGGGGCCGTCTTAAGGGGGGGGGGGGAATAGTATTGGGCTTTGCGAGCTGGGGCGCATTAACCATAGGCGCATTTCCCTTGGCGGCCCAAGACGAGGAGAGGGAGAGCGCTTGAACCATTTCCGTGAACGAATTGAAGATGGGCGGCTTTGACGGAGACGACCTAGCAGCAGCGGCACTGAACCAACCAAAGAGAGCCGCCCAACTTTTACTGTTGCCGGTAAGTTGTCGATCTTTGAAAAATTTCCCAGAACAACAATTACCCCAGTTGAGACAAGACCGGCACACCGTAGCTAGTTTTTTGTTGCTACCACGTGCCGGTGCCGCTTGGTGCTATACAACTTACGTATCACTTTTTAGTTTTTACTGTCTCGTCGCTGTGCTCGTTTTTTTACAACATCGCTGTGCTCGTTGGGTGCCACCAAAGTGATCGCACAAAACCGTATAGTTCATTTTATAAAAAAAACCCATGTATTTCGTTCATTGTAATCGACAAACGACACAACGTGATAAATTTTCTACCTGAAAGCTTTTCTGCTCGATGTATATTCCAAATCAACGAAGATGTTTCATGACATTGTTAAGACGCTACAGAAGACTTTGTTTTTTTTAAGATTGAAGGGTTTGTTTGGTTTGAGACCAAAACTAGCCACACTAAAGATAAGTCACGCCATAGATTTTAGAAAGTTGTTTGGTTCACTATCATAACTATAATGTACCACATTTCTTTAGCACCATATCTCACATGTTAGACTTATTTTCGTGCCAAAATTTATCACAAGTGTGATTTCGATTTTACTTGCCACACGTTTTGAGATAGCCATAGTTTACCAAGGCTACACGTGATAAACTTCAACACCAAGGAAACAGGCCGTGAGCTATGAAAGATTGGAAAGAACAATGGCAATACGTGCCTGCCTTTTGCGTTGACCCCATGTTTGTTGCGAGGGAGTCATATGATAGAGAAGAAACGAACAACGATTACGATACAATACCCTCAAATAGTAGCCTGTTGCCTACCTCCCGACTACCGAGGGAGCTGTGCTGTGAGATCCAAGAATGGAATGTCCTCATGGTCTAGGGGTCAATAATAATTCGCACACTACCGGGTCAGGCCCGACTCGATCGATCCTGCAAACCAAGACTACCGACCGACGCAAACACAACACCAGACGCTATTTTTAGGAATATTATTTACTGAAAAATATTATCGTGAACCAGAAAATTAAGGGTAGCAGTACATTTTGGCATCCCGCAAATCCTGGAAATAGTTTGAATTTTAAATTTTAAACAGCACACGAACGGGACATGCCAAATCAACCACTGCAGTATCGGATCCTACAGCTAGCCGCCGAGCCAGCCCCACTTGCCGAGCATAGAAACCCGCCTCCGTCTCTCTTCCATCACCACCACCTCACCTCCCCTGTCACCAGGACGGGACCACCGCCGCCGCGTCCTATGACGTCGCCGTCCTCGCACCACCCGGACTCCTCCTCGGCGTCCTCCACCCCGCGCGCCGGGGTCGGCAACGGCAACGGCGGCAACCACCACCACCACCTCCACCCGCCGCCTCTGCCCCCGGCGCCCGCGCCCGCCCCGGCCGCAACCCCCGCACAGGCGCAGGCGCAGGCGGCGCATGGGGGCCCGCAGGTGCGCCTCATGTGCAGCTTCGGCGGCCGCATCCTGCCGCGCCCGGGGGACCGCCAGCTGCGCTACGTC
Organism: Miscanthus floridulus; assembly: GCF_019320115.1. NCBI lineage: Eukaryota > Viridiplantae > Streptophyta > Magnoliopsida > Poales > Poaceae > Miscanthus > Miscanthus floridulus. Next base: position 130,849,691 of record NC_089582.1, on the reverse strand, counting down.
GGCGGGGAGACCCGCATCGTGTCCTTCCCGCGCGCCGCGGCCTCCTTCGCCGCCCTCGTCGCCGCGCTCGCCAAGGCCGCGCCAGCGCTCTTCGCCCCGGGGGCGCCCAGGCCGTCGCTTAAGTACCAGCTGCCCCAGGACGACCTCGACTCGCTCATCTCCGTCACCTCCGACGACGACGTCGATCACCTCATGGACGAGCTCGACCGCATCCACGACCTCTCCGCCAACGTCGCCAGGCCGCCCCGCCTCCGCGTCTTCCTCTTCGCGCCCGCGCCCGACGCCGCCTTCGGCTCCGTCCTCTCCGGCACCGCCGAGGTCGCCGCCTCCACCGACCAGTGGTTCGTCGACGCGCTCAACGCCCCCGCGCCGCACCCCATCGAGCGCGGCCGATCCGAGGCATCCTCGATCATCTCCGAGGTCCCCGACTACCTCTTCGGCCTCGACACCGCGTCCGACGAGCCCAGCCCCGGCCCCGCGGCGGCCCGCGCCAGGTCCGATGCCGCGGAGACGGAGACTCCGCGCCACCACGGCGACGACGAAGACGACGTGCCGCCTTCCGCGTGCCAGATGCCGTTCGTCGCGGAGGGAGCGTCGTCGTGGCCGGCCCCGCCGCCGCCGTACATGGCGCAGCCTGTGTACTACTTCCCCGTGCCGCCGCCGGTCCACTACCTCGATCCGTCTGCGCAGGGCGGCTACATGCCTCGCCCGCTCTACCACATTGTTGGTGGCGGAGGAAGCGAGGCGCCTGGCGGAGATCTTCACGCGGCCGGCGGCGTCTACGGCGTCCCGCACCACATGCACGCGTTCCCGCCGATGATGTACCCGCCGCCGCGCTCGGTCGTCTACAACTACAAGTCGGAGAGGATGCCATCGCAGCCTCCGGAAGGTGGGGCACACTCTTCCTAGGCGCATCGGCTGCTTCACATCTCTGGTTCCTGATTATTATTGCAGATGCCTAAGCTAAGGAGTTTTGAATTGCTGCGTTCGTGGTAAATTTGTATGGTTTCGTCTAGTTCTTGTTGGTTGGTGTATAGATGAGGGAGGTGGATGATGGATGGATATTGCAGTTTTCGTCTGGTAGAAATATATTCGTGAAATGTATCTATGGGTATAATATGATACTAAGTAGTATAGTATTCAGTGTGATTAATTAGTACCGAGTTAATGTAATGTGGGATTCATATATTCTACTCCTAGGTGGTTCTGGTCTTCTGGAGGCCAATTTTGGCCATTTTATATTTTACATAAACCTGGATGTTGGGTGAATGTTCTAAGCAACATGTGCTGTAAAATGGTCGGTTACTTGGGATCTTCAAATGCTATGTGGAACCTCAATCACTGATGAGTGGTTTACAAAATTTGAAACTGCTGGACTTCTTTGTTTGAGTGTTATACTGACTCGATGTATTCTATCTAGATTTGATCATAGAGATCATGTTTGGCCTGTTTGCATCTTAATTAGTTTGGTGAGTTCATTTGTTCCTGTCTGTATTGAGTTGGTATGCTGCGGCCGTTCTCTGATTCTTCTGATGTTCAGTGATCCAGTGATACCTCCTGAGGATTCTGAACTTGGAACTGCATATGTAGTATCTACTTCGGTTCTGATGACATATGACAGAATTTTTGTACATTTTTGTTACATATATATACCGGTTGGTGAATGAAGGTTCTACGCATTTTGTGCTGTGAAGTGCTTGCTTGGCTGCTACTGTAACTCAGGGAAAGCTCAATTCCAAATCGGTCATGTACTGGATTTTAGACAGCAGTGTTTTCTAGCTTTTGTGAATTGGTTCATAGAGTTAGTTTAATCGATGTGGCTTTTATCTTGGGTATCGTAGTTGTCTTGTTTACATTGGTAGCTCCATGATTTCATTGGATATCATACTTAGATGCCATGCTTGTCCTGTTGATCTCAAACTCAGAACTGCTCATCTTCTGGTATCGAGTGAGTGACATATCCTGATGATTCTGAACTTGTAATGGCATGCGAAGTATCCAAGCTCCTTCTGATTAAAATGCAGAGAAATAGAAAAAAGGCGAGTTCCATTTCATCAGAAGAGTAAGGCCCATGGTTCTGTGAAATATTTTGCTTTTAGAATGCCATGACGTGCTACGATGCACCAAACTTTATCATTTTGAAAACCATATTATTGCTAAAACTGTACTCCGTAGTTGTTTTCTTAAGTTTCATAGACTCCACTCCAGACATCTTTTTTTATGAATCATGGTTTTGCAAATCTATGGTTTCTAAAACTGCAGTTTGTTAATACTATGATTTCCTAGTACAACATCTGGTGCATGTATCAGGTGCATGTATCGTTTATAAGCATGTACTTATAATTGTTCCTTCAAAAGAACATTGGGTATATTTGCCATTACACATATGGAGTCCTTCAGAATGTAGCGTGGAGTCGTGAATTCAGGAGATGCTGATCGTTCAGCTGCCACCAACCACGAAAGGGTCCCCAATGCCCATTACAGCAGATTTCAGAATTGTGAAAGGTTATACATGCTGAGAAACAAGTGTGTTTCTTTCGTAGACTGATGCAAATGTACAGTTTGGAGGCAAGAGGTAGGTAAATCTATAGCGATAGTTCCCTCTGAGTGCGGACAAGTTGAGCCCACCATGTAAGACCATCTTTGGAACAAAGAACTAAAGAAATTTTGGATGACTAATTCCTAAGGAATTAGAACATACTCCGTATGAAATTTTTTCGGAGGCACTAGCGCCCGGGCGTCCAGTGCCAACGGCGCGTCCGTACGCGGCTCCCAGTCCCAACCAACCGAATCGTGGTCCGTCTCCTAGTCCTAGGCCCACCAACGGGAGCATCTCACCTGAGCATCCTGCGTATATAACAAAAAAACTAAAAAAGTGAATCGAAGCGCTACGCCATCCACCCCCCCCCCCCCCCCGCCGCTCCCTCTGTAGTTCGAGAAGGATGCAAGGCAGCAGAAAGCGAGGTGGAGGCAACATCCAGTAAGTACACTTGCAACATGCATCTGAAAAATAGATGAAACATTATGAACAAATGCTTCAAACATACTATACTAACCATTGTAACATATGCAACATCTCGATCTACTTTTGCAACATCCGTATGAAACACTTGCAACATAACTCTGAAACATACGTTTGCAACACAAAATTTTCAGCGCAACATGGCGCAGACGGCGCGCTGAACTGACATAGTGGAGGCAGCCGCGATAGCAGATGGCGGCACCCGACGCGGTGGAAGGGGCCTCAACAGCAGATGGCGGCACCCGACGAGGTGGAGGCGGCCGCAGCAGTTGGATGGAGGCGCCCAGCCGCAGTGAAGTCAGCCGGCAGGCCTACCTGGGCGCTGCGGCTCGAGGACGGCGGTGAGTAAGGACAGGGCCAACGTAGCAGAAGAGCTTGGCGACGAAGACGGTGGCGTGGCCCTACACCCCGACGCCGTCGATCCACTACAACGACGTGGGGCGAATCTACGCGGGCGAGGGAGCGAGCAAGAGGCGCGTGCGGAGCGAGGCGCACGGGCGGGAGTGAGAGGCGTGTGTGGGGCAAGGCGAGCGGAGCTTTTGTCTGTGTGGATGGTTAGATGCGTCCGATAGGAACGGGTCATCCGAACGCCCTAAACATAGCATTACCGAAATTTATTTGGAACCATAGGGATTTTAAAGGAAAAATAGCAATGAGGTTGAACCTAATGGAAACTTTCCTTTGAGTGTAGACGGCGTTTGAGATGATTAGAGGATGATCAGCTTCAGAACGATGCCAGGTGATCGCCAAGGTGGTACTCCTATACGCTACTACAGTAGTACATTTGTTGGCGAGTGTTCAGCGAGTTTCGTGGCAAATTTGCAGTGCATGTGCAGGTGACGCCGTGACGGCGCTGACCCGCCAGGGACGATCCGAGAAAGCGCGGTCGTGGATCGACGACGCCGCCGACGTTGAGCAGCGAGAATGCGAGATGGCGGCGAGGAGGAGGTTCATCAGCTGCCGGCCGCTTTGCCCATATGTCAGTCCGGGACGCGGTTGGCGGGGATCCATCATCCATGCTGCTGGAGCCTGGAGAATTGGAGATGTAGCTAGGTTGGCGATGATGGTCCGCATGGCGCGAATGTCTCCGGTCCAGTCGCACCCAAGGCAATGTCCAGCGAAGCACGGGACCGGCGGACGTGCAAAGTAGCTGCCTTTGCGTTGCGTGTGTAAAAGGCAGAAAAGGCCTCGTTGTAGCTGTGCGGTGGTCACGCCTGGCTTCAGGGCACGTTTGGAACATGGAATGCGAAACAGGAAAGGAAAAAAACGTAGAAATAAGGTGTGGGTGTTGTGGGAAACATAAGAATGGAAAAATACACAAAACATATAGATAGGGGTGTTTGGAACATAGGAATTATAATACAGGATTCCTAAAATACGAGGTGTGATTAAAAGAGATGAATACTTATTTTATTATTCTAATATTTGTCATTACAACGTCAAATTTTAATTAACAAATAAATGTATGTGTAAAGTATTTTTTGCAAGGAGTAAAGGAAAAATTAGTAACAATTTAATGTAATTAATAGACATGTAATTAATAGGCGCGAGTCTTCATCGACGAGTGAGAAAACTCGGTGGCCGCAGGGAGCTCCGCATGCAGGATGTAGCTAATCGCATTATTAAATGAGAATTTTTACAGCGGTGGTCAGAAAATGAACAGCTCACGAGGAGCAATCCGACGGCCAAAAAAGCAGAGAAACCAATTGGAGAAGCATCGGGAAGGCACCAAGTATGTACTAAATGGTGGAACCATATGCACCAAGTGCATACTAAAATTAGTGGATCAACACCTTAAAAATGGTGTGATAATTCTATTTTCGAATTTCTTTTATATAATTAAGGGTAGAATGGTAAATTTATAATAAAATATCATGTTTGAGTAGTACAGGGACGATCGAATTAGTATACTTTGTCTCATGTATTTCTCAGGTTCAGACCACGCCACTCTCTCGTCTCTGTTCTTCCTCCTCACCGAGACTTCGTGTTGCAGCGGAGCGCGAGGGCAGGGCTTCGGCGGCCAGGGCATGCGATTCGTCTGTCGATGTTTCACCACCGATAGCCTGCCACGGGGGTACCCGGGGCAGTATGTTCGGGCTTCGGCGTATGCTGAACTCGATGGTTAACGCAAGAGACAGCCGATTTATCCTGGTTCGGGCCCTCGATCGTAGATCGAGTAATAACCTTACGTCCAGTCGGCCTTAGGCCTTTGCGTTGGATTGATTGTGAAGTGTGTTCTTGATAGGAGTCCTGCCCTCCTTTATATAGTCAGGAGGCCAGAGTCCTAGTCGGTTTACAATGAGATTTCCTAGTAGGATTACTTAATAGTTCTACTACTAAGATTTACATGGGAAGAATCCTAGTTGAACTAGATCTTCTCTCTCCCTTGCGGGGTATCCTGTGGGTCCCGTATCGACAAGCCCCCGAGCACTTCATGGTTGAGCTCTGAAAGTCTCGCTCTGCCCCTTGAAGTTTTGTTGAGTAGGAACAAGATGTCATCCGAGTGCTTTCTGGAGTGAAACCTTGTAGCGCTTCTTAGGATCTTTGAGTGGTGAGTGCTTTTCTGAAGAAAAAATACATCCATCTGGTTGTAGCCCCCGAGTCTCTTGCTATTTGGAACAAGGAGCTGGAGGATCTTGTCTTGAAGTTGTTCTGATTGTTCGTTGAAGTTTTATCAAAAAGAACTCGAATATGGCTCGTTCCGGGTTCTTTTTGTCATAACGTCTTGAAATAGTCTGCGTTGAGGAAGTCTTTTGGTGACGTGCGCTTTTTCGAAGAAAAAGTGCACTCACTGAGTGTAGCCCCCGAGCCTCTTGCTATTTGGAACAAAAAGTTGGAGGGTCTTGATCCTTTATGTTGTTTGAAAATTTGTGTTCTGAAGTAGTCCCCAAGACTTGGATTATGTCATCGTCCGAGTAGTTTCGCGGCATCTTTCCGAAGCAGCCTTTTAGTCTTGGATTAAACCATCATCCGAGTAGTTTCGCGGCATGCAGCCTCCGAGCTTATGTCCGGGTTCCTTTTGGGTGAAATTGCACTCACTGAGTGTAGCCCCCGAGCCTCGTGCTTTTGGGTCTATCCCGCAGCTCCGCGCTTTCTCCGAGTTCTTCTCTTTAGAAAAGAAGTCGGATGAAGAGTCTTGATGTATCGTCGTCGTTGTAGTCTTGAGTTTCTTGTATTCTTGGTCCCTTATCTTTGGTTCCGAGCCTCCGGGAGTAGTTGAACTGAAAACCGGGTTCCCTAGCTTTGATTAAGCTATGGTGCTGGCCGAGCCTCCGAGCGTATATCCGTGTTGTTTTGTTCAGGAAGAACTCGGATGCGAGGTCTTGGCATATTCTTTGATGGTCTGCTGTTGTCAGATGTAGTTGTATGGTGGTGGTTGAGTGTAAATGCCTTTTGTTCACGGGTTGTACTGTGCTGGTATATTCTTCCGAATATGCCCGTCTTCGAGTACTGCTTCCTCTCGCCTGAGTCATCTATTATTGAGTCCTGTCTTTTCACTGTGTCCTTTGTTAGGCTTATTTCGTTGGTACTCCTAGTCCATGTGCGCCGATCCTTTGGTCTATAAATACTGCCCCGGAGTGCTTGTTTTCATCCATGGGACATTCTGTTCAAACCTTGGTGGTCATGAACATGATAGTTTGTGAAGTAGAGCAGCCCCCGGGCATATTTTGTAGTTCCTGTGTGTCTTGTCGTAGCTGGAGGAAGTCTTGTGATAGGGATTAGAGGTAGGCTAATCCCGCGACAGCATTGTGCCAGGATGTACGTGGTGGTAGTTGGAGGAAGTCTTGTGATGTGGGCTTCGTTCCTTCATCCGGCAGTTCTGGGTTGATCCTCGTCGCCTGTCTTGAGACTGTCCGGTGCAGATCAACACCATATCCAGCATCACATCGGTCTTGGGTAGACAGATGCCCGCCGGCCTTCTCTGCTCCATGTTGCCCTGCCGTGCTGCCGATTTCCGCCTTGGATGCACTGCGTCCGTCCTTTGAAGAAAATAGTGTAGCTGATGGCGGTCTGTCCTTCCGAGTAGCAATTTGGGACACGTAGTCATTCCAGAGCCTAGTCGTGTCCGTGTTCCTCTTTGCTACTTTGCTTTTCGTGGTGCCGAGTTCGTTGGGTCTTATAAGATTTGTAATCTTCTATTTTTGAAGTCGCTTGTAATGTAACGAATCTTGTCTTCTGAGTTGTCTTTGACTTTTCTGTTGTGATCCCTGTCGTTCATGAAACTACCGAGTTCTTTCTTACATAACCGGGTTCTTTGTTCCTCGTGAGGTAGCCCTTTCTTTCTTCTTTCTTTCTTTTTGGTTTGACGGGTTGTTCTTGTATCAATCTGATAACCCTGCCGTGGCGCTGGACGGATAAGTCTGAAATCTGCCCGTTGGTTTGTACCGTTGTGTGGATTCGTGCCCTCCGTCGTTTTAGCTGCGTCGGTAAATGGACCATTGCGTTCCCACATTGTGTTTTAACGGGCCTTGTGGGCCGTTTGTATCACTAAAAATCTATTTAAAGACCTTTATCTTCCTTTCCCTTGCTGCCCAGCTCTTGCCTTTAAACCCTAGCTCTCAGAAATCCGCCGCCGTCATTGTCGCCATCACCCGAGCACCATCATCCTAGCTTCATCTACCTTAGTGCCTTTTTTGCTTCCACCAGTTCATGGGAAAGAAGAAAACCGCAAGCAAGTCTCAGGCGACCTTCGTGGACGAGGAGTCTTCCCTCTCTTTGATTGAAAACTAGGAGTTCGTGGCCATGAGGGCAGCTCAGAAGGTTTGGCCGGCTCCAACAACAAGCGAAGACCAGCTACGCGAGCTCGTTAGCGACGGCTTGATCCAAAGCAAAGTCATCGCTGAATGGAGAGTTCCGGGCGAGCATCGGGTTCCGGCTCCGGGTCCTGGTGAGATTGTCCTTTTTGTTTCCTTTGTCCGCGCTGGACTTTGTCTTCCTGCTTCCGCCTTCCTTCATCAGTATCTTGGTTATTTCGGGGTTAGCCTGAACCATCTAACCCCCAATGCCGTTCTCCATCTTTCTGTTTTTGTTCACCTTTGTGAAGCCTTCCTTGGGATCCCTCCTTCTTTATCTCTTTTTCGCTTTTTCTTTCGTCTGAAACCTCAACCCCGCCGTAAAGAAACCAGCGCCCTCGGCGGTTGCGGGATTCAATTTCGCCAGGGTCTCAAAATTAAGTTTTTTGATTATGACTTGGTCGATTCTGTCAAAGATTGGCGTGCCGAGTGGTTCTACGCTGCCAATTTGATCCCTTCCCTTGTCGTCCACTCCGGATCTGGTCCTGTGGTGAATGACTGATGGGACAAGAAGCTTGAGTCACCTGCTGAGATTCAAGCGATCCAGCCACTCCTTGATAGGATTAGCATGCTAAAACAGCAGGGTTTGACCGGCTTTGGTATTGTTTCAAGCTTCCTTCGTCGCTGGGTTCAGCCTTTGAAAGAGCGGGAGCATCTCGGCTTTGAGTATTCTAGGGCCGAGGATCCTTCACGCATGGTCCCAGCTCTTGAGCTGACCGGTGAGGAGGTACTCGAGCGCCTTCAGAAGATGCTGAAAGGAGTGAGCGTCATTCCTCCTGCCGTCTCTGAGTTCTCGGCCATCAACCCGCCTCCAGCTGTGAGTTGTCTATCTTTTTGTTTGAGTTCTTTATGTACTCTTGCTGCATCCGTTCTTGCTTAGCTTTTCCTTGTCTCGGTGTTTTATCTTTTTTCGTAGGAGCTTGGGCGGAACTTTGTCGATCCTATCCCCCTTGATGTTCTCCCTGCCGTGGCGGAGACTGGGGATCGTCTAGCTGGTACTTCTGCAATTAGTAAGTCTCAAACCTTTACAGCCCTTCCTGGGGTTTCTTTCAGATTTGTTGATGTATATGAAGAATATGTTCCTCGTCTAGTCCCTCGCAGCCCTCGCAGTGTCCCAAAGAGGGGGCGAACGGATGGGTCTTCATCTAGCCTACCTGTCTCCAAGAAGCCTCGCAAACCAAGTACTCCCTCAGGTACTCTAGTCGTTGCTAGCATGCTCTTAGGTGAGCACATTTAATACTCTTTGTTCCTTTATTTTCATGTCTCTCTCTTGATCCGAGTACTTTTATTCTCTTTTCAGCAGGTGCTCTGGTTTCCTTGGCTGAGGAGGAAGAGGATGATGAAGTCCCCCTCGTCATGCGGCGGTGAGTTGTTTTTCATATTCTTGTTGAATTTCTCTTCTTTGTTTTGACTTTTAGTCTTGAACTTTTTGAAGTAATCGGAGGTCGGGTGTGAGTTCTTCCGAGGCTCCCGCGCCGACTTCTCCTGAAGCTCCGGTGTCGAGTTCTTTGGTTGCCTCTGTCCCGAGCTCTACTACTCCTCTGGTGCGGAGTTCTTCCATGGCTCCAGCCCCGGCTTCTTCCGCGGCTCCGTTGTCGGCTATCCCGCGCCCGTCGCCGGGTGGCGGGGACGTCTTCGCCGTCGTGGTTCCCCCTGCGAGGCCTTCTCTTGGCTTCGCAAAGAAGAAAGTGGTTGGGTGAGTAGATTCTAGCTTTATCTTTTTTGGCAAGATTCCAGAGCACAACCCAAAACGACTCGGATTACCCCTAGAGTTCTCTCAAGAAGTCGAGTTCTTTTCCATTTGGGCTCGACAACATGGCAAAATCCTATCAGGGACAGTTCGAAAGATCTTTCAATCCTAGATTTGGGATACCACTGACAGGAGCTCAGGAGGGTCTCGTGCTAACAATAACATCGTAGGACTGTATCATCCACTGGCCGGGTTCCGTTCCTGAGGGTAGCAGAACCCAACTAGTCGGCACAACAACAACAGCTATTCTACCTTACCAAGAAGGAGACTCGATCTATGACACTGAGGCATCTACTAAAGTTATCAGCGACTCCGACAGCATGAAAACTAACGCCAATAACAGAACGACTCACGCACGAGAAGTGCTCATGGTTCGACGTCCGCGGTCACCATTAAATCCCTCGGAAGCACCTGATGTCAGATCATCAGATGAATCAGAATCCAACATATCACCCTTTGCCCAGGGCTACGATGGAGAAACCGATAGTCAGAAACAAGCTAGAGAAAGAAAAAACAAGTTGAAGCAAGGGCGCCAACACCG